>NC_090930.1:1235133841-1237533841 GCF_040938575.1 Ambystoma mexicanum
ATTTTAAGGTGAGGCCACTTTTTTGAATCACTCTTAATACACTGGTAAGTATTGCATCGTGTTCTTGTTCTGATACTGTCGATATGAGGATATCGTCTTGGAAACAATGCACTCCTCCCAAACCTCCAAACAGGTGTGACATTAGTCTTTGGAATACAGCGGCGGTGGATGCGAGGCCAAAAGGCATCCTTTTGAATCTGAATGCTCCCAGGGGAGTGACAAATGAGGTGAGGCTTCTGGAGTCTTCTTCCAGGTCTATTTGGTGATATGCAGATGAAAGATCTAGGGTACTGAAGTACTTTGCTGGCTTCATGGTCGTTAACAGCTCTGATATGTTTGTGAGGGGGTGCCTGTCGATCCATATGTTTTTGTTTAGGTCCCTTAGATCGACGCACATTCTTATGGAATTATCCGGTTTCTTCACAAGTACTATGGGAGCAAGCCATTCTGAGCTCACAATAGGTTGTATAATGTCCTGCTCACATAAACGCACAAGTTCTTTTTTTTTTAGTGCTTCTTTTGTTCCTATGGGGACTCCGCGGACTCTGTGGACTATAGGAATGGCCCCCCTCTTGAGAATGATGTGTGCTGAAACCCCTCTAGGAGTCCAATTTTTCCAGAGAACACCTAGGGAAACTGTAGTGCCAGGGTATCTTTGATGTTTTTTTTTTATCATTCGGAACAGACATTATGGGGTTCTCCTCTCCGGGATGGATTCTCACACAGAGAGCGGCTTTCTCCTCCCAGCCTACTATGGATGAACCTTTGTTTGCTATGAAGAGCTTGCAGTAGGTTGTTCTGTCACGGAACTTGAGTTGCACCCATGTATAGCCAATAATGTCTATGGGACTCTTCCCATAACCCGTAGCTTGTACTGTAGTGTCCTTCAAATTGCTTATTTTACCAGAAAGTTCAGACAGAAAGGTTTCTACACCAACCATCATGATGGGGATCCTGTGTCCACCATTACAGGCAGTGATACTCCGTTGATCTGCATGTTGACCCAAGGGCCCTTGGAGTGTTGCAAGGAGGTGACGGTAAGTATTTGTATGGGTGGACTCCTTAGATTGACAGTTAACATCTCATTGTGTTCTTGAGTGTTTTCGACAGCTCGCACAGTGCCTCTCGTTGGTCTGGCAAATGGCCTCCTAAAACTACTCGACCTGCCTCTTGTGTTCTTGCACACTTTGGCGAAATGACCAATCTGATAACATTTATAGCACTCAACAGCCGCTGCAGGGCACTCTCTGTGGACGTCGCCGTGTTTCTGCCAACCGCATTGATGGCAGCGCTGACAAGGTTGATTGAAGCGTAGCGAGTTCTTCCCTCTAGGTGGATAGGGCCTCGGGGCATGTGATGATGTTCTCCTCACGAGGGCTATTGAAGGTTTGTTTATGTTAGCTTCGATGGATTTCACCTCAGAGGTCCCTGCCTGGTCGAATCTTTCCTTCAAGCAACGGTCACCCAATTCAATGCTTCTGGCGATCTCCGTGGCTTCCTCCAAGGATGGATTCTTGGATTGCCACAGTCTCTGTTGAATTCTTGGATTAGCGACATTCAGCACCAACTGGTCTCTAAGGTACTCATTACCGACACCGGTAAAGTTGCAAGTTGACATGAGCGTCCTGAGGGACGCAAGGAAGGCATCAACAGTTTCACCTTTCAATTGTTTTCTGGAGAAAAATCTGTACCTCTCCATAACAACATTTGTCTTGTTGCCAAAATGTTTGGAGAGCTTAGCCAGTGCGTTTTCATATTTGTGGTTGCCGTTGCCGTCACCCCTTGCATCATCCGGCTCGGCAAGCGCCCTGAATATTCTGAGGGCCTCTGCTCCAGTACAGTTTAGTAGAGTCGCCCCCTTGAGGTCGTCACTGAATTTATTACCACCAATGGCCCTCAGGTAAACCTGAAAGCCATCTATCCACTGTTCCCAGGGACATGTGGGAGTGCCAGGACATGGAAGAAATTTGTTCGGTGGAGGAACACTCTGCATGGCGGTGGTTCAGAGAATACGAAGAGGACGCCCTATGAGGCTGAATGAGGCTGTGGGGAATGGCTCTGGCTTGCAGCCGATGGATAGGTGGGCGCGTGTGCGTTCTACACGCCTGCCCTCTGGGCGTATGCCGTGATGCGCCCTAAGGGAAACAAGTGCAGATGGGGCACGGCACGCTATACACAGCTAATGCTGTTGAATGTCTATGGAATCCTGTGGGAGAGGATGCTTGATGGCTGTATACTGTGATCACATGGTCTGTAGGCATCAGTATAATGGGTGAGTACCAGTGTGGATTGTGACCTCACAATGGGCTGACACGCAGGATGGCTGGTCCTGAAAAGTCTCTGATGGAGTGTCAAAACTGGGTTCTGAAATTGCATCACAATGGCAGCAATGGAAGAATGAAATAGAGTGAAGGTCCCTGAAATTTCTTGTTGCTGCGTGCGCACTGCAGGGCAACAAAGTGGCAACTTTCAAAAAGGACACAACGTTCCAATGAAGGCGGCGGTGTGAGTTTCAATGGGCTGAAAGAAATGTTCCCAATTTCAGCAAGAACAAAAAATAAAATGAAATGCGTATGTTCCTTGGAAGAGTTAAAGGGTCTTTGTTGTGTCCTCACCTCTGACCTGAAAGTTGGACAGCTGTCCTGCTGCCTGGAGCACCGTTGGGGAATGTGCGCCGCTCTGAACTCCCAGCGGGGTGGAGCGGCGACCTTCACAGGCAGAGTGTCGGAGGCTGTGAGGAAGGTCGGCATTTGTGATGTCATCTTTGATGTTGTGGGTGTTAGTCTTAGCAGTGCACGGTGGTGGCGCGAGTTATGGTTGCTTAGCTTACCATAACTGGCAAATTTCAAGGGTTTTTCAGTTTTACTTGGAACCATAACGTCCCTTTAACAAAGTTTTTTCACTGAATTTCATAGGTTTTTAGCAGCGCAACTTAACCATAACGTCCCTTTAACAAAGTTTTTTCACTGAGATTCATAGGTTTTTAGTAGCGCAACTTAACCATAACGTCTCTGTAACAAAGTTCTTTCATTGAATTTCATAGGTTTTTATTAGTCCAACTTAACCATAACGTCCCTTTAACAAAGTTTTTTCATTGAATTTCATAGGTTTTTATTAGTGCAACGTCACCATAACATCCTTTTCAATGGATGAAGACCACTAGCATCTTAGGTCCTCAAAGTGGGAACCCCGGGTGGTAAAACATTTTTTTTCTTCCAAATGAAAATAGGAAGGAAAATCTTTTATAAAGAGAAAACAACAGGGCATCAGCGGGGGTGGGGGGGAAAAGGAGGGAGACGCGGGGCATGAACGGTGGGTGGGAGGAACAGTAGGGAGACACGGGGCATGAGCGGGGGGTGAGGGGGAAAAGGAGGGAGACACAGGGCATGAGCAGGGGGTGGAGGAGGACAAGAGAGAGACACGGGCCATGAGCGGGGGGTGGGGGGAACAGTAGGGAGACATGGGGCATGAGCAGGGGGTGGGGGGGAACAGGGGAGACACATGGGCATGAGCGGGGGTGGGAGGGAACAGGGCATGCACGGGGCATGAGCAGGGGGTGGGGGAACAGCAGAGACAAGGGGCCATGAGTGGGGGCTGGGGGGGGAAAGGAGGGAGACACAGGGCATGAGCAGGGGGTGGGAGGAACAAGAGAGAGACACGGGCCATGAGCAGGGGGTAGGGGGAACAGTAGGGAGACACAGGGCATGAGCGGGGGGTGGAGGGGAACAGGGGAGACATGTGGGCATGAGTGGGGGTGGGGGAGAACAGGGGAGACACGTGGGCATGAGCGGGGGGCAGGGGGAAGAGGGGAGACACGTGGGCATGAGCGGGGGGTGCGGAGGAACAGGGGAGACATGTGGGCATGAGTGGGGGTTGGAGGGGAAAAGGAGGGAGACACGGGTCATGAGAGGGGGTGGGGGGGAACAGGGGAGACACGTGGGCATGAGCGGGGGTGGGGGGGACAGGGCACACACAGGGCATGAGCAGGGGGTGGGGGGGAACAGAGGAGACATGAGGAGTGGGCATGAGCGGGGTTGGAGGGGAAAAAGAGGGAGACACGGGGCATGAGAGGGTGTGGGGGGAACAGAGGAGACAGAGCATGAGCGGGGGGTGGGGCAAAAAGGAAGGAAACATGGGGCATGAGCGTGGGGGTGGGGGCAACAGGGGAGACACAGGGCATGAGCGGGGGTGGGGGGAAAAGGAGGGAGACACGGGGCATGAGCGGGGGGTGGGGGAACAGGGAAAACACAGGGCACACACGGCGCATGAGCGGGGGGTGGAGGGGAACAGGAGGGAGACACAAGGCATGAGCGGGGGGGTTGATGGGAAAAGGAGGGAGACACTGGCCATGAGCAGGGGTGGGGGGGCAACAGGAGGGAGACACTGGCCATGAGCAGCGGGTGGGGGGCAACAGGAGAGAGACACGAGGCATGAGGAACAACAGGAGAGAGACATGGGGCATGAGCGGGGGTGTGGGGGGAACAGGATGGAGACACGGGGCATGAGCGGGGGGTGGGGGGAACAGGAGTGAGACACGGGGCATGAGCGGGGGCTGGGGGAAACGGGAGAGAGACACAGGGCATGAGCGGGGGGTACAGGAGGGAGACACGGGGCATGAGCGGGGGGGTTGGGGGAACAGGAGGGAGACACGGGGCATGAGCGGGGGTGGGGGGAATGGGACAGAGACACGGGGCATGAGCGGGCGTTGGGGGGAACGGGAGAGAGACACGGGGCATGAGCAGGGGGGTGGGGGGTACAGGAGGGAGACACGGGGCATGAGCGGGGGGTGGGGGGAATGGGAGAGAGACACGGGGCATGAGCGGGGGGTGGGAGGGAACAGGAGGGAGACACAGGGCATGAGCAGGGGGCAACAGGAGAGAGACATGGTGCATGAGTGGGGGGGAGGTGGGCACAGGAGAGAGACACGGGGCATGAGCAGGGGTGGGGGGCAACAGGACAGAGGCACGGGGCATGAGGGGGGTGGGGGGAACGGGAGGGAGATATGGGGCATGAGCGGGGGGTTGGGGAGGAACAGGGCAGGCACAGGCATGATGAGCGGGGGGTGGGGGGAACAGGGCACACATGGGGCATGGGCAGGGGGTGGGGGGTAACACGAGGGAGACACAAGGCATGAGCGGGGGGTGGGGTGGAACAGGGGAGACACGGGACATGAGCGGGGGGTTGGGGGAACAGGGAAAACATGGGGCATGAGCAGGGGGTGGGGAGAACAGGGGAGACAAGGGGCATGAGCGGGGGGTGGGGGGAAAAGGAGGGAGACACAGGGCATGAGCAGGGGGTGGGGGAACAAGAGCGAGACACAGGCCATGAGCAGGTGGTGGGGGAACAGAAGGGAGACACAGGGCATGAGCAGGGGGTGGAGGGGAACAGGAGAGACACGTGGGCATATGGGCATGAGCGGGGGTATGGGGGACAGGAGAGACACGTGGGCATGAACGGGGGCTGGGGGGGAACAGTGGAGACACGTGGGGATGAGCAGGGGGTGGGGGGTAACATGGGAGACACATGGGCATGAGCGGGGGTTGGAGGGGAAAAGGAGGGAGACACGGGGCATGAGCAGGGGTTGGGGGGAACAGGGGTAACACGTGGACATGAGCGGGGGGTGGGGGGAATGAGGTAGACACGGGGCATGAGCGGGGGGTGGGGGGAACAGGGGAGACACGGGGCATGAGCGGGGGTGGGGGGAAAAGGAGGGAGACACGGGGCATGAACAGGGGGTGGGATGAATAAGGGGAGACACGGGCCATGAGTGGGGGGTGGGGGGAACAGGGAAAACACAGGGCACACACGGGGCATTAGCGGGGGGTGGCGGGAACAGGAGGGAGACACGGGGCATAATTAGGGGTGGGGGGGAAAGGAGGGAGACACTGGCCATGAGCAGGGGGTGGGGGCAACAGGAGGGAGACACTGGCCATGAGCAGGGGGTGGGGGCAACAGGAGGGAGACACTGGCCATGAGCAGGGGGTGGGGGGCAACAGGAGAGAGACACGGGCATGAGGGACAACAGGAGAGAGACACGGAGCATGAGCGGGCAGTGGGGGGTACAGGAGGGAGACACGGGGCATGAGCGGGGGTTGGGGGGTACAGGAGGGAGACACGGCCATGAGCGGGGGGTGGGGGGAACAGGGGAGACAAGGGAAATGAACGGGGTTGGGGGGAAAAGGAGGGATACACAGGGCATGAGCAGGGGGTGAGGGGAACAAGAGAGAGACACGGGCCATGAGCAGGGGGTGGGGGGAACAGAAGGGATACACAGGGCATGAGCGGGGGGTGGAGGGGAACAGGGGAGACACGTGGGCATGTGGGCATGAGCGGGGGTGGGGGGTAACAGGGGAGACACGTGGGCATAAGCGGGGAGTGGCGGGGAACAGTGGAGACATGTGGGGATGAGCAGGGGGTGGGGGGAACAGGGGAGACACGTGGGCATGAGCGGGAGTTGGAGGGGAAAAAGAGGGAGACACGGGGCATAAGAGGGGGTGGGGGGAACAGGGGAGACAGAGCATGAGCGGGGGGTGGGGAGGAACGGAGGTAGACACGGGGCATGAGCGGGGGGCGAAAAGGAAGGAAACACGGGACATGAGCGGGGGGTGGGGGCAACAGGAGAGACACGGGGCATGAGCGGGGGGTGGGGGGGAAAGGAGGGAGACACGGGGCATGAGCGGGCGGTGGGGGGAACAGGGAAAACACAGGGCACACACGGGGCATGAGCGGGGGGTGGGGGGGAACAGGAGGGAGACACGAGGCATGAGCGGGGGGTTGATGGGAAAAGGAGGGAGACACTGGCCATGAGTGGGGGGTGGCGGGGCAACGGGAGGGAGACACTGGCCATGAGCAGGGGGGCAACAGGAGAGAGACATGGGGCATGAGGAACAACAGGAGAGAGACACGGGGCATGAGCGGGGGGTGGTGGGGAACAGGAGAGAGACACGGGGCATGAGAGTGGGGTGGGGCAACAGGAGAGAGACACGGGGCATGAGCAGGGGGGGGAACAGGAGGGAGACACGGGGCATGAGCGGGGAGGTGGGGGGGAACAGGATGGAGTCATGGGGCATGATTGAGGGGTGGGGGTACAGGAGGGAGACACAGGACATGAGCGGGGGAGGGTGGGGGGAACAGGAGGGAGACACGGGGCATGAGCAGGGGGTGGGGGGAACGGGAGAGAGACACGGGGCATGAGCGGGGGTTGGGGGGAACGGGAGAGAGACACGGGGCATGAGCGGGGGGTGGGGGTACAGGAGGGAGACACGGGGCATGAGCGGGGGGTGGGGGAAACAGGAGAGAGACACGGGGCATGAGCGGGGGGTGGGAGGGAACAGGAGGGAGACACAGAGCATGAGCGGGGGGTGGGGGGCAACAGGAGAGAGACACGGGGCATGAGCAGGGGGTGGGGGGCAACAGGATAGAGACATGGGCATGAGCGGGGGGTGGGGGGAAAGGAAGGAAACACGGGGCATGAGCGGGGGGTGGGGGCAACAGGGGAGACACAGGGCATGAGCGGGGGTGGGGGGAAAAGGAGGGAGACACGGGGCATGAGCAGGGGGTGGGATGAATAAGGGGAGACACGGGCCATGAGCGGGGGGTGGGGGGAACAGGGAAAACACAGGGCACACACGGGGCATTAGCGGGGGGTGGCGGGAACAGGAAGGAGACACGGGGCATGAGCAGGGGTGGGGGGGAAAGGAGGGAGACACTGGCCATGAGCAGGGGGTGGGGGCAACAGGAGGGAGAGACTGGCCATGAGCAGGGACTGGGGGGCAACAGGAGAGAGACACGGGCATGAGGGACAACAGGAGAGAGACACGGGGCATGAGCGGGGAGTGGGGGGTACAGGAGGGAGACACGGGGCATGAGCGGGGGTTGGGGGGTACAGGAGGGAGACACGGGCCATGAGCGGGGGGTGCGGGGCAACAGGGGAGACAAGGGGAATGAGTGGGGGGTGGGGGAAAAGGAGGGATACACAGGGCATGAGCAGGGGGTGAGGGGAACAAGAGAGAGACACGGGCCATGAGCAGGGGGTGGGGGGAACAGAAGGGAGACACAGCGCATGAGCGGGGGTGGAGGGGAACAGGGGAGACATGTGGGCATGTGGGCATGAGCAGGGGTGGGGGGTAACAGGGGAGACACATGGGCATAAGCGGGGAGTGGCGGGAACAGTGGAGACATGTGGGGATGAGCAGGGGGTGGGGGAACAGGGGAGACACGTGGGCATGAGCGGGAGTTGGAGGGGAAAAAGAGGGAGACACGGGGCATAAGAGGGGGTGGGGGGGAACAGGGGAGACAGAGCATGAGCGGGGGGTGGGGAGGAACGGTGCTAGACACGGGGCATGAGCCGGGGGGGAAAAGGAAGGAAACACGGGACATGAGCGGAGGGGTGGGGGCAACAGGAGAGACATGGGGCATGAGCGGGGGGTGGTGGGGAAAAGGAGGGAGACACGGGGCATGAGAGGGGGGTGGGGGGAACAGGGAAAACACAGGGCACACACCGGGCATGAGCGGGGGGTGCGGGGTAACAGGAGGGAGACACGAGGCATGAGCGGGGGGTTGATGGGAAAAGGAGGGAGACACTGGCCATGAGCGAGGGGTGGGGGGGCAACAGGAGGGAGACACTGGCCATGAGCAGGGGGGCAACAGGAGAGAGACATGGGGCATGAGGAACAACAGGAGAGAGACAGGGGGCATGAGCGGGGGGTGGGGGGTACAGGAGGGAGACACAGGGCATGAGCGGGGGGATGGGGGAACAGGAGGGAGACACGGGGCATGAGCGGGGGGTGGGGGGGGAACGGGAGAGAGACACGGGGCATGAGCGGGGGTTGGGGGAACGGGAGAGAGACACGGGGCATGAGCGGGGGGTGGGGGGTACAGGAGGGAGACACGGGGCATGAGCGGGCGGTGGGGGAAACGGGAGAGAGACAAGGGGCATGAGCGGGGGGTGGGAGGGAACAGGAGGGAGACACAGGGCATGAGCAGGGGGTGGGGGGCAACAGGAGAGAGACACGGGGCATGAGCGGGGGGAGGGGGGCAACAGGAGAGAGACACGGGGCATGAGCAGGGGGTGGGGGGCAACAGGATAGAGACACGGGGCATGAGCGGGGGGTGGGGGGGAATGGGAGGGAGACACGGGGCATGAGCGGGGGTTCAGGGAGGAACAGGGTACACACGGGCATGATGAGCGGAGGTTGGGGGGAATAGGGCACACACGGGGCATGAGCGGGGGGTGGGGGGAACAGGGCACACACAGGGCATGAGCCGGGGATGGGGGGAACAGGGCACACACGGGGCATGAGCAGGGGTGGGGGGAACAGGGCACACACGGGGCATGAGCGGGGGGTGGAGGGTAACACAAGGGAGACTGGGGGCATTAGCGGGGGGTGGGGTGGAACAGGGGAGACACGGGGCAGGAGCGGGGGGTTGGGGGAACAGGGAAAACACGGGGCATGAGCAGGGGGTGGGGGGAACAGGGGAGACAAGGGGCATGAGCGGGGGGTGGTGAGGGGAAAAGGGTGGAAGATACAGGGCATGAGCAGGGGGTGGGGGGAACAAGAGAGAGACACAGGCCATGAGCAGGTGGTGGGGGGAACAGAAGGGAGACACAGGGCATGAGCAGGGGGTGGAGGAGAACAGGAGAGACACGTGGGCATATGGGCATGAGCGGGGGTGGGGGGGACAGGGGAGACACGTGGGCATGAGCGGGGGGTGGGGGGAACAGTGGAGACACGTGGGGATGAGCAGGGGGTGGGGGGAACAGGGGAAACACGTGGGCATGAGCGGGGGGGAACGGAGGTAGACACGGGGCATGAGCGGGGGGGTGGGGAGGAAAGGAAGGAAACACGGGACATGAGCGGGGGGTGGAGGCAACAGGGGAGACACAGGGCTTGGGCGGGGGGTGGGGGGGAAAAGGAGGGAGACACGGGGCATGAGCAGGGGGTGGGATGGAAAAGGGGAGGCACGGGGCATGAGCAAGGGGTGGGGGGAACAGGGAAAACACAGGGCACACACGGGGCATTAGCGGGGGTGGGGGGCAACAGGAGAGAGACACGGCATGAGGGACAACATGAGAGAGACACTGGCCATGAGCGGGGACTGGGGGGTACAGGAGGGAGACACGGGGCATGAGCGGGGGGTAGGGGGTACAGGAGGGAGACACGGGCCATGAGCGGGGGATGGGGGCAACAGGAGGGAGACACGGGGCATGAGCGGGGGGTGGGGGGCAACAGGAGAGAGACATGGGGCATGGGGGGGTTGGGGCAACAGGAGAGAGTCACGGGGCATGAGCGGGGGGTGAGGGGAAAAGGAGGGATACACAGGCATGAGCAGGGGGTGGCAGGGAACAGTGGAGACATGTCGGGATGAGCATGGGGTGGGGGGAACAGGGGAGACACGTGGGCATGAGCGGGGGTTGGAGGGGAAAAAGAGGGAGACACAGGGCATGAGAGGGGGTGGGGGAACAGGGGAGACAGAGCATGAGCGGGGGGTGGGGGGAACGGAGGTAGACATGGGGCATGAGCGGTGGGCGAAAAGGAAGGAAACATGGGGCATGAGCGGGGGGGTGGGGGCAACAGGGGAGACACGGGGCATGAGCGGGGGGTGGGGGGAACAGGGAAAACACAGGGCACACACGGGGCATGACCGGGGGGTGGGGGGAACAGGAGGGAGACACGAGGCATGAGCGGGGGGTTGATGGGAAAAGGAGGGAGACACTGGCCATGAGTGGGGGGTGGGGGGGCAACAGGAGGGAGACACTGGCCATGAGCAGGGGGGCAACAGGAGAGAGACATGGGGCATGAGGAACAACAGGAGAGAGACACGGGGCATGAGCAGGGATTGGGGGGTACAGAAGGGAGACACGAGGCATGAGCGGGGGGTGGGGGGTACAGGATGGAGACACGGGCCATGAGTGGGGGGTGGTGGGGAACAGGAGAGAGACACGTGGCATGAGCGTGGGGTGGGGGAAACAGGAGAGAGACACGGGGCATGAGCGGGGGGTGGGGGGAACAGGAGGGAGACACGGGGCATGAGTGGGGAGGTGGGGGAACAGGATGGAGACATGGGGCATGAGCGGGGGGTGGGGGGGAACAGGAGTGAGTCACGGGGCATGAGCGGGGGCTGGGGGGGAATGGGAGAGAGACACAGGGCATGAGCGGGGGGTGGGGGGTACAGGAGGGAGACACGGGGCATGAGCGGGGGGTGGGGGGAACGGGAGAGAGACACGGGGCATGAGCTGGGGGTGGGAGGGAACAGGAGGGAGACACAGGGCATGAGCGGGGGGTGGGGGGCAACAGGAGAGAGACACAGGGCATGAGCGGGGGGAGGGGGGCAACAGGAGAGAGACACGGGGCATAAGCAGGGGTTCGGGGGGGAACAGGGTACACACGGGCATGATGAGCGGGGGCTGGGGGGAACAGGGCACACACGGGGCATGAGCGGGGGGTGGGGGGGAACAGGGCATGAGCCGGGATGGGGGGAACAGGGCACACACAGGGCATGAGCAGGGGTGGTGGGAACAGGACACACACGGGGCATGAGCGGGGGGTGGAGGGTAACACGAGGGAGACACGGGCATGAGCGGGGGTTGGGGTGGAACAGGGGAGACACGGGGCATGAGCAGGGGGTTGGGGGAACAGGGAAAACACGGGGCATGAGCAGGGGGTGGGGGGAACAGGGGAGACAAGGGGCTTGAGCGGGGGGTGGGGGGGAAAAGGAGGGAGACACAGGGCATGAGCAGGGGGTGGGGGGAACAAGAGAGAGACACAGGCCATGAGCAGGTGGTGGGGGGAACAGAAGGGAGACACAGGGCATGAGCAGGGGGTGGAGGGGAACAGGAGAGACACGTGGGCATGTGGGCATGAGCGGGGGTTGGAGGGACAGGGGATACACGTGGGCATGAGCGGGGGTTGGGGGGGAACAGTGGAGACACGTGGGGATGAGCAGGGGTGGGGGGGAACAGGGGAGACACATGGGCATGAGCGGGGGTTGGAGGGGAAAAGGAGGGAGACACGGGGCATGAGCAGGGGTTGGGGGGAACAGGGGAAACATGTGGGCATGAGCGGGGGGTGGGGGGGAACGGAGGTAGACACGGGGCATGAGCGGGGGTTGGGGGGAAAGGAAGGAAACATGGGGCATGAGCGGGGGGTGGGGGCAACAGGGGAGACACGGGGCATGAGTGGGGGGTGGGGGGAAAAGGAGGGAGACACGGGGCATGAGCAGGGGGTGGGATGGAAAAGGGGAGACACAGGACATGAGCAGGGGGTGGGGGAACAGGGAAAACACAGGGCACACACGGGGTATTAGCAGGGGGTGGGGGAACAGGAGGGAGACACAGGGCATGAGTGGGGGTGGGGGGAAAAGGAGGGAGACACTGGCCATGAGCAGGGGGTAGTGGGCAACAGTTTGGAGACACTGGCCATGAGCAGGGGGTGGGGGGCAACAGGAGAGAGACACGGGCATGAGGGACAACAGGAGAGAGACACTGGCCATGAGCAGGGAGTGGGGGGTACAGGAGGGAGACACGGGTCATGAGCGGGGCGTGGGGGGTACAGGAGGGAGACACGGGCCATGAGCGAGGGATGGGGGCACAGGAGGGAGACACGGTGCATGAGCGGGGGGTGGGGGGCAACAGGAGAGAGACACGGGGCATGAGGGAGGATTGGGGCAACAGGAGAGTCACAGGGCATGAGCGGGGGGTCAGGGGAACAGGAGGGAGACACGGGTCATGAGCGGGGGGTGGGGGGAACAGAAGGGAGACAGGGAGCATGAGCAGGGGGTGGGGGGAAACGGGAGAGAGACACGGGGCATGAGCAGGGGCTGGGGGGGAATGGGAGAGAGACACAGGGCATGAGTGGGGGGTGGGGTACAGGAGAGAGACACGGGGCATGAGGGAGGATTGGGGCAACAGGAGAGTCACAGGGCATGAGCGGGGGTGTGAGGGAACTGTAGGGAGACACAGGGCATGAGCCGGGGGTGGGGGTCAACAGGAGAGAGACACGGGGCATGAGCGGGGGATGGGGGCAACAGGAGAGAGACACGGGGCATGAGCAGGGCGTTGGGGGAAAAGGAGGGAGACACAGGGCATGAGCACGGGGTGGGGGGGAATGGGAGGGAGACACGGGGCATGAGCGGGGGGTTGGGGAGGAACAGGGCAAACACGGGGCATGAGTGGGGGGTGGGGGGAACAGGGCACACACGGGGCATGAGCGGGAGTGGGGGGAACAGGGCACACACGGGGCATGAGCAGGAGGTGGGGGATAACACGAGGGAGACACGGGGCATGAGCGGGGGGTGGGGTGGAACAGGGGAGACACGGGGCATGAGCGGGGGTAGGGGGGAATGGGAGGGAGACACGGGACATGAGCGGGGGGTGGGGTGAACAGGGCACACACGGGGCATGAGCAGGGGGTGGGGGGAACAGGGGAGACACTGAGCATGAGCGGGGGGTGGGTGGAAAAGGAGGGAGACAGGGGCATGAGCGGGGGGTGGGGGGGAACAGTGGAGACACGGGGCATGAGCGGGGGGTGGGGGGTACAGGAGGGAGACACGGGGCATAAGCGGGCGTTGGGGGGAACGGAAGGGAGACACGAGGCTAGAGCGGGGGGTGGGGGGGAACAGGGGAGACAAGGGGCATGAGCAGGGGGTGGGGGGAACAGGAGGGAGACACGGGGCATGAGTGGGGGGTGGGGGGTACAGGAGGGAGACACAGAGCATGAGCGAGGGTGGAGTGAACACGAGAGAGACACGGACCATGAGCGGGTGGTGGGGGGAATAGTAGGGAGACATGGGGCATGAGCGGAGGCGGGGGAAAGGTGGAGACACGTGGCATGAGTGGGGGGGTGAGGGGAACAGTGGAGACACGGGGCATGAGCTGGGGTGGGGGGAACAGGGGAGACACAGGGCATGAGCAGGGGGTGGGCGGTAACACAAAGAGACACATGGCATGAGTGTGGGGTGGGGGGAACAGGGCAGATACTGGGCATGAGCGGGGGGTGGGGGATATAGGAGGGAGACATGGGGCATGAGCCATGGGTGGGGGGTACAGGAGGGAGACACGGGACATGAGCAAGGGGTGGGTGGAACAAGAGAGAGACACAGGACATGAGCGGGGGTTGGGGTGAACAGGAGGGAGACACCGGGCATGAGCGGGGGGTTGGGGTAACATGAGGGAAACATGGGGCATGAGCGGGGGTGGGGGGGAAAGGTAATAAGACACAGGGCATGAGCGGGGGGTGGGGGAACAGGGCACACACGGGGCATGAGCGAGGGTTGGAGGGGAACGGGAGGGAGACACGGGGCATGAGCGGGGGGTGGGGGTAACATGAGGGAAACATGGGGCATGAGCGGGGGTGGGGGGGAAAGGTAATAAGACACAGGGCATGAGCGGGGGTTGGGGGGAACAGGGCACACACGGGACATGAGCGGGGGTTGGAGGGGAACGGGAGGGAGACACGGGGCATGAGCGGTGGGTGGGGGGAACAGGGCACACGGCGCATGAGCAGGGGTGGGGGGAACAGGGCATGAGCGGGGGGTGGAGGGTAACACAAGGGAGACACGGGGCATGAGCGGTGGGTGGGTGGGGGGAACATGGCACACACGGTGCATGAGCAGGGGTTGGGGGGACAGGGCATACATGGGGCATGAGCGGGGGTGGGGGTAACACAAGGGAGTCACGGGGCATGAGCAGGGGTTTGGGGGTAACACAAGGGAGACACGAAGCATGAGCAGTGGGTGGCGGGGACCAAGGGAGACATGGGGCATGAGCAGCGGGTGGGGGGAACAGAGGAGACAAGGGGCATGAGCGGGGGTGGGGGGAAAAGGAGGGAGACACAGGGCATGAGCAGGGGGTGGGGGTACGGGAGGGAGACACGGGGCATGAGCGGGTGGGGACAGGGCACACACGGGGCATGAGCGGGGGTGGGGGGTACGTGATGGAGACCCAGGGCATGAGCGGGGGAGACAGGGCACACACGGTGCATTAGCAGGGGTGGGGGGAACAGTGCACACACGGGGCATGAGCGGGGGATGGGGGAAACAGGGCACACATGGGGCATGAGCGGGGGGTGGGGGGGAACAGGGCACACACGGGGCATGAGCAGGGGGTGGGGGGAACAGGGCACACACGGGGCATGAGCAGGGGGTGGGGGTAACACGAGGGAGACACAGACCATGAGCGGGGGGTGGGGGGAACAACAGGGAGACACGAGGCATGAGCGGGGGGTGGAGGGAACAGTGGAGACACGGGACGTGAGCGGGGGGTGTGGGGAACAGTAGGGAGACACGGGGCATGAGCGGGGGTGGGGGGTACAGTGGAGACACAGGGCATGAGCGGTGGTGGGGGGAACAGTATGGAGACACGGGGCATGAGCGGGGGTGGGGGGAACAGTGGAGACATGGGGCATGAGCGGGGGTGTGGGGGGAAAAATGGAGACACAGGGCATGAGCGGGGGTTTGGGGGTAACACAAGGGAGACACGGGGCATGAGCGGGGGTGGGGGGAACAGGACAGATACTGGGCATGAGCAGGGGCTGGGGGGTACAGGAGGGAGACACGGGGCATGAGCGGGTGGTGGGGGGAACAAGAGAGAGGCACATGGCATTAGTGGAGGGTGGAGGGAACAGGAGGGAGACACGGGGCATGAGCGGGGGGGTGGGGGGTAACACAAGGGAAACACAGGGCATGAGCAGGGGGTGGGGGGAAACACGAGGAAAACACAGGGCATGAGCAGGGGGTGGGGAGAACACAAGGGAGACACGGGGCATGATCGGGGGTGGGGGGGACACGAGGGAGACACGGGGCATGAGCAGGGGGGTGGGGGGTAACACGAGGGAAACACAGAGCATGAGCGGGGGTGGGGGGAACACGAGGGTGACACGGGGCATGAGCGGGGGTGGGGGGCAACAGGAGACACACGGGGCATGAGTGGGGGATGGGGGGTACACGACGAAGACACAGGGCATGAGCAGGGGGTGGGGGGAACACGAGGGAGACACGGGGCATGAGCGGGGCATGGGGGAACACGAGGGAGACACGGGGCATGAGCGGGGGGTGAAGGGGGTAGCATGAGGGAGACACGGGGCATGAGCGGGGGGTGGGGAGGAACAGGGTAGACACAGGGCATGAGCGAGGGGTGGGGGAACAGGGGAAACATGATTCATGAGCAGGGGGTGGGGGGGACGGGAGGGAGACACGGGGCATGAGCGGGGGTGGGGAACAGGGCACACACGGGGCATGAGCGGGGGGTGGAGGGGGAAAGGAGGGAGACACGGGAGATGAGCAGGGGTGGGGGGGACAGGGGAGACATGGGGCATGAGCGGGGGGTGGAGGGGGAAAGGAGGGAGACACGGGACATGAGCGGGGGTGAGGGGAACGGGAAGGAGACACTGGGCATGAGCAGGGGGTGGGGGGTACATGAGGATGACACGGGGCATGAGCAGGGGGTGGGGAGAACACGAGGGAGACACAGGGCATGATCGGGGGTGGGGGGGCATGAGGGAGACACGGGGCATGAGCAGGGGGGTGGGGGGTAACACGAGGGAAACACAGAGCATGAGCGGGGGTGGGGGGAACACAAGGGTGACACGGGGCATGAGCGGGGGTGGGGGGCAACAGGAGACACACGGGGCATGAACGGGGGTGGGGTGTACACGACGAAGACACAGGGCATGAGCAGGGGGTGGGGGGAACACGAGGGAGACACGGGGCATGAGCGGGGCATGGGGGAACACGAGGGAGACACGGGGCATGAGCGGGGGTTGAAGGGGGTAGCATGAGGGAGACACGGGGCATGAGCGGGGGGTGGGGAGGAACAGGGTAGACACAGGGCATGAGCGAGGGGTGGGGGGAACAGGGGAAACATGATGCATGAGCAGGGGGTGGGGGGGAACGGGAGGGAGACACGGGGCATGATTGGGGGTGGGGGAACAGGGCACACACGGGGCATGAGTGGGGGTGGAGGGGGAAAGGAGGGAGACACGGGAGATGAGCGGGGGTGGGGGGGACAGGGGAGACATGGGGCATGAGCGGGGGGTGGAGGGGGAAAGGAGGGAGACACGGGACATGAGTGGGGGTGGGGGGAACGGGAAGGAGAAACGAGGCATGAGCGGGGGGTGGGGGGAACAGGGTAGACACAGGGCATGAGCGAGGGGTGGGGGGAACAGGGGAAACATGATGCATGAGCAGGGGGTGGGGGGGAACGGGAGGGAGACACGGGGCATGATTGGGGGTGGGGGAACAGGGCACACACGGGGCATGAGCGGGGGGTTGAGGGGGAAAGGAGGGAGACACGGGAGATGAGCGGGGGTGGGGGGGACAGGGGAGACATGGGGCATGAGCGGGTGGTAGAGGGGGAAAGGAGGGAGACACGGGACATGAGCGGGGGTGGGGGGAATGGGAAGGAGAAACGAGGCATGAGCGGGGGGTGGGGGGAAAAGAAAGGAGACACGACTCATGAGCGGGGGGTTGGGGGGAACAGGGGAGACACGGGGCATGAGCGGGGGTGGGGGGAAAAGGAGGGAGACACGGGGCATGAGCTGGGGGTGGGGGGAACAGGGGAGACACGGGGCATGAGCGGGAGGTGGGGGGGAACGGGAGGGAGACACGAGGCATGAGTGGGGGTGGGGGAACAGGGGAGACACGGGCCATGAGCGGGGGTAGGGGGGAATGGGAGGGAGACACGGGCCGTGAGCGGGGGGTGGGGGAGAACAGGGGAGACACGGGGCATGAGTGGGAGGTGGGGGGAACGGGAGAGAGACACGGGCCATGAGCGGGGCGTGGGGGGAATGGGAGAGAGACAAGGAGCATGAGTGGGGGGTGGGGGGAATAGGAGGAACACACAGAGCTTACTGTGCAACTCTCTGATGAACCGATGAACAAAGATGGCGGGCGTCTCTCGAAATACGATGCACTGCACGCTTCACGGCAGCCAATAGCAAAGCATGTCAGATGTCCGCGGACATCACGCAAGCACTTGCCCAATCCCCATCCTGTCCGCAGAACGAACAGGGAAGTGTGTCCGTGAAGCACTGTTATCACCAATTTTTTTCACTTACATTTTTGTCATTTTTTAAAAAAACTACTGGGCAGATTTACACCAAATGAAAAGAAGCACGCTTTCGGGACCAAACTGCCGCTCCCGCTGCAAATTTGGTGCAAATCCGGCCAGCGCTTTGGGCTGTAGGCTTGAGCAAAGTTTTTTCCCATTATGTATATGGAAAAAAAGAAGTTTTGGGACCCCCTCTATAACTTTGCCCCCCCCTTGACCAAACCTCACGGTAGTGGCCATGTAGTTATGGTTAAGTTGGTGTTTCCATAGGAAGAGCACTTTTTGGGTGGCTTATATCTTCGCTCTCCCAGGACGAATCCTCACCAAACTTTGCAGAAACAGTATTTGGGTCACTCAGAATATATTTGCAAAGTTTGGTGAGGATTCGTCCGGGGGGGCAAAGTTATAAGGGGGGTCCCAAAACTTTGATTTTTCACATAGACTGAATGGGAACATTGTTTTGCTCGCGTCTACAGCCCAAACCGCTAGACGGATTTTCACCAAATTTGGACCAGAAGCAGCGGCTTGGTCCCGAAAGCGTGCTTTTGCAAATTTGGTGAAAATCCGTCCAGTAGTTTTTTTAAAAATGACCAAAAAGTAGGTCCAAAAAAATGAGTGATATGTGTGTCCGCTTCGCGGACACACTTCCCTGTTCGGTCCGCTGACATGCGACGTGTTCGCTGATTGCACGGCGTGGAGCGTGAAGCGCGTCAGATTTTCGGTAGCGCCTGCCATCTTGGATTCGCGGACGTCCGCGGACAGCGTGGTGAAACTTTGTTCAAAATTTGTATTTAGTAGAGTGTGTTGGTGTGTAGGAGTGTTTGGGGAGGGTGGGAGTGTATGAGATAGGATGAAAGTTGTGTTTTTTTATGTGTTAGACGTTCTTTTTGTGTTCGATTTGTCTGCGGACATCACGGGTGTTCTGAAATGTTCTAAATAATCTGAATGTGGGGTGTTCCGAGGACTCAATATGTGTCTGTTTTGTTCGCAAGCAAGCTGAAACTGTTCTAAGAACACTCGCGGTGTCCTGAAATGTTCACAAATAAACAAAATGGGGGTGTCCTGAGGATGCTGTCCGTATTGTTCTCTGTTAAGTTGAATGTGTTCTAAGAATACTCGCGGTGTCCTGAAATGTTCGCAAATAAACAAGATGTTGGTGTTCTGAAGACGTTTCTAAGAACACTTGCGGTGTCCTGAAATGTTCGCAAATAAACAAAATGGAGGTGTTCTGAGGACGCTGTCCGTATTGTTCTCTGTCACGTTGAATGTGTTCTAAGAACACTTGCGGTGTCCTGAAATGTTCGCAAATACACAAAATGGGGGTGTTCTGAAGACGTTTATAAGGACACTTGCGGTGTCCGGGGGAATGTTCGTATGGGGTGTCCTGAGGACGCTGTCCGTATTGTTCTCTGTCAAGTTGAATGTGTTCTAAGAACACTTGCGGTGTCCTGAAAGGTTCGCAAATACACAAAATGGGGGTGTTCTGAAGACGTTGTCGAACACTCGCTGTGTGCTGAAATGTTCGCAAATATGAATGGGGGCTTGTGGCTGGCAAGTTGAATCTGTTCTAAGAACACTCGCAGTGTCCTGAAATGTTCGCAAATAAACAAGATGGTGGTGTTCTGAAGATGCTTCTAAGAACACTCGCGATGTCCTGAAATGTTCGCAAATAAACAAAATGGGGGTGTCCTGAGGACGCTGTCCGTATTGTTCTCTGTCACGTTGAATGTGTTCTAAGAACACTTGCGTTGTCCTGAAATGTTCGCAAATAAACAAGATGGTGGTGTTCTGAAGACGCTTCTAAGAACACTCGCGGTGTCCTGAAATGTTCGCAAATAAACAAAATGGGGGTGTTCTGAGGACGCTGTCCGTATTGTTCTCTGTCACATTGAATGTGTTCTAAGAACACTCACGGTGTCCTGAAATGTTCGCAAATAAACAAAATGGGGGTGTTCTGAAGACGCTGTCCGTATTGTTCTCTGTCAAGTTGAATGTGTTCTAAGAACACTTGCGTTGTCCTGAAATGTTCGCAAATAAACAAGATGGTGGCGTTCTGAAGACGCTTCTAAGAACACTTGCGATGTCCTGAAATGTTCGCAAATAAACAAAATGGGGGTGTCCTGAGGACTCTGTCCGTATTGTTCTCTGTCAAGTTGAATGTGTTCTAAGATCACTTGCGTTGTCCTGAAATGTTTGCAAATAAACAAGATGGTGGTGTTCTGAAGACACTTCTAAGAACACTCGCTGTGTCCTGAAATGTTCGCAAATAAACAAAATGAGGGGTGTTCTGAAGACGTTTTTAAGAACACTCGCGGTGTCCGGGGAATGTTCATAGGGGGTGTCCTGAGGACGCTGTCCGTATTGTTCTCTGTCAAGATGAATGTGTTCTAAGAACACTCACGGTGTCCTGAAATGTTCGCAAATACACAAAATGGGGGTGTTCTGAAGACGTTGTCGAACACTCGCTGTGTCCTGAAATGTTCGCAAATATGAATGGGGGGTTGTGGCTGGCAAGTTGAATGTGTTCTAAGATCACTGGCGGTGTCCTGAAATGTTCACAAATAAACAAAATGGGGGTGTCCTGAGGACGCTGTCCATATTGTTCTCTGTCAAGTTGAATGTGTTCTAAGAACACTCGCGGTGTCCTGAAATGTTCGCAAATAAACAAGATGGTGGTGTTCTGAAGACGCTTCTAAGAACACTCGCGGTGTCCTGAAATGTTCGCAAATAAACAAAATGGGGGTGTCCTGAGGACGCTGTCCGTATTGTTCTCTGTCAAGTTGAATGTGTTCTAAGAACACTCGCGGTGTCCTGACATGGTCGCAAATAAACAAAATGGGGGTGTTCTGAAGACGTTTCTAAGAACACTCGCGGTGTCCTGGAATGTTCGTAGGGGGTGTCCTGAAGGCGTAGTCCGTATTGTTCGCTGGCAAGTTGAATGTGTTCTAAGATCACTTGCGTTGTCCTGAAATGTTCGCAAATACACAAAATGGGGGTGTTCAGAAGACATTGTTGAACACTCGTTGTGTCCAGAAATGTTCGCAAATATGAATGGGTGGTTTTGGCTGGCAAGTTCAATGTGTTCTAAGAACACTCGCAGTGTCCTGAAATGTTCGCAAATATGAATGGGGTTTGTGGCTGGCAAGTTGAATGTGTTCTAAGAACACTTGCGGTGCATTTAAATGTTCACAAATAAACAAAACGGGGGTGTCCTGAGGACTCTGTCCGTATTGTTCTCTGTCAAGTTGAATGTGTTCTAAGAACTCTCGCGTTGTTCTGAAATGTTCGTATGGGGTGTCCTGAAAACGCTGTCCGTATTGTTCGCTGGCAAGTTGAAAGTGTTCTAAGAACACTCATAATGTCCGCGGACATTAAAAGTTTCCATAGACCATAGTTGAAATGTTTGACTCTATGGATGTGATATGCTGCGATGGTTCTCCTTATTATTGTATACTTACTGTTTGGTCTAGTAACCGGAGTACATGTATTTCTTGTTAATTTCTGTGATAAAAGAAAATAGCATGTTAGTATTAGTATTTTGTAATGACTTATTACATTGTATAATCAACATACTTTTTTTTTTTGGAACCTCATATTTAGTAGATTACAAATCAGAGTACTGTGCAATTTGCTCAGTTTCTGTGTTTGTTGCTAAAATCATTGGGTCTGTGGGAGAAAAGAAAATCCATGTTGGATTAAAAAAAAACCCTTTTTTGTTATGCTACAGTTTATTTGTTTGTTTGTTTTCAGTGTTCACTTGTTGTTTCTGGCTAATGCTTCATACTTTGGCTTGTTGCATTTTTTTGGAGCAGTAACATATTATTTATTTGTTTGGATATTATACAATTTTGGAGCAGTTAACTGTATATTTTTTTGATATATTTAAGTGGTATTGATTTATCTATTTGGATATTGTTAAATTTTGGGACAGTTAGATACCTATTGGCGTATTCTAACTGTGTATTTTTTGGTCTAATTTAGTGGTATTCATTTATCTGATTAGGTGTTGTAGAATCTTTGAGCAGTTAGATAGCTTTTGGAGTATTCTAACAGTTTATATTTTTTAACACAAGTTTACTTAGGGTTTAAATACAGTTTAGTTATCAAATTTTGGTTTTAAGAACATCAAATAAGCTTTTGTAAGATTTGCTGGTAATCTCTGCTTTAGAGTAATGGTACTATCATTACATTCAAACCATCCACATTTCTTTTTTATATATGCAGTGTAGTGCCCTGGATTGGTTGTGGCTCCTGCGTGGTAGATTATACCTATTGTTGTGAAGGTTTTCTTACCAAGTGACATTTGACCATGTGTGAATCCAGTCAGCTTGCAGTTGTTTTTGGTACCATCTGCATTGTAACGTGGAAGCATTAGTATTATGTATTTACTATGTGTTTGTATTACTAACGTGGAGCGATTATCTGAATTGCAGGTGGAGCATAATCTACCATGGTTTGAATTTTGTACAAGTCGCTGAAATGGAATGGATTCACAATTTGGTATTGATATATATATATGAAGCGTTCATTGGGGATTTCTTCTTGTGTCACATTGTTGCAGAGAATGCATGTATGTTTCCACATGTATGAAATCTGGAAGATTTCATTTATAGGTATGTTTTTGTTTTCCAGTACTTGTAGTAAGTACATTAGAAATTCTTGTGGATCTTCCTGTGAGTTTATAGTGAATAATAGCATTCCAGCACAGTAGTCCAATGTTTGTCTTATTCCATAAACACTATATGTGTTATCAGGATTGTTTTCTGCATTTCTGCGAAGTAGTAACATTTGCATACACAATGGGTCTGTACTGTGTAAGTAAATGTTGTCAACAATCGGTGGTAATTGAAATAGAATATTCATTGTTACATTTGCGTAGCAAATTACACCGACTATATTTGAGAATTTAAATGGTCCAGGTAGTTCTGTATCTAACTGCTTTTTTTGGAGTTTGTCTTCCTTCTTTAAAGAAGTACCTGGTTTACTTTCCCTAATTGATTCTTTTTTGCTTGTGGTACTTGATGAAGTATTAGTTTCTTTTACTCTCTTTGGAGGATTTGTAGTGACATCCTGTTGCATTTCTGTTTGATTTATTTTTCTTTTATAACGTTTTACTTTTTGTGGAACAGAATATTTGTTAAGGTGGGGGGTGTATAGTGAGCGAAGTCTATTGTATTATAAAATGCAAGGAATATTAGCGTTTATTTTACTTGCATCAAAGTTGATTAGAAATAGACTGTCAAGTTTACGTAAGCGTGATAGTGCTACGTAGCTCATGCCTTCTTTAAAGACTGTGTTACAAATATCTATCATTGCTTTGTCTAGGGTAAGACCTTGGCCCTCATTAGGACCCTGGCGGAAAGGGGTTTACGCCGGCGTAAAGCATGGCGTACCTTTCCGCCAGACTACGAGTTCCCGTAGCGCCATGGTGATTTTCACGCCTGCTTTTTGCAGGTGGAAAAATCCATGGCGCTACGGGACTTGTCGTTAATTACGCCACCGTAATTTACGGTGGCGTAATTAACGCCTTCCCCACTCCCATTATACCCTATGGGGCAAAAATGGGAATGGGGAAGGGTAAATGGGGATTGGGGACTTACCACCCCGCCAAGGTCGGAATGGGGCGGTAAGTCCGCCAACCCCCATGGCGGAGTTGGCAGCTTTGCGCCATGGACCATGGTGCAAATTGCACCATGGTCCTCCGCCAGGGTCGTAATGAGGGCCCTTGTGATTTATGAATCGTGACTGCGTATGCAAGAGTTAGAGAAAATTGTTCTCTGCGTACATACATATCTTTGAAGAGAAGGAATCTAGCTGTTGAGCGTCCTATCCTTTTTACTTCTGAAAGTTTGTCAAAGTGTATATTGACAAACTGAATTTTGTTGTCGCGTGGGTATGTTTCAAAGCCAACAACTGTACCCAGTGCTCCATTAACTAGTCCTTGGTCCACGTCAAGGTTACGTTTAAGAATTACTCTGCAATTTAAGGGTAATTTTAATATCTTTTCTAAGCCTGCTGTGCTTGAGATTGATTTTTCTAAACTATTTAGTATTGTTGTTGCTTGGTCACACATGGGTAGTGTCATACCATGTACATCTAGTTTGTCTGTGGTGCTAATTTCCATGATTGGTTGCATTTTTTTACTAAGCATGATTTCATTGAATTTGAAACAGCTTGCAAGAGTTGGCATTAAGGCCATACAATTGACATTTTGTGGGCTAATTGTTCCATAACATCTGTAGCACATGCATTATCACCATAAAGTGCATTAATGTGCCGGGTTTTCAATATTGTTTCTGCTTCTTTAGAAAGTATACTAACTCTGATACTTTTTAAAATGTTGGCATAAGTGAGATCTGCAGATTGCTGCATGTTTTCTGTTAATTCTCTGTATTGGAAATGTTGCCAAAGGTTGACATTTCCAATGCTGCCAACAGTTTTACGGCAGAGTTTGTGTCCTAATGTTTTAAAAATAGGCTCACCTTTTACTGGTGTTAATTGAAGCAGATCTCCAAAAACAATAATGTGTTTTCCTGCAAAGAGCTCTTCATAGTCTGTATTGAGTACTTCTTGTAATCTGAGGTAAATCAAAGCTAACATTAGGTTGGAGACCATGCTCACTTCATCTATTAGTAGCATTTTCATTTGTTTCAATACTCTGTATAGTTCCATTGCAGCTTCTGCAGAAAGTTTGTAATAGTCTAATTTGTTCTGGTTTCTACTGGTAATAGTAGTAATCGGTGTAATGTAACACCACCTATGTTGTAGGCAGCTAAACCTGTGGGGGCAGTGACAACAGCTGACAGTTTGTTGTTTGTCAATTGTTGAAGGAACTTACTATTGATTTTGATTAGGAATGTTTTGCCAGAACCAGCTTCACCACTGACGTACAGTAGTATAGGTTTATAATTATGGCAGGAACATTCTTTATTTTCATGTTTTACACGATGTGCAATTTCTTTTGTTACTTCTTGACAAATGCTACGTTGCTCATTGTTTAGTTTTGATTGTAGTATAGTTAAGTCTTCTTTATCTTCATACTGACACATGGTGTTTTCTACTTCTATCATAGCTAATTCTGCCTCATTTATTATTAGTGGTTCTCCCAGTGGTTCTTGGCTTCCTGTTACAGAAGGTTGACTACTGTCAGGAGTGTCCTTATCTAGTTGGGCTTGGAGTTCTTCTTTGTGTTGCTGTTCATTGTGCAACATTGTTTTGTACTGTGTAAAGTTTACATCAGTTATAGTGCTTTCATTTGCTTTGAAAGCATCCTCATATGAGTCATAGTTATCTAGTATTTGTTCTTCTTTTCTCCATGGTTTGAAGAGTTGTAGCAGGGACATGTAATATACTTTTTTTATGTTGAGGAGTCTTTAATGACAATTTGATATGATTAATTAAATTTGGTTTAGTGAGTTTAACTAAGCTGCCTTCACAGTTTGTCACTCTATATTTACCTTTTTTTTCATCAGGTTTCATATTATTTTTGTATGTGTAGTTTTGGGCTATGTGGTATAGACACATGTTTTCCAAAGTATTACTTCTGTTTGGGTAGTATATGTCCAATAAATTGTTTTTTTTAAAATGTCTTGGCTGTTGGGATCATGTTTGGCTATTGTTTCTAAATCTTCATATGATTTTAGAACTCTTTTTCTAGATTTAGCTGGACCAAGACTTAGCCATACTATATTTTCAGATTTACCATACAATGCAGTACCAGTTAAACGATCAGCTGCTTCATATGATCCACATTCTCTATGGGTGAGCATTTTTATGCCCAAGCTGTATAATTTCTGAGACACTGTTTTATCTGATGACAGCTCATTCCAGAGGTCTTGGAGCTCTGTCTTTTTTGCTTTAGTTAAGTATGCTGTGACATATCGTGCAACTGCAGTAGAATTGTCTGCAATGTACTGCACATCTATGTTTGCATTCCATAAGTGGGCAATGATTGCATTATAATCATTGATATATTTTTCTTCTCCTTTTATTTTTATGTAATATGTATTTTTAGGTGATTTACCTTTAACACTATGTCTAACTGAAGACATGAGGTTGTTCACTTGACCTGTATTTGTAACTGGTCTAGGGAAACCAAATCGGCATTTGGTGTAGTATTTCCCTTTGTTTTTGTATTTGCAACAACAATATTTTCCACATTTGTGTCTTTGAAATTGTAAAATTTGTGCATGAAGATCACTATTTGTGGCTTCTGATGGAATTTCACAAGTGACATATTTTTCAATAAACTGTAAAACAGTGCCATCACTGTCTTGACCAAATTTAGGAGCATCTTTAATTCATAAAAGCATGTGGATATGTGGTGCTCCTCTGGCTTGGTATTCTTTTCTCCAAAAGAAGTGTTGCACTTCTCCAAGGGGAGGAACAGTTTTATTACAAATAAAATGTAGCATAACAATGAAGCGATGGTGAAAATATCTTGAAACATTAACAGGATCCAAAGAACAAAGTTCTCCAGGTGTTAGTATATCTATGTTTGTTTTGTTTTTATTTGATATGCGTAGGAAATCATGTAAATCTTCCCATGCATATTCTGCACAACTTAATGTAACAAACCAAGTGGGTGGGCCAAGGTTTCTGATCATACAACGTATATCTCCGTGACGTTGAAACCAGTACTCTTTAGTACCACGCATATTTGCTAATAGATTTGTAATATTTGATTGTAAAACCTCATCCTTTTGTTTCACTTTTTCTAATAATTGTGTAGCTGTCATATTTTGAAAGTGTGATCCTGATTTTAATATGTGTGCAACTCCGTAACATAAAGTTGCTAGTTCACTTTCAAAGAGTAGGTGGAATATGTATTCCACATTTTGTCTAAATCTGGGATCTTCAGAATACATCCGTAATGAGCGGTATTCTGAAGCTGATATTTGAATAGGTCTATCATCATACCTTCCTCCTTTGCCTGTAGGAAAGAGTAGAGGAAAAGCATGTGCTTCTATACTTTTTTCCCATATGCTGATTGGCGATCCTTTTGTTTGACGCATTTGGTACGTTTCCAGTACATCTTCTATGGTGTCATTAGAGTGCAAAGGATGAATTGTATAATGGTCTAAAGTATTTGATATTGTAGCAGGATCTAGTAGCTCAAATTGACCAGCTTCTTGTGTTTCTTGAATTATTTCAGTTGTATCTTTCAAGTTTTCTTCAATATTAATTTCTTTGTAATATTCATTATTCTCTTTAAGATATTGGAAGGCTTGTCTAACTTTATGTAAATCTACCAGCTGTTGCCATATTTTTTTGTCTTTTGGAGGTACTCCATTTACTAAGATAATTAAAGATTGCTGCATTGGACGTTGCACTCCTAGAGTATGCACATTTTCTTTTAGATCTAATGGTAAATAAACTACTTTTCCATGAATGCCTTTTACCAATTCAGAGGAAGGTAATTTTGCTGTTTTTGGTTGAAGGCGTATTATTGCTTGAAATGGGTGTACTGTTTGAATTATGATGCTCTCATATAAATTAAGTTGTTGTAGGGGTTTTGGTACTGGGTATAATTCCAAATTATTTGTGATAGCACGTGAAGGAGTTTGGTTGTTGTCAAGTTTTGTATTGCAGTAACTGCAAAGTATTAAGGGGTCAGTTATTTCGTATTTGTTTTCTGCTACAAGGTAGAGAGCTAATTCAAACCATTTACAATCTTCATTGTCTTCTATTTTGTATGATAGGTCTACAGTTTTTGTGTTACTTTTATAAAAGTTCTACGGCAACATACACATACATGGTTTGGTACTTCAGCTGATGTAATGTAAATGTTAGTATTTCTTTTTTGTATGTGTAGAAATGTTGCTTAATTGGTTTAAAGCTATTTCATTATGTAAATGGCTTTCACTTCCAAAACATTTTTTCTGGATATAGTCAATTTCTTCAAGTAGGTCTTTTGCTGTACCATGTAGAAGGATGTTATTTAAATTTGCTAGTGCTAAAGCAGGACGTTTAGCATAGTACAATTTATAGACTATAGACTAGATTTCTTATAGTTGAATGATGTGTTGATATCCTTTTGATATCATGGGAAGTGGTTTTACAAGTAGGTCCTGTAATGCAGGCCAATGAATGTCCTTGTAGTCCTGTGTACTTGCGCACTGGACAGGTATCCATATTTTGCAGTAATTTAATTTTGATTTTGTCTTTGCTTTTTACATATTTATTGAGGAATTGGCGTAAAGGTTTGAAACATTGTTTGGGAATGTTACACATTGACGTGGATAGCCATTTGAACACTAGATGTTCTGATTCAGTTGAATGGAGGGGTAATTCTAAGTTTTCAGGGCATATTTTTGTAAGGAGTACTTCTTGTTCCATTATGGTATTATTCACTTTTTCATAACCTCGACCACTGTTATGTATGACAATTGTATTTGTTTGTTTTTGTTTGTACGCTTCTTCATTAAAATATGGTTCTGTGCTCGTAGTGTGATTCCATTCACCTGCGCAGATACTAAAGAAGTTCTTTCTGCTGACATTTCGCTTATTGAGAAGTCTTTTTTGTAATTTAGTTATTAGTTTTGTTAGTGGTTTCATTTTGTTTAACAATAAAAATAAATAACTTTCTTTTGAGAAGAATTGCACTGTCCATCAACGCTTCTAAGATTAATTTCCTACGATAGGTTTTAAGCATTGAACCTGATTTCTCTCCTGTTTTTATAAGATTTTGAAGGACTTTGTGACGGTACATTTTGGCTAAACTACTTTTCTTGGTATGCTTACTTTGCACTGTATTAAAATTTAAAGAAGTAGTTTTATCTGTAGTGATAGCTGATTTTCTGTTAATTGTTTTTTGGTTTGTTTTACATTTTGATAGAGGAGGCAAAGTTTTTGTACTTGAAACTTCTTGTGTTTCACTAAATGACTGTATTAGCTGTTTTGTTTCAACTTTTTTTTACAAATTCTGCTAGAGATGGATGCTTATGTTGGACACTTTTATTTTCATTTGCTCTACTTCTGCGTTGCTTTCTACAGACTTGACTTTTGGTAGGCATTCTTTAGGGTCTGTTGAAAAAAATAAAGAAGGTATGGGTTGGGGTATTCTGCAATGTATGTGTGCTGTGTGCATGAGTGTTTGAGTAAGATGATAAAGATGTATGTAATGGTGTGTGATTGTGCATTGGGAACTACAACTAGTAGGGATAGGTATTCTTGAATGTATGTGTTACTAAACTGGGGTTCAGATGACAAAAAAAAGTAAGCTAGTGGTGTGGAAAAGTACAAATAGTACATTTAATGTATACAATTAAAACAGTTGTTTGTTCTATAATATGAAAATTGTAGCGGTTCAGTTGGGTAATTTGTGTGTCCAAAAATAGGTATTTGTGGGCCATTCTGGCTGTAAATCGCTGTTTAAGACATTGAGATTTTTGGACAAAATGGTACACAATCTCTATTTTTAGGCACAGAAATAGCTTGTATTAACTTTACAGTATGTTTGAGTAATAATACAAATATTATGGTGATATTCTACTTACTTTTTTTCTTAAATTAACAGGTAACTTCTTAGTTCTTCTTTGTTCTTCAAATTCGGCTGCTTCTTTTCAGGAGACTGGTCTTCATTGCAATTGTAAAAGATTCAAATTAGTAATTTTGTTTGTATATAGCACTGTTTTTAATTCAAATATTGATTTTTTAATTGAAATCCTCAGCGCCTTCTTCAAAACCATTAAACTAATTTATTTACATAAGATACATTGCATCAGTTCAGTACATATGATATGTTCTTAATGAACAAATTGTATTGTATGACTAACTGTAGAAAAAAAAATATCTTTACTATGTCTTGTGAAATTTATAATATACCAGTGAATACCACTATTTCTGTAACTAAGCTGTTCTAGGTAATAGTGCCTCAAAGTCATGTCTAAATTAAAGTAATGAAGTAAATAAATAAATAAAAACAAAAAAATATGAAATTGTATAAGTATTTTTTTTAAAGATTTAAACATAGATTGTGCTTGCATGCAATTTTGTTTGAATATATGTAGTCTATATATTTCATTTAAAAAATGTTAGTTTAACATTATTTGAGTGTGTGTGTATAAAGAAAGTAAATAGTATAAAGGTTTATAACTGATAGTTGATTTTAGGAAATTGAAAACAATACAGTAAATTCATTTTACAGATTACACAAGCTAAAAGTCTGTTTGAAAATGTGTTCATCTACTGTACAGAAAATATGCATACCTGAAGTTTGTGTTCATGCATATGAATATGCATGGAGCTGCAAGTAGAAATCTTGGAGGTTGTGTCTTCCCCTATGTATATGTTTCATATGATATGACTGGACCATAAGGGAATTATTGTAAGAACATACTTGAAGGATAAGTCTACGAATATAGTGCATTTACAATTTTTAGTTCCTGACTGTTACTGAAGAAAATCATGTGGCCTAGAAATGTCAGGAAAGGAAAAAAGGGGGAGTCAGACATGTGATGTCATCAGTGATGTCATCAATGACATTTGTGATGTCATCTTTGATCTCCTGGGTGTTAGGCTTAGCAGTGCACGGTGGTGGCGCAAGTTAGGGTTGCTTAGCTTACCATAACTGGCGAATTTCAAGGGTTTTTCGGTTTTACTTGGAACCATAACGTCCCTTTAACAAAGTTTTTTCACTGAATATATATATATATATATATATATATATGTTTCATTGACTTATATATTAGATTTACAGGGTAGGGTTATTTAGTATATTTGGCAACTTTTCTGTGAATTAGTAAATTAGCTGTGGTTTATAATAGCCTTCTATGGACACTCATTTTTTGGTACCATGGTACTATTGTTGTTTGTATGCTTCCACACTACTTCACACATCACAAATAGTAAGCCTGCCCTTGGCCCTTGGACCATGTAATCTTAAGAGGCAAAGAAGGTATAACATTCATTAGCACCGAGGCAGGGGGAACCAGCCAATCAGGTGGCTAGGAACATGGGCTTGAACTGCCAGTGTAAGCTCACGTTCCAAGGTGCCTGACAGCCGGCTCCCCCACCGCCATCTTCCCCTCACCAACCCCATCCCTTTTTTTATTTTTAACCTCATCCCAGCCCCAACTTACCTTATTGCAGCTGCGGCGGCACTCGCCACCGCAGCCACACCTTTCTTTCTGTGCAGAACGCCCCCCATGGAAAGGGAAGATGGGCCTTTCCTTTCCATGGCAGCCATTGTGGTAAAGGATTTTCCTTCGTACAACGGGATTCCGCAACCTGGGTTGCTGATGGCCTTAACACCTTGCCAGATCGGGTGTTACCGCCACATTTCGTTGCCTGTTTCACCTTTATGACTGTATCATTATTGCAATAGTAGTGTGTGGTAGAGTAAAGGCTTAGGATCCATCACTCTCCTGTGTACTATTTCTGTGCAATAGTCATTTCATCATAGATGGTGTATTGTAGCATGGAAGCTGATGCTCAATCAGGACCTACCATGTATGTTAGTTAATTTCGAGGATTTTGGGAAACTTGTCTAACATTACAATGGTACGCGTATTGACATGTGCCTGTTTAATTTCTTTGTGAACTAGGCACAACGTTATTAGCATATCATGGGTTTGTTTATAAATCCGCATGTGCATGTCAGATTAACAGTGGGATACCGGTCTGGGTTTGTTTATGAATAAGCATGCATTTGTCAGTTTCAAAAGTGGTTTCCCAGACTTTCCCATTCTTTCTCAGGTTAAACACAATGGCCCTCATTACGACCCTGGCGGAAATCGAAAAACGATGGCGGAAATGCAATACCGCCATCGAATAGCGCTCGGTGCGATTATGACCCGTCACCGTAAAGTACGATGCCATTAGCGACACTGTAGTGAACGCCAACGCTAACTGCACCAAGTACGCGCACGCGCGCCATGCCAAACCGTAATTACCACCATGGCGCAACGGTACGCGAATTCTGACCCTAGCGGACATATACCTAACGCCATCAAGCATGGCGGAAAGTACCATTCCGCCATGGTGAGAAGTACGGCATCGCGAACCAACCGTAAAAGGCCCTACTGAGTGCCTGTACACCACTCCCTGGCCACATTGCACAACTCCTCGTAGGTGCAATGAAGTCACAATGCAACCAGTGAAATGTACAAGTCACCCATGCATGCCAACCAACAAATGAATCTAGGGGCTCCAAGTGCCTTGTGAGTGGCCATCCATATTTGCCATGGCACCATTGCCGTACTGATGCAGCACAGGCATGTGAAGGTTCAAGTCCAGCAACATGAACTGAAATATGAGACAAACAAAAACAGGCCCCCCATCGCTTGACACCAGTGTAAGGCAACATTCAAAGCAGTATCCTGAGGGAGACTGCACCAGCCCTGTACTCCTGCCAGTAAACAAACCAACCATCAGCATAAGCATGTACCACACAAGTTGGCAGAGTGACTGAGCAGCCAGGCTCATCTCAAGAGGGGCCAATGGGAGCTGCAGGGCACAGATGGCACGAATACAGAAGCCATTCCAATGGACATGACCTCAGTCTCCCTCCAAGAAACGCACGCAAATACAGGCACCTGTGACCAGCCATATTCTGATAATCACATCATTCCACCAATCCACCTGGCTGACCGGCATCTGTTACACAAAAGCTAATCCCCCGCCCCTGAGCATGACATCATTAAAACAGTCATAATGGCAGCCCCTACCCCTGACCTCACTGGGCTTCGTAGGCAAACGCGCCCAGTACAGTACCACGCAATTATACTCAGAAGCCGGAACCCAATGCAGATCTTCTCACAATACATCGCTCCACAAATAGGAATATGCTACATTACTTGCAAAGAATAACGCTACACGGTCAATATCAGAATCAAAATTTAATGCACAACAAAATCACCAAGCCCATACAGCTATTAGGTCATGAACTCCAAAATATATTTCATTATTGTGGGCTGCATCCGCAATAAATGACCAGCTTCTTCTTGTGTGACGCCCTGTTCCTTCATGGTACACAGGGGCTACATTCACGTTCAAAAAGGCAACATGGAAGCGCCTAGAACCGCAGGGCCGTCCCATTAGGTAGGCACTAGTCCAGCTGAAAGGTCGATATGTTGCTCCTAGCCACTAGTACTGCGTAAGGGCATGTGGCCCATTGGCGATCGTCCCATAAGATCGTAATGGTGCTCCACTGATTAACACGAAGCAGCAGGTGTCGGGAGTAAAAGCCATCTGCAGGAGTGGCATACAGATGGCAGCGGCAAAAGGGGAGGAGATACCTGTCACCCAAATGAAATGAAAAAGAATAGTATGGGCATCAGAACTTCATTTGAATTACTCACTTCAATGATCACACTAAATCCACAGCCATATGCATGCTAGCCCACTCAAAAGGATTATTCCCACCCAAAAATCACTTGCGAATCATAACTATGAAAATCGAGGTGAAAACACTATTACAAACGAGTGTTTGTGTGCATGCGTCTGTCAAAACAGAATCCATTAGATGGGATTAGTAACGTGCATAGACACAAGTGTTTGAAGGCGCGTCGAGACAGGGAGGGTTCAACAAGGGCAGATAGACGATGGTCCCACTATGGCAGCCCTGCATCACATAGCGCAGGGGAGGTGGATAGATTCCAAAAAGCCCTGTACATGGCAAACTCTCCATTAAATCATCTGTCCATGCATCCATACATCATTCCCTCATCCCGGAATGAAAACGCCTGATTATTTACTCACATAACATGTGAAATTTCCATTGAGTCTGTGCGTAATGCAGTCTGCAAAATCCACTGTGCTCCAGGCCGGAATTGCAGTGTTGTGAAGTAACATGTATTTGGGAACGTCCTGCCTTATCGTCCACTACGCTATTGCGCATCCCATACTATTCATATCAATCATTGCATTCTCGCCATGGCCCCTGTCCCAAGGACATTAAACAATAGAACGTTATATTTGCAGTCAGACCTGTGGGCGTCTCCTCGCCGCTAGCTGAAAACCGAAAGCGCTGTCCTTCGAATTCCTCATTTGCAACATCTGTGACCGCTTGAAATCACAAATTCATCCATGTAGTGCGGCAGTGTGTGAAAATAGCAACTGGCTTCACTCACAAATGGGTGAACCTCGGTACAGTGCTCGCCCAAAGGGGATTGCAGCTGGCACAGGTGGAATGAATCACCACAGGTGGAGGCTATACAGCCTGAAAACACATAAATTGCACACCCAACCCCCTCCCACAACCACACCCACTCCAAAATGCTACCGGCAGGACTAGCGATGTTGGCCCTGGGGGACCTGATAGCACTGCAAGTACTCCAACTTCAAGAAGAAGACGAACACCAACTACTACAACAACCGGCCGCACAGAGGAGACGCAGGAGGAGGAGGAGGGCAAGGCAGGGCCAGCAAGGCCCACCAGCACAGCCACTACCACCACGCAGGCAGCCCGCAATCCCACGCCTCCGAGCTCATCCGTTCAACCTCACTGCTGAGCAGATCCACACCCTCTACCGTTTGGACCGGGACACCATAACCGCCATTGTGGACATGACACAGGCTGACCTTGTCAGCATGATAGATAGCCCAACCGCCATCCCACCCCTACTGAAGGTGGTGTCTGTACTCCACTTCCTGGCCACAGGCACCTACCAGCACAAAGTCGGACAGTTGCATGGCATTTCACAGCCACTGTTCTCACGGACACTATTGCAAGTGCTCGATGCCCTCCTGAAGCACGCAGACGACTACATCTCTCTACCACGCTCGGAGCAGGAAATTACGAACACAAAAGTGGGATTCCATGCACTTGGCGGCATACCGGGTTGCATTGATGCCATCGACTGCACCCATGTGGAATTGGTCGTCCCACATGCCATGGAGGCCCAGTACCGCAACCGAAAACAATTTCATTCTCTTAATGTACAAATGGTGTGTGACTCCAACAGGATCATTACACATTGTTGTGCCCGATTTCCTGGATCAACCCATGATTCTATGGTCTTGAGGAACTCTACAATACCACGCTACATGGAGCGACACGCAGGGAACAGATCCTGGCTACTCGGTGAGTCTCATTTCATGCATGATAATGTGGGGTATGTGATGCGGCAATGACCTGGCAGGAAGGGGGGGGGTGCGTACGTAGCAATGTCATTCCACAAACATCCTTTATTGTCCACATACAGGTGATGCCGGGTATCCACTGAAGAGATGGCTCCTTACACCACTCCGGAACCCACAGAACCAGCATGAGGAGGACTACAACCATGCCCACTCACGTACCCGTGTAGTCATAGAACAGGCATTCGGCCTACTGAAGACTCGTTTCCGCTGCCTCAGCAGGTCTGGCGGGGCACTCCTGTACCGCCATGAGAAGGTTGCAAAGATGGTCATGGCATGTGTCATGCTACACAACATGTGCGTACGTAGAAATGTGCCCATGCCCCCTGACGCAGAACTGCAAGCACCTGAAGATGGTCATGATGAGGGTGGGGATGTGGCAGCACCTCAAGGAGTCCGCGAGGCACAGGAGGGCCGTGACATTCGTCAGATTCTCATAGATTCAGGCTTCTAGCACTCACGCCTGGTGGCTGATACATGGACACGGGACTTGTGGCACTGTGTGTGTCTGGAACATGCACAATATGGACTGTACGCCTATAAAGGCCTCGTACACAAAGATCAATGTCCACACATCTCATTGGATGATTGTGCAATGTTTATAGCATATGTGAAATTATGTTACACACCCCATCGACCCGCCACCCAAGTGAGCCCAACACCCCCCCTCCACCCTCCTACCTCCCCCCCGAACACCAGTGTCCAAAGATGCTCATTGTCAGTGGGCAGACGCTATTGCAAGCCCCCTCTCCGGGTATCAGGGGCCCCCCTGCCTGTGGAGCGCAGGTTCCTCCCAGATCTACGTTGGGGGCTGCCCTGGACGGAACTTGCAACGGATGATGTCTCTGCCTGCTCACGTCCATGCATGTCCCTAAGGGTTTGTGAGAGCTCAGTGAGCACACGGCGCACAGCGGCAAGTTCAGCACATACGTCTTTGGACGTCGCATGCAGTTCCCCCCTCAGGCTCTCGGTGCTTCTCTCCATTTGGACTCTCAGGCTCTCGGTGCTTCTCTCCATTTGTGCCCTTAGTGTCTCTGTACTTCTCTCCATTTCTGCCCTAAGTGTCTCAGTTGATGTTTCTATGGCTGCCTTAGTACCCCCACATTCATCAGCATGGTCCTTGAGGAGCGTGGCCAGTTGCTGCTGTTGCACGATCACCTGGTCGAGGGACTGTTGCCTCTGCTGTGCCATGGCCATTTGCGGTGGTGTCACAGAGGGGCTGATGACCTCATGTTGCCTTGCCACAGGGCTTGTGGGGGATGGCCAGTCGTCGTCTTGTGGGTGCCCCTGCGTGGTATCCTCATGGTGTACGGGATGAAACAAACAGGGGGATTGAGACAGGTCATGGATGGATCCTACATCGACATCACCGTTTTCTGTGTCGGAGCATGCTGCCATTAATGCAGTGTCACCTATGGTGCTGCTGCCACCAGAAGCAGTGCCTTCTGTGGCATCCATTGGGGGGACCTGTGGTGGTGCTGTTGTGGGCATGCTGGCTGCTGGGGTGCCTGTTGAAGTCCCCTCCTGTGTGCTGCCACTTGATTTGTGCTGCTGCCGTGTCTTGATCCGTGCAGCTGAGGTGGAGGGTCTTTGGCCGTTGGTCTTGGCCCTCTTTGCAGGTGTGCTGGTAGGGGTGTCCTGGAGCTCGTCGTTTGAATCGGACCCTGTGGTGGAGTAAAGGAGGGCGAGCGTTATTAATGGGTCTGTGGAAATTGGAATGGCAATGTATCACATGCATTGTGGTGGTACCTGAGGGTGATTTGGGTCAGGGCCTTGGAGGTGGTTTCATTTTTGTGTGGAATGAGGATGCAGTTGTTTTGCAGTCTGCAGTTAGGGTGTGCCTGCTGCACGTGTAGAGGGTGTTTTTAGGATTTTTAATTATTTATGTATTTAATGTGACTTTTAAAGTGCGCTATCAGGCCAATGTATGTGGACGTTCTCCTGGCCATGTGTTTCTGTTGCACTATGTGGACACATGGTACTTCACATGATTGGACATTGTGGATTTAGCATTGTTTTATTTGGGCCACCTACCTGATTCTTCGGATGTCTGCACTCCTTTCTCCATCCCTCCGACTCCCTCTATACTCTCCATTCCAATGGTGGAGGCACAGATTTCTTCCCAGGGGGTCAACTTGATGGGTGATTCCGATCCTCCCCCGGTAGCTGTGGCAATGTTACGGTTGGCGGATAGTATGCTCCGTACGCGTATCCGCAAGTCGTCCCATCGCTTTCTGCATTGCTGTGGGTTGCGGGGTGCGGTCCCCACCGCACTTACCCGCTGTGCCACCAGGGCCCATATGGCCTTCTTGTTCGCAAGTGCCGTCCTGGTCATTTGCGTCGAGAAGACGACGGCAGCATTCTCCTGGAGGGTCTCTGTGAGCACGGTGAGTTCCTCACGGGAGAAGTGGACCTGCCGCTTGCGGTCGCAAGCTTTTTTCGCTACTTTTCCCATTTTTATTGCTTTCACTAGGGTGGATGACGGGTTGGGATGTGTCTCAGGGTAGTATTTTTAATGGTTGTGTGGGAATTCTGATTTGATAGGTGTACGGCGTGCTGTTTCCCGTTCCGGGCCCATGTTTTTACTTCCGTTTCCGTATATTTACGGTCACCGTACTTTCCGATTGCCGCTCATTACGGTGACCGCTATGATGGGTGGCGGAATTGCACCTAGGGTGCCGTACGACGGCGGTGAGGGGCGTTTTGGGGACATTTCCGCCATCGCGGACTTTGCACTTCCGCCATGGCGTAGTGCTCGTGCCCGATGGGTCGGAATTAGCCGCACTTTACTCCGTCGTGCAATGGCGGAAACGCTATTTACGCTATGGCGGTCAGGTCAGTTACTTTCCGCCAGGGTCGTAATGAGGGCCAATGACTTTCTAATTGTGACACTATCAGAGGTAATTGTCACAATGCCACCTTCAAATTCCACAGGAACATTGCCATATACCTTTATACAAGGGACACAAAAAGTTGTGTCTTATTGACCCTAGAACAGGGCCCATGCTTCTTTCCCCTTACCCACAGAATATTGCACCCTGCCTCTTTCACATTTGCCAATAAAAATCACCTATTAGCATGTTACCATTGCCATCAGGAATGTGCCCAATGCCTGCTTGCTTTGCTCCCAGAAGAAGGTACAATCTATGGTCCACATTGCCCTAGATGATTGCCCTATTCCACTCTTGCATTGCCCAGTACACCTGGACCCGTTCATAATGCCCAGAGAGGAATGTTCCATGCCACTACACATCACTCCAGGAAAATCACCCTATGGCTCTTCCACATTATCGTTATATGATTGCCCCATATCTATGTGCTGTTTCATATTGGCAATATCATTAGCCTCATACCATTATAATACACACCAAAACAAGTCTATGCATCTTTACATAGCCAAAGATTGGCAGTGTTACTTTACATTGCATTCGGAAAATCACGGCATAATTGGTTCATGTTATCTTCAGAAGGTTGTCCCTTCCCACTTTTACATTAACCTCAGAGGAATACCCAATGTGAATCTATATTGCCTGCAGAACAATGCTGCATTCCCCAAAACATGTTCCTCGTACCCCTTTTACTTTGTAGCAGAACATTGCTGTTTCCACCACGAAATTGGCACAGAAAATGTTGTACTGCCGTATACACTGCCCACATATGATTGTCTTCCTCAATTTTGCATTTCCCCCAGATGATTGCCACTTACCTCTTTATGTTGCCCTAAATCAATTGCCCATCCTTCGTACACATTCTCCACAGACAATTGCCCAACACCTTTCACTTTGGCCCCACACAAATGATCCATGCCTCTACCACTCTGCCCAAGTAGACTGCCCATGAACACTTTCATATTTACCAAAGAGATTGCAGAACTTATTCCACACGGCTGCCATACAATTGGTCACTAGCTCTTCACATTGAACCAATTGAAATGTAGCCTTTGCCTTTCATATTTCCCCCAAAAGATTCCTTCTGCCTACACACAAACAATAACACGCATGTATACAGCGAGGTGGGCATGCACACGCGCACACACAGACGCGCGCACACACACACTTTACCTCCAATCCAATACTTAGGATTCCAATGTCCTAGTAGCGCCAGAGGAAGCAGACAGCAGATTCACTTATTGCTCACGAGTACCGTTTCTGCATGATTGCTTCATTGCTTGGACATGCACTACATGCACTGGCAGTGATACCCTGGTGCTTCTGTGTACTTTGATGATTTATCATTGGCATATCCGACTTTGTCAGGGAAGACACAAATTGTGAGCCTCCGCATGGCTTTCTGGCCAATTATTCCTATCCGTTACGCTATGGGTCATGCTAAACACATGATTTGTCAATTTATAACCACAAATATCCCTTCCTAGAGTGAGCAAAGCAGACTGAGACAGGTGTTACAGAGCAGACCACTTTTCATGACAGCAAACCCTAATGCTATCAACATCCGTGGCAATACCCTGCCCATAAAGGGTGATGTGTCAAAGACCCACTGGAAATATGCACACGACTGCATTTAGGAAATCAATTATGGGCATTGCAGCCTCTGTCTAAATACAATACATAAAGTTATTTTAGTCTCTAATAAAGTTGAATAAATTGACTGTAATCAGCTGGTGCATAGATAACAGGACCAATGCATAAGTAGAAAGATGAACACCTGGGGCCAGATTACAGAAACTTTGCACTGGTGCAAGTGCAAAGTTGCACGTTATGAGCACTACGGCAATGTTTGCCCTATTTCTGAAAACAGTGGGACATATAAGAAAACTATTTCACCTTGAGAAGTGCAATTTGGCAGGGGATCAGCACAAGGGCAAACATTGCCATGGTGCAAAAACGATACATTTTTGATGCGTTTTTGCATCAGGGCAAAGTTTGCTCTAGTGCTAATACCATTCCGTGTTAGCACTAGGGCAAACTTTGCCATGTTGCAATAATGCAGTAAAAATAAATCTTTTTTTGTCCAAGGGACATTTTTGCCCTGGTACTTATACCCTGCCAAACTGCACTTGTCATGGTGCAAAAGTTTTCTAATATGTCACAGTGTTTCTAAAAATGTGGCACACTTTTCCCTAGTGCTAATACTGTGCAACTCTGCACTTGCAACGGTGCAAAGTTTCTGTAATCTGAATGGAAAATAGCAATGCCCTGAGATGTCACGTCAGCACCAGCATGTTAAAGGTACGATTACGTGATCTGTATAGGAATCCAATAGTTGTCTTATATGCATGAGATATTGTGACAATAAACCACCATGGTATGCATAACTACGGAATGACAAGAAGGCTTTCGACATGGCATTTGTTTATGTGATACTGCCACCCGCAGAGAGGTTTTTACACTGCTTCCAGTGTTCGGAATATCACAGTGGGATGTATTATTTATTTACTCTATCCCAGAAGATTCTCTTCTACAAACACCATCTGAAAAAAAGCATATCCTAGCAAATAGACTAGGGAATTGTCATTTTGTCGTGTGTTCAGCGCATAAAAAATACAAAATAGGCCATTTCTCCTCTTTGACATGCACGGTGTTGTAAATAATGCAGTTATGGGACGCTTTTCTGTGTATTAGTCGGTCTGTATCATCGCAGCATCTTGCTTGCTGATGTCTCACTTTCCACTGTCTGGTTGTTTCCTGAGCATCAACATGCACTAGCAGGGGGCTATTGAAAGAAGACTCTCAAAGGTCACCTGCCGTTTGAGCAGTAGTAAAGGATATAGGCGAAGTATGTATCATGCAAAGAAGGGCATATAGAACATAGTGAATTATAAATACATATTCAACATCATGAACCAGCACACATTGACCATTAGCACACATTGACCAAAGGCGATGTCCAGGACAAACAAGCTCAGACTTCAGGTTCATCCGTTTTTCATTTATATTCTGTTCCTTGGGGAATTAATTTCAGGACCCAATGTTTCAACATTTCACTCGGTATCTTGCAAAATAATTGTTAAAACCAAATGCCTCTCTGTTACTGTTACTGGGTTAAGGGATAAGAATAACAAAACAACATTAACTATTAACTATTAAATGACATCACGAATATGGATATTTGAAAGTCGAAATGTGTTCACATGGTTAAAGGGCAAATTACAAACAATGTGTGGTGACCCCTATGTGGAGTGAACATAAAGAACATATTTAAAAACAATAAATAATACTAATAGTAATAATAATAGTGTAATATATATATATATATATATATATATATATATATATATATATATATATATATATATATATATATATATTTAATTGTATTATTGTTTTATTTATAGGTGTTACAGCTTGAAAAACCAAACCTTTCACCCTTATAAAATCATGATATTCTATAATACGTAATAAATGAAATTCTAGATAACATATCCATCATTTCATCACATTTGCAGTTTTTTATTCATCACTGTTTCCCATTTCCACTTAACTTCATTAAGCTCAATATATTTCCAAAGTCAAATCAAACTACATTCAAGTTTAAAAATTGAAAGAGCCTCACAATTGAGAATCTTAATGATTGCGATTCTGTAAAATACAAATTAGTCCACAAGGACTCTTGTGTCAAAAGGAAATAACCTTCAAAATGTTTTTAAAAAGTCGAATCCACATATCCAGTAAATCTGGGCATTCCGTCATAAGATGCTCAATTGTCTCACAGTGTTCTAAAAAAAAAAAGAATTGGCATTTTTTTATCGTTTACTATTGAATTCATTCTCCTGAACAGCAGTTCTCTAGTCGGCCATAAGTGAAATCGAAATCTCATATAAATCGATCTATGGATCGGATCTGGAGATTTAGTCAAGTAAGCTGGTAATACACCACACTTTTTTAAAGATAGAGAGTCTCGCTGAAAACTCTTATATGTCTTACATAGTTGGCACATTTTAATCCAATCCATTTCACCCAGTTTCTTTTTAGCCTTATCTGGGTTGGTGATTAGTAAATCTAACGAGATGTCAGCTTCATTAAGAATGCTCCTTTAGTTCTCCAATACATATACATAATACTACTTTAACTCATGCCTTCTATTTTTAATAATAATGTTGCCTCTTAATGTCACCCGATTCTTTTGAATTACAAATACACGAAGACTTTCCTTATAGAAACTGTATAATTATACATACAAATGAAGTAAAGTGAAAACATGAAATACATAGACATTTAACTTAACAATGCATTCAAAAGTACAGTAACTATTGTTATACTCAAATGAATAGACTGCACTAGCTGTGATCTAAATAATGGAAATAAGAATTTTGAACTTTCTCCAAATCCTCCTCACAATTAATGGCAAATGCCTACAATTCAAAGGTGATTTTAAATAAAACAAGACATATACATTTCTCCATGTATTTTATGCATAGTATATGTCTATGTTAAAGTATATCTTTGATACCAAGTAGGAACATCAACAGAAAGACACTGAAGTCAATTTACCATCATTCATTATTCTTATAGGTTGTAGGGGAGCCTTGCAGGAAATCCATTATGAATCCCATATTCTAAGAAGCAAACGAGGTGCCTTTTCAATATTCAGTACTAGCTGCATTTTACTTTTAGAATCCATGATTAATCGTACCTCCAATTGTCCCGGGATCAATTTTTGATGCCAATCGAATAGTCTCTCACGGTGGTTACACCTGGTAGCAGCTTTATGATCTGGACCCATAGGGCTTCCATGCTGTCACTTTCATTTGCAACATCTTCCCTCTAACAAGGATTAATACGTAGACATGACAACATCCCACATTACACAACTTTTTTTTTTTTAAACAAGGTTCATTGCAATAGCCCTAGTGGTGTTGCAATTGACTTTTAAACATTATAATACAACGGGTGAATTTCATTAAGGGACACTATTATCGCCTGCTCAGTGGTGCCAATTGGACTGAGAATGTGTATGTTGCACGATGAATAAAAGATACCCCAAATTGGGAGCAATATTTTATATTATATGGTATGTATGCTCACTACTAAAATACATTATGCAGTATGCTGAACTATTTCTGTTTATTTGAAGGATTTGAACACTAACAGGGCCTCGTTTACAGTTTAGCGATAATGGCACTCGCGCAAATACACTGCACATTGATGCACATGTGACTTCACCGCCCAATTGCATGTTGTCTGCGGTGTATATACATATGCATGCGGAAAATGAATAAAATACTCTATGAGTTGTTGTGGCTTGAAAATACACGTGCAGATTCTCTGTAATTGTGTATACAGTATAAACTGTGACTAGTACCACCTGACTCGGAGCAGAAAAAAACACCAGTAAAATAAAAATATTCCTCCACTCCGAGGTGGTGGCGTATATTGACAAGCCAGAAAAACAGTACAAATCCCTATAGGACACTAAACATAGGACGGTGGTATAGAGGGCAAATAATGCTGTAGTCCCTCCTAATATATAGCCAATGCCACACATATCATGTATGTACAATTTAAAGGCACACTGATCTGCAGTGGGAAACATAATTGACACCAGCACAGTGTTTCAAACATGTGTATGAAGTAAAACATCACCTAGCTACCACACCCATATATCTACACCACATTACACGTTTCCCTCCACAACCCCAGGATACACAGTGCCCACCCCTTTCTTAATAACTGGCAGACCCCGATCTGTCTACCACACCTTTTCTCTCGGCCAGACCATCACCGAGAGAGACAGTATCCTCCCACTCCCCTATAAGTAGAAGAAACTTGTATAACGAATCAACCTTTCCCATTGACCAGACCCACCCTGAGAGAAAAGTACCATTCCCTTCATAATACAGTGCAAATACTTATATATCTAGCCTATCTTTACCCTGGCCCACCCCACCCTGAAACAGAAACAGTACCCTCCCCATCAAACAACTCAGTCAGAATCTAACCTTTCCTCCTTTCCTTGCCCTGGCAAGTGGACTACATTGCGCGTGGCCTGATGATAGAGTGGAGGGACGATGGGGGTTTCCAGTGGCAGAAGATGGAAGAGTGTTGGACACAGATGGAGTCTTGGTTAATGTATCTAGTGCCCCCTTGGGCAGGGACCTCGCAAGCCCCACCAGCACACATTACATCTGGGACAACTGACCTACTCTTGGTAAGCTCTTAAAATGTATGAGCAATGTAGGGTTTGCACCCCTGAAGCCTCCTGCTTCACAGTGCACATCTTAATCAATTCCCTGGAAATGCCCTTGCCCATATTAAACACTGTCTTCTTTTCACCATATAGTTCATCCAGTGTGCGCTGGGAAATTCGGTCCAGTCTGTCCCGACTCAGCTCCAATTCTCATACTCTTTTTTGTCATAGTCCATTGTGCCTCTGCTGCCTGCATTGTTGGTTGTTTCTCTTTGAGGTCTTGGATTTAGCATACTAAGAGCTCGTTGGAGAATGCCAGACCTGCCCTGACACTTTGTTGATCTCCATCCTCATCATCAGTGGTTTAATCGTGGTCCTGAGAATAATGATGGGAATCATCCAGGAAGTCTTGCCCTCAGATGTATGATCAACATCAGCATGTGCGTTCACATCCACTGCCACTACAACTAGACAACATCTTTGGGGTTAGCATCATGTGCTGTTGACAATGCAGGAGATGGAAGTATGGAAGTGGACTACATCTGTTTTTGTTGTCAGTTTCTTCTGGCCAGGAAAACACCTGTACTGGGGTTTCAAGGCACAAGCCTTTCTTTTAACAGCAGGATTGGTCACTGTGGAGGATGTGGTGGTGGATGTCCGATTAGTGGGGATGCTAGCACGTCATAAATAAGTAGATGTGGTGCAGGTTTTGAGGGCGCTGGATGGTGTAGATGCTGTCCCTTTGCTGATGACCATCATTTGCCAGTTGATGTTTCCTCTGCATTGCTATTGATCTCTGAACCAGAAGCTGTTTGGTGTCAAGAGGAACATTATGAGTGAGCATGCAATGGGGCATGCGTTCATGCTGCACATGCCATTTAGAGGCCTCACCTTCACTCTGAGCAAATGTGGACATATAGAGTATCCATACCATTGTAATACCATCCCCAGCAGGTGCTGGATTGAATATATCTGTGCTCTTTACAATTGTCTAAGTGTCACTCTTCCAACATCAGGGAAGGTACAACAATAGATGTTTTACGAGATGATAACCTTGGAGACACTCTATGGGTGGCGGCTCATAATTGTACAGGAACACATTCCAGACGCCATAGTATTTGATGGATTGGCACATGACAACACAGATGTATCAGTTCATACCCTCTGGTGTCCAGAGTATGTTCATGTGAAAGCCAATATGTATCATCCAGATTGGTTGACAATCTGATGCGTGTATTATATATGAAATGCCCTTTAAAAACGTGTTGCTAATCCATTTAGTTGAAATGGAAAATGGCAGGTAATGCAACTTAGATTTAATTAGTTTACAAGAATAATGAAAGCCCTAATTTAGGGCAATCTGGATGTGTCTCTGACGTTCCCCTTATCCATCCAGGGACAGACACATCACCCCCACCTAGAAGCGACTTACGCAACTCACTTGATTGCACTCAAGAGCCCCTGCATCGCCTTCAGATGGCCGCCACCATTTCTGTGGGTCTACCAGGCTCCCAAGCTGCACTGCCTGCTCCTTCAGAGAAGGAGAAACCTGATTGGAGGATCTACCTCCCAGCATACCATCAAGCCGGGAGGCACAGACGGTCCTCGTTGAAGGCCTGAATTAAAAGCCATCTGGATGTGTCTCCGCCGATGATGCCTGGATGCTGTGCTGGGCTACATGCCTTCCCAAGCACACCCCATATCTGCAAGCCAACCGTACTATCACAAATGTACGCTAATGCATGTCATGATATGCCCTGTAATATTTCACCTATATGTACAAACCTCCTCCTCCCCAAACCGATTCCTTTCATCCCCCCTACACATCGCACCAAGCATATCATGCACTCCAAAGATGGTTTGGCTGCCACGTGTTGACCCAAATTCCATGATTCAACCTAGCTCCTCCCCCCAGGGATGGTCGTGCAATGCCACAACTAGGTCCTCAATGCATCATCAGCTGACCAGCACTGACCAGCCGATTCACCAGGTCCTCCCATCACTGTACACAGGCTCACCACCCAGCATGACCAGCCACATCTTGTGGCTCCTTCCCACAACCACTCCTTTCCTCCCTGCCCTACTCGAACTGCATAACACGATAGCAGAGTTTCTACTGCCCACACCACCAAGCAGCCAGGCTGCCAACTACATACATGTTCGCACCACTCTAAAATCCCTCATGCTGAGCAACACCTGCCACCACACTCCACAGATGGACGCACCCCCAACCCCCTGTCTGCACGTGATGACCACTACTGTACCGCTGCTCACCAAGGCCGCCAAACCTCATGAAGAGTTCACAGCCCCCACCTCCAAACATAGTCAACGGTATCAATGCACGTCACCAGCCTACACTGTTAAACCCACCCAGCTCAAAGTGGCAGCCACTCCCAAGGCCGGCACAAGCCAACAGAACTCCCCAGAGCCAGCTCACGGGCCAATCTCATGGGAAAACACACCCACAATCTCAGAGAGAGGGAACAATGCATCTAGCATCCCGCTCCTCCAGCCCCCTCCACAATGACATCCCACCTAGTACTGCCAGGTGCAACTACTTCCTCAAACTGCACATCAGCCCGGGACACAATCCTTCCCCAAAGGCATGCCTCACCTCTCCCCTGCCCCATCCTCACCCTTACTTGTCCCATGACCTCATCTATGCTCGCCTTAGCCACTCCCCTCCTGTGTGCCATCCTGAACACTAGATTCTTGGCAGCCCACGGTCACAAAATCCTCACCCTTATCACAGATAAAAATCTCGACCTCTTGGCACTCACCGAAACACGGCTCACCCCCACTTCTGGGCCCATCCTGTCCATAGCTATTCCAACTGGCTGTGCCATGCTACGCGGTGACAGATCACCTAAAAAAGGTGGGGCAGTTGCTCTCATCTTCAAGGATTCACTCCCATTACATGCTACCAACTCTACCGCTCCTCCCAACTGTAAAATCTTCTCAGCCAAACTCACCTGCTCAAATACAGCCTCCAGCACCATCCACCTCATCTACCGGCCACTGGGCAAGACCCTCACCTTTGAGGAGGACATCGTCCAGCTTATTTCCTCTAATCTTAAGCCCTTGTCACAACTTCTGCTCCTAGAGAACCTCAACATGAGTTTTAGCGACTTGTTTGACCTTGATGAAACCATCCTTTCCAGCTCACTGCAAGCCCTAGGCTGCACACAACTCATTACACAGCAAACTCATACCTATGGCCGCACCCTAGACTGGATTGTAAACCATAAAAGCAACATCAATGTCTTATCCAACCACTCATAGCCATGGTCGGACCACCATACCATCACTTTCTCCATTCCCACCCCTGCAGCACCGCCCAAACCAGTAGCTATAATACAGGTTTTGCAAACACACTGCGCACAGACACTAGTTAAAAACACGTTGGTATAGTAGTTTTAATTAACACTAGGGTAGCCTGACACGTGTTTCGAGCACTTGCTCTTCCACTGAGGCTACAAGGTTTTTGTACATACAAAATAATATAGTACAGATAAATTAAGCAAAATCCATGTGGAGGACCCAAGGTAGCAAGGCAAACAACGAGGTGAACAACAAAACAAATACATTAGTAATTCATGGCACAAATTAGGCAAAATTGCAAATTGTTCAGTTCATAGTGCCAAGAGCCGAAATTTTAGACAATTAGGTGACAAGACAAAATAATAAATCATCCATAAACAGCGTAAATTTAGTAAAGTCCATACCATGTGTATATTAGGAAACCATCAGATCAGGGAGAGAAGAAAGGAAAGGAAAAATAAACAAGGGTTTAATTAGCTTTTAAGTTCTAAGTGGGCCATACAATTAGAATTGGCTATTCAAGAAGTTTAATCTTTTACCTGCAGTGAGATGTGAATCAGTTGCGAACTAAGGAAAGAATGGGATCCGAATGAGATAAGCCCATTTTATGGTCATTATCAAATATACGTGCTAGCGCTTCAATTCATTACAGTGGAAGAGCAAGTGCTCGAAACACGTGTCAGGCTACCCTAGTGATAATTAAAACTACTATACCAACGTGTTCTTAACTAGTGTCTGCGCGCAGTGTGTTTGCAAAACCTGTATTTAAGCCTACTTAGCTCGCGGAAGATTTGGCAAGTCTCGCCCCCCGCACTCACTTGCAGCGCCTCTCACTACACCTAAGCCTAACAGGTCCTTGCGCTGAACCTCGCTATCCCCCCCTTGCCAAAACTAGTTTTCCAAACTAGTAGCTAGTCCTGCCACCATCATTACCCGCAGCTCTCACAACCTCACTTGAGACCACCTCTCACCTCTCCTTGACCAACCTATCCCTTCCATGTCTGATACCACTACCCTAGTGGAGATTTACAATTCCCTGCTAGGCACATCCATCAACCACCTAGCCCCCCGCAAAGCCAAGAAAGCCAAAAACACTGCACATTTCAACTCCTGGTTGACCCACAACCTTTGTTCCATCAGAGTTTCCAAGAGAGCAGGGAAAGCTGCTTGGCATAAAGAATCCACCTTAACCAACAAAGCTCACCTCTCCACCACCTCACTCCATTACAAACAAACCATCTTAGCATCCAACGCTGCAACCTACAACAAAAGAATACCCAAAGCCCCCTCTAACTCCCACAAACTCCTCTCCATTCTCAAGGTATTAGAGGCTTCCATTTCCCCCCATCTCCATCCTCAAAGACAATGCATGGTGCAACAGCATCCAAAACACACGTATAGGCAGAATCATGCGAATGCATGAAAAATAAAACTTAAACAGAAGGCCGTGCCAGTGCATGCCCCCCAGCCCCTACTCACCTATCATTTCCCATCATCCCTCCCTTTCACTTCCAACCCACTGTCACAACCAGCCTGAACAACATCATCAAAGGCATCAAGCACTCCCAATGTAAGGGGGATGCTTGCCCAGCCCCTCTCATTAAGGAATACGCAGAACATTTAATCCCACTCATTGCTACCATCATGATGCCTCCTTTGCCTCCTGCACCATCCCTGTCTCGCTTGAAGAATCATGGATCTTTCTGCTGCTAAAAAAACACCCTTGACCGAGCTACCCCCACCATCTACCATCCTTCCACTACGCCCCCCTTCCTCCTCAAAATAATGGACAGAGTCGCCTACTTGCAGATCCTATCCATACTGGGAACCCAACAATCAGGCTTCTGCCAAAAACATCGTACAGAAACGGCCCTCTCAGAACTAAAAAAAACAGCTTGATGCAGCCAATGGCACCATCTCACTCCTCCTATTGCTCGACCTCTCTGTCGCATTTGACCTTGTGGATCATGAGATCTTATGCCAAGCACTGTTCACTTCTGCCCATTTCTCACCAGAGACTGCCAATTGGATCTCCTCCTTTCTTGCCAACAGAACATCCCGTGTCTTCGCATGGGAGGCTACCGACACCCCCACACCCACCTCCAGTGGCATCCCTCAAGGCTCCTATGTATCACCCACACTTAACAATATGTATACCAAACCCTTTTTCGACCACCTAAATACTCTTGGTATTTCATATATGAACTATGCATATAACACACAAATCCTCATACCCCTCGTTGGAGAATACCCTACAGACTCCAGCCACATCAGCACTATCTTTGAAACCATCCAGTCTTGTATGGCCGAACACAGCCTATGCCGCAACGATGAAAAAACAGAGCTTCTCATCACCGGTCCAGCAGCACGCCTATCTAAACTCCACGATGCCTACAAAACTTTCACCATAGATGGTCACAAGAAACAGGTGGCATCATCAATCAAAACTCTCTGCGTTTACCTTGACTCCTCACTCACCATGACCCACCAGGTCAACCACATTTTTCGCGAACCCCTATAGGATCCAAACTGGATTAATGCAACTGCCTACTCTGCAGAACATCAGAAAAAAACCTGTGCAAATTATAAACTATTCAAAATAATGCTCTTCGAGCTGCACTCAACATTGAATGACATGCCCGCATATCGAGGTCAGGAAGTTGGTCCACTGGCTAGCTAGTCACCTGTTGCTCTTGGATGTAAAGAGTGAACTGCTGTAGGGGGATCAATTTCATCACTTTTCCTCAAAGTGACGGAGGAGTTCCCTTTCTGTGATTGACAGGTAAGACCATTTAATTAGGAACAGGGGGCGGGGTGGGTTGGAGCAGAAACATCCAAGGCATGCAGTGAGTAAATAACACAGACAAAACAATCTGGCAAGTTGTGTGCATTAGTATAGGCATATCATGCTGTAATGGTGACCACATAAAATGTTGAACATGTATGGGACCTACAATTCATATGCAAATGGGGGTACGGATTTTCTGTAGCATCTGTGGCATTACTATAGAATATAAAGGAGAAACAGGTGACTAGCTCGTCCGAGGGTCATTCACAGCAAAATCAACTGTGTGCCCACACTACCCTCAAGGAGTCAGTCTCCTTGGGGACCGCATCTGGGAGTGTCTCTTGTACATTCACATGAAGAATTTGGGATTGTGTCACATCCATTGCCTCCTTTGCCTTCAATGTCTCCATTGCCTCCAGCATCTTGTCTCCTACCTCTTGGACACGTGTGGCTTGTGTAGGGTGTGGATTTTGAGTGGATTCTGTAAATATGGGGGGTAATTAATAGAATTTCACGCACAAGTGGCGCACGCGGCTGGCGCACAGTGTGCGCGTGTGAATGTCTGCGCCAGCCGCGTGAGCTAAAATCCATTCACGCGCAGTGCGCATTCATGGATTTTAGCCTCCCAAACCAGCCGTGGAGCAGAGTGGTGCAGCGACCCTGCAGCAGTGCCAATTACGCCCCCAAGAACGCCCCTAGCGCAAGGAAAAGCCATCAAAATCTCCAATCCAGCGCAAAGGGCTGCGCTAACCCTGGACCAGTTTACACGGCTGCCAAACAGCAAACGCCAAGCGGGGAACGGATATTACTGGGGTTCGCATGAAGTTTCACACGTGATAGGCCCTGTGCAAGTGGGGTACATGGATAACTGGGTTTTGCGTGAAGTCTCACATGCGATTTGAGCAGGGTACATGTATTTCGGGGGTGCGTGGGAAGTTTCACACGCGATATTTCCTGTGCGAGTGGGGTACGTGGATAACTGGAGCGCGTGGGAAGTCTCACACGCGATTTGAGCAGGGTACGTGTATTTCAGGGGTGTGCGGAAAGTTTCACACACGATTGGGCCTGTGCGAGTGGGGTATGTGTATTCCTGGGGTGCGCGGGAAGTTTCACACGCGACTTGAGCAGGGTACGTGTATTTCGGGGGTGTGCAGGAAGTTTCACACGTGATTGGCCCTGTGTGAGTGGGGTACATGTATTCCTGGGGTGCGCGGAAAGTCTCACAGGCGATTTGAGCAGGGTACGTGTATTTCGGGGGAGCGCGGGAAGTTTCACACGCCATTCACCCTGTGCGAGTGGGGTACGTGGATAACTGGGGTGCGCGGGAAGTCTCACACGCGATTGGGCCTGTGCGAGTGGGGTACATGTATTCCTGGGGTGCGCGGGAATTTTCACAAGTGATTTGATCAGGGTATGTGTATTTCGGGGGTGCGCGGGAAGTTTCACACGCGATTGGCACTGTGCGAGTGGGGTACGTGTATTCCTGGGGTGCGCGGGAAGTTTCACACGCCATTTGAGCAGGGTACGTGTATTTCGGGGGTGCACGGGAAGTTTCACACGCGATTGGGCCTGTGCGAGTGGGGTACATGTATTCCTGGGGTGCGCGGGAAGTTTCACACGCGATTTGAGCAGGGTACGTGTATTTCTGGGGTACGCGGGAAGTTTCACACACGATTTTGCTGTCAGAGTGGTGTACTGAATTTCGGGGGTGCGCGGGGAGGCCTACATGTGAATTGGCAGTGTGGATCCTCCCAGGTGTTCCCTCTACACCCCCCACACCTCTGCAGGCAGCCCACACCACAGGGGACTACCCTGAACCCCTGGTCATGTCCCGCAGGCAGCCGATCTACCATGGGCATGCCCCCCAGCCAAGCCACATGTCCCCACCCATGTCCCCCTGCACCCCCACTCCCCAGCAGTCAGGGGCACCTGCCATCAGGCCCCCACTCATGTCCCACTCATGTCCCTTTGCACCCCCACCCACCAGCATTCAGGGGCACCTGCCATCAGCCCCCCAATCATGTCCCACTCATGTCCCCCTGCACCCCACCCCCCAACAGTCAGGGGCACCTGCCAGCAGGCCCCCACTCATGTCCCACCCATGTCCCCCTGCACCCCCACCCCAGCAGTCAGGGGCACCTGCCAGCAGGCCCCCAATCATGTCCCCCTGAACCCCCACCCCCCAGCAGCCAGGGGCACCAGCCAGCAGGCCCCCACTCATGTCCCCCTGCACCCCCACCCCCAGCAGTCAGGGGCACCTGCCAGCAGGCCCCCACTCATGTCCCCCTGCACCCCCACCCCCCAGCAGTCAGGGGCACCTGCCATCAGGCCCCCACTCATGTCCCCCTGCACCCCACCCCCCAGCAGTCAGGGGCACCTGCCAGCAGGCCCCCACTCATGTCCCTTTGCACCCCCACCCCCCAGCAGTCAGGGGCACCTGCCATCAGGCCCCCACTCATGTCACACTCATGTCCCCCTGCACCCCCACCCCCCAGCAGTCACAGGCACCTGCCAGCAGGCCTCCACTAATGTCCCCCTACACCCCCAACCCCCAGCAGTCAGGGGAACCTGCCAGCAGGCCCCCACTCATGTCTCTTTGCACCCCCACCCCCCAGTAGTCAGGGGCACCTGCCATCAGGCCCCCACTCATGTCCCACTCATGTCCCCCTGTACCCCCACCCCCCAGCAGTCAGGGGCACCTGCCAACAGGCCCCCACTCATGTCCCCCTGCACCCCCACCCCCCAGCATTCAGGGGCACCTGCCAGCAGGCCCCCACTCATGTCCCCCTGCACCCCCAACCCCCAGCAGTCAGGGGCACCTGCCAGCAGGCCCCCACTCATGTCCCCCTGCACCCACACCCCCCAGCAGTCAGGGGCACCTGCCAGAGGGCCCCCACTCAAGTCCCACTCATGTCCATTTGCACCCCCACCCTGCAGCAGTCAGGGGCACCTGCCATCAGGCCCCCACTCATGTGCCCCTGGACCCCCACCCCCCAGCAGTCAGGGGCACCTGCCATCAGGCCCCCACTCATGTCCCCCTGCACCCCCACTCCCCAGCAGTCAGGGGCACCTGCCAGCAGGCCCCCACTGATTTCCCACTCATGTCCCCCTGCACCCCCACCCCCCAGCAGTCAGGGGCACCTGCCAGTAGGCCCCACTCATGTCCCCCTGCACCCCCACCCCCCAGCAGTCAGGGGCACCTGCCAGCAGGCCCCACTCATGTCCCACTCATGTCCCCCTGCACCCCCACCCCCCAGCAGTCAGGGGCACCTTCCAGCAGGCCCCCACTCATGTCCCCCTGCACCCCCACCCCCAGCAGTCAGGGGCACCTGCCAGCAGGCCCCCACTCATGTCCCCCTGCACCTCCACCCCCCAGCAGTCAGGGGCACCTGCCAGCAGGCCCCCACTCATTTCCCATTCATGTCCCCCTGCACCTCCACCCCCCAGCAGTCAGGGACACCTGCCAGCAGGCCCCCACTCATGTCCCACTCATGTCCCCTTGCACTCCCACCGCCCAGCAGTGCAGGGGACCTGCCAACAGGCCCCCACTCATGTCCCCCTGCACCCCCACCCCCCAGCAGTCAGGGGCACCTGCCAGCAGGCCCCCACTCATGTCCCCCTGCACCTCCACCCCCCAGCAGTCAGGGGCACCTGCCAGCAGGCCCCCACTCATTTCCCACTCATGTCCCCCTGCACCTCCACCCCCCAGAAGTCAGGGACACCTGCCAGCAGGCCCCCACTCATGTCCCACTCATGTCCCCCCCTACACGAAATAAAGATGCACAGTCATGGCCCACTTCTACACCAAAAAATACCACATCACGCCACCCCATTCTGAGACGCAATGATGTCCCAATCCACCCCACACTGACATGCCTATCTCAAGACACAAACCAAAACTCAACTATGTACATCAACGCATGTCCATCACACACATACACTGGTTGGCATTGCTTGTGTAAACCCACAATTTCACATGCATCAGCCCAATGAGCAAATCCCACACATGGAACTAAAATATGAACATGTATTATGTACATAAATAAATAAATTAAATGAAAGCATACCAAAACATCAAACATGAAATGAAAAGCATTTGAAAAAGATGAGTGAATGAAAATGATAAGCAATGCAAAATAAATTGAAAGAAAAACAGTCCAAACTCTCCCTCCACCAACGCAAATCCAAAAAAAGGTAAAAAAAAGATATCCATTATTTCATGTTCATAATGATAAATAAAAATGCGAAATCAATCCATAGTCCAACTATTTACAATACATTGTCCTGAAAAAAAAAATATGACTCCATGTCCATAATGAAAAAAAAAATCCAAATGAATCCCTGATGTAACTATTTACAATCCATTGTCCAAAATAAAAATCCATTGATCCATGTGCAAAAATCCCAAAAATAAATCAATCCATTGTCCAACGATGTAAAGGGTCCATGAGCCCAACTAAACAAATGAAACCTACCTAAGAAACTACCTAAAAATGTAACTATGTACAAATGTGTGTGGCATTGTCCATTGACCACAAATAAAAGGAAAATGAAAAGGAAACCTAACTCTAAAAACTATTTACAATGGCAGAGGGCTAGTCCGTTGGCTCACTTTTGGATGTCCAAGGCCAGGGCATCATCAAACACCTGCTCAATGTCCTGGAGGCGGTCCTCTTCCATGGCCCAGAGGGTTCGCAGGGACAATGACATGTTCTCCTCCAACTCCCTGTGAATTGCCTCGAGGCACTAGGCCCGCCTCAGGGCCCTCCGCATGGAGTTCTCTGCCCTGACCATCATGAGCCGTGCCTCTTCTGCCCGCCGCTGCTCCACATCTATAGCATGGCCTAACCGCTGCCACACGGAAGACACTTCTAGTCCTGGGTCCTCCTGCCCTATGGCCGATGCCTGCCCCTCCGATAATGAAGGTCCCGAGCCATCATGGCTTCCACCTTGATGCTGCTGCTGCTGCTGTGCCTCTGCCTGTGCCCTGGCTCTTGCTGCCTGCACATCCTCCTCCAGCTGGGGTGCAGTTGTTGATTTGACCACCCCTGCTGGACATCCGACTCCCAACTGTGGCAGGGATGTGTCCTCCACCAGCCTGGCCGCAGGGTCAGAGGCAGTTCCACAGGGTACCCAGGTGATACATGGGTGGGAAGATGGCATGGAGTACGACTGGCGCATAGGGGGTTCAGTTGAGGAGGGGATCGGAAAAAGGTCCAGCAAACTGAGGAATCCGGCCCTGGTGAGCTGTCCCAGGAGGTCAACGCGGTCAATGAGCCATTCGAGATGATGTGCAGTCGCCTCATGAAAAGACTGCAGGTCACCTCGCATGGCCCGTTGACGCAACACCACCCCACCCAGGACAGGCTCAACCCGGTCCCGAATAGCCACGTCCGCTGGGAGAGGAAGGCCAGTTTTTGTAAGCGGATCCTCTCCCTGAAAATGGGTCTCGATGTAGGCATTCCTGCTGGTGTGGGATGATGCAGTCACTGGATCGGGGACAGGATTACACACAGGCACCTCCGCGGTGGCCTGTGCTGCCTCCTGTCCCTGCCCCTGCACTGCACCACTAGCACCAGTGGAATCACCACCTCCAGACCCAGTGTCTGTCCCTTGCACAGCCTCCTCCCCCACCAAACCCCCCACCAACCTGGATGACTCCTTGCCATCTTCCTCCGTCGGACCCTGTGGGGTCTCAGCTGCCCCTTCTGCTGCCGAGGAGTCCAACTCCAACCTTTGCCTCTTGGACCTTCCCTCGGCAGCTGCGGCCTTGCGTCTCCGGCTGGCGAGATGATCCCTGCCGCTGTGCTCCACAGCACCCTCTCCGCTCTCTTCTTCAGTTGATGCTGCAGACAGAGAGAGATAAAACACAGGCATCAGGGCACTGTACAATGGACTGATACACACGACAGTTGCACATGAGTGGCATTGTTTAACTACAGACATGGCATCAAACTCCAGGACACACATGTCATTTTAACTCACACACATGAACATTTCAACAGCAATATTGCACCAGGCAGCACCATCCATACACATACAACAACATGAACAGATAAAGGTGAGCCTGACATCACATGAAACCCAAGGAGTGCACACACACCACCACACGTACATGCATGTATACATCTCCTCCAACTGTTGCAGGGATGAGATTGCCATACATGTCACATCTGCCATTCATCCTTCTACATATCAGTGTCACGAGCATCCATGTTGCATCACAGTTGCATGTACACAGTGCAGATACATGCATTATGAACTACCATTCATGCCACAACCATGCAAATGTACATCCACAGAAATTCAAACATGTGTGCTCCCACACCTGTATTTGCCCAGCATGCTTACCAACTTATATACATCAATGTGTCTCACAACTGAGAGGACTCACATGTGGCAGCCTCACACCCATGTTCATACACATCCCTACATGGCCCTACATAAACACATGTACAACCTGCATACTACTGGCACACCACGACACGCACAGTGTACTATCAACATGCATGTACACTTACCGCTCGACTCCAGACGGGTCTGCCTCTCAAGGATCTGGACATAGAGCGCTGGGCAAATGCATTCCAGGACCCTCATTTGATGGTTTGACAGCTGGCCCCGGTGCCCCTTGGCATCCGCTGCCTTAGCGAGGCGCCGGGCCTTGTTGAGGGTCCTGGACCTGAAGTCCTCCCAGCGCTTCTTGACATGATGTAAGTCACGGACTGCCACTCCCTCCGCATTGATGGCAGTCACGATGTCCATCCAGATCCTGGTCCATCCTTCATTGTCGGTGCGCAAACTTCCAAAGAGGGCATCATACTGCCCCAGGACTTGCTCCACCAGGACACCAACTTCGGTGGCAGTGAAGCTGGTGGCCCTCTGCCTCTCTGGCTGGGGGTTGCCAGTGCTGCCACATGGTGTTGTGCTGGACATGGCAACCCCAGAGGCAGGAGTGGGTGGGCAACTGGATCCTGGGGCTGGGCTGTGGAGCGATAGAATCCCAGTCGGGAGTCTTTGGTTCCAGCAGGGGTGGTCAAAGCAACTACACCCCTGGCTGACCTTCAGGCAGCAAAGGGCAGGGCACGTGGGCAGCAGGCAGTCAGGCAGCAGCAGATGGCAAGTGGGAGTGTGCTCGGGGCTCTGGGGGGCAGTAATTCGGCCTTCTGGGCAGGAACGTGGTCTTCCGTGTGTTTTCGCGTGGCCATCTTGATACGGAGTGATTTGGCACGTGAAAACATTGCACGTCAGCGTGTAATTGGAGGAAAGGGCCTGCTTACACGCGTATCTGACATGTATGTGTGGGCCGTGTTTAAAAGCTACATGTAGGACGCCATTTCCTTGTACGTGCTTTTCGTGGAGAGCAGGTGGGTGAAATCTGTACTTCTTGTCGGTTCACACGTGATTACTTCACAGCGTTTCTAGTTCGTACTCCCTGTTACCTCTGACAGCTCTTTTCTGATTTTTTGTTGGGCCTGTTTCCTCAAACAGAGTTCACTTCTCCTTTTGTCCTGTCTCCTCAGACAGCGTACAATTCTTCTTTTGGCGGGGGTGTTGCCAACGCGCACACGCGCGTATTTTTCACGTTCTTTTTCAAGGCAGACGGTGAGTTCCGCACATACTTAGCAACTGTGCTTTCCCTGTGTGTCGCGTTCCCCTTCAAAGGTCATTGTAGGCTGCGTGTATTACGAGTACGCTTATATTTGTGTTTCTGGATGCCACAGCATAGTGCGGGTTCATTTTTTCACGCACGTGTTCTACGAGGGGTTGCATGCACATTAATTTTTGATTTTGGGCTTCCTGTGCATTGCGTGACCCGTCATCTTCCCCCAGGGGTCACAGACAGCCTTGTTAGAGCACTAGGGTACAAATTCCATCTAGTATCCTACCCCTTTGACCCCCAATTGCCCAGGACAATAGTTTACTGCAACTCCATACGCACAACAAAATCAGTGCCATGGTTGGGAGGTGACCAAGCGGTAAGGGAGGCAAAGGTGGCCGACTTTCAAAAGGTGGGTGTGGTGGGCGCGGTAGGGGACGTGGCAGGGATTTGCAGGGTGCCCCTATACCCCCATGTGTGGAGGAACAATCAGGGACACCCATGCCCCCCCCCTATGGTTGAGGGAAACGTGGCTGACACCATCCCAGCTCAGCCCCTGTTGGACCAGCCCATTGTGGCACCTGACCTGGCACAGGATGACTCCCAGGCTGACTTCCAGGTCAGCAAGTCTAGGCCACGTGTGGCGGTGCAAGTTGTCACCAAGCCACGTGGATCTGGGGCAGCTATGTCATCTGCTGCCCCAAGTATGCAGGGTGGGGAGGCTGCAGGGGCAGCTGCAGCTCCATCTGCCCCAGCTCTGACTCTCCCAGCCAGGACGGTGTCAGTCCAGGTCCACCAAACTGACGTTACCCCTGCCAACATTACCCTGCAACCAATGCCTGCATCAAGACCTATGGTCATTGTGCATTCCCACACTCCTACTACCCAGTCCACCGGTGATTCTGCCCCTACTGACCAGAGTGGCGTAAGCCACTCTGGCTCTGCTCCACCTTTAAAGAAGAGGAAGAAGGGTGCTCTGGCATGACAGGCTGAGACCCCAGACACGGCTACACACTCCGGCACGTCAAGGAAGACTTGCTTTAATGACGCGGGACTTGATGCACTTGTGTCCTATGTGTCGGAACAAAGCCACGAAATGCTGGTGACTGCAGGGTCCAAGACCACAACTGGTCAATGTAAGGCACACTGGAAGATCATCGCTGACCGCATAAGTGCCCTTGGATTTGTGAGGCGCACAGCTGATGATTGCTACAAGCGGTGGAATTACCTGAAACGCAGAGCAAAGAACAAGCTGGCCTCAAATCATGCCGCTACTCTGGTGACTGGCGGTGGATCTCCAAAAGAGGACAACAAACGCTCTGAACATGAGTCTGTTGCTGGGGCCTTCGTCACAGGGGAACAGATCCAAGGTGTGGGATAACTACCTGATTATGATGCATTGTCCGGTGAGTGCCCATGCATGTGTGTGTAATGCATGTGTATGTTGTTTGGGTGACGGGTTCTGATTGAGTGCCAGGTGAGGGTGTGTGTGCCTGAGTGGTATGGGTCACCCATGTGTTTCATCCAAAACATTCAGCGGCCTTGGATTTGGGTGTGACAGTATCCCTTCTGCCCACAGTAGTAATTTAGTGCAACATTACGGCAGTTGCCCTTGAAGTGGCATCTTGCAACAACATTGTTTGTATTTTTCAGTGTTCGTTCAGGCTGATTGTTTCAATTCTCCCACTTTTGCTACGCATTCCTCAGCCCAATTGTCACATTTGTGACATGCTTCTGTCATTGATGAACCCCACATTGGCCCACATGTGTTACCTTGTTAGGTGAATGATTTGACATTCAGGCTGATTGAGTATTGGCCTGATCACATAGATTTTTGGGGCCTGTTTAAATGTGGAACATGATAGTTGTTTCCTGTCATGTTGAAGTGCACAACCATTGATGTGTACATCGGCCTGCAATCACTGTATTTTTGTACACTGGATGTGTTGCAGTGTGTGGCACATGCATATTTTGTCACACTATGTAGCATTTTTCATCTCATCATGTCCATCTCACATGGATGGCTGACAGTACTCATTCACTGACATATGGATGTACTTGTGGAATGTACCATGGTTATGGTACATGCCATCTGTGTGATGGCATGTGTCATGTATGCGTATTGGAAATGCCACTCACAGGCCAATGTGTGATGGCAGTGCTACCCAGCATGCAGCAAACGTGTTGCTCTTCCATCTTGGTGTCATCAGTGTCTGCCTTTTGCCTCCCCTTCCAACTCAGTGACAGTGCATGCATGGGTGGGTTATAGTCATATGGGACATGTGTAAATCATGTACTGGTTCTGTACCTTGTCAGGCCTATTTGTGTGCTATGATGCTAATGCCTGTTTCCATTTTTTGTCTTTCATGTTTTTGCAGGGAATGACGCACTTGATGCTTTTGAGGTTGAGAAGATGGTGAAGACCCAAGAGGAATCTCAGGCATGACCGGGCACCAGAGGGGGACGTGGTGTGGTTGTGGGTGAGAACCCAATCTTGCTGCAGACCATTCTGTCCAGGGGTGTCTCTGGGTGCACCTCCCCAGACCTCTATTCAGGTGCTGATTCGGATGATGAGATCTATGTGCCATCACAGGTAAGTGTTTCTGGCAGGGATTCTGTTCTGTCCAACCCACCTGCACCAGGGGTAGAACCCTCTACGGGGATGCCAGAGTTGGTAAGTCCGCCTTTGGCGGTTACGGATGCAGGGTCACACTCCACAACATCTGATCCTGTTCCTGGGCCAGCAGATCAGAGGGGGAATGCAGTCCTACAGCCTCAGGCAGTGCCGGCACAGCAAGGCTCAGATCGCCTTGCCCCAAACAGGTGTGGTGCCTGCCGACGCGGTGGCCGTATGTCACCAGGCAATACCGTATGGGAACAATCCATGTACGGTATGGCAACCCAACAGGCAGCATCAGTTGAGATGATGGCTCAAGCAATGGAGAGGGTGGCCACTTCCATTGCCCCCCCTGAAAGGCAGATGGAGCAACTACAGCAGGCAACAGACTCCATTTGCCAATCACACAGGGAAGACATGTTGGCGTCCAACAGGGACCAACGGGCGGCACTGGATACTCTACGCCAATCGATATTAATAGAATCCCAGGGCCAGAGGGAAGCCCTGAGGGTAGAACTCCATCCCCTCAGGGAGACTCTTGTTTACCTTGAGGCTTCCGCTAACTTGAGGACAGAACAGCAGCTGGAGCAGCTTACACATGCGCTCTCAGCTGAGATGCAGGCAACTCAGGAGGAGATCCGGGCATCACGTCAGGTGGTGCATGGGGATCTCCGCACGATAATCCTCCAGAACGAGACCTTCCACACCTGCATGCCTGCTGCCATGGAGGACCATGCCAGGGATTTGTGTGGGCTGCCTCCCATAGCACCACCACCATCTGATGCAGCAGCAGAGGGTGATGAGAGCGACAGCAGCAGTTCTCCCACAATGGCATAGCCGTGCAGGCCATGAGCCTATGGAGGTGTTTTTTTTCCCAACATCCACACAGGTGGCTGTTGGTGCGCACCCTGTCCTTGGACCTCCTGGGTGGCCTCCCCCGCATGGCCATTTTTTATTTTTGTTTTTTTATTTATTTTTTTTTTTTACAGTGTGTTGCCTTGTGTGACTCCTGTGGGCATCCACTGTATTCCGGCTGAGTTTGGTTAGATGCTTGGGTTTGTGAGACACACACCCCTCCTGCTTCCCGTTTCCATGGGCTTGCAAAAGGTGTGCCCAAGTGACAGTGAATTACACAGTGACGTTGGACTCCCGTGAGCTGTGTGGGCAGTCTGTAGTCAATACTGTGTATATACATTCCTAGTGGATATTGTTGTTGTATTGTACACTGCATGGTGTATTGATATGTGCTTGTGCATCCATGTCTTCCTTCTAATTTGCAGGTTCATTCCTCATGTCTTCACAAGGCGCCTACTTTGGAGATGGAGTTCATGTTGTAAGCAGTGCACTTACATATTTGCGTGGCAGCAACAATGTACAGTTGGAAGGGGTCGATGTGCTGGCATAATCACGTTGTAAGACTACCACTACTTTAACTTAGTACTGTCATGTTTTTGCTATGTTAAGGTTGTGTAGCTGCATTGTATTGTTGGTAAGTATTTGGTCATGTGTGTTGTTAGTTCTACATTACTGGGAGCATATTGTGTGTGGCCAGTTTCCATTAGGGACACTGTACTTTGTGACGCGTGTGTCATGTTTTGGGGATTGCTTTGTTTGCTCTCACATAGCATGACATGCCATGGTGTGTTGGGTGGCGGTGCTGGGGAGGGGTTGGGCGACATAGCACTGTTGTCATGTTGTATTTTGCAAGGGGGTAATGAATTTAGCAACATAGTTTTTGATGACACCGCATTGGTGGTGTTTGTGTAGGTAGGGATGCGCACAATGTAACACTTCCAGGTGACCAATCTCAGGCTGGTATGGTTGTGACAGTTGACTGTCCCTTGTGTCATCATCATTGATTGTCAGCTGGTATGTGCCAGGGCTGTGTGCACTCCACAGTGGTGTGATTTTAGGTGAAGTAATTAGCCACCAGCTGCGTACGGGCGGCCTCACCCCATGCCCTTTCCCCTCCCATGCGCAGTGGCCGTGCATGTGGTTGGGGATGTGGGGGCACCACCATGTCCACCGGCAGGCCCCGGCGTGTTGCAACATTGTGCAGGACACATGCTGCCACTATGATCCTGTATACTACTGGGGGAGCGTATAACAGCTGCCCGCCAGAACGGTCAAGGGAGTGAAAGCATGGCTTGAGCACTACGAATGTGCGTTCCACTATGCCCCGGGTTGCAATGTGGGCTATGTTGTATCTTTCCTCGGGTGGCGTGGTGGGGTTCCGAATTGGTGTCATCATGTGGGTGCTCAGAGGGTAGGCACTGTCCCCTGGGGAGGTGGTGATGGGTATCATTAGTGGGGTTGTGACATTACTCAGTATCTGACATGCATGCATGTGCTGTGGCATTTATACTCACCGAGCAGCCATGTATCGCCATGCCGCCCAGCTTCTAGGTCCCAGTTTAGGGTTGACATTCTGTAAATAAAATTGTTGTGGGTGGATCTTGGATAGTTGGCATATACTGAGGTGATGATTCCCTTGGCATCACATACTACCTGCACGTTGATGGAATGCCAGTGCTTGCGGTTTCCATAGATGTGCTATGATGCCCTGGGGGGACGTAGAGCCACATGGGTGCAATCAATGGCACCTAGGACTTTGGGGAATTGTGCCACCCCGTAGAAATCCTGGACAGCAGCCTGCCTTTCTGCAGTTGTTCTGGGCAGGTATATGTGCCTGCGGACTGATGGGCGTGCAGTCATGATGGCCAAGACCTGGTGTAGGCAGCGTGACTGCGTGGCCTGTGACACCCCCCCACTATAGCACTTGTCCGCTGAAATGATCCAGTGGCCAAGAAGTGCAGTACATTGAGGACCTTCTCCAGGGGGCTGAGTACTTGGGAGCACAGGGTGGGTGATGTGAGGTCATCCTCCCACTCACTCACCAGGTCGAGTATTATGTGAGGTGGAAACCTGTACCTCCCATACACCTGGTCATCAGGCATCCCAAAAAGGCTGGTTCTGGGTGTGAAAATTCTGGGCCTGACTATCCTCCTCCTCCTCCTCCTGCGGTATCCCATGACCACTGCTGCTAGGAACGGTATATTCATCCTGACGTCTGAGCTTGTTTGTTGTTTGCGTGCACTTTTATGCTGCGCGGGTCCACGTACGCCTGCTTCCTGCTGGCGTACGTGTTTCCGGATTAGCGCGTCTTTTTTGGCGCACGCGTTAGCCCCGTTCGATTCCATGAATACGTGTTTTGAACGTGCGTGTGAGCGTTCCGCGCATTTGCCTCCTGTACTACCCCCGTGACGCCCACATTTTCACGCGTTGTTCCCCATTCCTCGTGTCACGCCCCCTGTTCCTCCTACTTTTGTTGTGTGTGCCGCGCTATGTGCCATTTCGCTGTGCGCGTAGCGCACGCTGTTTGGAGACGTGTGCGCCAGCGTGCGCCACGCAGAATTTTGGCGCACATCCTGGGATTTACATGCGCACGGACTTCCATGAATAACTGTGCGCGGGTTTCACTGCGATTTTCGCACTGGCACTGCGATTCGCACTCTTTCGCACGCTTTCGCACGCTTGCAAAGAAAATTTCAGCTCACATTAATTCCATGAATCGGCCTGTTGATGTTTGCAATACTTCTGCTTCGTTATACACGTGGAAGCATTTTTCCAAAGCTTTTCTTGACCATGCAGAGTTTTCTACTCGTTCACATGCTTTGGTATTACTACTGGCATCTAGTGGTGCCGAATCTTCTGGAATCTTCACGTGCAATAACGTAATTCAGCACATGCAGAGTTTTCTGACCGAATACAAGACTACTCAAAACAAGTCTCTGCATTCCATACGCACAGTGCACAATTTGGAATTTGGACTGTGTCTTGTTTCAAAATACACATTCTATATGGTAAAATTAAAAGGATTGAAATCTATATGCCAAATACACACAAACATGGAAGCAGTATTTAATTAATAACGTGAGTTATCAAACACTAATTCCCGTATGTGCCTAATGAGAGCCGCTGATCCAGAGAGGAGACCTGCATTCAGAACGGCTGGGCTGCAAGTACATGTGTTTATCAGCCCACAACTACATGTGCATCTAAGTGTCATGTTGTTAAGAATAGTATATGGTGGTGGCATAATCTGTAGTGGGTAAATATTTTTAAATTAAGTTCTTTAGCCCATTCAAAACGAAAGGTATGGAATAAAATTATAGAGAAAAAGTCTCATGACAGGCTAGGGAGCCATCTTTGCAGGTGCCTACATTGTTAAGTCACCTGACATGGAAGGCCAAGTACACTTTAAAGAGATTGCGAGTCCTTCTGCTGATCAAACGAAATGCCCTAGGATCGGGAGGGCTCCCAGACAGGGAAATAATAAAAATGAGCTAAAGCACTGAAAAACATGTCCTCTTCAAGGCCAGTAGCCAAGAGCATACTATCATACAATAGCTTAGTTTGAAAAACGAATACAGTAAATTAATGGAAGCGTGAACTATGTAACGTAATGTATCATACTTACAGACAGACAGTTCAGGTGTGCTACATCGTCATGGGGATTGTTAGAAAAGATGAGCCTTCAGTGCCTTATGAAACTGAAGATAGTCTCCAGTTTCATGCACCGGAGCGGGTTGCTTGCTCCACAAGGTAGGGGCAAGGACCAAAAAGGTGTAGGCCCCCAACCAAGCTCTCTGATGGCGCAGAACTTTTAAAAGCATTGGGGAGGATGAGAGTATACTGCCCCAGGGTTATGAAGAGCCTGGTGAGAGATGCATAAGATCTGAAACTCAACTCAGGCTTTCAAAGGTAGTCAGTGAAGTTGCTGCAGCATGCCTACAGAGGGAGTCAGTCTTGGTGCATCCAAATCTGACCGCACCACAATATTTTGAACCACTTGCAGCTGCTGCAACTGGTACAATGGCTGTCCCAAGTAGACCCTGTTACAGTAATCCAGCTATCCCATGATCGCTGATGTGACTACCTTTGTAGGACAGTCGGCTACAGGTCAAAAATGGAGAATCGTTTACAACACTTTAAATTTTGCAACACCAGTGTTGCAGACTGCTGAAATCTGAGCTTCTCAGAAGCCATTGGGGAGATATTCTGGGCAAATTCTCCATTTGGCACCAAACACAAGGACTTCTGTTTTTTTTCCAGGGACGTCATTTCACCAAAATGCCAGGGGTAGCAGAAGTGACATAATACATTTTTTTTTAAAAATCACACGACCCTTGTTCCCCTGATGACATCACAGGAAGTGATGTCATTTGACCTCACCCCGAAGTGATATTGTGGGAAGTGATAGAACACGACCTTTCACCCATTGACAAAACAGGAAGTGGCATCACATAGCATTGTACACTACGCAAAATATGGTTACAATATCACTATGATATGATGTACATTTCATACAAGAATGGATCGCCATATGTATCGTTAAGATCAGTGTGTATAGGCCCATACTACCAAATGTCTATGAATGCAAGCAGACGTCCAAGACCAAATGATAATGATGTGTTATTATAGAGCACTTACGCTTAAGCGCTTTATATAGAAAAAATATACACCCAATATCACCCAACCTGTGTTGGTACTCATTTATCAACCTCAGAAGGATGAAAGACTGAGTTGAGGTGTTTAGGAACGGACTAAATCAGTGACTCACCAACTGAAGTGTGCCTTAAATAAACCTTTAATGAGTCTAGCAATTATTGTATACAATTTCAGAAGGACACATTATTTGGTATTCCTATTCTTTCTTATTTAGGGTCAATGCTGAAAGTGTTAGACTTGTGGCACTCTTGTTCTTCTTTTTCTTCTTTTTTTAAGGGGCCTGAACAAGAATGCCAGCCACTCCAGGAGTAAAGAGCCACATGGTGCTGGCCACAGCCCAGGAGCTTGCATTACACAAAAAAAATAATAATACACATTTTTTTAAGAGGTTGCAGTTGCGACCTCTAGTGACCCCTAAATGATATTCCTGTTTTTCCCCGTTGAGCTTCAACCAATTAGATGACATCCAGCAGCCTATTGCTGACAAACAGTCTCTCATTTTAGATGGGGGCTCTGTTGTAGGTGAGTCAAGACGAAACACAAGTTGTGTGTCATCTGCGTACATATAAAAATTAACCCCAGAATCTGATATGTGGTCTGCCAACGGACGCAAGTAAAGATTAAACAGACGCGACAACAGATTTGATCTTTGGGGAACACCAAAAGGAAGAGGAAGAGTGACAGGCATAAAAGGAGGCAGTTTGTGTACGTTGCACAAGGAAAGAAGCAAACCACGCCAGTGGGACACCAGTTATACCTGCTTGCTCCAGACAGCCCATGAGAATGCCATGATCCACTGTATCAAAGAAAGCAGAGAGGTCAAGAAGAATCAACACTCTGAGCCATCCACAGTTATGAAGCATAGCTAAATCATCCAAAAGTGAGACCATGACAGACTCTGTGCTCATCAAAGGCCTGAAACCTAATTGCTACGGGTGTAAACAATTATTGGTTTCCAGAAAATGGGAAAAGAGCGGGGTAATCATGACTTCCATAAGTTTAATTAAAACCCACAATAAAGATATAGGGGGACATTATGAGTCCAGCGGTAGCCGTGTCGGTAAAAATGGCACGGCTGCCACCAGAGTCATTTCATTTTCAGCACCAGGCAATGGGGACTTACCAGGGCATTACGACTCGATGTCCCTCTAATTGCCCATTGGCGGGTGCCAGAAAATGTTAATCTCCATTCCCAATCGAGTCCCATTGGAGTCAATTGGAAAGGGGAGGATGGATGCCTGGCACAATTTGTGAATGGTGCCAGTGCATCCGTCAAGGTCTCCGAGCTGGTGCCTTTCAGCCCGCCAGGTCAGACCTGGCAGGCTGAAAGGCACCTGCTTGCAGGACCCCTGGTTTGCCGATAAGGAAACAAGAGTACCGGAAAGCTTACCGGTACCATTGTTTCTGGACTGGCAAACTTGTAATGAGGCCCATAGGCTGATAGTTAACCACTATGGAAGGATCAAGTTGAGGGTTTTTCAAGAGTGGAGTAACCAGCACATGCTTCAATGGGGCAGGAACCACCCCTGATGAAAAGAAATAATGACAGCCACAGTGAATATAGAAATAGCTTTCTGAGGAAGTGCCTGAAGAATGTATAACAGAGCAGAGTCCATCAGAGATGCTGATTTAAGCTGGCTCAGAGCCCTAGACACAATTGTGAAATAATTGTGTTATCTACCGGTTCAAATTGAAATAGCCCGGATCAAAATGATTCAACCAGCATGATGATGGGCCCTCTCATCTGATCAACCTCATCTAAAGTCAGACTCTCATCAGCAATAGCTTGCCGAATCAAGTACATCTTCTCAGAAAAGAAAATATTAATAGCATCACATTGGGCCTCATTACGACTTTGGAGGTAGCCATGACTCTATTGGCACCGTGGCTGCCTCCAAAATTGGGTAGAGGTTCCCTGAATGGGTAATTACTGGGCCATTCGGAGTGTGTAGGGCCCAGTAATTCCTCCTTCAGGGAACCCGGGCCCGGACCATCCCCATTCCCATTTGAGCTCCCATAGGGCTCAATGGGAATGGGTGCGGGAGCTAACAACGAGACGATTACGACTGGCCCATTGTTAGCTCCCTGGCCCCTCTCGGGATCCGCTCTGGACGTCTGGTAAAACCAAACATCCACATCGGGTCCCACGAGGGAACCTCGTAATATTACGGAATAGGTTTAACGGCACCGCCACCATTAGCGGCGCCCGTTAACCCATTCCGCAAAAGTTGGAATGAGGCCCATTGTGTCTGTGAGCTGGAAGTGTTGTCTTTCATTGACAGGAGAGAGGACAGCTCTTTAGCTACTTTAACAAGTTCCCACGTCAAGCATGCTGCATCAGTAATGCGGTTAGCAAAAACCTCAATTTTGGTTTACTACTCATCTTATGATAGTGTGTCACGGCTTGTTTATAGACTGGTTGAGCTTTCTGATTGATTGATTGATTGTTTATTTAGTATGCGCTGATACACAAGTGTTTAAAGAAACAACTATGCAAGGGAGGGGAGGACATAGGGAAGACAAGCAAACGATCTAACTAGGTGGGGCAATAGTGTGCCCATCCCCGTCAGAACATGGGATTAAGTGCTGGTCATAATTTGTATGCCACCTATGCTCAAGGCAACAAGAAACCATTTTTTCTAGGTTCTTGGACTGATGGTGAACCAAGGCATGAACAGTTTAGAGCATCCAAACCGTGTTTCTACTAGAGAGAAAAATCAGCTACTTCTGTCAGAGAATTACATAAGGCGGTACACAGATCTTGGCTGTCACACACCACAGAATGCTTAATAGTGGCCACCAAATGGTCTGTCAATATGAGGGGTTCCACCCTGCTCCAAAATCGACAGTTTTGAAGACAGTTCAAGGACATACGGGGGCAAATTGATAAGGCAATGGTGAACGTTAACAACAAATGATCCAACCATAACACTGGAAGAGGACTGGAAGAGGACTGAAAGTGGCAGTGAGCACTTTTTTCAGAAAATGTGTTTTCGGCCACAGTGTGTAAGAAGAGGATTGCATAAATTCAAAGAGGGCTTTGAAAGGCTAGTCACCAGGATTTTTGCATACAGATCTGCAGGGTCATCCGGGTGGACATTGAAGTCCCCCACAAGAACCAGATTAGGATGTATATGAGCTGGTTCTACAGTAAGCTGTGAACAACCATTTACAAAATTGGCAAGTCCTTGAGAAGGTGCCCAATATATCAATACCAATGAATTGACATATTAGGGGTTGCCTCTGCCCTTACCAAAAAGCAAAGAATGCTCAATTATGGAGCATTTAATGGAGACACAATGAATTACAGCTAGGACGCCTCTCCGAAAGAGGTGGTTGGGGGGCGGCAATCAAGACGTATTATATTGTAAGAGTCAGACAACATCTGTCACACATCCAGATCAGAACTGGCTGAAAATCATGTCTCAGTGATATATAAAACATCAGAAGCCATTTCTTCCAACAGATCACAAATATTGTTACAATGTGCTCCTGCTGATCTAGCATTAATTAAGAAACTCATAAGGGTCATGGGGAGAACAGTCTCCCCCATTTGAACCTTTGTAATAGTGTCACGGGAACTGTTGTCAGTCTCCCTATTTACATGCAAGAGGAACTGGACCATGGAAATCTCATGCCCAAAGAACGGAAGACCCAGCCATAGGACAAAGTTCACTGTCTTTATTAATAATGCAATTACAGGGATTGCAGCATGAATAATGAAACATTCCCCAAGTGCTTTCACTCTCCATGCATCTGTCGACCAGTTTTGTTAATCCGTGATATTACAAATATGAGGTTACATCCCAAAAACCTAACAGGGGAAGGGATTGGTTAGCAAAGTGAATTATTATACATTCTATAATGGGTTAGTGCAATCATTGGGTAACCCATATCTGGTGGCTCCTCCTGGTATATCCTCTATGTGATGCAAATACAAACATTAACTCAATTAACATGCTATTCTAAAAACGTAGGGACTTATTAAGAGTTGGACGATAACTGTAAATTCAATGGTATCAGGCAAATACTGACAATGATATGGTCCATCTATTCAATGCAGGAAACCACCAACAAAAGACAACTGGTGGAATCTAGGCAACGTCTGCTGGCTATTTTTGCAAAAGTCTGCCATAGACGGTTGTATTTCAGAATCACCCCTGAAACAGCGGAATGCAATTCCGGTTTCTGGGGAAAACCTGTATCTGGGATGGGAGGCACTGATTGGTCTGATACACCACAACTTGGGGGATGAGTCCAGGTCATTGCATAATTCAAATTTTGTGAAAAAATCATTGGGTATGTGCAATGATTTGCTGAAGCTCTATCTAGCCATTATGAATGCATGCACACATAGGGCCTCATTCCGAGATTGGAGGTAGTCATGGCGCTATTTGCTACTTTGCTATAATGAGTTTTCAGTTGAGTCTCACACAAGCTATCATATCAATTGTCAGTCAAACAAAGCATGCCAAATTATGTCATGTGGACTTGGTGAGGGGCAGTTAAACCAGCCACTCACAGGCAAATAATGGCTTGTCTTTAATTGAAGGAACCAATTAAAATGTATTATGCAATGAAAAGTAATGTTTCATCAGCCTTAAGAAAGCATAGAAGGAGCTGATGTTGGGAGCTCATTGCTGTTGTTTCCTGGTGATGCATTAAATATGACTTGGAACAGTGTCTGGGTGTCCCTCTTCCTCTCTGGCTGGTCTCCAGAACCTCAGTCCACTGATTCCAAAGGTTATGGAGGACACCCAAAGAATATTTTGGTGCACACGTATGAGACTCCTAATAAGAGCTAAGACAAACAACTTACCCATTGATAGGGTATTTTAAATGTGGAGGAGGTTCAGTTTGCACACTCACTAAGAATCTGAAGGAAGTGGACCGAAATGGATGAATGTGGAAACTAAGATCTTTATCCAACTGCAAAAGCAAATGGACAATATATGGCTTGAAGTGCCCATGCAATTTACTGTTTACTGGTAAAACAAAAAGGTAAGTGCAACAACAGATATGCGAGCACTGATCGTGCCTTAAGAATAAAATACCTGAAAGGCCCATGGTAGCCCACTTCAATCAACATGATCATAAACCAACAGATTTATTTTGGTTTATTATCCAAATTATAACACCCTCAGTATGAGGTGGAAACGGAGATGCTCAACTTGAGAAAAGCTGAGCAGAAATGCATCTATAACTTGAACACAGTGAACCATGGCCTGAACACAAGTATTGAAGGTGGCCTCTTCATGCACAAGAGATAACAACTATCAAGTGAATACGTACATGTGACACTCCTGGGTCACCATTGTCTACATCCTGATCCCCGCATCCTAGTAGGCTCTTGCACTACTACGGGCAGCGGCCTCATCAAGTTGTCCCACACTGGGAGCCCTGTCATCGTTTACTAAGGATTAACACACTGATAACCATATTGACGAAGGAATTACAGCACCCCCCTGCACTGTAGGCTTTGACACAGTAACACCTATACAGCCCATATTACATGCAACTCTTGGTACAATTATGAGGAAACATTTAGAAATAGATGCAACAAGCAGTATATACCCCCCAACGTGGGCCAATAGATCTTTCCAGGCCTGTCAACATCTACAGCAGAATTACCATAGCAACGTATAAACAATTAAAAAAATGTAACCACGGAATTGCAGCATTCTCCAACACTGTGTGTTTTGACACAGTAACATCAATATAGCCCATAGTACACGCAACAGATGGGGCCTTATTACACTGAAGGCGGTAAGGGTTAACGGTCACCGGTAATGGTACCTGTGACCGTTAACCCTTACCGCCTTACTACGAGGTCCCTTAGCGGGTTGGTACTTTAACGCCTGCTTTTAGCATGCGTTAAAAATCAACCCGTTAAGGGACCTTGGTGCTAATTACGGCACCGCAAATTTGTGGTACCGTAATTAGCACCTTCCCCATTCCCATTATGCCCTATGGGGCAAATATGGGAATGGGGAAGGGCAATGGTGGAAGGGGGAATTACCGCCCCACCAACCTTGGAATAGGGTGGTAATTCCCCTTTCCACCAAGGCGGTGCCGGTATTTTACCGGCATGGACCAAGGTGCTATTAGCACCTTGGTCCACCGCCTACCGTGTAATGAGGCCCCTGGTGTAATTATGAGGAAACCTGTAGAAACAGATGCAACAAGTAGTATATATCTCCCAACGGGGACCTAATAGACCTTTTTCAGGCATGGTAACACAAACATCAAGATTACCATAGCAACGTGTAAACAAAATAATGGCCGGCACTCGTTGGTCCAAGCCTTGTTTTCATAACAAGGCTTGGTATAAAAGACAACAACAGGTGGACTAGCACGCTGCTGTGTCCCCTTCTACCAAGATATATCTGACAGCAGACACCAATAATTAGAGAAGGTAAGCGGAGAACAAGTAGTGTTTTGCATGCCTCCGGACATGAACATGTAGATATGGTGAATGCGTACAACACATGCGGCACGTTTTAAGTGGGAAAAGCATTTTTTAGAAGTGCGAATAGCATTGTTAAAATTGTCAACCTAACCTCTATATAGACAAGCGATAACAATCAGAAGACTCAGCTTCTTATCAATGAGGCCACCTCGTCCCATGACATGTACTCATGCTTTAGCTGCACAACTCCTTCTGTTTAGATCCAGACACATGCGGCATGCCTGTTTCTAGTTTAACAATAGCACCTCTATATAGATAAGAGAGGATAATCAAAATAACCTCAAGTATATGAAGTAAAACTTGTACTAATATCATGCATTTGAAATTGAGACAACCTCGACTTATGCGTGCACTCAGTCTGTTTTTTTTTCCACACTTGTAGATTGAAAACTTGTGCTGGCAGCACCATTGTGATTTTACAAGCCCACCAGAGAAACACATCTAGGATATCAAAAAACGTTCTGGGTATGCAAATAACTTTTCAAATAAACCCTAAATAATGTCTATGGACTCTAAACAACTATATGTGCCAAGTAATACGCAGGAGTAAGAAAGCACATTTTTGTTTGCCCCTAAATAGAAGCAAGCTTCAGCTTCTATAAGAAGATATAGGGCCTAATCAAGCACTTGGACTGGCATCAAGCATTAAAAAAGCCCTATGTTAACAGCCTCCATCACAAGGTAGCACACTTTTTTCCATCACCATGATGGTAGTTTGAACCACGAGAATATATGATAGAGAGAATTTTTAACCAGTTTTCGAAACCAGTGGCATTTTTTATATTGTAGTTCATGTTAAAGGTGGGTTTGTCATCTCACTGATCCTGTGTAAGAAGCAGCTATATGTCCTGTAGATGGCTCTGAATATAAACACTGTGAACACGTGGGTACAGTGTATCACTAGCAAAGTGCTGGAACACGTGTTGATTTAGAAATGAAAGCCTAACCTGATGGTCTTCTGTTCTGTGCTCTCAAAACTAAAAACAATACTGAGCACAGTATTTTGATGAATTGCAGCATTACTGACTCAATGCGCACTGAGAGATATGTCAAAAACAAAATCACAACATAGCCTTGCATCCAGCACAGTTGTTTGCTTGCCTCAGTATTGTGCTCTCTATGTCAAGTAGTAGTATGCGAAAATGACAGTATAGTAACCCCCAGTCACAGATTACTGTGTTCATTTTTAAGTAATGGTTTGGAACCAATTTTTGTTTTTGATGTATTGTCAATGTTAACTATTTTATGTTTTGGTCTATCTGACCTTCACGGCTGGTCTTGTAAAATTAATATGAAGTCTTTGAAATAAATGAGTGACATAAGCCTCTTGGGGTCCTCAATCTCTCCCAAGGTGTAGGCTTTACAAACAGCATACAGTCAGAGGCCATGCACCCAAGTGTCTGCCCACTGGCTGCAAGTAATGTAATAGTATATGTACAGAAGTGTATAGGGTGTGTGGCAGGTGACTTATTGGACTGCCCTGAGATTATTGGGGGTATGAGAGTCTGTGCAGTTGGTGCAAGTAGTGTAAGAGTATGTGAACAGGTAGGTCCTCAAGCGAGCAGCTTATCTGGTTACTTCAGGCTGGCTTCATTAGGGTAGGGCAGTGGAATGTAGCTGATATGAGGATGTTTGGATGGGCTGTATTATGTTGTGCTGGTTGTGGCAAGCTCCTGGACTCTTGGGTGCATGGCCGGAGTTTGCCCACTGGTTGAAGTACTGTAATAGTATGTGTAGAGAAGTGCATATCGCGTTAGGTGGCTTAGGGTAAGGGAGTGGAAAGTAGATGAAATGAGGATGTTTGCATAGGCTGTATTATGCTGTGGTGCTTATGGCAAGCTCATGGACTCTTAGAGTCTGCCCAATGGTTGAAGTACTGTAATAGTAAGTGTAGAGAAGTGCACAATGTGGTAGCTGGCTTACTGGTCTGCCTTGAGATTCTTGGGTGTATGAGAGTCTGTGCAATGGGTGCAAGTAGTGTAATAGTATGTGAACTGAAGTGGACAGGGCCTCAGGTGGCTGCCTTATGTGTGTGGGTTGTGTCCACTGGGCAGATATTTTGGTGTATGGCCGTATTATGCTGCAGTGGTTGTGGCCAGGGGAGCATGGCCAGAGCAGCATGGCCAGAGCAGCAAAATATGGCCATGCCGTAGGCCATGCAGCCAAGAATCTAGGGCCTGGCCACAACCACTGCAGCATAATACGGCCATGCACTCAAGAATGTGACACTGGCATATGGATTGCACAAATATTTGTATAGAAGTGCATTTTGCTGATTACAAAGAAGGATGAAATCAATAATCGTATACTCACTGTATATATTGCTGAGGCACTGTGCACCTTTTTTGAATTCAGTGATAGAATACTGTTGAAGTGGTAATAGCAGATTTGAATATTGTGCACTGTAGGCACATATTGGGCCTCATTGCGACCCTGGCAGTAGGGGGTTAACAGGGCCAGTAGAGCTGCCGGCCCCGTTAACCCCCTAATACCTTATTACGAGGTCTCCTTGAGGCACCCGCTTAGGCGCCTGTTAAAACCAGGGATCCTTAGTGGGTCCCGCGAGCAGACCAGGATGCAAACAACAAGCCTTTTTTTTGGTGGATTTCTATGTTCCACTATTGTGAAGTGCCTTTGCAGTACTATGAGTGTAGTTACATGCAGTCTCATATTTATTGCAGTGGTATGGGCTTTGATAGACAGCTGTTGCCTTATTCTAACAGTTGGTCGTTTCACAGGTCATTGAGGACTGTTTGTAGAACCTCATACTCAGTACTTTTATTTTTAAGTACTATGGGTGAAACAATGTTAGTGGGTCCTTTCCAGAGTTGTTGTTTCTGTGACTATAATCATTGGGGAAAAAAACTGTATAGCAGCAGAACTGATGTCCTCATGGGCCAGTTGGTGTATGATAAGTTGCTCCAGTTTCACGGGACAGAAGGTTATTTTTTGTTTGCAGTTACATATATCTGTTGGTGGGTATTGGGCAGTAGGGTGTGCTACTTATGTAGATTAGGGAGTACAATTTGGTTTCAAGAATATTAAGTAGGCATTTTCAAAATGTGCTGGTAATCTCTGCTTCAGAATAATGGAAGTATCATTGCATTCAAACCACCCACATTTATTTTTAATGCATGCAGTACAGTGACCTGCAGTGGAAGTGGCACCCGTGTGGTAGATTATGCCTACTGTTGTGAAGGTTTTCGTTCCAAGTGATACTTGCCAGTGTGTGAAGCTAGTAAGCTTGCAGTTGTTGTTGGTACCATCTGCATTGAATAGTAAAAGCATTACTATCACGTATTGGCTATGTAACTGTATCTGTCAGGTGGAACAACATTTTGAAAAAGCTGCTGTATTGTAATGGATCCACAGTTAGTTATAGATACATACACAAAGCGCTCATTAGGAACTTGTTCCTGTGTCACATGGCTGCAGAGAGTGCATGTATGTTTCCACATGTATGCATTCTGGAAGATCTCATTCATAGGTATGTTTTTGCTTTCCAGTACTTGCAGTAAGTACATTAGAAATTCTTGTGATTGTCTTGTGTGTTTATAGTGAATCACATCATTCCCACACAATAGTCCAATGTCTACCTTATTCCTGAGACACATGTGTTGTCAGGATTGTTTGTTGCATTTCTATGAAGGAGTTGCATTTGCAAACACAACTGTTCTGTGCCTTTTAAGTAAATGTTGTCAACAATTGGTGGCAATTGGATGTCATGACCATAACCCCTGACCTGGGAATTTGGGGCCTCTGGTCCTCGCCACAGTATTCCTGCAAGGCCCCAAGGGCCCAATCATGCCCCTCTCTGCTGTCCTGGAGCCATTCCTGGCTCCTTTGGCGCCAAGCTCATATGGCAGGTGGAGTTTCCATTGTATGAGAAGATTCGGGCTATGTGCTATAGACACATGGTTTCCAAAGCAGTACTTCTGTTTGGGTAGTATGTGTCCAATAAATTGTTTTTCAAAATGTCCTGGCTGTTGGTATTGTTTTTGGCTATTGTTGCTATGTCTTGGTACGATTTGAGAACTCTCTTTCTGGATGCAGCAGGACCAAGGCTTAGTGAGACTATGTTTTCAGATTTCCCATACAAGGTTGTGCCGGTTAAATGATTGGAGGCTTCGTAGCAACCACATACTCTATAGGACAACATTTTTATGCCAAAGCTGTATACGTTTTGTGACAGTGTTTTGTCAGATGATATGTCATCCCGGAGGTCTTTCAGCTCTGTTTTCTCGGCTTAGGTTAAATAGGCTTTGACATATCGTGCAACTGCAGTGGAATTGTCTGCAATGTACTGCACATCTATGTTTGCATTCCACAATGGGGGCAATGATTGCATTGTAATAGTCACAATACCATCGACGTTCCAGACAATTACGAGCACCTACCACCGAGTCCGCTTGTTCAATGGGCAAAATAACCCCTCATGGTTCCTCCCATTCGGCAACTGGAACCATCACCAAATGGTATCAATAATATGTCAGACCACTTTGACACCTTATGGTCCATACTTTTTTCTTAGATCTGGGACCTATTCAGGCCTGTATCCAGCCCCTGGGATCCTGAGACAAATCCAGCCATCAGGATCCCACGGCCAACCCGCAGTGCATTTCGCACCCACAATCCAGCAACCAACTAAGGATTGTCTACACACAGCATCCCCACTGCTATTGCAGCAGCAGGTAAGCTGTGTATTGATACACCCTGTGATGTATCATTGTGGCACCACTAAGCCATTATTTATTAACTCCTAAATCACTGAACAACACCCCGAGATCCTTACAGCTTTTATCTCACCCACAGATATTACGGACAACACCACATCCGGTGTCAATCCTGATGAAGGCCAACACCCAAACAGGCTTCAAACCAGCCCTACATGGCCGAAACACTCCTGTGTCGATCTCCTGTGAAACAACTGTAAAAAAACAACCTTTGTGTATGTTCTGTAGATATTGTTGTGTACACCCTGTGTTAACTACGCCCTGGATTACTTTCCGTCCCGGGTGCACTTGTGACTGTGCCCTTATGTGGAGTCTTTACCTCTACATTATAGCGGTTGATACTTACCCTGTATTTCCACTGTATATAATAACACTTTTCTTTTCGAAAGTTCTGTAAAATAATTGAGAATTCATCCAAAAATTCTGTATTTTTGAAATAAATGTATATGTTCAGAACCACGCAGCCGCTTGTAGGATCTCTCATCCTGATTTTTTGATGCTATGCAGCTACTTCAAAAGGTGCAAGACAAAGATGACGTTTTACAGTCAAGTATTACAAAACTCTTGGCAAACATGTGTGGTATCAACGAATAGTGGTTCCAACATCATGCAGATGTATGGTGTATGCTATGCAACCTCTGCCCACCCCCATGGTTTGTCACTTTAAGTTGTGCAGAGTATGCATGGGAAGACTTGCACAATTTCCTCAGCATTGAAAACGAAAACAAAGAAGGGATAGACATGAAAACACCAGGAGAACTCTGCCCTCTTGACCCTGTAAATGTGTCAGGGTAGTTCTAGCACCGCTTTATTGCCATGCTGCACTTCATCTGTAATAAAAGAATTCCTCCTCTCGGAGTAGTGCAGCACTTCTTTTGGAGGAAAGAATATAAATCCAGAGGAGCACCACACATACACATGCTTTTGTGGATTAAAGATGCTCCTAAATTTGGTCAGGAAAGTGATGCCAATGTATTGCACACATTCACAAATATGTCACTTGCGATAGCCCTTCAGAAAGCGCACATAGTGACCTACATGCACATATTTTGCAGTTTCAAAGACACAAATGTGGCAAGCATTATCAGCGCAGATATAAAAACAAAGGTAAATACTACACCAAATGCCACTTTGTTTTCTCAAGTCCAGATTCAGCAAAAGGACAAGTAAAGAGCTGCATGTCTTCTGTTAGACACAGTGTTAAATTGCCTAAGAACAGATACTGCATTAAAACAATAGAAGTTGAGGTCTATCCTCCTTTCATATGTGACTGTGCCCTTATGTGGAATGTTATCATCTACATTATAGACGTTGATACTTACCCTGTATTTCCACTGTATATAATTACACTTGTACGTTGTCACTAACTTTCGTGCTTATCGAAAGTTCTGTAAAATAATTGAGAATTCATCCAAAAATTGTGTTTTTGAAATAAATGTATATGTCCAGAACCACACAGCTGCTTGTAGGATCTCTCATCCTGATTTTTTGATATTTATATGTGTACCCACCTGGGTATATCAGGACCCCGCCAAGCGCCCTAATATTTACTTGTAGCTGCATTGCAGACATGTTTAAAAAATTGGAACCTGTTTTCAATGTGTGTGCAACTCCGTAACATAGAGTTGCTAGTTCACTTTCAAAAAGGAGGTGGAATATGTATTCGACATTTTGTCTGAATCCTTGGTCTTCAGAATACATTTTTAAAGAGTGGTATTCTGACGCTGTTATTTGTGTGCATCTTTCATCATACCTTCCACCTTTTCCAGTAGGAAAGAGTAGAGGAAAGGTATGTGCTTCTGCACTTTTTTCCCATATGCTGATTGGAGATGCTTTGGCTTGCCACATTTGAGATGTTTCAAGTGCATCGTCTATTGTGTCTTTGGAGTGTAGTGGGGGAATTGTATACTGGTCTAAAATATTGGAGGCTGTAGTAGGATCTAGAAGTTCAAATTGGCCAATTGATGAGGAATCCTGAATTATTTTGGTGATTTCTCTCAGGTGTTCTTCAATGATTATTTCATTGTGGTGTTCATTGTTCTCTTTAAGATATTGCAGGGCTTCTCTAACTTTGTTTAAGTCTACTAGTCACTGCCAAATCTTGTTGTCTTATGTAGGTACATCATTCAATAGGATAATCAGGGATTGTTCTATTGGTTGTTGCACCCCCAGAGTGTTTACATTTTCTTTAAGAACTAATGGCAAATTTCTTTTTTGCATATGTGTAATAGAAGGTTGTCATCTGGAAGGTTGTTGCTACTCCCTTCTAAAGTTACTGGATTTTTAAGTGCTCTTCTCTTCCAAAATATTTGTTTTGGATGTGGTCTATTTCTTACAGGAGACATTTGGCTGTGCCATGTAGGAGAATGTGATTTAAATGCTCCATCCTAAAGCAGGACTTTTTGTGCAGTACAGTCTCTGAATGAGATTTCATATAGTACAATGGTGTGTTGCTTACATTTTGATGTGTTGGAATGTGCTTTTGCAAGCAGGCCTGGAAATGCAGGCTAATGAATGTCCTGGTAGATTTGTGTATTTGCAAACTTGACAGGAGTCCATGTTTGTAATATTTCATGTTTTTAATTTGTCTTTGGCTTTCACATACTGATTGAGGAACTGCTGCAAAGATTTTAAGGATTGTTTTCTTACGTTACAAAATGATGTGCACGGCTATTTGTAGACGGGACAGATTGGTTCGGTGGAATGGAGAGTTGATTGTAAGTTTGTTGGGGATATTCTTGAAATCAGCGTTTCTTGTGCATAATGGTACGGTCTACCTTTTCAAACCCTTGGCCACTGCTATGTATGGCAATTGGGTTTGTTTTCTCTTGTTTGTATGCCTCTTCATTGAAATATGGCCCATTGCTGGTTGTGTGAATCCACTCACCTGCACAGACGTTTGGAAAGGTATCTATGTTGGTATTGCGTATGTTGCGAGTACTTATTGTAGTTTGCTAATTAATTTTGTTATTGGTTTCATTCTGTTTAAAATTCATATACATAATTTCCTTTTGAGGGGCATTGCACTGTCTATGAGAGCTTTCAGGATCAGTTTTCTGCTTTAAGTTTTAAGGGTTGAACATGATTTCTCCCCTTTTTTTTATAAGGTTCTGAAGGATTCTATGGTAGAAAATGTTTTGTAAAGATTTCTTGGGGAATGCTTATTTGTTGCTATGTTAACATTGGTAGATGTAGTGTTAGCACTACTGGTAGTTGCATTCTCCTTAATACATTTACTATTAGTTTTAGATTTTGGAAGCAAAGTCACACTTTTTTTTTCCTGCTACCTGGTTCCGTTTTGCTCAGTAACTGTATTCGCTGTTTTGTTTGAAGTTTTCGTACAAAGTCTGCTAGAGGTTTATGGCTATTTTGCATGGTTTCATTTTATCTGCTCTATTTATGTTTTGTTTTCTATGGAGTTGTTTTTTGGTAGACATTCTCTTGTGTCTGTTGGAGAAAAATGGAAAGTGTGGGTTTGGAAGTTGTGCAATGTATTTGTGTATACTGTACATTAGTGTCTGAATATGAGGGTAGGCATACATAGAGGAGTGCGATTCTGCAAAGGGTTTTTACTTTTGGTTGGGAAGGCTGTACTGGCATGTGTGTGTGTTCCTGTGGGAAAGGTTTGCTTAAGTGTGTATGACAGTGTAATTTGCTTGAAGAAGTAAGGCCATTACAATGCATTTATAAAATGAGTGGTTATTACCATACTGATGTTCAGATGACAATACAAACAGTGGACCTGGAAAGGGGCAATGCGTAAGGGTAAAGTGAGTGTTGTGGGGGTGGATAGAATTGTCTAGGCTACAATACAACAACACTGCACTGTCTGAGTAACAGGCAGAACACTACTACAGTACTGCACTTAATTTGTTGGATGTGACGAGTAGGTTTCTTCTGGGTTTCATCTTCCAGCAGAGACGTCACTGGCTTTTAGAAGGCGATTCTTCACTGCAATTGCAAAAGAAGGAAATTAATGGGTATCTGTGTTAAGGGTACAGTAATAGCACTAGGAGATTTAGATTTTAGGAGGATTTGTTGAAGGAAGAGTTAGTGTGTGTGTGTGTGCAATTGTACAGCACTGCATACGAGTGGGGACTTGGGAGTATCAGCATTGTTGGTATGGGGGCCAGTGCTGCCGTGATAACTGTGCACTATTGGGCTGCACCTTTGAAGTGTGTGAGATGTTGTTGCGCTACTTGCTTTAGAAATGGATTAGTGCAAGACATAGTAGGGTGAGGAAAAACCCTGCGACATGTACAGATTGGAAAGGAGAATGTTACTGTGTGGAATTTTGTTTTCTTTCTCACACATATATACTTGCTACATGAGTGCAAAAATCAATTTCTGGTGTTTAATGTATTTACAGATATCATTGTTTCCAATGTACACATGCATTTCTTTGCTTTCCTCCCAATTCAGTGTTGCATGAAATTGAAATATGTGGTTTGCAGCTGTAACGCTAGTGGGCAGTATAAGAAAACTTTGAAAGCAAACATCATTGTAAGTAACTGTAATTTGATGTGAGGAGATGGGACAAATGAGAGTATGATTATTGAGTAGGTTATGCAGTGGCAGGCAACCTTTTCATATGCATGCAATCTATGTATGTGCTATGCTTTGGTAATATATAACCAGTTTTAATTTTCTGTGTGCATTATAAATATATGCATACCTGTAGTTTGTGTTGACAGATGTAGATGTGGATGAATCTGGAAGTAGAAATCTTAGAGTGTTTTACAGTACTTTTGGATACAGGTGCTTTGGAATCATAGAAGACCTGTGCTCTGAGTGGTGAACCATACATCTGCAGTGCTGCACTGAGTTGATAGATGTAGATATCTTGTATGTGATTGGTGGATGGTTGTGGAACTGCTTACCAGTAGCCAATGAAAGAGTGCTGCAAAGAGTGAAGTGGAAAGAGAAGAAGGTCTGCCCCTTTGTTACATGGTACTGTGGGGATTAGCCAATCAGGTGTTAAAGGTGTGCTTTACAGGAAGGGAGGGTAATACTTTTTTTGCATTGCTGTGTTGGTTGTACAGTGAAGATGGCTGGAGTTATTGTATGGATAGTGGGAGATTCCTTTGTATGTGATCTGGAGAGGTATGCAAAGACAAGAGGTGTTTCTGCAGATCTTAGTTTTCCAGGCCTGGAGGCTTTTTGGTGCAGTGTGCCTGACTGCAATTTGCAGGCACTGCTTGTTCTTTGTAGTGGCTTCAAGCTCTGGTTTGTTTTTGGTGAAAAAACAAAACAGTACAATTGGTTAAGCAGGATAGTTTTATACACATTTAAATATACATTTCATTTTCTAGACCCTTGTTTGGTACAACATTAGTGTATGACACACTTCTGTTGTATTGGCATTACATAATCATTGGGTCATTGGGAGAAAACAAAAATCCATACTGGATAAAAAAAAAAAAAAAGATTTCAGTTACATGAGTGTAAGGGTGAAAGTATGTTTATTTGAAGTATGCTGGGTTTAAGGAAATTCTTGAAGTAGTTAGATACCTTTTGGCGTATTCTAACTACATTAGCAGTGAGAAGATGTGCTTTGCAATTAAGGGTGTTTTTCACGTAGTCACTTACCTGTTGGCGTATTATAACTAGAATGACTGTCAAAGGTGGTACTGTTGTATTATGGATGTAGTTAGATACCTGCTGGCGTATTGTAACTGTTAAATCGATATTAAGTAGGTATTTGTTAAATTTGCTGGTAACCTATGTTTTGGAGTAACTGAGCTATTGTTACATTCAAAACAACCACTTCTTTTTTGACTTATGAAGTGTAGTGCCCTGAAGTGGTTGTGGCTCCAGTGTGGTATACTATACCTACTATTGTGAAGGTTTTCTTCCCAAGAGATGCTTGGCCGTGTGTGTCATGAACCATAGATCTTGCCCCTTCTGGACTTCCTGGTCCTTATCGCGACGGGGCATGTATTCTTTGTTACTCCCAACATGGCTGCAGCAAGCGACTTGCCTCGCACCAGCTTTAACGTCGCACACGGCAAGTCCTATAAATTGGCCACGCCCCGCGGCCCTGCGCGTCTCAACGCTATCATTCGGTAGTGACTTGACGTGTGTGTGCTGTTCGACGGATCCACTTTCCAAGATCCTGTTTCCTTCTTCCTTCCTTTTCCCCTTTCCTCTGTCGGCTCCTGGAATCCCCATTCTTAGCTACGCCACCTACTTTCCTGGACATCCTGGAACAGCAACCTTCCCGGAACTCTGAACGCGCGCTGCAGCCGGACAAGACTCGAGCGAGTCCATACAAGACCCGATCCATCCACAAGAGGAATCCTCCCGCGGAACACAGCAAGAAGCGATCCCAGGTGAGACGGGGGGAGATTTACGACAGTGGGTGAAGCCTGTAAGCTTACAGTTATTTTTGGACCTTCTGCATTGAACCTTAGAAGCATTAGTATGACATATTGGCTGTGTGACTTTATCTGCTCATTGGAACAATTGTCTGAATTGCAAAAAGTGCATAATATGCCATGAGTTGCATTCTGCAGAAGTTGCTGAAATGAAATGGATGCAGAATTTTGTATACATACATATACAAATCATTCATTAGGGACGTAGTCATGGTTGCAGAGAGTGCATGTATGTTTCCACATGTATGAAATCTAGAAGATTTCATCTATAGGAATGTTTTTGTTTTCTAGTATTTGCAGTAAGTACATTAGGAATTATTGTGGATCGTCCTGTGTGTTTATGATAAATTTTACTATTCCTGCACAGTAGTCCAATTTTTGCCTTATACCTGAGACACTGTAAGTGTTGTCATGATTATTTATGGCATTTCTGTGAAGGACAAGCATTTTCAAACACAACTGGTCCGAGCCGTTTAACTAAATGTTGTGAACAATTGGTGGCAATTTAAAGAGAAGATTCATTGTCACATTAGCATAACAATTCACTCCAGTTGTGTTTCTGAATTTAAACTCACCAGAGAGTTATGTTTGTGGATCATTTGATGGGCCTGAAAATGTTTCTTTAGAAGATAGATGTGTGTGTTTCTTTTGTGATGGATGTGCCATTGATTTAGTACTAGACAGTTTTGTGTTTCTATTGTTTAATGCAGGAGTTGGTTGTTGTTTATTTAGTGGTATTATTGGGAAACCTGCTATAGCTTCTGTTCTATTATTTTTCTTTACATTTTTTTCTTTTTTGGAGGTACAGGGTACATATCTAGATGGTGGGTGTATAGTGCCCGTAGCCTGCAGTATTCCAGTATGCAAGTTATGTCAGTATTGACTTTGTTTGCATCAAAGTTAACTAGAAATAGACCATTGAATGTAGGCAGATGTCAAAGTGCTATGTAACTCATACCTTCTACAAAGACTGTGCTGTCAATGTCAGTGAATGCTTGATCTAGGGATAGACATTGTGATTTGTGAAGAGTGACAGCACATGCAAGCGATAGAGAAAATTGCTCTATGCGTACGTACATGCTTTTGAAAAGAAGGAAACGTTCAATGTTTCCGGACAATTTTTTTGAACTTCTGCAAGTCTGTCAAAGTGGATGTTAACAATCTGAATGTTTTTGCCATGCAGATATGTTTGGAAGCCAACAACTGTACCAATTGATCCATTGACTAAACCTTGATCTTCATCAAGGTTATGTTTTAGAATTACTCTGCAGTTCAGACACAAAGACAATATTTTCTACAATCTGGCTGTGTTGGAGATATAGTTTTCTAAGCTATTTAATAGTACTGTTGCTTGTTGATACATAGGAAGTGCCATGCCGTGCACCTCTACTTTGTCTGTGGAGCTGATATGCAGTATGGGTTGCATTTATTTTTTCACCATTGTCTCGTTGAATTGTCCACGGCTTGCAAGGGTTGGCATTAAGGACACACATTTTAGATTTTGTTGAGATAATTGTTCCATGACATTAGGAGCAGATGTGTTTCGTCCATATAGCTCATGGATTAGTCTACTATTTAAGAGGGAATGTTCATCTTTAGTAAGCAGCCCAGCTCTAATGCTTTTTAAAAATGTTAGCATATGTGAGGTCTGCAGACTGGTGCATGTTTTGTGTTAGTTCTCTGTAGAGAAAATGTTGCCAGAGATTTACATTTCCAATGCTGCTGAGAGTTTTGCGGCATTCTTTGCATCGTAATGTTTTGAGAATAGGTTGCACTTTCACTGGTTTTAACTGTAGGTCTCCCAAAACAAAACATGTTTTCCTACAAGCAATTCTTCGTAGTTAGTTTTTAGGACTGAGGTTGGAAACCGTGTTTACTGTATCTATCAAGAGCACTTTCATTTGTTTTAGAACTCTGCATACTTTAGTAGCAGACAATTTGTAATATTCTAATTTGTTTTGGTGTTCTACGGGGAGGAGTAGTAGTCGATGTAATGTTACACCACCTAGGTTGTAGGCAGCTGCACGTGTGGGGGCTGTGACTACAGCCGAAAGGTTGTTTGTTAAGTTTTGTAGAAATGTGCTGATTATTTTAATTAAGAATGTTTTGCCAGAACCAGCATCACCACTTACATACATGAACAGAGGTTTATAAGTTTTACAGCTACAGGTTTTAGTTTCATGTTAAAAACCATGGTCAATTTCATAAGTGACTTCTAGGTAAATGTTGAGTTGTTCATCATTTAGCTGTGATTCCAAAACTGACAAGTCTTCCCCAGATTGTTTCTATTGATACATGATATTTTCTACCTCAGTCATGGCTTTTTCTGCTTCATTTAGAATTAGTGGTTCTCCTAGTGGGTCTTGGCTTCCTGTAAGGGAAGGTTGACTTTCCTCAGGAGTGTCTTTGTCTAGTTGCGCTCCAATTTCTTACTCTTGTTGGCGTTCATTGTCAAACATTTATTTGTATTGTTTGAAATTGTCATTTGCTATACTGTTTTGATTGCAGCTTCAAATGAGTGATTGTCACCTAATAATTATTTTTCTTTTCTCCAAGGTTTAGAAAAATGGAGTAGGTGCATGTAATACAGTTCGCTATGTTGTGTAGATTTAAACATTAACTTTATATGATTGATTAGACTGTGTTTGGTGAGTTTCACTAGGCTTTCTTCCCAAGTTGAAACTGAATATTTGGCAGTTTTCTCATTTGGTGTGACATTGTTTTTGCAGGTGTAGTTTTGGGCAATGTCGTACAGACACATGTTTTACAAAGCAGTACTTCTGTTTGTGTTGTATGTTTTAAATAAATTGTTTTTTCAAATGTCTTGGCTGATGGGATCATTTACGGCTATGTTTTCTATATTAGGGAGGATTTTAGTACTCTTTTTCAGGATGAAGCTGGTTCAAGGTTAAGCAAGAAAATGTGTTCAGATTTGCAATATAAGACTGTATATGTTAAGTGATCTGCAGCTTTGTAGGACCACATTCTCAATGGGAGAGCATTTTTATACCAAAGCTGTACAATTTCTATGATAGTGTTTTGTCAGATTATATGTCATCTCAGAGGTTCTTTAGGTCTGTTTTCTCAGCTTTGGTGGGCTAGACTGTGTCATATTTTGCAGCTACAGTGGAATTGTCTGCAATGTATTTCATGTCTATGTTTGATTCCCACAAGAGGGCAATGATTGCATTGTAATCATTGACGTGCTTGGATGTTTTTTCCCTTTTATTGTTGTATGTATGTTTAGGCGATTTGCCTTTTACATGTTGTCTAACAGATGACATCAAGCTATTTCCTTTTCCTTTTTTGAAAACTGGTCTAGAGAAGCCAAAACGACATTTGGTATAGTATTTCCCTTTGTTTTTAGATCTATGTCAGCAGTATTTGCCACATTTATGTTTTTGGAAACGTAACACTTGTGTATATAGGTCACTATCTGTGGTTTCTGAATATACTATAGTATACTATACTATACTATACTTAATTCAATGTACTGTAAAACAGTGGTGTCATTATCATGGCCACATTTTGGAGCATAGTTTATACACAAACGCATGTGGATGTGTGGTGCTCCTCTGAATTGTTATTCTTTTCTCCAAAAGAAGTGTTGCACTTCTCTGAGGAGAGGGGGAATTCTAACGCAGATAAAATGCAGCTTGGAAATGAAGCGATGGTGAAAGTACCTTGATACATTTACAGGGTCAAGAGAACAGAGTTCTCCTGGTGGTTTTATGTATATTCTGTCTTTATTTTGGTTTGCAGTGCATAAGAAGTCATGCAAGTGATCCCATTCATACTCTGTACAATTTAAAGTAGCAAACCACGAGGTGGGCCTAAGTTCCTTAGCATACAATGTACATCAGCGTGATATCAGAACCAGTATTCGTTTGTACCACGCATGTTTGTCAAGAGATTTGTGATATTTCACTGCAAAATGTCATCTTTGTCTTTTTTCTTTTGAAGCAGTTGGGTAGCGGATATGTTTAAAAAGTTAGAGCCTGTTTCAATGTGTGTGCAACTTCATAACGTAGAGTTCTAGCTCACTTTCAAAGAGGAGGTGGACAATGTATTCAACATTTTGGCTGAATCTTGGGTCTTCAGAATACATCCGTGAACAGCGATATTCGGGTGCACTAATTTGCATTGACCTTTCATCATATCTTCCTCCATTTCCTGTAGGAAAGATTTGAGGAAAAGAAGCTGCTTCTAAACTTTTTTCCCTTTTGCCCATTGGTGATCCTTTGGCTTGATGCATTTGATATGTTTCTAATGCATCGTCAATTGTATCTTTGGATTGCAGTGGGTGAATTGTATACTGGTCTAAAATGTTGGCCGGAGTAACAGGATCTATACGCTTAAATTGGCCAGTTTCTGGTCACTCTTTAATAATGTAGGTGGTTTTTCTTAAGTTTATTCTATGTGTATATCTTTTAAGTAGTGATTGTTTTCTTTTATATATTGTAAGGCTTGCCTACCTTTGTTTAAGTGGACTAGTTGGAGCACCGTTGACTTCGACATTCAAAGATTGATCTATTGGCCATGTTAGTCCTTGAGTTTGAATATTTTCTTTTAGATCCAATGGTATATATACTACTTTGCCACAGATGCCTTTAAGTAACTCGGATGGAGGTAATTTGGCTGATTTTGGTTGAAGGCGTATTATAGCTTGGAATGGGTGCACTGTTTGTATTATAATGCTCTTGTATAAGCTAAGCTGTTGGAGAGCTTTTGGAAGTGGGAATATTTCTAAGTTATTCAGACAGTTACAGGGGAAGATGGTACTAGTCCTCACAGACACTACCAGGGCCATGTATTACCTGAACAACCAAGAGGGCACCCACTCTCCAGGGTTTTCCAAACTGTCCCAGAACATATGGAAGTGGGCTCTCGGACACAAGATGTTCCTCCATCTCAACCTGTTCCAAGGGAACTCAATCTTCTGGTGGATGTACTCAGCAGAGTTTTCCTGCTGCCCAGAGTACGAATGGCAACTACACAAAGACAGTGCCTCCAACTTTTTCGCAGAATGGGGCTTCCCAGATACCAACTTGTTCGTAACTCTGGAGAACTCACAATGCCCAGATTACGCCTCCAGGTACCCTCAGAACCGAACCAAGTGGAACGTTCTCTGGAGAACTTGGCCAGGGAAATTGGTTTACGCTTCCCACAACTCCCCTACAAAACAAGACCACCTGCATTTTGCCATCAGCGAAGCCAGGTGAGTGTTGAGCCCCGGGCCCCCTGTGACTCTCCATTTTGTTATCTCTGACCTGTGTTGAGGTCCCCACAGGCCCGTGTAAGACCCAGTAACCCCCAGACTCCCCATGCCCACTCGACTTCCCTGTTCTCCTCCTCCTCCCACCTCCCACCCCTCCCCCGTGCCTGATTGGTGCACTTTCAATGATCAGCTAGGCCAACCGGGCGGGTTTGCACACACCGCCTGCATTTCGCCATCAGCAGAGCCAGGTGAGTGTTGAGCCCCCGGGACCCCTCTGACCCTCCATTTTGTGATCCCTGACCTGTGTTGAGGTCCCCACAGGCCCGTGTAAGCCCCAGTAACTCCCGTCCCCAGCCTCCCCGTCCCCTATCAACTTCCCCATTCTCCTCCCGCTTCCCGTCCCTCCCCCGTGCCTGATTGGTGCACTTTCAATGAGCAGCTTGGCCTACTGGGCCTGACTGCACACACCACCTGCATTTCGCCATCAGCAGAGCCAGGTGAGTGTTGAGCCCCCAGGCCCCCTCTGACCCTCCATTTTGTGATCCCTGACCTGCAATGAGGTCCCCACATGCCTGTGTAAGCCCCCAGTAACACCCGTCCTCAGCCGCCCCGTGCCCGCTCGACTTCCTCATTCTCTTCCTCCTCCCGCCCCACACCCGTGCCTGATTGTTGCACTTTCAATGAGCAGCTGGCCCTACCCGGCCAGACTGCACACACCACCCGCCTTTCGCAATCAGCAGATTCAGGTGAGTGTTGCGCCCCCGGGCCCCCTCTGACCCTCCATTTTGTGATCCCTGACCTCTGTTGAGGTCCCCACAGGCCCGTGTAAGCCCCAGTAACCCGTGTCCCCTGCCTCCCTGTGCCTGCTCGACTTCCTCATTCTCCTCCTCCTCCCGCCCCTCCCCCATGCCTGATTGGTGCTCTTTCAATGAGCAGTTGGGCCTACCGGGCCGGACTGCACACACCGCCTGCATTTTGCCATCAGCAGAACCAGGTGAGTGTTGAGCCCCCGGGCCCCTCTGACCCTCCATTTTGTGATCCCTGACCTGCATTGAGGTCCCCACAGGCCCGCGTAAGCCCGCAGTAACCTCCATCCACAGCCTGCCCATGCCCGCTCAACTTCCTCATTCTCCTCCTCCTCCTCCTGCCTCCCATCCCTCCCCCTGTGCCTGGTAGGCCAGCTCACCGGTCATAACTGACCTCCCCTGGGCAGCCCACTACCCGGCAGCCCGAGCGGCTAAGGGCCCTGAGGCAAAGGGCGGCTCCAACAGAGGCAGCTCCACAAAGTGTCTGCAGGTGTCCGCGGGGGAGGCCAGTGTATCCAGCAGTTAACAGACACCAATAAGAACTGTAAGTGTGGCATGGTTGGGGTGTAGAGCAATTACTCTACACCAGAAAGCCCATGCATATTTAGAAAGATCTGCGACCACCAGCCTGATCTATCCATAACAGTATTTGAAATAAATGTTGCTTGCATTGTATCCTAACATACTAATCAATGTTAACAAGTGTCACACCTGGAATGAATTGTAGACGCTGGCCGGCGCCGTATCTAGATAGGACTGTGACTATTAGAATCTGCCACGCTTAGAATTGAGAACTTTAGCCTGCGCCGTATCTAGATAATATTGTGAACGGTAGCAGGCGCTACATTTAGATGGAATTATGAAGATCAGCCTGAGCCACATCTAGATAGGATTGTAAATATTAGCATATTCCACACCTAGATGGAACTTGAATGTTAGCATGTGACACTCTTAGACGGAATTCCTAACTTTGGCCTGTGCCAGATCTAGCATAGGATTGTAAATGTTAGCATGTACCACACCTAGATGGAACTTGAATGCTAGCACGTGCCACACTTAGAATTGAGAACATTAGCATGCACCGCATCTAGATAGGATCGTAAATATTAGCATGTTCCACACCTAGATGGAACTTGAATGTCAGCATGTGCCACACTTAGATGGAATTCCTAACTTTGGCCTGCGCCGCATCTAGAATAGGATTGTACAATGTTAACATATACCACACCAAGATTGAACTTGAATGTTAGTATGTGCCACACTTAGACAGAATTCCTAACTTTGGTCTGTGCCACATCTAGAATAGGATTGTGAATGTTAGCATCTCCCACACCTAGATGGAACTTGAATGTTAGCATGTGCCACACTTAGAATTGAGAACATTAGTCTGCGCCGCATCTAGAATAGGATTGTGAATGTTAGCATCTCCCACACCTAGATGGAACTTGAATGTTAGCATATGCCACACTTAGAATTGAGAACATTAGTCTGCGCCGCATCTAGAATAGGATTGTGAATGTTAGCATCTCCCACACCTAGATGGAACTTGAATGTTAGCACGTGCCACACTTAGAATTGAGAAAATTAGCTTGTGCCACATCTAGATAGGATTGTAAATATTAGCATATTCCACACCTAGCTGGAACTTGAATGTTAGCATGTGCCACACTTAGACAGAATTCCTAACTTTGGCCTGTGCCGCATCTAAAATAGGATTGTAAAATGTTAGCATATACCACACCAAGAAGGAACTTGAATGTTAGCATGTGCCACACTTAGAATTGAGAAAATTAGCTTGTGCCACATCTAGATAGGATTGTAAATATTAGCATATTCCACACCTAGCTGGAACTTGAATGTCAGCATGTGCCACACTTAGATGGAATTCCTAACTTTGGCCTGCGCCGCATCTAGAATAGGAATGTACAATGTTAGCATATACCACACCAAGATTGAACTTGAATGTTAGCATGTGCCACACTTAGACAGAATTCCTAACTTTGGTCTGTGCCGCATCTAGAATAGGATTGTGAATGTTAGCATCTCCCACACCTAGATCGAACTTGAATGTTAGCATGTGCCACACTTAGAATTGAGAACATTAGTCTGCGCTGCATCTAGATAGGATTGTAAATATTAGCATATGCCACACCTAGATGAAACTTGAATGCTAGCACGTGCCACACTTAGAATTGAGAACATTAGCCTGTGCCGCATCTAGATAGGATTGTAAATATTAGCATATTCCACACCTAGATGGAACTTGAATGTTAGCATGTGCCACATTTAGATGGAATTCCTAACTTTGGCCTGCGCCGCATCTAGAATAGGATTGTAAAATGTTAGCATTTCCCACACCTAGATGGAACTTGAATGTTAGCATGTGCCACACTTAGAATTGAGAACATTAGTCTGCTCCGCATCTAAATAGGATTGTAAACATTAGCATATGCCACACCTGCATGGAACTTGAATGCTAGCATGTGCCAAACTTAGAATTGAGAACATTAGCCTGTGCCGCATCTAGATAGGATTGTAAATATAAGCATATTGCACATCTAGATGGAACTTGAATTTTAGCATGTGCCACACTTAGACGGAATTCCTAACTTTGGTCTGTGCCGCATCTAGAATAGGATTGTGAATGTTAGTATCTCCCACACCTAGATGGAACTTGAATGCTAGCACGTGCCACACTTAGAATTGAGAGCATTAGCCAGCGCTGCATCTAGATAGGATTGTAAATATTAGCATATTCCACACCTAGCTGCAACTTGAATGTTAGCATGTGCCACACTTAGACAGAATTCCTAACTTTGGCCTGCGCCGCATCTAGAATAGGATTGTAAAATGTTAGCCTATACCACACCAAGAAGGAACTTGAATGTTAGCATGTGCCACACTTAGAATTGAGAAAATTAGCTTGTGCCACATCTAGATAGGATTGTAAATATTAGCATATTCCACACCTAGCTGGAACTTGAATGTTAGCATGTGCCACACTTAGACAGAATTCCTAACTTTGGCCTGCGCCGCATCTAGAATAGGATTGTAAAATGTTAGCCTATACCACACCAAGAAGGAACTTGAATGTTAGCATGTGCCACACTTAGAATTGAGAAAATTAGCTTGTGCCACATCTAGATAGGATTGTAAATATTAGCATATTCCACACCTAGCTGGAACTTGAATGTTAGCATGTGCCACACTTAGACAGAATTCCTAACTTTGGCCTGTGCCGCATCTAGAATAGAATTGTAAAATGTTAGCATATACCACACCAAGAAGGAACTTGAATGTTAGCATGTGCCACACTTAGAATTGAGAACATTAGCTTGTGCCACATCTAGATAGGATTCTAAATGTTAGTATATGCCACACCTGGATGGAACTTGAATGTTAGCATATGCCACATTTAGAATTGAAACCATTATCCGGCCTCTTATTTAGATAATTATTGTGAAGGTTAACGAGTGCCACACTTAGAGGGAATTAGGTAGATCAGCAAGTACTACACTTAGACATAACTGTGAATGTTAGCATGTCAAATGTCATTTAACCCACTAACCAAAATAAACTCAAACTCTCTGCATACTTATCTCACTCAAAAAAACCCACACAACCATCTCTCGCACAACAAGCAGCACACACTTCACCACACTGCAACAACACATTAGCCGCACCAACAGCACATGCGGACTGACACAAATCCAATACCCGCACCAAAGCTCAGCACCCGGTGTCTACCGAGTTGAAGCTGCCAACAGTACACCACCTCTCTCACCATCCTACTCCCTCTTCACCTCACTAACCCATCCCACCTTCTCATTTACAGATACGCCAGAGTGCCTGGGGACCAATTCCGTTGGTGACGGTGCACTGTATAAGTACCTTTAACATAGCATAACATAACATCCAATGGTAAATATGCTACTTTGCAACAGATGCCTTTTAGTAATTCGGATGGAGGAAATTTGGCTGATTTTGGTTGAAGGCATATTATAGCTTGAAATGGGTGCACTGTTTGTTTTATAATGCTCTTGTATAAGCTAAGCTGTTGGGAGCTTTTGGAAGTGGGAATATTTCTAAGTTATTAGTGATAGCACATGATGGTATTTGGTCATTGTCAAGCTTTGTGTTGCAGTACATGCGCACTCTTGATGGGTTAGTTATTTTGTATTTAGCTTCTGTTGTTAGATATGAAGCTAAACGGAACCAGTGGGAATCTTCATTGTCTTCTATTATGTAAGCTAGATCTAATTTTTTTACTCTTTTTATAAAACGTTCTGCTGCAACAGACACATATTTGGTCTGGTATTTCAGCAGATATGTTTTGAAACAGCTTTTTCTTTTTTGTATGTCTTTATTAGGATGTTGGTGTTTAGGAGGTTTTCGGTAAAGTTTTATAAAGGTACATAATGTTCTAAGTCACCTTCAGTTCCAAAGTATTATTTCTTGAAGGAGTTCTTTGGCTGTTCCAAATAGGAGAATGTTATTTAAATGTTGCAGCTCTAGAGCAGGACATTTTGCATAGTATAGTCGAGATACCCGAGGGTATCTCACAAAGTGAACCTCGAGAAACCCTTATTCAGGTGGCCAATGAGGGGCTGATCCACTCAGATCCCAACTCTAGAGGTGACAGAGCGAGAAAGACTCACCAGGATGGGGAATAACCAATGGGAGATATGGTGTGGTACCAGAGAGGAAGGAGAGGAAGGTAAGATCCCTGAAACCTTCGTAGGCTGTATTACATTTGCCTCCCTTCCTCCCGTTAGACCTCTCCTATCTCAAACCGAAGTCCCCTCCATATCTGGTAAATATCCTAGGAGCACAAACACCAGTAGACCCGAAAACCACATCTCCGAGAAACCCTGCTTTCGCACCTTCTACCCGAATACTCCAAACTATTCTTCTTCCCATCCCTCTGATTATTATTTTCTGCACTCCCAACCTGCTCAAATAAAACACTACCATTCTCACAATCCTACCTATTCCTGTTTGCTTCACAAACCCTCCTACTCATTTCAAAACCACTCTAATATGAGGGTTGTAATCCCAAATAGCACTGTTTCCCGGTCTTACCCCATTTGTTGGGGACTTTTTTTCTATAAGGGTTTCTTTTGCCATAATGATTTATTCCACCATTTCATACCCTAGACCACAATTGTCTATGGCAATAGTTTTTTGTTGTTCTTGTTTATCAGCTTCTTTATTGAAGTATGGTTCTGTGCTGCTTGTCTGAATCCATTCACCATTACAAAAGTTTGAAAAGGTCTCTATATTGACACTGTGCATGTTTAGACGTACTTGTTGTAATTTATTGATTAATTTAGTTATTCGTTTCATTCTGTTTAAAATCAATATAAACAATGTTCTCTTCAGTAGAAAAGTGCTGTCAATTAGAGCTTGCATAACTACTCTTCTACGGTAGTTTTGAAGGGAAGATCGTGACTTTTCTGTTGTTTTTAGAAGATTGTGAAGAACTGAACGGTGGAACATTTTTTGTAACATTTATTTCTATTGCATTACTTTGACTATGTTAACACTGGTAGTTAGAGGATTGGGTTTGTTAGTAGGCCTCCTTTTCTTTGTACATAATTCTTTACTTTTTGATTTTTAAAGAGCAGCATTACTTTCTTTAGGTGTGGCTAATTTGGTTTTGTTCAGTGAGGTTACTAGCTCTTTTATTTTAATGTTTTCTATACATTGTTTTAGAGGTAGATGACTATGTGGTGTACTTTTCGTCTTATCTGCTCTACTTTTTCTTTCTTTTCTACCGATTTGCTGTTTAGTAGGCATTTTGCTGTGTCTGTTGGGAAAATAGAAAGGTTGCATTGGAAAGTTGTGCAATGTATATGCATGTATGATGCGTGGGTGTGTGGGTGTGATTGTAGAGATGAATAGAGTGTTGTATGATTGTGAGGTTATTTTTGTATTTGTATTTGTTTTATTTGTAACGCGCACCGACTAGCCCGGAGGCATAAGGGCGCAACTTAGACATGGTTACATAACGGGCATACATAAATTCAAACTATAGATATAGTACAAAATATTCAGAATATACAACATTTACAAAGTAGGGAACAGAACTTGCGCTTTGCTAGGGCAAGGCTCCCGGGTACATAAGAGGTCTGAGTTTCAAGGCTGAGTGAAGTGCCAGGCTTTCGTTTTAGCCTTGAAGGCACTAAAACATTCTTCTGATCTAATGGTGAGGGGGAGAGCGTTCCAGAGCTTGTATGCTAGGACGGGGAAGCTTGATCCACCCGCTTTTTGTAGTTTGAACTTAGGGATAGTTAATTGGTGGGTCTGGGCTGTTCTTTGTGGGCGGGTAGGCATGTGGCGGGATAGCCGGCTACAGAGATACAGTGGGGCTTGGTTGGCTAGGCATTTGTGGGTAAGACCTAAGGCTTTCAATGATATTCTCTGTTTGACAGGTAGCCAGTGTAGATTGGATCTATATTCCGAGTTGTGGTGGTTTCGCGGGATGTTTAGAGCCGCTCTTATGGCGTTGTTCTGGACGATTTGCAATTTGTTCAGATTCTCTTGGCTAGTACCTAGGTAGAGGGTGCTACCATAGTCGATTTTGGCCATTATGAGGGTTCTGGCCAGTGTGACCATGTTAGGAGTAGTCAGAAATGGCCTGCAGGCTGCAATGAGTTTGCAGGTGTATGCTGAAGCAGATCTAACTGCATTAGTTTGACGGGATAGGAATAAGGTGGCGTCAAGGTAGACTCCTAAGGTTTTAGTGTCTTTCGAGACTTGGATAGTGTTGCCGTCGATGATAAACGATTGGTAAGACGGTTCAAGTTTACTGAGGCGTTGCGTAGTGCCCAGGATGAGGAGCTCAGTCTTGTCATCATTGAGGCATAGTTGGTGTTGTGCCATCCAGGATTGGATGATCAAGTAGACATCATTAAGGGCCTTGGTGTCAGCCACGTAGTCTCCAGTAATGGGAATGAGTATCTGGGTGTCGTTAGCGTAATTTGTGTAAGAGACACCCAGATAATCAAGTACATCAAAGAGCGGTTTTGTAAAAACGTTATAGAGAGTTGGCGACACGCAAGAGCCCTGGGGGACGCCGCAGAGAATAGGGGAGGGATCTGCAGCTGCAGATTGAGAAAAGACCCGCACAGATCTATTACTCAAGAATGATCTGATCCACACCGTAGGTGACGGAGAGAAGTGGGCGGCAGAGTGCAGGTGCTTGCATAAGATTTGGTGATTGACCAAATTGAATGCTGCAGAAAGGTCGAGTAGGAGTAACAGGGCCAGTTGACCGTTGTCCTTTAGAACTTCAATTTGAGTTTTTAAGTCTAGTAGAGTTGTCTCAGTTCCATGTTTGGGGCGAAAGCCGGATTGTCTGAGACCTAGAAGATTATTGGCTTCCAAGTACTCTTGGATTTGCAGATATGCTGCACGGTCTAGGATTTTTAGCAGGAACGGGACAGTAGTAATAGGACGGTAGTTGGTGGGTATGCTCGGGTCCAGGGAGGGTTTTTTGAGCAGGGGGATCACCCATGCGTCCTTGAGGTTGTCAGGGACAGTTCCTGTTTTAAAGGAAGCATTAATGAAGGATGTGATGAATGGGGCCAGATCATATGCTGATTCCTTAATGATAGGTGCAGGACAGGGATCACCCTGGCAGTTGGATGGTTTGATCCTCAAGATAAAGTTTTCCACCTCCGCCGTGGTGAGCGGAGAGAAGGCAAACCGTTTGAGATTGTGCAAGTCGCGTGAGAGAGCCCCAGCTTCGGTAGGAGGACGGTTGTCCAGTTTCAGACTGTCTTGTTTAGCTGTGATCTTAGATTGAAGCGTGGTGATTTTGTTCAGTAGTGCTGCTTGAATGTTAGCACACCATTTGCTATCTTTAATGCAGGTGTCGTGGGGGGTAGTGGGAGTTTCAAGCTCTTTTAGGATCTTGAAGAGTTCCTTGGAGTTGGAGTCCGCTTGCAGGATGCGGTTATTGAGGGACTTTTTTTTCGCCTCTATGATGGCTGCGTTGTAGGTGAGCAAAGCCAAGAAGAAGGAGTCTTTGTGCGCGTCAGAAGGGTGACTTTTCCAATGATTTTCAGCACAGCGTTTAGTTTTGCGGAGTACTCTTAACTGTGGTGTGAACCAAGAGTTAAGGTGTGCCCGTGGTTTGGCCTTCCTCAGTTTGATGGGGGCAATAGCATCTATAGCTGTGAGCATGCTGCAGTTATAGATGTCGGCTAGAGTGGCGGGGTCATCGCCGGAGTCAGTGGCAGCTTTAAGCGAGGGGAGTAGCAGAGGGAGAAGTTTCTCCTTGGTTATGTCCTTTTTGTTTCTGGTTGGGAGAGCAGGCGTTATCAAGGTTGGGATACGGGGGAAGCTTCAATATTAAAAGCGATAATGTGGTGGTCTGACCAATAAGCAAGGGGTATTGGCCAGGACATTAATATTGCAGTTAGAACTGGCTAACCAATCAAGGGTCCTGCCTTTGGAGTGTGTAGGCTCTTGGATGTGTAGGGTGAAGCCAGAGTTAGAGAAGGGCATTTTCCAAGTCTAGTGCCGTGGGATCTTTGGGGTCGCCAAGTCCTAGATTGAGGTCTCCGAGGATAATAATTTGTGAGTTAGTTTTAGCATTGTCAAGGAGGAGGGTAGAGATTTTGCCGAAAATGGAGGGTGCGGGGCCTGGGGGCCTGTAGATTAGGTGAAGGGTGGCTGTTTGATTAGGTGTTAGTGTGAGTTTGACTGATAGTAGTTTAGCGGACTCAAGTTTAGTGTCGGTCGATACTCTTAAATCCAGAGTGGTTTTGTGGATGATGGCAAGGCAACCACCTCTGGTGTGGGAAGCAGAGGTGAGGTCACATCTCATGATGCCAAAGCCGGGTGGTAGGGCAAGAGATAAGGAAGGACCGGATGCAGCATGAAGCCAAGTTTCAGCTATGGCAATGAAGTCGAGATCTGAAGATATTATAAGGTCTGCTATATCTAGAGCGTGCGCTGTGAGGGATCTGGCGTTGATGAGGGCGCCCTTGATAATCAGCAATTTTGCCTCTGTAGAGGGGAGTTTGCTATTGGTAAGTGCAGTAGGTGTGCATGGTGGTGTGTGTTGTGTTTGCTTGGGGTAGTTGCTACGGGTGGGACGAATGCGGAATCTGGTGCCTAATCTTTTGTTTCTGAGAGATAAGGAGCACGGTTGATTCAGAGTGGGTTTACTAGCGAAGTGTTTCAGCCAGAGAGCTGGGTCATTGAAGTATGGGTTAATGTCAGTGTTGAGGTTCTGGAGGCCTATGGTGGGTGTCATAAGGTCCATTGTGGGCATCGCCGTGGGTGGGGTCGGGGGGCCAAAACTTGGGAGAGATGAGGTGGCTGATGGCTGAACGTATGACGGCCATGTTGGATGTATGCGTGGCAGGATGAAGGTTGCTGCTTCAATGGGCAGAATGTAGTACAGTATGAGGAGCGCCCTAAAGAGCATGATGGATAGGCACCTAGGAGGAGGTGCGTCGCAACACTAGGCAAATTTGATTATGCTAAGGCGGTGCAGAATCAGCAACAAGCAAATTCGAATTTACTAGGGCAGTGCAAGCAGTAGGCAAGTTCGAATTAACTAAGGCAGTGCAAAATGAGCAGTAGGCAGGTTCGAATTTAACGAAGGCAGGGCAGAATGAACAGTAGGCAAGTTTGAATTTAACTAAGGCAGTGCAGAATGAACAGTAGGCAGGTTTGAATATAACTAAGGCAGTGCAAAATCAACAGTAGGCAGGTTCGAATTTAACTAAGGCAGTGCAAAATCAACAGTAGGCAAGTTCGAATTAATGTAGGACAGTGCAAAATCAGCAGTAGGCAAGGGTGCTATTAGCTATGGCAGTGCACAGTGAACAGTGTGCAGGTTCACTTTGGTAGGGACAGTGTAAAGTCAGCAGTGGACAGGTACAATTTTAGCTAAGGCAGTGCACAGACAATGGTAGGCAAGATCACTTTTTAGCTAAAGCAATGCACATTCAAGGAATGAGTTGCAGAAAGCTTCAGAATAAAGGGGGGCACGGATTAGCGGGTGGTCAGAATAGTGTATGTATGGTAGACATTAGTGAGTGGGTACATTCATAGCAGACATACAGAGGGCAAAGCAGAAGTAGCATGTCAGCAACAGGTGCGGGCAGATCAGGCAGAGGGCCACTTGCATGGGCACCAATAATAGTGGGGCAGAGCAGGTTAGGTTATGCTAGTATACTACGCCTACATTAAGTGTGGGCAGGTCAAGTAGGGAGCAGTGCAGAGTACACAGGCACCATTCAGGAGTGTGGCGCATCAAAGGCATTACGCGACAAGCATTATCAGGCAGAGGGCCCAGTAGTAGACATGATGCATTCAAAAATAATAGCAGTATAAAGTTTCAATTAAATGCAAATGGTGCTGCACGTGCCTAAAAAGCGATGAGTAGACAGTAGGCATTTGAAAGTACTAATAATGCAAGTAGTACATCAACGGCGGGTGGCAGGGTCACTAAGAAGTCGGTGAATGGTTGCAGAATGGCAAATTTCTATATTAGGTTCCATGTCATTTCATTGAGGGATGTTTTTTCACAGGTTTTTTACCGCTTTTTTGTGAAAAAAACCCATTGAGTTATTTTTTTTGTGGGGGGGTTCCCCAATTTTCTAAAACATGCGATGGGTTTTTTCAAAAAAATAATTCCAGTAAAAAAAACACGAAAAAGCATCCCGCGATGAAAGCATGTCGTACCGTATATTAGGTGTGGTTGGGAAGGTTGTAAGAATATGAGTGTACAGAGGTGTGATGCTGTTGGGTTAGTGAGTAAGGCAGTGGCGGTATAATGGAATCTGTATGGTGATTGTGCTGTTTTGAGGAACAGAGTGGGTGATGAAATGGTGGTGTGTGGATGGGAATAGTAGTATTCTGAATGGTGGAATATAATGGGCTAGAGTCATCTTGGGTGATTTCAACCGCTGGAAAGGTGACAGGAGAGACAAGGAAGCCTTGTCATTAGAAAAAATGCTGGCTAACCACCACATCACGATCCATAATGTTGACCCAACACAAAATAAGGGCCACATCTTGGACTGAGTCGGTAGCAGTAACATATCTGTCAAAGATATTTTGACCACACCATGTATCTGGTCTGACCACTTTTTCGTCACTTGTGTTTTACGGCTTCCAGCCCTTGCACGCAGAGTGCATGTCCCTATGCATCCAGTTAGAGTCAGAAATTTAAAAAATACAACCACACCTGCCTAGCTGACTTCCTACACTCCTTGATGACCTTAACCAAAGATACCGATGATCCTGAGTCATTAATAGATCATTATAATAAACTGACCACTGATATGCTTGATCAATTCGCTCCGATGAAAGATAAGTTTGTCAGGGATTTACCTAATCATCAGAAATGATTCTCTCCTTCTCTGGTTGATCTCAGAGCAAGTAAAAGGCAGGCTGAACATATCTGGTGCAAAGATGGTTCCATGGCCAACCTGTCGGACTGGAAGCTAAAAGAGAGGCAGTACAAATGAGCAATTCTCGAGGCCAAGAAAACTTATAATGATCAAATTAATTCTGCAGGTGATCAGACTAAAGAACTTTTTCTCCTTTTTAGATCTTGGGAAAAACTGGAGCGGTATAAGATACAATAAGATAACATAACATAACAGAGTGAAAGAAATGTTGGTTTGAAAAGAGTAGTCTGGGGTAATATGTAGAGTGGAACTGTGCTGTTATAATTACATACATATACCTGGCACATTAATGTACTTACTATGTCGGATGCAAAAAGTATTTGTTTTTTGGTTGTTGATTGCAGTGATGGGCATCTTTCCTGTAATTCTAAAAGAAAGTTAGTGGGGAGATGTGGTAATGGCAAAGTACTTTTAGGAGGCAAGGTTCATATTAAGAATGGAAGGAGGAGTGGTGAGGAAAAGGTAATACATTTGGTGGACAGTTAAGCATGGTTGCTTTTAGGAGCATTTTAATGAAAGTTAAGAAGTGCGTATGTGCATTTGCAGGTGCTCTGTAACATTTAAAAAAGAGAAGAAAAGATGATGGAAAAAATGTGTTGTACACTTTTAAATAGCAGTTGGTATGTGGAAGTTTAATATATTAGGAGTATTTGCATGCTTGCCAACATGATGCATTCTAATATGTAGGTGTTTATGTAGTCCTACATTTTCTGTTTACGTTCTGGGACTTGTAGTTCCACTTTTCCCATTGTGAAAGTTGGCTTACAAGTCACAGAATGTAGAGAAAAAAGTAGGACTGCATAAGCAGCTGAAGATTGCAATATGTTATGTTAGGAAGTGCACACGTACTGTCAATATATTAAACGGGCACACCCAGAGTGCCAATTACAAATGGTGTACAAATCTATTGTATCTGCTTTTACTTTCATGAAAAAGTGACACAGTGCTGATGTAAATGCAGATATGCCTTTTTTAACTTTCTGAAAAATGCTTCCAAAAATATGTTGTAAAGCACAACATTGTACATGTTTATTTGATGTGCATGTCACAGTTTCGAATCTTGCAGTGAGTTATGTTTTTTCATTGCATTCTGGGACTTGTAGTTTGTGTTTTATTATAGGAGAAGTAGAATTGGAAGTGACAGAATGCAAAGGAAAAAAGAAAGACTCAAGAATCACCAGTACATTGCAAGGGGTGATGTTGGGATGTATGCAGGTGCTGCCGACATATTACACTGGCTGAAACTAAGTGCCATTTACAAATGGTCTTCATATGTACTTGATGTGATTTTTCTTTATTTTATGAAACAGTAACACAGTGCTAGTATATATGCACATATGCATTCCTTAACTTTCATCAGAAGGATGAATCTGGAAATATAAATCTGTAGAGAACTTTTTTAATGGAGATGTCTTTCATTAACAGTAGATATATACTCTGACGGTTCAAGTGTACATCTGAAGAGTTGAAGTGAGATGGCAGTTTTTGGTGTAGAGGTTTTGGATGGGATGTGTGACTCTTTAAAAGCAGCCAATGAGGGAGTGTTGAGAACATGAAAGTGGAAAGGGTAGAAGGGCTGACTCTGTGTTAACGGGGCTGCAGACACCGCGGTAGTCCACAGATGGCACGTGCCACTTCCAGGTCTTTTGAGGATGCCTGGGAAGGCAAAAGTGAGTGTGGGGATTAGCCAACCATGTTTGCAGGGCGTTGTCAGAGCAGTGACAATGGCTATGGCTGTGCATTTGAGAAGGCAGACTGAGTGGATACTCGGGGACTCTTAAATTCAGTCATTGAATGTGTATGCTGCTAATCATGACTTCCTTGGAAATATTGTATTGGCAGAAGTAGAAGTTTTATGGCATGAAGTTTGAGGCTTAAACTGGGCAAGCTTGCTTTCTGTGAGAGTATGGATCACTTTAAATTTCCAGGCATTATGATTGTGCATTGTGGAGGGAACAGTTTGGGGTTTGTGACTCCAGTGTATTTGCAAGCTGCACTGAAGGATTTGATGAAAAGCCTAATGCAACTATTTCCTGCTGCTCAGATATTTCTTTTCGGAAATAAATCAGAGGCGCACATGGAGATGTCCAATAAACTTTTTCAGTACTCAAATTGAACAATCAAGGCAGATTGCGAATAAAGGTGTGTGTACTTTTTTATATGCTGCAGGAATGTTATGTTTTGAGAATAATAATATAAATTTTCATGGTGTGAATTTGTTTTGTCCAGATGGATTTAATTTCACAGATGTCGGAAATGCAATTTTCCTTTACAATTTTAGGAATGCATTGAAGAATTTCTGTAAGGAAGTTGCAAAGGAAGATATAGAGCGTACAGTACTGCTATATGTAAAAGCAAAAACAAGGGAAAAGAAGGTGTTTGTTAACAACCCCTCCCAAAGAAAAGGTTCTTGTCAGAGCCACCACTAAAGAAAAAATAACTTAACTTGTGTTCAATTTCCGCCCACTGCAGTAGTCCGTGGATGGCACATGCCACATCTGGGTCTTTTGAGGTTGCCTGCCATGGAAAGGGGACTGCAGAGGCCACTGACAGTAGGGGATTAGCCAATCAGGTTTCCTGGGTGTGGTGTACAGGAAGAGAGGATTGCAGGAGTTTTGTTAGTAGGAGTTGTGAGAGGATTGAAAAAGGCCATGGAAATATCTTTCAGCAGGTAGAGTGTTTGGATTTTGGGGGATTCTTTGGTCCACTGGGTGAAGGTGTATGCTGAGCATTGTGAAATAGCCAAAACCCTAGGATTCCCTGGATTGGAAGGGTTCTGGTAAGAAGTGCAAGTCATGAAGTGGGATGACTGGTTCCCATATTGTGCAAATATGGTTCAATTGAAACATCTGGACAATATGATCATTCATTGTGATGGGAACAGTTTGGGGAACGTGACTGGAATTTCATTGCAGTTTGCAATGAATGACACATTGGGAACGTTGAAGGAAATGTTCCCTAATTCAAAATGTATTTTGTCACATATTGCGCAGAGACAGATGTGGATGCATTCCAGTACATTTGGTCTGCAAATGGAAAAAGCGAGGTGCACCGTCAATAAAGCTGTGTGTACTTCTGTTTGAGATGTTGGCATGACATTGTTTCATAATGAGAACATAAAGGCCCTAATTCACAGAGTGTTTTCCAATGGGGGTTTCCATTTATAAAATTCTTTGTGAATTAGGCCATCTAACTGATGTGGGTAATCAGATTTTTGTGAAAAACATTAAAATGCTTTGAAGCCATTTTTGTAAAAGTGAGAAGAAATAATTAAATTCAGTGAAATGTGTTCTTAGTTCAGTTTGTAAAACCAAAAAATTCAAAAAAAATCTAAAAGCCAAAAAAACAAAAGGTTTCTTTTAAGAGCCACCCTTTTTTAACGTAAAACAATTAGAATCATTCCTATTGTCCCACGCCTGAAATGTGTAGATGTGAGCAGACTACTGTGCTGTCCATGGACTTTGCAGGATGCACAGGGGCCTACAACTTTTTTCACACTTCTATTTTTTACCTGTGAAAGGTGGCTCCTAAAGGAACCTTTTTCTGTATTTTTTCAATTTTGTATTTTTTGGCATTTTTTCCCTTGAGAAGTAAGGTAGGTGAGGGAAGGGATTTTAGGGGCACCACCCTAAAATACGAAGGGGCAGGTGGAGCGAGGAAGGTGTTGGGCAGGCCTTAATCAGGTAGGTGGCAGTGTTTCACATGCTCTTTGACTACAGCCTTGAAAGCACTCTGAAACTGCTCCCCCCTACAGATCAGTACTTCAAAGTGCATGCATAACACTGTGACCCTCGAAAGGTAAGGGTCAACAGCATTCTGTATTGCCTGTGAAGCCACTGCTGGGATCCTCTGCCCCAAAGGAGTATCCTTTGTAGTGACTGGAGCAGATGAAGCTGATGGGGTGGAGGACGTGAACCTGCTTTTAACTGAGAAAGCTATCGCCTTTCTCGGAGCACTCTGGTGGGTCGATTTGGTGTGACACCTCATGCAAGTAGTCCTATAGGAATACAAGCCAGGTTTCCTGTGACTGAGTACAACTTTGCACTCAATGCATCTAACCTTGCTTGCACCAGCCTTTGGGACATTTCCAATGGTCGTAAATTGCCACACCCAGTACTCCCTCTGATTACTGATTACAGGGAATTCTTCCAGTAACATAGTCTTCTTCTTCTTGATCCTCCTCTTCTGTATCACTATGCCTGTTCTCCTCTCCTCTCACGCCTTGAAACACTTGTGTATAGGCGTGTTACAAATGCCATATCATATCTCCAGACCCTCCAGGTTGTTGAGGTGGTGATGGGGTTGGCTGGGAAGGAGTGATGGCCATAAAAGATGCCATGATGGTCTCCAAGAAGTTCTGCAAAAAAGATCTGAAAGTGGGCACTCTCTCCTGGATATCCAGATTGAGAAAGAGGAAAATTAATGAGTGGGTCCCTTTAGAGGAACCGTCCGCAGACAGTCATCCTGTCCGTGGACAACCGAGTCACAAGAAGGCCTTGAAAAGGTGTAAAAAGTTGCCAGATCAACCAAAGATAGGTCTGGGAGCTGTGCATGGGTAAAGTTTCTGCGTGAAACTCCCTAGATTGTCTGGAAAATCAATTAAAAACTGTTCACAGCCTCAGACACTGTTCGTGGACATCCCATCATTCAGCAATGGTGCAGTCACACGATGAGATCCAGGGGTATCCGCAGCCCCGACGGGCATCCCCAGACATGGTGTCCGCAGACTCATAATGGGAGTTTAAATTAAAAAAAGTAGGAAACATTAAACAATAATGAACAAAACATTTATAGTACAAAAACTATATTTATTCATGAAAGGGATGGGGAATCGGATTGGGAAACATAAATGGGAGAATCAGGAAAATGTGCACAATAATTATGAGGGGAGGAAGAGAGTGAGGTTTAATCAAAGTGGCTTTCATTAAAATGATCCAAATTTGCTGTGGATGATTGCTAGAGACAAGGGGGGCAGGTGCAAGAAGGACAGTGATAGGGAACATTTGCAATCACAAGATTTTTCACATACTGTTCAAGTTCTTTCAAATCATTACTATTTTCATCTAATGTGTTGCACAAGTTCATAATTTGATTATTTTCAGTTGGGGATAGGGCTTCTGTTTGTGAATCTGGGGATTGGGTATAATTCAACTGGGACATGGTTTCTTCATGAAAACTATGTACTGTAAGAGCAATATAAATTCTTCTTTTATTAAGATGTGTACAAAATACATTATTTGTTTGAATTAAATATCTATTGTATGCCATTGGCGATGTTATTGTCGCTCATTTCTTCTTTTGGGACGTTCTCCTCTAACCATTCAAGTATGCTTCCCATTTGTGTCATAGAATAAAGGGCTTATGTTTTATAAAACATGTTCATGTAATGAAAGATATTAAAAGAGAAATAAATACAATGCACTTACTATTTAGTCAGAATATATTGTCCAATAAGCACCTGGCATTTCTTAACCTGTATGCAGAGTTGTAGTGAGGAGATTATATGAAGTGTACAGTTAAGGTATGTGATTGGTGCATTCCATTGTGATGTATGTTACATAAAAAATGTGTAATAATTTTCAACACAAGTGTTTGTACATGTTGTAAACATTAGTTGCGATTATAGGTACATCTGTGTGTTGGTTGATTTTTTGGGTCCCCCCTGTGATTCAGAGCCCTGTAAATGGTGCCCGTCGCCCGCGGACCACCACACTATCCACGGGCTCCATAGCTGCCACATTGGGGGGGTGTACAATATAAGTCTCTTGGAGCAGTTTAAAGGTGCACTAGTAAAAATCTATGAAATTCTCTGAAAAAACGTTGCTAAACTGACGTTATGGTTAACTTGCGCTAGCAAAAACCCATGAAATTCTGTGAATTTTTTTTTGTTAGAGGGAAGTTATCGTTACATGTAACATCAAAGAACTCTTGAAATTAGCCAGTTATGGTAGGCTAAGCAACCATAACTCACTTTACCTCTGTGCACTGATGTCTAGGCAGTTGGACTTAGCAGTGCACGGAGGTGGCGTGAGTAATGGTTACTTAACATACAGGTTTTTTGGTGTTATTTGTAACCATAATATCCCTTTGACAACGTTTTTTCACTGAATATATATGCATATATTTACTGAAAAAAACGTTGTTAAAGGGACGTTAAGGTAAAGTTGCACTAATAAAAACCTATGAAATTCCATTAAAAAAAAAACTTTGTTAAAGGGATGGTATGGTTACAATTAAAACCGAAAAACCTCTGAAATTCACCAGTTATAGTAAGCTTAGCAACCATAACATGCGCCACCGCCATGCACTGCTAAGACTAACACCCAGGACATGCAAGATATATACAAGACCTGGGATAATTGCAGTTATGATTGACCATATTCGTCACCTGTTTAAGGATAGGATGAACTTTAATAAGGGTGGGTGAACTCCCCAAAAGGATACCTGCCAAAATGTCACAGGTCACTAAGTCAAACATTTAATAACCTGCCAAATGCTATGGTTCACTTTGGTGGTAATAACCAGCATCAGTTCCCTCACAATGCATCACATCCCACATCCTCCACATCCTGCATTAGCCCCAACATCCCCCAGGACAGATCAGCACCTCTAAAGCACTTTGTTTCTATTGCACCCCAAACGCACAGGATAGAGAAGATTTCATATCAAGCCCCATTGGTTGCTGGGTCCTGCAGGGCAGTGGTGCATGTTTTATAGCCCTGTGGGGATTGGCAGCAGCATACTGCCTTTCCAGGCCATAATTTTGGAACTCTTTATGATCTCAAACTCCTCCAAATTAACCTCTGAGAAATTTGTGTTTTTCGAGTTTTGCTCAAACTGTCCCCCACAATTTGTATCTAGAATTGAGTGAGATCAGTCACATTCCGCCGTGAGAGTTTTCAATGCTTCATGCGCAGGCCTTTTTATTAATTTTCCTGTTTGCCCTCCCACGGACATTGTTTAGGAATAACGAGGGGCCACAACTGTGAATCCTGAGTTCTCGCTTGCTACCTCTGTGGTCTCCCTTGCTACCCATAAAAAAATTAAAAAAAGAAAAAAAAATGTTGGCTCCTGGGCTGTGGCCAGCAGGATGTTGCTCTTTGTTTCTGGAGTGACTGGCAAGACAGCGCACTGGGTTGAGCGCTCGCAGCTGCAATGTGCGTGTGATCTGCAGCTTGCAGGTTGGGTGATATTGTATGTATATTTGTTCTATATGAAGCGCTTAAGTGCTTAAGCGTAAGTGCTATATAATAACACATCATTATCATCTGGTCTTGAACGTCTGATTGCATTTACAGTAATCTCGTAAATGGGCCTGTACACGCTGATATTAACGATACATTTGGTGACCCATTCTTGTGTGAAATGTATATCACTTTACAGCGATATTCTAACCATATTTTTCGTGGTGTGCTTACAAACAATGCTATGTGATGCCACATCCTGTTTTGTCAGCGGGTGGAAGGTTGTGTTCCATCGCTTTCTGTCATGTCACTTAGTGGTGTGGTCAAATGACATTAGAGGTCAAGGGTTATGTTATGTGATGTCACTTCCGCTCCCCCTGGTATTTTTGTAAAATGACATCCCTGGGCCTTACCTGGCCAACATAGGGATGTTGTTGATGTTTCGACGTAGCTCATTTTGCACTCTATAAATCGTGATCATTAGCTGTTTCTTATCTGTGTACATGAAAAAATATAATAATGCAGAAAGAAATAATTTTCCGAGGGCATCCATTGCACTTTAAACTTTGGAGGGCAAAGCTAATGTATGTTTAGTAAAGTTACATATACCAATATGTAATGATTGTATCGACGTTGTGAGGAGACACATTATAACATCCTTACTTATACGATCAGATAATGGCTGCCGATGACGCTCTCCATAAACTGCCATAAAAGACATTCTAACAAAGGGCGTTAATGGAACTCGATTCCATTATGCCACAGACAACAAAGACATTAAAGATAACCAAGACATTTCCAGTGACCTTGCACCTCAAGAAATGGAAGATGATTAAACCATATATGCACATAAATCTGCCTGTAGCATTTTCATGTAATTTTTCGCACTAATGTAACATCTGGTTGGTCATTCACCTTGAAGTGAATGACACCGCATGCAATTAAGGTTTTTATAGGTAGAACGTGTCATTTAAGGTGGATCAAAAACTAAAACACACATGACCTGTGCATGCAATGCGGTTCTCTGCAGCTCAAGTTGTGTCGGTTGATATAATGTAAGATGGTCATTCAAACATCATCCTTTATGTTACAAAAAAAAGACGCACAAAACACAAATGAATAATTAAGTCAGAACAAAAAAAAATAATACTACAAAAACACATGTGCAAACAAAGTTTACGCATGCACAATCACATTACCATGAAAATGCACTGTTTCTATTGGTGCTAAAACGACTGCGAAAGTGCAGAAATGTTTTGCGCATGTGCTATTGTGAATACAACTTCATTAATTTCATCATTACAAGTGTACAGGGACGAGAGCAAGTGACATCCACAGTTGTTTTAACGTGTGGGATTGCTCACACATGATCAGCAGTTGTCCTTCCCAGTCAAAAAGTACGGCATTTACAATTTGTCAAGGACCTCTTCATGCGCCCATAGAAGGATGATGGCTGCACTGTAGCAAACAGCAGTGTATTACAATCCTCAAAAATCACTGCTTCTCTCTGTCTTACATAAGGTGACATAGTTCTTTCCCAAATTCTAGCGGAAATACACTTGTGTGGCATGGAGCCATAGATACAGAATGGGGTTTGTACAACGATGTACATCTCTTTAAGGGTTACACATCATGGGAAAGGTTGAGCATCTATGACAGGAGTCTGACACCTGCGGCTCTCCAGATGTTTTGGACTACAATTCCCATGATCCAAAGATTGCAGACACCTGACCTAGGAAGTATTATTCTTAAAAGCTAGAATGTAGGTAAGAGATCAATCCTTGTCTTTCCCACTGGCAGCCTAATATCTAAAGCTGGTCTCCAAAATATAAATTCATGGTACATGTGTCCTCAGAATTAGTGGCCTGAGAAGGTGTGCAGGGGTGCTGGACACCTGAATACTTCGGGTGCTTTGTGGTTCTATCTGATAGAACAAAGTGCATGGGTCCCAATACTTAATCCACGGCCAAAAGACCACATATACGTTTGGGAAGAATAAGACATGTATTGTCCCACATATTTTGTATAGGAAAATATCTTCTTGTTTGAGGGTCCCTGTTAACATTCCAAAAGTGATCAGCTCTTAGCGTAGTTTCGATGAACAGGATGTGACATCACTGAATGAAAGGTTGCTCTCTGGGAGAGGGTTGGGTGAGAACAGTTGTATCAAGAAGAGGATCAAGCACACTTCTTTAATTTAAATTAAGGTTATCGGGCTGGATTATTTATACAAGTCTTTGGGAGTGAGCCATCACCAACAACATCCTCTGACATGCTCTAAGTGCAATACACATAGATTTGAGCAGAACCCTTTGGGTGGGAATTTAAGAATACGAATACAGAGTGAAACGGTCAGAAATGAGGGACAAGAAGCACCATCTGACTGACGTATGAAGACGATAAACAGACGTGGATACGAAGAAGGTGAAAATGCAAGCATGCCGCTTATGGCAATTAAGCTGACAACAAGTTTGGGTTCTTGTTTCAAGAAGCTGAGAGTGAGCGACATGCCCTCCATGGCTCCACAGCGCATATTGCTAATGTGCCCTGAATCCTGACTGGATTGCAGCGCTCCATCAATGGGGCTAATACAAACAAACTGAAGTTAACATCATAATATAAACTGAGAACTGGCGCAGCATCTTCCTTCTAGTAATCTTATCAAATAAATCAAGAAAAGATATGCATGCTTATTTTACAGGAATCAAGTATTAACATTCTTTTCTTACAATAGGGATCGAATGTACACACAAATTGATTAATTTATAAATGGATGGTGTTGCTGTCGGCCCCACTGTTCCCTTCAAAAATAGAAATGCCACAGACATGCAGCATTTTAGACAATACATTGCACAATTGGGAAACATCTTTCATTGAGACTAAGGGCCTCATTACGAGGTAGGATGTTGCCATGGTGCTATTAGCACCATGGCTACCCGCTTACCGCATTCTGGGTCCGGGTTCCCGAAATAGGGATTTATCGGGTCATTCCAACCTTGGAGGACCCAGTAAATCCCCATTCCGGTATCCTTCACCCATTCCCATTCGAGCTCCCATAGGGCTCAATGGGAATGGGGATGGAGATAATAACGGTACCGCAATTTGTGGTACCGTTATTAGCTCTGAAGTCCCTTCATGGGTCCCTTCCATAACGCCTGGTAAAACCAGGTGTTAAGGAAGGGACCTGCTAAGGGACCTCGGAATAGGGTGGTAAGGGATTACCGGCAACGGTGTCTGGCACCGGTTTCCTTACCGGTGCCGGTAATCCCTTACCACCTACCTCGTTATGAGGCCCTAAGTGTGGTCTTCAACAATGGAGAGAGCAGAGATAAGCTTTTACCTCTCAATTGGGGTTAAGGAAAAACATGCATTCTGCATACACAATTATAGCAGGTGAAACAAGGCTATGGCCATCCTTGCACTTTGTGACAAATAGGGCTTGTACAGGGTGTAGATGGCTCCGTTGTGATAAAATGGCTTCCTCTATGCAGGAGTACAGGGATGAGCAGTGGGTTCTAAACTCCTACTCTGGTATAAAAAAGGGGATTGCAAGTGGGGTAAAGAGGCAGAATCAGCCCAGATAATCCTTGGAAAGAGTAGAAACAAAATCAAGAACACACACGAGGACTGAATGGAAAAAATGTCTCTCAGAATCAGGCTGGCTTGAAAATGTTCACTAGAAAAAATACTTCCAGTCAATTTACAGCCCTCGTTGTGTCCATCACCATCGTTCCTGTAACTGGGTGTAATACCACTGGATTTCTAAATTGTCATCATCAACATCGTAGAGACAGATAGATAATCATTCAATTGCAACAGCTGAGACATGGGCCTGTATTTATGCGCTTTGCCCTAAGTGTCTACAGTTAGGTTGGTTCTTGTGAACCACAAAGTGACACATGCAGCCGTCTGGCCGAGATGGGATAGGGATATTATTAGCAATTGGTGACAGGCATATGTACAAATGGAGAACTGTACCTATATTGCTTTTTGAGAACTAGCAAGTGATGTGCGTATTCAGTTTCATTATGTCCACAAGTGAAGGAGTAACTCCCTCTAGAATGTTGATTATGACAATTTAGAAATCCAATGGTATTACACCCAGTTACGGGAATTATGGGTATTGACAGTACATTGACCATCTATGCGTAGTAGTGTACATTTTCGTTTATTTCGTCCATTCAATGCGCATGTAACTTGACTGTGACCCGTCAATCTCATCATTTCTTTATTATTGCTATATGTGCAAGTTTTTATTAATGACAAAATACTGACCTGCATCCTTACATTGTATGATGAGGACACGATGTTAGCAACACGTTGCAAATTGTGTGTTGTCATGTTTTTGCACCTTGGTCTGCTCATTGTGCACGTACAGCACATTTTCCCCTGTGAGTACAGTAATACCCACGGTTCATCTCTTTTTAACTTTAAAAAAAGCTAGATATGTATTGCCAACTGCACTACTTGATGTTACCAATACGGTTTGCAGCTCTCCAAAATACTTATTTCAGTTGCACCTTGGATTGTTCCTCGTGTACAGAATTATATGTAAATTAGGATTTGTAACAGTACTATTTTACGTGTAAATAGAACAACACCCGTATTGTAACTTCCTCGGTTTATAATAATCCATTTTATGTGAACTGGATAGTCCAGCCCCTTTTGATGAGTAGCAATTACCCTGGAGATGGATGGGGATGCAGACTTTACCCATACATCAATAATAGAGCCGACTCAGGAAGTTGACAAAAAGAAGACTGGTTTAATATCAACTTTATAAAACAGGGAGCATAACGAACATCAACCAATCGCTCGATCCTCTTACTCAATGCATTTAAGAAAAAACGGAACATTTTTAAGCAATGTTCATCATCAATGACGTTAACTTATGTGTGTACTAACATCATCCTACGTAGCAAACTCCAAAAAACGTATAAGCATGAGTGATTGGCTCTGAGTGAACATCTAAGTATATGATCCATACTAGTCTAAAACAGTGTAACTATGTGATTGTTTACTTAACATCAGGTTGGGCAACTAAGCCCTCTAAAAATGACCACTATGAATGTCATTAAATATACAAGGTCCCATTGGTTTACACACTATAGGACCCCTAAATACCCAGGTCCGCTACAATTGGATGGCACTCTATCCTCCTTCAATACTTTTCCACCTACGTAGCAGCCTGCAGGCTGGCCATCCAGGTGCTGGTGAGGTCGCCTTAACTTTAGCTTCCCACCAATTAGCATATCAATCAATCATCAACTGAGTGGTCTACTGTCAATTAGGATTTTGAAGCTCGTCCTTGAAAGTGTTTTTAGCTCTGAGAAAATTAGGGAGTGAGAAGCACAGTCTGCCTCTGTGCGTAGATGTGACCATCTCGTTCATCCAACTTCATGCTTCCATGTGACTGGAGAGCCTCTGATGTCTTCCTTGTTATGTTCGTGCCTTCTGAACAGGAGTCTTGTTTTTGCACACGACTATGTAGCCAATGTCAGTTCACTCTAGTTTGATCAGACCATGGCTTATTTGCTCATCCAGCCTCGCCTTCTGGAATACACTTGTAAATCAATCTTGCTTTTTTACTGTGACACACTGAAATGAGGCTTCTTTGCTACTGTCCAACCTGCTATAATACATTTAGTGGAAACATCCATAGTTCTCTCATTCCTATAAATATATATATATATGTTGGTGCTTGCTGCAATCTATTCACTATAAGCTTAAAGCTAGTTTTGCAATTGCTTTGCTGCTTGCATTTCTTTTCCATTTGTACACATGTAAAATAACTTTATATCTTCATCTGTTTCTGTGGCATAAGCTTCTTCAACTTGAGCCCAAGATGTCACTTATCCTTATTACTTTCTTGATGCCTTATAGAATATCTGCATTCTCTGATCACTGCATCACTTTTATGTGTGTCATCTTCAGCTCCACATAACATATACTGGCAATTGTTAGTGATACTACCATTCATCTTTGTTGCCTATTGACTCTGCTTCTTCAGGGATTTTATTCAAATGGCCATCATATTTCTTTGTATACAGATATGGTTTTCTCAATGGGTACCTTGTCTCCCAGATTCTCTTAGGTACTGGCCCTTTCACTGGTACTGGACTGAGTCCATACTCTGCTCTTTGTCGATTCAACTGTTCTTTATGTGTCACATACTCTGCTTTGTTGAGTTGGGGCTACTTGGCTCCTCCTTTACACTCCCCTCTCTGGGCAATTCATTGACCACTCCCTCATCATCCTTCACATCCAGACATCTTGGCCTGAAGAAAAGCTTCTTTGGGACCCATATCATTATGACTCCCTTCAGGCATTCTGCTTTTCTCACCTGTTCATCTTTGTTCCATGTCATGAGACTATATTGTCCACTTGGACTACAGTAGATCCATTGTCCCACATACTTCTCATGATTCTTTGGATATAGGAACTTCGTCCCCTCAGGTGCATGGATAATGGCCTTCACAAAGTATCTGATTTATTCTTCTGTCAGGTCTTTGGGCTTCCATCCTGATTCAGCATCAATCATAATCTTCATCCCTATGGCTTTTTTGCTGTCTTCTTGCATTGTGAGATTATTATCTTGATCACACAATATCCAAGCAATATCATCACTATCAGGGATCCAAGAAACTTGAAAATGTCTGCCATCCATTGTGGAACCCACGCGAAGAGTGATCCAAGACCAACTGTTATCAGCAATGTCTTCCACTTCATCTATCATCTGGCCATGAAGTTTCATAAGCATGTCTATGGCCTCTGTCAAGGTTCCATTCTCGTCATTATGAGAAGGTATAAATGTGCAACATGATTCTGTGATTTTTGCACAAACACCTCCATCCATTGCGGTAATCATATCTAATATGTATCTGTTCTGATGAGTCATCCGTCTTATAGCTCTCATCTCTTCTCTGATCACATTGAATCTCGTTATTGTAGTGTTAACAGTCTGCAACAACTCCCACCTGGTAATGTGGAGCCATTTGATGTTTGCTCCAATCTGGATCCTTGGCATGAAGATCAACGTGAACACAGATGAGGTCTGGCTGAACAGCCTATGCTCATAGGGTATGGCATCAAAAGCTTCTATTGATTTAGCTGAGAAATAGTTATCTCTCTTCATCCTCTCTATCAGCTCCACAGATCTCCTCTTCCTCCAGTGAGCATCTGCTTTTGGAAAGTTGTCAAGGTGCAAATCACTTTGAGGAATCGCCAATGTTCGAACATGGACATTCACCAATGTGCATATTCCTCCATGTTTTTGGGCAATCTCATGTATGCCTTGGATCCACAAGCCCAATAATGATCCATGATCACTGCTGTACCATGTATCATTCCCGGGACCTCAAATATTCTGCCACAATTCTTATTCTTTCCAACTCTTCTTGTGCCTTTTTTCCTGAAGCACAGCTTTGAACTTTCTAGAGGTACTATCTGGAAGGGGGCTCCTCTATCTTCGACCCAAGTCAGTAGTTTAGAAAGTCTTGGCCATAATGGCTTGAAGCCATTCTGCACAATGTCAACAACCAGTTTATAACATCCAATGATCACCCAGGTTCTACAGATGACCACTCCTTCTTCCCATCCATCTGGTGATAACTGTCATGATGCCTACCCCCGGAGCACCAGGCCAAGCCCAGCACCCCCGGAAGCAGGCATCATGCCCTCGGGTAAAAGCCCAGCGGCCCCTAATAGGGGCTCTTTGGACTCAGTCCTGGCGTCTTTGGCGCCAGGCTTATGTTGGACATCAGTCCTGGCGCCATAGGCGCCAGGCTCATAAAGGGAGGTGTTTTGTGCACTTACCTGATGCAGACCATGCTGCATGCTTCAGGCCTCCCTGAGACCTGAAAGGGACTATTTTTTCATAGGGACTATTTTTTCACTCGGGCGTGGCCAGGGAAGGATACATACCTAGTTGGGGAAGGATACATACCTGGGACTTCTTTGGAGGCTATTTAAGCCACGCCCAGACAGCAGCTCATGCTTCGCGTTGTTCTGCTTCCTGCAGCTTAACGCTCACCGTGTCTGCTCCTGCTCCTGGACTCCAGCCACGCCCGCCTCGAACCTGGAAGACCTACAAGGAAGGAAGAGAAGAGAAAGGAAAGGTGAAAACCAAGGACTATTTCAAACTTCTTACCTGCATCCAGAATCTTCTCGCCAGCATCCCTGAAGAAAGACTTGCTCGCTGCAGCGCCACGCTTCACTCACCTGTCCTCGAGACATCTCCCGGCTCCATCGCAGCTGTCAGCATCGGACGCCACATCTCTGCACCTAGGGGAGAGAGGAAGAAACAAAAGGTGAGCAGAAGGAACACAGAAGGAAAGCCTGATTAACAGCCATAATACTTACCGGCTTTTCTTCCACATTTCGGGTCGGCGGCGCCCCGTTGGCAGGTACCGTACCCCGGCCCCTATGGGGAAAGGACAAGAGACATTTCTGGGGAATGATAAGGACATTTAGAGGGATCGCCCTCATCACTACTCACCTCGGCAGTTTAACCCCTCGACGCATCGCCTTCACTCTGCACCTGAAATAAAGGACAGATAACAGGTTAGAAAGACAACATAAAGGGGGCCTCACTTGAACTTTCATACTTACGGCGCATCGCTCAGGAAAGTCAAGTGGATTTTGCCAGCGCCATTCTGAAAACCAATGAAGTAACTGGACAAACACGCGCCCCTGCACCAGAAGCAGGATGGAGAGTTCATCCTTCCAAACCATAAGGTGAGCTTAAACCGGGGTTTGGAGGAAGTTAGAGAGGAACAAAGGGGGAAGAGGGAAAGGGGGGAGCTAGCACACTATTTTGCAGACTGTTAATCCCCTTTCTAATCTGCAGAAGGATATTCCTACGGGCCAGGCAAGCACGATTTGGAGGTCCTGTCCAATCGGTGTTCCGGGTCCTGCGCATCACGCTAGAAGAGGCCACAGCAATCCAGACTAGACCAGCACCCCGTGGGAACCAGGTGAGCGTTACAATAACACAGATCCCCAGATCTGCATTTGTCCTCTGTTCTTCCATCTTCGAATGTCATCCTCAGCTTTTCTTGCAACCTCCAGTTTCTTGTTCACCTCCCATCTGATTCCAGCTCCTTAACTCCAAGCTTCTCGCATCTGATCACATGATTCTTATTATGGGCTCTGTTTCCTGCACATAATCATTTTCATCTGGATCTGTCCTTTCAGTTGCCCTTTTGAGGTAGGCATCTCGACCCACGAACTGGCCTCTGATTTTGCAACGTGCTATGTTCAAAGACAATGAGCTGTCTGGACATCTATTTCTATAGCTATGAAGATTTTAGACTTCCCCCATACTGTATGGCAGGAGTGCACACACAAAGCATTCCTCATTTGACGTCTTCTTCCCACTTCTTTCTTGTGTTGATACCAAATGTTATTTCCTAGATGAGCTGTACTGTCCAAGTAATCATTCAGTTCAAAATCATCTTCTTGAGCGTTCCTTTTAGTTCTCATTCTCCTCATGTGACCTTCCATAATCATGCTGTGAAGTGTACCAGCATAACTTCTTCTTTTTGGATAAATCATAGGCACATCTATCAGTGGACGGGGTACACCTACATGTGTTCCTTGAGTAGGAGAAAGTTCGGAATGTCTTTTCTGCTCAGCAGACCACTTAGGCATGAAAATGTCTAGCACAATCTCCATGTGTGTCTTTCTTTTAGGGATTACCTTTGGATTATTTATAATAGGACCAAGTCTGTTTGCATGAATTACCTGTATAGGCTCATCCTCTAATGTTGCCTGTTTGCCAAGCCTACTTGTTGTGTCCAAACAACATTTCTACAAACTTTCTTCCATGTGAATTATTGCTAATGACACTTATCCCAGACTTAGGTAATTGGTCATCTTTCTTTGGAACAGGAATAACTACATAGGGCCTTGGATGTCTAGTAGTTGCCACAATTGCTCCTTCCTTCAGCTCAGGAAGATTCATTGGAGTCTTAGCTCCATGTACATCAATGTAGTATGATGTTCGAACCGTGAGTGAAAGCAACACTATGATAAACAAAATGCAAGCATAAATTATGCAAAGATATGTTAATTTGCAGCATCTACTTTATGGGCAATGTGGATTTTTCTCTGCATCAGACATTACAAAATTACTGTTGGTGCTGCCCATCTTTTACTGCCTACGGAAGGAAAAAGTAATTTTTAATACATCTGAATTCATGCACTATTCTGGAAAGTGCTGTCTTGGCAATTTCATCCTCGGGCACTGTCTGCTTACTGGACGATAAGAACAAACTCTCGATGTCTTTCTGGAACCACTTTTAAACCACAGGAAATATAAATGTCTTTCCAGCAAGAAGAAAAAACACTCTCAGTATGTCTTGACTAGTTCAATGACATACACTAGCTCCCAGTCAGCTCCTCAAATTTGCTTTAGCCCAGATTACATGATGAACTTCTTTCAGCATGAACCAAGAGTCTGTCTTTTATCAGCAACCTCTTGATCAGTCCCTCGAAGGAAAGTTTCACAACACAGTCCTGTGGGTTCGCTGAGTATAGGCTCACTTGGATTATAATACCTTCCAAGATCACATTTAAATTTGCAGTGTTTCTAGGATCCCTTAGAAATGTGGGCATATCCATGTGGCTGCCAACAAGATGCGGGTACTCTTCAATTAGATGAAAGAAAACCCTGCTGACAACTCTGTGTGCATCATAGTTGATAGGGGCATTTGTCCTATCCCCACTAAACTCAGGTGACTGCAAAACCTGCTTGATGATTGCTGCAAGTAGTCTCCTTACAATATGACCATTCTTAGGATCTTGCAAGAAAATACATATATTAGAAGTTCTCCCCACAATAGCCAAATAGCCAATTAAGAGCGCAGAACAAAGAAAAGAACTTCAAACACAATCCTCAAAACGTTTTCATTGAATAACACCATGGGCAAATCCGAACAAAAACTCAGTGTGAAAAGAGTCGGGATACTGCACTCTCTTTCCAATTATTGAAACCACAATCAGAATCTGGCAAATTCCTCTTCTTATCAAGTCTTAAACATGCCACAGTCCAAAGTTTTTAACAAGCTCCTGTGGCTTTAAGAACAAACCATTTTTCTTTCACCCTGAAATAACAGCATCAGCTTCCCTTAACCCTTTCAGAGATGGGCTAACAGAGTGTCATGAACCAAGCCAAAGTCCAATAAACTCTTTGTCTTTCTACTTGTCAGCTTCTGCATCCTTCTCCCTCATCATAGATCTTGTCTGCACATGCTGTAGTTCTTCCCCAATGCTTGTACTTGCTTCTAGTAGGAGTGTGGGCAGAGGGGTTTTTCCATCAAAAATCTTAAAGTTGCTGAGGAATGTCCAAGCACGCACTTTGACAACTGACGGTGTGACGTCTTCCACAATGAACAGACCGTGGAAACCTTGTTCATCCCACTTTTTCCTCATGTGGTTGTGTATTAGGACCTCATCTCCGAGGAATAGTTGGGGAAGATGAAATCCTTGAGATTTATTTGTTGAAGCATCTTCTGTGTTCTGTACTGCCCTGCACACTTGTCGCTGCAGCTGTGCTGAAATGACAGAAATCAGTTCAAATAGTCATGCATTTCCATCCCAAACAAATTTGCAGTTGCTTGAGCATCACTTCTAACTCTGGATGGAGGCATTATGGGTGTTTTCATTTGCCTCCCAGTCATTATTTTGTGGGGCAGGAGATGGTCGTCAGAACCGGTTGGTTCCTTAAAGCATATAAAGCCAGTGGTAGGCAATGCAAGCACCCTTTCTTCAAGGTAAGTTTCGATTTGGCTATTCTTTCTTTTACCGTATAATACCAGTGCTAGGCAATGCAAGCACCCTTTCTTCAAGGTAAGTTTCAATTTGGCTATTCTTTCTTTTACCAGGCCTTTGAGCCTCTCACAGATCCCATTTCCTATCAGATGATAAGCCGAAGAAAACTTGTGCTTTATGCCAAGCAACACGCTGATCTGTTCAAATGTCTGATTCATAAAATGTGGGCCTTTATCTGACCTCATTACTTCACATACTCCCCATCTGGGAAACACTTCCCACACTAAAAATGTAGCTGCACAGGTGGAATCTGGGTGTGTACAGGGACCTGCTTCAATCCACCTTGAAAAGGACACACTACAACAATCATATATCTATATCCATTACATACATGTATCATATCGACATAGTCGATGTGTAAATGCTGAAAGGGGCCAGTGGGTCTCAGAAAACCCCCCTAACTGTGCGCAGTGTATGCCCAGCCATACATTTTTGACAGACTATTCAATTTGTCACAAAAAAATGCAACACAATCTAATAGATTTGGCACAAACCAACCTTCAGCAAAGGTTCTCCCTAGTTGTGTGCGCAGGGTAGTGTAGCTGCTCCAGTGCCACCATAATAAGGCTACAGGCATCACCGGTTTACCAGTGCTGTCATGTCACCACAATGCTTCAGAGGGGTTTAAAGAACACCCTCTGCATGTCCACAAATAGTTCTCATCTTGCGGTACTTCCCTCTGAACCTCCATAAATTGTGTTTTTGACAGAGCACTATATTTTTCAACCACGTTCATCAACACAACCATTTTCTATTTTACATCAGGTGTTCCAAAAGTCATTACGCTTTCTGAACATGCAGCGAGTTTTGCCTCATTTTCTGCTACTTGGTTTCCACGTGAGATAAAATCTGCCCTTTTAACTGGGAGTTGCTGTGCCTTAATAAGTCTGTCCAATAAGGCAGCGTGCTGTACTTGAGTGCCATCTGCTTGGAGGTAGCCCCTCCTTTTCCAACGTGCTAAACCTGCATGCACTGTTGACGTCCCATAGGCAGAGTCACTGTACACTGTTACTTCCTGGTTTGCATGATTCTCGAGCGTGACAATCAGCACCACTAATTCTGAGCCTGTGCTGAAAGTGAGACGGGAGTCGTGCACTTAGCAATGTCTGAAACTCCCCATTGGCTGTGTGCTTTACCTCAGCAGCACCCGTATATTTCTGTCCATCATTTTGTTCGATTCTTGAGGAACCGTCAATAAAGACAATTTCTCCACCTTGCAAGGCATTTTCTTTTACTCTTGGAATTTTGTCAAAGAACTCGTCATAGTTTGAACAATCATCTGCATGCTCATCCTCTGCCAGTGGTTCAGCTACAAACAAGGCAGTATTCACTACTCTGCATTGAACTATTTTAATCGCTGGATTTGATATGAATACCTTGAAGGCAGAAGCCCTTTGAAAAGTCAATGTTCCTTTTGGTTTCTCTAGAATGGCAAATAGTGCGCGCTCTACAAATAACGTCATGGAGCATCCTATCACTATGCTTGCAGCTTTCTCTATGGCGAACACGGCAGCTGCCAGTGAGTGTTTGCACGGGAAGTGACCCCTGAATAATGGGTCCAGAATCCCACTGTAATATGCAATGGGCTTGTACCCCAACGTGGTTCTCTGTGTGAGTACTGCTGACATAACAGTGCCATCTCTATGCAAGAATAAAAAGAATTCCTCAGCATAATTGTGAATCTCTAAAACTGGAGCTGTGCAACTTACCCTTTTCATCTCTTCAAACCCTTCTTCCATTTCCTTAGTCCACACAATTTGTTCCTGTGTTGCCTGTGCCTTCTTTAAAGCATGCAATAAAGGCCTTATATATGAGCTGTAGTCAAAGACCCATGCTCTGACATAATTACATAATCCCAAAATATCTCTGCATGTGCTTTATCGTGTGTGGTTTTACAGTTTTCAAAATATCCTCGGCCCTCTCAGGAGTAACTTTCTTTCCTTCATGTGAAATCAATTGGCCAATATACAACACTTCTTGTTGACAATACTGTAACTTGCCTTTGTCAACCTTATATCCTTTCTCAGCAAGTATAATCATCAGTTGAACAGAATCGCGTCTGCACTTTTCCTCTGAAGTGCTGCAAACCAAAATTTCAACCACATATTGCAGGACAACGCTTTCTAAATCGATATTACTCAAGTCCATCTGCAGGACTCTATTGGAAATTGATGGAGACTCACAATACCCCTGTGGTAAACAAGTGCTTTTCAGATGTGTTTGCCTGAACATAAATGACGTCAGATCCTGCAAGTCTTTGTGCAATGGGATTGAGAAAAACACATTTTTCAAATCAATCACAGTGAAATATTGTGCTTCAACAGGTATATTACATAGAATTGTAGACGGGTTAGGAACTAGAGGGAACTCGGCTTCTGCAATCTGGTTTATTGGCCTTAAATCTTGAATTAGTCTCCAAGAGCTCCCTTCTTATTTTTCACCGGATAAATTGCCATAGTACATGGTGACTCTGACATAACTAAGATACCCTGATCCATCATGGCGGAAATTGTCTTAAAAATACCTTCATCTGTCTCTCGAGACATGGGATACTGTCATGCTCAATGTAAAATATGTCCTGGTTTTAATTTAATCTTCCCTTCTCCAACCCCCTTCAACAGGCCTGCATCATAGGGACCTGTAGTCCATAGTAAAGCTTGCACTTTTGCCATATCTTGATCGAAATACTCAGGACGTTGTTGTGCTATCATCATTTTCTGAGGCACTTCTCATTTGATTGCTTTAACCCAATAAGTAATGTTCATGTCAAATATCACTTCATCATCAGATGGATGATCGCCAAATAGATCAGCATCAGTGATGTCAGTTAATCTGTAACCTTCCCCAATAGCAATTAAAGCACACCATTGTCTGCTTTTGTCATCATTCCCGTCAAGCAAAGCCATTTCACCTCGCACTATGGCTACTTGCAACGTTAAGGGGAAAAACTTGTCCTTCCTCTTTTCGCATAGGTATTTTTGGCCTAAACAAAAATGTGTCATGTATTCTCATTGCTCTCCCCACTAAGCCTGGCAGAGATGCCAATAAAATGCATACTCCATAATTAAAAACTTGTAGTTCTAAAGGTATGGCGCTCATGGCTATTTGTTTAGTAAATGCCTTAATAATCTCGCACACATTTAAGTAATGCATGCCTAGTGTTGAGCATACTATGCCCTCATCGCTAAAGGAGATTGTCATATTCAACTTTGTCATTAAATCGCGACCCAATATAGTGACAGTTGTCTGCCTCAAGTATAGCAAAGCCACCTTCATGTGGCATTTTCCTATACAGACTGGTAATTCTTCAATGAAAGGAACTCTACTTGTAGCTCCTGAAAAGCCTTGAGTATTCATGGCAGTGCCAGACATTAAAAACTGTCCCTCTCGTATACATGAGCCCGTTGCACCTGTGTCTACTAAAAAAGAAAAAATCTTGCCTCATACTTTGACATCTACTCCCGGTTCCTCGTGAGGATTCAGCTTCGCAGATAGTACTGAACACATCAAGTCTCCCACTGAGCTGTCTTATTGCGGGTACAGCCTCACTCCGTTACTCATGAATGGATTCCCCCATTGACAGTAAGACCCCCTATTCTAGGAGTTGTTAATTGCCCTGTACTCGTGTTCTGTTGGGTCTGCATGGGTGCATGCTGTGACTGCCCTTTTGTTGGAACCACTGCTACCTGCTGTGCCTGCAAGCCTTGCTGCATTCTCGGTGCTTGCTGCTGCTGCATCGTTTGATTCTGAGCAATCCCATCACCACGCTGCTGCGAATATGCAGGTGGGTTTGTAGTCCCCCCGCTTAAAAATTGATCGTGTTGCACGAACCCTTGATTTCTACACATACGAGCGAAATGCCCTGTTATCCCAAATGTCCAACAAATAGGTCGCCTCCTAATCTGACCATCCTGCATGTTTTGACCATCATGTTGCATATTTTGAAACTCCCTCTTGATTGTTTTGGAAGCCTCCCTGATTATTCGGCCAATTTCCTTGATTATTCTCAAAACCCCTTTCCTCGAAATCCACCCCTTCCACATGGAGTAAACCTATTGTTACTCTGATCAAACTGCCTTTGGGTATTGACCTATGGCATATTTGCAATCTGCTCTGAATTCAATCCATCTACACTGGTCAACATCGCCCCTTCAATGGCATACTTAGACTGCACTAATTCTGTCTCCTTGCTCTTTCGGGCATCGTCTTTTTTACAATTCTTTTCCTGCAAGAGTTGGCAATAATGCGCAATGGTCAGCTGAATCCCCGACCACGGTTTTGCCTCTATAACTACCAACTTCTTGAGCTGCTTGTGTACAGGGTCTGGTAGCCCTTGGCACAATATATGATAAAACACAGGTATAGATTTTCCCCAAGCCTTGCATGTCTCCAGGCTCCATGCCTCTTGAAAATTCTGAATGTAAACAAGCAGATCATCTCGGTGCTGCATCTTTTTCGTCATTATAGCTCCCATATTGGATGTGTCCGGATACAGTACTCTAAGCACTTTCCAGACTGCCACCCTACAGTTATTGAATGGTGCTCCATCATGAGCAGTGTTGACGGTAGTCACACCAGCATATCCTGCCCTTCTCCACACGTCATTAGCTCTCTCACCAAGTATGGTGATTAAGAGACCCTTAATGTCTCCTATAGCCAACGTGTTTCCTCCCGTCATTTTTTCTAACTCATGTATCCACTTCCCAGCGTCAGAAGTTAAACTCAGAAGTTTACTCTTTAAATTATCTTTGTCCATCTGCGGCCACAGTATATACTGTGGTCTGACCCCTCCTTTCTCTAACCAGGGAAACTGTATTTGTATTTGTTTATTATTTGTATCGCCCACCAAACCATGAGGTAACTGGGTGTTTGAGAAACGTATGGGCAATGTACACAGGTGCAGGCATAATTCAAACATTAAACATAACGATAAAGGACCCTGGTTACAGGTGGGTCGGTGCTTTAGAAAGGAGGCATAGAGTCAAATACGAATATGAAGAACACAAGATGAGTTAATTCTTAAATACAGTTCTTAAATACACAATGGTACGTATGCAGGGTAGCGGTCTACTGAAGAAGAGACTTGCTGCTCAGCCAATTCTTTATATTAGCTTTGAAGGTGAGGAATGAGGGTTCCTATCTGAAAGGGATGGGAATGGAATTCCATCTTTTGGCAGCCTGTACTGGGAAGCTGGCTCATCCAGCTGTTTTAAGCTTGTATCTATGTACTATCAGATTATGTGAGTGGGCTGATCTGGTAGTACAAGTGGAAAGGTGTTTGCAAAACTTATCAGCCAGATATTGTGGGGCAGAATTGGTTAGGCATTTGTGCGTGATGGCTAGGGTGCGTAACATGATTCTATCGCGGATGGGTAGCCAGTTGATATTTTGTCTGTGATGGGAGATGTGGCAGGCTCTAGGGAGACTGAGTGCTGCTCTCAAAGAGTTATTCTGAAGTACCTGGAGTGTGCTTAGGTTTTGTTCAGAAGAGCCCAGGAAAAGGGTGTTACAGTAATTGAGTTTGGAGAGCGCAAGAGCACTGGCCAGTGTTAGGCAGCTACTTGTAGACAGGTAGACTTTACAACTGTAGATCAGTTTGTTGGTGTAGGCACTGGAGGATACTAGGCTGATTACCTGTTTTTTAAGGGAGAGAGTTGAATCAAGGTAGACCCCCAATGTTTTTATTTCTCTGGAAACCCTAATACTGTTGCCATCAATGACGAAGGAGGAGTAGTTGGAGTCGAGTTTGTTGAGGCGTGCCTGAGTTCTCACGATCATCACCTCCGTCTTATTGTCATTGAGAAGGAAAGGAAAGGGACAGTAGTGATTGGTCTGTAGTTCGTGGGTACTTTTGGGTTGAGATTGTTTTTTTTTTTAGAAGGGACATAACCCATGCTTCTTTGAGGTTGTTGGGAACTTGATTGGTGGTGAAGGAGGAGTTTATTAGTGCAGCGATGAAGGGGGCAAGGTTTTTGGCACCTTCTTTGATTAGTGTAGCTGGACGTATGTCACCTTGGCAGTGAGAGGATTTCAGGCTTTTAATAATGTCCTCTACTTCCGTCGGGGTGACTTGAGAGAAGCTGAAGGGGGTTCATGTGAGTGGGGATTTCTTAGGGTCCATGGGATGCTGGCAATTACAAGTGAGGCTTGCCTTCTTGGCCTTAATCTTATTTTGGAGCAGGGTGATTTTATCAGCAAATGCTTGTGGATTGTGCTGCTCAAATCTGAATCTTTGATGCAGCCTTGTGAAGGTGGTGCAGGGGATTCAAGCTCTTTTAGGATACTGAAGAGTTCCTTGGTAGTGGATTTTGCATTCTGGATTCTGGAGTTGTAGTTAACTTTTTTCACTGAGAGGATAGCCTCTTTCTAAATAGCAGAAGCTGACGAGAATGCTGTTTTGTTATTGAGGGACGGGGATTTGCGCCAGGTGGATTTGGGTACTCTTTTTATGGCCATGAGACTTTAGTTTTGGGGTGAACCATTTGTTAAGGTGAGCCTTGGGCTTGGCTTTTTTGAGTTTGAGAGGGGCTGCATTATCCAGAGCAGATTTGAGAGTATTGTTGTATAAGTCGACCAAATTATATGGGTCAAGGGTGCTGAAATTGTATTGGTTGAGGATGTTGCTAATGAGATGCTGGTTGCTGTCTATGGTTATGTTAGTACAGTTCCTGGAAAGCGAAGGAGGTGCTAAAGAGGTTTTGGTGGGGGAAGGGCCCGGGATGGAGAATAAGATGAGATGGTGATCTGACCAGGCTACAGGTTCATTTTGGGTAATGGATATGGAACAATTTAGATCCGCGATCCAGTCTAGCGTTCTACCTTTGGAACGGGTGGGTGTGGATATTCTATGTAAGAAACCCAAGTTGGAGATGGTGTTGTCCACAGCTAGGGCGTGCGGATCATTGGGGTCTAGGAGGCCAAGGTTCATGTATCCTAGGAGGATAGTTTGAGATACTAATTTAGTATGCATGGAGAAGAGGTTCAGGGTATCCTCCTCAAAGGAGAGAGGTCGGCCGGAAGGCCGGTAGACAAGGTGTGAGAGTATGGTTTGGGTGGGTGAGAGGGTTAGTTTCAATGAGAGAAATTCTTCAGACGGGAAGCTAACAGATGGGGTGACTCTGAGGCCTAGCTGGGTTTTGGCAATGAAGGCTAATCCTCCACCTTTGCCGACAGTTCTATCTGCCCTGATGGTAGTATAGTCTTCAGGTAGGGCAAGGGAGAGTGCGGCTCCGACTGCGTGGTGTAGCCAGGTTTCTGTGACTGCCAGGAAGTCTAGGCTATTTGCAACAATTAGTTTGGTGATCTCTGCTGCATGGGCTACCAGGGATAGAGCGTTGATAATGGCTGCTTTAATAATGGGTGGTTGAGGCGCAGTGATGGAGGATATCGATGTCAAGGTAGAGGGGGTGGGGTTATATTGTGCAGTGTGGGGTTGCAGTGTTGGGATTTGTAATGCAATTTTTTTAGCAGTACAGTGTCATTGTGTTTGAGGAATCAGGAGCCTAGTCTTAGGTTCCTGAGGTGGACTGAGAGGGGGATGAGTGGAGTAGGGGGTGTGGCAAAGTGGTATAGCCATTCGAGCGGGCTCAGTGACTCACTCAAGGCAGTGTTTGCAGAAATGCTGGTTGGTATAAGAAGAGAAGTAGGAAGAAGGGGTGATGGAGGGTGGTATGGGGTGGCTGGGTGCATTAAGCGAAGTAGTGAGGCTAGGGCCAGGGTGGCTCTGTGGAATGAGGACATGGTGAGTTGTCTGTAGAGAAGTTACAGTGCATTAGGGAGATGATCCAGGCAGACACATACTGGTTCGACGTTAGCTAGAGGGTACACAGAGGGCAGGTTCAGAATTTACCCAGAGGCTAACAATAGGCACACAGTAGGTAGGTTCGAGATTAGCTATGGTGCACACAGTGGGCAGGTTCAACATTAGCTAGGATGCACACGCTAGGCAGAATCAAAATTTTGCTAAGGTGCACAGGTTCAACATTAGCTAAGATCTACACAGTAGGCAGGTTCCCACAGATTCAAAATTTAGATAAGATGCACAGATTCAGCATTAGCAAAGATGCACATAGTAGGCAAGTTCAACATTAGCAAGGGTGCACACAATGGGCAGATTCAAAAATAGCCCAGCGGCTAAAATGCACACAGTAGGCAGGTTCAACATTAGATAGGTGCACATAATAGGCAGGTTCAAAATAGCCCAAAGGCTAAGAAGCACACAGTGGGCAGATTCAACATTAACTAGGATGCAGACAATAGGCAGGTTCAAAATAGCCCAGAGGCTAAAATGCACACAGTAGGCAGATTCAACATTAGCTAGGGTGCAGATTCAGCATTAGCTAGGGTGCACACAGTTAGGATGCACACCATAGTCAGAATTACCTGGGATACACATAGTGAACAGGTTAGAGATTAGTTAGAGTGGGTACAGGGCTATGATTTAGCATATATATCGATATCGAAGTACAAAGGTAAACACACAGGTGAGCACAATGACTAAATATACACCAAACACATTTTTTATCATGAGCACAGTATAGAGAAGTTCATAGAGCTGTGATTAGTGTAATTGATGCCCTCAAACTCATTCTCATCTCTCATCATTTGTCTGTCCACCGCAGGTACAATATAACCACATCGCCTTCTTCCTGGTAACAATCTTAAACTGCTCCCATAAGGTGGCGACTCACCCCTCTCACCATGTTGTTGCCTTTTAGGTTGGTCTGACTGTGTCAATGATTCTGATGCCATCCCTCAGGACGACATCCATTCCCTCTTTCTTCCCCATGGAAAGTGTCTCTGTCTTCATACGACATTTCCTGTACCCAACTCATGCAACTTCGCTCCTTGTCATCTATTTCTAGAGTCAATCTATCTAGAGACAGCTCTTTTTTCCTCGTACTACATGAAGCTCCCTCTATGTCATACAACCGTGTGCTTTCGAATTGATAATTTTTTCCCTTCCCCTTTAATTCTTTCTGAGATTTCATGGCATGATATACTTTAACAATTGCTTCCTCAATGCTCCTAGAGTCAAACTCGTCTTCTAAATTTACTCTAGACGGGCCTGGTAATGACTCTTATTCTGGGAAAAATTCCTCTATGTTCTCCATGCTACTTCTGGCTCAGGATTTCTTATCTCCTTTTCTGCCTTCTTTTACGTTCCATATCATCGTCAAATTCGGTTTGTTTCCTTGCTTCCTCTGTAACGCTGTCTGTTTTTTTCTTCATATCCCTTCTCTCATTTGCCCTGCATATTTCCTAATCTTCTTGTAGCTGTATTCTCTTATACCTTAACTTCTGTTACTCTGCTTCTATTATTTCCTGCTCACCGATCACTCTCTGTCTTTTATCATGTGTTCTTTGTTCTTCTGCTCTCTCTTGATTTCTTGACTTCTCTTCTTGGTATAACTGCTCTCGTCTTTGCCTATGCTTCCTTTTTGCTCCTTCATCTTTCAATCGTTCTTCTCTTTCCTTATCTTGTTTATCTTTCTCGTCTTGATCTTCCCGTTGTCTGACATCCTCAATGCCTTTACCATTGATATTAAGTAAAATCTGACCACCCATCCATTCGTTCTGTAAAAACGCTATCTCATCAGCTTTATTCCTTTCTCCTTTCCATCTTTTTATTTCTCTTCCTATATCTAGAGATATGCTTGCTCTATCACTTCTCTCCTTATCGCGTTTCTCCTTTCCCTCAGGACCGTAGCAATTATATCGCTCTCAGTATTTTTCCTCCTCACCCACCTCTTTACATACATTAAGGGCCTCATTACATGGATGGCGGTGAGGGTTTACCGGTATCGGTATTTTACCAGTACCAGTAAATCCTTACCGCCTTACTACGAGGTCCCTTTGCGGTTTAGGGAATTTAACGCCTGCTTTTTGCAGGCGTTAAAAACCAACCCGCAAAGGGACCAGTGGAGCTAATTACGGTACCGCAATTTGCGGTACCGTAATTAGTGCCTTCCCCATTCCCATAGAGTCCTATGGGGCAAAAATGGGAATGGGGAAGGGCATTGCTGCATGCAGATATGTCATCATATGCTGCAGGACTGCCTTCGACAGTGACCCACTTGAGGCCACGGCATGAACATTTTATGTGCGGTTCCTTTAACCCATTCTGCACTAATCTGTCTAAGCTTGGGTGCATGTTTCGGCAAATGCACAAGAGATGCACAAGTGAAGTAATATCCTTCATTCTCAAACCGTCTGCCCTTAACCTGTTTAACACTTGTTTATTTTTAATCACAGATTTAAAAAGTAAGTTTCATAAAAATAATACAATATGAGCAAGCTCCAATTGTCGCAAGCGCAAGCTCCAATCCCGCTAACCTCAATTTTTACTTTAATCTTGCTAAAAAGCAACTGTCAGGTTAATTTCTAGCCAATCAATAAATGTTTTCCACTTATGAGATAATTGCTTAAAAACCCCACATAAAACAAACAGACAAACTCAACTGGTTACATAAATCTCTTACAATCTTTTCTCCAAGACTCATCTTGCCCTCTAAAATACATTGTAGGAAGTGTAAATTATACCTTTAGATCCACCTTTAATCAGATCTGTCTTCTTTGTGTTCGCTATGGGACTCCGGGTTCAAATTTCTTCTGTTGTGTTTGTCAAAAATGCAGACCAGGGCATATTCTCTTATCATGGTTTCTCTCACGATTATATATTGCTTGGCCACACTTGAGTCAATATTTCATTCCCCACATATATATTACACTCTAAATCTCTCATTATATTTTATCCCGCCATCCTCCGTTACTTACTTTTTTATTCACTCATCATCCATGCTTTTGTCAACTCACTCAATTTTTACTCATCAGTATCATTTTGGTCTTCCGACTATCGGTATCATCTGCCTTTTTTATCCACCTCTTCAATCTTCCGATAAATCTCCTTCAAGTAGAAGTGGGAGTGGATTGTATGGGAACTAGGGGAATCGTCATACCCGGTCTTGCAAGATTTTACAATTACACTAACCACTATCTACAGGGAGATTTGCGTCCTTTCAGCAGCTGGCAATGGTTGTCCAATATTGCCGAAACTGTAAAGTTTACTCAGATCGATGACTCTGAACCATCCTCTCTCTGCTATCAAGTAGACCAGACGTACTTTGCTGGTCCCGCAAGGGGACCAGGGAGGACAGAATATGGCTGTCCTATAGGTCAATAGACCCATGGCCGAACCAAAAATGCAAAATGCTGGTATGGGACAGTTTTTTGGGTCAAAGAGGGCCACTTTTTTGGCCAATGTGGGACAGTTTGATGAGTTACTTCACTATGCGGCTAATAGTTTTGACCAGTGTTGCTGAATACATAGGGAGGTCATTACGAGTACGGCGGTAAGGGGTTAACAGTGCTGCTAAGGATGCTGGTGCCGTTACCCCTTACCGCCGCATTACGAGGTTCCGTCACAGGACCCGCTCAGAACGTCTGGTCAGACCAGACGTCCTATCCGGGTCCCGCAAGGGGACCAGGGAGCTAATAATGGGCACGTTATTAACAGGCCCATTATTAGCTGCCTCCCCATTCCCATTGAGCCCTACGGGGGCTCGAATGGGAATGGGGATGTTTTTTTTAATGGGGACTTACCGGGTCCTCCAAGGTTGGAATGACCCGGACCCGGAAACGAGTTTGGAGGCAGCCATGGTGCTAATAGCATCATGGCTACCTCCAAACTCGTAATGACCTCCATAGTCTTTACAATGCACGATTTACATCACATTTTATCAATAAACTCCCCCTTGGGTACTATTCAAACAGTGTCACAAAAGGAATGAATAGCCATTTGCAACTGTGGCCAACTTTTTCATTGGTGCCTGAGACAATTTTATGGCCCAGCTGGACCCTAAGAGTGAACAAGTATAAACATACTTCACCGGGCAAAGCCTATCTCTGTAGGCTTTCTGTAAAAAAAAAAGAAAGTACCGCTTTAGACACTTTACTTGGTGCAAAGGATCATATATGCTGGAAGAAAGACAATCCTTTCACGCAAACCACAACATTATCACCAAATGAAAAATCTTAGCTCTTATAACAGCGACATACTTATGATTCTTACATTTAGAAACAACAGAATTAGTGGTAGGTGTAGACCCTCATATAAATCCAGAAACAATTAAGAGATGCATGAATAGCAGAAAAACAGCTTTAATGCAAATGAAAAATAACGGCGTGGAGGTTAGCCAGTCTCAAGAGACTGAACAACTGATAACTCTCAACATGCCCACATCAGACAGTAGTATTTAAAGAGAGGAAAACCACAACTTTAGAATACATTAGTATGCATTCTAGACATTAGGTCTAACAACATTCTAACTATCCTATTGGCTCCTGCCTACACAAACCTAAGTTAGCATAAATTGCCCTACCCTGATTGGTTAGTACAGTGGTACATTGGATGTGCATCCCACCACAGATTACCTAATCATGTGCAGTCAGTAAGAAGAGCAAAATCTGCTCCTCACAGCAACAAATTACATACAGTGCTATTCTCTCGGTCTATCTAAATGAATATAATTGAATAAGCTCTGAAATAGCACAACATACTTACAGTTTGTACAAAGGTTAACCTAAACTGTTTGGCTAATTTTTTGAGCTTGTGAAAGTGTGCGGGGGACGGGAGTTCCTCCATTAGGAACTTATCTTGGTTGCATTTATCTCACAACCCATATGCCATGGTTGACTGTTATCTCCCCTGCACCTTAAATTCATCAAAAGCACTTTTGCAACTAAACCCTATCTGAAATCAAGGAATCACCTGAAATAGGAGTGCATGGTAAACACAACCGTAGATTCTATATACTTACCCTTGAGTGGGGTGGCATATTGATTTCACTAGCACCCATTAAACTACAGTTTAATATAAAGATAAGGAGATGTCATTCTCCAAAATTAACACTTTAACCGACAAGTCAGCCACTACCTTGGCCTTCAGCGAGGAAGAGGCAAATCGAATATTGGGTTTAATCAAGGACACAATTAAAGAAAGCACAGGAGATAAAAATCCAGAAACATTGATATTCAAATTGGAAAAACTCATCCGAAGAGAAATCTCGCAAAAACTACACGCCTCAACCTTGGTGCAATACTATATGAGCAAGCGAATACAAAGAGGCTTATGGGTTTACCTAAGACCTACACTGTGTTAGGAAAACCAAACTTTTGTAAAAAGATGGGAACAGATCCTAAATAAATGTTCACTTGACCTCGTGTTATCGACCATGGAAGAGTTATATAAATCACTATCATCAATCAACCAGGAAATTGAGGAAGTCACACAACAGCTATCGAAATTGAAAACAGGAGACCATTTAAAAAATCATATTGGAGGATACCAATAACAAATTGGATCCATACAAGAGGGACATAGAACAACAGAGGATAAGGAAGTTCTGTAGAGATACCCTGGACTACGCAAGGGACATTGTTTATTCTTGGCAGGAATTTATTTCAAAACTCAAGATCAAACCCGACCAGACCAACAAGACCACAGGGGCCTACAAACAGTACAGAGAGCAGTGATGCAACACGTGGGGAAAGGGAAAATACTGACAGAATCCCAGCCACAAGTCCAAGAAGATCAGAATCAACTAAAAGAATAGTACCAACACCACCAGGTCCATCAACCGCCACAATACCGGAGGTGCCTTTTTTAGGAGGAGACAAACCTGCAGAAGGAAAAGAAAGCAAAGACTGAAGAACAAATAACAGAATCGAAAGTCCTGAACATTTCAAATAAGATACTTACTAAGAGCCAGATGGACACATTGAACCTAGGTATCTCCTTTATTCCTGCAAACAATACTAGTATCATTGAAGAAGAAGTGAACCTTTTCAAACTCATCAGAAAGATGGAACTCAAGGTATTCTTTGACAGATTATCAGACCTGGGAGAACAGAGACCCAAATCAGATCATTTGGAGATGAAAAACAAAAGCACATTTCATCCCGAAATGAATCATCCAGTCATATTTAACCTTAAAACTAAAAAAGATCTCAAACGGTTGAAATACAGCAATACCAATATAATGAACATCAGGAGCCATCAACTTAAACTGATCATGGGAAAGGGAAAAGGGAAAACGTGCATGGAAGGGGGAGAGTGGAAAGCGCAGAAGCCGAGGAGCGCAGATAAATAAAATAAATAGAAAATTGAGGCAAACTGTGGTAGTGCAGCCAGCAAGTGGCAAGTGCTGTGTTTAATGCAGCAGACTGGGTAAGTCTGAATAAGTGCAGAAAAGAAGAAAAATGGGGAGGGCTGTATGGGTGCAGATACAGTCCCCAGTGCAAGGGGTGGCCAGGAGGCAGTGCAGGAAGGTGGCAGGGTGAGCAGGTACCTGGGCCCAGGGGACAGAGGGTGGCCAGGTGCACAGTGCCAAGAGAGCAGATCAGCAGGGGAGAAGGGGAGCAAAGGCAGAAGCAAAGAGGAAGGTTTTGAGGTGCTTCTGGGACCGGAGATGGTTCTCTTCAGGTTTTAGAGTGGCAGGGAGGTTGTTCCAGAGGGAGGCCCCAGCCAAAGATAGAGATCTACCCCAGCTTGTTTCTTTGAAAAACGACTGACCCTGAGGGAGTTAGAGGTAGAGGAGCATAGAGCTCGAGGGGGGAGGTATTTGCGGAGAGATAGCTGAAGGTATTTTGGACCCAGGCCCCAGAAAGCCTTGTGGACAATGCAGAGGGTTTTGAATTTAATCCTTGCATCCACTGGGAGCCAATGGAGAGATTTCAAAACTGGAGAGATACGATCCCAGGGCTTGAGGCCAAGGACAAGTCTCGCAGTCCTGTTCTGGATAATTTGTAGAGGGCGGAGAGTAGAGGCAGGTAGATTTAGAAAGAGGCTGTTACAATAGTCCAAGCTAGAGAGAACCAGAGCTTGGGATGCCATGAGCTTCTGGGGAAAGGAGAGGAAATGCAGAATACCTCTGAGGAGGTGCAGTCAGAAGTTTGACTTTTTAGAGACATCAGAGATATGAGCAGAGAAGGAAAGTGTGGAGTCAAAGATGACGGCAAGGTTCTTAGCCTCGCAGGTAGGGGTAGGAGGAGGGCCAAGGGAGGCCGGCCAGAGAGTGAGGGAAAAGGATGGAGATGGTGTGCCGATGAGGAGGATCTCCGTCTTGCTGGCATTCAGACAAAGATCATTGGCGGCACACCAATTTTGAATGGCAGTTAGGCAGTCAGAGATGAGAGAGGGAGAGGAGGTGGCCAAGGGCAGCCAGAAATGATTTGAGTGTCATCAGCGTAGCACTGGAAATTTGAGCAGCCAATGGCAATGCAGTGAGCGAGAGTTGCCAGGTATTGGTTGAAAAGCCAGGGTGAGAGGTTAGACCCCTGGGGAACCCCACAGGTGGAGAGGAAGATAGATGATAGGAAAGACCCCAGTTGGACCTGGGAGGGTCGATCAGAGAGGAAAGAGGTCAGCCAGGCCAGAGCCTGATCAGTGATACCCAGATTATCACGGAGACAGTTGAGAAGGATGGTGTGGTTGACTGTGTCGAAGGCAGAAGAGATATCAAGAAGGATGAGGACAGAGGGAATGTTAGAATCAAGGTTGGAGAGCAGATCTTCACAGATATTGAGGAGAGCACCATAATCAAAGAAACAATCGATAAAGCCCATGACGCAGATTGGATATCTGAACATACAAGAGACTTTCTGATTAAACTATTCCCTATAACACCTGTATTTTATGCACTTCCAAAGGTTCACAACAATCTTATTTATCCACCTTTTCGACCAATAGTGGCGGGTTCAGAAAGTATTTTCCATCCACTTGCAATCTATTTGGACAAGGCTCTACAACCCCTCGTACAGAAAACTACCACCTACTTAAAGACACAGCACACTTTTTACGACTACTGAGTGAAATCCAGACTAATGAATCAAACCTCACACCGTTCACACTTGACGTTAACAGTTCATATACATCAACACCCCATCAAGAAGGTATAGAAGCCCTGGAATGGTTCCTATTCAGAGAGAATGAAACCCTCATACATAAAGTCTTCACAATAGATTGATCAGAGTCATCCTATATAATAACTACATCAGATTCAACAGCAAATATTATCTCCTCTGTTGCACAATCCTACGCAAACATCTTCATCTTTCACTTTGAACATAATTTTGTACCAGATAAAGAACCCTGGAAAAGTAAGATCACATTTTGGAAATGGTTTATCGACAATATTTTTGGCATCTGGCAAGTCACGATTGAAGAACTACAAGAATTTTTATCATACCTGAATAATTGCCAGGAGGGCATTACTTTCACATTGGAGATTGGAAAACCTGGAGTCAATTTTTTGGATGTACAAGTAGAAAGGAAAAATACAGAATTCTGCACGAATATTTACAGACAACGTACGGATGTAAATAGTGTCTTACACTTTGGAAGCTTCCACCCACTTCATCTTAAAGACAATTTACCATTCAGTAAAATTCTCTGTTTGAAAATATCACATCTGACCCCATGGTGCTACAAACAGAACAGGAAATCATGAAAGGAAGATTTAAGAAAAGAAGATTTCCAGAAGAAATCATTGACAAAGTAATGCTACATACTAGAACAGTAACAAGAGAAAATATACTGCAGGATAAACCCAAGAAAGATACCACAAGACTAATTCACACCCTGAAATATTCAAGTTAAAGCTATCAAGTGAAAAGAATAATCAACAAACATTGGGATCTCATAAAATCAGACACAAATCTAAATAAACTGTTTCCTGATCAGCCAATGCTGGCCTATAAGAGGGGCAAAAACTTCAAAGATAGCCTGATCAGGACAGAAAGAATGAAAAAAATGTACACAGACCACACTGAGGAAACAAAAGACAGGAACGCATGCTTGCCTCAATTGTCAACACTGCTCAAACCTCATCAAAGGCGATCATAGAAGACACCCTAACAGCGGAAACAAAATAATGCTGAAAGACTTTGCAACCTGTGAAAGCAAAAATGTGGTTTACATACTAAAATGTCCACGTGGAAAGTACTACGTTGGGATGACAATACGCAAGGCACGAGAATGATGGACCGAACATAAGTCCAACATAAGAACAGGGAATGTCAAATCCCCAGTAGCCAGAAACTTCAAAGAAAATGGACACAACATATCCCAATTACAAGTGGTGGTCCTCGAGATTATTCGAGCAGCCCCTTGAGTAGGAGACTTGGCCCAAAGGTTGGCACAAAGAGAAATGTATTGTATACACAAATTGGATGCAATGACCCCATTGGGCCTAAATGAAAATTTCTACTTGGGGACCATTTGTATAGATACCCCACGAATGATCAATTTCTTGCTTAATGAACACAATGAAACAATCACAAAGAACAGATTAACAAAATGGTACCGCTTATCTGTGCAGGTAGTCAGACCACTCTATTTGACATAGCTAGTACCTACGTTATATGATGTTTTATAATTTAATTACTGGATTCAAGCATTGTGACTTGGACCATCTAGACTGTAAGTCTCAAAATTGAGAGACAGAACACAAGAGAAACTGGGAACTTAGACCATGTTGTCTTGAAAATACTAATCCTCTATCATGAATTGTAAATCAGAATATGAACACATGGTGTATACTTATATAGAATGTAAGTCTCCTAAACGAGATAGAACGAGAACCTGTGATAATAATATTTTGGGGGAAGCCAAATATTAGCCAACACTCGTACTTGTACTACAATCAGAATTCCTATTCAATGGGAAATCTGTAATACATTTTTTCTGATATCAACACCCAGAAACAAGCCTATTTCATATAAGCTAGTTCTAAGATTCATAGACACCTATATATTCTCCCTACATACTGTAGGTAAGATACCAGGATGACTACGGACAGTACTTGTTTTCTTGTATTTAAACACCATTATCTCCTATTGCTCTAAATGTAAATATGTGCCATTTGAAACATATAGTTCCTTTTTCCTCATTTTTTGGAATCCATACAATTTTAATTAATTAGTATTCTTGCTCCACCAACAAGAATATGAGGTACTCTCCTTACGTTCTTTTTTTAGAGTAGAACTTCAGGTAGATTACACGAGTATGTACTACTGTGATCCTCAATTGTGTACATCCTAGGTGGTCATTTACCCCCAATCTGGGGTCGACCAGGACACATAGCATACTTTGGGTGCTATATAATAATTATTCTATCTTAGAATTAACCGTATGCACAGACTTTATGTCTACTACTTTTTACTCATTCTACATCCTATGACGTCAATTACCCACAGTCCGGGGTCCACCAGGACATAAATCATCTCCAACCTTTATGAGAACAGGATAAGCATAATTCTATCTTTAAATGTATTTTTTTTTTTAAATCTGCACCTACGGACTTTGTGTTTAGAAGGGTGACGTCACGTCACGTAACAACGTGGTGACCTTGCTATTTTAGACGGCCATCTTGGTTACCATAACAAGCACAGGAATGGGTAGGATAAGAACTTCTTTTGCGATACCAGTGAATGAGGTAAGCATTAGTCTACTCTGGACATAGGTCCCCCCTAATCCCTTTCTGATTGAGGACTCCTATAACATACTTACCCACTTTTAAACACTTAGTGTCTTATAGATCACCGCACCTGTTCTAGCTAGCAGCCACGAGGGATTCTAGCCTTCGAGATCATCCTTCCAGCCATTATTTAGTAGCTACCAGCCAACGTTTTGGCTTTTTCAGTCCACTTTGAAGGGTAAGAACATCCACATTGTAATGTCTACTTACCTTCTATAATTACCACCTCTATTTGGCCACTTTCTTAGATGGTTCTCACAAACAATGAAGACAGCAATAGAGGGGCTCTTGACACAGACTCTTATACACCCCAAATTAAAGAGATTTCCATGAGGATGGTAGACATGCTTCAGACTGTGATCCCTGTATAATGTTTAACGAGTACCACCAAGAGTAATGAGAATGCAATGATAAGAGTTGGATATGACACAGACATGTATTTCTGATATTGTGTTAAATAACTTTCTACCATGAGCAATGAGAATGCAATAATATGTGTTGGATATGACCCAGGCATGTATTTCTGAAAAGATGTCTTGTAACCTTTTCACCCAAAATTGGGTTATACCTCCCCCTTTTTGGTTTGAGTACCTGATTCAGTTTTGCAGACAGCTGCATTAGTGGGTTTTAATTCCGAAATAGGCGATGCACCTACCAACATACATACATTGATGACACACTATGAGGTCAAACATAAAGTAAATATTTATGCAAATTGACGCTTAGTTATTTGCTCAAGAGATGAATATTAGTACATGCATTTAGAACACCTGTATTAAGGTCATATATCTGTTTTACAAAATGAATTGTGAGTTATTTGGAATCACTTTGTAAAACAAGTAATTATATGCTTTTTTGAAATCTTTCTTTAGGTTTGATTGAAATATTGAATATGCCCCTGAAGAAGAGATGTATTTCTCGAAAAGTGTTGGGCCACTTGTGAACAATTGAAGAAAATGAAACTACATATGAAGATTTTTTTAAAAAAATTATGTCTTGATGTTCATCATTGAGAATCACAAATTGGTTGTCTATCTAAATGAATATTATTGAATAAGCTCTGAAATAGCACAACATACTTACAGTGTGTACAAAAGTTAACCTAAACTGTTTGGCTCATTTTTTGAGCTTGTGAAAGTGTGCAGGGGATGGGAGTTCCTCCATTATGAACTTATCTTGGAGGCACTAAGAACAAGAACAAGGACGAAAACTAGGTGACTTACATGAGAAGGTTTCATATAATCAACTTACAACAAACATGTATCCAGGATGAGTTCACCCTGCAGGTCTATCAAAGCTACACTTTAAATGCAGCTGAAAGCACCAGGGTACACCATAATATATTTTGGTTGACGTCCATGAACGGAGTAGTGTTTGATATATTAATAATGGGGAATCTAAACGGTAACCTAGGTTCAAGGTCATCAGATGACACTGTACTGTCTCTGGCAGAAGATTTATATAGTGTAGCAATACCGAATAGGACTGGTGCAAAACCCGCAATGTAACAGAAGTGGCAGGTTGCTAGACAAAGTCATGACTGATTTTACTTTGGTGGTACTAAATGTAAAGTACACATATGTTAGACAACCTAAGAGCATATTCAAAAGGGGAATATGCACTCAGTGATTGATTATCTCATATTAGTACCCGGGTGGGGGGGGTGTCAGCGTCTCAGCCAATGAGGAGCCTCGGAACGGGGGAATTACAAATGGAGGCTGCCATCTTCCATCACCGCGGAACAAAGTAACAAGATGAGTGGTCCCCCTCTCTGCTCCACCCATCAACATAATTCCCATCCCTCCCTGCCTGGGCCACCCCCACCTCAACTTACCTTCTTTTCTGTCCATTTCAGGAGCAGACACACTGGGAACACTTCTGTCCCCAGCATGTCCACTCCTGATCTGCGACAGGCCACCTTGGAAAAGAAGAAGGGACGACACATAGTCCCTTCTCTCCTTTCAATGGTGGCCAGTTTGTTGGTTTACTTTTTTAAAAGGTTTTCAATGGCCACAATGGAAAGGGAAAATGGACTTTGTTTTCTCGTCTCCGGTGGTCATTGTTTTAACTTTTTTTTTTTAACTGCAGATATGTTTATGATGAGTAAATGATATGTGCCATTGTCCCAATGTTTCACTCTTGGATTTGAGCACACATATAACCTAATATGACCTGTGTATACTGGTCAACAACAATGTACTTTTTCCATTTCCTGGGCTACTTAACCTGCAGAAACTTATGGTTGGCCACGTCTTTGCTGCACGGCATAGTACTATTTACAATGGCCTGCAATATGTCATGTACACAAACACTTCATTGTGGCCGCATCATGTTGTGCGCACGATACTATTGGCCATAACCATGGCGGCCATATGCTTTGCCTCAAGGGAGACAATCCAAAATGGCGCCCGGCCTGTAAATAAATCAAGCTTTGCGACGAAGAAGCCATTTCGTTTGGGCAGTCTGTGCGGCGCGCTTGACTCAGCAATAGCTTCTTGCTTTCGTGCAAGGCTCTAATTTTTCCAATTAAGTTCCTAGCCCTTTTTCAGTGCGCGCAGCTCCCAACCTCTATTAGACCAGAGATCACTGGGATCACTATGCTAGAGTCAAAACCTTTTAACATACAGTCCATCATTTAATCGGATAGAGCACTTTCTCATTGACACGCTTGTGTCTTCTAAATCCTGTATGGAAGAATAGTCACAGTGGGTTAACAGGTGACATAGTGGTCTGCTCGTAGTGTGCACATGCATGCACCGGAGACATAGACATCACCTTGCAAACACGAGGCTTCACTCATAGAACACTGTAAAAAGCATGTTGCAGTGTTTCCAAGCGCAGACAGTGCCCGGGGACTCCATCCACGAGACTGTATCCCGTCATAGCCATTCTTGCGTTTCTCTTTAATTCTGGCACACCATGCTTTTAAAGATGACTGCCACACTACAGAGAAGGCTGCTTTCACAGACGTGTCCCCTCTCTTTTTTCAGTGCTACTGGGAGCAAGCCCTATTATGCTTTTGGACCCGACAGCGCCTATCCATTGAACATGCACTAGGAACAAGCGTGCATTACCCTGCCAATCCATAGGCAGTTTGGATACACCTGCATTTACCATGAAACCTCTCCTCTTACTGAAACAGGGATCCAAAAGGTAAGGGGTTTGGTTGCTATTCACCTCTGAGGCTCAGACATTTTTGGTTCAACATTAGAGATTTGGCTTCATCCCCAGTCCTCATTTTAGGCACTTCCATTCTTGTCTTTTTCCAAGGCAGTTTGATTTACCCACAACCACCAAGAAACTGGTGTTCTCACTTCTCCTGCAATCAAAACAGGGGTACGAATCACATGCCCTTCACTGTAGCAGAGCCCTGCCTACAGTAAGACCAGTGATTTGTTACTATACCACTATTACTATTTAATTTTAAACATAGCATTTAGAGCGTCATCGTACTGAGCAATTATATCACGAGTTTACACACCCTTTGAATCACCATACCTATTTGTCATTTCTCCGACAGAGATTATCAGGACACTCGTCTATACTACCAATCTCACCGACCTGATGAAGCCACCACATTGCAAGCTGCAATAATCAGCTTTATTCCTTTGGCCAAAACACCATAGTGTTGACTACCTTTCTACTATCTCAATGTCCACCACCAACACTGATATTTGTTCACTGTAATTCTGTATTGTGCTTACATGTTATTTGTAAATTAAGTCCCGTCGTTATACAAAAAAGGAAAAACATGTTCTTGTTCTATGTTCAATAAATCCAGTCGATTTGACTGGACTGTATCTATGTATATTATGTACAAATTTGAAAACTGACAAGTGTCTCGGATTATATTTTGTACTATGACAAATGAATGTGCATTAAAACACTTTGGGGGCAAAAACCCTTTTAACCCTCAGAAAAAAATAAAAACTAAAGGTTTTTCATTAACTGGGTAGATATCTAGCTACCAAAGTGTGTGTAATCTCTCACCCTGATTATTGTGAGATCTTATAAGTACTGGCCACCTGGATGACAGATCCCCAGGGACTAGTCAGGGAGACACCTTTTGGTTTCTCACTTCTTGATCTACTGAACATTACGTTTATCTTTGGCCTTAAACAACCAGGTGAGAGTAGCGAGATCAATATTGGTTCCAAATGGTGTATTAGTAATTGTGATAGTAACATATATAGTTTCAAACTTATAAATAGGATTGGCAGTGAAAGGACTGCTCCTAGGCCATATTGAATGTGACTATCAGTAGTATGAAGGGCTTACTAATGTCCAGCATCATGAGGAGCAGGGGTTGATTAAACAAGAACTTTACATCTTTGAAGGCCATCTCCATGCTATCAGCCCCCTTGACATTATGGTGCTTGGATCCTTTCGGCTGAATGAGGGGTGGTCCTGCAAGGGTGGTGAAACTGGGAATGAAATAACAATAGTAGCCCACCATGCCCTGGAAATCTCCTTACACCCTGCATGTCCTCTGGACTGGAATACTCTGCATGGTATTGTTATTTTGATTGGGTGATCTGAGAATCTGCTGGATTCCTCTTCTGGATTGAGCATCCTCTAGCTCGGGTGCAGCTGGAACGGTTGAACATGCCACTGAGGGTTTTCAGTGGTAGCCAGGGGAATTCATCATAGGTGGCATTCAGATGATGTGGGCCTATTTTAATTTTTGGAGGAATATACAACAATGGGTATATTGTATAATAACAAAACTTTTTTTCCACCCTAGTTCGGATTACATATGTCAGACTAAAAATACCCAAAGTAAACTCTGAAATGCCCAGTCAAACAGATAATGAAGTGAATCATGTAAGTACTGCAGACTAAGGGGTTACTTGGTTGGGATAACACTTAGATCATATGTTATGAATCCCTGCCTCATTTCATTCCCATTCCTGTCCATCTTCTATGCCAGCAAAACGGGTAGGGTGATTACACTGCACAGCACTATCCAATACAAACGTTTACAATGTCTTGACTCTGGCTAGAATTGCTGCCTGTTAGCCATTCAATGCTGCCAACTGTAGCAACAATACTATAAACCATTCCTTCATATCCCTTGAAAATGCAGAGTTTTCAGTACAATTCCCACCATATCAGCAACATTGGAAAACACAATTATTCATCCATTTCCCAAGCACTACATATCACCAAAATGATGGCGATCAATAGGTGAAAGAGTGTCTGAAGGAGTATGGATTTGGAAAAGCAAACAATGTAGAAATTACAATAAAAGCTTGCATAAACATTCTTGTTATCATCTGGCATTTTGCAAAGCCAGCAACGAGTGGAGACTCTTTTGAAATAATAATAATAGATCACACATAATGTACAGTCTTGTACATTCAGAGAGACTAAGACATGTTTACATTACAATGTTTACTGTAATAGGCAAACCCAGATCATCTAACTTGCCACATGTAATATATTTTATAACTCATTTCTACTGTTCCTTCAGAGGCTTCTAATCTTGCATTTTCAATTAGAAATTGAACTTTACGAGTTCCATAGCCAATGTGTCCCCTAATTATTTTGCTCTAAGCATGGAAATGTTGGCCTTTGTGTGCATATTCATTTGCATGTGCACTACTAACAAGGTAAACAACTTTGTGAGTATGCCTAGCTAGTGAGTTATCATCTGCAAAGGGAGGTTTGAAGGGAGTTTATCCTTCCCAATCACTGCAATTCGTTACAAATCACTGTACAAGTTGCATCTTAGAACACATTTTCCAAATTGACAATAAAGAGAGCTCATCAACCAGACTAGGACTTCAAGATCTGCCTGAGTACCTAGCGCAGCACCTAGCACTCCTGCACAGATATGTGTGTGTATGCACAACATAGCCTTGAATGCTTGGTAGAAACATCCGTTTTAGTTGGGCCTATTCATTTGTCAACACTGCTCAGAGACAATGCAGAAAGTGTTTTATGCCATTGGAAATAACACTCATCTGTATTACAAAATACAAATAGTACTTATAACTGATGTGGCTGACAAAGAATTTTTATTGGATACAATGTTTGCTGGAATGGCAAGAAAACTGTCAATTGGTGAATTAAAGGCCAGAACAAAATTCTTCTTATAATTTGTGTAAGGATGATAATTGCATTAAAATAACTTCACCACAGAATATGATAATCAGAATTCATTTGCCTCTGTTTACAATCCACAGAGCTGTGACAACAATTACTCAAAACCAGCCGTACAGCTAATAGATATACATATCAACCATTTGTACTCCCTAAAAAAAGGAACATGTGCCCAAAAAAGATGGGAAGAAAATAACATATAGGAGCCTAACCCCTGATGCTACCCCCAAAAATCAATTGATATGTATGGATCAGTGACCATCAAAACAGTAGCATAGGTAAGAACTCTAATTATATTGCTGACTGAACTCAAGATGAATTTTAAGGGGAAAATGCATCTTTTAATAAGCCTAAAGTAACCCTTTTGTCAAACCTAATTACTTTTCTACTCCCTGAAAAATCATTTGATTCCAAGTAGGAAGTAAAATATTATCGGAGCCCTGCTTGTAACCCAGACCTAGAACATGAAATGACGGGGCAGACAATGCAGCCTATAGTTTTACCCACTCTTCTTCACCACAGCCTAAACAGAATTCAACAAGAGCCTTACTGAGGTTTCTTATGGAGTTTCATAAAAGAAAATCACACGTGTGCCTTTTAAGTTAATAGCAGCATTGCTCAGAGGTACTATAGATTCAGTTTCTTTTTCTGTAACTAGGAACCCCTCTTCTGCAAGTCAATGCTATCAGATAAACAAGATGCAAAGGAATGCTAAGTGCACCAAACACATAACACATGATGATACTGAAAAGCCTTCAGCTACTGACCATAGAAAGAAACAGACGGTGCAGTTTCCTACACTGTTACCAGAGTTTACCATCCTTTAGAAAACAAACAATACAGTTCATTCACTGTAAGGTAATGCCAAAGTTACTGATTTGTACTTCACACACAAGGATTGTGCTGCTGTTCTCCTCCCACTGCATCATGCCCATCTCCTGTGCTAGCCTCCAACAATACTTGACAGGGCTCTGTAAGAAGTGACGGGTTGCATCAATAACACTTGCACTGGGATATCTGCATAGCCACGATACTTTTCAAGCAAAACATTTTCATGGCCAGTATAAGGAAAGTTTATGAATCTGTATATACACATATATTTTTTCAGTGCATAAAGGATTGTTTTTAACTGACCATACCCTAATATTGTTTGGTAGGACTTTACAACTGCTCGGTGAAACCCTTTTTGTAGCCAAAGCGTTTCCATACCATTTCCTATGGTCTATGCCCAATGGAACTCTGAAAACGTGAAAGGTACACAAATTGAGTGAAAAGTAACCTAGCTGTCCGAATAACAGTTGCCTTAATACTATTTATGAGTACATCTTTTAATTTATATTTTTTGTTGTTATTTTTTTGTTATTTTTATTGTTTGTTATTTGTTATACGCCCAGACCCTGAGGTATCACAGCGTAGGTTACAGAAAGCTCACTTATCTGGTTACAATCAAAAAGCAATATAAAAGCAATACAAGTTTTACAAAAAAAGCTTACATTTCTGGTTAAAAGTCTCAATCGAGAATTGTAGTTAAACAAGAGAAATTGTAAAAGTCTGAGCAGAACCCGGTTGCAGTAGTGCATCACATAATACAGGGTGTTATGATTCATTCATGTTGGTTGAAAAGCCAGGTTTTTAGCATGTTTTTGAATATCTAGTGAGAGGGTTTGCCTCTAATGTTGGGAGGGAGGGTAGTCCATAATTTTGGAGGCTAAAACCGCAAAGCTATTTCCCCCTGCTCTGAAGAGATTTGCTGCTAGATCTGCGGACTCTGGTGCTCTTTTTACAGGTGATGGCATTATACAGGTAGGTGAGAGCTGTGTTGTTGAGACACTTGTGTGTGATGCAGTGTGTTTTGAGGGAGATTCTGGCTTTGATAGGTAGTCAGTGGTCTTCCCTTCTGATCTTAGAGATATGGACAGATGTGTTTATTCCCAGTGCTGCTCTCAGTGCTTTATTTTGTAGCAGTTGAATGTTGGTAATGTTGGCAATGTTGGCTTTGGAAACGCCTAGCAGTATTATGTTGCAGTAGTCCAACTTCAGGATGAGCGCCTTGGCTAGAGTAATGCAGTTTTGTGGAGTTAGGAATTTTCGACTCAGTGGAATTTGGTCAGCAAAAGGTTTGTGTCTAGGTGAACCCCTAACATTTTGGTTTGGTAGAGAATGGGGATCGAAGTGCCATTGATAGTTATGGAGTTATAATATTTGTGGAGGGCTTTGACGTTTGCTGGTGAACCCACTGTGAGGATCCCCGTCTTTTCGTCATTTAAACAGAGACTGTTGTAAGCCATCCAGATTTGAATGATGGCATAGATTTTGTTCACTGTGATGGTGTTTTGCTCATGGTTACCAGTAATCGGTATAAGAATCTGCATGTCATAAGAAAAATTTGTATAGATCACACCCATGGCATTGAGTGCTGTGAAGAGTAGCTCAGTGTAAGCATTGTAGAGAGTAGGTGATAGGCAAGAGCCTTGTGGCACTCCTATCGGGACTGAGATAGGGTCAGCTGCTTCTTAACCAATGCTGATTCTAGAGGTGTGATAGGATAGACATGATTTGACCCATTGTGTGGCTTCTTGGGAGAAGTTGAAATTGGTGAGCAGGGTGTTGTATAATTTGTCGTGGTCTACCAGATCGAATGTGGCAGATAGGTCTAATCGTAAGAAAATGCTAATGTTACCAGTGTCCCTTAAAATATCCATTTGGGTGTTTAGATCTAGGAGAGCAGTTTCGGTACTATGGTTAGGCCGAAAGCCTGATTGTCACACACCTAAGAGGTGGCTGTCCTCCAAATAGTTTTGAATTTGGGAGTAGGCTATTTTATCAATTATTTTGAGCAGAAAGGGGGCGGTCGTTATTGGGCAATAGTTTGTGGGTATCGCCGGGTCCAGTGTTGTTTTTTTAAGCAAAGGGGTGACCCAAGCTTCTTTGATGCTGGCCAGGACTTCCATAGAAGTAAATGAGGTGTTGACAAATTTTGTGACTATGGGTCCAAGGATGGGAGTGCATAATTTGATGAGTTTGGCTGGGACGCTGTGTCCTTTACAGGTAGAGGCTTTGAGTTTGGTGATGTTTTCAAGGACTTGCTTTTGGCTGACCAGAGAACATTTTAATTCTGTTGTTAGGTTTCTGGGTTCTGGGCCCAGCGCTGTGGTAAGGGGTTCTTTGCTGCTCAGTAGAGAATGCTTTGCTGTCATTTTGTTTTGGAGCATATTGATTTTAGATGCCAGTGCATTTTGTATGGTGGTACCCAAGCTTTACTGGTATTTATGTAGGAGGAAATGGGCAGGGGACTTTCCAGTTCTTTCATTATGGCAAAGCTCTTTGGTGTTTGATGCTGCATTATTTATGCGTATATTAAGGGCATTTGCTTTTTGTTCTACTTAGGTGGATTTGTAGGTTTGGTTAGCTATGGCAAATACGTTGGGAGAGTGTATCATTTTAGTTTTAGTGTGGATGTCTTCCAGCACCCCTTTTGTTATGCCTTAGCACTACTAGCTCATCGTTGAACCACAGGTTGGATCGTTTAGCTGGCCTTGGTACTTTTGTTTTGATTGGTGCTAGTGCGTTCATGGTGGAAGTGAGGCAGGTATGGTAGATCTTTGCGAGACAATTCAGGTCTGTATCTATGCAGGATTTTGCAGTGAGTGCCTCTAGTAGGACATGGGGTGATAGTATCAGCTGAGAGGCTTTTAGTATTCCTTATTTCGATGGGATTAAGGGGTGTCATGTCCCTGGATGCTGCTCCTTGTGTGAGAATTTAGAAACAAATTAGGTGGTGATCAGACCGGTTAATGGTTGAGATGGAGTCAATGGATATGTTTGCATTTAGGGTAAGTATCCAATCTAGAATCCTGCCTTTGGCATGAGTGGGTGCCTTCACAAGTTCTGTGAAGTTCATGTCAGAAAGGGAAGAGTGTAGTGCGCTTACTTTGTGGTCAGAGGGGTTGTTGAATCCTAGATTCAGGTCCCCTAGTAGTATGAATTAGGTATTGGGTTATCACAGGGGCAGGTTCTGAATTGAAGAAAGATTTTGGCTATGAGGGCGACCCCTCATCCTACTGAGTTAGTGCAGTCTGATCTGAAGATGGTGAAGTCTGCAGGCAGGGATGGCCAATGTGAGTGCTGGTCCTGATGCTGGGTGCAGCCAGGATTCAGTGATGACTAGGAAGTCAAGGCAATCTAGTATAAGATTGTGTATCTCAATGGCGTAGACGCCTAGGGAGTACAGGTTAAGGAGTGCTCCTTTGAGTGGGGGAGGAGGCACTGGAATTTGATGGTGGTGTGGAGGGTATGGTCCTGGGAGGTATGGGTATTACTCTTGTTACTGGCTGGTGTAGAAGTGGCAGTACTATGAATAGCAGCAGTGTGAGTGGTGGAGGTGTGATGCCCTTCTTTGGATTTGGAAGCTGGGTATTGGTGGTGTGGTTTGTGTTGTGGTGGGATTGGGCCGATAGTCTGGCGCAGCTGCTGTTACATTTGCAGGGGCAGGTGGTTACAGGCAGTGGTTGGGGTAGTCTAGCCTTTAGGCAGTATGTCCGTGGAGGTCTGACACAGGGGTGGGTGCAGGTTCTGTTAGTTGTCCAGCTATTGCAGGAGAGGGAAGCATCTTTACTAGGGCCTTGCGCGCGAAGTAAATGATATTGCAATGTTTCTCTCCACTTATTGAGCAATTTTTCCAATGCTAAAGTAGGAGATAATGAGCATGACATTTGCCTACTCAAAGTTCTTCGAGTGCAAATAAATATTTTATATTTATAATGCTTTAACTTGCAAAAGAGCTTGTGTCGCATATGTACAAAGAATCAGAAGCATGTGATGAGGTTCCACATCCTAGTAGCCTACTTACAGTCTGTAGCCAATATTTCAGCTGGCAGAGAGTGGTGTGCGGTGTGGCTGGCTCTGGTGACCTGCTGTGTGAGGGAGTCTGCCTTCCATTGCCTCTGCTCGGAGGAGGAGCGCTGCTGTGTGTCGACTCAGACCATTGCATTTAACCTCACTTGCCGCGTGGAGCGCAGCGCAGAGAGTGGTGTGAGGAGTGGTTAGCTGTGGTTGTATGGGGGAAGGGGCTGAGGGGGCCCTGATCTCTCCCCCCCGTCTAGCCACTCTATCTTGAACACTTTTGTTAGTGTGGTACGCAGGATCGGGAGAGGCTCCACCAAAAACACACAGTGAGTTTGATTTGTAACACTAACAATAAAACTGAAATGTGTTTAATGGGGGAGGTAGTTTGTTCTAGGCAATGCAGAGGCAGGGAAGATACATACTAATCCCACAAAAATGGACAGTCGCCCACTCCCGACTTGGCTGCCCCAATTACCAGCTCTGTGAATGGCCCACTGGCCAATTCTGTTAACTTGATTATGGGCTATTTCAGGGCAGCAGCAGCACCCACAAATATATCCAATGTTATTGCCGCCCTTTTACCTGCGGAATTACTGGCTGCCCCCTCTGACCTGTTATCCTTTGGAGAGACTCACACAAATACTAAGACCCCTTTGGACATCAAGATAGTACCTATGCCCCCGGCTTCACCACGGCCTACACTACCTGCCTCTAACAACAGGGTAGAGGAGCGGCTGGCAGCACTTTCCCCACCAGCGCAAACAGAGGAATCTTGACTTCGATCAACATTAACTCTCTACTCAATCTCATAATGAATTTACATCAGAATTCTTTAGTCCCAGCAGTGAACAATGCAGCTCTAATTTCTTCAGTGCTTTATGATTACAGCATTGGAACTCAACTATCAGCGACACTTGAAATGCAAAGGCTGCACTCATCAACTTGCTTGTCCAGCAGCTACGAAGATGACAGTGAAACCATGAGTGAGTCTGAGGCAGGCCAGGGATTGCTGTTCTCCCCAATGCCTACCACTTGCCTACAAGGCACAGCAGACAGGAGGGATGAGCCTGTGCCATGCCACGCTGGATGCAATAGGTGCCTCTCCGGATGCTTTGCCGCTGCTATGTACCAACATGGCAAAATAACAACGTGCAATGAAGACATTACTGACTCTGTGAGTGGGAATGGCTCCGGCCTGTAGCGATATGGGATCTGCAGGACTGGCATCAGAAGAGACCTCCATTCCAATGTTGTATACTCCATCGAGCAGCATGCAACCTACCACTACTAACTCATCAAAAGCTGGTAATCATGCACCTAGCTCTCTTAGTCCCACAATTGATCTCACAAGCCAAGCTCAGCTTTAGTCTTGTCTTGCTCAAATAAATGGGGACTATTCTGACCTGCTATCCCCAGAGCACCACCTGCCCAAAAAACTGGAGAAGTAAAGCCCCAAAGTCACAAACAAATGTACAAGTAATGAAGTACCCTTGCCAATTGTCCCAAGGATCTCTAACCAGCCCATCTACAGCCAAAAAGTCATAGGGCCTCATTACGACTCTGGCGGTATGGAGTGAACGGCGCCATAAAAGGTGCCGGCGCTGTTCACTCTGTACCGCCGCATTATGAGTTCCCCTCGCGGGACAAGGTAAGCATGCCTGGGAAAACCAGGCATGCTTACCGGGTCCCACGAGGGGAAGAGGGAGCAAACAACGGCCCATCTCGTAATGGCCCGTTGTTTGCTCCCTCTCCCATTACCATTCAGCCTTATGGGGGCTGAAATGGGGATGGGGAAGGACCGGGTCGGGGTCCTTGGAGGGAGGAATTACCGGGCCTTCCGAACTCAGAATGGCCCGGTAAATCCTCATTCTGAGGACCCGGACCCCGACGCGATTTCGGCAGCAGCCAGGCGCCAATAGCGGCATGGTTATCACCGAACTCGTAATGAGGGCCATAATGTGATTGCCCCTTCTGTGTGTCTGCAGGAAGCAGGAGGCACAACACCCAAGAGGCTGCAACCTACAATGCTGCAGGAGCCAAGGGCCTGTCTCCTAACTACAGTCTCCAACATCATTCCCGATGGCACAAAAAGCCAAGTAAATATCCAGGGTCAATTGCAAAGGTGGTTACTAGTGAGGGAGAGAGCAAGCCACACAACTTCAGTCCAAGATGAGTCCCCGGGCATACACACCCAAAGCCCTTCGTTCAGACTAGCTATTGCCCCTGGGGCTGGCTCAGCAGTCCCAATCCAAGCAGTGGCTGGAAAGTTGGGTTAAAGGTAGAAACAAAATTGAAAACATAGTTGAGTCACATTCCCCATTGAATTCTAGCCCATTCATGCACACCAGCTTTCTAATGAACCTTTTCCAGTGCATTCCACTGGTCAGAAATATAACAAGCAGAGACATAACCAAGATTATCCTGCTGAAAGTCTATAGTGCTATCAATTGGGCACTGGCCATCACAGTCCTCATGAGCCTCCATCATCAGGATATTAAACAACTTGGATTTCAATTAACAGTTTGTAGGAAAGCAAGTGACTCCATCTGAGAATCTTAATCATTTCTCCAATTATTGCAACTGTGCTGTACATTAGACAATGGTATCTCTATATCGCCCAAGGTCTGGCCAATGGTCAATGGCCCTAAGTCAGCAATCTGGAATCTTGACTCTTTTGAGGGCAAGGGTGGGGGTCATGCCTGAATACCAAAAAAAGGGACAATGTTGAGTTGGGTATCTTGGAACTCGCAGGGTTTCATTTCCTTCCTGCATAATCCCAGTGGCCTACAAATGTTAGCCACTCATGATGTATTTCTATTACAGGATGATGCATGGAAACATTTTGTGTTGATGGTTATAAAGTGATCTGCTTGCTGGCCAAGCAGAATCCGAGAGGGCGGCCCATGGGAGGGTTGTACATAGCAACAAAAGTCACTCTGTACTTGCTTTCCCTAGTAGTTAGGACACCCACCTGTCAGAGGGGACCGGGGGGGATCCACACGTTGGGTCCGGTCTTGGGGGCTCTATCCCCATTTTCATTGGTGGGGTCCGTTCTCCTTGTTGTCCGCCGTTGCTGGGGGCAACACGGTTGCTGGCTTGCGCTTGCGCACTCAGCTGCATTCCGTCCTTCGCGCATGCGCTTTAGCTTGCGTGTCAAACCTCGCTTTCACGCCAGCTCGCCATCGCAGATTGGCTGGGGCGCGTTGTGTTCCAGGCCTCATTTCCCCACTGGCTCCCTTATCTAGTGGTCGGGTCAGGAACTAGTTGCATCTCAACGCAGCTTGGTTCCTGACCCTCTGCTTCACTCCTGGCCTTGTTGCTGCTCGTTTTGCTCTCCTGCCTGTTACTTGCCCCTGGTTCCTGGCTTGGCCTCTTCCTGACTTCCTGACTTCCTGGCTCCTAGGTTCCTGGGTTCCCTGCTTCCTCCCTCCTTGGCTCCCTCACCCTATGTTCTGGGTTCCCACTTATTTTTTCCCTTGGCTCCCGGTCCTTTTAGTCCTTGGTATTATCCACTCTGCCTAGGGGTTCCCTCATTTCTCCTGGTTTCTGGACCCTTCCCCTAGTCTTGGGGTTTTGTCTTTGCCCTGTTAGGTGACCCTCTGCCTGGCCTTGTCTGCATTCTGCCTCCAGCCTGGATGTGTGCTCTTCGTGGACATCTACTCTTCTCCACATCTCAATATACAGCTACATACATATATCAGATCATCTTTCCAGTTGGAGACGGCCTTCCCTGTCAGTGCTTGCACTGTTCTGGCATCACGTTAAAACACAGGGATGAGCTCATCCGTGGTGTCAGGAGCCGACTCCCATTCAACCATGTGTATTTAGGGTGGAAATGGGGCTGGTTCTTTGCGCTACCTTTCATCAGATTGTTGCAGCACGATCAACCTACTGGACCGACTGACGTCACCTCAACGTCTAACCTCTGGAAGCTCAGGTACGCAGCGTCCCCGGGACGCACATCTTAACAGATTCAGATGCCTCACTACCAGTTCCGATTTCGTAGAGGAGATCAGGTCTTTGCGGTCGAGATGGCTGTTCTTCATCAGAAAAACATTGCCTTGCGTCAGATGGTGGTTCAGGGAGCCGGAACTACTCCCCAGGCTGAAACCCCCATGGCTCGCACAGTGCCACTGAAGTTCGACGGAGATCCCAGACGTGTGGCCGAATTCTACAACCACTGCAAGATTTATTTTCTATATCGTCCCTCACATTTCAGTCAAGACAAAGCCAAGACTGGTTATGTCCTGGGGACCCATACCGTAAATGGCCTTGCATGGGCAGCACCTTTGGTTGCGGCTAATAGCCCCATCCTCAATGTCTTCGTGGCCTTTGAGAAGGCCTTCCTGGACGTTTTTCAGTCTCCCAGACTGGCTTCCTCTGCACAGAACCTGTTAATGGATATTAAACAAGGATCAAGTGATATCACTTCCTACATCAGTCGCTTTCGTCAGTTGGCCACTGATTCACAATGGCCAGAAATAACCCAGAAGACCCTGTTCCATCGTGGATTAAGGGAAGAATACAAGGACAAACTGCTACATATACCTGAACCTGACACCTTGCAAGCTCTACAGGAACAGGTGCGTAGGATCGATCACTGGCTGACTGAAAGAAGAAGTGAGAGACGGCGGTTGGAAAGGGCTTTTCCAAGACCTCTGCCTGTGCCGGTAGGAGTGCCTGGAATCGCCGACTCTGATTCAGAACTGATGCAGTTAGGTACTGTCAGAGGTCCTTTGACCAAAGCTGAGAAGAAATGCCGGAGGGATCTGCGGCTGTGCCTATATTGTGGAGCTGCCGGTCACTATTTGGGTACTTGTCCCTTGTCCCCGCTAAGGAAGACGGAAAACTAAAGGGCCTGTCATCTATGAGGAAGGCAATGACGGGCCTTTCGTCTTTATCAGTCCTTCCAGGTTCTGAGGGGCCTCGGCGACTGATGCAACCTGTGGTCCTTATGATATTGAAGTTTGGATTCTCCTGGCAGAACAAGTCAACAGATGTTTATGGTCTCTTGGATTATAATGCATCTGGCAACTATTTAGATGCAGACTGTGCGCCAGGAATGGCATTCCCCTTTTTGCAAAACATTGTGCCATGTTGGTGGAAGTAATTGATGGAACCCCGTTGGCCTCTGGTCCGATCCAACAACACACCGGGGCTCTACAGCTTCAGATAGATGGACATTGGGAGTCAATATAGCTGGATGTGATCAAGTCACCTGCTTACCCAATTGTTCTTGGGTTACCTTGGTCACTCCATCATAACCCTCACATCGATTGGGGTACCCGGATCTTGACATTCAATTCAAACCATTGTGTTCACGATTGTTGTTCTGCCAGGGTTGTTTTAAAGACCCATCAGCAATGATGAGCATAGAAGGCGACAGAATGTCTAGACTTTGTTCTCTGGAAATGGTCCCATCCAATACACAGAGTACCTTGACGTATTCTTTGAACCCGGAACATACCTCTACCTCCCCACGGGGTTTCAATTGTTCCATTGAACTGTTACCGGATGTGGTGATCCTCACAGGAAGGTGTACTCCTTGTCACTAGATGAAAACGTGGCACTTCAGGAATACTTGGAGGAGTGTTTACGAAAAGGATACATCACTCCCTCCAAATCCCCACGAGGATTCCGACTGTTTTTTGTCAAGAAAAAAAGGGCACTCTACGCCCTTTTGTGGACTATCGGCAAAAGAACGACATCACACGGAAGGACAGGCAGCCACTACCTTTGATTTGTGACATTATGGAATCTCTACACACAGCCCGAGTGTTCTCCAAATTGGATCTTCGGGGGGCCTACCATTGGGTTCGGATCAAGCCAGGGGACGAATGGAAGACGGCTTTTAAAACGCCATCAGGGCATTACAAATACCGGGTCATACCATTCGGCCTGTGTAATGCCCCAGCCATCTTCCAGCGTTTCATGGACGAGATCTTTTCGGATTTGATTGGGATCACTGTTTGGGTTTACCTTGTTGACATCTGGTGTTTTCTTCGTGTTTGAAGGACTATGTATCCCATGTGAAGGAGGTTCTTAGTCGATTGTCCTCGAACCATCTTTATGCCAAGGCTGAGAAATGCCTTTTCCATCAGGACAGTATCGAGTTTTTAGGTTATGTGGTCAGCAGCTCTGGAATTCATATGGATCCCGCCAAGGTACCTGCCATACAAGAGTGGAGACGGCCTTATGATGTGAGATCCCTTCAAAGTTTTCTGGGGTTCATTCATTTCTATCGATTCTTCATACCCCGTTTTTCTCTGTTAACCACCCTTCTGACTCATATCACCAGCAGCAAGATACCTTTTGTGTCGGAAACAGAGGCTATAGCTGCCTTCAAGTGTCTCAAGGAAGCCTTTAGTACCTCTCCCATTTTAAATCACCCCAACGATGAGAGACCATTCATAGTGGAAGCCGATGCATCTGATTTTGCTGTGGGATCAGTTCTCCTACAGAAGGACGCAGACTCTGAGACAGAATTCAGTCTGGCATACTACTCCCGGAAACTGACTCCCAGCGAATGCAATTACACGGTCATTGAGAAGGAGGTCCTGGCCATAAAGACTGCATTCACGGAATGGCGACACCATTTGTTGAGAGGAAGGTTTTCTGTGGAAGTTCGTACCGACCACCGTAACCTGTAATATCTATGTTCCCTTCAGTGTCGTACTTCTCGTCAAGCCAGATGGGCCTTTTTCTTTTCTCATTATGATTTCAGCATTACTTATATCCACAGTACTTTGAATCAAAAAAGCTGATGCGCTTTCTCATTCCTTGGAAGACACGTCAAACGAGACAGCAAGGACCAGCCTTTGGTCGCCTCAAAACATTTTCTGCTGTACCTCTCGCCTCTTTTGCGTTCTATCCCCCTGGGTACGTTTGCTGACCCTGACAGATTGACATTGTTGAAACGGCCTCAAGTCAGTGAGAAGAGCGGTTTGCTTTACTTCTGCAACAGACTGTACATCCCTACAGTCCAACTTCAGATGGCAATGCTGCAAGGTTTCCATGATTCTAAGGTCAGAGGACATTGTGGCGTTGGAACGACCCAAGAACTGATTGCTAGACAATTCTGGTGGCCGGGATGGGCAAGTCAAAGCAAGCATTATGTGGAAAGGTGTCCCTTTTGTGCTCAAACCAAGATACCCTGTCAGAAAACCGCTGGGGCTCTTACAACCCACTGAAACACCACCTTACCCCTGGGACACCATTGCTACAGATTTTATCATGGACCTTCCACCATCCGAGGGCAACACCTGCATTATGGTGGTCATCAACTGTTTTACCAAGATTGCTCATTGCATCCCCTTTTCCAGTATCCCCACTGCAGTTCAGATGGTGCAAGTATTCTTCCATGACATCTACCGTTTACATGGCCTTCCCGAGAAGATTATTTCCAACCATGGGTCCAAATTCATCTCGTCCTTCTGGAGTCAGCTTTGCCGCCACCTTGATGTACATTGGGCCCTCAGTTCGGATTATCATCCACAGAGTAATGGCCAAACTGAGCGAACAAATCAAACATTGGAGCAGTATCTACGCTGCTACGCCAACGCCACCCGGACCAACTGGAAATCTCATCTGGATCTAGCTGAAGTGGCATACAACAATGCGGTACACACCGCTACCGGACGGAGTCCCTATCAATGTGTTTTTGGAATGCATCCTAAACTCCTGCCGTTTCGTCTGGTGCAACCTAGCGCTGTACCCTCTGCTGACCATCTTGTGATCAAGATCCAAGAACTGCATGCCTTGGCTGCAGGTACCCTCGCTGGGGCTCACAAGTGCATGAGAGCACAGGTAGACAGATGGCAGGGTCGTGAAGCTGCCCTGCAGGTAGGGGATCAGGTATGGCTTTCCTCCAAGAACCTGCCCGTCTGTAATTTACCCACCAAGCTTGCTCCAAGATACCTTAGGCCTTTTCGGATTACAAAATGGATTTCCCCTGTGGCCTTCCGGTTGAAGCTTCCCTGTCTTGGCGGGTCCATCTCATTTTTCACGTTTCGTTGTTAAAGCCTTACCTGCCCGTTTCCGATGGTCGTTCTGGCTCTCGTCCCTCAGCTATAAATGTGGAGGGTACACCTGAATTTGAAGTGCAGGAGATTTGTGATTTGCGTATTCGATGCGGGTGCTCCAGTTTTTGGTAGACTGCATGCACCCCGTCTGGTTCGTGAATTTTTTCGCCTGCATCCTTGGAAGTCCAGGGCCACTGGCCTTTCTGGGAGGGGCATAGTGTTAGGACACCCACCTGTCAGAAGAGACCGGGGGATCCACACATCGGGTCCGGTCTTGGAGGCTCTATCCCCATTTTCGTTGGTGGGGTCCGTGCTCCTTGGTGTCCTCCATTGCTGGGGGCAACGCGGTTGCTGGCTCGCGCTTGCGCACTCAGCCGCATTCCGTCCTTCGCACATGCGCCTTGGACGGTGGCGTGGAATGGCTGGGGCGTATTGCATTCCAGGCCTTGTTTCCCCACTGGCTTCCTTAGCTAGAGGTCAGGTCAGGAACTAGTTGCGTCTCAATGCGGCTTGGTTCCTGACCCTCCGCTTCGCTCCTGGCCTTGTTGCTTCTCGTTTTGGTCTCCTGCCTGGTCCTTGCCCTTGGTTCCTGGCCTGGCCCCTTCCTGACTTCCTGGCTCCTAGGTTTCTGGGTTCCCTGCTTCCTCCCTCCTTGGCTTCCTCCCCCTCTGTTCTGGGTTCCCACTTATTTTTTCCCTTGGCTCCCGGTCCTTTTAGTCCTTGGTACCATCCACTCTGCCTAGGGGTTCCCTCCTTTCTCCTGGTTTCTGGATCCTTCCGCTAGTCTTGGGGTTTTGTCTTTGCCCTGATAGGTGACCCTCTGCCTGGCCTTGTCTGCATTCTGCCTCCAGCCTGGGTGCCTGCTCTTCGTGGACATCTACTCTTCTCCACGTCTCAATGTACAGCAACATACATCTATCAGCTCATCTTTCCAGTTGGAGACCACCTTCCCTGTCAGAGCTTGCACTGTTCTGGCATCAGGTTAAAACACAGGGAAGAGCTCATTTGTGGCGTCAGGAGCCGACTCCCTGTCAACCATGTGTATTTAGGGTGGAAGTGGGGCTGGTTCTTTGCGCTACCTTTCATCAGATTGTTGCAGCATCATCAACCTACTGGACAGTCCGGCTTCACATCAACGTGCAACTTCTGGAATATCAGGTACGCAGCGTTCCCGGGACGCACATCTTAACAGTAGTCGGCAATAACTGTGAGGATGTTTTGTCAGCAGTATTCTATGAGTCAGAATCCTCCTCAGTCCGATCTTGATGATGAACCTATACAAGCCTCCCAGAGTCTATAACCCCAGTCCCATTGGCAGGAAAGTAACCAAACTCATTGATTATTGGTATTCCTGCTATCCGCGGGCCGGTGATCATTGCAGAGGATTTTAATGAACTATGTTCCCATCACAAGGGTGGGAAGCCCAAAGGGACCCCAGGGTGGATAGGACTAGCCAGACAGGTGGTATTGAACTCCTTGTCTGATCCTATTGTTGGCAATAACATCTAGAATCCTACAATTTAGCTTGCCTGAATACAACGATGAAGGCTGCCCTAGATATTTAATACACCTGCTCTAACGGAAGTTGTTTTTCTTGTATCGACTACGTATTCATTAGTCAGGAATTGTGGTGGAAACCAATCTAAGTAATAATTTGCTATTACCATGGGTGTGGTCAAAAGAGATATGCATCCGGACAAGATATGATTCCCAATGTTAATGCTTTATAATGCGGCCCACCATATACATTAAGACTCGAGGATTGAAAAGATTAATCCCTTCCTAAATGACCATGCCAAACTGATTATGAATAGATTGGTCTCTTATGGCGGGAACCTGACAGACACACTGGGACATTTCTTTAACCATCTAAAAACATTCAGAGTGGGGACAGAGAAGGCCAGAACTGGGCATGCGTCTTTTGATTTAGCAATCCAATTCATGAAAAAAGATCTTTGCAAAGATCGGGCAGCAATTAATAAACAAGACTTCCTAGCTGAGTTGGTCTGAGCTGCCTCTCTTACAGCATTGTCCACTAAATACAAAAAATGGGTTTGGCATCACCATAGCTCCCTACAAAGAGCCAATTGGAAAAACCAGTTTGATCTATTTCATACAAATGACAACGGAATATTTTGCTCTTTTTTCAGGTTTTAGCAGGTTCCTTGGTTCAGGAATTGAACCCCTTCCCTGAAGAAACCTGGTTAACATACATGAGTTCACTCTTTTATAACCCTTCGATAGGTCATCCTGAAGGTAACCATACAGCACTGGGATTGGAGAGTGCTGAGATCTTTCGAGGCTGAAGACATCAAAACAGTAATAAAGAATCTAAAAACGTTGCGCGAAGTTGTCCTTGATGCAATACCCAATGTGGTGTTCAAAGCTAACCCGCCAGCCTAGGCGGATATTACGGCCTTATTGGTTTACAAAAAATCTTAATATCGGGCGAGATCCCGGGTAGTTGGAGGGAACCACATTGATTACTGTCTACAAGACGGGAGATACAGGGGCACCCTCCAATTACAGGCTCCTCGTCATGCTCGATTCCTGGGGCAAAATATTTGCAGCGCTACTATTGAAACAATTAAATGCATGGGCTGAAACAAACAGCTGCTTGCACAGATGTCAAACTGGTTTTTGCAGGGCCCACAGCACTAGCCACAATAACTGTGTGGTTTAGTTTCAGCTTGCAGACACAATAGCCTTCAATCAAAGGATCTATATGTGCTTTCTAGATTACTCAAGAGCTTCTGACACAGTCTCTAGGGTGACGTTCTGGCACAAATTATCCGAGTGCGGCTTGGATCTGGTCCGTCTACACTTTGCAGAGGCACTGTACAGTGACAAGCTGGTAGCCATTTTATTATCACATGATGGGCTACATTCTAGAAAAACTAAAACCAATATAGGTTTGAAATAGGTATGAGTGCTTGCAACACTACTATACAACCTTTACACATCAAACTTGGACACCACCTGCTGGGAATTAGAACTTTTCCCCCAAGAATTGGCAGTGAGCCAGTACCCTGGCTTATGTATGCCGATGATACGATCCTTACGGATCATACACAAATCGACTTTACAATGCACCATCAAGGCATTGGGTGAATATGCCAGCATGAATGACCAGTACATAAACCCACAAAAGACTAAGGTCCTGGAGAGTACGACAAAACGCCGGGACTCCCTTGCCTGGGCGTTAAACAGCAAAAAGTTAGGGATGGTTCATTGCTACACCTGCTTAGGTTTTCCCTATCTGTTTTTTTCATGACAGTGTTTTGTTTTGGTGAGGGAATATCAGGCTGCATACTCAAGAAGTGGTACCTGCTAAGATGCTTTGTGCGTATGTCTGGTGGTAACAATACAGAGGGCCTTATTAAAATATACCAGACACGCATCATTCCCGCTCTGACATACGGGCTTGAATTATTGTCCAAGGCCCTTAAAGGATAGTTCCGGGACTTTTTTTTTATTGTTCCTATGGTTCGGCCATGTGTTTTTAAGCATAAATCGGTAGATCGTAGAAAACTTTCCTATGGACCTTACCCGAGTTTTCGTCCATTAACGCACTCGAAAACATCCGCCATTTTATGATAATCCTCTCACTTGCTGCATCGCCCTGGCTCACCTGCTTTTGCGGCACTAAATCAAATCCCCCGCCCCTGAAACAGACTTGATCAAAACATTCATATTCCCCGCCTCTATCCGTGACGTGACTGAGCTGCGTAGGCAAACGTGCCCAGGCGTCTTCTACGCGACTCCACACAGAACCAGGAAATCAACACAGATGAGCTCACACAACACAGCGCGCCACAATTGGGAATATGAATGTGTACTTTTAAATTAAACCGCAAGATTGTAAATTTGGTAAAGTACATTTATTTGACATCAAATGTTTTGAGAATATTCAGCGATTAGCATTTTTATTTGCTCACGTTCCGAAAAGTTCGTTTCGAGGCACACAATGTTCCTTTGCTGTACACAGGGTCTTAGATCAATGAATTTTTATTTGCTCTCGATCCAAAATATTTCGTCTTGAGGCAAGCGATGTTCGTGTGCAGTAGACAGGGTGTTGGTTTACGATAAAATAAGCTCTTCGGTCGCACTGATAATCGCATGGCTGTTCCAACAACGAGGCACTAGGCCACCACAACGGTCTGTATGTTGCATCTAGCCGTTAGTACCGCGTAAGGGCATACTTGTACTTGGCGATCGTCCCACAAAATGGTCAGGGTGCTAACGTTGTTCACGCGGAGAAGCAACTGGCGGTTGAAAAACCCATCCGCCGGTGTCTGGTACTCGTGACACAGACAATAATGGACGATGTATCTATTTGAAAAACATAAAAAAAGGAAATTAGTCTCACCATCAGATCTTTATTAAAATTATTCATTTTATATATATTAGGTCTGGAAATTATTTAATAGCTAGGACAGTGCAACTGGGTTTTATACGTCAAGGGGGGGCTGTAGGATACTGAGACAGTCCCCCAGTGCAGGGGTTGACAGGGAGTGCAGGTGGAGAGTGGAAGGGCCCAGGACCGAGGTCGCAGACAGTGGACAAGTTGTAGCAGGGGAGAGGGAGAGAGAAAGCAGAAGCAAAGAGGAAGGTTTGGAGGTGCTTCCGTAAAAGGAGACGGTTCTCCCCAAGATAGTGCGTGGTACAAAACAATATGCCACATAGAATGAACAAGTACAACTTAACCCGTCTTTAAAGCTACTGTATAGTAATTAAATTGCGGTATAAACTCATCTAAAGAGTTACTTACATTATATTTGCATTTTCCATTGTGTCTGTGCGTAGGGCAGCCCCGAAATACCACTCCTTCTATGCCGACGTTTTATTTCTTCTAATGAACGAACATGAAATGGCTTTCGTTTCTGAAATTATATTTATTATCCTTTCTTATGTGGTCCCGGCCTGTCAAGGTCAAATAACAATAGAACCTTATACTGAGTCGTGGGCCATTCTGGCACCCGAGAAAAAATCAAAGCAGCTGACCTTCACTTTGAACGAACACACATTCCTAGTTAGCTACATTCAGTGTAAGGCCGTCTTACAGGACTTGAAATTTACACTCCATCTTTGCATTTTGTCTGCGTGCTTTGCTGCCCCACAGAACCATAAATACGGAGACATTCTATATTTTTGGAAAAATCATTTATATTACTGTTTGGTTTAATTTAATGCGCAAATGAACAAGGTTGGATAGATAAACATATTCAATGGGCCTGCGACATGAGGAGACTCGAGAGAACAGACAATCAAATTACAATCATTTAAACCGTGATGTGTATTTCTCAATGAGCTCTTCTTTAGGTGGACATGGAACAGAGGCAATGTTGGGTGGCAATGCAGTTGTACCTGCACAGGTTCGTTCACAACTCCATTTATGTGCCTATCTAGGACGTCAACAATAAGTCTCTCAATAAACTCATATTGCATATCCTCAAATACTGGTTTGATCACCCATTGTTTACTTCTTTTAGTGAAGGCCTTATTGTAGCGAAGCGTCCCTAAAGTTCCGGTCGTCCTACTTTGTTGACGGCCGACATTATGGTTATGTGCCAAGACCGCTAAAAGAGTCCGATTTATCATGCCCTCCATGCCAAAATGCAATAGTTTTAGCGTGTACTTTAGGCACATATTGTGGAACACCTCCAAATCTCCTGTGTGGCAGAATTCCGTGAGTCCCCTCAAAGCTTTTGTTATAGTTTTATCAAATACAATCTTTTCAATGGCTTTGTGAGTGGGTGATGAAGGAATCAACCACTTCTTCTTCCGTGCCTCCTCTGTGGACAAATGGCCATGTTCACAATTGTGGAAATGTTGGTTCGTGTTCCAGCTGTGCATGTTTGTACAGTGTAGCATTACTGACCGCCATTTTTCCAGTAGAATTTCCAACGACCCTCCACATGTTTTTGAGCTCCACCAAAGATGGTTGCTGATTGACTTGGACCACTGTGAAATACCTTGCATATCTTTTTTTTTACCTGCAGCCGACAATTTTTTATTGATTGTTTTTGCAAGATGCCAAACGTCAAATTGGTGATTTATATTTTTGTACTCTTCTCTCATTGTCTTGGCAATTGAAACGTGTCTGTCCGTGGCTATCAGGTCGATCACCATTCCCCGCGATTGTAGTTCTTGCAATGATGCTACAAAGCCAACTTTCTCCATGGCCACTGAGGATGTACTTTGTGACACCTGCACGACCACCGAACTCACAATTTTCTTACTTTCCATGTCCTGAAAGTGGTAGGTGCAGTACTTGGCTAAAAATCCTGGGCTGTCGCACTGTCCATCACCGGCTAGCCTGAACCGTTTGCCCGCGAATGTACTATCAATAGACATTTTTTCCATTCTCCAAGCTTCGCTAATGGCTGGAAATAGATAATCGGTTTGGTATTTGTAGAACTGAGTTTTCGCAATGAAACGGATTCCCACAAACTGAAAGAAAGACTCTAATTTTTTAAAACTTGAACCACTAAAAAGTGCAGCCGCTGCACAAAGTAGATTGCCTGCTGGCAGTTGTCCCAGCGTGGGTTGTGCAGACCATGAGAAAGGATGATATTTTGTACAGGTGGCATGTATTTTAAGGTTAGTGCCTCGAATTGCACGAGTCACATTAATCAATGGCTCCCCACATACTTCCCCACCTACCGAATGCCCACATTTCAACCGAATAATAATATCAATCAAACAACTATCGAATACAATGAATTTGGCCTCTTTCCTTATACTGTCACTCTGCATCCCAGCTGGTTCGGCCTGTAACGTTGAGGACATGTCACTCACATGAAAGGTAGAATCTCTGATATCGTCTTCCGCTATGTTCAGTGATATTGAAGGTGTTTCATTGTAGTCCACTTCATTCTCTTCCATTGCAACATCTGTTCCTTCTCCGGCAATGGGTGAATAGGACAATTTCTTCAACTTTCTCGCGGTCTTAGTTTTTGCGGGTGTGGATTCTGTGAATTTATCTCCAACTGCATCCGAACTACCAGGAGGACATTCACTATCAATGGCTGGTGGTGGTATAGCTCCGTTGTCAATCACTTCATATTCTTCCCATTGGCACGATGCATCTCCAGTCTCAAGTCCCTGCCAAAAGGTTTGACAAGCAACATCTCTCGTTCGCTTCACTGTCTGTGTAGATCTAGTTCGTACACCCACTCGCAACTAGAGGACAGATTGGAAAAGGGATGTTCAGTTTAAACACAACTTACAGTATTGAACTATTAACAGTGAAAAACAACATAATATAGTGACCAGGACACTAACCTTCTTTTGCTTTCTTTTCTTTGAAACTTTCTTGCCTCGAACTTCAACATCAGGACGCTGTTTCTCCGACTTGTGTGTGCATGTCTCCACTTCCTCTTGCGCTGCAACGACTACATTTTCATGATAAGCACATCCATCACTCACTAACGCTCCATCCACTCCCTGAAACATAGAACTTTCATTAGTATGTATAATAATATCGAAAACACAAAATGTACTTGGGGACCAATACCCACGTACATCTCAATAGCAAAACACGAATGAACGCTTTGTGTAGAACATTCAAACGACAATTATTCACGCATTGTTGATCTAGTTAGATGGAACTGTCAAGATCCATACCTCGGGCTCCTCATAGACTTCCATTGATGATATTATTGAAGATGATGCTTCAGTAACTCCCTGAAACACAGTAATTGCATTAGTATGGTTTTCTATTTTGATAAAAAGAACAGAAACTTTGTGCAGGCGTGAACGGCTCATCTAAATAGACCTGCACAAATGATCAGTTGTCTAAAATAAATAATGGATATGTAAATATGATTCGATTTGCTTGATCGTTGGAAGTGTCACCACCCAGAGATCTGCATCAACTACTAGGGGTGATGTTCTTGTAGAAGAAGCTCCGTCATCTCCCTGAAACATAGTACTTGCGTTAATAAAGAAGGAAGTATAGCGGATGTAATCACGTCACATGATTTCGCTTGATCGAACTGTCAGTATCCATACCTCGAAATGCATAAGAACATCAAGGGACAATGTAACTGCGGTGCACACTTCTGCAAGCTGTTGCGCCGACCCGTAACTGCATGCTCCCCCTTCTTCTTGGACTAATGCTCCATCGACTCCCTGAAACATAGGACTTTCATTAGTAATGAACACAAAATTGAAAAAAGAAGACACATAGGAGGGCGACGGAACTGTCCTGAAACGTACCTCGAGCATCTGAGTGACATCAACGGTAGTCGTCAATACGTTGGACTCCTCAGCATCTCCCTGAAAGACAGTACTTGCATTATTTTGGATAACAATAATTATAACTGAAAACAAAGACTAGAGGACGAGTACAAGGGTGTACCATTAGGTAACATAATTACACGATAAATTAAAACTATTGATTTACATGCCTAAAACAAGTCAGTGGCAGAATAGCCAAGTAAGATTACCCGATAGGCGCTTGAAGTGGCTGATGACTGCAATAACGACACGGATGGAGAATCTTCCGCCTTCATATTGAGTGGATACATAAATGGGAAATTATTGTTAGCTAATGCTACACACTTCCGCAAGGCCAAGAAATAAATACGTAAACTTGACTCACCAGTGTAGGGATGTGGACGAATAGAGTGGGAATAGCGGTTGAGAGCAATTTTCGCCTCACTCGCGGTGTGTTCTTCTTTATTAGCAATGATGTGGAGTACATGTCAGAGGTAAAGTGCCTGCTGCAGATCACCCCTCTTGTCCGCAAAGACCTCTAGGACTCTACTTTCAAGCTCAGACGGTGGATATCCGCAATATCGGACCCATTCTCTTATCTGATCTATTGTCTTAGGGAAAACATGCATTATAGTACCTTCAGATTTATTATGGGTCTTCGAAGGGCAACCGCCAATGGAACAGGCAGGCATTGTGGAAAGTTCTGAAAAGTAAAGATCAACAATTCTCTATGAATACCAATGTAAACTCAGAACATGTGACTAGTTCCTTGCATGTACTGTCTTGAACGAAAAGAAATTGGACGCAAAATGATTATGGTACATGGCCTTACCTTGACGAACAAACAGTTAGATGCAGGGATCAGAGTAGTTTCTTGTCGTAGAACAGGGAGCAGTTCACAGGTTGCAAACTGACGAGTTTCTTCGAAGTGGTCACGGAAGTTCACAGAGACGAAGAGCAGATAACCAGCACCTTCACGGGTTGACTAGCAAAGCGCAAAGAAGTGCTCATTAGAAATATGAAGTGGGTTATAAAGAATTCGAAACAGGGGTGTGTTTGTGAATGAATGACGTGTATATGTCGTGGCATTATGTGGATTGCAGGGGGCCGTCCAGTGTGAGGGGGGATGCTTGGCAGGAGACACGGGGTCTGGAGGTAGACATGGGAACAACAACCCATGCTCTATAGACCACTTTGAAGTGTACATGGTCTTTGGCACCTCTTGGCCTTTATCGCTCCCTGACTGCTCCAGTTGCCAGCACAAGTACCCCGGTGCGAACTGCCTTTGATAGGGCGGGGGGTGGATTGGGGCGGTGGTCGTGCAGACAAGACTCGTTTGCCGCAGGGCCTCACCAAGGAGAGGCCATCTAACTGCATGTAAGAGGCTGGCTGCAGGATCTAGTACATGGAAGGCAGGGGGGTGAGTTTATAAATACCTCACCCTCCCAGGAGAATATATGGGTGCAGTTCACCCTGGAGACCCTGGATGCCTAGGCAGTTAGTCAGCAGCAGGCTGGCCTGTGGTGGCAAGGCGGCACGGGCCAGAGGTGGTCATCTCTGTACCCGGTGCCCATGTACATAACATGTACATGTACATAACATGTACATAACCGGTGCCCATGTACATAAAACATAACCATGTTTTGTATCAATAAAATACAACGCCTTCCTTTTATTGCCAACGCTTGAACAAATCAAAACAACCATTGTTAAAATATATATTGGGTTTTATTTTGGATCTTAATTTCAATTGAACATAAATAATAAACATTACACATTGTAAATTTGCGGTTGCAGCACATCCAGTGGGGAAATGTTGTCTAATGGCAAGTACGGCACAGGCAGGTATTACTCTCCGAACGCGGTGTCAGAGCCTCCCGTGAAGCCACCAAGTGAAGCAACGATAGGCCACCAGCCTGTACCACCTGTGAAAATGAAAGATGCAAACTGTATTAAAATGACAAAACTTTCTTATCACTGTCGATTCAGGAAAAAATGTAATTCTGCTTTGAAAAAAATTCTATCTAGAAAATGCACAATATGGAACCAATTTACATGCATTCGAATGATATGTAGATGTAATTTTATATGTGGGAGACGACCATGACATTGGGCCTCATTACGACCCTGGCGGTAAGGGGTTAACGCCAGCGTTAGCTGCGCCGACCCCTTACCGCCAACTACGAGGTCCCTTAGCGCCATGGCGCTTTTAACACCTGCTTTTAGCAGGTGTTAAAATCCATGGCGCTAAGGGACCATGGAGTTAATTACGCCACCGTAATTTACGGTGGCGTAATTAACGCCTTCCCCACTCCCATTATGCCCTATGGGGCAAAAATGGGAATGGGGAAGGGTAAATGGGGATTGGGGACTTACCGCCCCGCCGACCTCGGAATGGGGCGGTAAGTCCGCCAACCACCATGGCGTAAACGTAGTTTACGCCATGGTGGTAAAGTCACGGCCCAGGCGGTAACTTACCGCCTGGGTCGTAATGAGGCCCATAGTAGTGGCATCACTGACATCACAACCAGAGTATACTTACTCGTTACTCGGATTACGCGGACGAACAGTGCCGCGAAGTTCGTGCATAAGCACCATCATCATCCTCAACACGGTCCGTGAGAGGCAGGCTTCCCTGAACTCTGGCAGCTCAGTGATGCATTGCGGACTTGGCTCGCCTTCCGAAATGTAGGCCAGGCATCCCGAGTTTTCTCGGCAGCAGCAGTTCTCCTCCTCAGTTGGCATTAGCTCGCACCGATTGCACGTGCACCAGGTGGATACGCCGTCCATGCGACATGGTCCAGGCTCTTCATCCGTTGACTGGTCCTCCCAACTGCCGTCCGAATCCCCATCGTTTTCGCGTGCTTGCCTTTCCAGTAGTTCTTCCTCGGTGTACTCGGGCTCGTACATATACGGCATTATTGTAGCCATTATGTGGTAAAGAAAGTAAAATAATTTATATCGGTGGTACTGGTATCTGTTCACACGGGCTACAATCAACGAAGGTAGCTGACCAGAGCACAGAAACGAGTCACAGAATACTCAAAGTAACACAGAGAGAGGAATGGATTCGAAAATCTGCTGCTGTGTGTTGTGAAACGGTCTGTTTATACTTATTGAGGAAAGAGGCGTCCTGCCATTTCCATGGCGACACTTCATTAGCTGAGGCGCAGCGATTGTTGACACGAAACGGGAAATGGGCGGTACGCGTCTGCTGATGTCAGGCTCAGGGGCGGGGGATTTGATTTAGTGCCGCAAAAGCAGGTGAGCCAGGGCGATGGTGGGAAATGATAGGATTATCATAAAATGGCGGATGTTTTCGAGTGCGTTAATGGACGAAAAGTCGGGTAAGGTCCATAGGAAAGTTTTCTACGATCTACCGATTTATGCTTAAAAACACATGGCCGAACCATAGGAACAATAAAAAAAAAGTCCCGGAACTATCCTTTAAGAGAAAGACCCTGGGAGTGACAGAGGGCTGTTTATTTTAAGAAATTAAGCACCAAAAGGCGCAATCAGGAATATTCGCAACAGGCATGCATTATAGATGCTCCGTTCTCCTATCTTCTCAAGCCTTGCACTGAAAAAATGAAGGAATTCATATATCGTGCCTAAATATCCTACCCATGTACGAATACACTGGGAGTTGCAGTGGAGTCAAATATGATGACAGATTGTGTCCGTTGTGTGCGGAACATGTCGGGTCTAGCTGCCATGTCCTGACATAATGTAGCGTGCATGGACAGCAGTAAAGAAAGGTGCAGGCTTTGTGCCAAACTTGGACAATATACAAATGGACCAATTCTGGAGTTCATTATACAGTGCAAAGTCGCTTCTCATCTCTGGCGCTGGGTTCTATGGGCCTCATTACGACCCAGGCGGTAAGTTACCGCCTGGGTCATACCCTTACCACCATGGTGTAAACTATGTTTACACCATGGTGGATGGCGGATTTACCGCCCCATTCTGAGGTGAGTGGGGCGGTAAATCCCCATTTCCCATTTTACCCTTCCCCATTCCCATTTTTGCCCCATAGGGCATAATGGGAGTGGGGAAGGCGCTAATTACGCCACCGTAAATTACGGTGGCGTAATTAGCACCATGGTCCCTTAGCGCCATGGATTTTAACGCCTGCAAAAAGCAGGCGTTAATATCACCATGGCGCTAAGGGACCTTGTAATCAGGCGTTAAGGGTCAGCGCCGTTTATGGCGCCGTTAAAACCCCTTAACGCCTGATTCGTAATGAGGCCCTATGTGTTGAAGGAAGGCGTGAAGTGCTTGCTGGCAGTCGCATAACAGTGGGGATAAAAGAGCTTGCCACCGATCCTTACATTAGAAATACATTTGAAGATGCGTTTTGTTGTTTGTCGATTAACACATTCATACAAATCAGTTGAGTTTGTTAACACATTTTATATAAATCAGTTAATTTTATTAATGTTTTAGAGTTTTAGGCTATGCTTGTAATCTGAAATTGTTGAAATGATGGAATTGTGGTATCATTTTTATATTTTATGATATTATTTTGTGTTAAGGTTTTTGTTAACCAAAATGCACAAATAAAAAACGATTATAATATTTCACCTGACAGTTGGCTTACATATTGTGGGTGATTCTTTAGCCAAGACACCATGAGTAACAGAAATGTTGGTGTTTGAATGTTTTTTTTTAACTTCTTTTTATTGTTTTACAACATAAGAAGAAAGGGAAAGAACAAACAAAAAAAGAACACATTCCCCATTTCCCCCTTCCCTCCTCCTCCCCCCTCCCTCTCCCAAAGGCTGCCGCGGTATGTTCATAGTCCGTCGCCTCCTCGGGCTTAGCTCTAACAGTTGTCGCGTTTATAGCGGAGAGACCGTCTCTCAGCAGCCTCCCTACTTTCACTGAGAGTGTCCTCTGCTCTCGTCTATGCGTGTATATGTTGGCCTTTCCAAGTAGGATTTGCACTGTTCAGTGTCTGCGCAGGCCACGGCCAGGCCTCCTTTCCCCCAGTTCTTTCCTTTCTCTGAATTATGTGGTGCCTTCCGGCGTGGGCGGGCCAATTTCCTCATTTCCTGAGTTGCCCGGGTCGCTCGTGTCATCCCCGCTTCTGTTACCAAGCAGGTCTTGTACTAGAGAGTTCCATGCCAATAGTCTGGCCCCACTGTTATTCTCCCCCCTGTGAGTGGCTCTCGCCCAGACTGCTGTCTCTGCTATTGTCCATTTTTGTAGGTCGGCCCACCAGCCCTCCTTCGAGGGGCCTTCGCTCTTGTTCCATGCCATCGCTACGCGGCGCTTCGCCAATATTGTCATTTTTGCCACATGTGACATCTGCCGGTGCCCCCTTGGGAACAGGCCCAATAAGTATGATGCTGGTGATCCCGCTGGCATGTGTATGTCTGCTGTCAGCGCCTTCTCTTTCACCATGTTCCAGAAGTCTGTTATCTGCGGGCACGACCAGAACATGTGCACCATGTCGGCCTGTTCGACTCCGCAACGCGGGCAGCACCGGGCCTGTCCATCTCCCATCCTCGACATTCTCTTTGGAGTTAGATATGCTCTATGCACTATGTAGAGTTGCAGCTGCCTGAACCTGGCGTTCCTGGAGACCCTTTTCGTGTACCAGAGGACTTTGTTCCATTCCTCTTCTTCAAAGGGTTGTTGAAGTTCCTCTTCCCATTTCGTTCGTGCTCTTAGTGTCTTTTTGTTGGTGAATCCCAGGATTTGCTCATAGAGTCTGGATATGGTGTGTCCCCCTTCGGAAACATCATACCATGCGTCCAGTGCTCCTTCGGCGTCCTCGGGCTCTGGCATGGTGTTCCACCTTTTCTTTATTGCGCAAACTAGGCTATTATGCAGGATGAATTGGCCCTTGTGCATATCCTGTTCGTCTACCAGGGTTTGGAATTCGACCCATTGCCCTTCTCGCCACAGGTCCCCTATTTGGGCTACTCCTTTGTCTTCCCAGTGTGTTCTGTACGTGGCCAAACTGGCCACTCGGGTGTCTACTAGCCCCGCTAGTGGAATATGTCTTGAGCAGGGGTCTCATATGCCTTGTGATTTCCAGGCTCTTTTCCATAGTGTTCGGGCTAGCTGGACTATGTTGGGAAGGTCTTTGGCTTGGTTGGCCTTTATCCATAAGAGTTCTCTCAAGTAGTATCTCCGGAGTGTTGGCCCAAAAAGTATTGCGTCTATGGAGATCTCTTCCCCTAGCCATCGCACTACAAATTGGAGTTGTGCTGCCAAGTAGTAATACTCAAAATCTGGGAGTTTGATCCCCCCACTCGTACCTCCTTTGTAGTGTATTTAGTGCCACCCTGTTTCTCCCCTCTCCCCACAGGAAGGGCTCGCCATGGTGTGTAGGTGTTTAAAAAAGGACCTTGGTATGTTATATGGGATGTTTGTAAAGTAATATAAAAGTCGGGGTGGGACCGTCATTTTTAGCAGTGCCGCCCGGCCTATCATGCCCAACGGTAAGGTCTGCCAGAATTTCATGGCGTTTTCGATTTTGTTTAGGGCTGCTTGTGTGTTACCTGCATGTGTTTCCGTGGTGTCGTGGTAAACGTCCACTCCCAGGTATTTGAAGGTGTTCGGGGTCCATGTGATACCTAGGTGCAGCAATTGATCTGTCGGTATTGCGCGTAGGCCAGCTAGGGGAGATTTTTCTCTGTTGACCACTATTCCGGATAACCTACTGAACGCGCTCAGCGCCTCCAGCAAGTCCTGCAGGTGGGTGCGTGGGTTCTGTATGTAGAGGAGTATATCGTCCGCGTATATGGATATCTGGTGTGTTTCCCCATCTATCTCTATGCCCGTGTCCTTGTAATCCGTTCTTAGGAATACTGCGAACGGCTCCAGGGCCAGAATATATAACATTGGAGACAGGGGGCATCCCTGTTTTGTGCCTCGCTCTATGCCCCATTCCTTAGAAACTTGCCTACCCGTCTTGACCCTCGCTCTCGGATCTTTGTATAGTAGTTCTATCCATCGTACGAACCCTTGTCCAATCCCGTAGTGAGCGAGCGTTCCCAGGAGCCAGTCCCATCCTACCGAATCGAATGCTTTGATTGCATCCAGTGAGGCTACAGCACCCTCCCCTCCCTCTTGGTTTGTCCTTTCTATGACATAATGGAGTCTGCGTAGATTCCAGGACGTGTTTCGTCCCGGTACGTACCCTGTCTGATCTGTATAGATCAGGGTGGGTAGCACTCTTTTAAGGCGGTTAGCCAATGTCGCCGTCAGGATCTTGGAGTCCTGGTTTATCAGGGAGATCGGTCTGTAGGAGCCGCATTCGAAAGGTGGCTGTCCTGGTTTAATGATCGGGACTATTATAGATTCTGACATGCTACTCGGGAGTCTTCCTTTTTCATATGCTTCCGCTGATTTCCGCGAGGGCTTCCTCCAGGTCCCCCTCTTCCGCTTCCTGGACCTTGGAGTATAAGTCCTCGTAAAATTCCGAGAACACCTCATTTATACCTTCCTGGGATCTTATCACCTCTCCCTGTCTATTTTGGATTACATTGATCGGTTCCCGCTTAGTTTCCTGTTTGGTTAGCCAGGCCAGAAGTCTGCTAGGCTTGTCCCCTTCGGCGTGTAATTTCTGTATATATTTCCCATAGTCAAGACGCCCTAGTCTTTCCCAGGTCTACACACACTGTTGTCGCAGGGTGGTGAGGTTCCCCTGTTCCGCTCCCCTCTCCCCCGCCTGCCCTTCGGCCTTCTCGATTTCCCCTTCCAGCTCATCTAGTTGCGCTAGGGTTTCTCGCCTAAGACCTCCCGTCTTCCCCATCGCCTCACCTCTGACCACCACCTTAAAGGCCTCCCATACCGTACCCGTGCTTCCCACACTACCCGCATTATGCTCAAAATAATCGTCTATTACGTTTTGGATGTATACTTGGACACCTCCGTCTAATAATGCCTCTGCCCTTAATCTCCACGTGGGTATAGGGGCTCTCCTGTGTGTGTGCTCCCATGTGATTCGCAGGGGGGCGTGGTCAGATAGGGTTCGCGCGTGTATATGTGCCTCAGTAACTTCCCCCAGTGTCTCCTTGCCCGTGAAAAGGTAGTCTATCCGTGTAAATGTCCCATGTGGGGCACTATAGTGCGTGTATCCCCTCTCTTCCCCATGTACCTTCCTCCAGATGTCTTCGAGCTCGAGTTGGTCTAGCATCTGTCGTAGTGCTCTCGCTGGTGGCGCCGCTCTCTTGTGCTTATTGTCCGACCTGTCTAGCCGGGGGTCCAATGTGCAATTGTGATCGCCCGCCCAGATCATCGTAGCATTCCTGTACGGGGCCAGCCGGGGCGGGGGTGTCCTGAAGAAGGCCGTCGCGTCATGGTTGGGGGCATAGGTGTTCACCAGGCATATCTCCCGATTCTCCAGCATCCCATGGACCATCAGAACCCTGCCATCCGCATCTTTTTCTTGGTTGATGAGCTGGAATGGGATTCCAGGAGCGACCCAGGTCATTACTCCCCTTGCGTAATTGGAGTATGTTGCGCTATACATCTGACCTCCCTATTTTTTCTCTATCTTAGCTTGTTTTGCGGCCGTCAGGTGTGTCTCCTGCAACATTGCAATGTGGGTCCTTGTTTTGTTCAACCAGGTATATATCCTCAGCCTCTTGACATATGCGTTCATCTCTCTGACGTTCCACGTGACAATCCTCAGGTCATCTCGGTCCTTGTGGAGACTCGCGCTAGCGGCCTGTTTTTTCCCATGGGCCTGCTCAGTGTCTTATTCTCTCGGTTTGCTCCTGCGAGGGATTTGTTCCCCTTCTTCTGCCTGTTGAATTTTAAATAGTCTATTCGTCTGCCTTCTCGGGTCGGTTCTCCTGCTGTTCGCTGTATTCCGTTGTTGACAGTCTCGCTTCGTGCTTTCCACCAGCTCTCTGCTCGTGGGTACTGCTCCCTGTGTCTGTCTTCCATACTGATTCTTTGTGTATGCCAACTGTTATTTCTCCTTCTGCTTTTCTCTTTTCCTTGCGGGCTTAGCCTTAACTCTCCAACTGCTATAACTATTAACCAAAAAAACATTAACAAACGCTCAGCCTCCCTCCCCCTGCTCGGGCCCCACCGCTCTCCAGGTGCCGTCCTCCTCTCCTCAGGCCTGCCTGTCGCGGCGTAGCGACTCGAAACTGACACTATAAACATTATCTTAACTGGGGTTCCGCTATGGGTCTTGGCGGTTCCACTTCCCTGAGTTTTGTGCTCCTCTTGCAATTCTCTTTACTGTAGGCTTTTCAACTTGGAGGCTGTCGGTCACCCTATTTCGATATTTCACGGCAGGGTGTCTCTACTTTCTTGTTGCTGTGGCGTTGGATACGCATATCGTGCCCGGCTTCACTCTCTGTTTCGCCGGGGGGGGTTTCTGTTTCGCTCGCCTCCCTCTGCCAACTGCGGAATCCCTTGTTGGTCCATCCACTCCTGGGCGTCGGCCGTTGTCTCGAAGATCTGTGTCTTCCCGTTATGTAGTACTTTAAGTTTAGCTGGGTACAGCAGCATGAATTTCACCCCTGCCGCTCGAAGGCGCTCTTTGGTCTGCCAGAACTGGGCTCTCTGTCTTTGCACAAGAACCGTGTAGTCTGGATACATCGTTATCTTGGGCCCATTTCTTGTTATGTTCCCTCCTTCTCTTGAGAAAGTCAGGATTTTTTCCCTGTCCTTAAAGTTCATGATCTTTTCAATCATTGGTCTCGGTGGTGCTGGTTAGCGCCCGATGTGCCCTCTCTACTGCAAAGCCCTGGGACAGGGTCTCAGCTCCTACTTCTTGGATCAGGAGGTTCTCTAAGTAATTCGTGGGGTCTCTGCCCTCTTCCCCCTCCGGCAGCCCTACTATGCGTACGTTGTTGCGCCGGGCCCTGCTTTCTGCATCTTCAGCTCTGCGTTCTAGTATATTGATTCTCTCTATTGCTTCTGACATTTGTGTTCGCGAGGTGGTTACTTCCGCTGAGTTGCTGTGCACTTGTTGTTCTACTGTCGTCATCCTCTCCGCCAGGTTCCTCGTGTCTTGTCTGAGGAGTCCCACAACCACCGTCACTGCATCCAGCTTGCTTTCTATTGACGTCTGTAGCGCCCCCATGGCTTCCAATATGCTGCTTTCCACTTGCCTGATCTCTCCTTGCGTGACATATGGCTCTGGCGTGTCTTTCTCTTCCGCCTCGGGCTGCTGGTCATCACACTTGCGGGCAAATGTCTCCATGACTGTCTGTCTCCCCCTGCCGCTCTTTGGCTTGTCTGGCATGTTGATACCTGCTCGTCTCGGCCTGCAGTTGGGTCCTGCTTGGTCGGGGTCTGTGTTGCGCTTCAGTGGGTTTCTGCTCAGTCCTCGCACTCACTCACACACTTCCTGTGTGTGTTGACCTTTAAAGAGCGTCTTCCCTCCGTCTCTCTTTATTTGCTCATCCACCGTGTCTCTCTGTGGTATTGTCCTCCCGCACACCCGTGGGTGCTTGCAGTCTATTTTACCGTGGGGCGGCTCTTCCCCTAGTCACTGCCCCTGTCCTGGTGTTATGGCGGGTGGCCAGTCGTGCCAGCTGAATTTGTGGCTCGTAGCTTCTATTGAGGTGCCGCCCCACGGGTTATATTTCTCTCTCACTAATTGTCTTGAGGCGGCCGGCTGGGCCGGGGTCTGCATCTGTGTGTATCTCCTTTGGTTCACTTCTTTGTCGTTATGCTGATGGCCGCCTCTCGTCCCTGCGCCATCCCAGTTTGGCCGCAGCTCCCCTCGCAGGCTCCGCAGTCTGTCGCTTAGTCTTCGGTCTGGGTGTTTGACGTCCCGGTCGCTGCCACACCTCTCTCCCCTACCGGGTCTCCATTGCTGTTGCTCACCTCCGCGTTGGCAGGCGAGGGCTCTTCTTCGGTCCGGTCTGTGGGCTGCCTCTCATTTCTCGCGGCGTCTCTACCCGCTCCAGTTCAATGCAGCGCGACTGCTTGCAGTGCCGTCGCGGGCTCCTTCCCTCGCCTGCTGCAGTTGGTACTTCGCGCCTACGCCGCTCGGGAAGTACTCCGGTTCTGCCTGAGCTGGGTGTTGGTCGGCTGTCTCTCCCGGCACCGCCCTTTTACCTCCGGTCCATCTTCGTGTCGCAGGACGCGGGTCGTGGTCTCAGTGTTGCGCGCCCGCCATTTTGTTGGTGGTGCCGCGCATCTCTCCCTCTCCGTTTACGCTCTTCCAACTTCCGATTTTTCTCGGGTCTTCTCCCGTATGTGCCCTGAGCCTTCCGATGCCTTTTCCTGGCGTTTGTTCGGTCTTCTGGTGTTTATTTCCGCCTTTTTTCAGGATCATTGGCCCGATCGAGTGGGAGCCTCTCAGAGTTAGCTCACGCTTGCATGGCCGCCAAGCCACGCCCCTGTTGGTGTTTGAATGTTATTCATATTAAAACAAACAAGTGGATGTATGTGCAAGTCTAGTAACCTTTTGTTAAGGTTGTCTGGCAATATCTAAACGCGGCCTGGGGCACAAGCTAGAGCCATAAGTTATATTAAGAGCCTAATACATGGAACCTTAAGTGTCTGGTAAAAATTGACTTTGCACTGCCAACAAACACCCTGATTCATAGAGTGATTCAAAGAGTCTTGTGGCATGAAGGGGCAAATCACATCTAATGTACACATAGAAACCAGTGGAAAGGGCGTGCACCTTCATTAACTGTAACATCTAAGCATTTAAAATGAGATATCAACTTGACAGGATTTGCACACATCTGGTTGAGATAGGTTTTGCAAGAGATAATGTTAGTGTTAACAGTTCCTCCTCCAGTTTCTGTAAAACAAGATGAAACCAGATAGAGTTCACTCAGGCTGAGATGTCATTCACACTTTATCAGTGTACAGGTAAACAGATTTCAGTTTAGCTGTAAATGTTATAGGGTGGTAAAATGAAGAGGTATTAGAACTCTTGAGAATAAAAAATAAGAAAAGTGGTACTCTGCTCCCAATAGCTCTCGCTCACTGCGACCACTGGAATAAGCAGATTTATCATAGCATGATAGTTGGCCAATCAATGAATTATGAGTTATCTTGCATTTTTATAGCTCCTCCTCCCATAGTTTATGGCATCACATGACTTTTGCCTGTCAGAGAGGCAAAAAGCTTCTATAGAGGAGGAGAACATTCAGTAGTGGTAGGGTGGAGCAAAGTCGGGTAGATGGTTGGGATGAGGGCAAGGGATAGACAAGATGCTCAGGGAGGCATGATAAGGAAAGGGTGTGGGAGCTATGTGTAAAATTGGAGAAAAAAAAAGCTATCGTGATACAACACTGTGTTCCATGGGGTACAGCACTAAAAGGAAAGATGGCTAGAAAAGAGGTATTTGCTGCTTCAGGGGGTATGTCCGGAATTTAATCAATTCTGTGGTGAGACTAGGCATATTGAAGCCCTGCCCAAGAAAACACAGACTGCAACCCCCTTATATTTAATTTCCTAGGCCCCCAAAACCATATCGGAGGGGTTGCATGTCAGAAATACTTATTTTCCAAGTTTGGAAAAATTTCCTAATAAGTGAGCAAAAAAATTCACATTTTTGGGGATTCTTAATTTATGCCATGCTTACCAAAACGATGGGCTGGTGTGTGTGTGAAAAGTGCTTAATGGCACAAAACCTGTCCTGTGGTCGGACCTTTGAGCCTTCCACAGTGTGAAAGTGAGTCAAGGCATGTAAAAACCACGGCTCCGAAAATCAAAGCCCCTTCACTTACTCCAAAAATCCACAAACAGCAAGGTCCTATAGATGGGAAAGCTGGAAAGAAATATGGGCACATTTAACTAAGGTTGGAATTTCGACCATGGCTTGCATGGGGGCAGAACCCTCAGTGTTGCCTTGCTGGAGGTTCCTTAGTCCTGCATGTGTCATCAAGTTAAAGGTCATATCAGTATGTGAGGCAGGAATCCTCTTCGGGCTGAGGTTTGTTGCTGATGGGAGTTAATTTACATAACATAGCCTTTGACAAGCTGTAAATAATGGACGGTGGCTATCTGTAATTCTGCCCTCTGTATGGTTGGGGCAGGAACACAGAGAACCCCAGCCAAGGCTCTCAATTGGAAACGTTGGATGAGCAGCCAGGCTTAAGTTCTCAGGAGGTGAGGCAGGCTGGCTCTTAAGTACAGCGAATCCCAAGCCCCCACAAAGGAATGTCTATACACTATGTCAGCTTCTTTATATAAAATAATATTCAGATAAATATATACATAGAAATAATAAAACTTTGTGCTTTGGCAACTCTATCTTAATACTGAAAATAATATATATATACATATATTCAGTGAAAAAACTTTGTTAAAGGGATGTTAAAGTTACTTTGCACTAATAAAACCTATCCATATAAGGGTTACAAGTAAAATTGAAAAACCCCAGAAAATCTAAAGTTATGGTAAGCTAAGCAACCATAACTCACGCCACCACCATGCACTGCTAAGACTAACACACATGACATCAAAGATGCCATCACAAATGTCTGGCATGTCCATAAAGTTGTGGCATGCTTTTAATTAGTTTGAGGACCCCAACCCAGTCCAGCGGACTCCTGAGCGCATGCGTATTTCATCCCCTGGGTCCTACGAACACTGCTCCCATTTGGAACTGTCCGCTGCATGTGTGTCGCACATTTAATTAGTTTGGGGACCCCAATCCTGTCCGTAGGATACCTGTGCGCATGCGCACAACGGATCCCACGCAATAGGTGTCCTACCGACAGCCGTCCCGTTCACAAACGTCTGTGATGTTACCATGTGACTGCACCCACACTGAGAGTCATCCCTTATATGCGGACAGGGTATGTGCCCCCAAACAGCAAAAAAGTGCTTTTTTTTAGATATCCAAGGTGTTCTTCTGTGACACTTGATCCTTACAAGGGTGCCAGACCATGCCCCTGACAATCTGGACAATTTCTGGAACTTTTTGAGCCCAGCTTAAGGTTTGCAGTGTCCGTGGAGTGCACAATTGTCCGTAAAGTGCTCCCCAGCACTCCTATAAAAGGCCCCACCCAGTACTGCTCCTCATTCTGTTTTTGTATTTCCAGAACAGAGAACTTCCTGTCATTGACTTCCTGTCATTGACATTTCATTTCTGCATTACTTGGCATTGCTGTTGTTTGTGACTGACCAGGATTACTGCTGCAGGTTACTGTTCAGCTATTTTGGCACATTGCTGTGTTCCTGCTGTTCGTGGTTCCAGACAACTTTTTCTTGAAAATGGCATCCATAGGTACCGCTCCTGCTCCCTCTGCCTCAGCAGCACCACCACCAACACCACCACCACCTCCCCAAGGACCTGAAGAGGGAAACAGGTGTGATGATGCAGAGGGGGAAGAAGAGGAAGAAAAGAATGTGGTAGTGGAAGTCCCCACTATCTACTGCCCACGTGAGTCTTGGATGTGGAGGCTTTTTACCACCATTTGTGGTAAGCTCAAGGCTAGTGCGGCCAAGGTTTGCCGCAATGAGTGCGGCATGGTACTCGGTCATGGAAACCTGGGCTGTACAGTTATGGGACTACCTCCATGCGGGGACACCTGAGATCCAACAACAAAGCAGCAGTTTGGAGGGTTGTCCCTTCGAACAGGGAAGTAGGTTGAGTTCCAGTGCAGCATCCTCGACATCTGCTCCTGTCATCACAAGGGACACTCCTGTGGGACAGAGGTTCCCTCAAGCAGCCTTGCAGGTCATACGCCTCACAGTAGATCCTTAACTATCAAAGGTCACTGTTTTGTGCGTGTACTGTGACACAGTACTCTGCAGAGGTGATCCGTTCCAGCGTGATTTCAAGGCTGCGGTCCGGAACCATGAAGGAAAATGCCACCTACCTTGATGAAATGCACCCAACATCTTCCTCTCTACATCTGCTCTTCCTTGTCCCTGTGGTTGGTGCCCCTCCCCTAGCCTCCCTACCCTTCCTTCACTTGTGTGTCATGTTTAAAAAATCCCAAAAAGTACACAAAATGACAAATAAAAAAAGGCTCTTTTCAGAGCCACCTTCCACAGTTTAAAAATAGAAGTGCCATTGAAATTTTGCAGGACCCTGGGCATTCCAATAAGTCTGTGGACAGCGTGGTAGTCGACAGACTTCTCAGAAATGTAGGCCAGTGATATCAAAAATATTGCATTCTTTTCCGGGAGAAAGTGGTGGCTCTGAAAAGAGACTTTTTGGGGTTCCTGTATTTGTGAAAGGTTTGAAGTGGACAACACCAGTTGCAAAAATGATCGCTATAGTTGCAAGAAGGGCTGCAATTTTCTTTGCAAAAAAGCTGATTGCCAGCATCAGTAAGATGGACTCCATCTCTGCGAAAAAATGTTGGTGCTACGAAATGTAATATTTTCATTGCGGAAGGAGGACATACAAAAGGTGCAAACAGCCTTGTTGACATTGCGCCTCGTTTTCTCCATTTACGGACCAAATGAAGAAGAACGCAGCCACATCTGTCTCTGGCAATGCAAGAAAACATTACTCAGGTGTTTGGAAACATGCTCATGACTTTTCCAAGTGCCTCCCTCTTCGCAAACTGCAATGAGATTCCGGTAACATGTCCTAAACTGTTCCTTCCACAGTGAACAATAATAATGTCTGGATGATGCTGCATCACCAAAGTGGCACAAAGAGCAAGCAAATCCAGCCGCCTCATGCCACACACTCCATACCAGTGCACATCCACATGAGGGAATCCAAGATGTGCAACCACTCCACAGTGCTCTGCATACACCTGCAACCAATGCACAAATGATTCCCCCAAAATCCATTCACCCTGCCTCCTGAAAGACACATCAAGTTTTACGTGAGCTGCAATAATCCTCTTTTTAGGGGCTGAGTGGGTGAGGATAATGAAACTCAAATTAAAGAAAATCCCACAAATCAGCTTCCTTCCCTTGCTGCTCAGAGTGAGCCGACCTAGATGTATGTGTACTTTATTCTTTGCATTCTTTAACCCAAACAAAGGGCACTTCACCATGTGATTATCGAAAAATACACATATTTTAATATTTATCACAACATGTTATCAATTCAAATGTACAATGTTAAAACTCTGCATCAATTTGTTCCAAACACATACTCAACAAAATATCTGTGTGTGTACATATTTCTTCATTACAAATGAAAGCATTGAAATATATGCTTAGAAAACCTTTTCTATGCCTTTCTATGGTGTATTCTCTTTTTAGAGCCACCACTCTTATTTATGCCCTTCCCAATTTCTCCGGGCAAAACGGACTGTGACACTCAACAACATATCTGTGTGTGTACATATTTCTTCATTACAATTGAAAGCATAGAAATATATGCTTAGAAAACCTTTTCTATGCCTTTCTATGGTGTATTCTCTTTTTAGAGCCACCACTCTTATTTATGCCCTTCCCAATTTCTCCGGGCAAAACGGACTGCGACACTCAACAGCATATGTGTGTGTGTACATATTTCTTCATTACAACTGAAAGCATAGAAATATATGCTTACAAAACCTTTTCTATGCCTTTCTATGGTGTATTCTCTTTTTAGAGCCACCACTCTTATTTATGCCCTTCCCAATTTCTCCGGGCAAAACGGACTGTGCCAACACTTTCATAGGAATGTGTTTCTAGAACCAGCATAGAATTGTATCTTTAAGAATTGGCGAGGCAAATAATCCCTATTGCGAATCCTGCTGGTACTGTCTTCAGGGCACTCGGGCTTAGTTCATATTCTGGTTTTCACACACTTAATGGTATGCCACAATTTGCAATCTTTCTAAAAAACAAACAAAACATTTAAACTTTAAAACATGGTAATTAAAATATTTTTTGTGCAAAAAAATACTTCAAAACATCTGTAACAACTTCATCTCTATTACCAATATGGACAGCAGGGATGCATTAATACTTTGGTGGTCTGATTATTATCCACTTTCACACTTTCCCTAATATTAAGCATGATTTACTCTCTTCGTTTCATGTGTCTACAAATACACATTTTCCTTTGGAAGCTCTATTTCATTAGGCTGACTGTCTCCTGACAGAGAAGACTCGTTGATAGACTTTTTCTAAAGGGGGCACTTTTGATGTCGTCTTTCCATCAAATGTCCCTCTCTGTTTACTTATCACCCATTTCTAAGCCGAGTAAGCTAAATGCTCAGCTCTCACTGGGTCTTTTTTCATCGAAGAAGATAGGTTCTACTTGCAACAGCATGGGACAAGCATGGGTTCTAGCTTCGCGCCAGATCTTGCGAACCTTTTCATGGACGATTTAGAGATACTCTCCGTCTATGCAGACCACAATCCTTTTAAGCATCTCATGAAAATCTGGGTGCGTTACATTGATGATGTTTTCATGTTGTGGGGAGGACCTGAAACAGAACTTGACTCATTTGTCACCTGGGTCAACGACCAAGAGGAATGTATTAACTTCACTATGAGTTTCAACCAGAAAAAGATCCCCTTTTTGGATCTAGAAATGTTTAAAGATGCAGAGAACAAATTGGGCACGACTTTGTTTAGGAAGACTACAGATAAAAACACCTTGTTACTGTTTGAAAGCTTCCACCCTCAATCTTTGCGGCAAAATTTACCATTTGGAAAGTTCCTACGTGTTAGAAGGAACTTTACCGATAAAGAAGATTTTGAGACTCACAGCAAGGATTTAACAACTAGATTGAGGGCAAGAGGCTATCCACCATTCATAGTACGCAGATACATGAAAAGAGCCAAAAACACTCCAAGATATAGGTGCCTGACACCACAACCACGAGTCACAGAGGAAAAGATTACTTGTGTTTCCACATTCTCTCCGATAAGTAACGATCTGCGGAGATGCCTATTGAAGAACTGGAATATTATTAACACTGAAGACTTCTCAATTAGTAAACCTCGCTTTGCGTTTCGATGTATGCCTAACTCGAGAGACAAACTCGTACATACATACAAACCACTGTCCGAGGATAGGCCCACCAATCAATTGACACTGTGGAATTTACCCCCGGTGGTCGGCCACTTCAGATGTGGTAAATGCTCCGTGTGTGAATTAACATCGAACATGAAACATGTAGACCTTAAAGGGAGAAAATGGGAATTGAAGCATTTTACGAATTGTAACTCTAAGTGGGTAGTTTATGGCATGAAATGCCCATGTGGCTTGTTATATATTGGTAAAACCAAGAGACCTATCCATCAGAGAATCTGTGAACACAGATCCTGTGTGAAGAACCAGGTACCTGAAAAACCTTTAGTGGCTCATTTTAAAAGTGCCCATCATGGAGTACATGATATTCATTGGTTCATTATAGAAGTGATAATTGCGCAACCCAGAGGTGGCAACAGAGATCTAAAGCTGAGACAAACAGAACAGAAATGGATATACTCCCTAGACACTGTAAGAAACGGATTAAATGTTTCCATTGAGTGGTCCCTGTTTATTCATCACAAAAAGTGAACAAGACATAGGGGCTGTAAGTATTCTCTCAAAACATGTACCCTGTTAAATACGGAATACCCTCTTAGGGATATTTTGTGGGAATGTGTGAACAGCACATACAGTAATTATGGCAACAATAGAATGTTGGTTGACATGCCCACTGTAAGATGACAGTGGGTCACGTGTGCATCAGACACGCGAGCATGTTGCACATCTCTTGACAACAAAATGACGATTTCTCTTGGAATTATTCAATGTGTAACAATTGTAACCATACATGTATGCTGCATTTGAGCGGCAGCAACACTCAAGCAGGAAAGATATACTTTTAAGAAGTTGGTCGCGGATCACGTAACATTACGACACGTAAGTACGTGCGCATATCATGTGACATGATCACACCTGCTACTTAAAACAAATTAACGCGACAGTAGGCTCGTAGCACTACCGAGCAGCAGTTGTTCATCGCGAACGGGACGACCGGTTGCAGATACATCGCGAGCGGTACGACAGGTTACAGACATATCCATGAGGTGAGATATAGGTACGATGTATATATTTAACAATGAGGCATCCATTATAAAGGGGAATCTAATTCTGTTCCCTTTCATTGTTACCTCTTTTTTACGCCCTAGGCGGTTAAACGAACAGTGATGAAAGATGAAGTTCCTCCTATCTAAATGAAGGAAACTCCAAGGCAGTAGACATTACCTCTCTGGTAAGCTTCATTTCAATACAAGAGAATGTTGAGGTGACTATTGTCAATGCATTGACAAGCAATAGAGGCCTATTTCTTCTATTATAGATTAAGGCTGCAAACTAGTAGGGAGACGGCCCTCACCCGTGATATAGAGAACACAACAGGGAAGTAACAGTGCCCGAACGGTGTTAACACGAGTCAGCTCGATCGAGGAAAAAGATTGAAGACCCAGTGAGAGGTGAGCATTTAGCTTACTCGGCTTAGAAATGGGTGATAAGTAAACATAGAGGGACATTTGATGGAAAGACGACATCAAAAGTGCCCCCTTTAGAAAAAGTCTATCAACGAGTCTTCTCTGTCAGGAGACTGTCAGCCTAATGAAATAGAGCTTCCAAAGGAAAATGTGCATTTGTAGACACATGAAACGAAGAGAGTAAATCATGCTTAATATTAGGGAAAGTGTGAAAGTGGATAATAATCAGACCACCGAAGTATTAATGCATCCCTGCTGTCCATATTGGTAATAGAGATGAAGTTGTTACAGATGTTTTGAAGTATTTTTTTGCACAAAAAATGTTTTAATTACCATGTTTTAAAGTTTAAATGTTTTGTTTGTTTTTTAGAAAGATTGCAAATTGTGGCATACCATTAAGTGTGTGAAAACCAGAATATGAACTAAGGCCGAGTGCCCTGAAGACAGTACCAGCAGGATTCGCAATAGGGATTATTTGCCTCGCCTATTCTTAAAGATACAATTCTATGCTGGTTCTAGAAACACATTCCTATGAAAGTGTTGGCACAGTCCGTTTTGCCCGGAGAAATTGGGAAGGGCATAGATAAGAGTGGTGGCTCTAAAAAGAGAATACACCATAGAAAGGCATAGAAAAGGTTTTCTAAGCATATATTTCTATGCTTTCAGTTGTAATGAAGAAATATGTACACACACAGATATGTTGTTGAGTGGCACAGTCTGTTTTGCCCGGAGAAATTGGGAAGGGCATTGTAACGCTCACCTGATTCTCGCAGAGGCGCCGGTCTTGACTGGGCAACTACCGTATCTTCAAAGGTGATGTGTAGCACCCGGTTGGCTCTTTGGGCTGGACCTCTGTGCACTGTATGCCTGACGTGTAGAGTAAGATGTCTGCAGATAGAAAATATGGGGTTAATGAACTGGGGTTATTGGGGTGTCCCTATCTCTTTCCTCTTCTCCTCTCCTGTAGACCCCCAAAGGTTAACGCTCTCACCTTAGGTAAGTGAATGCCGAACTCTCCATCTGCCTCGGGGCAGGGTGCTGTAACCAGTTTCTTCACTGGATAGGTAGCGCAGGCCTCTTGACTTCAGAGGACTGCTGTCCGTCGTTTACTGCACGAACGGTAAGTTTCGAGTCATTCAAATGTCTTTAAAGTCTTTAGTAATGATGTCTCTTGTTTTGCAGGGTGCCGGCAATGGCGGATGACGGGCTGAAGTGAGTTGAAGATGGAGCCCGTGTGATGAATAGAAGCGCCTGGAAGCACGTAAGTAAGCGCTTGTTGCCTGCTTCACTATGCGCTCTAACTGTCTTTTTATTTTGCAGGTACGAGTTCGGAGCGGCTGCAGGGTGCCGGAATACCCACTGGATTAGATGTGGAAAGGAGTCATGGCACGTGAGTATTAAAGTTCCCCAATGTCTTTAAACGCACCTTGTTTTGTCTTTCAGATGCGGGATGCAGCGCCGAAGAGTAGGTAAGCCTTTGCCTTTCAGATGCCGGAATGCTAACCTGTTCTTTCTTGTCTTTATAGGTGTTGCTGAAGACTGGATTCAGGATGGTAAGCCTTTGCCTTTCAGATGCCGGAATGCTAACCTGTTCTTTCTTGTCTTTATAGGTGTTGCTGAAGACTGGATTCAGGATGGTAAGCCTTTTTCCTTAGGCCCAGGACCGGATGCAGAAGACACGATGAGCGTTCTGCTGCAGAGGTTGCAGAATAACGCAAAGCAAGATTCATCCACCGGGTGTGGTTTAAATAGCCTCCTGTAGTGCTTAGGTGTCTCCTTCCACAGCCACGCCTAAGTAAGAAAAGAGTTCCTGGTAAGAAAAGAGTTCCTGCCTTCCAGAAGAGTTCCAGTGTTCTGAATCTAGGGAGTGGCTCCAGCCCAACCCAACAGGAAAAGTAGTTCCAAACAGAAGAGGATCAGAGGCTCAACTGGCAGGCAAGTAAGCAGCATGGTCTGCTGAAGGTAAGTCCACCCAAGCATTATGAGCCCGGCGCTTCCAGCGCTGGGACTGGGCATATTTATGAGCCTGGTGCCACTGGCGCCAGGACTGGGTCCAAAAGGTCCCAATTGGGACTGGTTGGCACTCGGAACCTGGGTTAAGTGATCTGCTTCCAAGGGAGTTGGGAAAACCCTGACCTTTTGGAAGCAGAGATCATGACAGTACCCCCCCTCAAGGCCCCTCCCAAACCGGGCTTCTCCGGGGGTTTTGGCTTGTCAGGAAATGTTCGGTGAAATCTTTTGATTAGGCGAGGAGCGTGGACATATTCAGCAGGTTCCCAGGATCTCTCTTGGGGGCCGTAGCCTTTCCAGTCAATTAGGTAGAATAGTTTAGATTTGGAGATCTTGGAGTCCAGAATGCTTTTGACTTCAAACTCGAGTTCTCCATCCACTAGGATAGGTTTTGGAGATTTGGTTAGTCGGGTTTGAGGTTGCACGGGTTTTAATAGAGAGACGTGGAAGACCGGATGTATCTTCATGTGCGGGGGCAAGTCCAACTTGACCGCTACTGGGTTTACTATGGTAGTGATGGAATAGGGACCAAGGTATCTTGGGTTGAATGTGCGTGGCCCTTTTAGAGGTAGATATTTGGTGGATAACCAGACTTGATCCCCTACTTGATAGTGAGGGGCTTCCTTCCGATGTTGATCTGCTCCTTTCTTGTATTGTTCTTTAGCCCTTTGAAGGTGAGAAACAGCTTCCTTAAAGGCTTGGGTGATTGTAGAATGCAGGTAGTCTACTGCTGGTGTTTCAAGATCTTGGAGGGGATCCAACTCCGAGGTTCGAGGGTGACTGCCGTACAAAAGAAAAAATGGGGTTTTCCCAGTTCCCGAATGGACAGAGTTATTGTAGGCATACTCGGCTATCCAAAGGATATCTTTCCAAGTTTTTTCAGTTTGTTGCAGCATGCAGCGTAAATACTGTTCCAGAGTTGATTGGTCCTCTCGGTTTGTCCGTCGGTCTGAGGGTGGTGACTGGTCGATAGTCTCACATCAATTTGAGCCGACCGACAGCAACATCGCCAAAAATGAGAAATAAATTGACTACCTCGGTCCGAAATTAGAACCGAAGGAAAACCGTGCAGGCGGACGATGTTTTCGAGAAATTCTCGGGCCAGAGTTGCTGCTGTCGGCAAGCCTTTGAGCGGAATGAAATGCGCCATCTTGGAGAATAAGTCCACGATTACTAGAATCGTATTGTATCCGGAGCATGGAGGTAGATCGGTGATGAAGTCCATAGAAAGCGTATGCCAAGGGCGAGGTGGGATGTCAATAGGGCGTAAGAGGCCTGCTGGTCTTTCCTTTTGACTCTTGTTTTGGGCGCATACTCCACAGGACATTATAAAGTCTCTGATATCTTTTTTCCAAGACGGCCACCAGAAGTAGCGCTTGATCTTTTCTGAGGTTTTGGCTATACCGGGATGACCTTCCATTAAAGAGTCGTGATAACAAGAGATTACTTTTTTCTGTAAATCTGTGCTGGGTAGGTATAATCGTTCTTGGAAATACAATAAGTTGTCCTTTACTGCAAAGTCCTTTCCCTGCAGATGCCAATTCTGTATGTCTGCTGGAGTTACAAGATGCCTGGCTTTATCCTTAACTTCCTCTATGGATTCTGTGGCGATTACACCCAGAATTCTTTGTTCGGGAATGATTGGTACAGGTTTAGGGTTGACCAAGTGTTCTTCCACTCCCATCCGAGAAAGGGCATCGGCTTTACCATTCTTTGTACCAGGTCGATAGGTAATTATGAAGTCAAACTCGGCAAAGAATAATGCCCAACGGAGTTGTCTAGAGGATTGGGCTTTTGCGGTCTTCAAATATTGCAGGTTTCGGTGATCCGTAATCACAGTAATGGTGTGTCGGGCCCCCAGCAGATAATGCCGCCAAGCCTTAAAGGCAGACTTGATAGCCAGAAGTTCCTTGTCAGTAATCGTGTAATTGATTTCAGGAGGCGAGAATTTGCGGGACCAAAATGCCACGGGATGCAACTGATTGGTTACCAGGTCCTTTTGTGATAGAACTGCCCCCATGGCAAGGCTTGAAGCATCAGTTTCCACGATGTAGGGGAGTTCGGGGCGAGGGTGTTTTAAGATTGGTGCAGAGATAAATTTAGTCTTCAAATCCTGGAAAGCTTGTTCCGCCTCGGTAGACCATTCAAAACGTTTGTTTTTCTTTAACAAGGCAGTGATGGGCTGGACTATTCGAGAGAATTCGGGGATAAACCTGCGGTAAAAGTTAGCGAAGCCTAACATGCTTTGCACACCTTTTACGGAGGATGGTGATGGCCATTTGAGAACTGCATCGACCTTCTTTGAATCCATACGCACTCCGCCAGGTGATAATATGAATCCCAAGAATTCAACTTCAGTCACGTTGAAAACACATTTTTCCAACTTAGCGAAAAGTTTGTGTTGACGCAATCTTTCGAGGACCATTTTCACGTGTTTCCGATGTTCAGATTCCGATGAAGAATAAACGAGGATGTCGTCAATGTAAACAACAACACATACATCTATGAGCTCTCTGAGGACATCGTTCATAAAATATTGAAAGGCGGCCGGGGCATTGCAAAGTCCGAAGGGCATGACCTGATATTCAAATAGCCCATACTTGGTGCGGAAGGCCGTCTTCCATTCATCGCCCTCTTTTACTCGTACCAAGTGGTAAGCTCCTCTAAGATCCAGCTTTGTATATATGCATGCTTTTCTGACTTGGTCCAGGAGTTCAGGGATCAAAGGTAACGGATATCTATTCTTAACAGTGATCTGGTTCAGGGAGCGATAATCGATACAAGTTCTAAGGTCTCCTTCCTTTTTTGGAACGAAGAACAAAGCTGAAGAAGCAGGGGACTTGGAAGGACGAATAAACCCATTTGCCAGGTATTGATCCAGGTATTGTCGAAGGTGAAGGTTCTCAGGCTCGGTGAGGGCATAAATTCTACTACAAGGAGGAGTAGATCCAGGTATCAGGTCTATCTGGCAGTCATAAGACCTATGAGGAGGTAGAGAGTTAGCCTGATCCTTCCGGAAAACATCTTGGTATTCTAGGTATTCGGGAGGTAACTGGGGAGTCTCTGAAGAAATTGCGGCCAGTGCAACACCAGGTGGAGGGTGACAAGTAGAGACACATTCTGGAAACTGGACCGTTCTTGCTCGCCAACCGATCAGAGGATTGTGTTTCTCTAACCAAGGTATTCCTAGAATAATCTGAAACTGAGGGGCCTTGATCACATCGAACACGATCTTCTCATGGTGTCCATCTTGACTTACTAGCGTCACCTCTTGAGTGGTATGCGTTACTGGCCCGGAGGCTATCTCCGTACCATCCACCGTAGTAATGACGTCCTTTACAGCCTTGGGACAAAGAGTTAGATTCATCCTCAAAACCATTTCATGATCCACATAATTGCCGATGGCACCGCTGTCGACGTAAGCTTCAATTGCATGTAATCGATCCGGATTATCAGGGCTAATGAGGACCATAGGTATCACGAAATGCGAGGTCACGGAACTGGTTTTCACGCTCGGCAAGAGGACCTCTATTCTTGTCGGGCGAGGTCGTTTCCCTGCTCAGAGTTTGTAACTTTGGTAACTGCAGCTCCTACTGCCTTCTTGGCGGGTTTCACCGGACAGTCTCGAAGAAAGTGTCCTGAGTTTCCGCAATATAGGCATAATTGCAACTGTTTCCTCCTTTCCCGCTCCCTTTGTGTTAGAGGACCTTTCAGACCCCCTATTTGCATGGGTTCCCCGGAGTCTACTCCTTTGGAAGGAGTTGGCGGTTTGGAAAATACTCGAGCATCAAACTTGGAACGATCGGCCTTCCTGTTCTGCAGCCTGTGATCTATTTGAACGACCAAGTCTATATAATCCGAACAGTCTTGTGGGGGATTCACTACTTGGGCTAAAACGTCTTTGAGCTCTCCACGTAGACCTCTATAAAAAAGCGTAATCCTTTTGTCCTCAGGCCATTGAGTTTCCACTATTAGCCTATTGAAAGATGCAATATAAGCCAAAAGGTCTTGATTACCCTGTCGCAATGAAAGAAGCTCATTGTCCAAGGCCTGCCCCTGTGAATGTCTTGCGAACAGTTTCTCCATACTAAGCTGAAAGGCTTGAAAATCATGGAGAACCGGATCATCATGATTAACTAGAGGGATCGACCAGTCTGCCGCATTGCCACTAAGGTACGAAAGTACAAAAGCTACTTTTGCTTGATCAGTTGGAAAGGCTGCTGGCCGGCATAAGAAGTGCAACCGGCACTGATTGATAAATACTGCAAACCTCTTTGGGTCACCAGAAAATCGTTCGGGCGGAGCCAGAGGTACATTCCCAGGTAGGTTGATCTGCACTGGATTCATAGAGGATGTTGAAGGAAGATTTGCCCCTGATGCGGGTAACGGGGTCTGTCCGGCTTGTGACTGTAGCACTTGTCTAGCAAGATTGTCTGTTCTCTCCTTGGAAAGAATTAGTTCCCTTCTTAGAGCAGTCGTTTCCTGACGAGCTGCATGCACTTCTGCCCTTAGTTCCCCAAGTAACCGGGTTAGGGGGTCAGTATCCGAGGTTTCCATAGCGCCTGGGCGATAGTTTTGCGGTAGGCTTTGCGTTCTGTAACGCTCACCTGATTCTCGCAGAGGCGCCGGTCTTATCTTCAAAGGTGATGTGTAGCACCCGGTTGGCTCTTTGGGCTGGACCTCTGTGCACTGTATGCCTGATGTGTAGAGTAAGATGTCTACAGATAGAAAATATGGGGTTAATGAACTGGGGTTATTGGGGTGTCCCTATCTCTTTCCTCTTCTCCTCTCCTGTAGACCCCCAAAGGTTAACGCTCTCACCTTAGGTAAGTGAATGCCGAGCTCTCCATCTGCCTCGGGGCAGGGTGCTGTAACCAGTTTCTTCACTGGATAGGTAGCGCAGGCCTCTTGACTTCAGAGGACTGCTGTCCGTCGTTTACTGCACGAACGGTAAGTTTCGAGTCATTCAAATGTCTTTAAAGTCTTTAGTAATAATGTCTCTTGTTTTGCAGGGTGCCGGCAATGGCGGATGACGGGCTGAAGTGAGTTGAAGATGGAGCCCGTGTGATGAATAGAAGCGCCTGGAAGCACGTAAGTAAGCGCTTGTTGCCTGCTTCACTATGCGCTCTAACTGTCTTTTTATTTTGCAGGTACGAGTTCGGAGCGGCTGCAGGGTGCCGGAATACCCACTGGATTAGATGTGGAAAGGAGTCATGGCACGTGAGTATTAAAGTTCCCCAATGTCTTTAAACGCACCTTGTTTTGTCTTTCAGATGCGGGATGCAGCGCCGAAGAGTAGGTAAGCCTTTGCCTTTCAGATGCCGGAATGCTAACCTGTTCTTTCTTGTCTTTATAGGTGTTGCTGAAGACTGGATTCAGGATGGTAAGCCTTTGCCTTTCAGATGCCGGAATGCTAACCTGTTCTTTCTTGTCTTTATAGGTGTTGCTGAAGACTGGATTCAGGATGGTAAGCCTTTTTCCTTAGGCCCAGGACCGGATGCAGAAGACACGATGAGCGTTCTGCTGCAGAGGTTGCAGAATAACGCAAAGCAAGATTCATCCACCGGGTGTGGTTTAAATAGCCTCCTGTAGTGCTTAGGTCCCTCCTTCCACAGGCACGCCTAAGTAAGAAAAGAGTTCCTGGTAAGAAAAGAGTTCCTGCCTTCCAGAAGAGTTCCAGTGTTCTGAATCTAGGGAGTGGCTCCAGCCCCACCCAACAGGAAAAGTAGTTCCAAACAGAAGAGGATCAGAGGCTCAACTGGCAGGCAAGTAAGCAGCATGGTCTGCTGAAGGTAAGTCCACCCAAGCATTATGAGCCCGGCGCTTCCAGCGCTGGGACTGGGCATATTTATGAGCCTGGTGCCACTGGCGCCAGGACTGGGTCCAAAAGGTCCCAATTGGGACTGGTTGGCACTCGGAACCTGGGTTATGGATCTGCTTCCAAGGGAGTTGGGAAAACCCTGACCTTTTGGAAGCAGAGATCATGACAGGCATAAATAAGAGTGGTGGCTCTAAAAAGAGAATACACCATAGAAAGGCACAGAAAAGGTTTTCTAAGCATATATTTCTATGCTTTCAGTTGTAATGAAGAAATATGTACACACACAGATATGTTGTTGAGTATGTGTTTGGAACAAATTGATGCAGAGTTTTAACATTGTACATTTGAATTGATAACATGTTGTGATAAATATTAAAATATGTGTATTTTTCGATAATCACATGGTGAAGTGCCCTTTGTTTGAGTTAAAAAATGCAAAGAATTAAGTACACATACATCTAGGTCGGCTCACTCTGAGCGGCAAGGGAAGGAAGCTGATTTGTGGGATTTTCTTTAATTCCTGAAAGACACAGCCATTGCCATCTGCAGTCCTCTCAGCAAACATACCTTCTGCCATAGTCTCTCCTTGCACACCACACCCAGGAAACTGTTTTGACCAATCCCCTGGCAACCACAGTCTCATTTCCATGCCTGTCATCCTCAAAAGCCCGGATGTGGCACGTGCAATCCGCAGACTACAGCGTTGTCCACAGACATATCGTGCAACATACGGGGTGGAGAAAGAAATTTCAACCAGGGTAGGAGATTTCCACTTTAGTGGTGACTCTGAAAATAGCCTTTTTTTAAAGGTGCTTGAATACAAACACCTTTTATTTTTTATTTTTGGGGGGCTTTTTCTCTGCTTTTCCTTTTTAGGGCCTTACAGCAACCGCTGCAAAGCATCCCTTAGATTCCGAAAGAAACAAGTGTTTCCAAGAATGGACAATGAAACACAAATTGCAGTAAAAGTAGGCACACTAAGGGAGTCAATGTTGTCATTGGAGAAAACTGACATCTCAGCATGCCAAAGAACTATACCCATGCCTCATTCAGAAGGCACCTTCCAACATTTTGGTGGGGATTGATGACATTGGGTTTGTTCCGTTGTGCTCATGGTAGCATTTCAGAATAAAACACCTTTACATTTGGGAAAAGCAGCATTAGTTCCTCCACCAACAACTTCAATACAGGAATCAAACTTGGGGCACTGATGTATCCCAAATGCTCTCCTCCACAGTGCACCACCAAAACAACAGCACTACCAAAAGTAGCCATGATTCTACAAAGAGCAAGCAGTGCCTGAAAATTGTGGCCAGGCCCACTCCACCATAAAGCCTCCAGGCTTGGACAACCAAGATCTGTAGAAACACATCTTGCCTTTGCATACCTCTCCATATCAGAAACAAAGCAATTTCCCACTATCCATACAATAACTCCGACCATCTTCACCACACATCCAACACAGCAATGAAAAATGTATTACTGTCACCTCCTGTACAGCACTCCCTTAACACCTGATTGGCTTACCCTCACAGTACACTCCCAGTTCCATGCCAGGCATGCTGAGAAGCTCCGGATGTAATATGTGTGATCCGCAGACTTCTGCAGTGTTCGTGGAACCCTAACACAGGGGAAGCCCTTCTTCCCTTTCCACTTCACACTTTACAGCACTCTCTCATTGGCTACTGGTAAGGAGTCCCACAACCATCCACCAATCACATCTAAGATCTCTACATCTAACTCCAGCAACTCTGTACAACACTTCAGATGTACTGGTGAACATCCAGAGAACAAGTCCCCTATGATTCCCAAGCACCTGCATTCAAAAGTACTGTAAAACTCTCCAAGATTTCTAGTTCCAGATTCATCCACATCTACATCTAGCAACACAAACTTCAGGTATGCAGATATTTTGTAATGCACATAGAAAATAAAAACTGCATGTATGTTACCAAAGCATAGCAAGTACATATATTGCATGCTCAAGAACAGGGTGCCTGCCACTTGAACTGCATAACCTACCAAATAATCATACTGTCATTTCTACCATCACCTCACATCAACTGACAGTTACTTACAATGCTGTTTCTTTCATAGTTTCCTTGAACTGACCACTATCATAACAGCTGCAAACCACATATTTCAATAACAGCACCACTGCCTGTGATTTTTTTTTATATACAAACCACATTTGGAACATTTTCACAGCATGTGGAAGTGCCAGATCCTATGTGAAATGCAAAAAATGCACACAAAAAGGGAAACTGCATCAATATTATGAAAGCATGCCAAGCACATGCATTGCACATTTGACAAAATGCACCATTGGAGGAAAGCAAAGAAATGCATGTGTACATTGGAAACAGTGCTATCTGTAAATTAAAATACATAACTTTAACAACTGAAAAAATAATGTCTGCATTCATGTAGTGAGCATCTATGTGTGAGAAATTTAACACATTCCACACACGGTAGCATTCTCCTTTGCAATCTCTACATCTGTCTGCCCTTTTTCTCACTCTAGTATGACTTCCACTAGTCCATTTCCAGAACAAATAGTGCAAAAACATCTAACACACTTAAAAACTGCAGCCCCAGAGGGCACAGTTATCATGGCAGCACTGGCCCCCATACCATCAATGCTAATACTCCCAAGTCCCCACTTCTATGCAGTGTTCTACAATTGCACAGGCACACAAACTCTTCCTGCCAACAAATCCTCCTACAATCTAAAACAATATGTTATCCTATTGCCATTACTGTACCATTAACCCACATACCAATTAACTTATTTTTCAATTGCAGTGAAAAACCACCTGTTAAAAGCCAGTGACTTACTCTTCACATCCAAAAAAGTAAGTCCCAGTACTGTTGTGTTCTGCTGTTACTCAGACAATGCAGTGCTGTTGTATTGTAGCCTAGACAATGTTACCCAAGCCCAAAGCATGTGCTTCTCCCTTACTCTTTGAACCTTTCCAGTTCCACTGTTTCTATTGTCATCAGAACACTAGTATGTAGAAACCCACTCGTTTTATGAAAACATTGCAATGTCCTTACTTCTTGTTACGCAACGTTTGAATGCAGTACCCTCTGGGAATCCTACAAACAACTATGACTACAGGTATAGGCAGCCCAGCCTTTGGTAAAAGCTTGTACTACACAGTTTTAGTAGCGTGTTGATCAGCCAGGCTTATCTCAAGAGGGGAAAGGTGAGCTGTAGTGGAGTTACACACAGATTCATAATTACAGGTATTCAAATAAACTCTTAAACTCAAGGTTTCTTGCATAAACAATTAATCATTTATTTATCAGTCAGTTATAAAGACTTCTTCAGAAGAGAGCAATAGAATATTAACACACAAATATACTTCAATACTGTACACTCTGAGTTTGGCACGCAAAGGAAAACTAGAAGGACATTTCCACAAAGAAATGGCGAAAAAAGAAGACCAGGGACCATTTTAACAAAGGAGGCTCAGCGCCTTTTGAAAAACATGGCTTGCCAGAGCTGGGAACAGTTCACAGTCAGGGTAAATCATGGTAGTTCATACAAAAACCACTGCCACCAGCCATTCTGAGAGGAAATGGTAACATATAAATGCTACATGAGTAAATACACTTAGGGGATACTAAGTAACTCCTCCAGAACTCTATTGTAAGATAGGGTGTGCTGGGTCTAGAATTTTACAGGACTAAGTGAAGTCAATTTCACTCCACTGCTCTGAGAAACAGCAGTTGATCCCACAGAAGGTATTTAAACCTTGGGAAATCTGGAAGACTTCCCTGTGGCACTGCACTGAAGGTACTTTGTGAAACAATTGCAAAAGATGATGCCTATGTAGTTGGTTAGACTCCATAACCAAAAAGAAACAGTGTATAAAATCACATTAAAATACACGAGAGAGTGGGAAAAAGGGTCTCATTCTCACCAGGTAAAAAAATGAAGTCCTAAAAATCCAGCAAAGTGGCTGGGATCTCTAACGTGGAAGGAATTAGCACATTTTTCAGAATTCTCCCTAACACTTATCACCCCCAGACTAAGGGACAGGAGGATTTAATCCAACCATGGATGAATTTCCTTACTCCAGTCGGTTATACTTCCTGGAGAGACATCAGCATTTTGGTGATTTTAAACCGTGACCTTTGTTCAATGGTAAAATCAAACCCCTGAAGTCTGATTGATCATCTTAACAATTTAGGATTTTCCCCCTTCAGCTGCATTAACCATCTCATGGGTTGGTGGTCTGTTTGAATCACAAAAGTAGAACCACACAAGTATGCTCTAAACTTTTTCAAAGACCACACAATGGCAAAACATTCACGTTCTATGGTTGCCCACCTTGTTTCAGGTTTCTTTCGCTTCCTTCTGATGAAGCAGATGGGGTGTTCCCTGCCTTTCTCATCCAGCGGACTCAGAACTGCACCTATACCTGTATTGGAAGCGTCCATCTGTAAAATAAAGGATTGGCTATAGTTAAGAGCTCTTAAGACTGGAGATTGACAAAGGGCTTGTTTAAGTCCTTCAAGTGCCTTAGTGCACTCCTCATTCCACCTGAACTTCTAGGGAAATTTGGGTGAGGAGATCACATTAAAAGGAGAAGCTATGGTTCCATAGTTCTCAAAGAAGTTCCTATAGTAAACAGTGAGGCCTACAAAGATTCTAACTTGTGTTTGAGTAGTAGGGGTGGCCCAGTCTTGTACAGCTTGTACCCTGCTTGGCAATGACCTGATTTCACCTCATCCTACCTCATGACCAAGGTAGACCACTTTACTCTGACCAATTTGACATTTACTTGTCTTTATGCTCAGATTGGCCTGCTCAAGAGCCTGCAATACATATCCTAAGGGATCCACATGTTGTATATCCTAAGGGGTCCAAGTAGGGCTGAACACTGCAATGTCATCCACATATGCAATGCAGAAGTCCTCCATCCCATTCATAACTTTATTCACCATCCTTTGGAACGTAGCAGATGCATTCTTTAATCCCAAAGGCGTAACCTTAAACTGGTAGATGCCTGCTGTGGTTGAAAATTCAGTTTTCTCCTTGGCATGGTCTGTCAGAGCTATTTGCCAATAGCCTGAGTTTAGGTCAAATGTACAGAGGTACATGGCTGAACCAAGCTTGTCCACCAGCTCATCCGTTCTAGGTAAAGGATGGGCATCAGTCTTGGTGACTGCACTAAGGGCTCTATAGTCCACACAGAATTTCAATTCTTTGGATCCTACCTTTGGTACTAGCACAACTGACTAGACCAAGGACTTGTAGATGGCTCTATTACCCCGAGATTAAGCATCTCGTTGGCCTCTTCCTTTATGTGAGCCCTTACATGGTCTGACATTCTGTAACCTCTGCTTTTAACAGGTAAACAGTCACCAGTGAAAATCTCATGCTGGCCCCAAGGGCTCAAGCCTGGTGATTGTGAAAACAGAGGGGCAAACTGATTAAAGGAGCTTTGCACTCCTCCTTTTGTTCCAGTGTGAGATCAGAAGAGAGATTAACTCCTTCTATCTTTCCATCTAAAGGTTTTTCCCTGAGGAGGTCAGGTAGAGGTTCACTCTCCTCCTCCTCCTGATCAGAGGCTAGAAGCAAAGCTCCCGGGTCTGGACTAGAGACATAGGCCTTTAGTCGGTTGGTGTGAAAGACCCTGGGGCCTCCTTAGGATTGCCTAAATACACCAATGTCGTAGAGACAAAAGTTTTCCAAAGTAGTGCTTCTATTTGTGTAATATGTTTCAAGTAAATTGTTTTTTTGTTTTAATTACCTGTCTGTTTGGATATTGTGTGGCTATATTTTCTATCTCTTGGTCGGATGTTAGTACTCTTTTTCTGGATGAGGCTGGTCCAAGGTTCAGCCAAACAATGTGCTCAGATTTGCCATATAAGGCTATACCTTAAACGGTCTGCAGCTTCGTATGACCCACATTCTCTATGGGAGAGCATTTTTATACTGAAGCTGTACAATTTCTGTGATAGAGTTCTGTCAGATGATGTGTCATTCCAGAGGTCCTTTAGCTCTCTTTTCTCAGCTTTGGTGAGATAGGCTATGACATATCTTGCAACTGCAGTGGAATTGTCTGCAATGTATTGTACTTCTGTTTGCATTCCACAAGAGTGCAATCACTGCATTGTAATCATTGATGTACTTGGATGCTTCCTCCCTTTTCATGTTGTATGTATTTTTTATGGGAGTTGCCTTCTACGCTGTGTCTAACAGAAGACATCAAGCTATTTACTTGTCCTTTTTTACACACTGGTATAGGGAAGTCAAAGCAACATTTGGTATAGTATTTCCCTTTTTTATATCTACGTCGGCAGTATTTGCCACATTTATGTTTTTGGAAGCGTAACACTTGTGTATGTAGGTCACGGTATGTGGATTCTGAAGGAATGATGCAGGTAATATATTTTCCAATACACTGTAAAACAGTGGCGCTAGAATCATCTTTTATCCACAAAAGCATGTGGATGTGTGGTGTTCTCTGGATTGATATTCTTTTCTCCAAAAGAAGTGTTGTACTTCTCTGAGTGGAGGGGTCATTTTATTGCAGGTAAAATGCAGCAAGGCTATGAAGCGATGGTGAAAGTAGTGAAAGTACCTTGATATATTTACAGGGTCAAGAGATCAGAGTTCTCCTGGTGTTTTTATGTCTATTCATCTTTATTTTGGTTTGCAGTGTGTAAGAATTTGTGCAAGTCATCCAATGCTTATTCTCCACTACTTAAAGTGGCAAACCATGTGGGTGGGCCTAGTTTCCTTAGCATACAACGTACATCAGCATGATGTCCGAACTAGTATTCTTTTGTACCACGCAAGTTTCACAAGAGATTTGTGATACTTGACTGCAAAACTTCAGCTTTGTCATTTATTTTTTGAAGCAGCTGAGTAGAAGATAAGTTTAAAAAGTTAGAGCCTGTTTTTAATGTGTGTGCAACTCCATAAAATAGAGTTGCTAGTTCACTTTCGAAGAGGAGGTGGAACATGTATTCAATCATTTTCCTGAATCTTGAGATCTTCAGAATACATTTGTCAAGAACGATATCCTGGTGCACTAATTTGTGTGGACCTTTCATGATATCATCCTCCTTTTCCTGTAAGAAAATGTAGAGGAAAATGACATGCTGCTACACTTTTTTCCCATATGCTCATTGGGATCATTTGGGGGGATGAATTTGATATGTTTTTAATGAATCATCAATTGTGTCTTTGGAGTGCAGTGGGTGAATGGTATACTGCTCTAAAATGTTGGCTGCTGTAACAGGATCTACACATTCAAATTGGCCAGTTTCTGGTGACTCTTGAATAATGTTGATGGTTTCTCTTAGGTTATCCTCTATGTTTTTATCTGTGTAGTACTCATTGTTTTCTTTTAGATATTGTAGGGCTTGTCTAACATTGTTTAAGTTGACTAGATGTTGCCATTTTGTTTTTTTTTGTTGGCACACCATTAACTAGATACCACAAAAAGATAGAGCAATTGCCAACTGTGATCTAATTTAGTTAAAACCAAACAACCTCTGGTTTCCAAAAACAGGCAGCCCACCTGTTCTTTGGATAAAACTACTGTGGTTGAGGGCAGAATTATTTTTAGAGAGGCAACAAAGAACTGCTGTGGTTTAGCCACTAGCAGAAAAAAAGGCTGTCAGAAAGGACAGAAAGGGATAGAGTTGAATTTCTAAATATCCCTTCCTCCTACTCAAATGTGTCCCTATGTAGCGCTGATGTATCACCGACAAACAGGAGACAGAATAAGAAGGTACACTATTTACTTCTAGTTGTTGTCTGTAACATTCAGCCTTGTTTAAATCATGCCCCTCAACCACTCACTTCCACTATATGTCTGTGTTGGAAGAGACAAATAGCCAGACTAACACTTGGTGGTCTAGTGGTTGGGTGTGCACACATCCACTGGGTTATATAGAACGTTCATGACCCAGGGATTGTGTAACAACCACACACACCAAAGTTTAAAAAGAGGCACAAACACAAATTATAAAAACTCAAAAGTTGTATTACATGACATGATTCATGACGGACTGCACAACGGCCATGCAGACAGGCGCTGTGGACGCTTTTAGCAAACGGATGAGACTCAGGATGTAGCCGGTGCATTTTAAGCAACCAGGTTCAGGATTCCCTATTTGACCTTCGGGGACAAAAAATATTGTATGATCCTAGATGAGAAAACCATGTTCATTCAATTCTAACATTCAGGGTCACCCGTCTGTCCCAGCCTCAAAGACACACGAAGGAGGTGGTAAAGTAATTCCCCTGCCTTCTTCTCTTTTTTTGAAATTCAAACTTTGGTATGTACAAATTAGACCTACCTCTTTGTTGAAAACCAAAAGACTGTCCTGAAGAAAACGGCCACAACACATATGCTGTCGCTGAAACCGGTAGACAGTAATACTAATACTAATACTAATGCATTTTTCTATCTATGAGCAATTTTTTACCTCACACCACTAGATGCAGTAAGAATAAGACCTAGGGAAACGCCTAGTGGTGTGTTATGTCTCTATGTTGGTTTGTAACACAACTTTTGAGTTGTTATAACTTGTGTTTGTGTCTCTTTTTAAACTTCGGTTTTCTAAGCTGTTCCTGAAATGCAGGCTCTTGAATGTTCTTGCAGACCAGTGTGGCTGCGCACTGGATAGAAGTCTATGGTTTGTAAAGTTTTCATTTTACTTTTGTCTTTTAGTTTCACACAGTGATTGAGGAATTGTCATAAAGATTTAAAGGATTGTTGGCATACATTAGTGCTTTTCAGATGTTTTTATGAGATTGTGAAGAACTGTATAGTGGGACAGTTTCTTGCTTTCTTTAGTCGTGCTTGGTTTAGTTTTTTGGAGTGAGGCTACTAGCTCTTTTGTTTTAAGGTTTTCTATGAATTGATTTAGAGGTGGATTACTTGTGGTGTACTTTTAGTCTTATCTGCTCTAGTTTTTCATTCTTTTCTACCAAGTTGCTGTTTGGTAGGCATTTTGTTGTGTCTGTTTGGAAATTTGAAAGGTTGTATTGGGAAGATGTACAATGAATATTCATGTATGGTGGATGGGTGTGTCAGTGTTATTTTAGAGATGAATAGAATACTGTTTGAATGTGAGGTGGTATATTAGGTGTGGGTGGCAAGGTTGTGGAATACGAGTGTACAGAGGTGTTACGGTGTGGAGTTAGTGAGGAAGGGAGTAGTAGTGCGATGGAATCTGTATGGTGATTGTGCTGTTTTGAGGAACAGAGTTGGTGTTGCAATGGTGGTGTGTAGATGAGATTAGCAGGAGTGTGTATGGTGGAATATAATGGGCTAGAGTGAAAGAAATGTTGGTTTGACAAAAATTAGTTTGAAGGTAATGTATATAGTGGCATTGTGTTGCTATATGAACATACATATGCCTGGTTAATTCATGACTTTGTCAGATGCAAAGGGCATTCATTTTTCGATTCTCAATTGCAGTGATGTGCTTCTTTCCTGTAATTGTAAAAGAAAGTTAGTAGGCATATGTGGTAATGGTGAAGTACTGTTAGGCAGCATGTTCTTCAAATGTAAGACGTGTGTGTGCATTTGCAGAAGCTGTGTAACAATTTGTAAAAGCAAAGAATAGTTGATGGACTATATTTGTAGTACACTTTAAATGGCAGTTGGTGAGTATAAGTTTAATGTGTTAGGAGTATATGAATACTTGCTAACATTATACATGATAATCTGTCAGTGTTTATGTAGTCAGAGTTTTTGTTTGCATTTTGGGACTTTTAGTTCCACTGTTACTATTCTAAACTTTGCAGTACAAGTCACAGAATGTAGAGAAAAAGGTAGGACTGCATAAGCAGCTGGAGATTGGAATTGGTTCTGTTAGTAAGTATACATGTACTGTTAATAAAACTGGCACACACTGAGCGGCAATTACAAATGGTGTCCAAATCCATTTGTCCTGCTTTTTCTTTGTTTTATGTAAAAGGGACACACTGTTGCTGGAAATGAAGATATTTTAATTTCTTAAAAAGGCACCCAAAAATATATTTAGAAAAGCACAGCATTACGTATGTTTATTTTGAATACAATTGTACATTTTAATTGTGTTTTTTCTTTCGCATTTTGGGACTTGGACTTTCACTTTCATAATGGGTGAAGTCAATTGGAACTGGCAGAATGCAAAGGGAAAAAGAAATACTTAAGAAGCACCTATACATTTGAATGGGCTATGTTGGGGTGTATCCATGTGCTGCCAATATCTTAAACTGTGAGACACTAAATGGCATTTCAAAATGGTGTACAGGTCTATTTTATCTTTTGTTCCCTTATTTTATGGAAAAGTGACACAGTGCTGCTGTACATGCACATATGCATTTGTTAACTTTCACACAATTGCTTGTAAAAAAGGAAACAATTTGAAAGGGAGAACATTGCAATTGCTTGCTGCTTCATGTGAGCAGGTGATGAATGCTACACTGAATGGCATTTGCTAGAGTGGTTATTGTAAAGCGTATTACAGGGTAAGTGGCAGGATCCATGTATATATATATATATATATTTGTGAAAGAGTTGAAGATTTTTGAAAAAAAAAACATATAAGCATATGTGTACTATGTTTTGTTAGATGCAGATCTTGCTGAATCTGGAAATAGAAATCTTGGGCATTTGCACAGTGGTTTTTGATGCAGATGATTTTCATTAATAGGAGATATGTACTCTGAGAATTCAAATGTACATATGATGTGTTGAAGAGAGGTGACAGGGTTAGGTGTAGAGGTTTTGGAAATGTTTTGTGGATGGATGTGTGACTCTTTGAACAGAGCCACGGAGGGAGAGTTAAGAACATGGAAGTGGAAAGGGTAGAAGAGCTGCCCTCTTCAAGTGGGTCTGCAGACCATGCGGCAGTCCACAAACGGCACGTGCCACATCCAGGTCTTTTGTGGCTGCCTGGCATGGAAAGGGGACTGTGGTAAGTAGCCAATCGGGTTTGCTGGTGTGCTTTATAGGAAGAGAGTGTAGTAGGAGTTTTGTTTGCAGGAGTTGTGAGAGCAGTGATAATGGCTATGGCTATGGGTTTGAGAAGGTAGAGTGTGTGGATTGTGGGGCACACTTCAATTCAATCTTTGAAGGGATATGGTGGTAATCAAGGCATCCTTGCAAATATTGGATTGGCATATGTGGACATTTCTTGGCATACAGGTTGTGGGTCAAAATTGGGCAAACTTGCTTTTAAGAGAGCATGGCTCACTTCGAATATCCAGCTATTGTGGCTGTCCATTGTGGAGGGGACAGTTTGGTGTTTGTGACTCCAGTGTCTTTGCAAGTTGTGCTGAAATATTTTTTTAAAGCCTAATGCAACTGTTTCTTGCTGCTCAGATTATTTTTTGGAAATAAATCAGAGACGCACATGGAGATGTCTAACAAACATTTTTAGTCCTCAAATTGAACAATCAAAGCAAATTGTCAATAAAGGTGTATCCTTTTTTGAATGCTTCAGTAATCTCATCTTTTGAGAATGATAATACCAATTGTCAGGGTGTGCATTTTTTTTGTTGTCTACGTCGAATTCACTACACAGATGTTGAAAATGCAGTTTTCCTTTATAATGTAAGAGATGTATTGAAGATGTTCCTTTAAGAAAAAAAAGACATAAAAAGGAAAAACAAACCCCCAAAAAACAAAAAAGGTTATTTTCAGAGCTACCACTAAAAATTAAATAACTTACATTGTGTTTAATTTCCCTTCCCGCCCCGTTCAATTGGATGATCTGTCTGTGGACACCTTTTGTGGCTGCCTGGCATGGAAAAGGGACTGCTGAGGCTTCGGACAGTCGAGGTGCCTGCGGACACTAGGGAATCAGCCAATCAGGGTTTCTGGGTGTGGTGTACAGGAATAGAGGGTAACACAAGTTTTGTTAGTAAGAGTTGTGAGAGGATTGAAAATGGCCAAGGCAATGTCTTTCAGCAGCAGAGTGTTTGGATGTTGGGGACTCTTGGTTCCACTGGCTGAAGGTGTATACTGAGCATTGTGGAATAGCCAAAAATCTTGGATTTCCTGAATTGAAGTGTTCTGGTATGGAGTGCCTGGCATGAAGTGGGAAGAGTTCCTCCCATTTTGTGCAACTATGGTTCAATTAAAGCATTCAGACATTATTATTCATTGTGGTGGGAACAGTTTGGGGGAATGTGACTGGAATCTCATTGCAGTTTGCAATGAAGCAGACATTGGGAAAGTTGAAAGAAAATGATCCCTAATTCCAATATAGGGGCTGATTCATGGAATTATTTGTGCCAAAGAATTGGGATATGTGCGCCATACTATCCGCAAATCTCTGTTTAACAAATGGGGATTTATGGGCAGTATGGCGCACAAATTCCCGTTTTTCGGCGCACAAATTCCATGAATCAGCTCCATAATGTTTAATTGCCCAGAAACAGAAACAAGCAAGGTACAACGTCAATAAAGCTGCCTGTGCTTTTGTTTGCGATGTTGGTATGACATTGTTCCACAATGAGAACATAATATGATGGGGCCAATATTTTTTGGCAAGATGTAGTCCATCTAAATGATGTGGTTAATCAGATATTTGGGGAAACATTCAAAATGCTTTGAAGCAGTTTCTGTGAAAAAGAGAAGAAATAATGAATATCAGTAAAATGTTTTCTTACTTCTGTTTAAAAGCAAACATTAAAAATATATATATAAAAGCCTAAAACCCCCCAAAACATTTCTTTTAAAAGCCACTTTTTTTGAGTGGAAAACAATTGCAATGATCGCAAATGTCCCATGCCCGGAATTTTGTACATGTCCATGCACTACCACGCTGTCCATGGACTATGCTGGTTGCGCAGCGGCCTGTGTATTTTTTCCCTCATTTCTATTTTTTGACTGTGAATGGTGTCTCCAAAAGGAACCTTTTTTTGTATGTTTTCAATTTTGGATTTTCTTCTCTGGAAAGGCAAGGAAGGGGGGGGGGAGGGGGTTCCAACCCTGGGGGTGATGGGGCAGGTGGAGAGAGGAAAATGTTGTGCAGGTCATAATCATGTAGTTGGCAGTGTTTCTCATGCTCCTTGACCGCAGCCTCGAAAGCACTCAAACTGCCCCTCCCCCACCGATTGGTGCTTCACAGTATATGCATAGCACTGGGACCCTTGAAAGGTAAGGGTCAACAGTGTTTTGTATGACCTGCAAAGTCGCCGCTGGAATCCTCTGCCCCGAAGCAGTATCCTTTGTGTTGAAAGGAGCAGATGAAGATGATGGGGTGGCGGAAGACTGAGAAAGGTATTGCCTTCCTCAGAGCACTCTGGTGGGCTGATTTGGTGTGGCGCCTCAAGGAAATAGTCCTGTAGGAATACAAGCCAGGTTTCTAACAACTGAGTACAACTTTGCACTGAGTGCATTGAACCTTGCTCGTATGTGCCTTTGGAACATTCCCAACGATGGTGAAACATTGCGACACCGTGGACTCACTCCGAGTACTGGTGACAGGGACTTGCTCCACATCATCATCTTCTTCTTCTTGATCCTCCTCTGTATCACTCCACTTGTTCCACTCTGGAGGCCCTCTTGGTTGTTGAGGTGATGGTGCTGGTGATGAGGGAGCATCAGAAGCCAAGATGGCCATAGGAGATGCCATTGCCATTGAAGCAGGTTTTCTGAGATTTGGAAAGCAGGTATTCTCCATATGATCTCTCCTGGACAGCCAGATTGAGAATGAGGAAAAGTAATTGGTGGGCCCCTTTAGAGGAACCGCCCGTGGACAGTTGTGCTGTTCGGGGGCTACTGAGTAGAAAATAGACATTGGAAAGGAAAGTTATAAAAGCTGCCAGATCAACGTAGAAAGGGCCTATAAGCTGTGCAAGGATAACGTTTTCTGCTTTAAACTCCCTAGATTGGCTGGGAAAGCAATTTGCATCTGTCTGCACAGTTACGCTGTGCTGGTGTGGACACCCTTCTGGCAGGGACCTTTTATTGTGCATGCGCTGGAAGTCCGTAGGATATGAGCGGTGACCGTGGACTAATTAAAAGTGTGTCATGTGAATACGGACATGGCCGGATATACCGCCTGTCCGGGAGCACCCCCATTTTGAGTGTGAATATCTCGAACAGTTACATGGTCTGCAGAATCATAATGGGACTTTTAAAAGCAAGGGAATACAACACAACAATAAAGAAAACATTTGTAGTACAAAAAACATATTTATTTAAGAAAGAGATGGTGTATCTGGGAAACATAAATGGGAGAATTAGGAATTTGTGTAGAATAATCATGAGGGGAGGAAGGGACTGAGGTTACATCAAATCTTCTTTGAGTAAAATGTTCAGAATTGTATGGGGATGATTGCTGGGGACAGTGATAAGGAACATTTTAATCTGGTGGTTTTTCACATATTGTACAAGTTCGTTGATGTTCTCAGTTAGTGTATCTCATTTTGTTGAGAAGTTCTTTTTTTGACTATTTGCATTTGGGGATGCAACTTCTGTTTCTAATTGTGGGGACTGAAAATGATGAAACTGGGGCATGCTTTCATCAAGAATACTATGGGTTGTAAGAGAAATAGAAATACTTATTTTACTACCGTGTGTACACAGTACACAGTACATTATTTGTTGACAGTAAAATATGTATTGCATACCATTGGAAATGGTATCATCGCTCATTTCATCTCTTGGGAAGTTCTCTTCCAACAATTCTAGTGTGCTTGCCATTTCTGTGAGAAAAAAGAGCAATGTACTTACTATTTAATAAGAATGTGTTGTCCAATAAGCAGCTGCTGTTACCAATCTGTATCCATAGTTGTACTGGGGATATTATATGAAGTGTACAGTTATGGTTTGTGATTGGTGCAATAGTATTTTTAAACGTGAGTATTTGTAAAAAAAAAAAAAAGGTATAATTGCATTGTGTAAGCATTCATTGTGATTTTATGTATATCTGTTTGTTGGGTCTACCGATGATTTTGAGCCTTGCAAAGGCTTCTTGCCACCCTTGGATTACCGCGCTGTCCGCGGGCACTATATCTGCCATATTGGGGTAGCAAGCATATAATATAGGGAACTTGTAGCAGAGTAAAGTTGAACTAGCAAAAAACCTATGAAATTCTCTGAAACAACTTTGTTAAAGGGACTTTATGGTAAAAGTTGCACTAATAAGTTAGTGGCACGAGTTATGGTTGCTTAGTTTATCCTTACAGGCTCATTTCTGAGGTTTTACGGTTTTACAGAATTTCATAGGTTTCTCCATTTTGGGATACCCATGCCCTGCCATTGGAATCTGTTGATTCCTGATTGAAGACAATATGGCCCCTGTGGTGTCTTACTTTCTATTGCCCGTTAACTTGTTTTCCCAAAGTCCTGGGAAGCCCTGAATCTGTCCCTTCCCCTGACTGGCTGTTGGGTGGAAGTTCCATATTGTATTGTGGGGAAGTCCATGCCAGACTGGCTGGAACCTTCCCAATGGCTGTATGTTGTGGGTATGCCCTTGGAATGGGACCTGCGTGAATGAAGTGTGTGAAACATATACCCTTTGTGTTATGGGTGTCTGATTTCTAGTAGGTGAAAAAATGAATGGGACAGCCCTACCCGAAACTGTTATGAATGGAGTGTGTAGTGCTGAATGGCTGGGTAAATGTCCCAATCCACATTCCTTATTGTGAGTGTCTGGATGGAGAAGCATGGCCTGAATTCTTTGTGAGCCTGATTGGCTGCCTGCCTGAATGCCCTTCGGAATGATTGGTTGTCTGAGTGTGACCCAGCAGAGTGAAAGAGAGACCGAACAGTATATCTGGGGACCTCTCACTGATGGAAATCGCTCAGAAGCTGTAGTCAAAACTTGACGCCTACTCTCGAAGCTGAGCCGAAAGAAGAAGATTTTGCTGCTGCTTTCATTCGATGCAATACGAAAGCTGTCATGTCTCCAAGAACTGATCCAAGAGAGGACCTGGCTAGTACACCTCTCCCCGAGCTACAAAGGAACATCGTGCAAGAACTAACCTTCACCAAGGCTCTCTGGAAGTCAGTCATTGAAATGCTGCCGACCGGAGACTGGGACCACCGAGCAATCTGAAGAAAAGCGCCAGGACATTGAAGGCCATCGCTGTCGACGACCATCATTGCCAGACGGAGCCATAGCACTCTATTGTGTAAGACATTAGAATAAAGGACTCCCTTGTTCATCACCGTCAATTGTTTTGTCCTGTTTGAAAAGTAAAGGTTGCCGCCGGACCGAGGAGAATCAGCTGGTGGGTTTCACACCGCCCAAAGTCCTCAAAGATGCTGTAGAAGATCTAAAAGCTTGCAGTGGTCGAGTCCCGGTCGGTCACCCCACGGTCTCCACCCCCAGCAGCAGCATAGAGTACAGATGGATCAGTTTAGGGATATGGACAGATTCCGGTGCTTGGTGGCACAGGTGAAAATGTTATCTGAGCAGATATGGAAACTGTGTGCAGTACAGAAACAACAACTGAATGAAAGTGAAGAATGTCACAAGAGTGACATTGCACAGATGATAATACATTTCTACTTAGCCAGGATTCCCACAATAAAAGCAGAACGGACAATGATTTACCATTGAATTAACAAACTGCAGTGCCCCACGATTTAAAACCAAGAAAACCACTGAATGAAATAGGAAATGAAAACAACCACAAAAAGGGGGAGGGGAGGTTTAATCTAGAGTTGAACCAAACCATTCATGTGTGTGTAAATGAGAAAGAACAAAACAGAAATACACAAGAAGAAACCAAGGAACAAAGTAACAAAAGACAGTGTAAAAAGGGTAGGCAATTTGAAACAAGTGAAGTGATGGGTGATACTATAGAAACACATGAAGAGGTTGCATTGCCTGACTGTTCTAATAGTGATCATGTCCCAGCAGAAATTAAAGAATTGGAAAGACCATCTAATGAATAGTATTTCAAACCACACATGTTTCATGAGGCATAAATAACAGGTACTGCACAAAAAGGGGTAAGTGTCACACAACAGAAACTGATTTTCTGACACATGACACTTATGAAAATACCGAACAACTAGTTTCCAGAGTGGACGTAAGTGGAAGAGATCCAAACAATGGGGAAAAGTCTGGGAAATGGGCCAGCTTTTGTTCACTCGGCACCAACTGGCTGTTCTCCAGTGCTCGAAGCTGAGCCTACCTACCCAGCGCAGAGCAAAAGGGGCCAAATTGACCCATCACATGATACATCATGCAGACACTTCAGATTATGGTAGGTTCTCTCATCTTACCATGGGCCTGCTTCTGATGGCTTTATTAGAGGTTTAATTGAGCAGAAAAATCCATCATGGGAGGACTCTAAAAGAGGGATTAGGAAACAATTTCCTGCATATCATTCTATCCAAGATGCTAAGAAAGCAGCAAATAGCATGATTCAGTTAGATGTGTAGCCACGCCAGTTCTTTCAAAATTTGAAACAGGTATTATCATGTTTTGATGTGGCAAGTGACCCCAATTAAATAGAATTCAAAACCACTTTTTTCTATAGATTGAAAAGGGATATACTTTCTCCGCTTGCTTGTGAATTTAATTGTGGTAATACCTTTGGATGAATCATTGAACAGTCCAATGAAATGTATGAAATAATCTCTCATGTGAAGGGAGAGGTTACGAGAAATGAGCCCACCAAACAAAAAACTAAAGAATCAACTCCTGCAATTCTAGAGGTAAAATCTAGGAAGATGACATTGGAGACAGCTAAAATTCAAATAAGGAATGAAATACCACTTAATCCTAGGTGTCTGGCCATGCAAGGGAAGTTAGCAACATCCCAAACACCTGTGTTCTGATGCTTCGATCCCAGTGACAGAAGCTCATACATTAGTGCTCAGTATCTTGGTATTTCTCCCAAGGTGGGATTTCGCTATGATATGTCAGGAAAAAATAACACCCATAATCAGATATATAATAGGCCCTACCAGGCATTGGGGGCCAAGAGTAGGTTTGACCCTGCCACAATGATAGATGGAAATCAGGGGAGACAAGGTATGTTGATAACTTCATTGAAAATGGAAGTCAACAAAGGGAACCACTCCACCCAAATGATAGTCAGAATGTGAACTATGTGCCTCGCCAATATGGTCAGTCCTCTCCACAGGTTGAACAAGGTCAGAGGACAGTCACCCCACAGTCTCTACCCCCAGCAGCAGCCTAGAGCACAGATGGATCAGTTTAGGGATATGGACAGATTCCAGTGCTTGGAGGCACAGGTGAAAATGTTATCTGAGCAGATAGGGAAACTGTGTGCAGTACAGAAACAACAACTGAATGAAAGTGAAGAATGTCACAAGAGTGACATTGCACGGATGATAATATATTTGTACTTAGCCAGGATTCCCACAATAAAAGCACAATGGACAATGATTTATCATTGAATGAACAAACTGAAGTGCCCACGCTTTAAATCCAAGAAAACCACTGAATGACAATGAAATAGGAAATGAAAACACACACAAAAGGGGGAGGGGAGGTTTAATCTAGAGTTGAACCAAACCATTCATGTGTGTGCAAATGAGAAAGAACAAAACAGAAATACGCAAGAAGAAACCAAGGAACAACGTATCAAAAGACAGTGTTAAAAGGGTAGGCGATATGAAACAAGTGAAGTGATGGGTGATGCTATAGAAACAAATGAAGAGGTTGCATTGCCTGACTGTTCTAATAGTGATCATTTCCCAGCAGAAATTAAAGAATTGGAAAGACCATCCAATTAATAGTATTTCAATTCACACATGTTTGATGAGGCAGATATAAGAGGTACTGTACAAAAAGGGGTAAGTGTCACACACCAGAAAAGGATTTTCTGACACATGACACTTATGAAAATACTGAACAACTAGTTTCCAGAGTGGAGGTAAATGGAAGAGATCCAAATAAGGTGGAAAAGGCAGAAGAGAAATGGGTGATGAATTCTGGTGATCCCGAGACATAAGGGCAGTCATTATGGAATCTCTACACACAGCCCGAGTGTTCTCCAAATTGGATCTTCGGGGGGCCTACCATTTGGTTCAGATCAAGCCTGGGCACGAATGGAAGACAGCTTTTAAAACGCCATCAGGGCATTACGAATACCGGGTCATACCATTCGGCCTGTGTAATGCCCCAGCCATCTTCCAGCGTTTCATGGACGAGATCTTTTCAGATTTGATTGGGATCACCATTTGGGTTTACCTTGTTGACATTCTGATGTTTTCTTCATGGTTGAAGGACCATATATCCCATGTGAGGGAGGTTCTTAGTCGATTGTCCTTGAACCATCTTTATTCCAAGGCTGAGAAATGCCTTTTCCATCAGGACAGTATCAAGTTTTTAGGTTATGTGATCAGCAGCTCCGCGATTCATATGGATCCCGCCAAGGTACCCGCCATACAAGAGTGGAGACGAAATTATGACGTAAGATCCCTTCAACGTTTTATGGGGTTCATTAATTTCTATCGATGTTTCATACCCCGTTTTTCTCTGTTCTGACTCATTTCACCAGCAGCAAGATACCTTTTGTGTGGGAAACAGAGGCTATATCTGCCTTGAAGAGTCTCAAGGAAGCCTTTAGTACGTCTCCCATTTTGCATCACTTCGACGATGAGAGACCGTTCATAGTAGAAGCCAATGCATCTGATTTTGCTGTGGGATCAGTTCTCCTACAGAAGGACGAGGACTCTGAGACGGAATTCCCTGTGGGATACTACTCCCGGAAACTGACTCCTAGCGAATGCAATTACACGGTCATTGAGAAGGAGGTCCTGGCCATAAAGACTGTATTCACGGAATGGCGACACCATCTGTTGGGAGGAAGGTTTTCTGTGGAAGTTCGTACCGACCACCGTAACCTGCAATATCTATGTTCCCTTCAGTGTCATACTTCTCGTCAAGCCAGATGGGCCTTTTTCTTTTCTAATTATGATTTTAGCATTACTTATATCCACAGTACTTTGAATCAAAAAGCTGATGCGCTTTCTCGTTACTTGGAAGAAAACATCAAACGAGACAGCCAGGACCAGCCTTTGGTCACCTCAAAACATTTTCTGCTGTACCTCTTGCCTCTTTTGCGTTCTATCCCCCTGGATACATTTACTGACCCTGACAGATTGACATTGTTGAAACGCCCTCAAGTCAGTGAGAAGAGAGGTTTGCTTTATTCTGCAACAGACTGTACATCCCTACAGTCCAACTTCAGATGGCAATGCTGCAAGGTTTCCATGATTCTAAGGTCCAAGGACATTGTGGCGTTCAAATCACCCAAGAACTGATTGCTAGACAATTCTGGTGGCCGGTATGGGCAAGTCAAAGCAAGCATTATGTGGAAAGGTGTCCCTTTTGTGCTCAAACCAAGATACCCTGGAGAAAACCGTTGGGGCTCTTACAACCCACTGTGACACCCCCTTACCCCTGGCACACCATTGCTACAGATTTTATCGTGGACCTTCCACCATCCGAGGGCAACACCTGCATTATGGTGGTCATCAACTGTTTTGCCAAGATTGCTCATTGCATCCCCTTTTCCAGTATCGCCACTGCAGTTCAGATGGTGCAAACATTCTTCCATGACATCTACCGTTTACATGGCCTTCCCGAGAAGATTATTTCTGACCGTGGGTCCCAATTCATCTCGTCCTTCTGGAGTCACCTTTGCCGCCACCTTGATGTACATTGGGCCCTCAGTTCGGATTATCATCCACAGAGTAATGGCCAAACCGAGCGAGCAAATCAAACATTGGAGCAGTATCTGCGCTGCTACGCTAACGCCACCTAGACCAACTAGGAAACTCATCTGGATCTAGCTGAAGTGGAATACAACAATGCGGTACACACCGCTACCCGACTGAGTCCCTATCAATGTGTTTTTGGACTGCATCCTAAGCTCCGGCTGTTTAGTCTGGTGCAACCTAGCGCTTTAACCTCTGCTGACCATCTTGTGATCAAGATCCAAGAACTGCACGCCTTGGCCGCAGGTACCCTCGCTGGGGCTTGCAAGTGCATGAGAGCACAGGTAGATAGACGGCGGGCTTGTGTACCTGCCCTGCAGGTAGGGGATCAGGTATGGCTTTCCTCCAAGAACCTGCCCGTCCGTAATTTGCCCACCAAGCTTGCTCCAAGCTACCTTGAGCCTTTTCAGATTACAAAATGGATTTCCCCTGTGGTCTTCCGGTTGAAGCTTCCCTGTCTTGGCAATTCCAACTCATTTTTCACGTCTCCTTGTTAAAGCCTTACCTGCCCGTTTCCGATGGTCGTTCTGGCTCTCGTCTCTCAGCTATTAACGTGGAGGGTACACCTGAATTTGAAGTGCAGGAGATTTGTGATTTGCGTATTCGATGGGGGGTGCTCCGGTTTTTGGTAGACTGGAAGGGTTATCCCACCTGGAATCGCACTTGGGAGCATCGGGGTAACGTGCATGCACCCCGTCTGGTTCGTGAATTTTTTCTCCTGCATCCTTGGAAGCCTGGGGCCACTGGCCTTTCTGGGAGGGGGCATAGTGTTAGGACACCCACCTGTCAGAGGAGACCGAGGGATTCGCACATTGGGTCCGGTTTGGAGGCTCTATCCCCATTTTCGTTGGTGGAGTCCATGCTCCTCGGTGTCCTCCATTGCAGGGGGCAATGCGGTTGCTGGCTCACGCTTGCGCACTCAGCCGCATTCCGTCTTTCGCGCATGCGCCTTTGGACGGCGGCACATCAGCTTGCGTGTCAAGCCTCACTTTAACGCCGGCTCGCCAGCGTGGATTGGCTGGGGCACGTTGCATTGCAGGCCTTGTTTTCCCACTGGCTTACTTAGCTAGAGGTCAGGTCAGGAACTAGTTGCGTCTCAACGCGATTTGGTTCCTGACCCTCCGCTTCGCTCCTGGCCTTGTTGCTGCTCGTTTTGCTCTCCAGCCTGTTCCTTGCCCTTGGTTCCTGGCCTGGCCCCTTCCTGACTTCCTGACTCCTAGGTTCCTGGTTTCCCTGCTTCCTCCCTCCTTGGGTCCCTCCCCCTTTGTTCTGGGTTCCGACTTATTTTTTTCCCTTGGCTCCCGGTCCTTTTAGTCCTTGGTACCATCCATTCTGCCTAGGGGTTCCCTCCTTTCTCCTGGTTTCTGGACCCTTCCCCTAGTCTTGGGGATTTGTCTTTGCCCTGATAGGTGACCCTCTGCCTGGCCTTGTCTGCATTCTGCCTCCAGCTTGGGTGCCTGCTCTTCGTGGACATCTACTCTTCTCCACGTCTCAATATACAGCTACATACATCTATCAGCTAATCTTTCCAGTTGGAGACTGCCTTCCCTGTCAGAGCTTGCACTGTTCTGGCATCAGGTTAACACACAGGGAAGAGCTCATTTGTGGTGTCAGGAGCCGAGTACCCATCAACCATGTGTATTTAGGGTGGAATTGGGGCTGGTTCTTTGCGCTACCTTTCATCAGATTGTTGCAGCATCATCAACCTACTAGACAGACAGCCTTCACATCAACGTGCAACTTCTGGAAGCTCAGATACGCAGCGTCCCCGGGATGCAATTCTTAACAGTAGTTGGCAATAACTGTAATTATGTTTTTTCAGCAGTATTCTATGAGTTAGAATCCTCCTCAGTCCGATCTTGATGATAAACCTATACAAGCCTCCCAGAGTATATAACCCCGGTCCCATTGGCAGGAAAGTAACCAAACTCCTTGATTATTGGTATTCCTGCTATCCGTAGGCCGGTGATCATTGCAGGGGATTTTAATGAATATATGTTCCCATCACAAAGGTGGGAAGACCAAAGGGACCCCAGGGTGGATAGGGCTAGCCAGAAAGGTGGTATTGAATGCCCCGTCTGATCCTATGGTTGGAAATAACATCTAGAATCCTACAATTTAGCTTGCCTGAATTCAACAATGAAGGCTGGCCTAGATATTCAATACAACTGGTCTAACGGCATTTTCCTGTATCGACTATGGATTAGTCAGGAATTGTGGTGGAAACCAATCTAAGTGATAATTTGCTATTACCATGGGTGTGGTCAAAAGAGATATGCATCCAGATAAGATAATGCTTTACAATGCGGGCCACCATATACATTGTTAAGACGCGAGGATTGAAAAGATGAATCCCTTCCTAAATGACCATGCCAAACTGATTATGAATAGATTGGTCTCTTATGGCGGGAACCTGACAGACACGCTGGGACATTTCTTTAACCATCTAAAAACATTCAGAGTGGGGACAGAGAGGGCCAGAACTGGGCACGCGCCCTTTGATTTAGCAATCCAATTCATGAAAAAAGATCTTCGCAAAGATCGGGCAGCAATTAATAAACAAGGCTACCTAGCTAAGTTGGTCTGAGCTGCCTCTCTTACAGCATTGTCCACTAAATACAAAAATGGGTTTGGCAGCAGCATAGCTCCCTACAAAGTGCTAATTGGAAAAACCTGTTTGATCTATTTCATATAAAATGACAACAGAATATTTTGCTCTTTTTTAAGGTCTTAGCAGGTTCCTTGGTTCAGGAATTGAACCCCTTCCCTGAAGCAACCTGGTTAACATAGATGAGGTCACTCTTTTATAACCCTTCGATAGGTCATCCTGAGGGTAACATACAGCACTGGGATTGGAGAGTGCTGAGATCTTTCGAGGCTGAAGACATCAAAACAGTAATAAAGAATCTAAAAACGTTGCTTGAAGTTGGCCTTGATGCAATACCCAATGTGGTGTTCAAAGTGAACCCGCCAGCATAGGCGGACATTCTGGCCTTATTGGTTTAAAAAAATCTTAATATCGGGCGAGATCCCGGGTAGTTGGAGGGAGTCCACATTGATTACTGTCTACAAGAGGGGAGATACAGGGCCACCCTCCAATTACAGGCTCCTCGTCATGCGCGATTCCTGGGACAAAATATTTGCAGCGCTACTATTGGAACAAATAAATGCATGGGCTGAAACAAACAGCTGCTTGCACAGATGTCAAACTGGTTTTTGCAGGGCCCACAGCACTAGGCACAATAACTGTGTGGTGCAGTTTCTGCTTGCAGACACAATAGCCTGCAATCAAAGGATCTATATGTGCTTTCTATATTACTCAAGAGCTTCTGACACAGTCTCTAGGGTGGAGTTCTGGCACAAATTATCCCAGTGGGGCTTGGATATGGTCCGTCTACACTTTGCAGAGGCACTGTACAGTGAAAAGCAGGTAGCCATTTTATTATCATATGATGGGCGACATTCTAGAAAAACTAAAACCAATATAGGTTTGACATAGGGATGAGTCCTTGCACCACTACTATACAACCTTTACACATCGGACTTGGACACCACCTGCTGGGAATTAAAACTTTTCCCCCAAGAATTTACAGTGAGCCAGTACCCTGGCTTATTTATGCCGATGATACGATCCTTACGGATCGTACACAAATCGACCTACAATGCACCATTAAGGCATTGGGTGAATATGCCAGCATGAATGACCAGTACATAAACCCACAAAAGACTAAGGTCCTGAGAGTACGACAAAACGCTGGGACTCCCTTGCCTGGGCGTTAAACAGCAAAGAGTTAGGGATGGTTCATTGCTACACCTGCTTAGGTTTTCCCTATCTGTTTTTTTCACGACAGTCTTTTGTTTTGGTGAGGGAATATCAGGCTGCATACTCAAGAAGTGGTACCTGCTAAGATGCTTTGTGGGTATGTCTGGTGGTAACAATACAGAGGGCCTTATTAAAATATACCAGAGAAGCATCATTCCTGCTCTGACATACAGGCTTAAATTACTGTCCGAGGCCCTTAAGAGAAAGACCCTGGGAGTGGCAGAGGGCTGTTTCTTTTAAGAAATTAAGCACCAAAAGTCGCTATCAGGATTATTCGCAACAGGCATGCATTATAGATGATCCGTGTTCCTATCTTCTCAAGCCTTGCACTGAAAAAAGAAGGAATTCATATATCGTGCCTAAATATCCTACCCATGTATGAATACACTGGGAGTTGGAGTGGAGTCAAATATGATGACAGATTGTGTCTATTGTGTGCGGAACATGTCGGGTCTAGCTGCCATGTCCTGACATAATGTAGCGTGCTTGGACAACAGTAAAGAAAGGTGCAGGCATTGTGCCAAACTTGGACAATATACAAATGGACCAATTCTGGAGTTCATTATACAGTGCAAAGTCGCTTCTTATCTCTGGCGCTGGGTTCTATGTGTTGAAGGAAGGCGTGAAGTGCTTGCTGGCAGTCGCATAACGGTGCGGATAAAAGAGCTTGCCACCGATCCTTACATTAGACATGCATTTGAAGATGCGTTTGGTTGTTTGTCGATTAACACATTCATACATATCAGTTGAGTTTGTTAACACATTTTATATAAATCAGTTAATTTTATTAATGTTTTAGAGTTTTAGGCTATGCTTGTAATCTGAAATTGTTGAAATGATGAAATTCTGGTATCATTTTTATATTTTAAGATCATATTTTGTGTTAAGGTTTTTGTTAACGAAAATGCACAAATAAAAACACGATTATAATATTTCAGCTGACAGTTGGGTTACATATTGTGGGTGATTCTTTTGCCAAGACACCATGAGTAACAGAAATGTTGGTGTTTGAATGTTATTCATATTAAAACAAACAAGTGGATGTATGTGCAAGTCTAGTAACCAGTGCTTTAAGTGGGCCGGGGCCTGCCGGGGCCGGGCCCCGGCAGTCTCCAAAAAGTGAGGCTGAGCCGGGGCCCTGCCGGGGCCCCCCAGCCCCACCACGCCATGGCAGGACGCATTAACCCGCCGCGGCCGCAGCCGCAACGAGAGATGCGCCCGCCAGTTAAACGTCAGGCAAGCTGACAGAAGTGCCAGCCAGCCACAGCGTCGCTGTGACTGGCTGGCACTTCCGTCAGTCTCTGTAACTTTCTCTGATGACCCCTCATCTGAGGGGCCATCAGAGGAAGCTACAGTGCCTTAGTTCCCCTCGCCAGGTCACTGACCCTCAGCGAACCCGCGGGCTCCATGATCTAATATGTAGATTAGATCACGGAGCCCGCGGGTTCGCAGAGAGTGAAAGACGCCTCGGGGTCAGTGCTCTGAGCAGAGATCACTGAGCCCGAGGCGCCTTTCTCCTTTGGCAAGGCTTTATAAAAGATGCCTTCAACTGTGTACGTTTAAGCCATCTTTTATACACGTAGAAATATTTCTATGTTTATAACAGATGGCTTGAATCGTACACAATTCAAAGCAACTTTTATAAAGCTTTGTCGACGGACAAAGCCACCTTGGGTTTTGTCCGTCCTCAACGCTTTATAAAAGATGCCTACGTTTCAAGACGTCTTTTATAAACATAGACATATGTTACAAATGTCTATGTTTATAAAAGGCAGCTTGAATAGTACACAAACCATAGTAAGGTAAGCACACAAGTGTGCGTAACTTACTATGGTGTGTGCACTTTCAAGCCACCTTTTATAAACATAGAAATATGCAACATTGCTATGAATATAAAAGAAGGCTTGAAAAATACACAAACCAGAGTAGTACGCAAACAAATATATAAATGCTCAAATACATTTATATATTTGTTTGCGCACCTTACTATGATTTGTGCACTTTTGGGCCACGCCCACAATGGAGGCCACGCCTCCAAACGAGGGCCCCCCCTCAATTTCTTACCCCACTTAAAGCACTGTTAGTAACCTTTTGTTAAGGTTGTCCGGAAATATCTAAATGCGGCTAGGGGCACAAGCTAGAGCCATAAGGTATATTAAGGGCCTAATACATGGAACCTTAAGTGTCTTGTAAAAATTGACTTTGCACTGCCAACAAACACCCTGATTCATAGAGTGATTCAAAGAGTCCTGTGGCATGAAGGGGCAAACCACATCTAATGTAAAAATAGAAACCAGTGGAAATGGCGTGCACCTTTATTAACTGTACCATCTAAGCTTTTAAAATGAGAGATCAACTTGAATTTGCACAAATCTGGTGGAGATAGGTTTTGCAAGAGATAATGTTAGTGTTAATAGTCCTCCTCCAGTTTCTGTAAAACAAGATGAAACCAGATAGACTCAGGCTGAGATGTCATTCACGCTTTATCAGTGTACAGTGAAACAGATTTCAGTTTAGCTGTAAATGTTATAGGGTGGTAAAATGAAGAGGTATGTTTTAACTGCAACAACAACGGGTCCAGAATGACGGAAATGGTGGTAAAAAGTATTAGAACTGTTGAGAATAAAAAATAAGAAAAGTGGTACTCTGCTCCCAATAGCTCTCGCTCACTGCGACCACTGGAATAAGCAGATTTATCATAGCATGACAGTTGGCCAATCAATGAATTATGAGTTATCTTGCATTTGTATAGCGCCTCCTCCCATAGTTTATGGCATCACATGACATTTGCCTGTCAGAGAGGCAAAAAGCTTCTATAGAGGAGGAGAGCATTCAGTAGTGGTAGGGTGGAGCAAAGTCGGGTAGATGGTTGGGATGAGGGCAAGGGATAGACAAGATGCTCAGGGAGGCATGATAAGGAAAGGGTGTGGGAGCTATGTGTAAAATTGGAGAAAAAAAATCTATTGTGATACAACACTGTGTTCCATGGGGTACAGCACTAAAAAGAAAGATAGCTAGAAAAGATGTATTTGCTGCTTCAGGGGGTATGTCCGGAATTCAATCAATTCTGTGGTGAGACTAGGCATGTTGAAGCCCTGCCCAAGAAAACACAGACTGCAACCCCCTTCTATTTAATTTCCTAGGCCCCCAAAACCATATTGGAGGGGTTGCATGTCAGAAATACTTATTTCCCAAGTTTGAAAAAATTCCCTAAAAAGTAAGCAAAAAAATGCACATTTTTGGGGATTCTTAATTTATGCCATGCTTACCAAAACGATAGGCTGGTGTGTGTGTGCAAAGTGCTTAATGGCACAAAACCTGTCCTGTGGTCAGACCTTTGAGCCTTCCACAGTGTTAAAGTGAGTCAAGGCATGTAAAAACCATGGCTCCGAAAATCAAAGCCCCTCCACTTACTCCTAAAATCCACAAACAGCAAGGTCTTATAGATGGGAAAGCTTGAAGGAAATATGGGCACATTTAACTAAGGTTGGGATTTCCACCATGGGTTGTATGGGGGCAGAACCCTCAGTCGTGCCTTCCTGGAGGTTCCTGATTCCTGCATGTGCCGTCAAGTTAAAGGTCATATCGGTATGTGAGGCAGGAATTCTCTTCGGCTGAGGTTTGTTGCTGATGGGAGTTGATTTATATAACATAGCCTTTGACAAGCTGTAAAGAATGGACGGGGGCTATCTGTAATTCTGCCCTCTGTATGGTTGGGGCAGGAACACAGAGCACCCCAGCCAAGGCTCTCAATTGGAAACGTTGGATGAGCAGCCAGGCTTAAGTTCTCAGGAAGTGAGGCAGGCTGGCTCTTAAGTACAATGAATCCCAAGCCCCCACAAAGGAATGTCCACACACTATATCAGCTTCTTTATATAAAATAATATTCAGATAAATATATACATAGAAATAATAAAACTTTGTGCTTTGACAACACTATCGTAATACTGGAAACAATATATATACATACATTCAGTGAAAAAACCTTGTTAAACGGATGTTAAAGTTACTTTGCACTAATAAAACCTATCCATATAAGGATTACAAGTAAAATTGAAAAACCCCAGAAAATCAAAAGTTATGGCAAGCTAAGCAACCATAACTCACGCCACCACCACGCACTGCTAAGACTAACACACATGACATCAAAGATGCCATCAGAAATGTCTGGTATGTCCGTAAAGTTGTGGCATACTTTTTATTAGTTTGAGGACCCCAACCCAGTCCGGCGGACTCCTGAGCGCATGCGTATTTCATCCCCTGGGTCTTACGAACACTGCGCCCATTTGGAACTGTCTGCTGCATGTGTGTCGCACATTTAATTAGTTTGGGGACCCCAACCCTGTCCGTAGGATACCTATGCGTATGTGCACAACGGATCCTATGCAATAGGTGTCCTACGGACAGCCGTCCCGTTCACAAACATCTGTGACGTCACCATGTGACTGCACCCACACAGTGTCAGCCCTTATATGCGGACAGGGTATGGGCCCCCACACCTCAATAATGTGTTTTTTTAGATATCCAATGTGTTCTACTGTGAAACGTGATCCTTACAAGGGTGCCAGACCATGCCCGTGACAATCGGGACACTTTTTGGAACTTTTTGAGCCCAGCTTGGGGTTTGCAGTATCCGTGGAGTGCACAACTGTCCGCAAAGTGCTCCCCAGCACTTCTATAAAAGTTCCCACCCAGTACTGCTCCTCATTCTGTTTTTGTATTTCCAGAACAGAGCACTTCCTGTCATTGACATTTCATGTCTGCATTACTTGGCATTGCTGTTGTTTGTGATTGACCAGGATTACTGCTGCGGGTTGCTGTTCAGCTATTTGGCACATTGCTGTGTTCCTGCTGTTCGTCGTTCCAGACAACTTTTTCTTGAAAATGGCATCCATAGGTACCTCTCCTGCTCCCTCTGCCTCAGCAGAACCACCACCAACACCACCACCACCTCCCCAAGGACCTGAAGAGGGAAACAGGTGTGATGATGCAGAGGGGGAAGAAGAGTAAGAAAAGAATGTGGTAGTGGAAGTCCCCAGTACCTACTGCCCACCTGAGTCTTGGATGTGGAGGCTTTTTACCACTATTTGTGGTAAGCCCAAGGCTAGTGTGGCCAAGTTTTGCCGCAATGAGTGCGGCATGGTACTCGGTCATGGAAAACCTGGGCTGTACAGTTATGGGACTACCTCCATGCCGGGACACCTGAGATCCAACCACAAAGCAGCAGTTCGGAGGTTTGTCCCCTTCGAACAGGGTAGTAGGTTTGAGTTCCAGTGCCGCACCCTCGACATCTGCTACTGTCATCACAAGGGACACTCCTGTGGGACAGAGGATTCCTCAAGCAGCCTTGCAGGCCATACGACTCACAGTAGATCCTTACCTTTCAAAGGTCACTGTTTTGTGCGTGTACTGCGATGCAGTACTCTGCAGAGGTGATCCGTTCCAGCGTGATTTCAAGGCTGCGGTCCCGGACCATGGAGGAAAATGCCCCCTACCTCGATGAAATGCACCCAACATCTTCCTCTCTCCATCTGCCCTTCCTTGTCCCTGTGGTTGGTGCCCCTTCCCTAGCCTCCCTACCATTCCTTCACTTGTGTGTCGTGTTTAAAAAATCCCAAAAAGTACACAAAATGACAAAGCCACCTTCCACAGTTTTAAAATAGAAGTGCCATTGAAATTTTGCAGGGCCCTGGGCATTCCAAGAGGTCTGTGGACAGCGTGGTAGTCGACAGACTTCTCAGAAATGTAGGTGGTGACACCATCAAAAATATTGCATTCCTTTCCGGGAGAAAGTGGTGGCTCTGAAAAGAGACTTTTTGGGGTTCCTGTGTTGTTTGTGAAAGGTTTGAAGTGGACAACACCAACTGCAAAAATGATCGCTATAGTTGCAAGAAGGGCTGCAATTTTCTTTGCAAAAAAGCTGATTACCAGCATCAGTAAGATGGACTCCATCTCTGCGAAAAAATGGTTGTGCTACGAAATGTAATATTTTCATTGTGGAACGAGTACATACCAACATCTCTCAAAAAGGCGCAAACAGCCTTGTTGACATTGGGCCTCGCTTTCTCCATTTGCGGACCAAATGAAGAAGAATGTAGCCACATCTGTCTCTGGGCAATACAAGAAAAAATTACTCAGAAGTTTGGAAACATGTTCATGACTTTCCCAAGTGCCTCCCTCATCGCAAACTGCAATGAAATTCCGGTAACATGTCCTAAACTGTTCCTTCCACAGTGAACAATAATAATGTATGGATGATGCTGCATCACCAAAGTGGCACAACGAGCAGGCAAATCCAGCCGCCTCATGCCATACACTCCATACCAGTGCACATCCACATGAGGGAATCCAAGATGTGCAACCACCCCACAGTGCTCTGCATACACCTGCAATCAATGCATAAATGAGTCCCCCAAAATCCATACACCCTGCCTCCTGAAAGACACAGCCATAGCCATCTGCAGTCCTCTCAGCAAACAGACCTTCTGCCATAGTCTCTCCTTGCACACCACACCCAGGAAAACGTATTGACCAATCCTCTGGCCCCCACAGTCCCATTTCCATGCCGGTCATCCTCAAAAGCCCGGATGTGGCATGTACAATCCGCGGACTACCGCATTTTCCACAGACATATCGTGCAACATACGGGGTGGGGAAAGAAATTTCAACCAGGCTAGGAGATTTCCACTTTAGTGGTGGCTCTGAAAGAGCCTTTTTTTAAAAGGTGCTTGAATACAAACACCTTTTATTTTGTATTTTTGGGGGGCTTTTTCTCTGCTTTTCTTTTTTACTGCCGTACAGCAACCTATGCAAAGCATCCCTTAGATTCCAAAAGAAACAAGTGTTTCCAAGAATGGACAATGAAACGCAATCTGCAGTAAAATTCTGCACACTAAGGGAGTCAATGTTGTCATTGGAGAAAACTGACATCTCAACATGCCAAAGAACTATACCCATGCCTCTATTCACAAGCCACCTTCCAATATTTTGCTGGGGATTGATGACATTGGGTTTGTTCCATTGTGCTCATTTTAGCATTTCAGAATAAAACACCTTTACACTTGGGAAAAGCAGCATTAGTTCCCCCACCAACAACTTCAATACAGGAATCAAACGTGGGGCACTGATGTATCACAAATGCTCTCCTCCACAGTGCAACACCAAAACAACAGGACTACCAAAAGTAGCCATTATTCTACAAAGAGCAAGCAGTGCCTGAAAATTGCGGCCAGGCCCACTCCACCATAAAGCCTCCAGGCTTGGACAACCAAGATCTGTAGAAACACCTCTTGCCTTTGCATACCTCTCCATATCAGAAACAAAGCAATTTCCCACTATCCATACAATAACTCGGACCATCTTCACCACACATCCAACACAGCAATGAAAAATGTATTACCTGTACAGCACTCCCTTAACACCTGATTGGCTAACCCTCAGAGTACACTCCCAGTTCCATGCCAGGCATGCTGAGAAGCTCTGGATGTAGTATGTGTGATCCACGGACTTCCGCAGTGTTCACGGAACCCTAACACAGGGACAGCCCTTCTTCCCTTTCCACTTCACACTTTACAGCACTCTCTCTTTGGCTACTGGTAAGGAGTCCCAAACCATCCACCAATCACATCCAAGATCTCTACATCTAACTCCAGCAACTCTGTACAACACGGCAGATGTACTGGTGAACAATCAGAGCACAAGTCTCCTATGATTCCCAAGCACATGCATTCAAAAGTACTGTAAAACTCGCCAAGATTTCTAGCTCCAGATTCATCCCCATCTACATCTAGCAACACAGACTTCAGGTATGCAGATGTTTTGTAATGCACATAGAAAATGAAAACTGCATGTATGTTACCAAAGCATAGCAAGTACATATAGTGCATGCTCATGAACAGGGTGCCTTCCACTTGAACTGCTTAACCTACCAAATAATCATACTGACATGTGTGACATCTCCTCACATCAACTGACAGTTACTTACAATGCTGTTTGCTTTTATAGTTTCCTTGAACTGTCCACTATCATAACAGCTGCAAACCACATATTTCAATTTCAGCACCACTGCCTGTGATTATTTTTTGTTATATACAAACCATATTTGGAACATTTTCACAGCACATGGACGTGCCAGATCCTATATGAAATGCAAAGAATGCACAAAAAAAGGGAAACTGCATCAATATTATGAAAGCATGCCAAGCACATGCATTGCACATTTGACAAAATGCACCATTGGAGGAAAGCAAAGAAATGCATATGTACATTGGAAACAGTGCTATCTGTAAATTAAATACATAACTTCAACAACTGAAAAAATAATGTCTGCATTCATGTAGTGAGCATCTATGTGTGAGAAAATTAACACCTTCCACACCCGGTAGAATTCTCCTTTCCAATCTCTACATCTTTCTGCCCTTTTTCTCACTCTACTATGACTTGCACTATTCCATTTCCAGAACAAATAGTGCAAAAACACCTAACACACTTCAAAACTGCAGGCCCATAGGGCACAGTTATCACGGCAGCACTGGCCCCCATACCAACAATACTAATGCACCCAAGTCCCCACTCGTATGCAGTGCCCTACAATTGCACAGGCACACAATCTCTTCCTGCCAACAAATCCTCCTATAATCTAAAACAATATGTTACCCTACTGCCATTACTGTACCATTAACCCACATACCCATTAACTTATTTTTCAATTGCAGTGAAAAACCACCTGTTAAAAGCCAGTGACTTACTCTTCACATCCAAAAAAGTAAGTGCAGTACTGTTGTTGTGTTCTGCTGTTACTCAGACAGTGCATTGTAGTTGTATTGTAGCCTAGATAATGTTACCCAAGCCCAAAGCACTTGCTTCTCCCTTACTCATTGGACCAGGGACCATTTTAACAAAGGAGGCTCAGCGCCTTTTGAAAAACATGGCTTAACAGAGCTGTGAACAGTTCGCAGTCAGGGTAAATCATAGTAGTTCATACAAAAACCAATGCCACCAGCCATTCTGAGAGGAAAGGGTAACATATAAATGCTACATGAGTAATTACACTTAGGGGATACTAAGTAACCCCTCCAGCACTCTATTGTAAGATAGGGTGTGCTGGGTCTAGAATTTTACAGGACTAAGTGAAGTCAATTTCACTCCACTGCTCTGAGAAACAGCAGTTGATCCCACAGAAGGTATTTAAACCTTGGGAAATCTGGAAGACTTCCCTGTGGCACTGGACTGAAGGTACTTTGTGACACAATTGCAAAAGATGATGCCTATGAAGTTGGTTAAACTCCATAACCAAAAAGAAACAGTGGATAAAATCACATTAAAATACACGAGAGAGTGGGAAAAAGGGTCTCACTCTCCCCAGGTAAAGAAATCAAGTCCTAAAAATCCAGCAAAGTTGCTGGGATCTCCAAGGTGGAAGGAATTAGCACATTTTTCAGAATTCTCCCTAGCACTTGTCACCCCCAGGCTACGAGACAGGAGGATTTAATCCAACCCTGGATGACTCTCCTTACTCCAGTCGGTCATACTTCCTGGAGAGACATCAGCATTTTGGTGATTATACCCTGACCTTTGTTCAATGGTAAAATCAAACCCCTGAAGGCTGATTGATCATCTTAACAATTTAGGATTTTCCCCCTTCATCTGCATTTACCATCTCATGGGTTGGTGGTCTGTTTGAATCACAAAAGTAGATCCATACAAGTATGGTCTAAACTTTTTCAAAGACCACACAATGGCAAAACATTCACGTTCTATGGTTGCCCTCCTTGTTTCAGGTTTCTTATACTTCCTTCTGATGAAGCAGATGGGGTGTTCCCTGCCTTTCTCATTCAGCGGACTCAGAACTGCACCTATACCTGTATTGGAAGCGTCCATCTGTACAATAAAGGATTGGCTATAGTTGGGAGTTCTTAAGACTGGAGCTTGACAAAGGGCTTGTTTAAGTCCTTCAGGTGCCTTAGTGCACTCCTCATTCCACCTGACCTCTTGAGGAATTTGGGTGAGGAGATCACATTTAAGGGAGAAGGTATGGTTCCATAGTTCTCAAAGAAGATCCTATAGTAACCAGTGAGGTCTACAAAGGTTCTAATTTGTGTTTGAGTAGTAGGGGTGGCCCAGTCTTGTACCGCTTGTACCTTGCTTGGCAATGCCCTGATTTCACCTCCTCCTACCTCATGACCAAGGTGGACCACTTTACTCTGACCAATTTGACATTTACTTGTCTTTATGCTCCGATTGGCCTGCTCAAGAGCCTGCAATACATATCTGAAGGGGTCCACATGTTCTTTCCAAGTAGGGCTGAACACTGCAATGTCATCCAGGTATGCCATGCAGAGGTCCTCAATCCCATTCATAACATTATCCACCATCCTTTGGAATATAGCAGATGCATTCTTTAATCCAAAAGGCGTAACCTTAAACTGGTAGATGCCTGCTGGGGTTGACAAATCAGTTTTCTCCTTGGCATGGTCTGTCAGAGCTATTTGCCAATAGCCTGAGTTTAGGTCACATGTACAGAGGTACTTGGCTGAACCAAGCATGTCCACCACCTCATCCGTTCTAGGTAAAGGATGGGCATCAGTCTTGGTGACTGCACAAGGTTATAATTTGTGTTTGTGTATTTTTTAAAATTCGGTGTGTGTGGTTGTTACAAAATCCCTGGGTCATTAAAGTTCTATATAACCCAGTGGATTTGTACACACCCAACCACTAGACCACCGAGTGTTAGTCGGGCTATTTGTCTCTTCCAACACAGACACATAGTGGAAGAGAGTGGTTGAGGGGCATGATTTAAACAAGGCTGAATGTTACTGACAACAACTAGAAATAAATAGTTTACCTTCTTATCCTGTCTCCTCTTTGTAGGCAATACATCAGTGCTACATAGGGACAGATTTGGGAAGGAGGAGGGATATTTAGAAACTCAACTCTATCCCTTTCTGTCCTCTCTCACAGCCTTGTTTTTCTGCTAGTGGCTAAATCCACAGCAGTTCTTTGTTGCCTCTCTAAAAATAATTCTGCCCTCAACCACAGTTGGTTTATCCAAAAAACAGGTGGGCTGCCTGTTTTTGGAAACCAAACGTTGTTTGGTTTTAACTAAATTAGATCACAGTTGGCAATTGCCCTATCTTTTTGTGGTATTAAGTTCATAGAGTAAGGGCATTTCCCTTAAACTCACCCTTTGGGCCCCCCATTTTTTGTGAAACACCATTATCAAGTACAATCAAACATTGGTCTGTTGGCCATTGTAGTCCTAGCGTTTGAACATTTTCTTTAGAGCCAATGGTACATATACTAACTTGCTGTAGATGCACTTTATTAACTTGGATGGTGGTAATTTGGCTGATTTTGGGTGAAGGCATATTATAGCTTCAAATGGGTGCACTGTTTATATTGTAATGCTCTCTTACAAGTTAAGCTGTTGGAGAGCTTTTCGGTAATGTTTTCAGAAGGTACAGAATTTTGTAAATCACATTCAGTTCCAAGGTATTTACGTTGGATGTGCTCTATTTCTTTAAGGAGTTTGTTGGCTGTTCCATGTAGGAGAATGTTATTTACATTTTCCAGTTGTAGAACAGGACTTTTTTTATAGTCGATGCACAAGATTCTGTTTAGTATAATGGTGTTTCGCTAACATTTTGATGTGGTGGAAATTGCTTTTGTAAGCAGTTCCTGAAATGCAGGCTACTGAATGTTCTTGCAGACCAGTGTGGCTACGCACTGGATAGACGTCTATGGTATGTAAAGTTTTCATTTAACTTTTGTCTTTTAGTTTCACACAGTGATTGAGGAATTGTCATAAGGATTTAAAGGATTGTTGGCATACATTACACATTGAGCTACGTGTCCATTTGTACACTGGACGCTTTGCTTGGGTCAAAGGAGCATTTGATTCAAAGTTTGTTGGGGATTTTCTTTCCATAAGAATTTCTTTTGACATAATGGTTTGATACATCATTTCATACCCTCGACCACTATTGTATATTACAATTGCTTGTTCCTTTTCCTGTTTATAAGCTTCTTCATTGAAGTATGGTTCTGTGCTGCTTGTGTGCATCCATTCACCATCACATAAGTTTGAAAAGTTCTCCATATTGACACTGCACATGTTTAGAAGTACTTTTTGTAAATTATTGATTAATTTAGTTAATGGTTTAATTCTGTTTAAAATCAATGTAAACAAGGTTCTCCTTAGTAGAAAAGTGCTGTCAATTAGAGCTTTTCAGATGTTTTTATAAGATTGTGAAGAACTCTACAGTGGGACAGTTTCTTGCCTTCTTTAGTCGTGCTTGGTTTAGTTTTTTTGGGTGAGGCTACTAGCTCTTTTGTTTTAAGGTTGTCTATGAATTGTTTTAGAGGTGGATTACTTGTGGTATACTTTTAGTCTTATCTGCTCTAGTTTTTCTTTCTTTTCTACCAAGTTGCTGTTTGGTAGGCATTTTGTTGTATCTGTTTGGAAATTTGAAAGGTTGTATTGGGAAGTTGTACAATTAACATGCATGTATGGTGCATGGGCATGTGGGTGTTATTTTAGAGATGAATAGAATACTGTTTGAATGTGACGTGGTATTTTAGGTGTGGGTGGCAAGGTTGTGGAATACGGGTGTACAGAGGTGTTAAGGTGTGGAGTTAATGAGAAAGGGAGTGGTAGTGCGATGGAATCTGTATGGTGATTGTGCTGTTTTGAGGAACAGAGTTGGTGTTGCAATGGTGGTGTGTAGATGAGATTAGCAGGAGTGTGTATGGTGGAATATAATGGGCTAGTGTGAAATAAATGTTGGTTTGACAAAACTTTGTCTGAAGGTAATGTATATAGTGGCACTGTGTTGCTAAAGGAACATACATATGCCTGGTTAATTCATGACTTTGTCAGATGCAAAGGGTATTCATTTTTTTTCGATTCTCGATTGCAGTGATGTGCTTCTTTCCTGTAATTGTAAAAGAAAGTTAGTAGTCATAAGTGGTAATGGTAAAGTACTGTTAGGCAGCATGTTCTTCAAATTTAAGACGTGCGTGTGCATTTGCAGAAGCTTTGTAACAATTTGTAAAAGCAAAGATGGAATATATTTGTAGTAAACTTTAAATGTCAGTTGGTGAGTATAAGTTTAATGTGTTAGGAGTATAGGAATACTTGCTAATACTATACATGATAATCTGTCAGTGTTTATGTAGTCATAGAGTTTTTGTTTGCATTTTGGGACTTTTAGTTCCACTGTTACCATTCTAAACTTTGGAGTACAAGTCACAGAATGTAGAGAAAAAGGTAGGACTGCATAAGCAGCTGGAGATTGGATTGGGTTTGGTTAGGAAGTATACATGTGCTTTTAATAAAGCTGGCACACACTGAGCAGCAATTATAAATGGTGTACAAATACATTTGTCCTGCTTTTGCTTTGTTTTCTGTAAAAGGGACACACTGCTGCTGAAAATGAAGATATTTTACTTTCTTAAAGAGGCATCCAAAAATATATTTAGAAAAGCACAGCATTACGTATGTTAATTTTGAATACAATTGTACATTTGAATTGTGTTTTTTCTTTTGCATTTTGGGACTTGGATTTTCACTTTCATAATGGGTGAAGTCAATTGGAACTGGGAGAGTGCAAAGGGAAAAAGAAAGACTTAAGAAGCACCTATACATTTGAATGGGCGATGTTGGGGTGTATGCATGTGCTGCCAAGATCTTAAACTGTGAGAAAGTGGCATTTCAAAATGGTGCACAGATCTATTTTATCTTTTGTTCCCTTATTTTATGGAAAAGTGACACAGTGCTGCTGTACATGCACATATGCATTTGTTAACTTTCACAAAATTGCTTGTAAAAAAGGAAACAATTTGAAAGGCAGAACATTGCAATTGCTTGCTGTTTCATGTGAGCAGGTGATGAATGCTACACTGCATGGCATTTGCTAGAGTGGTTATTGTGAAGCGTATTACAGGGTAAGTGGCAGGATCCATGTATATATATATTTGTGAAAGAGCTGAAGATTTTTTTTTAAAAAACATATAAGTATATGTGTACTATGTTTTGTTAGATGCAGATCTTGCTGAATCTGGAAATAGAAATCGTGGGCATTTGCACAGTGGTTTTTGATGCAGATGTTTTTCATTAATAGGAGATATGTACTCTGAGAATTAAAATGTACATATGATGTGTTGATGAGAGGTGACAGGGTTAGGTGTAGAGGTTTTGGATCTGTTTTGTGGATGGATGTGTGACTCTTTGAACAGAGCCAACGAGGGAGAGTTAAAAACATGGAAGTGGAAAGGGTAGAAGGGCTGCCCTCTGAAAGCCGGTCTGCAGACCATGAGGCAGTCCACGAACGGCACGTTCCACATCCAGGTCTTGGATGCCTGGCATGGAAAGGGGACTGTGGGGAGTAGCCAATCAGGTTTGCTGGGTGTGCTGTATAGGAAGAGAGTGTAGTAGGAGTTTTGATTGCAGGAGTTGTGAGAGCAGTGATAATGGCTATGGCTGTGGGTTTGGGAAGGCAGAGTGTGTGGATTGTGGGGACAGTTCTATTCAATCTTTGAAGGTATATGCTGATAATCAAGGCATCCTTGCAAATATTGGATTGGCATATGTGGACATTTCCTGGCTTAAAGGTTGTGGCTCAAAATTGGGCAAACTTGCTTTTGAGAGAGTATGGCTCGCTTCAAATATCCAGATATTGTGGCTGTCCATTGTGGAGGGGACAGTTTGGGGTTTGTGACTCCAGTGTCTTTGCAAGTTGTGCTGAAGGATTTTCTTAAAGCCTAATGCAACTGTTTCTTGCTGATCAGATTATTTTTTGGAACTAAATCAGAGACGCACATGGAGATGTCTAACAAACATTTTTAGTCCTCAAATTGAACAATCAAAGCAAATTGTCAATAAAGGTGTATCTTTTTTTGAATGCTTCAGTAATCTCATCTTTTGAGAATGATAATACCAATTCTCAGGGTGTGCATTTTTTTTGTCCAGATCGAATTCACTTCACAGATGTTGAAAATGCAGTTTTCCTTTATAATGTAAGGAATGTATTGAAGAGGTTCCTGTAAGAAAAAAAAGACATAAAAAGGAAAAACAAACCCCCAAAAAACAAAAAAGGTTATTTTCAGAGCCACAACTAAATATTAAATAACTTACATTGTGTTTAATTTCCCTTCCCGCCCCGTTCAATTGTTTGTTTGTTTGTTTTATTTGTATGGCGCTCCAAACCCATCAATTGGATGATTATCTGTCTGTGGACACCTTTTGTGGCTGCCTGGCATGGAAATGGGACTGCTGAGGCTTCGGACAGTCGAGGCGCCCGCGGACACTAGGGGATCAGCCAATCAGGGTTTCTGGGTGTGGTGTACAGGAATAGAGGGTAACACAAGTTTTGTTAGTAAGAGTTGTGAGAGGATTGAAAATGGCCAAGGCAATGTCTTTCAGCAGCAGAGTGTTTGGATGCTGGGGGACTCTTGGTTCCACTGGCTGAAGGTCTATACTGAGCATTGTGGAATAGTCAAAAATCTTGGATTTCCTGAATTGAAGTGTTCTGGTATGGAGTGCCAGGCATGAAGTGGGTGGAATTGCTCCCATTTTGTGCAACTATGATTCAATTGAAGCATTCAGACATTATTATTCATTGTGGTGGGAACAGTTTGGGGAACGTGACTGGAATCTCATTGCAGTTTGCAATGAATCAGACATTGGGAAAGTTGAAAGAAAATGTTCCCTAATTCCAATATAATGTTTTCACGAATTGCCCAGAAACAGATGTGGATGTGTGCCTGTTCATTTGGTCTGCAAATGGAAAAAGAAAGGCGCAACGTCAATAAAGCTGCCTGTGCTTTTGTTTGCGATGTTGGTATGACATTGTTCCACAATGAGAACATAATTTGATGGGGCCAATATTTTTTGGCAAGATGTAGTCCATCTAACTGATGTGGGAAATCAGATATTTTGGGAAAACATTTAAAATGCTTTGAAGCAGTTTCTGTGAAAGTGAGAAGAAATAATGAAAATCAGTGAAATGTTTTCTTACTTCTCCTTAAAAGCAAACAAAAATATATATATATAAAAGACTAAAACCCCGAAAAACTGTCTTTTAAAAGCCACCTTTTTTCAGTGGAAAATGATTGCAATGATCTCAAATGTCCCATGCCCGGAATTTTGTACATGTCCACGGACTACCACACTGTCCATGGACTTTGCTGGTTGCGCGGCAGCCTGTGTATTTTTTCCCTCATTTCTATTTTTTGACTGTGAATGGTGGCTCCAAAAGGAACCTTTTTTATATGTTTTCAATTTTGTATTTTCTTCTCTGGAAAGGCAAGGAAGGGGGGGGAAGGGGGTTCCAACCCTGGGGATGATGGGGCAGGTGGAGAGAGGAAAATGTTGTGCAGCCATAATCATGTAGGTGGCAGTGCTTCTCATGCTCCTTGACCACAGTCTCGAAAGCACTCTGAAACTGCCCCTCCCCCACCGATTGGTGCTTCACAGTGCATGCATAGCACTGGTACCCTTGAAAGGCAAGGGTCAACAGTGTTTTGTATGACCTGCGAAGCCGCCGCTGGAATCCTCTGCCCCGAAGGAGTATCTTTTGTGTTGACAGGAGCAGATGAAGATGATGGGGTGGCGGAAGACAACCTGCTCTTACCTGAGAAAGGTATTGCCTTCCTCAGAGCACTGTGGTGGGCTGATTTGGTGTGGCGCCTCAAGGAAGTAGTCCTGTAGGAATACAAGCCAGGTTTCCAACAACTGAGTACAACTTTGCACTGAGTGCATTGAACCTTGCTCGCATATGCCTTTGGAACATTCCCAACGGTGGTGAAATATTGCCACATCGAGGACTCACTCCGAGTACTGGTGACAGGGACTTCCTCCACATCATCATCTTCTTCTTCTTGATCCTCCTCTGTATCACTCCACCTGTTCCACTCTTGAGGCCCTCTTGGTTGTTGAGGTGATGGTGCTGGTGGTGAGGGAGCATCAGAAGCCAAGATGGCCATAGGAGATGCCATTGAAGCAGGGTTTCTGAGATTTGGAAAGCAGGTGTTCTCCAGATGATCTCTCCTGGGCAGCCAGATTGAGAATGAGGAAAAGTAATTGGTGGGCCCCTTTAGAGGAACTGTCCGTGGACAGTTGTGCTGTTCGGGGGCTACTGAGTAGAAAATAGGCATTGGAAAGGAAAGTTATAAAAGCTGCCAGATCAATGTAGAAAGGGCCTACAAGCTGTGCAAGGATAACGTTTCTGCTTTAAACACCCTAGTTTGACTGGGAAAGCAATTTGCAACTGTATGCACAGTTACGCTGTGCTGGTGTGGACACCCTTCAGTCAGGGACCTTTTATCGTGCATGCGCTGGAAGTCCATAGGATATGAGCGGTGACCGTGGACTAATTAAAAGTGTGTCATGTGAATACGGACATGTCCGGATATACCGCCTGTCCAGGAGCACCCCCATTTTGAGTGTGAATATCTCGAACAGTTGCATGGTCTGCGGAATCATAATGGGACTTTTAAAAGCAAGGGAATACAAAACAACAATAAAGAAAACATTTATAGTACAAAAAACATATTTATTTAAGAAAGAGATGGTGTATTGGAATGGGAAACATAAATGGGAGAATTAGGCATTTGTGTAGAATAATCATTAGTGGAGGAAGGGACTGAGGTTACATCAAATCTTCTTTGAGTAAAATGTTCATATTTGTATGGGGATGATTTCTGGGGACAGTGATAAGGAACATGTTTAATCTGGTGGTTTTTCACGTATTGTTCAAGTTCATTGATGTTATCAGTTAGTGTATACAATTTTGTTGAGAAGTTCTTTCTTTGACTATTTGCATTTGGGGATGCAACTTCCGTTTCTGATTGTGGGGACTGAAAATGATGAAACTGGGGCATGCTATCATCAAAAATACAATGGGTTGTAAGGGAAATAGAAATAATTATTTTAGTACCGTGTGTACACAGTACACAGTACATTATTTGTTGACAGTAAAATATGTATTGCATACCATTGGAAATGTTATCATCGCTCATTTCATCTCTTGGGAAGTTCTCTTCCAACAATTCTAGTGTGCTTGCCATTTCTGTGAGAAAAAAAAGAGCAATGTACTTAGTATTTAATAAGAATGTGTAGTCCAATAAGCAGCTGCTGTTACCAATCTTTATCCAGAGTTGTACTGGGGAGATTATATGAAGTGTTCAGTTATGGTTTGTGATTGGTGCAATAGTATTTTTAAATGTGAGTATTTGAAAAAAAAACAAAAAAAAGTATAATTGCATTGTGTAAACATTCATTGTGATTTTAGGTATATCTGTTTGTTGGATCTACCTATCATTTGATTCCTCATAGAAGACAATATGGCCCCTGTGGCGTCTTACTTTCTATTGCCCGTTAACTTATTTTCCCAAAGTCCTGGGAAGCCCTGAATCTGTCCCTTCCCCTGACTGGCTGTTGCGTGGAAGTTCCATATTGTATTGTGGGGAAGTTCATGCCAGACTTCCCAATGGCTGTATGTTGTGGGTATGCCGTTAGAGTGGGACCTGGGTGAATGGAGTGTGTGAAAAATGTACCCTTTGTGTTATGGGTGTCTGATTTCTAGTAGGTGAAAAAATGAATGGGACAGCCATACCCAAAACTGTTATGAATGGAGTGTGTAGTGCTGAATGGCTGGGTAACTGTCTGGGTGGAGAAGCATGGCCTGAATGCTTTGTGAGCCTGATTGGCTGCCTGCCTGAATGCCCTTCGGACTGATTGGTTGTCTGAGTGTGACCCAGCACAGTGAATGAGAGACCGAACAGTATATCTGGGGACCTCTCACTGATGGAAATCGTTCAGAAGCTAAAGTCAAAACTTGATGCTTACTCTCGAAGCTGAGCCGATAGAAGAAGATTTTGCTGCTGCTTTCATTCGATGCAATACGAAAGCTGTCATGTCTCCAAGAACTGATCCAAGAGAGGACCTGGCTAGTACACCTCTCCTCGAGCTACAAGGGAACATTGTGCAAGTACTAACCTTCACCAAGGCTCCATGGAAGTCAGTCATCGATATGCGGCCGACCGGAGACTGGGACCGCCGAGGAATCTGAAGAAAAGTGGCCAGACATGAAGTCCATCGCCGTCGACGACCATCATTGCCATCCAGAGCCATACCACTCTATTGTCTAAGACATTTGAATCAAGGACTCCCTTGCTCATCACCGTCGATAGTTTTGTCCTGTTCAAGAAAGTCAAGGTTGCCGCCGGACCGAGGAGAATCTGCTGGTGGGTTTCACACCACCCAAAGTCCTCAAAGACGCTGTAGAATATCTGAAAGCCTGCAGTGGTCGAGTCCCTATCGGTCACCCCACGGTCTCCACCCCCAGCAGCAGCCTAGAGCACAGATGGATCAGTTTAGGGATGTGGACAGATTGCAGTGCTTGGTGGCACAGGTTAAAATGTTATCTGAGCAGATAGGGAAACTGTGTGCAGTACAGAAACAGCAACTGAATAAAAGTTAATAATGTCACAAGAGTGACATTGCACGGATGATAATACATTTGTACTTAGCCAGGATTCCCACAATAAAAGCACAACGGACAATGATTTATCATTGAATGAACAAACTGAAGTGCCCACGCTTTAAATCCAAGAAAACCACTGAATGAAATAGGAAATGAAAACAACCACAAAAAGGGGGAGGGAAGTTGTATCTAGAGTTGAACCAAACCATTCATGTGTGTGCAAATGAGAAAGAACAAAACAGAAATACACAAGAAGAAACCAAGGAACAAAGTATCAAAAGACAGTGTAAAAAGGGTAGGCAATATGAAACAAGTGAAGTGATGGATGATGCTATAGAAACACATGAAGAGGTTGCATTGTCTGACTGTTCTAATAGTGATCATGTCCCAGCAGAAATTAAAGAATTGGAAAGGCCATCTAATGAATAGTATTTCAAACCACACATGTTTCAGTAGGCAGAAATAACAGGTACTGACAAAAAGGGGTAAGTGTCACACAACAGAAACTGATTTTCTGACACATGACGCTTATGAAAATTCCGAAAAACTAGTTTCCAGAGTGGAGGTAAGTGGAAGAGATCCAAACAATGGGGAAAAGTCTGGGAAATGGGCCAGCTTTTGTTCACTCGGCAACAACGGGCTGTTCTCCAGTGCTCGAAGCTGAGCCTACCTACCTAGTCCAGAGCAAAAGGGGCCAAAGTGACCCATCACACGATACATCATGCAGACACTTGAGATTCCGGTAGGTTCTCTCATCTTACCATGGGCCTGCTTCTAATGGCTTTATTAGAGGTTTAATTGAGCAGAAAAATCCATCATGGGAGGACTCTAAAAGAGGGATTAGGAAACAATTTCCTGCATATCATTCTATCCAAGATGCAAAGAAAGCAGCATATAGCATGCTTCAGTTAGATGTGTAGCCACGCAGTTCTTTCAAAATTTGAAACAAGTATTCTCATGTTTTGATGTGGCATGTGACCCAATTAAATAGAATTCAAAACCACTTTTTTCTATGGATTGAAACGGGATATATACTTTCACAGCTTGCTCGTGAATTTAATTGTGGTAATACCTTAGGATGAATCATTGAACAGTCCAATGAAATGTATGAAATAATCTCTCATGAGAAGGGAGAGGTTAAGAGTAATGAGCCCACCAAACAAAAAACTAAAGAATCTACTCCAGCAATTCTAGAGGTAAAATCTAGGAAGATGACATTGGAGACAGCTAAAATTCAAATAAGGAATGAAATACCACTTATTCCGAGGTGCCTGGCCATGCAAGGGAAGTCAGCAACACCCCAAACACCTGTGTTCTGATGCATAGATCCCAGTGACAGAAGCTCATACATTAGTGCTCAGTATCTTGGTATTTCTCCCAAGGTGGTATTTCGCTATGATATGTCAGGAGAAAATAACACCCAGAATCAGATATATAATAGGCCCTACCAGGCATTGGGGGCCAAGAGTAGGTTTGACCCTGCCACAATGATATATGGAAATCAGGGGAGTCAAGGTATGTTGACAACTTCATTGAAAATGGAAGTCAACAAAGGGAACCACTCCACCCAAATGACAGTCAGAATGTGAAGTATGTGCCTCGCCAATATGGTCAGTCCTCTCCACAGGTTGACCATGGTCAGAGGACGGTCCCCCCACGGTCTCCACCCCCAGCAGCAGCCTAGAGCACAGATGGATCAGTTTACGGATATGGACAGATTGCAGTGCTTGGAGGCACAGGTGAAAATGTTATCTGAGCAGATAGGGAAACTGTGTGCAGTACAGAAACAGCAACTGAATGAAAGTGAAGAATTCCACAAGAGTGACATTGCATGATAATACATTTGTACTTAGCCAGGATTCCCACAATAAAAGCACAATGGACAATGATTTATCATTGAATGAACAAACTGAAGTGCCCCACGATTTAAATCCAAGAAAACCACTGAATGACAATGAAATAGGAAATGAAAACACAAACAAAAAGGGGGAGGGGAGGTTTAATCTAGAGTTGAACCAGACCATTCATGTGCGTGCAAATGAGAAAGAACAAAACAGAAATACACAAGAAGAAACCAAGGAACAAAGTATCAATAGACAGTTTAAAAATGGTAGGCAATATGAAGCAAGTGAAGTGATGGGTAATGCTATAGAAACAAATGAAGAGGTTGCATTGCCTAGCTGTTCTAATAGTGATCATGTCCCAGCAGAAATTAAAGAATTGGAAAGGCCATCCAAAGAATAGTATTTCAAACCACACATGTTTCATGAGGCAGAAATAACAGGTACTGTACAAAAAGGGGTAAGTGTCACACACCAGAAAAGGATTTTATGACACATGACACTTATGAAAATACCGAACAACTAGCTTCCAGAGTGGAGGTAAATGGAAGATATCCAAACAATGGGGAAAAGGCAGAAGAGAAATGGGTGATGAATATTGGTGATCCCGAGACATGAGGGCAATCAGTGGCAAAACTACAAATGAATTATTTTACTTGAAGATTGCAAGGATAGATATTATGCCCCTATTACTATTGAAGAGGGGTGTAACACATTTGAAATGATTTACACTGGTGCTCAGGCAAGAGTGATGTCAAGAAAATGAATGCAGAGCATAAATGAAGGAAGATCCCCATTCAACATACTGAAGTTGAGGCAGAACGAAGGCCCTGTGCATTATTTTAATGGGGATGAAATAAAGGTGTGAGGATGTCACTGACGTTTACATGATTGGGAGGCATAGGATGAGGCAGGAAATGGTAGTAACACCCATTTAAAATATACCATTCCTTATAGGAACAAATTATCTTACGAGATTGTCACCTCTTATTGCTGGGGTACATGGAGTTTAGCGGTCTTCAGTATAAAAGAAAACTGAAGCATAAAAAGGTAATGAGCCAGAATAACAGTGCAAAATAATATCACACCATTGCTAGATAAGAAAGTGCAGTGGAAATATATCTTCAGAATGGCTGTGTTGCTAGTGTCACTGTCATTCTCATGTACCATGGTGAAATACAAGGAGAAAAAGAAAAGCAATCTTTAGAGAATTATTTGACCCCAAGAAAAACGAGCAGACACAGATAGATGAAAATACATTGTGCTTTTATCTAAATGAGGAAAACTGTAAACACAATATTGCTTCAGAGTCAGTTTAAGAAAAATATATTTCAACAATTGCAAAGATACACAAGAAAGAAGGGCATGCTTGGATCTATGTGTATGCGAATGAGCATCCAGAAATTATTGAAGCACTGTTGGAATTTGAGTAAGAAAAGCTTTTCATTAAGGAAAACATATTTAAACAGATGCTTGACAGAGAAGAAATACCAAGTTTTAAAATAATAGATCAACAAATCGTTGGTGTGAATAGCTCTGAATTGGGGAAATAGTTGTGGAAAGATGCATGTTGAGAATCACAGTTTGTTCCAAATGAATTCATCACAATATATAGATTGTAAGTGGGACCAAAAATACATTCTATTTGGGAAATGACATAATGCACATAATGTGTATGGTTTTGCATTTCTTAAATCAAAAGGTTTGGTCTGGGCTCGGTGGAGCAGCACCTCAATTTGAGAACAAAAGACAAGCATATCATTGTACCCAAATGATGCCATATGCAATTAAGCTTTAGGCAAAGAAGGATATCACCATTCCTGCTTTCACTAGAAAAATTGATATAGCAATAAAGTACAGAAAGGGACAACAGATACCAGGGCCCGATGCATTTGAGTGCCTCAATGAATCCATGAGACAGCAAGGGTTAGAGTGTGAATATAGATGATTAGTAGAGATTGGGTCTTGCCCCATTCGGATACTAGTGGTTAACAAGGAACAAGGTGTGACGGGACATTCATTTGTAAGAAAATACAGCTCTACGGATGGTAGTGAAGGAATCATACCACTCTGCTGATCTAAATAACCCACCTGATCAGGAACATTCCTGAAAGCTAGGTCACTTCACATGGAGAATTACTTGAGTCCTTAGATTATAAAGCAAAGGGGATTTTCAGGATTTAGTCTGTTTACCCTGACAAATAAAAGGGTGTAATTTGCTGTCATCAGGGTAATTGCATCCTATTTAAGGTGGGTGAATCTAAAAAGGAAGAACAAAACATTGAAATGTAGCAAATTGAAATGGAAGCTAATGTTCCAAGAAATTTGAGGGTGGTGTCTCCCCACAGGGACACTGCCACACACATAGAGGAAAGCACAGAAGCCCCTCCTTTAGAGGATGTCCCACAATTCTCTAAGATGGTGATGGAGCAAATTAAAGCTGCAGATGCTTGAACAAGTGAAGATGAAAGAGATCAGTTGAGGAAGATATTCACAGAGTTCAAAGAGGTATTTGGTAAAGACGCCTATGATTGTGGCCCTACTGATTTGCATGTTGCTACACCAAAAGAAGGATATGGTAGTGAGCCAGTATTTGTGCTACAATATAGGCTACTCTTGGCTTATCTGGTGTCCCTAGCAGAAATAATTAAACATTTAGAACCCAGAGGAATCTACAGTACTTCAAATACTCACATATTGGGTGACCTAAAGCCCAATGGTCAATGGTGTTTGTGTGCAGACTTGAGAGAATTAAACAGAGTACCTGTGTCAAGGTGGCCACTTGCATTTATTAATAAAGGCCTTCCGCAGGTAGAACGGTCAAAGATATTGATCACTTTGGGTCTTACAGCAGGGTACTGGTGTGTGCTATTAGCTGAAGATATTCAAAATAATTGTTCCTTCTCGTTTAGTCAATTGCAGTATGCATGGAATCATACTCCCTTTGGGTATATCAATAGTTGGAGTGAGTTTGGGATGTTCCTGTGCAAAGGACTCCGAGATGCAGTTGAGAGGGTAACTCTGATTTGTGTGGATGATTTGCTAATCTAGAATGAAGGCTTAAAGTTAAATGCTATGAAATTAGACATGTACTCAGTAAGTTACAAAATGCTGGGGCAAAGGTATCATTGCATAAAGCACAGTGGTGTAGAAAGAGACTATCACGACAATAATGGAATTAATGTACGCTGAAATTTTCAGTGCAAGCGTGCGAAAGCGTGCGAATTGCAGTGCCAGTGCGAAAATTGCAGCGAAACCCGCGCACAGCGATTCATGGAAGTCCGTGTGCATGTAAATCCCAGGATGTGCGGCAAAATTCTGTGTGGCGCACTCTGGCGCACACGTCTTGAAACAGCGTGCGCTATGCGCACAGCGAAATCGCACATAGCGCGGAGCACACAACAAAAGTAGGAGGAACAGAGGGCGTGACATGTGGAATGGGGACCAACGCGTGAAAATGTGGGCGTCACGGGGGAAGTACAGGAGGCAAATGCGTGGAACACCCACACGCACGTTCAAAACACGTATTCATGGATTCGAACGGGGCTAACGCCTGCGCCAAAAAAGACGCGCTAATCCTGAAACACGTACGCCAGCAGGAAGCAGGCTACGTGGACCCGTGCAGCATAAAAGTGTGCGCAAACAACAAACAAGCTCAGACGCCAGGATGAATATACCGTTCCTAGCAGCAGTGGTCGTGGGATACCGCAGGAGGAGGATAGTCAGGCCCAGAATTTTCACACCCAGAACCAGCCTTTTTGGCATGCCTGATGACCAGGTGTATGGGAGGTACAGGTTTCCACCTCACTTAATACTCAACCTGGTGAGTGAGTGGGAGGATGACCTCACATCACCCACCCTGTGCTCCCAAGCACTCAGCCCCCTGGAGAAGGTCCTCAATGTACTGCACTTCTTGGCCACTGGATCATTTCAGCAGACAAGTGCAATAGTGGGGGGGGTGTCACAGGCCACGCAGTCACGCTGCCTACACCAGGTCTTGGCCATCATGACTGCATGCCCATCAGTCCACAGGCACATATACCTGCCCAGAACACCTGCAGAAAGGCAGGCTGCCGTCAACGATTTCTACGGGGTGGCAGAATTCCCCAAAGTCCTAGGTGCCATTGATTGCACCCATGTGGCTCTACGTCCCCCCAGGGCATCAGAGCACATCTACATAAACCGCGAGCACTGGGATTCCAACAACGTCCAGGTAGTATGTGATGCCAAGGGAATGATCACCTCAGTATATGCCAACTATCGAGGGTCAACCCACGACAGTTTTATTTACAGAATGTCAACCCTAAACCGGGACCTAGAAGCTCGGCGGCATGGCGATATATGGCTGCTCGGTGAGTATAAATGCCACAGCACATGCATGCATGTCAGATACTGAGTAATGTCACAACCCCACTAATGATACCCATCACCACCTCCCCAGGGGACAGTGACTACCCTCTGAGCACCCACATGATGACGCCAATTCAGAACCCCACCACGCCACCCGAGGTAAGATACAACACAGCTCACATTGCAACCCGGGGCATAGTGGAGCGCACATTTGGAGTGCTCAAGTCATGTTTTCGCTCCCTTGACCGTTCTGGCGGGCAGCTGTTATACGCTCCCCCAGCAGTGTGCAGGATCATAGTGGCAGCATGTGTCCTGCACAACGTTGCAACACGCTGAGGCCTGCCCGTGGACATGGTGGTGCCCCCACATCCACAACCACATGCACGGCCGCTGCGCATGGGAGGGGAAAGGGCACAGTGTGAGGCAGCCCGTACGCAGCTGGTGGCTAATTACTTCACCTAAAATCACACCCCTGTGGAGTGCACACAGCCCTGGCACATACCATCTGACAATCAATGATGATGACATAAGGGACAGTCAACTGTCACAACCATACCAGCCTGAGATTGGTCACCTGGAAGTGTTACATTGTGTGCATCCCTACCTACACAAACACCACCAATGCTGTGTCATCAAAAGACACACTTCTATGCTGCTAAATTCATTACCCCCTTGCAAAATACAACATGACAACAGTGCCATGTCACCCAACCCCTCCGCAGCACCGCCACCCAACACACCATGGCATGTCATGCTATGTGAGAGCAAACAAAACAATCCCAAAGCATGACACAATTGTCACAAAGTACAGTGTCCCTAATGGGAACTGGCCACACACCATCTGCTCCCAGTAATGTAGAACTAACAACACACATGACTAAATACTTACCAACAATACAATGCAGCTACACATCCTCAAACCTCAAACATTGCATAAACATGACAGTAATAAGTTAAAGTAGTGGTAGTCTTACAACCTGATTATTAGCACAGTGTTGCTGCCACGCAAATGTGTAAGTGCGCTGCTTACAACATGAACTCCATCTCCAAAGTAGACGGCCTTGTGAAGACATGAAGAATGAACCTGCAAATTAGGAGGAAGACATGGATGGACAAGCACATATCAATACACCATGCAGTGTACAATACAACAACAATATCCACTAGGAATGTATACACAGTATTGACTACAGACTGCCCACACAGCTCATGGGAGTCCAACGTCACTGTGTAAATCACTGTCACTTGGGCACACCCTTTGCAAGCCCATGGAAACGGGAAGCAGGAGGGGTGTGTGTCTCACGAACCCAAGCATCTAACCCAAACTCAGGACAAGCCTGCATGTGCCCAGCCAGAATACAGTGGATGCCCACGGGAGCCACACAAGGCAACACACTGAAAAAAAAATAAAAAATAAAAAATCAAAAATCAAAAATGGCCATGTGGGGGCTGGGGGGAGGGGGGAGCCACCCAGGAGGTCCGAGGACAGGGTGTGCACCAACAGCTATGCCAATGTGGGAGAACTGCTGCTGTCTCTCTCATCACCCTCTGCTGCTGCCACAGGAGGTGGTGGTGCTATGGGAGGCAGCCCACGCAAAGCCCTGGTATGGTCCTCCATGGCAGCAAGCATGCGGGTGTGGAAGGTCTCGTTCTGGTGGATTATAGTGCGGAGATCCCCATGCACCACCAGACGTGATGCCCGGATCTCCTCCTGAGTTGCCTGCATCTCAGCTGAGAGCAAATGTGTGAGCCGCTCCAGCTGCTGTTCTGTCCTCAAGTTAGTGGAAGCCTCAAGGTCAACAAGAGTCTCCCTGAGGTGATGGAGTTCTACCCTCAGGGCTTCCCTGTGGCCCTGGGACTCTTTTGATATCGATTGGCGTAGAGTCTCCAGTGCCGCCTGTTGGACCCCAACATGTCCTCCCTGTGTGATTGGCAAATGGAGTCTGTTGCCTGCTGTAGTTGCTCCATCTGCCTTTCAGGGGGGACAATGGAAGTGGCCACCCTCTGCATTGCTTGAGCCATCATCTCAACTGATGCTGCCTGTTGGGTTGCCATACCGTACATGGATTGTTCCCATGCGGTATTGCCTGGTGGCGCACGGCCACCGCGTCGGCGGGCACCACACCCGTTTGGGGCAAGGCGATCTGTGCCTTGCTGTGCTGGCACTGCCTGAGGCTGCAGGACTGCATTCTCCCTCTGATCTGCTTGCCCAGGAACAGGATCAGATGTTATGGAGTGTGGCCCTGCATCCGTAACCACCAAAGGCGGATTTACCAACACTGACATCCACATAGAGGGTTCTACCCCAGGTGCAGGTGGGTTGGACAGAACAGAATCCCTGCCAGAAACACTTACCTGCGACGCCACATAGGTCTCTTCATCCGAATCAGCACCTGAATAGAGGTCTGGGGAGGTGCACCCAGAGACACCCCTTGACAGAATGGTCTGCAGCAAGATTGGGTTCTCACCCACCACCACACCACGTCCCCGACTGGTGCCCGGTCGTGCCTGAGATCCCTCCTGGGTCTGCACCATCTCCTCAACCTCAACAGTATCAAGTGCGTCATCCCCTGCAAAAACATGAAAGACAAAAAATGGAAACAGGCATTAGCACCATAGCACACAAATAGGCCTGACAAGCTACAGAACCAGTACATGATTTATACATGTCCCACATGACTATAACCCTCCCATGCATGCACTGTCACTGAGTTGGAAGGGGAAGCAAAAGGCAGACACTGATGACACCAAGATGCAAGACAACACATTAGCTGCATGCTGTGGCCTGTGCGAGTGAGGTATGTGTATTCCTGGGGTTTTCGGGAAGTCTCACACGCGATTTCAGCAGGGTACATGTATTTCGGGGTGCCGGGGAGTCCTACACATGAATTGGCAGCGTGGGTCCTCCCAGTTATTCCCTCTACACCCTCCACGGCCCCTGCAGGCAGCCCACACCACAGGGGACTACCCTGCACCCCTGGTCATGTCCCTCTGGCAGCCCATCCACCATGGGCATGCCCCCCAGCCAAGCCACATGTCAGCTTGCACTACTGATCACCAACGCATGACCCCCTGCACCCCCACCTCCTAGCAGTGCAGGGCACCTGCCAGCAGGCCCCCACTCATGTCCCACTCATGTCCCCTTGCACCCCCACCGCCCAGCAGTGCAGGGCACCTGTCAGCAGGCCCCCACTCATGTCCCACTCATGTCCCCTTGCACCCCCATGCCCTAGCAGTGCAGGGCACCTGCCATCAGGCCCCCACTCATGTCCCACTCATGTCCCCTTGCACCCCCACCCCCAAGCAGTGCAGGGCACCTGCCAGTAGGCCCCCACTCATGTCCCAATCATGTCCCCCTGCACCCCTACCCCCAGAAGTGCAGAGCACCTGCCAGCAGGCCCCCACTCATGTCCCCTTGCACCCCCATCCCCCAGCAGTGCGTGGCACTTGCCAGCAGGCCCCCACTCATGTCCCCCTGCACCCCCACCCCCAGCAGTGCAGGGCACCTGCCAGCAGGACCCCACTCATGTCCCCCTGCACTTCCCGTGAACCCCCGTAATACACGTACCCTGCTCCAATTGCGTGTGAAACTTCCCGCAAACCCCAGTTATACACGTACCCCACTCGCACAGGCCCTTTCGCGTGTGAAACTTCCCGCGAACCCCGTAATACACGTACCGTGCTCCAATCGCGTGTGAAACTTCACGCGAACCCCAGTTATACATGTACCCCCTCGCACAGGCCCTTTCGCGTGTGAAACTTCACATGAACCCCAGTAATACACATTCCCCGCTTGGTGTTTGCTGTTTGGCAGCCCTGTAAACTGGTCCAGGGTTAGCGCAGCCCTTTGCGCTGGATTGGGGATTTCGATGGCTTTTCCTTGTGCGAGGACGTTCTTGGGGGCGTAACTGGCGCTGCTGCAGGGTCGCTGCACCACTCTGTGCCACGGCTGGTTTTGGAGGCTAAAATACATGAATACGCTGTGCGCGGAAATCGATTTTAGCGCACACGGCTGGTGCAGACATTCACACGCTCACACTGTGCGCCAGCCACATGTGCCACTTGTGCGCGAAATTCTATGAATTACCCCCTGGACCCCTTGGGGCATGAAGTAAAAGAGCATAGGTTAATCCCACAAAAGAAAAAGGTTGACGATATTCAGAAAAGTAAAGTTCTCACCAGTCTGAAAGGTCTAAAGAGTTTGTTAGGAATGACAAGTTACAACAGAACATGTATTGAAGATTATTCAGAAATTAAACAGTCATTGACAAAATTACTGAAGTAAGGGGTACCCTGCAAATGGTTAAGAGAACAATGTGAGACAATGGGCAAGTTAAAAAAAACTGTTTTATTAAAGCCCCAGGTTTCGGTTACCAAAAAAGAACCAGGATTTCTTCATGGAGATAGGAGTCCCAGATCTATGTATGTCAGCCCTCCTATACCAAAAACATAATGCAAATAACAAAACTATTGCATATGCCAGCAAAGCAATGTCACAGGTAGAAACAATGTCTCGAGAATGTGAAAAGACACTATTGACCACTGTCTGGGTATTACAACATTTCTGCACCATTATTTTTGGGGCGAGGGGGTGATTGTTAAAACAAATCATCAGCCTCTACAGTTTTTACAGCGTAAGAGAATCAGATCATGAAATGTAGCTTGGTCAAGGATCACATCAAGGACTTTGGCACAGCAGGGGTTCCCAGTGAAAGTGAGATATGGACAGAATAAAAAGAGCCCAGTTGCTTAGGGATGGCAAGACGTACATGCTTGTGCAACTGTCTGTGCCTCTGATGACACAGAGTTGGAATCAAATGTAACCAAATTTGTACACTCGCCACACAAGGTATTCCATGAAGAGAGAGGTAGGGATCTCCCAACCGTGTATGTAGAAGGATGTACATACCACATGGTGGATGATTCTGAGAATTGGCGGAAGGAATAGGACATGTGTGGGTCAAGTTTAAAGGCATTCCAAAAGTGAACATGAGGTTGGTTTCCAAAAACAGTCAAGTTGCAGACTTTGCTGCTATACACAAGTCAATATCTACAGCAGTAGAAAATAAATTCAAAGAAATAGTTTTAGTTACTGATTCTGATCATGCCCAAAATAGTTTTGTGGAATATTTACCTGGGTGGACATTGAGAGGAATGGTCACACATAACAAGAAGCCACTTAAACATGGTAACATGATTTAAGCCATAGATACAATGGTTTCAGAGAATGGCATGATCATTCACTGGAGAAAAATACAAGGTCATTTGAAAACACCAGGGGAAGATAAAAAGGGGAATGACAAGGTAGATCGGTTAGCCAAGATTGGGAAAGTCATGGGGGAGTTATTTCCTATGGAGCACCTTCTTGGTGAAATCCAAGTAGGTGCAAGAACACGCTCCAAATCTCAGGGAACAGTTGATCATCCCGTGACTCAGTGGAGTTTTCATACTCCTGATCAGGATTTGATCAAGCCACAAAAAGAAGATCCCATTTTAGATATATTCTATAACCGTTTATTAGAATCAGAGTATAATCCTCTGACTGAGAAGGACTGAAAATGGAGAGAAGAGTTGAGGGTGTTGCTTATGAACAGAAAGAGAATTTGATTACAGGATGAACTTTTTATTCTAGAATCTGTGTTAGGCCAAATGCAGTGGGTGGTACCTTTGTCATTTCGGGGATTGATGCTACATCATGCCCATGATGACATAACTGCAGGTCACAGAGTGTTCCAGAAATTGAAATTTGAAAATAGTATGCTTATTGGCCACACATCTGCCAAGATGTAGGCCTATACACTAGAGGATGTTTGTTGTGTGCACAATTTCAACCTACACCTCCAACGCATAGAGTGCCATTAATGAAAAGAGGTTTGGCGCTTTCATGGTCAGATTTGCAAATTCACTTAATTGGTCCTGTCCAAAGATCCGCAAGGGGACACAGATAAATGCAGATGGTCGCTTGCTAAATATGAAAATGGTTGGAGTGCATCCCAGCACCCGATTGTAGTGCGCAAACAGCAGCCACTTTGCTGGTGAATCACATTTTCTCTAGGTTTGGTTTTCCTCAAAGAATACAATCAGACCATGGGAGTCATTTTACCAGTTCAGTGATGACAAAGATGTAACAAATTCTGGAAGTGAAAAAAACGACACATTTCCTATCGGCGTTCTTCTTCTGGAGGTGTTGAACATTGCAATAAATCAATCATTGATATTTTGAAAATGTTTGTAGCTGAAGCAGGATCCAGTTGGGATGTGTGACTCCCTCTGGTGCTAATGGCTATTAGGTCAACACCGTAAAAATGCACAAATCTCAGTCCATATGAAATTATGACAGGTAGAAACATGGTTTTGCCGCAACATTTATTAAACTGGACCAGGTAAATGCAGCCACAATTCATGAATATGTTGTAGAGCTGAGAAGGCCGCTGATAGCGCAAAATCATAGTATCATAGAAAGGCATATGTGACTTCTGTGACAGTGCAAAATCATAGTATCATAGAAAGAAATCTGTGAGACAGTATGAAGTATGTGATCAAGTTTTCACATTTGAATTTGCAAAAGGTAAACACAAGAATGCCACATTTCTAGCATCCTGACTTGGCCCACAGAAAATTGAGGACAAGATTTCACCTGTGGTCTACAGAAATGTGATAAAGGAAGGAGAACTAAACATGGAAGAATTTGTCCACGTTCATTAAATAAAGCCATTTCACCTAAAACATGAGGTGAAAAGGTTAGAACAAGCTGAAGAAACTATTAGGGGATGAAAGGTATAGTTGTTACACTAAAGTCAAAGCGGAAAAGGAATGTGTAGCATACATACTTTGGAGGGATTCCCCATAACAGGTAAGTAGATGCACCATCGCAGTTAAGTAGGTGAGAATGGAATCCCTAATATAAGTGGCAAAAGGGGGAATAAAACAGGTAAGTATGTGTGCATGAACATATGAATGCAAGTTGTGTAAATAAAGGACAAAAACAAAGAGTAGAATAAAGATTGGGCTTCCAGGCTGGTAGATGTTCCAAATGGATGCTAAATTCACATGGGCATTCTAAATGATTGCAAAGGTAAATAATATTTCATGCAATATACTTCTACTTTTAACTCACATGTTTGTTTCCAGCTAGTTCCAAAAGAAAATGTAATTGTTGAATATATATATTGGGCAATCTGCAAGGATCTGGCCAAACCTGCTGCCGTCTCTACCTCTCCTGTCTCCTCGCAGGCCCTCTGCATGGCTCTGGCTTCTCATTTCATCTCTAAAACTCAGCACATCCTGTCCTCTCTCTCTTCCTCTTCCCCTCCTCCCTCTACTCACTGCTCTTCCTCTGGCCCTTCTTCTGCCACTTCTCCTCCCTCCTTCTCTGTCTTTGCCCTGGTCTCCCCAGATGAGGTTTCTAGATAAGCCTGATCCATGAAAGTCTCATCAAAACAGGATCACCCCTGTATCCTCCAAAACCATCAAGGACCACATTGACACCCGGGCTCCTGCTCTGGCCGACTTCTGCAACCGCTCCTTCACCACTCTCTTATCCGTTTCCAACTCCCTCAGGGTCAGTCACTTCTCAAAGAAACGAGTTGGTGGTCGATCTCTTTCCTCGGATGGGGCCTCCCTCTGGAACAGCCTCCCTGCCTCCCTGAAACTTGAGGAGAATCATCTCCGGTTTTGGATCCACCTCAAAAACTTTCTCTTTGCTTCTGCTTTTTCTCATCCTCTCCCCTGCTGACTTCCTGGCTGATACTGAAACTGCACTGGTTACCTGGCCTCCCCCTGATCTCGGCCCCAGGTTCCCCCCTTGCCAGTCACACTCAAGCACTGCCATCCAGGCAACCCCTGCACCGAGGGACTGTTTCTGTATCCCTATAGTTCCACCACCAGCACTTGATACCTGATGTCTGTACTTACCCTTGCACTTGCCACAAGCTGGCCCTATGTTACTTGTATTGCACTTCCCCCCTTCTCCCTCCCATGCACTTGTGTGATCGAATGACCCCTGGCCTAGCAGGATCGCTGTCTGTCTTCCCTCTGTTCCCCCTCCCTTGCTGGGTCGCGCCTTGAAACACTTGTGTATAGGCGCGTTATAAATGCCATATCATATCCTATAATACCACCAGAAGAGTCAATTCAATTTAATAGGCTAGGTCAAAGTCAATGGGCTAAAGTCTTGGATAGGATAAAGCAGTTCTAATAGATAAATGGAAAAGTCTCTGCTAATGTTCTCAGGAATAGTTTGTGAAAAGAAGAATCATATGTTGGGTCACAAGCTGATTAGGCCTGTATGTTGGGAAAGTTTCACGCACTTTCACCACAAGAGGTAAGTACTCTCAATCTGGTTTTCCAGTACCCTTATAAATGAAGAAAACGATGCAGCTGGTGACCTCTGTTCCTGGCAGTTCCTGCAGATCTCGCTGTTCCTGGGCCTCAGTCGTGGGGACAAGAGGGAGGACGTCAGGGGACTCGTGCACTGGAATGGGACTGGTAAAAAATCTAGCAAAAAATGAACCAAACCTGATTTGACACGCAGAGCAAAACTCTAGAAGGACCTTTCCACAAAGAAATGGCAAAAAAGAAGACCTGGACCTGTTTTTACAGAGGGGGCTCAGATGCCATCTTGAAAAACATGGCTCCCCCTACCGGTGTCCGCGGTCGGGAAAAATAATGGTAGTTCGTTGTAAGACCACTGGCATCAGCAATTTAGAGAGGAAAGGGTATCATTTGACTGCTACATGAGTATTTAGATACAGGGGATGCTAGTATCCCCTTCAGCACTCTATTGTAAGATAGGGTGTGCTGGGTCTAGGAATTTAAAAAGACTAGTAAAATGATGCCTATGGAGTTGTCTAAAACTCCATAACCAAAGAAAACACAAGAGTGAACACATTTCAAAAATCACATGAGAGAGTGGGGAAAAGGGTCAAAGTCTCTCCAGGCAAAAAAATCAAGTCCTCAAAATCCAGCAAAGTTGCTGGGGGTCTCTACGCTGAAGGGAATTAGCACATTTATGAGAATTCTCCCTAACAGACAGCGGGACAAATACATTAAAATTGTGACTTCTAAAATGGTGGCTTTTCCAGATTCAGAGCCCGACTTTTATCTAGTGCAAACATTAGACACGTATTCCATTTTTAAGGAATAGAACTACATATGTCTAGTGAAGCCATTTATACCTGACACGTCAAATGCCGTTTGTGGGTTGGGTAGAGACCATAGTATTGCTGAGGGGTGTGAGATGTCTATAAGTAACACACCACATGATGAGTTGGCATATGCCAAATTAGTTAAACACAGATGTCTGGTCAGTACGTGCACATCAGATGTCACAGTGATCCACCTCAATCATGATTCACGTCTTATCACACCCTTACAGTACATGGTGTTTTACATGACTGTCGCACAAGACATGGGGGGTCATTCCGAGGTTGGAGGTAAGTATTGGTTTTTACCGGCATGGCAGAAAGAGCGAGTCTGATCTGGTACCACGCCACTATTTACAGGCTATTCTGACCTCGCGGGCACAAGCTTTCTGCCGTGCCAGTAAATCCCCTAGCGGCATACTGCTAAAGGGCCCTTTAAACCCCTTACCGGCATGAAGCGAGATGTTCTTAACAACACTGCCATCGAAGCTTCGCCGTCCGTAATTAGCGGTGACCGTAATTTACGGATACCGTAAATTACGGTCACCGCTAATTAACGGATACGGAAATTACGTCATCGCACAGGAACGGGAAGGAGCGCGGCGGCCATCTTTAAAAACACAATCCATTGCCATCCTCTCCAGGCAGCACCCTTGGGACGAACCTGAACCTCGTAAAAAAGGCCTACACAACTGCCAGCTATGCCCAAAGCACCGAAAATGTCAGCAGACCGCCTCCGCAAGCAGCGCTTCAGCCCCAAGGAGCTGCAGGCCATGGTGGGCCACCTGGAGGAGCACGCAGACGTAGTGTTCAGCAGCGACATGTGCAGAGAGGCAGTGGTCTGGAAAAAAAACATATGGGCAGAACTTGCTCAAAGGGTGAGCGCAGTAGGCACCACCCCCCGCACTCCCAGGGACTGCCTCAAGCGGTGGGACGACTTGCGTTTGAGGGTGCGGAGCATCCTCGCAGCCAACCGCAGCCAGGCACTGCAGACAGGAGGTGGACCAAGTTCACCAATGAAACTAGCGCCATGGGAGGAGACATGTGCTGCATTGATTGGCACACAATCAATCGAGGGCGTCGGTGAAATGGACTGTGGGGCTCCGTCGTCTGCTGATGGAGGTGAGTGCCCAAAGTCAACACCGCCAATGGCAAATACATGCTGAATACACTTCCAAGCCCCGTCCAATGCACCTCGTCATACTGCCCTCCACCCATTCTGATAATGGCAAGACAACTGCCACCAAGGGACAAGTGCTACCACATAATGCCCACCAACCACAGTGCAGTAGCTAGCACATCCCAATAAGCACACTGTGCAGCAGGCTTGGCAGTGTGCGAGTCAGACTGCACATGACCAGGCCAGGATTAGTGACTCCCACACCTGCGTACATATCCGACACATCCGTAGAAACCAGTGATGTAGTAATTGCCAAAATGCCACCAATCCAAAATGACTGAAATGTGAATGCTGCCATTAATGACATTAGCGTCTCACACAACCACTCATGTTGTACCTTTGTTCTACACCCACAGGCAGTGAGCATGAGGGCGATGAGCCTGAGAGAAGCCGTCCCACCACATCCAGTGCCAAAGGCAGGGACCACCGCGTACCGGCCAGGAAGGACAAAACCACCACAGCTCCTCCAAGGCCCATTGAGGTTGCACCACCCCCATCCCTCACTGCATCAGCGCCTGCAACAATCACCACACCAAGGTCAGAGGAGTCCAGCATCTCTGGGGAGGTGGCAGCCACGGCCCCTCTGCAAATCGTGGACAGCCCCTTGTCCATCTGTGGGGCGTCAGAGGAGGACTCCTACCCCACTGTATACACCCCCGAGCCCTGCAATGTCCCCCAGGTGTCGTGCAGGGACTCTGGGGAGGGTGACTCACCAGTCCGAAGTGCACGTGGCGATGCACCAGGAGACGCTGATCCCGTGCCCAGTACCCCATTCGAGGCCCTGTCAGGGCATGTCGACCCAATCCCCTGCAGAGATGATACGCCATCCCAGGAAGCACTACATGCAGGACAGCTCACTGCCCTCATCACTGACTTCAATGAGGACAACCGCCAGGGCAGGTTGGAGTTACTCAAGGAGCTCAGGCAAATGCGTCAGGTGTTCACGGAAAGCACCAACCGTGTGTGTGAGGCACTTGGACGCATTGTAGACGCCCTTGCGGCAGCACGTCCCATTCATGCAACTCAGCAGGAGGACACCCCCTCAACCAGTACCCCCACCCCGGCAAGCCCAGCCCGCCGCTTGCTGCGTTCTCAGCGGCGCAGGAACATGCCCCCCCCGGGCACCGGGAGCATGGATCAATAGACAATGCTGCCACATGTGGCCTCAATGTGCCACACGGGACTACTGTTGCGGAGCTGGGGGGGAGGGGGTGAGGGTGTGTATGGTTGTTGGGGGGAGGGGGATGAGGGAGTTGGGGTAGGGGGTGAGGGTGGAAGTTTTGTTGTTCACGTGTGAACCTACTAATACAATACACCGGTTGTGCATAAAAAATATCAGAGTGGACATTGATCAATGTGCATGTGTCTTTTAATGACTCACAGTGCATGGTGTACATGTATCCCCACAACCAGTGCCCGATGCCCTGTCATCCTGACACCCTCAGCTGACTTGAGTGTCTGAAATATTGTCCAATCAATGATTGCCACACGGCACATCCCTCCTGTGCATCTGCACTGTGATGCTGTCCTGCCAATTCTTCATCCACCCCCTCATCATCATCTGGTGGTAGCAGTCCCAGGTCAGGGGGCAGTGGCACGTTCCGACGGATGCACATATTGTGCAGCTTTACACATGCCATGGTGATCCTGGCCACCTTCTCGTATCTGTTGATGAGTGCTCCACCGGAACGGCTGTGACAACAAAATTGTGCCTTCAACAGGCCAAATGTCTGCTCTATGGCCACCCATGTACGGGTATGGGCTCGATTGTAGTCCTCATGCCTGTTCTGTGGGTTGCGGATAGAGGCCATGAGCCACGGCTTCGAAGGGTAGCCACCATCACCTGCATGGAAGGGGAATGAAGGTTAGTGTTTGTACATTGATGGTGGTAAACTGTAGCAGTCTTGCATGGCAGCTGGTGATTCCTGGCCATACACACATGTCCCTGGTTGCATCAACCCCATTACTGGCCCGGTTATGTGTCCTGTGCCATGGAATGATGGAGGGGTAGCTTCTTCAAGATGGCTTATGGTGTGCACTCACATCTTGTTGCACGTGCACCGTATATGCGTGCAGCAGTGTTGGCCTGAATTCGTTGATGTGTTGGGTTCTGTGAGATTTGGTGGGAGGGGGTGTTGACTGTAGTCAGTAGCATACTTGTCTTACTGCACTGATCAGTACCATGTTGACTTGCACCACTACTATGGGTGTGCAGAACCAGTGATACGTTGCTGTATCCCTGTTGGGCTCACTTCTATGCACTCCCAGGGACGTCTCTCTTGTGTGGTGGGATGCAGGATGCTGCGAGATAGTGCAAATGCAGTCCATGGTGCAGGATGCCCTTACGGTGTGTGAGGTCTGCCGATGAGTGGTGCTTGTGTTGTGGTATTGGGCAAGGTTACCTGTCGGGCGAGTAGTGTTGTATTTTCTACATTCTAGCATCGCTGTGAGGTTAGGCAGTCATGTGCCATATCGATTGCCTTGGGGCACTGTGTTCTGTGGGGTGCACATCGTGCACCGGCGTCAACATTCCCACACAGGTGTAGTATGCACCCCCCTTTCCCACCAATTTGGGGTATGCATCAACCCTACTCATGGCCACAATGCACTGCCATGGCCCAATCAGGTGACTCACCAAGCAGCCAGGCACGTTGTCCAGCTTGTTGCTCCATATAGCGTGGTAGCGTGGAGTTCCGCAGGACCAGGGGGTCATGTGTTGATCGGGGGTATCGGGCACAGCAATGTGTGATGGCTTTACTGGCATGTCATACCATCTGGACATCAATGGAGTGGTATTGCTTGCGGTTGCGATACGCCACCTCCATTGCATGTGGAAAGAACAATTCCACGTGGGTGCAGTCGAGGGCACCTATACAATTTGGCATGCCTGCCAGTGCATGGTAGGCAACTTATGTATCCAATATCTCCTGGGGTGTCCGGGGTAGGGATATGTAGTCCCTTGTGTGTTTGATGAGGGCATCCAGCACTTGGTTGAGTATCTGTGAAAATATGGCCTGTGGTATGCCATGCATGTGTCCCACTGTATCCTGCTACGTGCCTGTGGCAAGGAAGTGGAGAACAGACACTATCCTGAGTAGAGGGGGGATTGCAGTGTGGATTTCTATGAGGCTCACTATGTCGTCATGTGTCAGGTCCACTATGGTGGTGATGGTGTCCCGGTCAAGGCGGTAGAGGGTGTGGATCTGCTCTGGTGTGAGGTTGAAGGGGGAGGCTCTGATGCGATGGATTGGGAGCTGCCGGCGTGGTAATGGTGGCTGCACCGGTAGGGCATGCTGGGCCTGTCTCACCCTCCTTCTCCTCCTGTGTATCCTCTGTGGTGGGGGCTGTGGTTGTTGTTGTTGCTGTTGTTGTCGTTGCTGACTTGCAAGCAGGGCCTCCAGCTCCAGTAATCCTGCTACAATTCGTATCATCTTGGTGTGGGAGGGGGTGTGGTGAGTGGGTGTGCTCCTATTGTGCTGTGCCAGACTCCATTGCCTCCACCTGTGCTGATTGAGTGCACCTGTGCCTCTTGGAAACACTGCTCAGGGTTCTTAACACCTTCTCGGCGATGCCAGTATTTACTCCATGCCGGTAAGGTACTTTGCGGCCTTGTAGAGGACGTTTTTTGCATGTCCGCATGACTTGGGATCAGCTCCGGTTTACGCCATGCCGCTAATTTCGGCATGGGGTGTCGTGCGCGTGCCACAAGACCGCTACTTACGGCCTCGTACTTTACGGCGCCGTAAATAACAGTCCAGAGGGTCAGAATGGCCCGTAAAGATAAACGATGCCGGTAATCCTTTACCAGCATCGTTTTTCCCTTAACGCCCTACTCGGAATGACCCCCATGGTGGTGATAGGGGGGGTTTAGTATTGTTCCATATGGATGCAGAAATGGAGTATATTGGTTTATTCCAGAAATATACATTTCCCATTGATCCCAACATTTAATATTTACTATGCAGAGGGATAACATCATTGTGAGTGATATGGGATTTTCAGAGGGAGATGCATAGGGAACATGGGGAACATGGACAGAAAATGGGTTGGTGATTATGGCTGTGTTCTTAGTATCCATCTTGATATGGCTGATTGTGCTTATGGTCAAACTTTACATGGTAAAGTTTACCATGTTGACTGTTGAAAAAAGGAAAAGTCAGTTGCAAGGTCATATGTTTTAAGGCTCAGGTTGGTCTAAATCAGCGTTTTACTTACGGATTAGCTTTTCTGTAGCAGCCCATATTGATTCAGGTCTCTACAGAAACAATGGGGTAGATGTGTTAGAGATACAAGCGGTTCAAATTTCAATTAGGCCAAGAATTCCATAGGCAACTCAGACTTCTGTAGAAAGTAGATGTCAGTGCACAATTAGCCCTGGTGTGTACTTGAGCATGGGCATATACCTTAGCAATGATGTGAGACAATCTTTGCTTGTTATTTTGTTTATTTATTTGTAATGCACGCCAAACCTGAGGGTATCAGGGTGCCGGTAAATGAATATTTTCAGTTTATAGTTATATAGTTGCAAAGTTACACAATTATCAAAGAGTCAAGATTTGATTACAATAACTATATATATATATATATATATATATATATATATATATATATATATATAGATAGTAAGCAAGGTCAGAAGACATTACATAGAGAGAGATGTTCAACATGATATAGTCTATTTACAGTCTATTGTTTATTGTCTATTTACAGTGCAAAAGAGTGGGGATAGTGGGATGGTATCTGGTGTGTATTTAAACGTCATTTTCTTTGAACCAGTTGATGATGTTATGTCTGATGTTGAAGTATGTTTGATCCATCCTCAGAAAGGGAGGTAGGGAATTCCAGAGCTGTGCAGTTTTGACTGGGAAGTTGCTAGCTCCGGCTTTTGTCAGTTTTAATTTAACATTAGAACCAGCAAGCAGTTAGTATTAGCAGCTCTGGTAGGCCAGTTAGATGATTTTCCGTTTATTCTATCAATGAGATAGCGGGGTGCAGCATTGTTGGCACTTGTGAGTTAATGAGGCAGTTATTAGCAGGATTTTGTCGCTAGTGGAGAGCCAGTTATTCTGCCTCCTTATTTCAGAGATATGCTCTTTCCTGGCTATGCCCAATGCTGCTCTAAGAGTGTTGTTCTGTAGAGTCTGGATTTATCTGACAATAGACTTATTGGCGCCCAGATATAGGGCATTACAATAGTCCAGTTTGGACAAAATTAGAGCTCTGGCCAGAGTAGTACAACTACATTTAGATTAAAATGGTTTGCCGCTCTAATCAATTTACATGTATAAGCTATGGCAGAGCCCATGGAGTTAACCTGTTTGGAAAAGGTGAGGCTATAATCCAGCTAAACACCTAGGTTTTTACGTCTTTGGTGACCTTAATGGTGTTGGCATCAATATTAAAAGAGGTGTATTTGTGACCAGGTTTGTTGAGATTGGGCGTAGTTCCAAGAATGATGAGTTCAGTTTTGTAATCATTCAGGCATAGACCATGGACTGCCATCCATGCCTGGATGATGAGGTACATTTTATTTACCAAGGCCAAATCCTTATCATAATCCCCAGTAAGAGGTATGAGAATCTGAGTGTCATCTGCATAGTTGGTGTAGGTAATACTGAGATGATCCAGACGATCAAAAAGGGGCTTAGTGAATATATTATACATTGTGGGTGAGACACATGAGCCCTGAGGCACTCCGCAAGTAATGGGGATCGGGTCTGCTGCTGCTGCTGAAGGCGAGAAGACTCTCATAGTCCTGTTGTTTAGAAAGGATTGGATCCAGACTATGGCTTTCTGTGAGAAATGTGCTGCTGAATCGAGGTGGTAACATAGGACCTTGTGGTCCACCAAGTCGAATGCTGCCGAGAGATCAAGAAGGAGTAGTAAGGCTGACTTCCCTTTGTCTCTCAGCTCGTCAATTTGGGCCTTGAGGTTGATCAGTGCTGTCTCGGTCCCATGTTGGGGCCTGAATCCTGATTGCTGTGATCCTAATAACTGGTTTTGCTCCAGATAATCCTGCATTTGGATGTAAGCCACCCTATCTACATTTTTTAGAAGAAATGGCACTGTTGCTGTAGGCCTCTAGTTGGTAGGTATAGTGGGAGCTAATGATTGTTTTTTTGAGGACCGGGAGTACCCAGGACTCCTTTCGATTACTTGGGATGGTGCCGGTAGAGATAGAGGCGTTGATTAACTCCAAAATGAAGGGTGCCAGGTCCCTGGCCGCATCTTTAATGATTTGGGCTGGGCATTCATCTCCATGACAGTTAGACAGTTTGAGGGACAGAATGATTTTTTCAACCTCAAGAGTTGAAACTTTGGCAAAGTTGTGCTGGTTTGGGTAGAGGCAAGGGTAACCTTTGTGGTTATATTGGGTATATTGAATTTTTTGTTGCCAATTTTATCCTGGACAGTGTTGATTTTGTTAGCGAGTGCATTCTGTATGCTGGAACACCAGATTTTGTCCTTTACACAGTTGTCAGAAACAGGGATCAGGTTTTCAATTTCTTTTAGGATAACAAAAAGTTCCTTTGTATTTGAGTTGGCTTGCAAGATCCTATTGTTGTACGTTTCCTGCTTAGTACGCAGTATTTCATTTTTATACATGGTGGAGATGTTGATAAGTTTGGCTCTATTTATTTCGGAGGGTAACTGCCTCCAGGTAGCTTTGCTTTTTCTTTTTCCTTTTCTCATGGTTTTGAGGTATGGGGTGAACCAAGAGTTCAGGTGTGCTCTGGGTTTACTTTGTCCCAATTTTACAGGGGCAATGGTGTTTAGAGCTTCGGTCATGGTTTTATTATATAAATTAACTAGGACGGTGTGATCAGTAGTATCTGGTAGTGAGTTAAGAGTGGCAAGTATTAGGGGTAGATGTTTGTCTGCGGTTATGTTTTTTTTGTTCCTTGTTAGTGTGGGTGGACGGATTAGGTTATTTTTGGTTGAGAGGATTTTAGCATATAGTGTAAATGCTACCAGATGGTGTTCAGTCCATAACTGAGGGGTTATGGCAGTAATAGATGTATTGTAGTTATAGTCTGCCATCAAATCAAGTGTTCTACCTTCATCATGAGTTGGTAGTGTCACTTTTTGAGTGAAGCCAAGTTCAGTGAGGACGTTAGCTATTGTTGCTGCTTGCTGGTCTTTGGGGGCGTTGAAGCCCAGGTTAAGATCCCTGAGCAAGGTATTTTTTAGGTTGTCGGAGAGGATAGTGGAGATGTCCTCCTCGAATGTGCCGATGGGGCCTGGTGGTCTGTAAATCAGAAGAATGGTAAGCGTTGGGAGACAGAGATGGGAAGTTTTACAGTGAGTGATTCACAGAATTTAGTACCAGGAGAGGCAACTAGTCTCAGTGCTAGGGTGGATTTGCCTATGATAGCTATGCCTCCTCCACAGGTCTCAGTTCTATCTACTCTAAGAATGGTATAATCATCTGGTACTGCGAGCATGAGGGCAGGGCTGCATGAAGTCATGATTCAGTAATGGCAAGAAAGTCATAGTTTTCTGCCTGAATTGGGTCAGCTACCTCTGTGGCATGAGCTACTAAGGATGTGGAGTTTATTAGGACACCTTTAAGGTTTGGAATGTCAATTCCTGTCAATGGGGCAGGTGAGGTGCTGTTTTTCTTACTTCATCAGTTGGTGTTGGGATGTGGGGTTTGTTCTGCTTGTATTTTCTATGGGTAGAGGTGTCAATCTTCGGCAAGGTGGCTGGAGTAGTGGGGTTAATATTTTCCGTTAAGATTGTTTGTTTGTTATAGAGGCATTTTCTCCTAAAGCTGATATTGGTTATTAGGCTGGCAGATGGTTTGAATAATTTTGTCAGTCTAGAACGAAGTCTGATATTTCTGGATGAAGAGTGACAGGGTATAATAGTAGTAGGTGGGCTCTGGGTGAGATTAGAAATAAATTACAATTCGGCCAGATTGTTTGGTAACAAAGGGGTACCAATGTCACCTGGTATGGCTGCCATGATATTTGTTAAAGTACAGTCTGAAGCAGGAGTATTAGTGGAGTCTGTGGGGTCATGAACTAGTGCCATTATGGCCCAGAGTAATAATGGCTGTGAGGCAGTAGCAAACATAGTGCACTTAAAGCTGTTGCAGGTAGGGTGGGACGGGCTGGTGGCCTTTTAGTTGGGTATTTCCAGCTACAGAGTACAATAAGCTAGGTAGCAAGATAGTTCATAAGAACTCAAATGCCAGTAAAGTGGAAGAGACTAGTTCAGTTAAGCTAAGGTAAATACACAATGGAGTAGGCTAGTACAGATAAGCTCAGGTTCATATACAATGGGGTAGGCTAGTTCACATAAGCTCAGGTACATACACACGTGTAATGGGCTAGTTCAGATAAGCTCTGGTGCATACACAATGGGGTAGGCTACTTCAGATAAGCTCAGGTACATACAACAGTGGAATGAGCTACTTCAGAACACCTCGGATGCAAGCAAAAATTGACAAAATGGCGCAGGCTAGTTCAGATAAACTCAGGTACAAAAAATGGAGTAGGCTGGTTCAGATCAGCTCAGGTGCATACAAAATGGACAAAATGGTGTAGGCTAGTTCAAATGAGCTCAGGTACACAAAATAGCATAGGCTAGTTCAAATCAGCTCAGGTGTATACAAAATAGACAAAATGGCGTAGGCTTGTTCAGATAAGCTCAGGTACACAAAGTAGAATAGACTAAGGGGGTCATTCGGAGTTGGGCGGTAAGGGTTAACGGGCACCGGTAAGGATGCCGGTGCCGGTAAACCCTTACAACCCAATTCCGAGGTCCCTTATTGGGAACCGCAAAGGATGTGTGGTCAGGGACCAGGGCGCTAAATACAGGCTCACTATTTGCGGGCCCATAATTAGCGCCTTCCCCATTCCCATTGAGCCCTACGTGGGCTTAATGGGAATGGTTTACTGAATGGGGACTTACCGGATCCTCCAGGGTCGGAATGACCCGGTAAGTCCCCATTCAGCCAGACCGGACCCGGACCCGGTATTGGAGGCATCTATGGTGCTAATAGCACCATGGCTACCTCCAATCTTGTAATGACCCCCTAAATCAGATCAGCTCAGTACACAACATGGAGTAGGCTAGTTCAAATCAGCTCAGGTGCATACAAAATGGACAAAATGGCGTAGGCTAGTTCCGATAGGCTCAGGTACACAAAATGGCATAGGCTAGTTCAGATCAGCTCAGGTGAATACAAAATGGACAAAATGGTGTAGGCTAGTCCAGCTCTGCTGGGTGCATACAAAATGGACAAAATGGCATAGGCTAGTTCAGATAGGCCAGGTACACAACATTGAGTAGGTTAGTTCAGATCAGCTCGGGTGCATACAACATGGGCAAAAATGGCATAGGCTAGTTCAGATAGGCTCAAAAAGCATGCAAAGTGAGGTGGGATAGTGCAGGTGAGCATACATGTGTACAAATACAGTGGATAGGTTCGAACAAGGAGCCTTAGGCATGTTGGGCATGAATGCTATGGGCTAGTTGGGCCAAAGGGCAGAGCAACTATGCATAGAGTTAGGGGGTATATGCAGATGGTTAAATGCAGCCACACCGAATCACTTAACAGGGGTATATGCAGTGCTTGTGCATACAATAGACCAACATCGTTCTGAATCATCGTGAGGTACAGTAATAATGTGGTGATTCGACTGAGTATGATACTGATAGTTAACTTTGCAATCGGCGGCGAGAGAAGTGATCGTCAGTTATCGGCGGGTACGAATGTGGTATTGTTAGGCAAGTAGTTGCAGTGTGCAGACTGATATGGAGTGGGATAGGGGGTAGCAAATAGAAGCTTACCCAGGTAAAGTGGGGGGCCGCTACTCTCTGCGGCGAACAGCGGCAAACAGAAGCCTTTATCCACGTTCTTGCTCTGCATCACGATGATGAGAATTCATACAAACCAAAGAAAGGATAGCTTGAATTAGTCACCTAGCATTACACAGCACGGCATAGCATAGGCATAGTGTAGATTTAGTATAGGGACCAACACATTAACCATAACATACTAATCATCAACCTCTAACCCACTAATATACTTTGTGATTACAAAGGGTGCACACTAAGGTTACAAACTTAGGGTACAACCTGGGGGTGTAGATGTAGACTGTAGGTCTGTAGATGTAGACTCTACAATGCTGTTTAGAAATAAAATGCAGTAATTAAAATGTTGTTTGTGATCGGATGTGAGGGCGAGGAATGTGAAGAATCATTCTACCTAAAGCAGCCATTGTTTGAGCTGCTAGCGCAGGAAGCCAAAATGAAAATGTTACATTTCATTACCGGGTCTGTTGAACCAAGCTCTGTACAAAGGTGCCTGTGAAAAAAAATTGGGACTTCTGGAAGTTTCCAAAATGTTTGACCATGCCAGAGGAGGTGTATGATTGATGCGATGACATCAACTAGCAAGTGCAGCTAAGCAGGAATAAGTGTCTTTCTCTTCAGATTGCTTTCAATATTACAATGATCACACATTGTGTTTGTTTTTGTGTGCTTTTATTCTGATCTGCAAACAATCTATAAACTGTTTTTATAAAATAACGAAGAGTGTGCATGGACGGATTTTTTTGTGTGTCATGTTTATTTTGTGTGGTGTAAAAGGTACAATTAACTGAAAAAAACAGGATAGGATTAGAGTGCTCTGCATGATATGAAGCCCGGTGGTGCCCTTAATCAGTCCCCTGAATTAGAAGTATACATTTTGCAGTGAGATGATCTCCAAGCTAGGAATCAGAGAAACGCATAGGATAGAGTGTGAGATTGGAGAGACATGGAGATAAAATTCAGAGAAATCCACCTATTATTCCAAATTGTAAAAAATACCCTAGTGTGTTTAAAGAGATCTTTCCACTGCTGAAGTGAAGGGATCATGTTTCTTCTCTTCAAAGTAAGAAAGCAGCATTTGGCATAGTCACAACCAAAGAGGGTGAACATGTCGGCATCTCTGATTCCCACCTTCCCACCCCATTTCAATGTACTGCAAAACAGGTCAGAATTTGACATTTTGTACACTGACAAATATTGTAGAACAATGCTATATCATCTTATGTACACTATCCATGTGCATCCTTAAAAGGATGCTCAGAAATAGATGTTTATGTAATGTAATATATTCCGCATGCAGATTTACAGAAATTCTGCATTCAACATTTCTACAAATATGCATTTGATTTCTCGTAATCTGGAGGTTTCCAGAAATTACTGCACCTGCAAACTGCCAAAGTTGAATACTACATTCAGTATTTAACTTATCTTTTTATAGTGCTTGAACACTATAGATATTCTTTATTAGTATTCTTTGTTTGTGAAGACTTGTGTATGAAGACTAATCCTTGTGATGAATACTCATCGATTACAACAAGAACACTGAACAAAAAAATGTATTAAAAGAGGTTACTCAATCTCAACACTGTACACAGCAAAATCAAAAGCACTTAAGAAAGCTAGAAAGATAGAAGCAAATTATTAGTAGACAAAAATCCTACTAAGGAAAGAATTAGATCTAAAAAAGGAAACACAACTAATTACCACTTACAGCTCTGATCACTACAAAATAAGAAAAATATTGAACACATTGTAATATTCTCCTGCTCGACCCAACTCTTGCAAAATACTTAGACAAAAAGCCATCAATGATGTTCTGAAAAGAAAAATCACTAAAAATGATCATTAGTCCATGCTATATGAAACCCTTAGAACAAAAATCAGGAACCATTCATTCACTTTGGAGAATGCCTGAGATAACGGGTAACCACACATGTGGTGGATGCCAAATCTGTGCACACATAATGGACAAACTTCAAGAAATACAATTACCCAATAAAGAAAAATCCGACTTCATAAATTGTAACACACAATTTGAAGTGTATAACATCAAGTGCAATTGCAGCAAATTGTACATTGGGAGGACAATAAGGAAACTCAAAATAAGAATCATGGAACACATAAGAGCAATTAAAAACAGAGATCCAAGATATCCCTTGGCAACTCATTTTAACTTGGAACATGACAAAGAAAACATCAGCAACTTGAAAGTTGCAGGCTTTGCAACAACAAAGGAAACTTTGAGAGGAGGCAACAAAACCAGAAAACGTAGACAACTAGAATCCAAATGAATAATCTAGTTCCCATAGTGGTTAAAACCAGGACATGAGATTTGGTAATTTCTATAATTTTGTCAATTTGTCAAAATGTTAACATGTTTGACAAACTTCTTGTCACTATAGACGTATTATATTATTGCAAAAGTTGCTGGTATGGAATTGTCAATGATTAACAACCTTTGTTTGCACATATATTCCTCTTGACAACCGTGTACTTCTTACTCACCATTCCTGACTTGTAATGTATATATCCAACATTAGTCCTTGAGCTATAATCTCATCTTCACCAATATCCTATTCCAGTTATAACTTGTTCCATTCAAACAAACTCTAGAATCAAGTTTACCAGTCCATGTCAGTTTAAAATGATTTTGGTTAGAATCCAAAAATCCACAGAATAGTTATAACTTTAGGACCACCATCAGCCAAAAAATGAAGAAAGTGATTTTTTCAACAAAAAAAATAAATTATCATGTGCGACTCGCACTGCCACTTCATCACGTCCCGAGCGCAATGCCTTCATTGCATTTGAAAACAAGCATGATGACATCATACGCTGTAATACCTGCAGATAAAAGGCAGATTTTGGTTTAATTTAATTGACCACAGCCTGAAGCCAAAGGAAGTATCGTCTTCTTCTGTTCATCTTAAACAAGTACATTATTGTAGCTTGTTCTTTTGACCTTTCTTAGCAAGTCATAACTTTAAAGCTTGAAGAACATTAGGTTATTAGGGCTAAGTGTTGTTTCTTTCCTCAAAATAGTAAAGCAAATAGATCAAGTTGTTTTCCTATATCTATGCTTCATATGCACAGAGCACATGTATCATAAGGGATCTTTTTTAGGAAGTATAGATTTAAAATAAATTAATTTGAAAATACTGAGACGCCATATTAGTCTTAATGTATAAACATGGAGTTAACCAACCTTTGTTTCCTTGAATAGTAAACAATTTAATTTTCAGACCTAGTGAGAGTGTTATATAACACAATATTGATCTTCACTTTATAACCCTTGTACAGTTTCACAGACTCTTGTGTTATACACTTGGTTTTATTGTAATTTCAGAACAATCAACAAGCATATAAAAATGATTCACCTCCCGAGGATCAACTTAAAGTGGTGAAACACGTGTAGAGGTTTTCTCCTAAACTTTGATCAATGCACATATTTGTATATACAGCAGTGTACACTCAAAGAAAAACACTCTTTTGATGAATATAATGCATTGATTATTTCAAAATATAGCAGAACATGAGAAAATGAACAACAAAAAAATGAAATTTGAATATCTTGTCTATCCTAGCACATGCATTCTAAATATCTACTTCTAAACAAAACTGAACAAATGCCTGTGTTATAGTCGTTTAGTCTTCATTTAGTACTGACTAGAACATTACCACTACTGAAAAGACTAAACAAAGAACAGAAAATGATTTCCCATTTTGTTGAGGGAAATCTATAATGGAGACCTTATCGTCAAACCATATCCCCACTAGCTTCTCCTACTCCATACCTCTCATCTGTCTTTTAGGTAAAATGTTTCCCTCAAGTCTTGCCCTGTCCCTCATTTTCCCTACCTCCACTCCAGCACTTCATTCATCATTGTCACATCCCTAACACAGCTGGCTGTACCGCCTACCTGCACTTAAAAATGCCTCATGTTGGTTTTCCCTATGTTATGTATGTCTACCCACGTATTGTAATGATTACTGTTAAATTTACTCCCCTACATGACCTGGTCAGAATGTTATTCAAACCCACTCCATTGTAAGAAGCTCACTGCTTCCTGTCAAATCTCATTTCGTATCTATCGTACGTTCTTTTGTGATCAAAAGAACATTGTCCCTCTCTGTATACAAATACATCCACAATAAATAATGTCATCCTTGAAATAGGACCTATCTAGGAGATAGAGTAGACTTATTTTAGAAATATGGCCATTGCATTTTGATAGAGAAGGGAGTGGTGCACACTCCTTTTCCAGTAATAGAGATGTTGCCGGTGCATTTGACTGGAAAAGAAAACTGCTGCGCTGCTCCAAATGAATGTGGCTTATCCAGGGGGAAAGTCATTATTTAATGCTAACCTAACATGTCTGTTGGAGGTGTTCAGTCGAGGTAAGACATATGTCATTTTGAAAAACAATCAAAAGCAAAACGACACCGGGTCACGCGGCAGAAGCCACCGTTGCGCAGGCGGTATTGAGGTTTCATTTAAGGAATAGATGAGCTATATTGTCAAAGGGAATAAGGCGAGTCTTGCTCTGCCATTGCATGGCAGCTGCCCGGCTCTGTGATCAATGCACAGCCTCTGCTCAAAGGGCTGCTTACTTTGTTGTCATGTTTACTGACCAGCCATTGTCCTGGCTGCAGCTGCCAGCCCAATGAAAAAAAAAACATGTTCGCGCTTGAGTAGTTATCGTATCAGTATCAGGTGATTTTGTCATCATTATCATTAGCAGCACCAGAGCACGCGTCTGCGTTCACACGTGTGCTATGTCGGCCAATTTCAAGAGAGTTTCTGTCATCAGCCCGCCTTTTATATTGTGTCTGCACTCCGATTCTTTTATCAAATGTATCATTTTTGGCATGGAGGATGACTAAAATGAAACAATATTGTTTCAGCTCCTTTTATCACACAAAATCTTTCCCCTTGTCCTTCCTTCTTGGATACCGGTGTCAGGGATTCGCGTGTTTCCAGGGCGGCCATTTCTAAACCACTGCAAAGGTCAGCCTGCCCATAAAGAAAATTGTTATAAATAGTAGAGGCGTGATGAGCCGTGCAAGGGAAATAAAAGGAGTTTGAAAAGCTTTGAAGTAAAGGTCATCGTCACAGTTTTACCTCAAGGACTTGCATATACATAATAATAACAATAATAATACAAAAGAACCATTCATACAGAGAAGCAGACGCCCTGAGATGTCTCTGGGCTTAGTGAACAGAGGGATGTGTTTTCCAGTCCTGCTTCGCTTTCCTTTCATGTCAGATTGTTTTGCGTTGCTCATTTTGCAACCGCACAACTTAATTAAAAACGTAATCTTCTGGATCCTCATGCAAAGAAGGTCAATATGTTCCTGTCGCACATGGAATATTGATTTATATATTTCTTTGTTGATGTTGTGGTGAAATCCACCTGCTGAATTATACAGTGTCAACTGCAATATTCGGGAAAACGCGACCCTGTGATTGACTTTTGAAAGAGAAAATAATGTGTGTATAACAGTATAACAAGGGTTTCCACCTGGGCAACTCATTATCCATTGGCATTTCTTTGTGCGGTCCCCATCTCCACACCCCATCCAAATACGTGCCTGTTTTGCAGAATCATTGCTGGGACATGTACTAGTCTGCGGATGTGGCATGCATGTTTGCACACAATGATAATACACCTGACGCATGCTAGTGCTAGTTATTTCCCAGCTGGATGACACAGCTGGTTGCTAATGCCATTAATCCACTTGGGCACAATTCACATACAGAACATGATACATGTAATGCATTCCACCTATTTCCAATGACTGGCTGGCAACAGTCTAAATAATCGTTGCTAGATAAATGGCCTAGCATGGGCAGGTTCTAATTCACTCAAATAGATGATTCTTAGGGGGTGTGTATTATTTTATTGCTTGCAATCGTTTTTCATAAAGAAGGAATCTTGATTGGCAGGCCCCAAATAACAGGTGTGTTTGTTCTCTCTTTCGGGGTTCACACTGACAGATTCACTTTGGAGGTAGGAAAAAAAATATTCGGGGATGATGGATCGAATAATCTTGCATTCTATCAAAATCCCAGTCCAAAAGAAGATGGCAGTCAGTGTTTAGGGCCAGGTAACATATCTGAAAGAAGACCCAGGGTTTGTTAAAACCACCCAATAAAATATATATATATAAAGATGACATCACAAATGTCATTGATGACATCACTGATGACATCACATGTCTGAATTGTAAATTACTATATTCGTAGACTTATCCTTCAAGTATTTTCTTAGAATAATTCCCTTAGGGTCCAGTCATATCATATGAAACATATACATAGGGGAATGTTGGGTATTTTGTGGATATTTGGGGCTTTGCGGTATTTTCTTACCGCCAAAATACCTTTAGCAATAATCACTCTCTGTATTCATATTGGGTCACACATAACAATAATACATTGCATTATTTCAGAATTCAGACCTATTTAGATAATGTGCGCGATAATTTGCGTGGTTGGTATAGTGGTTGGTTTATTTGTGGCCCCAATATCCAACATCCCTTGTTTTTTATCTAGATTGTTCTTGATCACTAGAGAGACCTCAGGCCTACATTTTAGGGATACCACATTTTCAGTGTTAGTGTTGTGTGCCACCATGGGCTATTGTGGTATTTTTGTGGTAATTTCCACTACCTTATATACGGTATGGAACTATGTCCAGAGAGTCTCTCTTCCCGTTGGCTCATGTACCTCCAACGAGCTATGCTACAAACAGTCACTCACAACTGTCCATACTGAATATAATCATGCACACATCTGTTTTAAAATGACAATTGCACTGTTTAGAAATCTACCCACGTTTAAACCTTTTCCCATGCAAAATGAAAGAGAGAAATAATACACACTAGCTATCTGTTTTCAGATATTTTTGTATTATAGAAATTTCCTTTAAACACAGTTTAACCTTTTTTTACAGAGTAAATGAAATGGTACAACATTATTTGTGATAAAATGAACAGAGAGCTGCGAGAATATATTCAATTGGTAACATTAGATATGCTGATAAGGGACTGGGACTCCCTCGAATACACTGACTGAACAGTTTTGCACACTTTCGCACAGCTCTCACACGCTTCTGTAATTACCTTATCTGTTCAGCATGAGTTTTCTCCGGCTATTCTCTTTCTGAATTTGGCTCCCTTGCTGATTAACCCCAGTGAAAACAAACGTCTGCTGTTCTCAAACCGGGGTTATTGCCTGGAATTCTCAGCTTTTGCAGCAGGAATGCTTCAGCCAGGAAACAGGTCCTTCTCCCAGCTCTGCAAGATCTCGATTGCTCTCCCCCTCTCCTCAAGCTTCCCCAGCAAAACTCTAATCACAGCCTCTAGCATGATACTTGCTATGACGCTGCTCCAATCAGAATCAATCATGTCATCTCCTCCCTCACTACACAATGGCTCATTTCTACAGTAAAAATTGTAACAAACTGATTTCCTGTTCCTTCGAGCTCTTTGCTTCCTGTAGTTGTGTGGACAGAGCAGCAGAGAAAAAAAATGAATGTGTGTTTAAAAGTTCACTTTCAGAGTAGACCTAATTCTGCAGTGGAGACACATTTTTATTAGTGGGTTATGTTAAATGAAGTTTTATTAGTCAGATTAGCTATTAATAAGGTAAGTTATTAATTTTCATATGTGTCTCTTGCAACATAGGCATTCCAGGTGAAAAATAGTGTGCATTTTTTAATGTGCACATGTGTGCTTTTAACTGTAAAAATAGATTTGCATATTATATGTAAAAATCGTTTTTGACTGAATGGCCTGTCTTTACTTATATGTCCATGTTACTCTGGCAACACATATAGCAATGCACCACACCCATGTGGTGGTGCTGCATCAAAAAAAATTGCTACCTGTGCAGTAGTGCTGTACTCTGTGCTGTAACACGCCAAATATCCTTACATACCCTCCTTTTGTTTTTAGAACTTGGCTACGATCCAAGCCAATTCCTAAAAACAACTTGTTCTTTTTTTTCTTTTAAAATGCATGTGTATTGGGATATCTTTCTCTTCCTGACGTAGCTACTAAAATCAGTAACATTTTCATTTTCACTGATAGCACAATCAACCATCCACCCAGGATTAGCACCAGGACAGCCAAACCCACTATTGAGCGTTCCCCCCAGGTTCCCCAATTAAATCTTTCCACTTCTATTATCCCCAGATTACTAATTGTAATATTGTTTTTTCTCAAATTCATTTTTATAACATGTCTTTCTTTGTGATTCAATAAATATTCCACATCCGGATCTATTGGAAAAGTATCCCTTTGAAAAAAATCGATATTTTCCACTTGGCTTTCCCAAACATCATTTGTTACATGAAACAATGTTAACCCCCCAATTGACACAATTGTATCCTTTGGAACCTGTAAATAAAAAACATTATATTTCACCTGTTTAACCACGTATGTTCCATGGTTTAAATGTACTACCGTCATGTTCTTTAAACAGGTGCTGACCAACCATTTACCTCTGACCATATTAGCCTGTGCCAGTTCTTCACTCCCCATATTGCTAATAATCACTTCACATCCTTCTGATATACTTGCGTCAGATTTCAAACCACAAATAGCATCTGTGGCATCAGGAACAAACGGTTTACCTGGACACATATAATGTTGTTCTTTAAATTTGACACATGTTTCCAGGTTTGGTATTAAATAAACTTCAGGTTCCCATGACTGAAATGCCACCACTTCTGGAGTCTTAATCTTAATAAATGCGTCCTCTTGCCAAAATCCCACGTTGTGTACCCACTTCGTTTGATAAATAAGTTCAGGGGCTACATATGGGATGCATAGCAAAAATCCGATCTCTAGTCTTTCCAAGTCCACATATAACGGCATTGCATTACCCATTTCGAATGCAATTTTTACCTGTATTATATCAATTTCCCTCCTGGTCAATCTTTCTATCATTTGACGAATAATATCCTGCGAAACAAAATACAAGGGGATGTGTCCTTGAATCAATTGTGAAACTGCAGTTTGAACTTCTCTCATATAATTCGTTAATAGTCTATCAACAGGACTCATTATGTTCAATATTTCATTTAAAGTTCTGTCATGCTTAAGTATTATTTTAGTCGCCCGTTGCATCACATCTGCTTGTTCGTTTAGAATGATTGCAGTTTCATTTATGAATCTTACTTGTTCATCCAGTCCCCCTCTAATCCCATCTAATGTTTTTTGTATTATTTCTAGGTCAATACTCAGTTGTTGCGCTTTAGTACTCAGTGTTCCTACCGAAATAGAATTGGCTGTTGATATTGTGGTACCTATTATGGCTCCAACTATAGACATTACCAATGATATCGCGAGCATCACTGCACCTCTCTTTCCTCTCCTCTTCTTAATGTCTGCTGAATTCACGAATGTTTTTTCCAACTGCATTAATATATCTCTTATTGACTGCTTAGTGTCCTCTTTTCTTATTTCCAGCCACTCTTTAGTCTGTTCAATCTTAATTCCGGTATTGTTCAAATGTTTTTCAATCAAAATCTCAGGATTCAATGGTATGTATATATTTTGGAAAATCATACTTCTATTACTCATGATGAATCCTGGTGCCTCTTCCACCGCCATACCAGATGCTGGTCCAGGTTCAATGACAACCTGTGCTTCTGAATTCTTGAAGATCCCTCCAAATATCATCATCATTAACCATATCATTGGTATCATCTTCAATGCTGATCGCTTTGCAGCCTTGGTCTTCACCCCTCTTTGGGGCTTTCCTGGAATCCGTCCACGTGGGCTCCAGGACTCCATCGTCTCCCGTGCGCTCTGATCCCGGAACCTCTGACCACATAATGTTAATTTTCTAAATCAAATAGAAAAGAAACAAATTAAGTACATAGCACAATACTAACTTCACCCTTTTGCCAAAAATAAAACATGCTTGGTAAAAACGTTTCGTTTTTTTTTTTCTGAAATTAAACACAAGTTAAAAAGAAAACAAGCATATATAAAACAGCATTCAATATTTAATACATTTTCTCTCTGCACACCAACCATGAGCTTCCATTATATATATTTATTTATTTATTTACTTATTTTATATTTTATATTTTTACATATATTACAGTGTTTATGTGCCATTATAACAATCAACTTTTTAACTTCTCTGTCACTGCCTCCTGATTGTACCCATTTATTTTCTCTTTTTGTGTTCAAGGGACTTTATCTGTTTCTACATGCTCAAGCTGCCTGATCTCATGTCTGGGATGGCATGGTTTGATTTGATTTACATGGACGAACTGCTCTATTGCCGTTTCACCTTCATTTTTCAAAATTTTATAAACTACAGGAGAGACCTTATCTATAATTCGAAATGGCCCCTGCCAGGCTGCTAGAAATTTAGAATTTTTCTGTTTACTTTTTCCAAAATGAAACTTGTACACCTGATCCCCAACACTGTATTCTCTCACTGATGTTCTTTTATCATAGTATGTTTTAGCACTGTCAGCAGCCCTTTCCAGATTTCTCTGCACAAAAGCAAATGCATGTTGCAAATGCTTCCTCAGTTCATCAATGTACTCATGAACTGTGGATGCACTGACAAGTGTCTGCTCATGTGTTCTGTATAGTAGGTGTTGTGGTAACACCATTTTCCTACCTGTCAAGACCTCATGGGGGCTAACACCTGTTGCTTTGGCAGGAGTTGATCTGATTGCCATCACAACCAACGGTAAACGTAAATCCCAGCTGGAACCTGCTTCTGCCACAAATTTCTTTAAAATATCCACAACAGACCTATTGCTCCTTTCAACTGTACCTGAAGACGCTGCCCAATATGCGATATGTAGTTTCCTTTTCACACCTAGTATTTGCCATACCTTACTCATTAGAGTACTTGTGAAATGACTTCCTCTGTCTGACTCAATTCTTTGTGGCAACCCAAACCTTGAGAACACATGGTTCACCAGCAATGTGGCTGCTGTTTGCGCACTACAATCTGGTGCAGGAATGCATTCAATCCACTTCGACATCAAACATACCACACTTAAAATATAACGGTTTCCCCTGCTCGACCTTTTTAAAGGACCTACATAGTCTATTTGCAAATCTGACCATGGGAGAGTTAGGCCTCTTTTCATCAATGGTGCTCTATGCATTGGTGAAGCAGGTTTAAATTGGGCGCATACTAGACATCCTCTAGTATATAATTCCACATCTTGGCACATATGTGGCCAGTAAGCATAATCTTTTAGTATTTCTAATGTTTTTTGTGAACCTCTATGGCCTGCAGTTATGGCATGGTGTAGCATTAGCCCCCTGAATGAAAGGGGTACCACCCAATGTATTTGTCCTGTTATGGACTCTCTAATCATGAGTCCATCCTGTAATCTAATTCGTGTTTTGTTCTTTAATAGCACCCTCAACTATTCTTTTCCCATACAATCATTTTCTGTTAAAGAATTTTGTTCAGGATCTATCAAATGATTATAATAGATTCCCAAAATTCGATCATTCTTTTGTGCCTCAATCAAATCTTGGTCTGGCGTGTCATGACTCCACTGCATCACCGGTTGATCTACCTCCTTTGGTGCTTTAGAACGTGTCACTGCATCAATTTGTATTTCACCCATTAAATAATCAATAGGTAGCAATTCTCCCATCACAGCCCCAATCTTAGCCAGGTGGTCTGCCTTATCATTTCCCTCCTTATCCTCTCCTGGTGTTTTTAAATGCCCACAAATTATTCTCCAGTATATTGTTAAATTATTCTCTGACACCAATTTGTCTATGGCTTGTATCATTTTTCCATGTTTAAGTGGCTTTTTGTTGTATGTAACCATGCCTCTTGCTTTCCAACCAGGCAAATACTCCACAAAGCTATTCCGTGCATAGTCAGAATCAGTCACCAGGACAATTTCACTGAACTTGTTATCAACTGCAGTAGCAATTGCTTTATAAATGGCTGCCAATTCCGCCACCTGACTGCTCCTAGCTCCAATCCTCATCCCTATACTGGGGACGCCTTCACATTTCAACCAGACATTTCCTATTCCTGCCACTAATTGTTTATTACTGTCATCTTCAATGTGAAAAGCACAACCATCCACATATACAGCTTTTTTCATCAAAGCTTTGTGTGGTGATTGTTCAAATTCCTACAAACTAGTTTCCACTTCCATTGCATTTGGTTTTTGTTCAGCTGCGCAGTCATGTAAGTCAGCTAACCCTTGAGCAATTGGGTTCTTTTTATTTTGTCCATATCTCACTTTTACGGGAAAACCTTGTAATGCCAGCGTCCACAAAGTGATTCTGGACTGCGCTAGATTACCTGATCTAATTCTTTTACTCTCTAAAAATTGCAAAGGTTGATGATTTGTTTCAATAATCACCTTTTCTCCCTGAACAATGGGGTGGCAATGTTGTAGCGCCCACACAGTGCTTAATAGGGCCTTTTCACATTCATTAAATTTCATTTCAACTTGGGAACATGCCTTACTTGCATAGGCAATGGTTTTGTGATTCAAATTGTGTTTTTGTGATAACACTGCTGACATACAATGTTCAGAAAAACCTATTTCTATGAAAAGAAATCCCTGTCCTTTATGGGGTATGCTAAACATGGTGCCTTTACAAGACATTCCTTTAATTTAGCCACTGCATCAGACTGCTCTTTTTCCCATTTCCATGGAGTATTCAGTTTAAGCAGTTTAGTCAATGGTTGAGTGATTTCTGCATAATTGTCAATGAACTTTCTGTTATAGCCTGTCATCCCTAATAAAATTTTTACTCCTTTCACATTTTTAGGATCTTTTAATCTTTGTATGGCCTCTATTTTCTTCTTTTGTGGATTTAGCCCATGTTCAGTCACTTCATGCCCTAGAAAGTTCACTTTTTTCTTGCACCATTGTGCTTTTTGCAAAGATACTTTGGCGCCTGCTTTCTGCAATTGGCCAAGTACATGTCTTATTTCACCAAAATGGCTTTTCAGGCTTTCATTTTTTATCAGGACATCGTCCACCTAAACTATTGTTCCTCTTTCCGCTGCATCCGCATGGCCTTTCTCAAAAATATGCCAAATTCACTCCCACTATTGATGTACCCGAACGGAGCTCTAAGCCAGGCGTATTGAGTCCTGTCAAATGTAAAGGAAAATAAATTCTGTATCTCCTCTGCCAATGGCACGCACCAATATCCAGAGGTGAGATCTAATGTGGTAAATACATTTGAACCATGTACCTGAGCTAGGCCCTGATCAATGAATGGCAGTGGCCATCTAGATACTGGTACTCTTTTATTTAACTCTCTCAAGTCTTCACATAGCCGCCATTGACCATTTGGCTTTAACACACCTAAAATAGGTGTATTGGATGTGCTATGAATGGGCCTGATGATTCCCCGCGACTCCAAATTTTTAATAATCTCTGCCAATGATTCTAAACATGCCAGCGGTAGTCTATACTGGCGTACAAACACTGGATTTCTGCTACACCCTTCTGGTAGAGTGGCCACATGTAAATCAGTTAAACCACAATAATAAGCATATTTTGCAAATACATACTTAAACTCCATAAATATCTCCCTCAGATTGTCCCTATCCTCATTGCTTTCACACGCATCCGCTAAGGAGATCTGCTCTTCTACCATTTTGGAAAATTCTGGAAAATCTTCTGGTAAGGGAATCTCGGCGCTTTCCTCGAACTGTGCGGCTCTGTCTTTTTGTAAAGCTGCCACTTTTAAATATTTTGGCATATCAGCTTCCACTTCATTGGGCTGATTTTCTGTTTCATTTTCATTTAAATTAAATATTATGCAATCCTCTTGATGGCAGCACACTGTCTCATTTGAATCATAAGGATACACAGAATGAATTTTAAATATTCCTTTGGGCCGAGAGTCCAGGTGTTCTGGCAGCTCACCCTTGACATCTACATACTTTTCAGGGATATTTCCAATCACCATGTTATTTAAATCTGCCGTATAATGTGATTTTTGTATGGCCATTCCTAATGGGGAGTTTTCCTCTAAATGAATATCCTGACAACCTTTATTATTTACCATAATTTTTACAGATCCTTCACCAATGTCTACCAATGGAATGTATTCATAATACAGGCCTTGCTGTTTTATGGATTCATTCAGGCATACAAATGCATCAGAGCCTTTCATCTGCTGTCCATTTTTGCATTTCAGTGTTATTGCAAACTGTTTTGTAAATGCAGGAATAATAGTATCTTTCCTTCGATTGCATAAGGAACCAGTTGTGCACAATGATAAGCCCTACTTTTGTCTTCAAATTCAGGTGCCGGACCACCTAGGCGTGACAATATTTTTTGATTAAGGAAATCTAACACCATACACATTCTGTGCATGATGTCATTGCCCATGTAAAATTCATTTTGTGCTCCACTCACTATCCATACATTATGGTAAATTGTTTTCTGCCCAATGCTAATTTTAAGCATGCATCTGCCTGCAATTCGGTTTTCAAAGTCTGGAATGTCCAACCCAGAAACATATTGGTTTTTAATCCTAAATTTCGGGATTTCTTCCCTCTCCATTATTTTTTGCAACAATTTCTCATTAATGAAACTCCTTTCATGTCCAAGCGCTAAAGTGGCTTTTATTGTTTTAAAATAGTCATTTATACCAACATGAACCCATGGTTGCTCATCTTCCATGTGTATTTCTGCCAGAGTGGTAATGTGTTTTTCTGAATCTGTTTTAGGAGCAATATTCTGTTTGCATGTTTTCTCTTTTAAATAAAAACGTAATGTGTGCTCATCTATGGCAGTCTGCCAATTTTTCCTTGGGTCCAAGTATATTTGTACAGGTAGTTTTTCATTGTCGCTCTGCATTTTGTCTTGACACATTAATATAACAGTGACACTAGGTATGCAGCTATTCTGGATATATACCTCCACAGCATCATTTGTTTTGGCAACGGTGTGACATTCATTTATATTGCTGTTTTGTGATTTTAGTTTCTTAGGCCTCAATGGTTTTTTTGGTTAAGGACCACAGCACTCCATTCACCCCATCTATGAGAGGAGACAATCTTTTCAGGCAATCTGTCCCCATCAGAAATGGAATTTCACAAATAGATGTGATCAATACCTCTTGTTTCATTCGGTGCTTTCCTATTTTTATGTCAACCTCAGTTACACCTATGATGGGCACCTCCTCCCCATTAAAGTTATGCACTGGATCTTGATTTTCCTTCACTGTGATCTGACTCTGTGGCGGTCTCCCTTCATTGATACTCTTTACCAGCTCCTTGGACATAATTGTGGCCTGTGCGCCAGTGTCAATCATAGCAAAGGTGTGGCATTTTTTTTCTATAGTGGTGGGTGCATAATATCTGTCCTCAACTTCCTCTAAAACACATAAGAAGTGTGAATTCTTACTGATTTCAGGGCTCGCCTTTCTCAGGTCTTTTTCACTTTTGGCTAAGCACATTGGTAAATGGAAAGACATTTATCCCTCCTTTTTATCCAATTCTGCGCGAGAGACTTTATTCATTTCTCCATGATCATAGGTTTTTTGGAGTGTGGCCACTGTTCGCTCATCCATCTGGGTAACATCAGAGACCACATTACAACCTTCCAACTGAACATGTGTAACAACATCATTCAGCAATTTGTCATTTTTTAATTCTGTGCATTTGTGATCATTTAGTGTGATACCAGCCCTTTTAGCCTCTTCAAAAATATGTGGCTCAAAGAATTCTTCAGGTGATTGACTTGTACCCTCCTTTTGAGTATTTCCTTTTTCTGTCTGTGTTGGGTCATCGTTTTGCTTGCCCAGGGAAGGAGCTATAGTATCCCCACTTACTCCCTGTTCACTGGTATTCCCCATGCATGAGTCATTTTTCTTAAATCTGTCCCTTTGTTCTTTTGTAATTCCTAATGTTTCTTTTTCATTTGTGCAAATCTTTACTGTTTTATTTAGCTCTAGGTTAAACCGTACCTCTTTTTTAGAAGTATTTGCACTTTCTGTCACAAGTTCATTTACTGGCACTTTCATTTTTAATCCATTAGGCATCTCAGAGTCGTTATGCAAAATTATATCAGAGCAATCTGTCATTTTGGCAATGCAGTTATCATGAGTACTTAGTCACTTTTCGGAAGCCCCCCGGTCATTGCTATGGCCATCAGCCCCCTCTTTGGAAGGTTGTTTTTGCGGTGTATAGAGGTTTCCTATTTGCTCAGCTAACATTTTCAGTTGGACCTCAAGGCACTGGAACCTTTCCATCTCTCTAGAATCCTTTTTCTGTGGCCTAGGTCGATATTGGTTGTTTTCCCCCGATTGGATCTATTCTGATACCTCTCAGGTGATTGATGTCGGTTGGGATGGTTTCTGAACTCTTGATTCATTTGTGGAGGGGAGCGGGTTGCACCCATCCTTTGATTATAGTCCTCTGGTGGGGAATCATTGTACTGACGTGGATTGTAGTTCACGTTTTGCCTCATGTCCTGTCTCTCAGATTGTGGGTACTGGCCCCTATGTTGATTTCCATTATCAGTAAATCGATCCACATATCGGGGTCTATCCTGATTACCATATATCATGGTGTTGGGATCAAATCTGCTCTGTGTCCCCAATGACTGGTAGGGACCAGCATTTCTTTGATCTTGATTTTGTCTCTGGTTATTGTTCATACCTGCCATATCAGGCCGATATCCTACCCGGGGTCTGTCCCCTAAATACCTAGGGCTGATGTAGCTCTCTCTATTACTATGATCATGTGATTAGAACATTGGTACAGGAAATGGCGATCTTTGTTGATTACCCCTTTGTTCAGGTGTCACATTATTTTTACCTTGGCTTTGAGCAGACTCAAGGGACATTTTGGCTGACCTGATTTCCATTACTGTGGCTGATAGTTCTTTAGACTTAGGTCTAGTATCTTTCATTTTATCACTTTCTCTACCCTGACAATAGAGTACCTCATATAGTTTTGTGCTTTGATGTACAATCCATTCAAGGGACTTGTCACGGTCAAATTCACGGACCAATTGGGATATGATGTCTTTCTGTAGCCCATAGAAGTATGCAGTTTTAAACTCATTGGAATTTGGGTCAAAAGATACATCAAAGCGAGAAAATGCTCTTTTTAAGTCTTGTAAAAATTGGCGAGGGGATGTATTAGGTCCAGCAGTAATTGTGTAAGTGACTTTCTTTGCTTCCTGCAATGACTGAAAAGGAGACAAATGACGCCTAATTTCTTTTTCAAACTCCAACCAGGTCATATTCTGCTGTTCATTTAATCCCCTTATGATGCTGGCCGTCGGGGCATCTAAAGTTAAATGAAAATATTGTCTGTACTGTTCCTTAGGTATCTGGAGTGCTTTAAAAATGTCATGCACCGCTTCTAAGTGATCCTCAATGCAGCATTCACCTCCCTTTTTAAATGGTTTGATCAGGGCTTTAATGGATTTCATTATTTTTATGGGGCTGCTTGTTGCAATGCATGGAATTGCACTATTTTGTGATTCAATCCTGTTTTCAGGTGTATGAGATTGGTGGCTGACCCCAATGGGAGTATCAAATCCCCCAAGGGCGCTGCAACCAAGTTCAGTCACCGGCCCAGTCACTGGAGCACTAGGTCTTTGGGCAGAGCTAGAATTCACCTCCACTCCATTGAATGTGGTACCCTGCCGCCTCTCCTGGGACCTGGGAATGCACATTTGCTGTTCTAAGTCCTTACACTTTTTAAGGAGTCTGTTTGCTTCATTTTGCAAATAGTTGTTTTCATCACTCATCTTATTAATCACCTCCTGCATGTCGCACATTTGCATCTGGCATTCATTCAACTCTTTATTTCTCTTGTCTCTTTCTTGAATCATTTTAATCATTTCTTGTTCTGCACTCTGGAGATCACATTCTTTTTCACAATGTTCTTTTTGTAAAATCTGCATTTCTGAAACAACCTCATCTTTATCCTGTCTAATGTGGTCCACTAAGGCTTTTAAGTTCACCAATTCTTGCTCACTATCCTCAAATTGTTTCTTGCTTTTGGATAACTGAGCATCAAAGTCTCTGCATTTTAATTGCATGTCTTTTTGGCATGCATCCAATTCTGCTCTTAACATTTCCTGATTTTTACTTGCCCCATCTAATTCAGTCTTTAACCTGTTAATTAGTTGGGTATCATTCTCCTGCATTCGCAGGGACTTATTCAAAATAAACCATATTTTGCTGCATAGCCGTATTAAACAGTCTTTCTCTGCACTTTTATCGGCTGCATTCAATAATCTTGTAAGGCAGACCTGAATTATGCTGCCTTCTGCAAAAATATTGTCTAGTTTTTCTTTCTGCACCTCACCCTGAATGCGGTCATGCCATTCTAAAGTGCTGTTCGACGACCACGTCCCATGTGCAAACAACTGTGCCTCTAAATATTGCACTAGGTCTGAAAATGTGGGTTCCCTTTGTGACATTCTGATATTCGTTTTTAGTGGCACACTGCTATTGTAAAATGGGTTCCCTTTAATGTGCAAATGGCAGTGTGAGACACGCTTGCCACGCCCAGTAGGTACTCTATGATCACTTTCCCGGCCTGCAACGCACCATAAATATGTTGGGTATTTTGTGGATATTTGGGGCTTTGCAGTATTTTCTTACCGCCAAAATACCTTTAGCAATAATCACTCTCTGTATTCATATTGGGTCACACATAACAATAATACATTGCATTATTTCAGAATTCAGACCTATTTAGATAATGAGCGCGATAATTTGCGTGGTTGGTTGGTATAGTGGTTGGTTTATTTGTGGCCCCAATATCCAACATCCCTTGTTTTTTATCTAGATTGTTCTTGATCACTAGAGAGACCTCAGGCCTACATTTTAGGGATACCACATTTTCAGTGTTAGTGTTGTGTGCCACCATGGGCTATTGTGGTATTTTTGTGGTAATTTCCACTACCTTATATACGGTATGGAACTATGTCCAGAGAGTCTCTCTTCCCGTTGGCTCATGTACCTCCAACGAGCTATGCTACAAACAGTCACTCACAACTGTCCATACTGAATATAATCATGCACACATCTGTTTTAAAATGACAATTGCACTTTTTAGAAATCTACCCACGTTTAAACCTTTTCCCATGCAAAATGAAAGAGAGAAATAATACACACTAGCTATCTGTTTTCAGATATTTTTGTATTACAGAAATTTCCTTTAAACACAGTTTAACCTTTTTTTACAGAAATAAATGAAATGGTACAACATTATTTGTGATAAAATGAACAGAGAGCTGCGAGAATATATTCAATTGGTAACATTAAATATGCTGATAAGGGACTGGGACTCCCTCGAATACACTGACTGAACAGTTTTGCACACGTTCGCACAGCTCCCACATGCTTCTGTAATTACCTTATCTGTTCAGCATGAATTTTCTCCGGCTATTCTCTTTCTGAATTTGGCTGCCTTGAAGATTAACCCCAGTGAAAACAAACGTCTGCCGTTCTCAAACCGGGGTTATTGCCTGGAATTCTCAGCTTTTGCAGCAGGAATGCTTCAGCCAGGAAACAGGTCCTTCTCCCAGCTCTGCAAGATCTCGATTGCTCTCCCCCTCTCCTCAAGCTTCCCCAGCAAAACTCTAATCACAGCCTCTAGCATGATACTTGCTATGACGCTGCTCCAATCAGAATCAATCATGTCATCTCCTCCCTCACTACACAATGGCTCATTTCTACAGTAAAATTGTAACAAACTGATTTCCTGTTCCTTCGAGCTCTTTGCTTCCTGTGGTTATGTGGACAAAGCAGCAGAGAAAAAAATGAATGTGCGTTTAAAAGTTCACTTTCAGAGTAGACCTAATTCTGCAGTGGAGACACATTTTTATTAGTGGGTTATGTTAAATGAAGTTTTATTAGTCAGGTTAGCTATTAATAAGGTTAGTTATTAATTTTCAAATGTGCCTCTTGCAACATAGGCATTTCAGGTGAAAAATAGTGTGCATTTTTGAATGTGCACATGTGTGCTTTTAACTGTAAACATAGATTTGCATCTTATATGTAAAAATCATTTTTTGACTGAATAGCCTGTCTTTACTTATATGTCCATGTTACTCTGGCAACACATATAGCAATGCACCACACCCATGTGGTGGTGCTGCATCAAAAAAAATTGCTACCTGTGCAGTAGTGCTGTACTCTGTGCTGTAACACGCCAAATATCCTTACAGGAATACACAACCTTGAAAGACAGCAATCCTTTTTGTGCATTAAAATTATCAGTAGATTTATCAGCACTTTCTGATACTTTTGATGTTTTTTTTATTACTGTACTTTCCCTGCATATGCTCATATTTATATATGTTGTACTCACACTATTTTCCTTAGGGTCCAAACACATCATTTGATATATATAGATAGGGTAAGTAACAGCTTCGAAATAGAGCAATCATTTCTCTGCATAAAGGTAATCAGTTAGGTTATGAACACTTTCTGCTACTATTGCTGTTTCTTTTTCTTACTTCAATTCCCTTGTATATATTCATATTTGTATGTGGTGTTGTCTCTTTGTGATTTGTCTATAATAATGCAATTATGTAGTAAGTGGGTTTTATTACCTACTTATCACAAGTTTCACTGTACACAAAACTCTAATATGAAAACAGTTCTCATTTCACTATTCAACATGGCAAGTTTATGAATATTGCACCTCCATCATGTATGCTGCACACAATGCCTATGTTTCTACATGAGTACCTTAGTATACTGGATTGAAGTTAATAATAGAATGCTATTTATATCAATGCATAGCTTAATGCACTGATTAGCACTTGATATTTATTCCAATAATCTTTGACCCTTTTTTTATTAACATTACACTAAGAATCCCTTGTACAGACTTTTCATGAAAGGTAAATGCACATGTGATGTCATCAGTGATGTCATCAATGACATTTGTGATGTCATCTTTGATGTCCTGGGTGTTAGGTCTAGCAGTGCACGGTGGTGGCGCGAGTTATGGTTGCTTAGCTTACCATAACTGGCAAATTTCAGGGGTTTTTCGGCTTTACTTGGAACCATAACGTCCCTTTAACAAAGTTTTTTCACTGAATTTCATAGGTTTTTAGTTGCGCAACTTAACCATAACGTTGCGTTAACAAAGTTTTTTTACTGAATTTCATAGGTATTTAGTAGCGCAACTTAACCATAACGTCCCGTTAACAAAGTTTTTTACTGAATTTCATAGGTTTTTAGTAGCGCAAGTTAACCATAAACTCCCTTTAACAAACTTTTTTCATTCGCACGCAGAGAATATACAAAGATGTAGTGTAAAAAGCAATTTCTCAGGGATGGCTTTACACAGAATGTTGCAAAGTAAGAATAATATGCTCGTTCACAGTGAAGGTCAGCTGCTTCCATTTTTTGCTCGCGGGCCGGAGTGGCCCACGACTCACACTATAAGGTTCTATTGTTTTTTGACCTTGACAGGCAGGGATCGTGCCAAAATAATTCTTTTGAAGGAGTGGTGCAAAAACGTAAGAGACAGTAAGGATGAAATTTCTGAAACTAAACTGCTTTTATATATTATATCACTATGGGAAATATTGTTGGCACAGACAGAGTCGTATTTAGGGACTGCATTTCGCGTAGACAATGGAAAATGCCAATATAATGTAAGTAACCCTTTGGATTATTTTATAATAATAGCGTGGCGTTAAAGCTCGGTTAAGTTGTACTTGTTCGTTCAATGTGGCATATTGTTTTGTACCACGCACTATCACCGCTGAAGTGGTCCCCTGGTGCTCAGACGGCTCTGAAAAAGGCAGAGGAGAGAGGGTGGGTTAGTGGGAATAAGTTAACATACTCCGTTGCACTATCCTCGCTAGCAAATAGTTTCACGCCCTAATGAATAAAATGAATATTTTTAATGAAGATCGGCTCGTGAGACTAATTTATGTTTTTAAAACAGGTACATCCTTCCCTACTGTCAATGCCACGGATTTTTTAACTGCCAGGTGAAGCTACTTCTAAACAACTTCATAACCCTCAACATTTTATGGGACAATCGCCAAGGACCAATATTCCCTTATGTGGTACTAGCGGCTAGAAGCAGCATACCAACCATTATGGTGGTCTAATGCCTCGTTGTTGGAACAGCCTTCCGATTATCAGTGCGACCATAGTGCTTCTTTTATCATAAACCAACACCCTGTGTACCGCAAAGGAACAGCGCGTGACTCAAGATGAACTTTTGCTGATCAAAAGCAAAGACAAATGCAAATCGCTGAATATTCTCTAAGCATTTGATGTCAAATAAAAGTACTTTACGAAATGTACAATCTTGCTGTTTGCTTTTAAATCACAGTTTCATATTCCGAATTGTGGCGCGCTGTGTTGTGAGATGATCTGTGTTGTTTTCCAGGTTCTGTGTAAAGTCGCGTAGGACTGGAGACGACTGGGCGTGTTTGGCTACGCACCCTGTAACGTCACAGAGAGAGACGGGGAATATGAATGCTTTGATAATGTTAGGCTTAGGGGCGGGAGATATGATTTAGTGTCGCAAAAGCAGGTCAGCCAGGTCGATGGGGCAAGTGATAGGATTATCTCATAATGTCGGTGCACAGCAGCCTGATTTATCGTTTGTTTAGTGGACAAAAAGTCGGGTAAGGCCCATAGGAAATTGTAATGTCAACGGACATAAGGATGGTTCTTAGAACACTCTCAATCTCACAACGAACAATACGAACAGCGTTCTCAGAACACCCCCATTTTGTTTAATTGCAAACATTACCTCCACGTCCACTCTTCCTCGTCCCAATACTTACTTCATGAGGCCCCTGCCTCCGACACAGGACCTTCTTCTATTTCTTTAAATTCCTATAACTCTTCCCCCACATCCACATCACTCAGTTTCATATTACCAAGCCGGAGCATGGAACCTTCCCCGCAGGGAGGGTGAGGAGGGTCGTCAGTACTGTGACAAGGAAGAGTAGGACTAGGAGTAATGAAGATTACCGGTAAGTAATCAGAGCATTTGAGGACACCGCGAATGTTCTTAGAACACATTCAACTTGCCAGAGTACAATACGGACAGCATGTACGAACATTTAAGGACACCGCGACAAGTGTTCTTAGCTCAATTTTAGCTTGCTTGCGAACAAAACGGACACATACTCCGTCCACAGAACACCCCACCATTTAGTTTATATAGAACATTTCAGAACAGCCGTGTTGTCCGCAGACAAATCGAACACAACAAAAGTGTCTAGCACATAAAAAAAACAGAACATTGAACATATCTCATACTCCCCCGCCTCCCCCAAACACTCTTACACAGCAACACACTCCACTAAATACAATTTTTAATCCAAGTTTCACTGCGCTTTCCGCGGTCGTTGGCGAATGAAAGATGGCGGGCGCCACAGAAAATCTGACGCGCTTCACGCACCATGCCATCCAATCAGCAAACAGGTCGCATGTCCGCGGACATCACGCAAGCCGCTCAGCCAATCAGGGAACTGTCCACGGACCGAACCAGGAAGTCTGTCCGCAGAGCGAACGGAGATATCACTAATTTTTTTGGCTTACATATTGGTCATTTAAAAAAAAACTACTGGACGGATTTACACCAAATTTGCAAAAGCACGCTTTCAGGACCAAGCCCCCGTTCCTGCCGCAAATTTGGTGTAAATCCGTCCAGCGGTTTGGGCTGTAGGCGTGCGCAAAGTTTTTTCCCATTATGTCTATGGGAAAAAACAAACGTTTTGGGACCCCCTCTATAACTTTGCCCCCCCTGGACCAAACCTCTCCAAACTTTGCGCAACAATTCAGAGTGGGCCATATACTTATTTTGCAAAGTTTGGTGAGGGTTCGTCCAGAGGGAGCGAAGTTATAAGCCGCCCAAAAAATGCTCTTCCTATGGAAACACCAACTTAACCATAACTACATGGATGCTACCGCGTCCATGTAATATATATATATATATTCAAAAACGAAAACCAAATCCCCAGATCCACAATGGAACCGGGAAAAGCAGGCCAGCGGAATGCACTCCCAAGAACAGAAGAGAAAGCCAATAGTGACTCTCTGCACAGAGGCAAAACACAATCCAAAGTTTTACCAGACTGACAGTGCTTTATTTCTTATGTCAGCATGGCAAGGAGGAAACCAGAAAATGACACGTTTCACGGTACACAGACGGCTTGATCACGTTCAAAGTGCAAACATAAACAAGGTGACTTTTAATAGGATACTTAGTCTCTATGATCTCCATGTCAGACAGAGTGTATACATTCACAGCACAGTGCTTTTGCTGCAGTTCAAAGGCAGACATCTTTACATGTTTAAAAAACTTTGTTGTTGCTGCAACATTTGTGCACATTAAAGGTACCTCTTTGTGTGCAAGCCACATTATTAAGTGATATTTACAATTATTGTTTACACACGCTTAAGAGTGAAATGAAAATAAAAATAATTAGTAAGCTCCCGTGTTGTCGGTTTTGTTCCCTCTAGAATAATGTACGCTTAGTGCATCGCATGAATTCTGAAAAGACAACCATACTTTGAGCGTATTTAAACTCGAAATGCATGCCATTTTTGTCTCATCGCTACCGTGACTATTTAAGCAGCCATAAAGATATCTGCATATTTAAACGCTGTACAATCCTGCCCTGAGCCTTCCGAAAAAAAGTTGTTCAAACCTCCAGTAGCTTTTATATATTTACTACTCGAACATCCACATTTCAAATCTATTGCGGTAGTTGTTATGTTGGCACAGACCCAAATGCTGTGTTAAGTTGTTGTCAAAAGGTGAGCAAAAGCTGTTGCTGGCATTTATAAATTTAATATATGCTATGATGTTAGGCTGGACATTAAAACTGAGTTGACTACCTAGTGCAAAATTGCAAAGCAGCAACGTCCCAGATGCATATCTCCGAGTAGACTAATCCTAGCCTATAAAGTGCTCAGTGCCTTTTTGCTATAAAGTGCAAAGTGCATACCTAGCTATAAAGTGCATAGTGGCTGTAAACATTTGACTTGTGCAAAATAGCAAATAATAGGTGCTGATATCCATAGTGCACCTAAAGTCCAGTCTCTAAAAATAATTCACAAAAGCCACATAACATAGAACAGCATTATTACACAACATTTGATACTTATGAGTCTAAAATACAAAAATCCTAATTATGGATTCGGAAGGAATATTTAAAAGGACAGACAAATAAGAAGAATGACGGCAAAGAGAGAGAATTAAAGATATCCTATTGTACATGTGACCTTGGCGCACTTTCATGAAACAAAATTAGAAGTTAAAAAAGATTTTTTGATGAAAAACAATACATCACAATTCTAAAAACAGAGGTATTTCCTCTGTTATGCCAGGGGTAGGGCAATAATATCACACTCTGATGAGCCCTATAGAATAATCTATATACTGAACCATAAAGGTTCCCCCTATGCATCAACAGTGTGAACTCAAACATTTCCACATACCCTGAGGGGAAACCTAGTGACCATTGGGGGTATAGAATTAGGGAAGTGTAACAAGAAGCGGTAGAAATAAAGCTAAGAGGATAGAGCTAGCTGAAAAGAATCAATGGTAGAGATGCAAAAAAGATCATATAAAAATACCATGTAGAAATACCATCTCCAAATGCCATCTAAAAATATCTTACACCGGACTTGGTAAATCTAATTAGAAGTCATCAGTCAACTCCATAATCTCAAACTATTTCTATGTTTGTTTATCGTAAGGAGTATCCATGTAATCTCAGGTATAGTAAATAAGGTGCAATTAACAGGAAAACACTCTTATAATGGCTGAGGTTGGAAAGCAGAAAGGGAGGGAAAGGAAAATGAAAATAAAGGGATGAGCACAAGAAGGAAACTGAATCTCGTATGCATTTTCAAGAGGAAAGAACAACATTATAACTCTAGATGGCATTATTTTAGAAAAAAGGTTATAATTAAGACCCTAAGAAGGTATAGAGTTCTTCATCTAAATTGTGACCTCTTGGTTTCTTCGTATCAAGATTGCATTTGGTTTCCAATTGTCTCAGAGCCAATTTTCTGTTCCCACCCCTTGGGTGTTTGGCTATAGTATGAATGCCAAAATATGTAAAGCCATCCAGCTTTCCATCATGTACTTCTTTAAAATGTAAAGCCATGGGGTATGTTACATCAACATTTTTAATAGCTCGAATATGCTGCAACATCCGCAGCTTGAGCCTTCCTATGGTACTCCCAACGTACCACTTACCACAAGGACAAGCAAGCACATAAACCACGTACTCAGTGTCACAGGTGATTTGCGATGCGATGGGAACACTTTTAGCCAAGATAGGGTGGTCATAGCTAGAGACATCTTTTGCAAACTGACAGGCCTTATATTTCCTACACTTTTGGAAGCCTGTATTTATTGTGTGAAGGTAAGTAGAGCCTCTTGGAAGCGAGGAAGCGCTCATGAAGCTAGAGACAAGATTATCTTTAAGTGAGACAGAACGTCTAAATGTAATATTCATCCTGTCTCCCAAAATCGCCCCTGAGTGTTCATCCATTTGCAATATATATTTTCAGTGAAAAAACTTTGTTAAAGGGACGTTATCGTTCCAAGTAAAACCAAAAACCCACTCAAATTCGCCAGTTATGGTAAATTAAGCAACCATAACTCACGCCACCACCGTGCACTGCTAAGACTAACACCCACGACATCAAAGATGACATCACAAATTTCATTGATGACATCACTGATGACATCACATGTGCATTTACTTTTCATGAAATGTCTGTACAAGGGATTCTTATTATAATGTTGAGAAAAAAGTGTCAAGGATCATTGGAATAAATATCATGAGCTAATTAGTGCATTAAGCAATGCATTGATATAAATAGCATTCTATTATGAAGTTCTATCCAGTATACTAAGCTACTCATGCAGAAACATAGGCATTGTGTGCAGCATATATGATGAAGGTACAATATTCATAATGTTGATATGTTGAATAATGAAATTATAACTGTTTTCTTATTAGAGTTTTGCGTACTGTGAAATATGTAATAAGTAGCTAATAAAACCCACGTATTACATAATTGCATTATTACAAACAAAACACAAAGAGACAAGAACACATACAAATATGGGTATATACAGGGAAAGTGAAGTATGCAAACAAGCAGAAATAGTAGCAGAAACAATTCATAACCTAACTGATTACCTTTATGCAAAAATAAATGATTGCTCTGTTTGAAAGCTGTTATTTACCCTATGTATATTTATCACGTGATGTGACTGGACCCTAAGGAAAGTAGTGTGAGTCCCCTCTGAAGCACTCCTTTGTGCATTCTCTTCTCAAGAAACCCACAGCTGATCGTTCTTGTCCAGCTATCGCCCAATTTCCATTACTCCCTTTCTTGGCAAACTCCTGGAAAAGTTGGCCATCTCTCAGCTTGACCTTCATTCCAATTCTGTTGGCTGTCTCCATGACCACCAGTCTGGTTTCAGAGCTGCCAGAAGCACGGAAACTGCTCTCCTAAACATCCGTGAAGATCTGCTCACCAACCTTGACTCTACCATTCCCTCTGTCCTCATCCTCCTCGATCTCTCTTCTGCCTTCGACACGGTCAACCATACCATCCTGCTCAAACGTCTCTGTGAAAACTTGGGTATCACTGATCAGGCTCTGGCCTGGCTGACCTCTTTCCTCTCAGATCGACCCTCCCAGGTCCAACTTGGATCCTTCCTTTCATCTATCTACCTCTCTACCTGTGGTGTTCCCCAGGGCTCTAACCTCTCGCCCTGGCTTTTCCACCAATACCTGCCAACTCTCGCCGACTGCATTGCCATTTTTTGCTCAAATTACCAGTGCTACGCTGACGACACTCAACTCATTTTCAGGCTGTCCTCTGCCACCTCCTCCCCCTCTCTCATCTCTGATTGCCTAACTGCCATTCAAGATTGGTGTGCCACCAATGATGTTTGAATGCCAGCAAGACGGAGATCCTCCTCATCGGCACACCTTCACCATCCTTTCCCCTCACTCTCTGGCCAGCCTCCCTTGGCCCTCCTCCTACCCCCATCTGCGAGGCTAAGAACCCTGGGGTCATCTTTGACTCCACCCTTTCCTTTTCCGCCCACATCTCTGAGGTCTCTAAAAAGTCAAATTTCCGACTGCACCTCCTCAGAGGTACTCTGCCTTTCCTCTCCTTCCCTCAAAAGCTCATGGTATCTCAAGCTCTGGTTCTCTCTAGCTTTGACTATTGTAACAGCCTCTTTCTAAATCTACCTGCCTCTACTCTCCGCCCTCTGCAACTAATACAGAACAGGAATGCGAGACTTGTCCTTGGCCTCAAGCCCTGGGATCGTATCTCTCCAGCTCTGAAATCTCTTCACTGGCTCCCAGTAGATGCAAGGATTAAATTCAAAACTCTCTGCATTGTCCACAAGGCTTTCTGGGGCCTGTGTCCAAAATACCTTCAGCTATCCTTCCGCAAATACCTCCCTTCTTGAGCTCTTCACTCCTCTACCTCCAACTCACTCAGGGGCAGTTGTTTTTCTAAGAAACAAGCTGGCTGTAGATCTCTGTCTTCGGCTGGGGCCTCCCTATGGAACAGCCTCCCTGCCATTCTTAAACTTGAGGAGAACCATCTCCGGTTCCGGAAGCACCTCAAGACCTTCCTCTTTTCTTCTGCCTTCGCTCCCCCTTTCCCCTGCTGATCTGTTCTCTCTTAGCACCGTGCACCTGGCCACACTATGTCTTTTGGGCCCAGGTACCTGCTCATCCTGTCACCCTCCCGCACTGCCTCCGGGCCATCCCTTGCAATGGGGTCTGTATCTGTACCCATACAGGCCCCCCTTTTTCTTCCGGCACTTATTGGACCTACCCTGTCTGCTGCCTTAAGCCTAGCACTTACAAATTGCTGGCTGCATTACCACTGTTTGTTGCCTTTATTATTTATTTATTGTTATTTATCTGTTTCTTTTTTTGTTTTTCTGTTTTCCCACCTGAGGAAATGTCTGAAGATAGTGAACCTAATGGTAGACACTTTACTATATAAACCAATTAATAACTATTATTTTATATACATTTAACATATACATGTTTTTGTACAGACCATACAAACATTGAAAATACTAAAGAAAAAGAAGTATTGGATAAGACTCTTCAGCACATAGAATAAAAAAATGGACCTACTCATGGCAAATTTTAACAACTAAAAAAACTTTGTGGAAGATCACTTGAAACAAACTACATACCATCGACCCACATGTACCTGTCCGCCCTCACCATATCCCAGTCAATTATCCCCAAACCCTCTCCATGAACCAAAACCTTTTGATGCAACTTCCATCCCTTCTTCACCTCATATAAATCTTATTGAAACCCCCAATTCTCCTGTTTTTGTTTCAGTTTCTGCCTCACCTTCTCTGTCATAAAATTAACATCCATATATAAAAAAGTAAAATTATTATATTGTGTCCTAATTAATTTCTTGTCTTTTTTTAAAAAGCAGTTCAGGTGTGCGCGGACAGTGCGGGTGTCCAGAATGTCCGTAAAGAAATGAAAATGGGAGCGTCCTAAGGACACTATATCTGTCTGTAATGTTTGCATTCAAGTTGAAACTGTTCTAAGAACAGAGCTGGCGTTCGGAATGTCCGCAATAAAACTACCACATGCGGTGTCCTGAAATGTTCGTCAATAAACAAAATGGAGGTGTCCTGAGGATGTTAGACCTGTCCCTATTGATCGCTGGCGAGATGAAACTGTTCTAAGAACACAGGCAGTATCCTAAACTGTTCGTAAATAAACTAAATGGGGGTGTCCTAAGGACGGTATACTTCTCCGTATTGTTCGGAGGCAAGCTGAAACTGTCCTAAGAGCACACACGGTGTCCTGAAAAGTTCATCAATAAACAAAAATGGGGGTGTCCTGAGGACGCTAGACCTGTCCGTATTGTTCGCAGGTGAGTTGAAACTGTTCTAGGAACACAAGCGGTGTCTTGAAATGTTTGTAAATAACCAAAATGGGTGTGTCCTGAGGACTCTATGCCTGTCTGTATTGTTCAGAGGCAAACTGAAACTGTCCTAAGAACAAACGATGTGTCCTGAAATGTTCATAAATAAACAAAATGGGGGTTTCCTAAGGACGCTAGATCTGTCCGTATTCTTCGCAGGCGAGTTGAAACTCTTCTAAGAACACAGGCAGTATCCTGAAATGTTCATAAATAAACAGAATGGGGGTATCCCAAGGATGCTATACCTGTCCGTGTTGTTCTGAGGCAAGCTGAAACTGTCCTAAGAACACACACGGTGTCCTAAAATATTCATAAATAAACAAAATCGGGGTGTCCTGAGGACGCTAGACCTCTTTGTGCTGTTTGTAAGCATGTTCAAACTGTTCTAAAAACACATCAAGTGTCCCCGGATGTTCGCAAATAAACAAAATGGGGTGTCCTGAGGATTCTATGCCTGTCCGTATTGTTCGCAAGCGAGTTAAAACTGTTCTAAGAACAAACACCTGTCCGTAACTGTTAGTTTCACTTGTGCCGCACTTTTAATTAGTTTCAGGACCTGAAAAGTGTCCGTAGAACACCAACGCGCATGCGCAAAACTGTTTCAATACATTTGATGTCCTGCGGACATCTACTCCCTTCGAGGACATGTTCGCAAAGCTATCTTATGACCGCACTCATGCTGAGCGTGTGTTCTGACTACAAACACTGTTTGTGTCCCCGAACAATTTAAAACTACCTTTTCAAGCAATCCACAATATTTTTCAATAATAACTCACCATAGCACAGGTCCCACATAGTAATCCTGAGTTTCTACATACTTTTTGGGACTTTTTAAACCTTTTTTAGGTATTCGATCTGTCCGCGGACAGTGCACATGTCCGCGAACCGCGCACAAGCACCCCTATAAAAGGCCACACCCTAGAGCTCATTCTCATTGTGTTTCTGGCTACCTTACAGAACACAGTGTATTTTCCTGCCAACTTTCCAGATTTTATTCTGAAACCTGATGGCATCCATGGCTGCAGTACTGCCAACTGGTGCTACATCTGCCTCAGAACCACCCCAACCCCTCCACCACCACCACCTCCCCAAGGGCCTGAAGAGAGGAACAGGAGTGAGGATGCAGAGGAGGATGAAGAGGATGACGAGAATGAGGTAGAGGAACTCCCTACTACCAGCACTCGCCATGAGTCTTGGGTGTGGCAGTTATTTACCATTCATGGTAATGTTCCTAAGGCGCATGCGAACCGAGTCATCTGTAAAGAGTGCAAAATGGTGCTCAGTTGCGGGAGGCCTGGTTTATACAGCTTTGGGACAACTACCATGAAGCGACACCTAAAGCCATTCCATACTGGGGCCATTCACAAGGTTGTACCTTGCGAGGAGCGTAGTAGGTTGACTTCCTCTACTTCATCCTCCGTTTCTGATCCTGTCACCACAAGGAACACTCCTGTGGGACAGCGTATTCCTCAAACTGCCTCACAGGCCATACACAATACTGATGACCCTTACCTTTCGAGGGTCACAGTTGTGTGTATGTACTGCGACGCAGTACTCTGCAGGGGGGAGAGACTTTGAAGTGCTTTTGAGGCTCTGGTCTCAGAGCATGATAAGATCTGCTCACTACCCAAGTAAAACCGACTCTACATCTTCCTCTCTCCACCCACCCTTTCTTATTCCCGTGGTTGGTGTCCCCCCTTACCCTCATTTTCCCTCCTCTCCTAGTCTCTCGTGTATAATAAAAACAAAAAAAATATAAAACAGCAAACATTAAAAAAGGCTCTTTTCAGAGCTGCCTTTCACAGTTTAAAAATAGAAGTGAAAATAAATGAAGCAGGGCCCTGTGTATATTTTAGAAGTCCGTGGTCAGTCCGCGAACATCTAAAATTTTGGGGTGCAGCCCTATCATAACCATTGCAGTTTTGTCTGAGAGGAAGTGGTGGCTCTGAAAAGAGCCTTTTAGTGGTGTTTGTTTGGTTCCATGTAATAATGTCACCAAAAAATTATCGCCATGCAAAAATATCGCCGAAAAATTGTCATTTTTTTGTGGTGACATTATTGCATGGAACATGTGGGGGACTCCCCCGCAAACCCCACATTTTTTTTTTTTGCCCCTATCGCCACATATATGGTCACCCAAATAATATTGCCACGACATTTTCCCGGCGATATTATTACGGCGACCATATATGTGGCGATATTAATACCTGATATCATTTGTTTGTGTTTGAAAAATTTGAAATGCTCAACACCTACTACAAAATGGATGCTGTAATTCCAAAAAAGGTTGCAATGCATTTTGTACATTTCTCAGAAAAATCTGATTGCCAGCATAAGTAAGATGGACTCCATCTCTGCGAAAAAAAATGTATGTGCTACGAAACATAATAATTTCATTGTGAAAAGAGGAAATGCCAAAATGTCTTAGAAAGGCACAAACAGCCTTATTGACATTGTGCCTTGCTTTCTCCATTTGTGGACCAGATGAAGAAGAACAAAGCCACATTTGTCTCTGAGCAATCCGTGAAAAAATTACTTGAGAATTTGGAAACGTGTCCAAGTCCTTCTTTCATTGCAATTGCAAATAAATTCCATACACATATCCTAAACTGTTCCCTCCACAATGAATTACAATTATGTCTGGATGTTGCTCTGTCTCCAAAGTAGCACAGAGAGGTAGCAAGTCCAACCACTTCATTCCACGGACTCTATGCCAGTGCACTTCCACATGTGGGAATCCAAGATCTACAGCTAATCCACAGCTTTCTGCATGCACCTTCAACCAATGTATCCACGAGTCTCCCAAAATCCAAACAATCTGTTTTCTGAAACACACAGCCATAGCTGTCTGTTCTTCTCTCAGCAAAAAGAGTATCTGAGAAACTCTCTCCTGGCACAACACACCCCCTAAAACTAAATTTTACTGACCAATCACTTGCTCTGCTCATTCTCATTTGCATGCCGCCCCACCCCAAAATCCCCAGATGTAACACGCGATGTCCGCGCACTACCGCCATGTCTGCGGACATATCGTAACATGAACAGCCCTTTTACCATTTTCATTTCACTTTCTGTGCCATTCCCTCATTGGATATAGCTAAGAAGTCACATGACCATCCACCAATCACATCCAAGACCTCTACATCTAACTGCATCATCATAGATCAGCACTTCAAATGTACTGTTAATCTCTCTGAGTACAAGTGTCATGTCATTGGAAAGCACCTTCTACAAGAAATACTGTACAAGTCTCCAAGATTTCTACTTGCAGATGCATGCATATCCATATGCATGAACACAAACTACAGGTATGCATATTTTCCATCGCCTATAATCAACTGTCACTTCCAAACCTATCTGCTATTTAATACCTTTTTACACACACATTTGCAAAGCATGTTAAACTAACATATTTAAAGTATAATATAAAGAGTTAACATACTCTAACAAAATTGCATGCACACAGTATGTTCAAATATCAAACAACAATACTTGTACAAAAACATGAAAAATTATTTATTTATTTATTTATTTATTTATTTATTTATTTATTTATATTTATATAGCTTGCAAGCAGCCCATGGGCATTGAGGCACTGTTACTTGCAAGCACTTAGTTACAGGAATAGTGACATTCAGTGGTCCATTATGAATTTCACAAGGCATAGAACTGATATTTTGGTTGATACAGTTAGTCATTTCAATACAGCTTATGCATTAAGAACCTATGATATGTATTCAACTGGTGTGACGCATTTTATGTGAATAAGATAGTTTTCATGGTTTTGCGGAAGGCGCTGAGGGTCAATGTTAATTAAAAAAATCAATGTCCAAATTAAAAACAGTGCTATATACAAACAAAATTACTAATTTGTTTCCTTTACAATTGCAGTGAAGACCATTCTCCTGAAAAGAAGCAGCCGAATTTGAAGTACAAAGAAGAACTAAGAAGAAACCTGCTCATTCCAGAGTAAGTTGAATACCAGCATAATATTTGTACTATTACTCAAACACACTGTAAGGTTAATTCATGCTATTTCTGCCCCTAAAAATAGAGATTGTGCACCATTCTGTCCACAAATCCCCATTTCTTAAACAGAGACTTACAAGCAGAATGGCGCACAAATTCCTATTTTTCGGCACACAAATGACCCAAGTGAGCCCCTAGAATTTTGATATTATAGAACAAACAACTGTTTTAATTGTATATCATTAGATTTACTATGTGTACTTCTCCACACCACTAGCTTACTTTCTACTGTCATCTGAACCCCAGTTTAGTAGCACATAAATTCAAGAATACCCATGCCAACAAGTTGTAGTTGCCCAATGCACAATCACACACCATCACATACATCTTTATCATCTTACTCAGACACTCATGCACACTGCACACATACATTGCAGAACACCCCAACCCATAACTTTATTTTTTTCAACAGACCCTAAAGAATGCCTACCAAAAATCAAGTCCATAGAAAGCAACGCAGAAGCAGAGCAAATGAAAATAGAAGTGTCCAAAATAAGCATCCATCTCTAGCAGAATTTGCAAAAAAAGTTCAAACAAAACAGCTAATACAGTCATTAAGTGAAACAAAACAAGCTTCAAGTACAGAAACTTTGCCTCCTCTATCAAAATGTAAAACGAACCAGAAAACAATTAACAAAAAATTCAGCTACCACTACAGATAAAACTGCTCCTATAAATCTTGATATAGTGCAAAGTAAGCATAGCAAAAAATGTATTTTAGCAAAAATGTTCTGTCACAGATTCCTACAAAATCTTATAAAAACAGGAGAGAGATCAGGCACAACCCTTAAAACCTATCGTAGGAAATTAATCTTAGAAGCGTTGATAGACAGTGCAATCCTTCTCAAAGTGTTTAGTGTTAAACAAAATGAAACCACTAACTAAACTAATGACTTGCAGGCCGATTCATGGAATTAATGTGCGCTGAAATATTCGGCGCAAGTGTGAAAAAGCATGCAAATTGTCACCCAACCCCTCCCCAGCTCCACCACCAAACACCCATGGCATGTCATGCAATGTGAAAGCAAACAAAGCAATGCACAAGACCTGACACAAGTGTCACAAAGTACACTGTCCCTAATGGAAACTGCCCACACACAATATGCTCCCAGTAATGTATAACTAACAGCACACATTACCAAATACTTACCACCAACACAATGCTGCAACACACCATGGAAAAATGCAAAAACATGACAGTACTAGTTCAAGTAGTAGTAGTCTAACAACCTGAATACGCCAGCACATCGATCCCTTCCAACTTTTTATTTAGTTATTTTATTTATTATTGATATTGTTGAAATAAATCAACTTTTCAATACAAACATTACATACAATTAGTCTTAAGAGATACATAAGAAATGTAAGAAGAAATTCATTATGATTGATTGAAGCATTAAAATTGATACATAAAGATATTGCACAATTCTCATTAACAATGACAAGAGAAAGACTTTATTCAGTTCACATAAAGCACGTCTAACCAAGAAACATTGAGAACGAAGAAATTCAACATGCTATTCCTGGATAAATAACAGAGAAATCAAGTAAACAACAACAATAGTTTAGCAGGTTAAGTTCACTCCATAAAGAAAATTGACAATTGCAATTTGAAGGGAGGTATTGGTCGTCAGCAGTAATGTGGACCATCTTTCTACTGATTCTAAGTTTCCTAAATAGCTACAATGCCATGAGAATAATTTCAAGCGCTCTTGAACTAGCGCGGGGCATAGTGAGAGTATATGCTCTAAGGTTTCTATGGCTTCGGTATCACAACAAAATCTACAGAAAGAGACCAGCTCCTCACTGCCCTTGCGTTTGGCCAAAAGTTCACGCGTCTGCCATAAATTCAGGCGCATTCTAAGAATGCCTGAGCGTATTCTCTTACAAGGGAATTTTAAGAGATAAGGTTCAATACATCCCAACATCTTATGTCTAAATTTTTCAGGGATTGCGGACTTATATTGCAAGCATTTGTTTCGAGTATTGATCCAATCATTACAGTAAATTAGTTGTTTTACTTTATTTGGATTGGTCAAGAGCAATTTAAGCGACGCATCTGCTTCTGCCAGAATGCGATAAGTTGCCTGCAACCACTGTTTGACAAAAGAGTGTTCAGTACGGAAAATGTAATTCGACAAAAGTTGTAGAATATTGTGTTCACAGTGAGGTAGAAGGGTTTTCCGCAATAAAGCACATATTCTCCACTGATACTGAGCATTGAGAGAAGTGAGACCCAATTCATACCGTATCCAGACTATCGGGATACATTGGGGCAGCTGAAGAATGGCTTTCCAGAATTTGCCTTCGAGCTTGTCAAAGACTTTTGGTAACCATGGTGATTGAGACTCCAAACCATATAGGATGCAGGGGTAGCTTTTTGTTTCCAAAAGAGGACTGCTGGTTGCATTGAAAAAGCACCATACCGATGCATTATAATTTTTGTTTGGGAGATAGCCGAGTTGAGCTTACACTTAATAGCATCGAGATGAGCATTAGTCGAGGCACTAACATCAAAAACCATGCCAAGATAAACATAGCTTGATACTATCGCCAAATTTATGTGATTGATGGACCAAGATGGAAGAGATCTCATTGAATTACGTGGTCTGTAGACGACGACCTGGGTTTTGGTTGTGTTCACACGTAAATCGTTGGCCAATATATAGCTATTAAAGCCATCAAGAAGTTTTTGTAGTCCAGCTGGCGTTTTGGAAACTAACACCAAATCGTCAGCATACATTAAAGTTTGAATCTGGCAATTGTTTATCCTTCCAACTGTAGAGTGTTGCTGCCAAGCAAATGTCTCAGTGTACTGCATACAACATGAACTGCATCTGCAAAGTAGACGGCCTTGTGAAGGCATGAGGAAGGAACCTGCAAATTAGGAGGAAGACATGGATGCACAAGCACATATTAATACACCATGCAGTGTACAATACAACAACAATATCCACTAGGGATGTGTACACAGTATTGACTACAGACTGCCCACACAGCTCATGGGAGCCCAACATCACTGTGCAATTCACTGTCACTTGGTCACACCCTTTGCAAGCCCATAGAAACGGGAAGCAGGAGGGGTGTGTGTCTCACGAACCCAAGCATCTAACCCAAACTCAGGACAAGCCTGCATGTGCCCAGCCGGAATACAGTGGATGCCCACGGGAGCCACACAAAGCAACACACTGTAAAAAAAAAAAATCAAAAATCAAAAATGGCCATGTGGGGGCCAGGGTGGGGGAGGCCACCCAGGAGGTTCGAGGACAGGGTGCACACCAACACCCACCGGCGTGGATGTTGCGAAATAAAATAAAAATACCTCCTTGGCCTCATGGCCTGAACGGCTCTGCCATTGTGGGAGAACTCTTGTCGCTCTGCTCACCCTCTGCTGCTGCATCAGGAGGTGGTGGCACTATGGGAGGCAGCCCACGCAAAGCCTTGGTATGGTCCTCCATGGCAGCAAGCACGCGGGTCTGGAAGGTCTGATTCTGGAGGATTAAAGTGTGGAGATCCTCATGCAGCACCTCACGTGTTGCCTGCATTTCTGCACGCATGGCCTCACTTGATGCCCGGATCTCCTCACGTGTTGCATGCAGCTCAGCTGAGAGCGAACGTGTGAGCTGCTCCAGCTGCTGTTCTGCCTTTAAATTACTGGATGCCTCAAGTTCAAGCAGAGTCTGCCTGAGGTTATGTAGTTCTACCCTCAGGGCTTCCCTGTGGCCCTGGGACTCTATTGATATGGATTTGTGCAGAGTCTCCAGTGCCGCCCGTCGGTCCCTGTTGGACGCCAACATGTCTTCCCTGTGTGATTGACAAATGGAGTCTGTTGCCTGCTGTTGTTGCTCCATCTGCCTTTCAGGGGGGATAATGGAAGTGGCCACCCTCTTCATTGCCTGAGCCATCATTTCTACTGATGCTGCCTGTTGGGTACATGGAGTTTTCCCATTCAGTATTGCCTGGTGGCGACGTCGACGGGCACCACACCTGTTTGGGGCAAGGCAATCTGCACCTTGCTGTGCTGGCACTGCCTGAGGCTGCAGGACTGCATTCCCCCTCTGATCTGCTGGCCCAGGAAAAGGATCAGATGCTGAGGAGTGTGACCCTGCATCCGTAACCGCCAAAGGCGGAGTTACCAACACTGACATCCCCATAGAGGGTTCTACCCCTGGTGCAGGTGGGTTGAACAGAACAGAATCCCTGCCAGAAACACTTACCTGCGACGGCACATAAGTCTCTTCATCCGATTCGGCACCTGAATAGAGGTCTGGGGAGGTGCACCCAGAGACACCCCTGGACAGTATGGTCTGCAGTAACATTGGGTTTTCACCCACCACCACACCACGTCCCCCACTGGTGCCCGGTCATGCCTGAGATTCCTCCTGGGTCTGCACCATCTCCTCAACCTCAACAGCATCAAGTGCATCATCACCTGCAAAAACATGAAAGACAACAAATGGAAACAGGCATGAGCACCATAGCACACACATAGGCTGTGACAAGCCAGAGATCCAGTACATGATTTACACATGTTCCACATGACTATAACCCTGCCATGCATGCACTGTCAAAGAGTTGGAAGTGGAGTCAAAAAGGCAGACACTGGGGAGAGCAAGATGGAAAAGCAACACATTTGCAGCATGTTGGGTAGCACTGGCATCACACATCAGGCTGTGAGTGGAATGTCCAATACACATACATGACACATGCCAACACACAGATGTCATGTAGCATAGCCACGGTAAATTACAAAACTACAGCAATATGTCAGTGAATGAGTACTGTCACACATTAATGTCACATCGACATGATGCGAAGATTAATGCTGAATAGAGTTGCTAAATATGCATGTGCCACACACTGAAACACATCCAGTGTCCAATAATACAGTCATTGTGGGCTGATCAATGTTTGGTCACTTTAACATTACAGGAAACATCTGTCATGTTCCACATGCAAACAGGCCCTAATAAAAAATGTCTGCAGCCCAGTACTCCATCGGCCTGAATGGTGTAATCATTAACATAACCAGGTAAAAATAGTGGCCCAGTGTGGGCTGTAAACAATGACCGAAGCATAGTACATATGTTCCAATAGGGCAGAAAAATGCGTAGTAAAAATGGGAGAGTTGAAACAATCAGCCTGAATGAACACTTACAAAATCTGAACAATGTAGTTGCAAGATGACAGTTCAAGGTAAAGTGCACTAATGTGGGCCTAATTGGCAACTGTGGGCAGAAGGGATTCAGTCATACCCAAATCCAAGGCACGTGAATGTATGGGAGGAAGCAAATGGGTGACCCATAACACTCAGGAGTACACACCCTCACCTGGCACTCAATCAGAACCCGTCACCCAAACAACATACACATGGATTACACACACGTGCATGGGCACTCACCGGACAATGCGTTGTAATCAGGTAGATCTCCCACACCTTGGATCTGTTCCTCTGTGATGAAGGTCCCAGCCACAGACTCATGTTCAGTGAGTTTGTTGTCCTCTTGTGGAGACCCAGCGCCAGTCACCAGAGTAGCGGCATGATTTGAGGCCAACTTGTTCTTTGCTCTGCGTTTCAGGTCATTCCACCGCTTGTAGCAATCATCAGCTGTGCGCCTCACAAATCCAAGGGCACTTATGCGGTCCGTGAGGGTCTGCCAGTGTGCCCTACGTTGACCAGGTGTGGTCTTGCACCCTGCAGTCACCAACATTTCGCGGCTATGTGCCGACACATAGGTCACAAGTGCATCAAGTTCGGGGTCATTAAAGCTAGGCTTCCGGACTGTGTACCCGTGTTTGGGGTCTCAGCCTGTAGTGCCAGAGCACCCTTCTTCCTCTTCTTCAAAGGTGGAGCAGAGCCTGAGTGGCTTGCACTGCTCTGGTCAGTAGGGGCAGAAGCGCAGGTGGACTGGGTACTGGGAGTGTGCGAATGCACACTGACCATAGGTCTTGGTGCAGACATTGGCTGAAGTGTGATGATAGTAGGGGCAACGTCCGTTTAATGGACCAGGACCAACACTGTCCCGGCTGGGAGACTCAGAGCTGGGGTAGATAGAGCTGCAGCTGCTCCTGCAGCCTCCCCACCCTACCTACTTGGGGCAGCAGATGACATTGCTGCCCCAGATCCACGTGGCCTGGTGACACCAACTTGCACCGGCACACATGGCTTAGACTTGCTGACCTGGAAGTCAGCCTGGGAGTCATCCTGTGCCGGGTCAGGTGCCACAATAGGCTGGTCTAACAAGGGCTGAGCTGGGTTGGTGTCAGCCACGTTTCCCTCAACCATGGGGGGGCATGGGTGTCCCTGTTTGGTCCTATAAGCATGGGGGTCTAGGGGCACCCTGCAAATCATGGCCACGTCCCCTACCGCACCCACCACAGCCACCTTTTGGAGGTTGGCCACCTTTGCCTCCCTTACCGCTTGGTCGCCTCCCAACCATGGCACTGATGTTGTTGTGCGTATGGGAGTTGCAGTAAACAATTGTCCTGGGCAATTGGGGGTGAAAGGGGTAGGGTACTAGATGGAATTCGTACCCTGGTGCTCTAGCAAGGCTGTCTGTGACCCCTGGGGGAAGATGTCGTGTCACGCAATGCACAGACACCCCAAAAACAAAAAGTAACATGCACACAACCCCTCGTAGACCACGTGCGTGGAAAAATGAACCCGCATTATGCTGTGGCACCCAGAAACACAAAAACAAGTTTACGCGTGATACACGCAGCCTACAATGACCTCTGAAGGGGTACGCGACACACGGGGCAAGCACAGTTGGTAAATGCATGCGCGACTCACCTTCTGCCTGGAAAAAGAACGTGAAAAAATCGTGCGTGTGCGAGTAGGCAACACTCCCGCCAAAAGAAGAACTGTACGCTGTCTGAGGAGACAGGACAAAAGAAGAAGTGAATGCTGTTTGAGGAAACAGGCCAAAAGAAAATAAAGAACGCTGTCAGAGGTAACAGGGAGTACGAACTTGAAACTCTGTGAAGTAATCGCGTTCGAACAGACAAGAAGTACAGAATTCACCCATTCGCTCTCCACGAAAAGCACGTACAAGGGGATGGGGTCCTACACGTACCTTATAAAGCGGCCCACACGTACAGCGTCACTCACACGTGTATGCTGTCAGGAGTCTTGGCCCACGTTTGAACTATTATGCTACAACATTTGGTGCTGTGGGCTTAGAACATCCAAGATGGCCGAAAAGCCCACATTTGCACCAGAATCCAGGAAAACAGCTCAGTTTTGTGCACACCAAAATGGTCGCCTGACCTGCCACCCACCAGGGCAAGCGTGACGGACCAGAAGCGCCATGAGCGAAATCAGTGCAAAGGAATATGGTGCAGTTAAAAATCTGTTTTAAAAAATGTCAAAAATTGCTAAGATCATGGGCACGAAACCACCAAACAAAAATACAACTCTGGTTGAGTGTTCTACTTTACTCTACTGCAGATACACAGCAATGCCATGTTAAGCAAGGATCATATACTATCAAGTAAAATCCCTTTTTTAAAAAAAATGTATTAATTCAAGACAGCTCCCAAAAATGGTTGCAGTACCGGCGCTCGACACTAACCGGCGCTAGCGGTCTAAACTCTGACAGGAGGCCTGTCTTTCAGGAGCTGACGAGGAACCTGAGTTAGCTGGAAACTTCAAAGCCTTGCTGGTTAATGAGAATTCTTAACACCTACTGTTCACAGGCCTGGCTGCATTCTGATGCCCCCACCAAAAGGAGATCACACCCTCTGATTGAATCAGGGGAGGGGACTGCAGGAAAACAGAACAATGAACTTTCCTTGGCTCAGGCAAATGCTAAATCAGGGGTCGTAAATGGCTTCCTCTTGGAAGGAAATGAAAGGGGCGTTGCCTCTGGGAGCCACCTGAGCTGGAGGCGGGGACAGACACAAATTCCCCCAAGTGCTTTGGAACCTAAACCACACCCATCTGGGCCAGAGCATGATTTTAAAAAGATGGATAATTCATAGTACATAACTGTCAAAATTATATAAATAATGTCATTATTCCTGTGATTTTTCTGTGCACATTTTAAGAGTTGTTAGGACTCTGTGGTATGTTCTGGAGGGTAGTAGCGGAAAATAGGGCATTACTCCAAATGTCTGTATGTTAAAAATCTGACGCTTCATCATCTGACGCCCATATTCCTTGAGCACATTTGTGTAAATGCTGTAAAAGTTTAGAGGTTGTGTTCTTGATGAAAAGGGCAGAATTCTGTCAGAAGTGGACACGACATCTTACAAAGACAGGGATCGGATGGTTTGGTGCTACAGAAAATATGTTAACTGGACATATAATATGAGAAAAATTGTACATTGATAAATATGCATTTGGATCAAAAAAAGATTTGTGTGCAAAGTGACAAGGGGAGGATCCTCTGACACATAAACATACCTCATCACGATGACACTCCATTTCCTTCCCCCAATCAAAGGAGAGAGGAGAACTTGGCCAATCATAAGTTGTGAGGGCAGGCTTAGTTATGCCCACGCACACTCCGATTTTCAAAAGACATAAAAAGACCAACTGAAATCCAGGTAGGAACATTCACTTTCCACTTCAAACTGATTTCTTGCGAAGCATTTTGCCGGACCAGACAATATCCAGAAGACTCCAGAACTTAGAATCCAGACTTGAGAACTTGCAGCAGAGAGGCCTAGTCTAAAAGCTGAATCCTTCTCAGCAGGCCTCAGAATCCAGAAACCTAACCAAACTATTCAACAGCCAGGCAAGCTGTTTGATTCTGGCTAGAACCCTGTGCCAGAACCCAGAAAGCAGTGCTATATCCAGAGAGACCCAGACCAGACCGCTGTGCAGTGCCGAGACCGGAACCAAAGATCCAGAACCGAGACAAAACCAGAGACCTAGACCAGATCGCTGTGAGCAGAACCGGTACCAGACACCGTCCGTGGCGAGGGAACCGCAGCCAACCTGACCAGATCTTGACTGCCTATTTCAAATTTATAGTGTGAGTACCCTGCCAGAACTGTGCATAATCATCTATTAGTTTAAAATAAGCTTATCCCATCCAATTCAACCTGGCTAGAACTGCATTAGAAATTGTGTGTTCATACTGTGACTTTAAAGCGGTGAAAGTGTCATTTGCCATTATGAATCATTATTTATTTTCTGGAAATCTACCTCCACAAAATCGTCTGTTCTTTTGAACCGCGTGTGCTAGGAATGATGTTTAACTTTCATCTTAAAGCTAAGATTCTCAGCTTTCCAACAAGCCTAAAACTTTCTACTCCTTATAGTTTTTCCGTAATCGCGCTCGACGCACTTGGAAAAAGTGTCGCAAATTGCAAATTTGACTCAAATTTCTTCACCTGTCAAAAATAGCTATCTTTTGCTCGCATCGCTGAAATTCAATTTCAACCTGATAATCCCTCATGAATCATTGTTAGTGTTAACCTGAACTAATTCAAAGTAGCTGTCACCTACCCTGAATCTCCTATAGGGAATTAAAATCATTTTTAGCATATTTTCACTTCTTTGCAAATCACATTTAAAGTATTTTTGCCTGTGTTTTAAAATCATCCCTCTGCTCTAAGCTTGCTAGGGGGGAACTGAATTGGTATCGCATTGATTGTATTCCTGAAAAGTGTGTGCTCTCCTTCCATCTCTTTATACTGCATAGGGGGGAGTGTGATATTTCAAAATCATTACATGTACTCAGACTCAAATACAGGTAAACAAAACTCCTACTTCTCTCTTCTTTGGGATCGATAGTTCGGTAACCTTCTGGAGTAGTGGGAAAATACCTAGAAACCCCTCCACCATATGACTTCGGAGAGTCCGATAGTGGTGGAGCCTCCAGGGAAAAACAGGACTTCCCCTTACGGGGAAAAAACCCAGTGAAGGGCTGCTAGAGAGCGTAGTTTCCTGAAGACTGCTCCCTGTAGGTGTTTCTGGTGGAGAATAATCAGCTCCTTCGGTTGAACTTCCCAATCTCCTCCAAGCTCTATAAGTGCTAGGCGCAAGTAGACACAGAGAGGAATTAATGACTAGAAGGATAGATGTTACAGACTCAAAGAGAGGATAAAAGGCTTAACCTAGGAACACCTAAACCAGGCCCGGAAGACCGGAGGGTTAAGTTCCTGGATGGCAGTTTTGGAGAAAACAGGGGGAATAGTTGCAAAGCCTAACGAAGTGTAAAGAAAATTAGACTTAGTCTTTCCCCTCCCAATCCTGATCTTTTTAACTGATAAGAAAAGTAATTTAGCTTACCTCCTGAAGGAGAGACTGACCCTCTGCTAGTAGTGGGAAGAAGTAGGCAGCGTAATGACCCTTGTAAAGGGATGAAGGAATCCTAAAGAAAGGAGATTGTGAAGAATGGAAAAATCCTGGGTAAAGCAAAGGAAATGAAACTGAAGGAAATCTGACTTCTATATCAAAGATCGTACCAAGACCTGCGTCCTAGAATCCTTGGAAGAAGGATCGTCTTGTAAAGACAGGGACTCCTCGGATTCCACAGAAAGCAGAGAAGAAGGCGGAGGATCTAAGCCGCGATCAGATGATTGCCTAAAGCGAATGGTAAGGGAGTTTCAATAATAAGTAGGAACAGGAAAACAGACACAGGATAACCACTTAGCTGTACGAGGAGAGAAGTGGAAAGGCTGCAGGTACGAGAGCGTACTTAAGTCTGTGAAGCGAGGCTTGACTCTGGAAAGAGAGTAGCAACGCGCTAATGTGCAGGTGCTGGATACGGAAGTACTGCTCGCCAGTTTGGGGGCGTGTCTACAGCCTCTTCCTCATGTGGCCCATCGGCTATTCCGTGACTTGCCGAAATGGGATTCTCCATGTTGGATGAGTAAAATAGACGCCGTACCCTTCATCCGTTGTCCCAAGGTTCGTGTATTCCACAAACCATCATGGAGTGAATTGCCACAAGGGGAAATGTGATTATATTCTCTCTTGTTGAAACCATATCAGTTTATTTCTGTGCTGCATTCTTTCCATCATTGTTTTTCCTTGAAACCATAAAAGCATTCTCAGCTACCTTATCCTTTCTATACCAACTCCTAAGTGATTAAAAGAGCATGCCAGTGTAGTATTATCCATTGTTGATCACTGTCATATTCTTAAGTGTGCTCTCAAATATTAATTTATTATAAAAGTGTGATATATATATATATATATATATATATATATATATATATATATATATATATATATATATATATATATATATATATATAGTTTAATTTTCAAATAAATCTTTTAATTTGCAAAACAAACTTACTTCTTGGCTCAGAAGGGGTCAGGGTGATTCAAAGAGAGGGGCGTTATACAAGGGTTTATAATCCAGATATATGAATTTTTCATACAAATATATAATTAATGGCTTCCCTTGGGCATCCCAGACTCGCCATTGACTTAGTTGGAGTGCTGAATTGACGTCGCTTAACAGAGTGGGGGCTCGAGCCGGGACGTCTGGATTAGATCTACCATTTGTGCAGCTTAATACAGTGTGCTAACTGACAGGATACATAAATCCTGTTGGATCGCCACGCTGTGTTACGTTGTAAAAGCACCCCTCAAAAGAAGGACGCTCTAAGGAGACGGTCTGTTTTGCAAAATAAAATACTAACTTCCGTAAATCAGGTAGGAAATCAATTTCCAGAATGACGACCTTGGTAGATATCAAAATAGCCAGAGAGCACCGCTTACATAAGCTATTTGTGAGAGGCGAATGGACGGAACAGGACCAGAATGTGTGGTTGCAGGCAATCGCGCAACAGGTCACTGTGACTGGGTCAGATATATGGAGAGATCAGGGTCCCTTACATGTGGCCCTGAGTGAACTATATATGGCCCCTAAGGCCAAGGATGAGCACAACAAGATTGCCAGGGTAGCAGCATATTTATATTTATATATGTAAGCCATACAGTACAAATGTGCTGAAGGCCAAGATCTGGCAAATAGGCAACTGATGGCATTAGAGAAAGCCCAATCTGACCTGGTCTCTTCCGAGCAGAGGCTGCAGAGGAGCCAGTAGTCAGAAAATGATAGTAGGCAGTATATCATTAAAATAAAAGAGGATATGGGTATCCTGCAACAGGAAAAGTCTCACCAGGATACCAGATTTCTGGCCTTGCAGAAGGAGTACCAAGAAGGTTTGGACTCCCTACTGCAGAGCTAGAAAAAGCTGGAGCAACAACTGGACTTCAATAGGGTATGTGCTGAGCAGGTAGTCACCCTGCAAAGCTACCTAGATATGGAGAAGGCAGAGAGCAACAAACTGATTCTGAAAGACCTGGATACCCAGACAGAATTTGAGGATTGAGGAATTTGAGGGCGCCAGAAAGCTGGTGCCCTTAAAAGGCAGAGGGATGACCTGGAGGCATGGATGCAGGCTCTTAGTCAGGAAATGGACACCTTAGGCCAGGAAGTCTGCCAATTAAAAGGAAAAATTGAAGAAAATCACTTGGCCCTCCAGGGACAGGGTGACCTCCAAAAAGAGCATTAAATCTTGTTAGAGCACACCAGGAGGGTGGAAGATGCTCTGGCAAGAAAGGAACAGGCCAGTAGGGATGGGACTAAGGAGGTAACCCTCCTGCAGCAAAGTCTGGCCCAGTACTCCAGGACCAACCAGGAGGCACAGATAGAGAATGTGGCTCTCTGTCAGCACAATGATAGGCTCCAGCAACAGGTAGCCATGCAGGAGAGACTGATAGAGTCTAGTAAGGCCTTAACTGAGGAACTGAAAGCACAGGCTCTTGCATTGCAAAAGGGAGCAGGGGCCGATAGACGTGAGGTTCGCTGGGAAAGGGAAACACCTGAGCATAACCTCAGGAGCCCTAGTACCAGAGGCCTTCATCCCTCCCGGTCCCTGGACTCTGCCAACCCCATGTCCCCTGGTGCACATGAGCCCAGGGCCACGGGGATGGCAGACTATTATCCAACCAGAAGTATGGGGCTTATAGGCCACTACCACCCAGGAATGGATGGCCGGGCATCCGGGTATGGGCACCTAAGTACAGTGCAATTTAGTGGGGAACCCCAGGAGAGTAGGCCCAATAAGGGCATCCTGAAAACCTCTGCCCAGTTAGGTCAGTGGGGGGTACTCATCAAATCCTGGCAGCAAGGAGGAATCTGAAGACTCCTCTGAGTGTCACAGGACACAGGAGACCAGGTCCCCACATTCTGCCAGCCATTCCCAGGCTCGCAGAATCCGGGAAAACCTGGAAGATCAGACAGGCACCTCTGGGAGCAGTGCTTCTCAGTCAGAGGATGAATGGACCAGGGTTACCCGAACCAAAAAAGGCCAATAAGGCAAAAAGGGCCTTGCTTAAGGACCCCTTAAAACAGATTAAGGCAATAAGGAGTGTCATCACCCCTTATCACAAGAACGGCAAGTATTCTGTTTGGGAACACTTGGAGCTTTACGAGCAAATGACGGAGACTTTCCATTTGAAAGACAGCAGTAGCCTTATGCAGTACGTCAAATGGACATTCTCCCCAGAATACTCCAGTTTCATTGCAGGGCTGGAGGACCAAAATCATGCAGGATGGTCCAGCTACAGGGCAGCCATCTTAAAGCACTTCTCTGTTCACCGGAATCACCAAGAGGCTCGCAAGGCAGCCTACAATTTGCAATGTGGGGAGGATCAGGCCCAACAAGAATTTGTGCAGGAATTGAAGCGTGCCTTTGCGCATGCTACCAGAAGGGTACGCACGGACAGCAAAGAGTTTGTAAATATGTTTTTCCATGCCTTACCCAAATACATAATGACCCAGCTAGTGAGAGATTTTCATGAGAAAAGGTCACTAGACTGGGTCATTGAACAGGCTACCCGGATCTATGAGGTGCAGAAGCCCATAGAAAATGAAAATAACGCCAGAAAAGCCCCAAACCGATCAGCACCACTGCTGCTGCCAAGGTGGCAGAGGTAAAGGTTGCCCCCCATTTTAGATTTGGAGATGGGGGGCCTAAAAACCTGCCTGCACTGAATAATTGTCAGCCCAGAAGGCCCTCAGGCCAGTCACAGACAGGGAGTCAAGGAGGTAGTCCCACAAATGGGTTCCCTCGCTCCCCTGACTATGTAAGTCCCCGCTACAAGCAAAACCGACCCATCCTGGGGTATGTTTGGACCCCTCCAGCCCAAGGGGGGGATCCAACCAGGCGCCCAACCCAGGGAACTTCCCTCCTAACTTCCCACAGGAGGGCAGAAATTCACCAAACCCTGGGCAGAACTTTTTCCCCAAGTATCACCCAACTTCCAGCCCCAAAATCATCCATCCTTCTTTCCCCAATTCCCTGAGCCGAGACAACCTAATCCAGGAGAGGGGAGGCCAAGGGTGGAGTGGGACACAAATCTCCCCAACCAGGGGTACTACCAGAGAAGGGATAGCTACTCTTCCCGGGATCAGCCCAGGGGAGAAAACAGACCCCGTATCAGCCTGAGCGGGTTTCACAGTTAGAGCTTCTGGTCCAAAATATGGCACGGGATCTGGGTCACATACTGAGGGCTCAACAGAACCCTCAGATGAGCATGCCACCGCAGAATGCCCCAAACTCTGGTCCTGGTGCTCCAGAACAATGAAGGGGGCAGCACCCCGATAACCCACTGGTTCCCACGGTGGAAGCACAAGGGGAAGGGGGGTGTAAAGCCTTGGAGGAAGCTTCCTTCCCCACTTGTAAACAGCCCCTGGAAAGCCAGGAACCGGAAACAAAATCTCCTACTCCTGAAAGTCTGCCACCCAAGGAGCAAAGAGGAGGTAGGAGAAACAAACGACCCAAACAGACCCATTTTGTGGAGGAGGTACAGGTCTTCCAATTTGAGGGAGAGGGATCCTCAGAGGATCCTGGGAAAGGGATCTTCTCCTTCAGAGATGGGGGAACTCCTCCCAAGGAAAAATGGGTCCCAAGGGATTCTAATCCAGACTGGGTAGATGTGGGGATTGAGCTGTCGCCGCCCATCATTCTATCCCAGAACCAACAATACCGAAAACCCTGGTTCAAACCCATCCTGGTGACTGCCTCCAAAAAGGGGGGGTGGCCCAGAACCGGAACCAGGGGAACCCAAAACCGCATCAATATCCAATTGCCAACTTTTTCTTTCAGATTCCCAAAACTCCCTGCCGAACTCTGCCCAAATCTCTTCTCTCTCAATGTCCAAAACCAGAAAATTAGCCCACCAGTTGTCCAAAAATGTGCATTATCTGTGCCCCCTTGAGGAGAAGGAGGGAAGATATTATGCCCCGGTACAAGTACAGGGGCAGGGTATCATTTTGGCACTGGTGGACACTGGATCCCAAGCTACCCTTCTGTCCAAAAGGGCCTTTGATGAACTAAATGCAGGAAGGGGGAGAATTACAGAATTCCTCTCACTTCTCTTCCTGGACAACTTCAGAACTTTGACGGGAAGGAAATTCCCGTCGAGAGGACTGCATATTTGGACATTAAAATTGGGCAACACAAGGTGAAACAACCCGGTCAGAGTAGTGACTCCAGAGGGCACCCCTTGTTTACTAGGGAATGACCTCCTGAGAAGGTTGTCACCCCTAATAGATTGCGTAAACAAGGTCCTCTGGACCCAGACTAGCCGACCAATGAAATTAAAACAGAGTGTCAACCATGTTAGTTTAAACGGAACATGGCACATGGTTGAACAAAAATCTGACCAAGTAGAATTTCACTTCCAGAACAACCAAATTCCAGATGTGACAATTCTCCCTGGAAGTGAAAGTTAAAAGAGGACAAAAATTGAAAAACCCTGATGCTTATATTCATTAAATGCTTCTCTCCAACAGCAAGGGTTGGGGGTAAACCCAACACCATTAGTCAACATAAAACATGACAACATTCCAATAGAGGTGGATAACAGTGACTTTAAGAGTATTACTCTAGCCGCAGGCACCATTATTGGAATGACGGTTGATGACCGACATTTCTCCATTGATTTAGGAAATTAACTGTTAGGACCAATCCCCAAGGACTGTTTTGACAGTGACAGGGATGACAATACAACACCAGACAGGATCTTTACCCGGCATGGGGGGAACTTCCTGGTGTACACTTCCTGCCCTATGGTAAGGAAGATGTGACTTGTGACTTCAGAAGGGATGAGGTGATTTTCCAGGTCCATGAGGGCTGCCTTTCCCACCTGAAGCCTCCAGTCCAAATCAGCACTCTGACTCGGGTCTTCTCCACCCAGCTGGAGGAGGCCACTGAGATAGCAAAACCAGAAGTCTTTCCAGGCTTCAGGCAGATGGTGGAAGAGAGAGTCAACCTAGCTGATACCTGTGTGACTCTGGAACAGAACCAAAAGTTGAAACAAGTTTTTTTGGATTTTCAAGATCTCTTTGCGGTAGACTCATATGACTGTGCACCGACATCCACACAACAACAATTCCCACAGACCCTGGCATGACTCCAGTGTTTGTGAAGCAATATTGCTTCCCTCTCGTATCCATGGAGTCCCTTACTGAAATAATTAAGAACCTTGAGTCCCGGGGGATAATCCGTCCAGGACACAGCACCTTCAATAATCCGGTGTGGGAATTTTGAAGCCAAACGGCCAGTGGAGACTCTGCGCCGACCTTAGGGAGCTCAACAAACGGGTCCATACTTCCCGATGGCCTCTTCCCTACATTGACCAAGGGCTGGCCCAGATCCAGGGGTCACAGGTATTCACTGCAATAGACCTGACCAATGGATACTGGACTGTGCCTGTCAGTAGGGAGGACCAATACAAACTGGCTTTTACCTTTGGGGGTCAGCAGTACACATGGACCTGGACTCCCTTCGGATACCTCAACTCCGGCAATTAATTCAACATTTTCCTACACAAGGCCATACCCGACCTGGGTGCAAGGGGTAACCTGGCTTATGTAGATGATGTCCTCATCAAAAGTCCATCCGTGGAGGAACACATAGTGGAGATCCATTATGTTCTGACACAGTTGAGGGCCGCCGGAGCAAAACTTTCCTTTCAGAAAGCACAGTGTGTAGAACCTGTGTTAATTTCTTGGGGCATGAGATTACTCCTCAGGGTCTCTGTCCCCAGGAAAAGAAAGTGGAAGCACTTCAGAAACTGAAAGACCCCACAACTCTGCGGGAACTAAGGAGCCTCCTTGAACTGACTAATTACAGCAGAAAGTTCATTGAGGGTTACGCAGAGATCGCCAGACCCCTTACTCATCTCTTGAAGGGGGGGTCAAGTGGGAATGGTGTCCAGAACAATCCGAGGCAGTAAGACAGCTCAAAATAAGCCTCTCACAAGCACCTTGCCTAGATTACCCTGTCTGTCTTGGGGACAGGGTTCTCTAATACATGGTTGACTGCAGAATTATATCAAAAGCATGACAAGGTCAATAATGTAATCTCCTATGTGAGCAAAAATGTATTCTCTGTGGAGGAAAAATTCAACGATTGTGAGAAGGCACTCCTGGCAACGGTGTGGGCATTGAAGAATTACCCCCCGTTTATGCAGGGGGAACACATCATAGTGGGGACTCCACACCAGCCTCTGCAATATCTCCAAAGTGACAGACTCTGGGCCGGAAATGTGAGTAATTCCCGAATTACTTCCTGGATTCTGTCAATGCAAGGCTTTCCTGTGGAGGTCAAATGTGGCCAAAACTGGAAGAGTCCCCTCGCGCAAGTCTGGCTGACTTGCATGATTGTGCCAGAGAAAACTCTCTCGAGGATGAAAGTCTAAAAATCAAGGACAACAGGGAGGCATACCTTAATTCACCACACAAAGTCTTTGAAGAAGACAAGTGTGAGGGAATGCCCTCTGTCTATGTGGATGGATGCTCTTATCATGTTGACAACAACAGGAAAAAAGAACTTGTGGCCGGCGCATGGAATGCATGGGTGAATGAGTCCCCAGAACCCTCCGATGGATACAAAATTGGTCCCCGAAGTAGTCAGGTGGCAGAGTTGATGGCTGTGTATCAAGCCATCCTCATTGCTGTCCAACATCAACTCCACAAACTGGTCATAATCACAGATTCGGATTATGTACGGAACGGGTTCGTGGAGCACCTGGTTAATTGGAAAACCAGAGGCATGTTATGTGCTAATAACAAACCCTTGAAACATGGGAAGTTAATCCAAAACATTGATGATCTGGTCACCTCGAACGGGATGACCATCTACTGGAAGAAGATCAAGGGTCATTCCAAAGTAGAGGGACCAGACAAAACTGGAAATGACTTAGCTGATCATCTGGCCAAAACCGGGGCCATCCAAGGGGATCTAATAGAGATTGAGTCCCTGTTTGGGGAAATGCAGGTCACTGCTATCACTAGGTCCCAGACAAATGCTCACAATGATCTTTCAACTGCACAATGGAGTAAGGAGACCCCAGATGCTGATTTGATTACGGCTCAGAAGGGGGATCCAATAATTGGTAAGTTTTACCAACACATTGAGGACCCTGAGAACTTTACCCTGACGGATACCGATTACATTGGGAAAGAGGACCTAAGAGTGTTGATGAAATGTCCAAAAATGTTCCGAATCCAAGACGGTTTGTTGGTAAGGAAATCCCAAGCTGGACATGATCAGTGGGTGGTGCCTACCTCATTCCAAAGCCTGATGTTAAGTCACGCCCATGATGCGGCCACCGCCGGTCATCGGGGGTTTCATACAACACTTGAGATCTTAAGAGAGGTTGCTTACTGGCCACACATGGGGCAGGACCTCGACCAATACTTGAAGGAGTGTCTTGTGTATGCACAATTTCAGCCAACATCCCTCACCCACCGTGCACCTCTCCAAAAGAGGGGGATGATACTGCCATGGTCAGATTTGCAAGTCGACTTCATAGGCCCCATGATTCCCTCCTCTAGGGGAAATAAGTACATGTTGACGGTGACATGCTTATTTACTAAATGGGTGGAATGTCTCCCGGCCTCAAACTGCAAGGCAGAAACAGCAGCTGCCCTGATGATCAAACACATCTTTTCTCGTTTTGGTCTACCCCAAAGGATTGAGTCAGACAGAGACAGAGGTAGCCATTTTACCAGCAAAGTAATGACAAAGATGTGGGAGATACTGGGGGTTAAAAGAAAGCTACATATTGCTTACCGGTCAGCCTCTTCTGGTGCAGTAGAGAGGTACAACATAACCATTGTGAGCATCTTAAAAAAGTTTGTGGCAGATTCTGGGCCAAGTTGGGATATCCGATTACCTCTGGTCCTAATGGCCATCAGATCTACCCCTTCATCTGCAACTAAAATGTCACTGTTTGAGCTGATGACTGGATGCAAGATGGTGCTTCTAAAGTACCCAAGAGCAGACATTAATCAATGCCTCCACAACTCATGAGTATTTGGAAAATTTAGGGAAACACCTTCAACATGCTTTTGCCTATGCTCAGCGGAATCTAGAAAGATCAGCCGAGAGTATGAAAACTCACTATAATTTGAAGACGTCTAGGAAAGAATACAATGTGGGAGACCGTGTCTATCTATACAATTTCCAAGGGAACCAGGCCAAACAGCAAAAATTTCTGCCTACGTGGAAGGGACCTTTTGAAATTGTAGACAAGATCTCCCCAGTTGCCCACAAGATCTGCATCCCCAATGGTAGTTTGGCGGAAGGGGAAGACAAGTGGGTCTATATAAATCAGCTAAAGTGTTGCCATCCCAGGCAAACTCTGCAGCAACTGGAGGAGTCCTCTGCAATCCCAGAGGGAGTCGCTCCAGAGTAATGCAAGTCCAACCCTAAAATATTCTTTGATTCTTGAATGCAAATGTCTCCTGATGTATAACATGTATATGTTCGCCCCACCATTAATAGTGGTGGGGAAATGTCTACGAGTATGTTTCTGCCGCTTTTGCTTTGTCATCCTAGGAGAGATGAAACCATGGAGACTGACCAAGGAGGACGACCAGTGGACCGGGAGCAAAGATCTGAGAGACCCGGGGTACCGCCCAATACTCCCATCAGGACCGGCGAGGAGAACCGATCGATCTACCCTGATGGAGGGAAAGATGCTGAACTGTGCCATCTACGGAATCAGAAGAAGATGATGAGGACATCCCAGCGCGTGGATCAAAACATCCTTTGCACCCGACTCCCCCTCAACTCAAAAATCAAAGTGCAGTCGGGCGGGGGGCTTGTCAGGTGTCTTGACCCACGTTTGAACTATTATGCTACAACATTTGGTGCTATAGGCTTAGAAAATCTAAGATGGCCGAAAAGCCCACATTTGCGCCAGAATCCAGGAAAACTGCGCAGTTTTGCGCGCACCAAAATGGTCGCCTGACCTGCTACCCACCTGTGCGAGCATGGCAGGCCAGAAGTGCCATGAGCGAAATCAGTGCAAAGGAATATGGTGCTGTTAAAAATATGTTTTAATTAATGTCAAAAATTGCTAAGATCATGGGCACGAAACCACCAAACAAAAATACAAATCTGATTGAGTGTTCTACTTTACTCTACATACACAGCAATGCCATGGTAAGCAAGGATCATATACTATCAAGTAAAATCCCTTTTTTTTAAAATGTATTAATTCAAGAAAGCTCCCAAAAATGGGTGCAGTACAGGCGCTCAACACTAACCGGCGCTAGCGGTCTAAACTCTGACAGGAGGCCTGTCTTTCAGGATCTGAAAGGGAACCTGAGTTAGCTGGAAAATTCAAAGCGTTGCTGGTTAATGAGAATTCTTAACACCTATTGTTCACAGGCCTGACTGCATTCTGCTGCCCCCACCAAAAGGAGATCACACCCTCTAATTGAATCAGGGGAGGGGACTGCAGGAAAACAGAACAATGAACATTCCTTGGCTCAGGCAAATGCTAAATCAGGGGTCGTAAATGGCTTCCTCTTGGAAGGAAATGGGAGGGGCGCTGCCTCTGGGAGCCACCTGAGCTGGAGGCGGGGACAGACACAAATTCCCCCATGTGCTTTGGAACCTAAACCACACCCATCTGGGCCAGAGCATAATTTTAAAAAGATGGATAATTCATAATACATAACTGTCAAAATTATATAAATAATGTCATTATTCCTGTGATTTTTCTGTGCACATTTTAAGAGGTGTTAGGACTCTGTGGTATGTTCTAGGGGGTAGTAGCGGAAAATAGGGTATTACTCCAAATGTCTGTATGTTAAAAATCTGACGCTTCATCTGACGCCCATATTCCTTGTGTACATTTGTGTAAATTCTGGAAAAGTTTAGAGGTTGTGTTCTTGATGAAAAGGGCAGAATTCTGTCAGAAGTGGACACAACATCTTACAAAGACAGGGATCGGATGGTTTGGTGCTACAGAAAATATGTTAACTGGACATATAATATTAGAAGAATTGTACATAGATAAATATGCATTTGGATAAAAAATAGATTTGTGTGCAAAAAGACAAGGGGAGGATCCGCTGACCCATAAACATACCTCATCACGATGACACTCCATTTCCTTCCCCCAATCAAGGGAGATAGGAGAACTTGGCTAATCATAAGTTGTGAGGGGCAGGCTTAGTTATGCCCACGCTCACACCCATTTTCAAAAGACATAAAAAGACCCACTGAAATCCATGTAGGGACATTCACTTTCCACTTCAAACTGATTTATTGCGAAGCATTTTGCCAGACCAGACAATATCCAGAAGACTCCAGAACCAGAACTTAAAATCCAGACTTCAGAACTTGCAGCGGAGAGGCCTAGTCCAAAAGCTGAATCCTTCTCAGCAGGCCTCAGAATCCAGCAACCTAACCAAACTATTCAACAGCCGGGCGAGCTGTTTGATTCTGGCTAGAACCCTGTGCCAGAACCCAGAAAGCAGTGCTGTATCCAGATAGACCCAGACCAGACCGCTGTGCAGTGCCGAGACCGGAACCAGAGATCCAGAACCGAGACAAAACCAGAGACCCAGACCAGATCGCTGTGAGCAGAACCGGTACCAGAGACCGTCCGTGGCGAGGGAACTGCAGCCAACCTGACCAGATCTTGACGGCCTATTTCACATTTATAGTGTGAGTACCCTGCCAGAACTGTGCATAATCATCTATTAGTTTAAAATAAGCTTATCCCATCCAATTCAACCTGCCTAGAACTGCATTAGAAATTGCGTGCTCATTCTGGGACTTTAAAGCGGTGTAAGTGTCATTTGCCATTCTGAATCATTATTTCATTTCTGGAAATCTACCTCCACAAAATTGTCCGTATCTTTTGAACCGCGTCTGCTAGGAATGAGATTTCATCTTAAAGTTAAGATTCTCAGCTTTCCAACAAGCCTAAAACTTTCTACTCCTTATAGTTTTTCCGTAATCGCGCTCGAAAAAAGTGTCGCGAATTGCAAATTTGACTCAAATTTCTTCACCTGTCAAAAATAGCTGTCTTTTGCTCGCATCGATGAAATTTGTTTTCAACCTGATAATCCCTCATGAATCATTGTTAGTGTTAACCTGAACTAATTCAAAGTAGCTGTCACCTACCCTGAATCTCCTATAGGGAATTAAAATCATTTTTAGCATATTTTCACTTCTTTGCAAATCACATTTAAAGTATTTTTGCCTGTGTTTTAAAATCATCCCTCTGCTCTAAGCTTGCTAGGGGGGAACTGAATTGGCATCGCATTGATTGTATTCCTGAAAATTGTGTGCTCCCCTTCCATCTCTTTATACTGCATAGGGCTTCCATCTCTTTATACTGCATAGGGGGGGAGGGAATTGCCACAAGGGGAAAAATGATTATATTCTCTCTTGTTGAACCCATATCAGTTTATTTCTGTGCTGCATTCTTTCCATCATTGTTTTTCCTTGAAACCATAAAATCATTCTCAGCTACCTTATCCTTTCTATACCAACTCCTAAGTGATTAAAAAAGCGTGCCAGTGTAGTATTATCCATTGTTGATCACTGTCATATTCTTAAGTGTGCTCTCAAATATTAATTTATTATAAGAGTGTGATATATATATATATATATTGTTTAATTTTCAAATAAATCTTTTAATTTGCAAAACAAACATACTTCTTGGCTCAGTGAGGTCAGGGGGATTCAAAGAGAGGGGCGTAATACAAGGGTTTATCATCCAGATATATGAACTTGTCATAAAAATATATAATTCAGGGCTTCCCTTTGGCATCCCAGACTCGGCATTGACTTACTTGGAGTGCTGAATTGAAGTCGCTTAACAATGCGCTAAGGCCCTTTCTTCCAATTACACGAGCTGACACTCGGACGTGCAGTTTTTGGACCTGTACGATGAACATGCCCCTGTGTTGATGGAAACGGCCACGTGCGTCATGTCACTTACGAGCCTAAGCCCTTTCCTCGGATTACACGCATTCACATGTAGACGTGCAGTTTTTTCACACGCGCTGAACCACTATGCCCACATCACGAGGGAAACGCCCCCGCGAGTCACGTCACAGAAGCGCTTACGCGCCACTAAGGGCCTTTGGTCCAATGAAACCACGTACGTGTGTTGACGCGCTTAAGCGTGAAGGGCCTTTCCTCGAATTACATGCTGACGTGCAAGATTTTCACGTGCCAAATCACTCCGTATCATGCTGGCCACGCAACAACACACGGAAGACCACGCTCCTGCCCAGAAGGCTGAATTACTGCCCCCCAGAGCCCCGAGCACGCTCCCACCTGCCATCTGCTACTGCCTGACTGCCTGCTGCCCATGTGCCCTGCTATTTGCTGCCTGCATGTCAGCCAGGGGTGCAGTTGCTGTGACCACCCCTGCTCGAACCGAAGACTCCCGACTGGGATACCATCACTCCACAGCCCAGCCCCAGGACCCAGTTGCCCACCCACTCCTGCCTCTGGGGTTGCCATGTCGGGCACAACACCATCTGTCACCACTGGCAACACCCAGCCAGAGAGGCAGAGGGCCACCAGCTTCAGTGCCAGGGAAGTTGGTGTCCTGGTGGAGAAAGTCCTGGGGCAGTATCATGCCCTCTTTGGAAGTTTGCACGCCGACAATCAAGGACAGACCAGGATCTGGATGGATATCGTGACTACAATCAACGCAGAGGGGGTGGCAATCCGCGACTTACAACATGTCAAGAAGCGCTGGGAGGACTTCAGGTCCAGGACCCTCAACAATCCCCGGCGCCTCGTGAAGGCAGCGGATGCCAAGGGGCGCGGGGGCCACCTTTCCGACCACCAAATGAGGGACCTGGAACACATATGCCCAGCGCTCCACGTCCAGGTCCTTGAGAGGCAGACCCATCTGGAGTCGAGTTGTAAGTGTTCATGCATACTGATTGGACGCTGTGCGTTTGGTGGTGTGCCAGTAGTGTGCAGGTTGCACATGTGTTTTCATAGGGCCATGTAGGGATGTGTATGAACAGGGGCGTGAGGCTGCCACATGTGAGTCCTCTTAGGTGTGAGACACATCGATGGTGTATGTGTTGGTAAGCATGCTGTGCAAATGCAGGTGTGGGAGCACACATGTTTGAATTTCTGTGTATGTACTTTGGCATGGTTGTGGTGTCACACATGGATGGTGGTTCCTGCTGCATGTATCTGCACTGTGTACATGTGCATGTGTGTGTATTTGACAAGTGTGCAACTGTGATGCCACATGAATGCACATGACACTGATATGTAGAAGGCTGAATGCCAGATGTGACATGTATGGCGATAGCATCACTGCGACAGTTGGAGGAGATGTACACATGCATGTAAGTGTGGTGGTGTGTGTGCATGTCTAGTGCACTCCCTGTGTTTCATGTGATGTCAGGCTCACCTTCGGCTGTTCACGCTGTTGTATGTGTATGGATGTTGCTGCCTGGTGCAATATTGATGTGGAAAAGCTCATGTGTGTGAGTTGAAATGAAATGTGTGTCGTGGAGTGTGATGCCATGTCTGAAGTTTGACACTGCCACTCATGTGCAACTGTCATGTGTGTATCAGTCCATTGTACAGTGCCCTGATGTCTGTGTTTTATCTCTCCCTGTCTGCAGCGTCAACTGATGAAGAGGGCGGAGAGGGTGCTGTGGAGCACAGCTGCAGGGATCGCCCCACCAGCCGGAGACGCAAGGCCCGGCTCCCCTCCCAGATTGTCATCTCGTCGGGGAATGAGGAGTCTGGTGCTGAATCCCAGGCCACAGCTTCCGAGGGTAGGACCAAGAGGCAGAGGTCGGAGGTGGACTCCTCAGCAGCAGAAGGGGCAGCTGAGACCCCACAGGGTCCAACGGAGGAAGATGGCACGGAGTCATCCAGGTTAGTGGAGGGTTTGGTGGAGGAGGAGGCTGCGGAAGGGACACACATGGGGTCTGGAGGTGGGGATTCCACTGGTGCTAGTGGTGCAGTGCAGGGGCTTGGACAGGAGGCAGCACAGGCCGCCGAGGAGGTGCCTGTGTGCAATCCTGTCCCTGATCCTGTCACTGCATCATCTGGCACCAGCAGGGATGCCTACGTCCAGACCGGTTTTCAGGGAGGAGATGAGCACACAACAACTGTCCTTCCTCTCCCTGCGGACGTGGCTATCCGGGACAGTGTTGAGCCTGTCGTGGTCGGGATAGCGTTGCGTCAACGAGGCATGCGAGGTGACCTGCAGTCTTTTCATGAAGAGACTGCACATCATCTCGGGTGCCTCTTTGACCACGTTGACCTGCTGGGACGGGTCACCGTTGCTGGATTCCTCCGTGTGCTGAACCTTCTTGCGACCCCCTCCTCACCTGAACCCCCTACGCGCAAGTCGTCCTCCATACCAACTTCCCACCCATGTATCACCTGGGTACCCTGTGGAGATGCCTCTGACCCAGCAGCCAGGCTGGTGGAGGACACATCCCTGCCACAGTCGGGAGTCGGACGTCCAGCAGGAGTGGCCACTACAACAACTGCACCCCAGCCAGAGGAGGACGTGCAGGCAGCAAGAGCCAGGGCGCAGGCACAGCAGCAGCAGCAACATGGAGGGAGAAATGATGGCTCGGGGCCTTCAACATCGGAGAGGCAGGCATTGGCCAGAGGGCAGGAGGACCCAGGATTTCAAGTGTCTTCCGTGTGGCAGCAGTTGGGCCACGCCATGATGCGGAGCGGCAGGGGGCAGAAGATGCACAGCTCACAATGGTCAGTGCGGAGAACTACATGTGGAGGGCAGTGAGGCGGGCCGAGTGCCTCGAGGCAATTCGCAGGGAGTTGGAGGTGAACATGTCGTCGTCCCTGCGAACCCTCAGGGCCATGGAAGAGGACCGCCTCCAGGACATTGAGCGGGAGTTTGATGATGCCCTGGCCAGAGACAACAAAAAGTGAGCCGTCGGACTAGCCTGCTGCCATTGTAAATAGTTAGATAGTGTTAGGTTTCCTTTCTGTTTTTGTTTATTTTGGGCCGCTTGGACAATGCACCACATTTTTGTATATAGTTCTTTATTAGGTAGTGTTTTTTGTAGGTTTCATTTCATTTGTTGGGCTCATGGACTCTGGATTGGTGATTTGTATATAGTTGAACAATGGATGTTTCTCTTTTTTATTTTAATTTCACCATGGCGCAATGGATTTCAGATATTTTTTTTTTCCCTTGGATTTGATTTGTTGGACTGAGACTTTGGACACATTTTCATTTGGATTTCTTTGGATTCTGATTTCATATTTTTTATTCTTTTCTGGACATGTTGCATTTTATTTCTTATTCCCATTATTGTGTGTTTTTTTTTCCTTACATTCATGTTGTGTTCAATACATTTTTGTTTCATACTTCGATGTGTGGTATTCTCTCATTGGTTTCATGCATGTCATGATATGGGTTTTCACATTCACTTGCACCCATTGTGTGTGTGTGACGGACATGTAATCATGTGCATACTTGCCATTCAGGTTGTATCATGTAATGGCCATTTCTCTGTGGGTGGATGCAATACTTGGTTGGGTCTTTGGGCTGGGGTGGCGTGGGGTGTGATGTGGGTGGCCATGAGGCCCATGATTGAGGATCGTCATGACGTGGGTGCTGGGGGACATGAGTGGGGGCCTGCTGGCATGTGCCCCTGACTGCTGGGGGGTGGGGGTGGGGGTGCTGGGAGACATGAGTGGGGGCCGGCTGGCAGGTACCCCGGACTGCTGGGGGGTGGGGGTGCTGGGGGACATGAGTGGAGGTCTGCTGGCAGGTGCCCCTGACTGCTGGGGTGTGGGGGTGCTGGGGGACATGAGAGGGGGCCTGCTGGCAGGTGCCCCTGACTGCTGGAGGGTGGGGGTGCTGGGGGACATGTGTGGGACATGAGTGGGGGCCTGCTGGCAGGTGACCCTGACTGATGGGGGATGGGAGACATGGGGGACATGAGTGTGGGCCTGCTGGCAGATGCCCCTGACTGCTGGGGGATGGGAGTGCTGGGGGGCATGAGTGGAGGCCTGCTAGCAGGTGCCCCTGACTGCTGGAGGGTGGGGGTGCTGGGGGACATGAGTGGGGGCCTGCTGGCAGGTGCCCCTGACTGCTGGGGGGTGGGGGTGCTGCGGACATGTGTGGGACATGAGTGGGGGCCTGCTGGCAGGTGCCCCTGACTGCTGGGGGTTGGGGGTGCTGGGGGACATGAATGGGGGCCTGCTGGCAGGTGCCTCTGACTTCTGGGGGGTGGGGGTGCTCGGGGACATGAGTGGAGGCCTGCTGGCAGGTGCCCCTGACTGCTGGGGGGTTGGGGGTGCTGGGGGACATGTGTGGGACATGAGTGGGGGCCTGCTGGCAGGTACCCCTAACTGCTGGGGGGTGGGGGTGCTGGGGGACATGAGTGGGGGCCTGCTGGCAGGTGCACCTGACTGCTGGGGGTGGGGTGCTGGGGGACATGAGTGGAGGCCTGCTGGCAGGTACCCCTGACTGCTGTGGAGTTGGGGTGCTGGGGGACATGTGTGGGACATGAGTGGGGGCCTGTTGGCAGGTGCCCCTCACTGCTGGGGGTGGGGGTGCTGGGGGACATGTGTGGGACATGAGTGGGGGCCTGCTGGCAGGTGCCCCTGACTGCGGGGGGGGTGGGGGTGCTGGGGGACATGAGTGGGAGCCTGCTGGCAGGTGCCCCTGACTGCTGGGGGGTGGGGGTGCTGGGGGACATGTGTGGGACATGAGTGGGGGCCTGCTGGCAGGTGCCCCTGATTGCTGGGGGTGGGGGTGCTGGGGGACATGAATGGGGGCCTGCTGGCTGGTGCCTCTGACTTCTAGGGGGTGGGGGTGCTCGGGGACATGAGTGGAGGCCTGCTGGCAGGTGCCCCTGACTGCTGGAGGGTGGGGGTGCTGGGGGACATGAGTGGAGGCCTGCTGGCAGGTGCCCCTGACTGCTGGGGGGTGGGGGTGCTGGGGGACATGTGTGGGACATAGTGGGGGCCTGCTGGCAGGTGCCCCTGACTGCTGGGGGTGGGGGTGCTGGGGGACATGAATGGGGGCCTGCTGGCAGGTGCCTCTGACTTCTGGGGGGTGGGGGTGCTCGGGGACATGAGTGGAGGCCTGCTGGCAGGTGCCCCTGACTGCTGGAGGGTGGGGGTGCTGGGGGACATGAGTGGGGGCCTGCTGGCAGGTGCCCCTGAATGCTGGGGGGTGGGGGTGCTGGGGACATGTGTGGGGCATGAGTGGGGGCCTGCTGGCAGGTGCCCCTGACTGCGGGGGGGTGGGGGTGCTGGGGGACATGAGTGGGAGCCTGCTGGCAGGTGGCCCTGACTGCTGGGGGGTGGGGGTGCTGGGGGACATGTGTGGGACATGAGTGGGGGCCTGCTGGCAGGTGCCCCTGACTGCTGGGGGGTGGGGGTGCTGGGGGACATGAATGGGGGCCTGCTGGCAGGTGCCTCTGACTTCTGGGGGGTGGGGGTGCTCGGGGACATGAGTGGAGGCCTGCTGGCAGGTGCCCCTGACTGCTGGGGGGTTGGGGGTGCTGGGGGACATGTGTGGGACATGAGTGGGGGCCTGCTGGCAGGTGCCCCTGACTGCTGGGGGGTGGGGGTGCTGGGGGACATGAGTGGGGGCCTGCTGGCAGGTGCACCTGACTGCTGGGGGTGGGGGTGCTGGGGGACATGAGTGGAGGCCTGCTGGCAGGTGCCCCTGACTGCTGGAGGGTGGGGGTGCTGGGGGACATGAGTGGGGGCCTGCTGGCAGGTGCCCCTGACTGCTGGGGGGTGGGGGTGCTGGGGGACATGTGTGGGACATGAGTGGGGGCCTGCTGGCAGGTGCCCCTGACTGCTGGGGGTGGGGGTGCTGGGGGACATGAATGGGGGCCTGCTGGCAGGTGCCTCTGACTTCTGGGGGGTGGGGGTGCTCGGGGACACGAGTGGAGGCCTGCTGGCAGGTGCCCCTGACTGCTGGAGGGTGGGGGTGCTGGGGGACATGAGTGGGGGCCTGCTGGCAGGTGCCCCTGACTACTGGGGGGTGGGGGTGCTGGGGACATGTGTGGGACATGAGTGGGGGCCTGCTGGCAGGTGCCCCTGACTGCGGGGGGGTGGGGGTGCTGGGGGACATGAGTGGGAGCCTGCTGGCAGGAGGCCCTGACTGCTGGGGGGTGGGGGTGCTGGGGGACATGTGTGGGACATGAGTGGGGGCCTACTGGCAGGTGCCCCTGACTGCTGGGGGGTGGGGGGTGCTGGGGGACATGAATGGGGGCCTGCTGGCAGGTGCCTCTGACTTCTGGGGGGTGGGGGTGCTCGGGGACATGAGTGGAGGCCTGCTGGCAGGTGCCCCTGACTGCTGGGGGTTGGGGGTGCTGGGGGACATGTGTGGGACATGAGTGGGGGCCTGCTGGCAGGTACCCCTAACTGCTGGGGGGTGGGGTGCTGGGGGACATGAGTGGGGGCCTGCTGGCAGGTGCACCTGACTGCTGGGGGTGGGGGCGCTGGGGGACATGAGTGGAGGCCTGCTGGCAGGTACCCCTGACTGCTGTGGAGTTGGGGCACTGGGGGACATGTGTGGGACATGAGTGGGGGCCTGTTGGCAGGTGCCCCTGAGTGCCCCTGACTGCTGGGGGTGGGGGTGCTGGGGGACATGTGTGGGACATGAGTGGAGGCCTGCTGGCAGGTGCTCCTCACTGCTGGGGGTGGGGGTGCTGGGGGACATGAGTGGAGGCCTGCTGGCAGGTGCCCCTGACTGCTGGGGGGTGGGGGTGCTGGGGGACATCAGTGGAGGCCTGCTGGCAGGTACCCCTGACTGCTGTGGAGTTGGGGTGCTGGGGGACATGTGTGGGACATGATTGGAGGCCTGTTGGCAGGGTGCCCCTGACTGCTGGGGGGTGGGGGTGCTGGGGGACATGGGTGGGACATGAGTGGAGGCCTGCTGGCAGGTGCTCCTCACTGCTGGGGGGTGGGGGTGCTGGGGACATGAGTGGGGGCCTGCTGGCAGGTGCCCCTCACTGCTGAGGGGTGGGGATGCTGGGGGACATGAGTGGAGGCCTGCTGGCAGGTGCCCCTGACTGCTGGGGGTGCTGGGGGACATGAGTGGGGGCCTGCTGGCAGGTGCCCCTGACTGCTGGGGGGTGGGGGTGCTGGGGACATGAGTGGGGGCCTGCTGGCAGGTGCCCCTGACTGCTGGGGGTGCTGGGGGACATGAGTGGGGGCCTGCTGGCAGGTGCCCCTGACTGCTGGGGGGTGGGGGTGCTGGGGGACATGAGTGGGGGCCTGCTGACAGGTGCCCCTGACTGCTGGGGGGTGGGGTGCTGGGGGACATGAGTGGAGGCCTGCTCGCAGGTACCCCGGACCGCTGTGGAGTTGGGGTGCTGGAGGACATGTGTGGGACATGAGTGGAGGCCTGTTGGCAGGTGCCCCTGACTGCTGGGGTGTGGGGGTGCTGGGGGACATGTGTGGGACATAAGTGGAGGCCTGCTGGCAGGTGCTCCTCACTGCTGGGGGTGGGGGTGCTGGGGGACATGAGTGGAGGCCTGTTGGTAGGTGCCCCTGACTGCTGGCGGATGGGGGTGCTGGGGGACATGAGTTGGTGATCACTAGTGCAAGGTGACATGTGGCTTGGCTGGGGGGCTTGCCCATGGTGGATGGGCTGCCTGTGGGACATGACCAGGGGTGCAGGGTAGTCCCCTGTGGTGTGGGCTGCCTGCAGGGGCCGTGGAGGGTGAAGAGTGAACACCTGGGAGCACCCACACTGTCAATTCACGTGTAGGACTCCCCGCTTACCCCTGAAATTCACGTACCCTGCTCTGACAGCAGAATTGCATGTGAAACTTCCCGCGAAGCCCAGTTATACACGTACCCCACTCGCACAGGGCCAATCGCTTGTGAAACTTCCAGCGAACCCCAGTTATACACGTACCCCACTCGCACAGGGCCAATCGCGTGTGAAACTTCCTGCGAAGCCCAGTTATTCACGTACCCCACTCGCACAGGGCCTATTGCGTGTGAAACTTCCCGCACACCCCAGGAATACACGTACCCAACTCGCACAGGGCATTTCGCGTGTGAAACTTCCCGTGAACCCCAGTTATACACGTACCCCACTCCCACAGGGCCAATCATGTGTGAAACTTCCCGTGCACCCCAGGAATACACGTACCCCACTCGCACAGGGCTTATCGCGTGTGAAACTTCCCGCGCACCCCAGGAATACACGTACCCCACTCGCACAGGGCATTTCGCGTGTGAAACTTCCCACGCATCCCCGAAATACACGTTCCCCTCTCCATTCGCGTGTGAATCTTCCCGTGCACCCCAGGAATACACGTACCCGCTTACACAGGGCATTTTGCGTGTGAAACTTCCCACGAACTCCTGTTATACACGTACCCCGCTCCAATCGTGTGTGACACTGCCCGTGGATCGGCGTACGTGTATTCGGAGGGGTGCGCGGGGAGTTTACAGGCGTTTTCGTGGTTGGGGCCTGAGCGCCATGTACGGGATTTGTGCGCTGTGCATGGCGCACAGGGAGGGGTTGGGGGCATAACTGGAACTGCTGCAGGGTCGCTGCACCACTCTGCGCCACAGCTGGTTTTGGAAGCTAAAATCCATGAATACGCTGTACGCGGATATGGATTTTAGCGCACGCGGCTGGTGCAGAAATTTGCACATGCACACTGTGCGCCAGCTGCGTGCACCACTTGTGTGCTGAATTCTATGAATTACCCCCTAAATTACAAAAAAGACTTCTCAATAAACGAAATGTCAACAGAAATGACTTCTTAAGTATCTGTGGAGGTGAGTGGAGTCACACTACAAGCGCAGAACTATATTTTAATGAATAAGCATACAAAAAAAAGCAAACAAATACAATTGCCATACATAGCAGTGGACGAGGTTATGAAAAAGTTAATAATACCATAATGGAACAAGAAATACTGCTTAAAAAAATATCCCCAGAAAACCTAGAATTACCTCTCCATTCAACTGAATCAGAATGTCTAGTATACAAATTGCCATGCACGTCAATGTGTAACATTCCCAAAAAATCTATCAAGTCTTTACGCCAATTCCTCAATCAATATGTGAAAGGTAAAGACAAAATCAAAATTAAACTACTGCAAAATATGGATACCTGTCCAGTGCGCAAGTACACAGAACTACAAGGACATTCATTGGCCTGCATTTCAGGACCTACTTGCAAAACCACCTTCCATTATATCAAAATGATATCAACACATCATTCAACTATAAGAAATTTAGTTTATAAACAGTATTATGCTAAAAGTCCTGCTTTAGCACTAGCCAATTTAAAAAACATTCTTCTACATGGTACAGCAAAAGACCTACTTGAAGAAATCGACTTTATCCAGAAAAAATATTTTGGAAGTGAAAGCCACTTACAGAATGAAATAGCTTTAAAGCAAATTAGCAACAATTCTATGCATGGCAACCTTCTACTACACACATACAAAAAAGAAATACTGAAATTTAAAAGTACATCTGCTGAAGTACCAAACCATGTGTATGTATGTTGCCGTAGAACTTTTTATAAAAGTAACTCAAAAACTGTAGACCTAACATACAAAATAGAAGACGATGAAGATTCTAAATGGTTTGAATTAGCTCTCTATCTTATAGCAGAAAACGAATACGAAATAACTGACCCCTTAATACTTTGCAGTTACTGCACTACAAAACTTGACTACAGCCAAACTCCTTCACATGCTATCACAAATAATTTGGAATTATTTCCACTACCAAAACCCCTACAACAACTCAATTGATATGAGAGCATCATAATTCAAACAGTGCACCCATTTCAAGCAATAATACGCCTTCAACCAAAAACAGCAAAATTACCTCCATCTGAATTAATGAAATGTATTCCTGGAAAAGTAGTGTATTTACCATTAGATCTAAAACAAAATGTGCACACTCCAGGAGTGCAACGTCCCATGGAGCAATCTTTAATTAAATGGTGTACCTACAAAAGACAAAACAATTTGCCAGCAAATGGTACATTTACATAAAGTTAGACAAGCCTTGCAATATCTAAAATACAATAATGAATACTACAAAGAAATTAATATTGAAAAAAAACTTGAAGAATACCACTGAAATAATTCAAGAGACACAAGAAGCTGGTCAATTTGAGCTCCTAGATCCTGCTACAATATCCAATACCTTAGATCATTATACAATTCATCCATTGCACTCTAATGATACTGTAGAAGATGCACTAGAAACGTACCAAATGCGTCAAACAAAAGGATCACCAATCAGCATATGGGCAAAAAGTATAGAAGCACGTGCTTTTCCTCTACTCTTTCCTACTGGCAAAGGAGGAAGGTACGATGATAGACTAACAAAATAACAGCATCAGAATACTGCTCGTTACGGATGTATTCTGAAGATCCCAGATTTAGACAAAATGTGGAATACATATTCCACCTACTCCTTGAAAGTGAACTAGCATCTTTATGTTACGGAGTTGCACACACATTAAAATCAGGATCCCACTTTCAAAATATGTCAGCTACACAATGATTACAAAAAGTGCAACTAAAGATGAGGTTTTACAATCAAATATTACAAATCTATTAGCAAACATGTGTGGTACAAAAGAGTACTGGTTTCAACGTCATGGAGATGTACGTTGTATGATAAGAAACCTTTGCCCACCCACTTGGTTTGTTACATTAATTTGTGCAGAATATGCATGGGAAGATTTACATGATTTCCTACGCAAAAACAAAACAAACATAGATATACTAACACCTTGAGAACTTTGTTCTCTAGATCCTGTTAATGTTTCAAGATATTTTCACCATCGCTTCATTGCTATGCTAGACTTTATTTGTAATAAAACTGTTCCTCCCCTCAGAGAAGTGCAACACTTCTTTTGGAGAAAAGAATACCATGCCAGAGGAGCACCACATATTCACATGCTTTTATGGATAAAACAGGCTCCTAAATTTGGTCAAGACAATGACACCACTGTGTTACAGTTTATTGAAAAATATGTCACTTGTGAAATTCAATCAGAAGCAACAAATAGTGATCTTCATGCACACATTTTACAATTTCAAAGACACAAATGTGGCAAATATTGTCGTCGCAAATACAAAAACAAAGAGAAATACTACACCAAATGCCTCTTTGCTTTCCCTAGACGGGTTACAAAAACATGTCAAGTGAACAACTTCATGTCTTCAGTTAGACATAGGGCCTCATTACACGGATGGCGAAGAACCATGGCGCTATTAGCGCCATGGTTCATGCCGGTAAAATACCGGCACCACCTTGGCGGAAAGGGGAATTACCGCTCCATTCCAAGGTTGGCGGGCGGTTAATTCCCCCTTCCACCATTTCCCTTCCCCATTCCCATTTTTGGCCCATAGGGCTCAATGGGAATGGGGAAGGCGCTAATTATGGTACCGCAAATTGCGGTACCGTAATTAGCTCCCTGGGTCCCTTTGCGGGTTGGTTTTTAACGCCTGGAAAAAGCAGGCGTTAAATCCCCCAACCTGCAAAGGGACCTCGTAGTAAGGCGGTAAGGATTTACTGGTACCGGTATTTTACCGGTACCGGTAAATCCTTACCGTCATCCGTGTAATGAGGCCCATAGTGTTAAAGGTAAATCACCTAAAAATACATATTACATAAAAAGAACAGAAGAAGAGAAATATATCAATGATTACAATGCAATCATTGCCCACTTATGGAATGCAAACATAGATGTGCAGTACATTGCAGACAATTCCACTGCAGTTGCACGATATGTTATAGCATGCTTAACCAAAGCAGAAAAAACACAGCTTCAAGACCTCTGGAATGACCTTTCATCAGTCAAAACACTGTCTCGGAAATTATACAGCTTGGGCGTAAAAATGCTCTCCCATAGAGAATGTGGCTCCTATGAAGCAGCAGATTGTTTAACTGGTACTGCTTTGTATGGAAAATCTGAAAATATGGTCCTGCTAAATCTAGAAAAAGAGTTCTAAAATCATACAAAGCTATAGAAACAATAGGGAAACATGATCCCAACAGCCAAGACATTTTAAAAAACAATTTACTGGACACATACTACCCAAGCAGAAGTACCATTTTGGAAACCATGTGTCTATACCACATAGCCCAAAACTTCACATACAAAAATAATATAAAACCTGATAAAAAAAGGTAAATACAGAGTGACAAATTGTTAAGGCAGCTTAGTAAAACTCACCAAACCAAATTTAATTAATCATATCAAATTGTCATTAAAGACCCCTCAACATAAAGAACTATATTACATGACCCTGCTACAACTCTTTAAACCACGGAGAAAAGAAGAAGAAATACTAGATAACTAATACTCCTATGAAGAAGCTTTCAAAACAAATGAAAGCACTATCACTGATGTAAACTTTACACAGTACAAAACAATGTTGCACAATGAACAGCAACACGAAGAAGCACTCCAGGCCCAACTAGAAAAGGACACTCCTGACAGCATTCAACCTTCAGTAACAGGAAGCCAAGAACCACTGGGAGCGCCACTAATAGCAAATGAGGCAGAATTAGCTATGACAGAAGTAGAAAACACCATGTGTCAGTATGAACATAAAGAAGACTTAAGTATACTACAATCAAAACTAAAGAATGAGCAACGTAGCATTTTTGAACAAGTAACAAAAGAAATTGCACATGGTGTACAACGTGAAAACAACGAATGCACCTGCCAAAATCATAAACCTATACTACTGTACGTCAGTGGTGAAGCTGGCTCTGGCTGAATATTCTTAATCAAAATCATCAGTAAATTCCTTCAACAATTGACAGACAAACTGTCAGCTGTTGTCACTGCCCCCACAGGTTTAGCTGCCTACAACATAGGCGGTGTCACTTTACAACGATTACTACTCCTGCCAGTAGAACACCAAAACAAATAAGACTATTACAAACTTTCTATAGAAGCTGCAATGGAACTGCGCAGAGTACTAAAACAAATGAAAATGCTACTAAAAGATGAAGTGAGCATGGTCTCCAACCTAATGTTGGCTTTGATTCACCTCAGATTACAAGAAGTACTCAAAACAAACTACAAAGAGCTCTTTGGAGGAAAACACATTATTGTTTTCGGAGATCTTCTTCAATTGACACCAGTGAAAGGTGAGCCTATTTTTAAAACCTTAGGACACAAACTCTGCCATAAAACTGTTGGCAGCATTGGAAATGTCAACCTTTGGCAATATTTCCAATACAGAGAATTAACAGAAAACATGCGTCAATCTGGAGATCTCACTTATGCCAACATCTTAAAAAGTATAAGTGCTGGTATATTATCTCAAGAAGCATAAGCAATTTTGAAAACCCGGCACATTCATGCACCTTATGGTGATAATGCATGTGGTACGGATGTTATGGAACAATTAGCCCACAAATATGTCAATTGTATGGCCTTAATGCCAACTCTTGCAAGCTGTTTCAAATTCAATGAAACAATGTTAAAAAAAGAAATGCAACTAATAATTGAAATTAGCGCCACAGACAAACTAGACATACATGCTATGACACTACCCATGTGTGAACAATCCACAGCGAGACTAAATAGTTTAGGAAATTCAATCTCCAACACAGCTGGATTGGAAAAAATATTAAAATTATCCTGCTTAAACGTAACCTTGACGTGGATCAAGGACTAGTTAATGGAGCACTGGGTACAGTTGTTGGCTTTCAAACATACCCACATGACAACACCATTCAGTTTGTCAATATTTTCTCTGACAAACTTTCAGAAGTGAAAAGGATAGGACGCTCAACAGCTCGATTCCTTCTCTTCAAAGACATGTATCTTCGCAGAAAACAGTTTTCTCTAACTCTTGCATATGCAGTCACCATTCATAAATCACAAGGTCTTACCCTAGACAGAGCATTGATAGACATTGGTAACACAGTCTTTAAAGAAGGCATGAGCTACGTAGCACTATCACGCTTCCGTACACTTGACGGTCTATTTCTAATCAACTTTGATGCAAGTAAAGTAAACACTGATATTCCTTGCATTTCAGAATACAATAGACTTCGTTCACTATACACCCCCCATCTAAAATCATATCCTATTCCACAAAAAGTAAAATGTTCTAAAAGAAAACTAAATCCATCAGAAATGCAACAATGTCACTGCAAATCCTCCAAAGAGATTATCAAGGACCTCAATCAAAAAAGAACCTATTAGGGAAAGTAAACCAGGTACTTCTTCAAAGAAGGAAGACAAACTCCAAAAAAAACACTCAAATACAGAACTACCTGGTCCATTTAAACTTCCAAATGTAATTGGTGCAAGTTGCTACGCAAATGTAGCAATGAATATTCTATTTCAATTGCCACCAATTGTTGACAACATTTACTTACACAGTAGAGACCAATTGTTTTTGCAAATGTTAGTACTTCATAGAAAAGCAACAAACAATCCTGACAAAACATATACAACAATTGGACTACTGTGCTGGAATGGTGAAATTCACTATAAACTCACAGAAAGAGCCACAAGAATTTCTAATGTACTTACTACACGTACTGGAAAACAAAAACATACCCATAAATGAAATCTTCCAGATTTCATACATGTGGAAACATACATGCACTCTCTGCAACAATGTGACACAAGAACAAATCCCCAATGAGTGCTTTGTGTATGTATCAATACCTATTGTGAATCCATTCCATTTCAGCAACTTGTACAAAATGCAAACCATGGTAGATTATGTACTACCTGCAATTCGGATAATCGGCCCACCTCACTAATACAAACACATAGTAAATACATAATACTAATGCTTCTACGTTACAATGCAGATGGTACCAAAAACAACTGCAAGCTGACTGGATTCACACATGGTCAAGTATCACTTGGTAAGAAAACCTTCACAACAGGTATAATCTACCACAAAGGAGCCATAACCAGTGCAGGCCACTATACTGCATATATAAAAAAAAATGTGGGTGGTTCGAATGTAATGATAGTACCATTATTCTAAAGCAGAGATTACCTGCAAATCTTACAAAAGCTTATTTAATGTTCTTAAAACCAAAATACATTAAAAAACTGTACTTAAACATTAACTAAACTTCTATTAAAAAACTATAAACTGTTACAATATGCCAACAGCTATATAACTGCCCCAAGATTCTACAACAACTAAACAGATAAATGAATACTACTAAATTATATCTAAAAATAGATAATTAGAATACGCCAACTGGTATCTAACTGCCCCAAGATTTTACAATATCCAAACAGATAAATCAATACCACTTCATTATAACAAAAAATAGACTGTTAGAATATGCCAACATGTATCTAACTGCCCCAAGATTCTACAACTACTAAACAGATAAATGAATACCACTAAATTATATCAAACAATAAACAGTTAGAATATGCCAACTGGTATCTAACTACCCCAAGATTTTCAATAACCGAACAGTTAAATCAATAGCACTACATTATAACAAAAAATAGACAGAATATGCCAACTGGTATCCAATTACCCCAATATTTTACAATATCCAAAGAGATAAATCAATACCACTTCATTATAACAGAAAATAGGTATCTAAGTGCTCCAAAAATCTGCAACAAGCCAATATATAGAGCATTAGCCAGAAACAACAAGTGAACACTGAAAACAAATAGACTGTAGCATAATAAAAAAAAGTTTTTTTTTAATCCAACATGGATTTTTTTTTCTCCCACAGACCCAATGATTTTAGCAACAAACACAGAAACTGAGCAAATTGCACAGTACACTGGTTTGTAATCTACTCACTATGAGGGTCAAAACAAAAAAATATCGATTATTCAATGTTATAAGTCATTACAAAATACCAATACTAACATGATCTTTTCTTTTTTCACAGAAATAAACAAGAAATACATGTGCTCCAGTTACTAAACCAAACAGTAAGTATATTATGATAAGTACAACCATCACAGCAAATCAAACCCATAGTGACTTATAACTTTGGTGCTTATAAATGTGGTCTTGTCCATGCACCCAAGACTATAGGCCCTGCCCACAACCACCACAGCATACCACACCCATAGTGGCTTATAGCTTCATTGCTTATAAATTTGTTCTTAGATCCAAAAGTTATAAGCCACTATGGGTGTGATATGCTGCGGTGGTTGTGGCCAGGGCATAGAGTCTTGGGTGCATGGCCATATGAGTCAAACATATTAACTATGCCATATTGGCACTTTTAATGTCTGCGGACATGATGAGTGTTCTTAGAACAGTTTCAACTTGCCTACAAACAGTATGGACAGGCATAGCGTCCTCAGGACACCCCCATTTTGTTTATTTACGAACATCCCAGGACACATGATGTGTTCTAAGAACACTTTCATCTTGCCACCGAACAATACGGACAGCGTCCTCAGGACACCCCCATTTCGTCCATTGACGAACATCCCAGGACACATGATGTGTTCTCAGAACAGATTCAACTTGCCTGCGAACAAAACGGACAGGCATACCGTCCTCAGGACACCCCCATTTTGTTTATTGACGTACATCCCAGGACACATGATGTGTTCTTAGAACAGAATCAACTTGCCTGCAAACAAAACGGACAGGCTTACCGTCCTCAGAACACACCCATTACGTTTATTTACGAACATTTCAGGACACCGCAAGTGTTCTTAGAACACTTTCAGTTTGCTTGCGAACAATACGTACAGGCGCAGTGTCCTCAGAACACCCCCATTTCATTTATTTAGAACATTTCAGAACATCTGCGTTGTCTGCGGACAAAGCAAACACAACAGGGGGGGTCTACCACCTAAATAAATACAACATTTAACCCATCTCTTTCTCCCCCATCCTCCCCAAACAGTTTTACACACCAACACACTCTACTAAATAATATTTTTCCACCATGTTTCACCGCGCTGTCCGCGGACGTCCGCGAATCCAAGATGGCAGGCATTCCAGAAAATCTGACGCGCTTCACGCTCTTCACCGTCCAATCAGCGAACATGTTGCATGTCCCGGTTGGCCAATCAGGACACTGTCCACGGAGCGAACAGGCAAGTGTGTCTGCGGACCGAACATAGATATCACTAATTTTTTGTGACCTAAGTTTTGGTCATTTTAAAAAAAACTACTGGATGGATTTTCACCAAATTTGCAAAAGCACGCTGGAATTTCCAGTCAAGTTTTGTGAAAATCCGTCCAGCGGTTTGGCCTGTAGGCGTGAACAAAGTTTTTCCCCCATTCAGTCTATGGGAAAAAAAGAAGTTTTGGGACCCCCCTATAACTTTGCCCCCCCCTGACCAAACCTCACCAACTTTGCAAGTAAACTCAGAGTGCCCCATATACTTTTTTTTGCAAAGTTTGGTGAGGATTCGTCCAGGGAGAGCGAAGTTATAAGCCACCCAAAAAGGGCTCTTCCTGTGGAAACAGCAACTTAACCATAACTACACAGCCACTAACATGGCTGTGTAATGTGACTAACCAGACACAAATACTTTTCCAATGTCAATTCTATGTCAAGTACGTAAGCTCCTTTTTATGCATTCAACTTTTTTCTAGACAACTATCAGCACATTTTTTAAAGTTTACAGACAAGGAAACCTAGTTTCTGTCGATGGCTCCGAAATCCTTTCCTTGGCTACTGTTAGGTGGACTTTCATATACGCTCCCAGTAGTTCAGTGTCATTCCCATTGAGTCCAAAAGATAGTCGCAGGCACGTTCTACTGAAATTTGCATTCAGTAACACCAACAGGAGGGAGAAACATGGCCAAGGATCTGTACGAAGCCACGTTGTTCAACAATGGAGTCGGCCAGTAAATTCTTTTTACTTAATAAACCGGCTCTACCATTGAATATACAGTGTTTTACATCTTATTTTGTGATATTTTGCTCTGTAACAGTGGGCTGACACATTGAAGGGGAACTAAATAATCAAGATTCTCTGGGGAAGTGGTTCAGGATGGTGGTACCAATGGGGGAGTTGTGCACAGAACATGGTGGTCACATAAATGAGGCGTTATATACCACACTAACTAAATGTTATAAAACTGAGCTTGGACAGCACAGAGTGCTGCTTCGCTTGGGATGGTTGAGGCACTCACCAGGAGAAATTCCACGACAGAACCATCAGAGTTGCGATAGAGAGTGGAGTAAAAGCCTGGTGTGGCATTTGAGCCATGCTGTGAAGGGTGGCATCAGAGGCTGTGAACATGTGGGTGACCCATTATGGAGGACAGGTGGTGAGCCCCTCGTCCTCTTGTGAGGGCTCAATCGGGTTTGCACAGCTGGGAGAGGTCCCTGTGTTGGGGAGTCATAGGACAGCCAGACAGCCGTTGTCACCCTGTCCCCCCCAGGATGTCGTGGGCCTGTGGATGGCTGAAGCGTGGCCAGGTAGCAGAGGCACAGGCACAAACCCTCCCTTGGATCTGCTGCGTCTTCTTCTCCGCACTCCTCCAGATCGGGGCAGCAGAAAGGCAAGACAGAGAGCCAGTGCTCCTCAGCCTGCATTGTAGGCAGAGGCAACTGGTAGGAATAGAGGATCGACCACCCACTGCTTGTGTACAATCTGGTCTGAATGGACTGAACAGGCTGTGAGGATGCCTACCACACCTGGATTGCATTGAAGCAGTGGGTGCCACCCTGACCATTATGGGGGCCAGCCTCTGGTGCTACCTTTGAGTGTTCCTTGGCATCCTTATCAAGTTTACACCATCAGCCTGCAGAAGAAATGGGGCAGCACAAATTGATCACACTGGCCCATACGTAACACTAAATTGACTGGCAAATAAGCAGGCTGCTGCACCTTGAATTATAGTGTTGATTCCCTTGGTTTTTGGGGGCGAGCTCCTATTCGTATCCTGATCCGGAACAACAGCAAAAAGCAGAGCAACATGGATGGCTGTGTGAGGTCAGTGCCTAAATCCCTGACATCCACACAAATGGTCATGACCCATTCGGACATGGCTTCCTCCCAGAGGATGACACAGCTTCCGACATGAGACAGGCTCTTCACAGTATGCAGGCAGTCTTATCCACCTTCAACACAAAGCTAGACAACATCACACCTAACCGTAGCTCTTTTTAAATGAAGCTATATAAACAAACCACTCATAACATGGAAGTGAAGGATAGAATTGCCAGGTCAGAAGATAACATTTCTACTATGAGGTCAGCGCTGGCCGTCTTGCACAAGGATCTCAATGCAGTGCAAAGAAAGGGGGATTGCCTTGAGTCACTATCCTGTAGAAAGAACATCTTCAAAGTTGGAGTGGCGGAAGACGGTAATCGGAGCACAATGAAAAGCTTTGTGGAAGTGCTTCTGAACAAGATCCCTGCGGACAGAGGCGTTGCTGGGTGGGGGGGCTAAGGGGGATATGTCCTGTGACCGCATTTCATGCTAGAGAGTACTCATTGCCTGACTGGGGCTCTGGCTAGACCTATCACCATCCAGATTTTGAACTATAGAGACAGACACTTGATGTTAAAATATGCAAGGGAAAAGGGTGATCTTAGAATTTAGGCCAACAAAATGTTCCTCTATCATGACTTTTCCATTAGTGCACATTTCTTTGAGTGAAGAAACTATTGCACGAAAAGCAAATCAAGTACTCAATGATATTCCCAACTAGATTGTGCTTCCGGTATCAGGACCAAAAATACTTATGTTCTGTGCCTGAAGAAGCAGTTATATTTATAGAAAGAAGAGTCCCTCCGCCACAGGTCAACTATGGCCGGCAGTCGATATTAGCAATTAACGTGCCAACCAGGAGTGTGTAGTCCTTGTAAAGCTGAGTTTATACAGCTCAGTAAGATCATTTCAGGGAGCGGTGTGGTAGCTGTCTCCATTAAGCACCCCTCTAGTTGGGGGGATGCAGAATGGTGGTTTGTTATGATGTTGAGATGTTCAGGAGATACATTGCATATGTTGGGGATGCGATGAAGGAGGGGGAGGAAAACAAGGGACAATGGTAAGCTGGTTTAAAAATGCTTGTTTAACTAAAAATGTTGCTATATGAATGTACTGCTGCATGTATGATGTTGCAGACAGGTGCTTTTTGTACCCGGGACACGATAATGGGGGGTAGTAGAGCAGTAAGGCTGGCTATTGTTGTGTTGATTAGCTGGAATGATAGAGAGCTGAATGACCCTGTGAAGGCTCAAAAACTGTTAGTATATGTTGAGAGACACAAAGTCTGTGTGCTGTGTGTCCTTACAGCAGGAAACTAAGCCAACAGGGCAGTGCATGAGTCCTTTGCAAAAAAAAATTTTAAAAAATGGGGACACATTGTTACTTCACTGACTACTAAAAAAAAAGTTTAGGGAGTCCTAACGCTGTTCCATGGGGAGGTGAGGTTTAAGCTGGTTGTATCGTTAAGTGACCCCAAGCATCAATATGTGATAGAATGGGGTAGTGATCCTGGTGGTCAATATGTATGGCCCCAATAAAGATGATCATGTTGGAAGGATTGCTCGGGGTCAATGTGTTTGTCTTGAAAGCAAGACAATGCAGAGCAACACAGGTTTGAATCCCAGTCCAGCGCTTAACTCTGTAATTAAGTGTGTTATAAAAGATCAATTAATTAATGATCCAAACGTATCACTTTATCACTATATTTTCAAGAAATGTGACAAAACAGCCGATATCCTGGTGATATGGGGGGATATGAGTGTAATCCTGGATATAGGTATGGACCCATCCAGTGCAACAAACATGGCCATCAGTGGCTCTGTGGATGAAATCCTAGGGGGAATGGCAGGTAAGAGCTGGGTTGATTCATGGAGATGTACGCAAGTGCTGAGCACAAATACACATTCAGTTCCTCAGTTCACAATATGTCGTCATGCATTGATTACTTGTTGGTGTCAGACTACCTGGCATGGCAAATTCGAGACTGTGATATACCTCAACGAACATTATCTGATCACTTACCTATCAAACTTATACTCAGTCTGGGTAGAGATGCTTATTATAGGCTGCCATATAACTTTAGGCTGTTGACTTTGATTGACAAAGGCTTTGCAGGTAACATTCTTGAACACATTCATACCTTCTTTGATGCAAACCTTTGAACAGTGGACAGCATAGGCACGCTCTGGCACGAGTTCAAGACAAATGCACGAGTAGTGGCAAGGAGCGCAGAGTTCAGAGTTATTCAGGTTATGTGCAGGGAGCTTGTAGAGTCTGAAACAAGATGGAAGGACCTAGAGTGGAAGCTGGATGTGCAGCTCAATCCAAGAACACTGAGGAGACTAAAAAGGAATTGGACACATTCCATGTATTATTGGCAAGGGACAATAAATAGTCTTCAGTGTCAGCTATGGCCAGGAAACATGGTGAGGCGGATATATCTGGGAGACTCCTGGCAAGGCTAATAATACAAACTGAAAGCATTTCTACAATTTTATAAGGCACTATATGCCATCCGCACAGGAACATCTAGAGCAGAGAATTTGACTTATCTCAACATGCTCCCAACGTCGGTAAGTGCAGAGGAGACAACACAAAAATTGGATGAGCTGTTTGCATTAGTAGAAATAATGGCAGCCATCAACATGCTACCTAACAATAAGTATACTTGTAGCAACAAAGTCATTAGAGTCCAACGCACGTGCAATAAAGAACTCATAAGAGAAAGGCCGCAGGTTGCTGAGGTGCATGGGTATGTTGCCTAATACTCCACAATCAAGAGATAAGGTAGAGACAAATACAGTAACACTGCACCAAGTTCCCAAAGTTACATGCTTGATTGCATGCAATTTATTGTGCAGGTCAGCCTGACACGTGTTTCGAGCCAAATGCTCTTCATCTGAGGCTGAATTATGATACAGAATAATTAACATAAAATACAGTCGAATGCAGTTGGTGACACTTGCTCTGATTACTTACTGGTAATCTTCATTACTCCTAGTCCTACTCTTCCTCGTCACAGTACTTACCTCATGAGGCCCCTGCCTCCGACACAGGACCTTCTTATATTTCTTTAAATCCCTATAACTCCTCCCCCATATCCACGTCACTCAGTTTCATATTACCAAGCCAGAGCATGGGGCCTCCCCGAAGGGAGGGTGAGGAGGCTCATCAGTATTGTGACGAGGAAGAGTAGGCGTAAGAGTAATGACGATTACCTGTAAGTAATCAGAGCATTACCTCCACGTCCACTCATCCTCGTCCCAGTACTTAACTCATGAGGTATACCAAAGCAGCAACGGGGAAAGGTCCCAATGAGACACAGAGCCAAAAACAGTGCAGCAAAACACACACCCACAATAACTCTTAATTCACATCCCCACAGACAAAACTCCAACCCCGAAGGAACCAACCCCCGAGTGGGAGAAGCTCAACCCATAGCGGTTGATGAAAGTGCTTAGACCAGCCCAGGCAGCAGCCATACAAATCTCTTGCAGAGTAACCCTCCTTGCATTGGCCCAGGAAGCCGCCAAACCCCTGGTGGACCGCCCTGATCGTGCACAGGCACAGGCAGGCCAGATGCCACATAGGCCATGGAGATCACAACACGGAACCACCGGAAAATGGAAACCACAGATTCCTTACGCCCAGCCCAAGCCGGACCACAAGCAATCAGAAGACTATCAGATTGGCGGAAAAGAGCAAACCTAGCCAAATACTCCAACATGGCCCGCCAGACATCAATGTTATGCCAAGCCACCTCCTCAGGCGTTTTCGGATCATGAAAGAAGTCAGGAAGAACCAGATCTGAGAGGTGTGAAAACCGAGAGACAACTTTAGGGAGAAACCTCAGACCACACCTCAGCACCACCGAGTCCGGCAGCACCCTCAGGAAAGGAGGGTGACATAAGAGAGCCCCAATCTCCCCAAGCATACCGACAGAAGTGATGGCAATAAGAAAAGCAGATTTCAGTGCAAGATGTTTGATATCAATCTCGAAATGGGCTCAAAAGGATGCCCTTGAAGGAACCGTAATACAAGAGGGAGATCCCAAGGGGGAAGCCCTTTATCAGCACAAGGACGGGAAGAAGAAAAACCCTGGAGCAACGTCCCCACCAACACCTCCCCATCCAAGTGACCATCAGAGTCCCCCAAAAGGAAATTTATGGAGGCCCACTGAGAGCAAAGCCTGCAAAAACTGACAGGCCCTTGTCAAAACCCCTCCTGGAGGAATTGAAGGATAGCGGAGATACCAGAACGCAGGGGAGGGATCCCAGACCACCCATACCAGTCTCAGAAATGGCCCCAATGCCTGCCGAACACCATTAGAGTGGAGGGTCTAAGAGCATCCATTATGTGCTCAACTATATGACCTGAGAACCCCTGATATATCAGCCTAGACTGAGGAATAGCCACACTGCCCACTGCATCCGGCGGACTTCCAACTGGTGATCCCCTTGAAGGGGACACGGCCACCTCGGAACCAGCCAAGTTTCCTAGGACCGAAGCTCCAACAGAGAGGGGAACCAACTCCGGCAGGACCAGAATGGAGCTAACAACAACACAGTCACCCTGGACACTCTGAAGCGCCGAACTACCCAGGGCAGAAAGGGAATATGCGGAAAGGCATAAAGGAAACCGCAAGGCCACAGTACAGAGAGGGCATCCACCCCCAATCCTCTCGGCCTGAAAACCGAGAGCAGAAGAGGGAAACTTCTACTGAGGCTGTGGATGCCAACAGGTCTAGAATAGGGGACCCTAATCTGATATAGGTCACCGCAAAGACCTGGGCCAACAGGACCAGTTCCGCAGAGGAGTGAAACTGGCGTCTGAGAAGATCCACTTGAATATAGTCCACCCACCCTGATACGTGAGGCCGCCAGAGACACCAGATGCGATTGCCCCCAGGTGCCTATCAGTGCTGCCAGAGAATTCAAGGAGCGGCCGGAACCCCTTTTGCGGTTGACATATTCCAAGGCTGTTGTATTGTTCATTCGGACCAAGAATGGCACATCTCTCACCAATTGGATGATCAACGCCTCTCCCCTGATCTCACAACCCTTGAGCTGAGAGGACCCATATGTAGACCCCTTAACCCATTCTGCTGGCATTGGTAGTAAGAGAGGCCACAGGAGGAAAGACCATGAACACCTCAGCCTGTAGATTTGGAACCCCCCCTCCACCATAGCAGTGAGACTCGCAGCGCTGGGGACACTGAAATCAAAGCTTCGAAAGCCGAGACGTCGGGAGCCAGTGGAGAGAGTATAAGACACCAGGGGATGTAACTGAAGATGGGCCCAAGGAACTAGAAAACATGCAAGATGCCACGTGCCCCGTAATTTCAGCAACAGGCGAGCCGAAACATACTGCCTTCTGAGAACCCAGCCCAGAACAGCCAGCAAGCGACGGACCCTCCCTAGGGACAGGAACACCCTCTCCACCTCGGTGCAAACCAGTGCCCCAATGAAAACTAGATCCTGAGAAGGATCCAGCTGAGACTTCTGCCAGTTCACTAGCAAACCCCAGTCCCGCAATGCCTGGCAGACTAAAGGGAGACGAGGCAGGATAGCCTGCCGACAGGACTCCTCGACCAACAAATTGTCCAAGTAGGGAAAAAAAAATTGCACTCCCTGCAGATGCAAATGCACCAGCTTGGGAGTCAGCAGCATGGAAAACACTCTGGGATCCAATCGCACCCCGGACAGGAGCACTTGGAACCGAAAACACTGAGATCTCATCCAATCCCCCCTGCACAACATCCAGAGAGACCCCTAAGCAGGTGACACATCCTAGGAGGCATAGGGACCAGGAACACCCGCGAGTAGAAAACTTGACCCTGAACAGGGAGAGGAACGAGCAAGACGGTAACCCAACACAACCATTCGGAGGGAACGGATCCCATGGGCAACTACTTGGTGTGTGAGCTGGGTACCAAAGTCCTAACCATGCAAACCTGGGCAGGAGGAGACAAAAACGGCAACTGATACCCTCCTCAGGGAGGAGCCCATTACCCAGGAAACCACACCCCACCGATCCCATACACCTCCGAGAAGATAGAGACGAGGAGTCAGGAAAACCGTCTGTCACTGCACTTGCACCAGAGGAAATTCACAGGACGTTGAAGCAGGCCTGCACTGCAACATAACAGCATGCTTGTCAGCCCACAAAAAGATCTGACCTATCAAAAGGAAGATACAGGATAGCCCATAAATCCAGCAGACCATGGCCCCCTCGGCCGACAGAGGAGCCACTAGGCTGGCGTCAATGGGAAGAGTACTGTCACAAAGCGGGGCAATGCAATCCATCCCGGATAGCAGACACCAAAGGCAACCCCATACCTGGGGTATGCCTATACTGGAAAACTCACTGAAGGGATAGCCCCTCCACCAGCAGCAGGAGCTCTGAGAACCCCTTTAAGTACAGACATGTGCCACCATCTGCCATATTACTTCCCCGCGTCTGAGAGGAGGCGTGGAAGCAACATGTCAGCACCGGAGGATCTAGGCCCTAAAAGAAGAGACACTGGGAACCCCCTAGATGGCCGTTACTTCCATGATGCATTTTCTATAATTCCATGACGGATAAGGGAAAAGGAATTCATCTCCTTTGTCCGTCCCCCGCGCAGTTCAGAGGAAGAGGACTGGACAAGGAGCCTGCGCCCATGGCTAGCACAGACCCAAACACACCACTAACTCGCCACATGACTGAGAGGTGGCTTGTGCTCTGTATCAAGTTGCTGGTAGCCCCATGCTCTAAATGGTTCCAATGTGTCGGCCTTGGAAGGATGAAAGGCCTAGTCAGCCCCACTGAGACTCCAACCCGAAGTGTAGACTTTGGCAGGCTGCTACCCTTCCAGCCGCTTGCAGACGTGTCCAAATCTGTGCAGTTTCCACAGGCTGCACGCAGGGAATGCAGCTAACATCCAGTGCATCCTGGGCTGTGTGTGTCTGAGGAGCGGGTGGTATGTGACATGCCTGCGACAGAACAGACCCCCGCACTTTCAAAGACTCTCTGCCACTGTCACCCCATGACAAGAAGAAGAGAGGCCTTACAACAAAGGGAAGGCTAGCCCATACTGCCAAGTGCTTGCCATCATTTCCAATAAAGATGTGTACACAGAGCACGAGGAAACGGCCTGTCGAAGGAGCCGGCATGAAACGGACGCCAAGATAGCCATAGCAGCAGGGGAGGGGGGGAAAACAGCAAGCACAGAGCCCTCTCCCCTCTCTTTACCTTCTCCTGGGCCGTGCAGGACCCAGGACACAATGCCCATGCTGCGGTCCGGAGGCCAGCGAATAACCGAGTGAGGCAATCCCACTCAACTGGCACTCCAAGCCCCGCAGGGGACCCAGGAGCAGCGCCACACCCGAGAGAGCCGAGGGCCCCGCCACACAGCCCCTCCCCCAGGGGGCCAGCAATTGTTGCTCCCCAGTGCCCCGCACCGGGAAGAAAAAGTCCAACCTGCCGGAGTCAGGAAATATTAAACTGGGTGACGTGGATGTGGGGGAGGAGTTTAAGAAATAGAAGAAGGTCCTGTGTCGGAGGCAGGGGCTTCATGAGGTAGGTACTGGACGAGGAAGAGTGGACATGGAAGTAATATCCATTTAGGAAATCACAGTCCAAGTGCAGGACAAACAAGGAGTGGTTACAAATATCCATAATTGAAATTACAAACATCAACATGCATAGGGATCATCCATTACTTAGTAATTTTGTAATCAAATGCAAATACATAAGTACATTACCCATGTATGTAATGGAAGGTAGGAGAAAGGATATACATACAATCCAAGACAACAATAGAGAGAGAAAAAAGAAGTCAATATTAAATTCAAATCATGCCCTTCATCCGGGCTCACTTAAAAGATATGATAGCAAAAATTCCACTTACCAGTCAGGTGTTTAACCTGCTGGAAAAAAAACAAAAGAAAACACTTGTGCTTGGTTACTAAAGAAATGAAAAGGGGGAGGCATGCTAATGTCCTAAATTTGCAATTTCATTAATTGGTTATAACTATTTCTGCTAGAACGATGGATATATATAGTGAAAAATTACCTCCATAGTTTCGCAGTTGTGGCAGGTTGCCAATCTCTCAGAGTTTTAAAGATTCATTATTGTAGCCGGTACCAATTCATTGATGTGACATCCAGCGCGATTTGTCGAACATCACGTATCAGCACATATGGGTAGGAAAAGGTAACTCGTTATAAGCAAGTGCTCTCTGCAATAAGAGCCGGGTACTGAAATCCGCGGCTGTCCGTATAAACAAGGGTGTACAAAGAGTCCTACCTTGTTGGCCTCTCGCCCGATGACAGCGTTGGCAAGGAGTTGCAGCCGCATCTAGTGGGACTGCATATACCCTCTGAATGAAGACTAGTATGTTGCGTAATGGCGGCAGACCATGGTTCAGGTCTCCGCCATCTTGGGTGAGTCCCCATATTTTGTAATGCTTAATATTTTCCATCTGTGCTTAACATTATCAAATGTATATTGACTGTAGTAAACAGGAAGTGCATTCAACTAATTAAGATAAAACCAAGGGCCATGTCTGTGAAACTCAAGTGACCTGATTCGGACCGTTGTGGCCATTAAGCAGACAGCCACTTGCCACATTCTAATGTATGTAAACAAACCAAGATCCATTAACATTTGTAGATACATGTAGATGCATTGTCATTGGCCACATGCTAATTTACATAACTGAACAAAAATGCATAAACATTTGTATATACACTTACATGTGGACACATTGTCATTAGTCACCAGCAAGGAACTCCAAATTCTACAATGTTTACGTTATTGCACAAATAATGAAACAATATCGTGGGCAGATACCCAACCCTGCCATTATAAAATTATGGCGGGGTTACGTGCATTGTTGAGTTTTTGTAGAGACAGTATGTAGGCAAGGGAAGCTTCATAAGAATACTGCAAGTTCATGATCTGAATTTAAGCAACAATGAACTGCCCTATATCAGCATATCAATCTGGCTTCCAGTTCTCTTAATTTCAGAACCAAATTACCACCTCTATGGGGTAACAAAACCTTGGCCATCCCCACAAATGTACTATCCTGCTTGTTATCCATTTGAAGGGTGCTACCTTAGCTAACAGTAAGGCAACAGGGATGGATGGTATTGGAGATGAATTCTACAAAATATATAAACAGATTGTTGGCCTTTTCTGTTGAAGGTATGTGAAGAATCACTAGGTGAAAATATTGCTACTAAAGACCTGGAATCCGGGGAAGGAGAGGGGATCAAACCAGATGCTTTTATTATCAATGTCGATATGAAAATATTCACAAAGGTACTGGCTTTTCAACTGCTGCTGGTGATGGCCTGCAGCGTGTCTCCCAACGAGTTTGGCTTCATCCCTGGTTGCTCCACATGGCTGAATTTTCGAAAACTGTTCAACATTAAATCTCAAATAAACCCCAAAGCACAAGTAGTGGCATTTTCACTAGACGTTTTTGACTCAGTGTTGAAGAGCTTTCTGTTCGATGTACTGGGACACTATTGGTTTGGCCCTTTCATGTTACCATGATTTAAGCTATTGTATAGTCAGCCATTGGCAAGAATCTGGGGAGGTCTCGGGACATCACAGGTATTTAGCTTAGGTAAAGGCACTAGAGAGGGGTGCCCTCTATCCCCCCTTAATTTATGAAACTCTGGCGATCTGCTTAGGCATACACATAGGCAGAAGGGGCTCTACTTTAAAGATTTTCTGGACATAGTCTCATTATTTGCGGCTGATGTCTTGATGTCCATAAGAAACACTACTGTCAGCCTAACCCAGATAATGGAGGATGTTACTGAGTTTGGGGACTTCTCAGGACTGGTCATTAACTGGGCTAAGTCTGATGTCTTCCTCACATGGATTTTACTATCCACCCTCTCATGGGGTGCAACCTAATATGCTTGCCTCATTAAAGACAGTATTTGGGAATCACATTATCCAGGGAAAAAGGGCAGTTGTATGCCAGGAGATTGGGGGCATATGTGGATCACCTGCAGCTCCAACTAAGTAGTTGGTCAAGAATGCCGATATCTCTGATGGGCAGGGTTGCCTACGTAAAATGATGGTTCTAACGAAGCTGTTATGCTACTGTCTTAATGTCCCCATAATGTTGCACATGTCATTCTTCAAGGCATTGCATTCAGTGGTAAGCCACTTCATATAGGATCCAGGAAGCTCATGAATGAAAGCAGCTCATATGACTAAACCGTCCTTGCTGGTGGCCATACAAGTGTCTGACTTTGAATTATATACTACCCGGTTATCCAAGTACGCTTTGCTACATATTGGTGCCAACATGGCACCTGCTATCTGCATGTGAGAGTAGAGAAGAGAGCGGCAGCGACTATGCAACTTGAGGTGGCCCTAATCAGTGTAGGGTACAGTGAACTGTGTTTGTTTGATTCATAAGCAACAACACTGCAGGCTTGGTGGAGGATTTTAAGGCCGATCGAAGTAGGTCAACCTTACTCTCGCGGCGTGCAAGTTTGGGGTGCTAGATGCTGAACAAGATGGTGCGCTGAGCAGGGGATGGATGATGCGATGATTTGTGCTGATGGGAGATCTATCCAAGGATGGAATATTCCTCACAGTCCCGGACCTGCAAGATAGGGTGGCCATAGTTCCTTAGTGCTCCTTCAATATATGTGGGTTGAGCAGCTTTAAGCTCCAAATGGCTGGGCTCCCAGAGAAACATCCCATTGCACAAGTGCATAGACTTCCTGCGTGCAGCCCAGCTGTGCAACAAGTTTGTTGTAACATTTTACCAAACTAGTCCAACGCCAGACCAAGGGAAAATATGGGAATTGAAATGACAGATGAGATATGGTGTAGAGCATGCATACTAACCAAAGAGGTATCGCACAATTCCAAATTCAGACAAATAGGTTAACAATTTTGTATGAATTACATTTCACACCTGTGGAATTGAATATGTGTAGTGGCATGAATGAATTGGGATGCCCAGGGTGTAATTCTATGGAGGCAGATCATATGCATATGTTCTGGTCCTGTCCATGTGTAGGGATATATGGCAGTATTTGTAAAAGCAGCTATTACAAAGTGTATGCAGATGAAGGGGTGTCAATAGCAGCCAGTAAATGGGTGCTCATTTTAAAAGCACTCAGTAAAATGTTCAGCAAAATGTTTTCAGTAGCAGCCATCAAATGGGTGCTCATTTTAAGAAACACCCAACAAAATATGCAGTCATTTTAAAATGCAAATGGGTGCAAGTGGGGGCAAATTAGGGATACAGATCAGCAGGTTAATGGGATCAGCCAGAAGGTAGAGAAGAGATGGGATTACAGGAAGCAGGTGAGATGCCACATTAGGCCTGCAGTGACAAAGCAGAGTGTTTTCCAGAAAAGACAGTGGGTTCAATGTGTATTACACATACAAATTATGAGGATTCCAATCTGTATAATTAATCTGTATAAATTGCATTGGGAAATAACCTATATAATAAAACTAACTTCCCATTAACAAAATCCTGATTAATTAGATTTCCTGATTAACATGGCAATGCAATTTCAGCAGACTTGGTTATACTCTGTTTAATATTTCTGCATGAAGGAGGGCTGTGTAAAAAAAACACTGTTAATGATGAATAGCTGTTCCTTATGCTGTTTGAAGCCTTCATTGTTCACACAGGAAAAAGTAGTTACATGAAGGCTCTTGTAATGTGATTGGCAGAAACTTAGGTGGTGTCAAGTACGTCAGGAGAAAGGCAGGATTATTCTTGATTGACAGCCAGATAGAATATAGGGAGTTGAGCTGAGAGGCCTGGCCAGTTCTTTTCCTGCCTGCAACATTGCTGGGTGCTGGGATCCTGGGCTGAAGTCAGAAGACAGTGCAGAGGGAGATGGTGCTCTGGCATTGAAGTGTCTGGGATTCCAAGGCTGAGCCATTGGCAGTGCTGGGTATTTGCGCAGATAAGCCCCAGCAGAAAGAGATTATCGAGGCCAAACGCGGAAACTTCATACATAATTGTAAGCAAGGTTTTTAATTGAGGAGAACGTGGGCTTAGTGCATTTGTTTCAGTCAGCACCGAGATTTATTTTTAAAACAAAACGTGGTGTTTTCATTTCGCATGTACTAAATAATGACAGTGTAAAATGACAGGTTTACAAATGATATCAATGCTTTGCAATGCCTGTTTTGTCTTTTCTCTTAGGAGCTTCAGCATTAATGTTAATGTGTTAATGTTAGTGTTCAGAGTTAATGTGGGTAAAATTGTCGGGAATATATTATTTTGATTGGATTACATTGTTATTGTAAATCACATGGTGCTTAACAGAATCATAAACATTTTGGGATTAGTTTGGTGTAAGAATGTTTCTTTTATGTCTCCAAAGTTTCATGTTTCAGTGGGGAAAGAATCTAGGAGACTCTAGTGCTCACACCACAGTTGTAAAGATAACACCGGAGGTAAAATCAGGGAAAAGCAGATATATAGGCAAGATAAAATGTGTGTGTGGATATGAATGTGCTCTACTCTGCATGCTGAAGGGGGGGCAAAGCCTTTCCAAGGTGTAGGTCTTTGGTGTAAATAAACTACTGACACAATCTACATTTGTCAAGTGATATTATTCATGATTTTACTGGGTTCCCTAAACATGCACTAGGTCTGGGAGAGGGGTTACAGTCAGCCCAGGGTGTATCATATTTATAAAGAGAGAGGGTTTGTCTTATCAGGGGCTATATTATAAAAGGTATGCACACCGCTAAAATTACCACAAACATAAGATACCACTAAAATTACTGCCAAAGTAAGCTAACACTAAATTATCTCCAAATAGGATAATACTAAACTATTACCAGAATAGGGGAAAACTAAACTACCACCCAAAATGAGGTACGGCCAATTTACTGCCAGAATACCATGATGCCAAAATACCACTAAATCAGGTAATAGCCCCAAGACAACATTTCATACATATTATGTCCATGACTGACAGAGTATTTACATGCCCTTGTACAGAATATGTATCCCTCACGACAGACTGTGATGTCTTTGTCGGTCCCAGTTGGGCCCTGCTGGGCTGTTACAACGAATAAGGAGGGGGGGGTCTAAAATGCATATGTCTGAACATTGGGTTTGTATTGGCTTCTAGAGCAATACTGTTAATCTATAAAAAAAATGTGCCACCAATACTCCCGAACTGGTTACCTGCATTGACATGGGCCAATGAAAATGAGATGTCTATGCTTCCCTTCAACCTGTCCAAGGACATATGGGTGACATATGAATATACTATTGTGCCTATCTGGTGCAGCGGAGAAAGAAGGTCACCAAATGATGGTCCTGGGCATTTAGGAAGTTGTTGGACATGTGTGGTAATCCTCTATTTTCCCTGTACATTGTCTCTGCAAAAATACATTTGTTAACACTACAATAGAGCCAATGTATATTACTCGGATGTATGCAAGCTTTCTGAGTTGTACGGTATACCAAGGGACTAAATACAGTTATAAAAAAAATGCATCTGTTTAGATATTCAAGTATAAGACTCTGATCATAATGTGTTTAAATTAAAATTAAATCATTGCTTTGGGGAAAGAAAGCTAACCACTTTCTAATATGAACTTAAATGTGCCAATGTTTTGTATTGCTCTATCATGGAAAATATGGTGGTCTTTATCACAGCCTTTCAGGCATCTACATTCTTAAGTTAAAAAATATTTTACCCATATTTTTGTTTCAAAGCACTATATGATAATATAGGTAAAAGTTGTGTAACCCGGAATGAGACTGCGCCCAATGTGCAAGGGTGTGATTTATTTAACAAAATGCCCGTTTACAATGACACGTGTTTCGGTCTCCCATGAGACCTTTTTCAAATCAGGGCCAATGTACTATCATGACACCAAGTATTATAACACGATCTCTAACAAGAGGACCATCAGGAGAGTATTGTGTGTGAAGGAAGATGTCCCGCAATGGTTCATACAGACATGTAGGACACTACTGCACCTTCATGCCACCATGCCAGTGACATATTGTTTTATTTATCCATTCTTCAATAGAGACAATCTTGCATAGATTTCCTCTATATGTCCAGATATTAGTTGGCTGATATCTCAGAGACAGAAATTGCCCAAATATCAGCTGCATTCAAACCACTAATCTCACGTAAAATGCATGCTTAAGCTGCAGTGCCAAGAAACCATAGAAAAAGAATAATAATCCATGTGGCCAAATCCAAACAGCAGGTCTAAAATGTGAGATGGGTCTATCTGATTCTGCCACCAATAGTAAAACAGAAGTAAATGCACTGCTAGTAGCATTGCCATGCTATTTCTAATCACAGTGTCCCCTAGATGCACCATCCCACCCCCCTCTTCCACACACGCTATCTTTCCCCATATACCTTTGAATTGGCATAAACAGACATTTTGTAGATGCCATCTTTACCACCGGCATTGTATTGCTGGCAGATAAACATGGAACATGTGACATATTATCATATAGATTTTTCTAAAAGAGCTTGGCTGCTGGGGTTTGGTCTAACATGGCGACATAGTTAGATTGGTTATCAACAATTATCAAGATGAGTCCGTTCAGTGTAGATGGTCGCGTCCCACCAGGTTTTGGTTTTGGCCAAGAACAAACCCTCTTGGTCATATAGGTAAAAGTTGAGTAACCCGGAATGAGACTGCGCCCAATGTGCAAGGGTGTGATTTATTTAACAAAATGCCCTTTTACAATGACACGTGTTTCGGTCTCCCATGAGACCTTTTTCAAATCAGGGCCAATGTACTATCATGACACCAAGTATTATAACACGAATTAGAGAAATAAACATGTATGCGTTACAGTCAATTTAAATCCAAATTCAAACATTCATTTTGAAAAAAATAATAATAAAAGAAAATAAAAGCCAGACAATAATTGGGATGGGGAAAGGAGAAGGAGTGAGGAGGAAGCAAGAATAATGTAAAACAACTTGTTAGGTTTTTTCCTTATCAACGTGATCAACTTGCTTGAATTAGACCTGAATGAGTTATGGACATTTTTTCATTTTTACCTTAAAATCTTCTAGTGCCCCTACCAAGTTTGGCAAAACGTTGTCCACAATAACCGGGTTAGATCCCTGAAATTAGGAAAGAATATCCGTTTTTATATGCTTGAGTGAGATGGTGAAAAATACTTGATTTAGTTGCATCATTGTGGTCCCTTGTTCGCCTTTGCGAGATAGGTGTTTAAATTTGACAAATCTATCTATGCCGTCCGTTTAGTATTTGTTATATTAACTTAACTGTATTGAGTTTCAAGAGATCGGGTGCAAGGCTATATGTGATTACCTTTAAAGGTCTAAGAAGTTGTCAAATCTGTTCGCATTTGAAAGTGTTGTCTTAGCTATTTTGATCGCGTAATGGTATGTCTATATTCGGGCTACAATGATCAATGAAAACGCACGAAAATTGCCACTTCCACACCACCATACTCCACCAAACAACCTTGCTCCACCTTTCAGTTTCTGACATGTACTGAATAAGAATTCATCAACATCATTTGAGCTGGAGTGTTGGTTATGGGTAGATGTCATTGCATGGACTTTGCAGTGAAGTGTTCACCATTTTTCAAATGCCAATTGTTCAGTATGTGACACTGAGAGGCTTTGCCTGTGGTTAAATAAAATGGCCACTGCCACATTAAAAACTCTCTCACACTGCACACTGGCTCATATTGGGCATCTTAGTGATTCTGGAAGAACTTGAACAAGTTCCTCTGGCCAGACAGAAAACCTGCTGTACTTCATCCCTTTTCATGGGTGAAATGTCCAATAGATAGGTGTGCAGCACCTTTATGACTGATGAACCAATGTATGTCCCTGTTGATGACACAGATGTATTCCACTCATACAACCTTTAACTGATGTCAGTAATATACTGTGTGTTGATGAAACCATTATCAATTAGCTCAATTTGGGTTTTCTGGTGTTTTTCCGGCTGTAAGACCTGAAACAAAGCATCTTTGTAAATATGCGCAGTTCTCCACCATTGCGATAATTTCTGCATGTTTGTGTCACCCTCCTTCCTGCATCCAAGCTGCTAACTACCAGCAAAATCAGAAAAGTCTGTCTCTCCAACAAGCTGCCCGCAGGCTTTCCTGAATTCTCCCAATCATCATCCATGGTGTCATCTGATGGCATGTGCCTAATCCGCTTCAATAGACAGACACTGACTGGTGGGTCACTCACTTTGCCAAATTTGTACTGCTGCCTTCCAACAAGCTCATTTGCGAGTGCATCTCCCACAAACTTCCCTCAGGGTTTCTTCTCCCTTGCTTTTGCTCCTCTGTTCACTTCAAGAGAAGAGACACTGAACGGATTGTCACCCGCCTCACCAAATCTATGGTAATAGCACATGTATTTCTCACCCACTCCAACTGACTAAATAAGTCAAATGGAGATGTGTAAGCAACACCCACCATATATCATACCCACTGGATGGGTAACAGTTACTCAATACCTTTCCCTGTCCTTTTTCCTACAACTACGCTATATACACTCCTGTTTATGAAGCATTCCTTACAGTTAGAATGTCTACTTTCACAAAACACAACCCACACAGTCCATTGGTTTACCAGCAATAACATCACATAACAAGAATTGTAACACATTTATTGGAGGGGAACAACCAATAAGTTACACATAGGGCCCGGTTCATGGAATTAAATTGTGCCAAAAAAGGGGTGCATGCGTGCAAAACGGGGGCAAGCGCCCGTTTGTCGATTCATGTAACACAATGCGCAAGGCTTACCCGAGACTTGCGCTGAATCCCTGCAGGTCCAACACGTCACTGTGACACCAGGAACGCCTTGCGCGAGACTCCCAGCGATGGTGCATACCGCCTTGCGCAATCACCTAAAAAGGGGGCGGAACATGTGGAATGGGGAACAACAAGCGTAAATGTGGGCGTTATGTGGAAGTACTGCAGTAAAATACTGGTACATGCCACACGTGTGCTAACAACACATATCCATGGAACCAAACAGGGCTCACAGGTGCGCGGAAAAGCTGCGCAAATCTGGAAACATGTCCACCACACGAAAGATGGTGTAAGCGTCACCATGCACTAAAAACAATGCATAAAAAGGGCGCTCGAAAACCCAAAGCACGTATGCAGCTACAATTAATGTACAATGTTTTGCAACATTGATCGTGGCACGCCGCAGGAGCAGGAGGTTAGCCAGGGCACACATTTATTTACCCAGGACAAGCCTTTTTGGGATGGCTGATGACCAGGTCTATTGCAGGTATAGGTTTCCCCCTCATATCATATTATACCTGGTCACACAGTGGGAAGATGACCTTACATTACCCACCCTGTGCTCCCAAGCACTGAGCCCCTTGGAAAAGGTGTTCAATGTACTGCATTTTTTGGCCACTGTGTCATTTCAGCAGACAACTGCCATAGTCAGGGGCATTTCAAAGCCCACGCAGTCATGCTGCCTACACCAGGTGTTGGCAATCATGACTGCACGCCCCTCAATCCACAGGCACATATACATAACCAAAACACCTGCAGAAAGGCAGGCCATGGTCCAGGACGTTTGCGGGGTTGCACACTCCCCTAAAGTACTTGGTGTCATCGATTGAACCCATGTGGCCCTACATCCACCTAGGGCCAGAGAGCAGATCTATTGCAATCGCAAGCACTGGCATTCCATCAACGTGTAGGTTGTAAGTGATGCCAAGGAAATCATTACCTCTGTATATGCAAACTATACAGGGCCACCCATGGTAGTTTCATATTCAGAATGCCACCCCTACACCGGGACCTGAAAGCTGGGAGGCATGGCAACATATGGCTCATTGGTGAGTACAAATGGCCCTGCAAGTGCATGCATGTCTTACACAGACAAGACCACACCACTGACAAACCATCTCACCTACAAAGGGGAAAGTGCCTACCCTGGGAGCACCTACATGAAGACGCCAATACGGAACCCCACCACACCTCCCCAGGTAAGGTACAACGCAGCCCATATTGCAACTAGGGCCATAGTGGAGTGCACATTCAGAGTGCTAAAGTCACGCATCCGCTCCCTTTACCACTCTGGTGGAGAGCGACTATATGCACCAACAGTAGTGTGCAAGATCATTTTGGCAGCATGTGTTCTGCACAACTTTGCAACACAGTGTGGTGTACTCGTGGACATGATGGTGCCCTCACATCCCAGACCACATGCATGGCAGCTGTGCATGGGAGGGGAATGGGCACGCAGCAAGGCTGCCCGTACCCAGCCTGTGGCACAATTTGTCACCTAAAATCCAACCCCTGCGGAGTGCACACAGCCCTGGCACATTCCAGGTGACAATCGATGATGACAAAGGGACAACCATCTGTCCCAACCTTACTACCCTGAGAATCTGTCCTTGGAAGAGCTACATTGTGTGCATTCCTTATAACTTAAACAAACTCAATCTGGTGTGCACAAAAGGAACACATGGAAGATGGAGTAGGCCACAAACACAATGCCAAAGTACACATCCAAATCTTGGTTTGTCACCTAAACCCTCCCTAACTCCATGTCACCTGGTTGACACACTATACCATGGCATGCAATGTCAAAAGAGAGAATTAAATTACCAACACATAACACTACTGTCACAAAGCGCTCAACGATCAACAGAACAAGTTCAGAAATAACTCACTCTCACACAACAAAATAACAATGTACACAGGAACAGCAATTGGCCAGTAAAACATACTTGAAACACAGGCCCCAAGAGTGAATCTGTCTGACAGTGACCAATAATAATTGCACATGTGCCTCAATGTGTCATAACTTGTACATGGCACCCTTGTATTTTCATGTGGCACTGCTAACTAAAGGGGGTAGGGAAGCACATACAGCAGGAAGGCTAACAATAATGGAGATAGGCAAGCTAATACATGAGGATGGAACATGAACAAATGATGGATCTCAATGGCCAAACAAAAATGGATGCTAAACATGCAATGGACAAACAATCATGAATCCCACTAGGGGTGTATACACAGGTTGGACTTGAGACTGCCCACAGATATAATGGAAGCCCAATGCCTCTGTGTAAGTTACCTTTATATGCTGAACTCCTTGCAAGCCCATGGAAAGGCAAAGCAGGAGTGGCATATGTGTCTGGACCCTAAGGCACAAACAAGGGGTGTACCAACACGAGACAAGCCTGCATGAGTCAAGCTGGAACATACAGTGGATGCCATCAGATGCCACACAAAGCAACACACTGTCACATAAATGCACAATAGACAAAAAACAAGTACAAAATAAATAGAAAATGCCCATGGGGGAGCGGGGTGGGGGACCCACCCATGGGGGACCCACCCAGGAGGGAGGAGGTGCAGGGTGCACTTCAACACTGACATGCGTGGATGTTGAGAAGACAAAAAAAACCTCCATGCGTTAATGGGTCACACGACTAGCATGGATCGGGAGACCTGTCGCTGCTGTCGCCACCCTCTGGTGTAACATCAGAATGTGGTAGTGGTAAGGGAGGATCACCACGCATAGCCCTGGCCTGGTCCTCCTTGGTAGTGGACTGAGAAGATTGCATCTGCAACATGATGGCTCAGCGATCACCATGCAACACCTCACGGGATGCACGGAGTTCCTCTGTGATGGTATGAGTCAACTGTTGCATCTGCTGTTCAGACCATCTACTGCAGGCTCCCTCAAGTGCAGCCAGTGTACTTCTGAGGTACCTATACTGTAACCTCAGGGCATCCCTGTGGGTCAGATCCTCTTCAACCAGGGATGCCTACAGAGCCCTCAGATCTGCCCGTCGGCTCCTGTTGCTTACCTCCTTTTGCAGCCTGTGGGAGCGGCATGTGGACCGCAATATCTGCAGCTGGTGATCAACCGGGGATCATGGGGGGATCATGGAATTGGCCACCCTACCCATGTCCTAAGCCAACATCTCATATGCAGCACCCTGTTGTTGTGCAACAAAATACATGGACTGCTCCCACACAGTATTGCGAGATATTACAAAGCCTCTGTGTTGGATGCTCCCATGCCTGCATGGGCCAAGGAAACCTGGCCCTTGATGTGATGGCGCTGTTTGCAGCTGCAGGACTGCATCCCTCAAATGATCAACTGGCCGAAGACCAGGAGTCAATAATGTGGAACGTGACCCTGCAGCCGTAACCGTAAGCCGTGCTGGGTATTTGCGCAGATAAGCCCCAGCAGAAAGAGATTATCGAGGCCAAACGCGGAAACTTCATACATAATTGTAAGCAAGGTTTTTAATTGAGGAGAACGTGGGCTGAGTGCATTTGTTTCAGTCAGCACCGAGATTTATTTTTAAAACAAAACGTGGTGTTTTCATTTCGCATGTACTAAATAATGACAGTGTAAAATGACAGGTTTACAAATGATATCAATGCTTTGCAATGCCTGTTTTGTCTTTTCTCTTAGGAGCTTCAGCATTAATGTTAATGTGTTAATGTTAGTGTTCAGAGTTAATGTGGGTAAAATTGTCGGGAATATATTATTTTGATTGGATTACATAGTTATTGTAAATCACATGGTGCTTAACAGAATCATAAACATTTTGGGATTAGTTTGGTGTAAGAATGTTTCTTTTATGTCTCCAAAGTTTCATGTTTCAGTGGGGAAAGAATCTAGGAGACTCTAGTGCTCACACCACAGTTGTAAAGATAACACCGGAGGTAAAATCAGGGAAAAGCAGATATATAGGCAAGATAAAATGTGTGTGTGGATATGAATGTGCTCTACTCTGCATGCTGAAGGGGGGGCAAAGCCTTTCCAAGGTGTAGGTCTTTGGTGTAAATAAACTACTGACACAATCTACATTTGTCAAGTGATATTATTCATGATTTTACTGGGTTCCCTAATCATGCACTAGGTCTGGGAGAGGGGTTACAGTCAGCCCAGGGTGTATCATATTTATAAAGAGAGAGGGTTTGTCTTATCAGGGGCTATATTATAAAAGGTATGCACACCGCTAAAATTACCACAAACATAAGATACCACTAAAATTACTGCCAAAGTAAGCTAACACTAAATTATCTCCAAATAGGATAATACTAAACTATTACCAGAATAGGAGAAAATTAAACTACCACCCAAAATGAGGTACGGCCAATTTACTGCCAGAATACCATGATGCCAAAATACCACTAAATTAGTTAATAGCCCCAAGACAACATTTCATACATATTATGTCCATGACTGACAGAGTATTTACATGCCCTTGTACAGAATATGTATCCCTCACGACAGACTGTGATGTCTTTGTCGGTCCCAGTTGGGCCCTGCTGGGCTGTTACAACGAATAAGGAGGGGGGGGTCTAAAATGCATATGTCTGAACATTGGGTTTGTATTGGCTTCTAGAGCAATACTGTTAATCTATAAAAAAAAATGTGCCACCAATACTCCCGAACTGGTTACCTGCATTGACATGGGCCAATGAAAATGAGATGTCTATGCTTCCCTTCAACCTGTCCAAGGACATATGGGTGACATATGAATATACTATTGTGCCTATCTGGTGCAGCGGAGAAAGAAGGTCACCAAATGATGGTCCTGGGCATTTAGGAAGTTGTTGGACATGTGTGGTAATCCTCTATTTTCCCTGTACATTGTCTCTGCAAAAATACATTTGTTAACACTACAATAGAGCCAATGTATATTACTCGGATGTATGCAAGCTTTCTGAGTTGTACGGTATACCAAGGGACTAAATACAGTTATAAAAAAAATGCATCTGTTTAGATATTCAAGTATAAGACTCTGATCATAATGTGTTTAAATTAAAATTAAATCATTGCTTTGGGGAAAGAAAGCTAACCACTTTCTAATATGAACTTAAATGTGCCAATGTTTTGTATTGCTCTATCATGGAAAATATGGTGGTCTTTATCACAGCCTTTCAGGCATCTACATTCTTAAGTTAAAAAATATTTTACCCATATTTTTGTTTCAAAGCACTATATGATAATATAGGTAAATGTTGTGTAACCCGGAATGAGACTGCGCCCAATGTGCAAGGGTGTGATTTATTTAACAAAATGCCCGTTTACAATGACACGTGTTTCGGTCTCCCATGAGACCTTTTTCAAATCAGGGCCAATGTACTATCATGACACCAAGTATTATAACACGATCTCTAACAAGAGGACCATCAGGAGAGTATTGTGTGTGAAGGAAGATGTCCCGCAATGGTTCATACAGACATGTAGGACACTACTGCACCTTCATGCCACCATGCCAGTGACATATTGTTTTATTTATCCATTCTTCAATAGAGACAATCTTGCATAGATTTCCTCTATATGTCCAGATATTAGTTGGCTGATATCTCAGAGACAGAAATTGCCCAAATATCAGCTGCATTCAAACCACTAATCTCACGTAAAATGCATGCTTAAGCTGCAGTGCCAAGAAACCATAGAAAAAGAATAATAATCCATGTGGCCAAATCCAAACAGCAGGTCTAAAATGTGAGATGGGTCTATCTGATTCTGCCACCAATAGTAAAACAGAAGTAAATGCACTGCTAGTAGCATTGCCATGCTATTTCTAATCACAGTGTCCCCTAGATGCACCATCCCACCCCCCTCTTCCACACACGCTATCTTTCCCCATATACCTTTGAATTGGCATAAACAGACATTTTGTAGATGCCATCTTTACCACCGGCATTGTATTGCTGGCAGATAAACATGGAACATGTGACATATTATCATATAGATTTTTCTAAAAGAGCTTGGCTGCTGGGGTTTGGTCTAACATGGCGACATAGTTAGATTGGTTATCAACAATTATCAAGATGAGTCCGTTCAGTGTAGATGGTCGCGTCCCACCAGGTTTTGGGTTTGGCCAAGAACAAACCCTCTTGGTCATATAGGTAAAAGTTGAGTAACCCGGAATGAGACTGCGCCCAATGTGCAAGGGTGTGATTTATTTAACAAAATGCCCTTTTACAATGACACGTGTTTCGGTCTCCCATGAGACCTTTTTCAAATCAGGGCCAATGTACTATCATGACACCAAGTATTATAACACGAATTAGAGAAATAAACATGTATGCGTTACAGTCAATTTAAATCCAAATTCAAACATTCATTTTGAAAAAAATAATAATAAAAGAAAATAAAAGCCAGACAATAATTGGGATGGGGAAAGGAGAAGGAGTGAGGAGGAAGCAAGAATAATGTAAAACAACTTGTTAGGTTTTTTCCTTATCAACGTGATCAACTTGCTTGAATTAGACCTGAATGAGTTATGGACATTTTTTCATTTTTACCTTAAAATCTTCTAGTGCCCCTACCAAGTTTGGCAAAACGTTGTCCACAATAATCGGGTTAGATCCCTGAAATTAGGAAAGAATATCCGTTTTTATATACTTGAGTGAGATGGTGAAAAATACTTGATTTAGTTGCATCATTGTGGTCCCTTGTTCGCCTTTGCGAGATAGGTGTTTAAATTTGACAAATCTATCTATGCCGTCCGTTTAGTATTTGTTATATTAACTTAACTGTATTGAGTTTCAAGAGATCGGGTGCAAGGCTATATGTGATTACCTTTAAAGGTCTAAGAAGTTGTCAAATCTGTTCGCATTTGAAAGTGTTGTCTTAGCTATTTTGATCGCGTAATGGTATGTCTATATTCGGGCTACAATGATCAATGAAAACGCACGAAAATTGCCACTTCCACACCACCATACTCCACCAAACAACCTTGCTCCACCTTTCAGTTTCTGACATGTACTGAATAAGAATTCATCAACATCATTTGAGCTGGTGTGTTGGTTATGGGTAGATGTCATTGCATGGACTTTGCAGTGAAGTGTTCACCATTTTTCAAATGCCAATTGTTCAGTATGTGACACTGAGAGGCTTTGCCTGTGGTTAAATAAAATGGCCACTGCCACATTAAAAACTCTCTCACACTGCACACTGGCTCATATTGGGCATCTTAGTGATTCTGGAAGAACTTGAACAAGTTCCTCTGGCCAGACAGAAAACCTGCTGTACTTCATCCCTTTTCATGGGTGAAATGTCCAATAGATAGGTGTGCAGCACCTTTATGACTGATGAACCAATGTATGTCCCTGTTGATGACACAGATGTATTCCACTCATACAACCTTTAACTGATGTCAGTAATATACTGTGTGTTGATGAAACCATTATCAATTAGCTCAATTTGGGTTTTCTGGTGTTTTTCCGGCTGTAAGACCTGAAACAAAGCATCTTTGTAAATATGCGCAGTTCTCCACCATTGCGATAATTTCTGCATGTTTGTGTCACCCTCCTTCCTGCATCCAAGCTGCTAACTACCAGCAAAATCAGAAAAGTCTGTCTCTCCAACAAGCTGCCCGCAGGCTTTCCTGAATTCTCCCAATCATCATCCATGGTGTCATCTGATGGCATGTGCCTAATCCGCTTCAATAGACAGACACTGACTGGTGTGTCACTCACTTTGCCAAATTTGTACTGCTGCCTTCCAACAAGCTCATTTGCGAGTGCATCTCCCACAAACTTCCCTCAGGGTTTCTTCTCCCTTGCTTTTGCTCCTCTGTTCACTTCAAGAGAAGAGACACTGAACGGATTGTCACCCGCCTCACCAAATCTATGGTAATAGCACATGTATTTCTCACCCACTCCAACTGACTAAATAAGTCAAATGGAGATGTGTAAGCAACACCCACCATATATCATACCCACTGGATGGGTAACAGTTACTCAATACCTTTCCCTGTCCTTTTTCCTACAACTACGCTATATACACTCCTGTTTATGAAGCATTCCTTACAGTTAGAATGTCTACTTTCACAAAACACAACCCACACAGTCCATTGGTTTACCAGCAATAACATCACATAACAAGAATTGTAACACATTTATTGGAGGGGAACAACCAATAAGTTACACATAGGGCCCGGTTCATGGAATTAAATTGTGCCAAAAAAGGGGTGCATGCGTGCAAAACGCGGGCAAGCGCCCGTTTGTCGATTCATGTAACACAATGCGCAAGGCTTACCCGAGACTTGCGCTGAATCCCTGCAGGTCCAACACGTCACTGTGACACCACGAACGCCTTGCGCGAGACTCCCAGCGATGGTGCATACCGCCTTGCGCAATCACCTAAAAAGGGGGCGGAACATGTGGAATGGGGAACAACAAGCGTAAATGTGGGCGTTATGTGGAAGTACTGCAGTAAAATACTGGTACATGCCACACGTGTGCTAACAACACATATCCATGGAACCAAACAGGGCTCACAGGTGCGCGGAAAAGCTGCGCAAATCTGGAAACATGTCCACCACACGAAAGATGGTGTAAGCGTTACCATGCACTAAAAACAATGCATAAAAAGGGCGCTCGAAAACCCAAAGCACGTATGCAGCTACAATTAATGTACAATGTTTTGCAACATTGATCGTGGCACGCCGCAGGAGCAGGAGGTTAGCCAGGGCACACATTTATTTACCCAGGACAAGCCTTTTTGGGATGGCTGATGACCAGGTCTATTGCAGGTATAGGTTTCCACCTCATATCATATTATACCTGGTCACGCAGTGGGAAGATGACCTTACATTACCCACCCTGTGCTCCCAAGCACTGAGCCCCTTGGAAAAGGTGTTCAATGTACTGCATTTTTTGGCCACTGTGTCATTTCAGCAGACAACTGCCATAGTCTGGGGCATTTCAAAGCCCACGCAGTCATGCTGCCTACACCAGGTGTTGGCAATCATGACTGCACGCCCCTCAATCCACAGGCACATATACATAACCAAAACACCTGCAGAAAGGCAGGCCATGGTCCAGGACTTTTGCGGGGTTGCACACTCCCCTAAAGTACTTGGTGTCATCGATTGAACCCATGTGGCCCTACATCCACCTAGTGCCAGAGAGCAGATCTATTGCAATCGCAAGCACTGGCATTCCACCAACGTGTAGGTTCTAAGTGATGCCAAGGAAATCATTACCTCTGTATATGCAAACTATACAGGGCCACCCATGGTAGTTTCATATTCAGAATGCCACCCCTACACCGGGACCTGAAAGCTGGGAGGCATGGCAACATATGGCTCATTGGTGAGTACAAATGGCCCTGCAAGTGCATGCATGTCTTACACAGACAAGACCACACCACTGACAAACCATCTCACCTACAAAGGGGAAAGTGCCTACCCTGGGAGCACCTACATGAAGACGCCAATACGGAACCCCACCACACCTCCCCAGGTAAGGTACAACGCAGCCCATATTGCAACTAGGGCCATAGTGGAGTGCACATTCAGAGTGCTAAAGTCACGCATCCGCTCCCTTTACCACTCTGGTGGAGAGCGACTATATGCACCAACAGTAGTGTGCAAGATCATTTTGGCAGCATGTGTTCTGCACAACTTTGCAACACAGTGTGGTGTACTCGTGGACATGATGGTGCCCTCACATCCCAGACCACATGCATGGCAGCTGTGCATGGGAGGGGAATGGGCACGCAGCAAGGCTGCCCGTACCCAGCCTGTGGCACAATTTGTCACCTAAAATCCAACCCCTGCGGAGTGCACGCAGCCCTGGCACATTCCAGGTGACAATCGATGATGACAAAGGGACAACCATCTGTCCCAACCTTACTACCCTGAGAATCTGTCCTTGGAAGAGCTACATTGTGTGCATTCCTTATAACTTAAACAAACTCAATCTGGTGTGCACAAAAGGAACACATGGAAGATGGAGTAGGCCACAAACACAATGCCAAAGTACACATCCAAATCCTGGTTTGTTACCTAAACCCTCCCTAACTCCATGTCACCTGGTTGACACACTATACCATGGCATGCAATGTCAAAAGAGAGAATTAAATTACCAACACATAACACTACTGTCACAAAGCGCTCAACGATCAACAGAACAAGTTCAGAAATAACTCACTCTCACACAACAAAATAACAATGTACACAGGAACAGCAATTGGCCAGTAAAACATACTTGAAACACAGGCCCCAAGAGTGAATCTGTCTGACAGTGACCAATAATAATTGCACATGTGCCTCAATGTGTCATAACTTGTACATGGCACCCTTGTATTTTCATGTGGCACTGCTAACTAAAGGGGGTAGGGAAGCACATACAGCAGGAAGGCTAACAATAATGGAGATAGGCAAGCTAATACATGAGGATGGAACATGAACAAATGATGGATCTCAATGGCCAAACAAAAATGGATGCTAAACATGCAATGGACAAACAATCATGAATCCCACTAGGGGTGTATACACAGGTTGGACTTGAGACTGCCCACAGATATAATGGAAGCCCAATGCCTCTGTGTAAGTTACCTTTATATGCTGAACTCCTTGCAAGCCCGTGGAAAGGCAAAGCAGGAGTGGCATATGTGTCTGGACCCTAAGGCACAAACAAGGGGTGTACCAACACGAGACAAGCCTGCATGAGTCAAGCTGGAACATACAGTGGATGCCATCAGATGCCACACAAAGCAACACACTGTCACATAAATGCACAATAGACAAAAAACAAGTACAAAATAAATAGAAAATGCCCATGGGGGAGCGGGGTGGGGGACCCACCCATGGGGGACCCACCCAGGAGGGAGGAGGTGCAGGGTGCACTTCAACACTGACATGCGTGGATGTTGAGAAGACAAAAAAAACCTCCATGCGTTAATGGGTCACACGACTAGCATGGATCGGGAGACCTGTCGCTGCTGTCGCCACCCTCTGGTGTAACATCAGAATGTGGTAGTGGTAAGGGAGGATCACCACGCATAGCCCTGGCCTGGTCCTCCTTGGTAGTGGACTGAGAAGATTGCATCTGCAACATGATGGCTCAGCGATCACCATGCAACACCTCACGGGATGCACGGAGTTCCTCTGTGATGGTATGAGTCAACTGTTGCATCTACTGTTCAGACCATCTACTGCAGGCTGCCTCAAGTGCAGCCAGTGTACTTCTGAGGTACCTATACTGTAACCTCAGGGCATCCCTGTGGGTCAGATCCTCTTCAACCAGGGATGCCTACAGAGCCCTCAGATCTGCCCGTCGGCTCCTGTTGCTTACCTCCTTTTGCAGCCTGTGTGAGCGGCATGTGGACCGCAATATCTGCAGCTGGTGATCAACCGGGGATCATGGGGGGATCATGGAATTGGCCACCCTACCCATGTCCTAAGCCAACATCTCATATGCAGCACCCTGTTGTTGTGCAACAAAATACATGGACTGCTCCCACACAGTATTGCGAGATATTACAAAGCCTCTGTGTTGGATGCTCCCATGCCTGCATGGGCCAAGAAAACCTGGCCCTTGATGTGATGGCGCTGTTTGCAGCTGCAGGACTGCATCCCTCAAATGATCAACTGGCCGAAGACCAGGAGTCAATAATGTGGAACGTGACCCTGCAGCCGTAACCACCACAGACAGACGTACCAACACTGACTGGCCCTGTGAGGGGTCGTCACCCCTTCAGACGTTTGGGGTACAACAGCACCCACACTCAATGCACTCACCTGCAACAGCACACAGGCATCAAATTCCGTTTCACCACCAGAGCCATAGGTATCATCAGAGGCGGACCCATACTGAGCCAGGCCCGGGATGGATTTAGCACCAGTGGTTCATCATGGGCTGCCACACCATGTCCTCCTCTGGTGCCTGTTTGCGGACCAGTATCCTCTTCTTCCTCCTCCACCTCCTCCTCTGCATCCAGTGCCTCATCACCTGCACATGGACAGAAAAAATACATGAAGACCCATGTAAATAGAATAGCCCACACACATAGGCATCACAATGTTGTCATGAAACACATTAACCTGCCATGTCACAAACTCCTGCAGCTACGTAGTGTCAATGGAAGGGAAGGGTAGCATGAAAGCGGCCATGGACGTGTGTGGAAGGGATCAATACCATATGTAGCGCAAGGTGCATAGCACCTGCTTCCCACACAAATACCTGACTGGCATAGTTCAGTCACCAACATCACTGATGCAAATGCACAGATGCCACGTAGCATAGCCATGCCTGAACTGTCAAACTGCATGAGATGGCACTTGCTGACTGCTTCCCAGAGCCATCTACAATGGATGTGACATGACATGACATGTAATTCACAATCTCAAAACACACATGTCACAAGGTGCAACATTCCAAGGGTGGAGAAATAGAGTGAAGCCAGTCACACCCATCCCATGAGGCCAGGTCACATTTGCATCATGCAAGTGAATAGGCACAGTGAAGGGGAGACATGGGGTTGGAAGTGAGAGTGGGCAGTGCAGTACATGGGAATGGCATCCAAATAAAATTACAACAACATAATAATTAATGAAAAAGCGGCAGACAGGTAGCAGTGGAAGTGTAAGTGCAGACATCAGGTGTCAATTGCTGGCAGTGGATTGTAGGGATACAGGAAACAGCCAAAGAGTGCAGGGGATGGCAGAAAGGCAGAGTATGGGTTCAACTGCTGGCTCAGAGGCCTGTGTCAGAGAGCAGAGTGTGGGCACGTAACTAGTGCATTCTCTTAGTCATCCAGGATTCTAGCAGGGGAGAGAAGGAGAGAAAGCATAACACATGAGGAAGCATTTGAAGATGCTCAAGACCCGGAGAAGGTTTGCCTCCAGTTCCATTGAGGCAGCAATGCTGTACCAGAGGGAGGCCCCAGCCGAAGATAGACATCAACCACCAACTAATTGCTATGAAAAGGTACTGACCCTGCAGGAGTAGAAAAGGGCTGATTAAAGGCCATGAGAAGGAAGCCAATTTGGAAGATGGAGTTGAAGGAATTGCGTACCCAGGACCCATAAGGCATTGTGGACAATGCATATGGTTTGGAAATGAACAGTCATAGCCACTGGGAGACTTTCCATCATCACAGTCCTAGGGAGGTACAATACCTTGCCCCAACACAAAAGGACAATTCCCACAGTCCAGTTCTGGATGAGATGCAGAGGGAAGAGAGTAAAAGCAGAGACATCTTGGTAGAGCCTGTTGCAGTAGCCCACCACAGGATTGACCAGTCCTCTGGAGACAGTGAGCTGCAGAGGGAAGGAGAGGAAAGGAAGAACACCTCTGAGGAGGTGCAGCTGGCAGGGTGACCTCTCAGAGACCTCAGAGTTGTGAGGAGACACGGCGAGTGTGGAGTGGAAGATCATCACTGGCTATCGCCGTCACAGTTTGGAGCAGGAAGAGGGCCAAGAGAGGCTAGACAGGGAGTGACATGGAAGGAGTGAGCAGGTGTGGTGATGAGGATTCTCACGATGTGCAGCATAGCGTTCATATGCAGTCTGCAGGACAACAAGCACATATCAGTCCACCATGACATGGTTCACCGATGGCAGTCATGTAAATGCAGGCAGATCTGCCAGACAATCATTACACTTCATCCAAGCAAGATACACATGTCCTGGATGCACATGCATCACCACTCACCGGACATTCCCTCATAAATTGGCAGGTCTCCCACATATTGGATCGACTCCACATCAATCATATCACTAATGATCTCTTCATGTGGAGTGAGTTCCTCGTCCTCTCGTGGTGACCCACCTCTGTTCACCAGAGTAGAGGCATAGGTGTCACCCATCTCCTCTTTGGCTCAGCACCGGAGGTCATTCCAATGTTTCACTGCCTCAGCAGCTGTGCGCCTCTCAATGCCCAAGGCGTTGATTCAATCCGTGATGCCCTGCCAGTTGGCCATATTCTGGGCAGGCGTATGTGTGCTCCTTGCCCGTACAAGCATGTCACATTTGTGTTCCCGCATGTAGTCCAAGAGGATCTGGAGTTCCTCATCACTAAAGCTCCTCTTCCTCAATGTCTGGGTCTCCTGTGCCGTGCCTTGGGTCTGAGCCTGTTCGCCTACTGCACGCTTTGCCTTCTTGCAAGGTTGTGCAGACCCTGAGTGGCTGGGACCACTTGGGCCAGAAGGGGCTGGGGCACTGGTGGACTGGGCTGTGGTATCACCCACTGATGTTGGGATAGTAGGTTGCCTTGCAGGCATCCGTACCTGGGTGCTGGTGCCAGGACCTTTATCTGCACGTCTCTTGCCCTTGGAGACAAGGACATCTGCCCCTGGGTCTCAGTGGGCCTGGGCCGGGATGACTACAGGACTGGCTGGGTGACCCTGAGCCTGGTTGGTGGTTGCTGCAGTTGCCCCTGCAGCTGTCTGACACTGCCTGATGTGGACAGCAGATGTCAATGCTGCTCCAGGACCCCGGGTGCTAGAGATGTCGGCATCAGCTGCATCTCCCTGACCCTGTTGGTTGGGGGGCATAGCTCTCCCTGCCTGGCCTCTGGTACCTCGGACACCTCGGACACCTCAGCCACCCTTCCCACTTGTTGCCCTCCCACTCATGGCAATGATGGAATGGTGCAATCAGAGGCGCAGCTATCAATTGTCCTGGGCAATTCAGTGAGGGGGCAGTGCACGTGATGTTAAACATACCAGTGTGCTCCTTTAAGGCTCAATGTAACCCCTGGGGAAATTAAACTGGCCGCGTAATGCACAGGCACCCCAAAAATAAAAAATACATGTACACGACCCCTTGGTAGCCCACGTGAAAAGAACAAACGTTACGCAGTATGCTGTGGAACCCAGCAACACAAAAAATAGATATGTGAAGGACACGTAAGCCTCACTGTCAGCCTCAAAAGTACACGCGCATGTGTGCAGAGGCAAATCCCCCACCGAAAAAAAAGGCTTGCACGGTCCCAGTAGTGAAGAGATCGCGTGGACGCAAAGTCCACATGTTCGTCCTCTATAACTCACACAAGCGTGTTATGCTCTTCTATGCACTACTTTATCCCAATACTGAAAGCCATGCCAAACGTTCAGCGCGTGTCACGTAACTTAGACGCTTAGGCCCTTTCCTCTGATTTCACGCTAACTCACGCTTTCCGCATGTGCGGAGTCACTCTGTTTCTGGCTGTCCACGCAAATAACACAGAAGACCAACGCTCCTGCCTACCAGCCAGTTTAAATTTACCTGTCTCCAAGTGCCCTGAGCTGCCTCCTATGAGCCATCTGCTGCTGTCTGCCCACTGTGTGTGCCTGCTGCCCATGTGCCCTGCAATTTTGGTGCCTTCTGTACAGCCATTGAAAATGCTCCTCTCGTCGGACCTGTTACCACCTCTGCTGATCCATAAGACTCCCGACGTGCTAGACCACCGCTCCACAGCCCAGCCCCAGGACCTCACTCACTCACACCTGCCTCGGGGGTTGCCATGTCTGAACCAACATCATCAGAGGCAAGTGGCAACCATCCGGCAGTGAGGCAGAGTGCTGTCAGCTTCAGCGCAAGAGAAGTTGGCATCCTGGTGGAGCAAGCCTTGAGGCATTATGATGCCCTCTTCCACGGATCCTCGCAAGTCGGCAAGGAAGGACGGAAGATGATCTGGCCCGACATTGTGGGTGCCATCAAAGTGGAGGGGGTGGCACCCTGCGACTACATCCATGTGCACAAGCGTTGGGAGGACTTCAAAGACAGGACCCACCACAAGGCCTGGCACTTCCTCCAGGCTGGTGTGAACCAAGGGGGCGCCAGGTCCGGTTGAGCACCGACAACTGCCTCAGCTACAGCTTTCTTCATTGACAAGGTACTGTGCAAACGCGGTTCAGAAATCTTTTCGGCCTCGCAAGTCGTCCTAGTCAACTCCTTTAAAAATCTGCGGCAACGACTTAACTGTTACATACCAGAACTGTGCTATCCAATACAAAAGATTCTGAACCATTGCCTTTGGCCCAGGCCTATTGAGAAGAATTGCTGGTTGTATTTAACTGAATCCCCTTTGCCCTGCCTATGAATGTATTTGGGCTGTCTATTCTTATAACCTTGTCCTTTTACAAATAAAGAAATTCAATTCAATTGTTAAGTATCTGAAGTGCCATTTTGCTCCCACTTATTTACTTACCGGTTAGATTTTTGTGGTGTATTATTGTGTGATTTTGAGCTGCTTATGCTAGTGTAATATTTTTTAACTGACTGTGTAAATAAATGTATATTCTTTTACCAAGAAACCTTGAGTAAGTGTTTACTTGAATCATTGTATTGGTTGGTCCTTTGTTTAACTTGTTCTACTACTCACTTAAACTCTTGAGATAGGACTGGCTGCTCAGCCATCGCTACCACTTTACTGTGTAGTACGGGCTTGTACCAAAGGTGAAATTGTGCTTACACTTGTAGTCCTAATTGCCTGTAGTCTTCCCCAAGGGTACTGCAGGTGATTGTGACTAGCAGCATGTTATATCTGTCTCTTGTCTATAGGAATTATTTTTATTCTGGTCTTCATTCAGTGTATACACTGAGAGATTCAGCAGGTTATCTCACTGTTCCAGCTTGTTCATCAACAAGCTGGAATTGAGTTCCTCCTGGCTTCTCTCTAGAGCTGTCGTTAGTACTAGTGGTACTTTTTGGATGGAGCTTTGCATTGCCCATGTAGTCACAGAGACAGGTATGTTTATTTGTTTGTTTGTTTGTATATTTATTTGTATGGCACTCCAAGCCCATGGGTATCTGGGTGCATTTCTTACCTAGAAGGTTACAGGTGGTACAGTGACATTAATAAAGTTACAGAGATTGCAAAAAACGCATTTTGAGTGAGGAAAAAAAAAGGATTTACAGAATTTACAGGAAGAGAAGTACATAGTTGCAGGAGTATATTACTTACAAATTACAAAATATACATTTGACTGAGATGAAAATGTACAGAATACACAGAAGATCACATAATTAAGGGAGCATATTTCTTACATGTCATGCAGTTTGTAATTAGGATTCTTGTGCAAGGAGCCACGTTTTGGTGTTCCTCCTGAATGGCTGGTAGGCCTGTTCAGTTCTTAGTGGTAAGGGTAAAGTGTTCCATAATTTGGGTGCAAGGACAGGGAAACTATTCCCTCCTTCCTTTTGTAGCTTGAAGGGAGGGACTTTAAGGCAGTGTGCCTGTGCTAATCACATCAGGCGTTCTGAGGTATCATATGCAAAGTTCTTGGTCAGGTATCTTGGTGCTAGGTTGGAGAAACATTTGTGGGTAAGTTAGAGTGTTTTGAATGCAATCCTTTGCTTAACCGATAGCCAATTCAGGTTGTGTCTTACCTCAGATATATGTTGAGATCTGGGGATATTCAGAGCTGCCCTAATGGCATTGTATTGCAGAACTTTTTCAAGTTCTGCTGACTGGTTCCAGGGTAGAGTGTGTTACAATAATCTATCTGGGAGAGTTCTAGAGCTCTGGCTATGGAGATGTATTTGGGTGTAGAGAGAAACGGTCGGAAGGCCATAAATAACTTGCAGGTGTATGCTGTAGAGGAGGCCGACTCATTAACCTGTTTTGATAGGTTTAGAGATGAGTTGATGTAGATGCCAAGAGTTTTCACATCTTTGGAGACCTTGATAGAGTTTCTGTCAATATTAAATGTGTCAAATCGTTTGTCTAGTCTGTTCAGTTTGAGCTTGGAGCCTAAAAGGAGAAGCTCAGTCTTCTCATCATTGAGACAGAATCCATGTTTAGCCATCCAAGCTTGAATGATACTATAGATGTCATTAAGTACTTTGCCGTCAGTGTCATAGCCTTCGGTGACATGTATGAGTATCTGGGTGTCATCGGCGTAATTAGTGTAGGTGAAACCCAGATGGTGCAGGTCATGAAATAGAGACTTTGCAAATACATTGTAAAGGGTGGGAGACACGCAGGAGCCTTAGGGAACACCGCACATGATTAATGCAAGATCAGCCGAGGCTGATGGTGAAAAAACTCTCATTGATCTATTGTCGAGTTAGGATTGGATCTACGTGGTGGTATTATCGGATACGAGTGCTGCTAAAGGTAGCTGCGAGCAGAGGACCTTATGGTCCTCCAAGTCGAAAGCCGCCGACAGATCTAATAGTAGGAGGAGGGCAAGTTTGCCTTTGTCTTTTAATTCCTCAATTTGAGTCTTTAAGTCAATTAGGCAGTTTCGGTACGGTGCCTTGGCCTGAAGCCTGATTGCCGGAGGCCAAGGAGGCTGTTCGTTTCTAAATGCTCTTGGATCTGCAGATAAGCTGCTCTATCAATACATTTCGGTAGAAATGGGACCGTAGTGATCTGTCCATAGTTCATGGGGATATTGGGGTCAAGAGTTAGCTTCATAAGTAGCGGGAGGACCCAGGCATCTTTAAGGTTGTTAGGCAGGATGCCTGTTTCGAATGAAGTGTTTATTAGGGAGGGGATGGAGGGCGCCAATTCTTTGGCTGCCTCCTTAATGATAGGTAGGTGCAGGCAGATGTCTCCCTGGCATCATGAGGGTTTTAACTTAATTATTATGTCCTCTATCTTCTTAATAGTGAGAGGAGAGAAGTTGAAGAGTTTCAGAGTTTTTGGGCATGGCATAGAGGTTGTAGGTTTAGAGTCCGTATTTGACATCAAGAGTTTTTTGGACTCAGTTTTATTTTGTAGCATGCTTATTTTGTTCAGTAATGCTGACTGTATGTTAGTGCACCATGCAGTGTCTTTAATGCATGTAACTGGCGGTAGTGCTGGGAATTCCATATCTCTGAATACGTTAAAGATTTCTTTGGGATTTGATTTAGCTTGATTGTTGCGGGTATTGTAGGTTTCTTTTTTAGATTGTAGGATTCCTTCTTTGTAATTAAGGGAGGCTATTAAAAAGTTATCTTTGTTGATGGCTGTTGGATAACTCTTCCAAAGTGCCTCTGTGTTTCTTTTAGATTTGCACAGTGATCTAAGGTGTGGGGTGAACCACAAGTTTACGTAATTGCAGGGCGTGATTGTGTTTATGGCATTGAGTACAGTATGGGTGAACATGTCCACTAGGACGGTAGGGTCTTAGGGTTTAGTATTTGTGGCATTGTTGATCGGTTGTAGTAGTGGAAGCATCTTCTCCACTGTTATATTGCAAGTGTTCCTAGTTTGAGTGGAGGGGGGCGATTTTGTGGGAATTGTTCTGATTGCCTTCTTCCTTTATCGGTAATGATATCAAGTGATGTTCTGTCCAGGCACATGGTGATTTGGATAGGATGTTAATGATGCAATTGAGGTCAGCTAACCAGTCTAACGTCCTACCTTTGTTGTGAGTGGGTTCTGAGATTCGGTGAGTGAAGCCTACTTCAGTAATTGAGCTAGCAAGGGTTGAGGTTTTACATCTTCGAACCCAAGGTTGTGGTCCCCAAGTAAGGTCATTTGTGCACCAGGCTTAGTGTTGTTTGAGAGAAGAGTAATAGCTTCTTCAAATGTGGATACAGGTCCAGGTGGTTTGTATACGAGGTGGATAGTAGTAGTTCTGGAGGCAGAGATAGGTAGCTTGACGGACAATAGTTCAGTGGATGGGAGTGATTGGTTAGATATAGGCCTAAGGCCTAGTGCAGTTTTTGAGATGAAGGTGATGCCTCCACCTTTGGCTCTATTAGAATCTCTATCTAATCTGATGATGGATTCTTGTCAGGGATGGCGAGTGAGAGTGAAGACCCTGCTGCAGCATGCAGCCACGCCTCAGTGACTGCTAGGAAGTCACGGTTGAGGGATGTTATATTATCGGCAATGTCAAGGGCATGAGCTGGTAATGATCTGGCATTGATCAATGAACCCTTGACTAGTGCATAGGATTATTAGGAATATTGTTGGTTCTGGTGTGGGGGTGTCTGGCAAGGTTATGGAAGTTTGGTTTTTAGGTGAAGGCTGAGCAAATGAAAGTCTAGAGCCTAACCTTTCATTTCTTGTTTTCAGTGAGCAGGGTTGGTTTGGTGTAGGTTTCTTGGTGAATTGTTTAATCCATAGGTCTGGTGAATTGAGACATGGCTTGTTTTGGCACTCTGATAAGTTGGGAGAAGGTTTGGAGGTTGCTAGAAGACACTGGGGCAGGAATGGGGTAGGCGGTATGCAATCTGAGCAGGTAACCTCTTAGGCATAGCTAGAAGAGTGTTGGGAATCCTTAGCAGGATACTCCTGGTGATAGAGGGCAGCGGGTGATGGTACCTAGTATCACTGGAGGTCATTATAGGGTGCGCAAGTAGCTCAGTACAATGTGAAGGTAAGTGGTTGTGAAATGGAGCTTAAGCATGGTTTAGACTCTAGGAGGTTGGACTGAAGACCTAGGTACTATGGCTGATTGGCACAGGATCAGGTGAGATGCAACATTCAGAGTTAGTAATGAATTGGGCCTAATGTAGTACTCCTCGCTGGGACAGAATTAGGCAAAAATTGAACATTCAGCTTTGGTGCAGAATTAGGCTTGGGCAGTTTCTCAGTTGGGCAAAGATAGGTAAAAGTAGCATTTGGCATTCGCAGAGTGTGAGGCTTGATGCAGGATACCCAATTGGGACACAATTTGGTTACAATAAAACATTCAGCATTGGTACAGAATTAGGCCTGGTGCAATTTTCCCAATTGGGGCAAAGTTCAGTAAGATGTGGAGTTTGGCATTAGAACAGTGTAAGCAATAAGGATAACATTCAACCTAGCACAACAATAGACCAGATGCAACTTTCACAGTTGGAGCAAAGTTGGGTAAAAAAGCTGCATGTAACGTTAGCCCAGCGTTGTGAATTTCAATATAGGGTGGGCATTTGAGCAACATTCAAGGCTAGTACCAGAAAGGGAGAATGCGGAAGTCAGAGTTGTTGCCAACTAGGTTACAATGCAGTATTCAGGGCTAGTGTACAGTAGGCCGGATGCGGCACTCCCAGCTAATGTTGGATAGGCGCAGATCAGTATTCCACGTAGATGCCTAATTTGCACGAGGCAGTAATAATTGATAGTGTGCTGCAAAGCATGCGTTTTTTCAAGAAAGCATACTAAAATATTGATAGTCTTTTTTTTTATTTAATTTGATTTAGTTGATACACAACTTTTCAAATATGTACACAAGTACACGTTAATACAAAACAACCAAAGGAAACAAAGGAATAAAATACCAAGGGTACAAAAGATAAACATATCAAACATATTAAACAAAAAACAATAAATGAAAACAAGACAAAATACTTTACATTTTATATACCTTTCCGGATAGTTTAAATACAATATCAAAGGATAAAGAAAAAGATAACCAAACTGAACACCTCTCAAGGGCCATAGGGACCCCATACAACTTAATTTGAGGCAGCTACAACAGGCAAAACCATTCTTAAATATTGGACTATAGCGATCTGTACTTTTTCTCTTGGGGTCGAAAACATAATTTGCCATTTGTAGTCACTTGAGCTGCGAGTGTGAAAGCTGATAATATTCTGAAAATATCTTTCTCTCACCAACATTAGTGACAGACAATCTACTAGCAGATGTTGCAGAGTTTCTATTTGCTGAACATCAATACAATATCTGCAGTAGTTTTGTTCCTGTAGGATCGGTTTCCGTCTATATAATACACCCCTTGCACCCCATAGATTAAATCTGAACCATTGGAATCCGGCTTGTATAGCTGGAGATAGACATTTCAGCAGGTTCTGGGCAATGATACCATAAGGCTTAACACCAAACACCCAGACATTAAAGTCTTTATAGAGTGAGCACTTTGCTAAAGTCCTCCCCCAATCAGCGCGATAGAATTTTACTTTAGCACGGTCAGGGTTCTGGAGTAACAGCTCTAATGTGACATTTGCCTCACTCATATGGCTAAATACACACTTCAGCCAATTCACTGGGTATGTATTATGTGATTATAACAAGGCAGAGGCCAATACCTCTAGGATTGTCCCACTATTTATACACAACAAGCACTTCCGTAGCAGGGCACACTGTCTCCACCTTGCCTGTGCGTACAAAGACACCAACCCCAGCTCATACCGCATCATAGCGATCGGCGTCGCTTTAGGTAAGCCTAGGATCGCCTTCAAATAGTCCGCCCCTAAGGCCTCCCATGGCGAGCCCTTGTTTAACACCATGCTCTCCACACCATACAATACAATCGGAATGACTTTCATTTTGTAGAAATCTACTGCGTGTTTCAAGGAGAATTTACCAATTTTTTTTATGATTATTCTAGACTGTGAGGTCAATTGGAGCAGTTTACTCTGTACCATTGTTCCTATGTCGCCCTTGGATTGTCTATTTGAGATTTCTAACCCCAGGTATTTATATTCAGACACCTTTTCCAGCTTGGTGTCTTGGATCAACCATGAGTGTGTAAGGGGGGACCTCCTTCTGTGACCCGGCTTAGGTGGACAGGCAATTACTTGCGGTTTACTGATATTAATAACCAATCTATTTTTACAGGTGTATTCCCCAAGCCTTACAAGTAACCGCTGTAAACCTTGTGGGGTCTGGGACAAAAGGACAAGGTCGTCTGCGTACAACAGATATGGGATCTGCTCTGCCCCAAACCTTGGCGGATCACTGTTACAATGCAGAAATTAATTCCCAAGATCTAAAATGAAAAAGTTAAACAAAAAATGCGGCCAATGCACAGCCCTTTTTCAAGCCGCGTAATGTTTCTATTTCTGGAGACAACTTCCCATCTAAGCTCATGCGGACCTGCATCGATGTATTAGAATGGAACAAGATGATCAGGGAGAGTAAAGATGTCGGGCACTCCTAAGCTTTCAGTTTGTTAAACAGCAGATCGCGATCCACAGAATCAAATGCTGCCTTGAAATCTATAAAGCCCATATATAAGGGTTGAGATATTGATAGTCACATTTGAATTTGAGCATTAAGACAGCACAATCAGTTGTTTTTAAAGTATAGGACTGTAGGTGAACCGATACCATAAGAGGATGTTCGTACTGTAATCAGTGGCAATAAGCAAGTATACATCAAAAAAATCACAGAGTATTGTGACGAAAGTACAGATGGTGGATGATACAGCTTATTTTAGGGACACTTGGTAAGATATTCAGCAAAGCAAATAATACAAGATTGCAGCGAATAGGCCAGCAGTAAAAACATATTGTGGACACATGTATGTAGGAATTGGAGTTGGCGATATTTGATTGCCATTTTTTAAGATGTTCAAAGATTGAAAAAAACAGTTTTCTTCGGTATTTTCTGGTGCGGCAGTTGTTGAATAGTATGCGTTTTTTGTCGTCTAGGTCCTAATGCTGGTGTTGAATTTCAACTTTTAATCTGTTCGAAGTGTTGATTGATTTTGTCAGGTGGACTATGTTCCAACAATTCGCATGAACTTCATTTGAATTCTAAATTGCTAGTTCTGTGTTTTCTGAGGAATTTGGTTTCCCAAGCTTTATTGATACGGTTATGCTGGGTTTCTCTTTTGTGTTCCGCTTTATCATCTTAAGAGGCTCCACATCGATGATCTGTTGGAGATACGCTCGATTCTTGTTTAAATTGTCAATCTTCTTATTCTTTTCTTTATTTGGTTCTTTTGAGGGCATGTATATTTCATGTAACTGTATGCTTGTCTGAACTGTAATTACACTTTTTTTTTAAACAAATGTTGCTACATTCTATTGATTTTGGGGGAGGATGCCGTTGCTCCACCCAGTCCTCTTTCCTTCTCTGAGTGGGGGGTCTCTGCCTCACTCTCTGCCCTCCACGGCATCATATGTGCCTGGCTGGGGGCTCGCGCTTGCAGGAGAGGTGAGGCTGTCCTTAGCAGGATCACCACTTTAAAGCCCCTCATTGCACGCATTTTGCTTTTAATATTGCTATTGCATGTAATTGTTTGCTTGTCTAAACTGTAATTACACTTTTTTAAAAATGAACAATGCTACATTCTATCGATTTTGGGTAGCAAGCCCGTCTGGGCCCATCCGTGCTAAGGCTGGGTGCGGCTGGCATGCTGGTAGTCAGGATCACCTACTGCTGCTCTCTTTGGCTCCTGCCACCACAATTTCGCCACCAGGCTTCGACAACGCCCAGCCTGGGGCCACATCACCAATGTCTGAAATCCTTCTTTGCGGACTGCTCAATACTTGTTTGCTGTCGCACATGCCTTGGACTGCTATGATCTTATGGATACCTTCTTGTGCTGGCTCCACAATTGTGGAACAATCTTCCTGAAGCATTAAGGACTGAAAACAACCACCTGGCTTTCAGGAAACGGCTTAAGACACACCTTTTCAGATAAGGAACTCAGATTTTTAGGCTCATAGGGCTAAGATTCCGGTTTAGGAAGAGGTCAGGTCTTATGCCGTGACTAACTGTGTTGTACTGTCCAAGCGCCCTGATGCCTGTGGGCTACCGGCGCTCTATAAGCATAAATACATACATACATACATACCTCTCAATTGGATTTTTATTTCTAATAGAGGACTGGCTGAGGGATTCTTCTAGACCGTCGATTGTTCAGTCTCTTCCTCCAAATTATAATTCTGCACATGCCGACCGCCCCACGACTCATCCGGGTGGCGGTTTAGGCATTATGAATAAATCTTCTTATAAAGTGGTCTGCTCAGTCCCAGTGCACTCATTTAAGATCAAATGCATGCTTATTTGCATTTCCATATCACCTACCTGCACCTACCTTACGGTTATTGTAGTTTATCCACCACCAGAGGTTGATGCAACCTTCTGTGATGAATTTCCTGATTTTATGTCTGCGCTTCAAATCAATCACTCCAATCTTTGGGTGGTTGGTGATTTCAATCTTCCTACGAATACCACCAATATCAGCTGGGTAGCACATTTTCTATCTTTGCTGGGAGACCTTGGCCTCCCTCAACTGATCCTCGAATCAAACCATATGTTGCACAGTATATTGGACCTCAGTTGTGCCCCTGAGTCACTTGTCTCTGTCTCGCGTGTTATGGTCCAATCACTTTTTTATCTCATTTTCTATTCTTTTGTCAGACCCTGCCCTTCACCATTCCAAATGAGGTACTCTGAAATGGAATTGGCGTAATGTGGAACCCTCTGTGCTATCAACTTCTCTCCACTCATGCTGTTTTCATCATATTCCTTGCACTTTAGCTAGTCTGAATAATTCCATCCTGGCTGTGGTCGATCTGCTGGCACCTGCTAGGCTGTGCAAGGAAGGAAACCACGTTTCTGAACCATGGTTTTCGGCTGAACACAGAGCGCTAAAACTCTGCTGCTGTCAGGCTGAAAGGAAATGGCACGTGAGTTACATGACCATTGACAGATCTGCCTTTCGCCTGTGCCTTGTCTTGTCACACCACATGTCTCCGGCCAGCATCCTCCCTCACGCTGGCCGCCCACCTTCAATCCACATAACCGTTGAACCCATATGCAGCAGACAAACATATGTTATTTTGCGGGTTGGCATCAAGCCTCCCGGCCTTGCCTCCTCCCCCAAAAATACTTACCACACCACTTTGTTCAAGCGTTGGCAATAAAAGGAAGGCCGTTGGATTTTATTGATACAAAACATGGTTATAGGTAAATAATCAATATGGTTGACCATAATAAATCATCCTTTTGGGCACCGGGTACAGAGATGACCCCCTCTGGCCCGTGCCGCCTTGCCACCACAGGCCAGCCTGCTGCTGACTAACTGCCTAGGCATCCAGGGTCTCCAGGGTGAACTGCACCCATATATTCTCCTGGGAGGGTGAGGTATTTATAAACTCACCCCCCTGCCTTCCATGTACTAGATCCTGCAGCCTGCCTCTTACATGCAGTTAGATGGCCTCTCCTTGGTGAGGCCCTGTGGCAAACGAGTCTTGTCTGCACGACCACCGCCCTAATCCACACCCCCCCCGCCCTATCAAAGGCAGTTCGCACCGGGGTATTTGTGCTGCCAAGTGGAGCTGTCAGGGAGCGATAAAGGCCAAGAGGTGCCAAAGACCATGTACACTTCAAAGTGGTCTATAGAGCATGGGTTGTTGTTCCCATGTCTACCTCCAGACCCCGTGTCTCCTGCCAAGCATCCCCCTTCATGCTGGACGGCCCCCTGCAAACCGCATAATGCCACGACATATACAGGTCATTCATTCACAAACACACCCCTGTTTCGAATTCTTTATAACACACTTCATATTTCTAATGAGAACTTCTTTGTGCTTTGCTAGTCAACCCGTGAAGGTGCTGGTTATCTGCTCTTCGTCTCTGTGAAATTCCGTGACCACTTCGAGGAAACTCGTCAGTTTGCAACCTGTGAACTGCTCCCTGTTCTATGACAAGAAACTACTCTGATCCCTGCATCTAACTGTTTGTTCGTCAAGGTAAGGCCATGTACCATAATCATTTTGCGTCCAATTTCTTTTCGTTCAAGACAGTACATGCAAGGAACTAGTCACATGTTCTGAGTTTAGTCAAATTATCTTTCTATTTTTTTAAAGTTATTCAAATAATTATCCGCATGTGAATAACGTGTATAGTTCCAAGAACCAAAACAAACCTTGCATTGAACCTTTTATGTGTCATTTAATTTTTTAACACATTGGTATTCATAGAGAATTGTTGATCTTTACTTTTCAGAACTTTCCACAATGCCTGCCTGTTCCATTGGCGGTTGCCCTTCGAAGACCCATAATAAATCTGAAGGTACTATAATGCATGTTTTCCCTAAGACAATAGATCAGATAAGAGAATGGGTCCGATATTGTGATATCCACCGTCTGAGCTTGAAAGTAGAGTCCTAGAAGTCTTTGCGGACAAGAGGGGTGATCGATACCGCATCTGCAGCAGGCACTTTAGCTCAGACATGTACTCCACATCATTGCTAATAAAGAAGAACACACCGCGAGCGAGGCGAAAATTGCTCTCAACCGCTATTCCCACTCTATTCGTCCACATCCCTCCACTGGTGAGTCAAGTTTACTTATTTATCTCTCGGCCTTGCGGTAGTGTGTAGCATTAGCTAACAATAATTTCCCCATTTATGTACCACTCAATATGAAGGCGGAAGATTCTCCATCCGTGTCGTTATTGCAGTCATCAGCCACTTCAAGCGCCTATCGGGTAATCTTACTTAGCTATTCTGCCACTGACTTGTTTTAGGCATGTAAATCAATAGTTTTAATTTATTGTGTAATTATTTTACCTAATGGTACACCCTTGTACTCGTCCTCTAGTCTTTGTTTTCAGTTATAATTATTGTTATCCAAAATAATGCAAGTACTGTCTTTCAGGGAGATGCTGAGGAGTCCAACGCATTGACAACAACCGTTGATGTCACTCAGATGCTCGAGGTACGTTTCCGGACAGTTCCATCGATGGAGATCATCAGATCTTGCATTCTTGTAGCGTGATTGTTACACACAATGTTTCTTTCGTTTTTAGCCATTGATATGTCCTTCTGTCGTCGCCCTCCTATGTGTCTTCTTTTTTCAATATTGTGTTCATTACTAATGAAAGTCCTATGATTCAGGGAGTCGATGGAGCATTAGTCCAAGAAGAAGGGGGAGCATGCAGTTACGGGTCGGCGCAACAGCTTGCAGAAGTGTGCACCGCAGTTACATCGTCCCTTGATGTTCTTATGCATTTCGAGGTATGGATACTGACAGTTCGATCAAGCGAAATCATATGACGTGATTACATCCGCTATACTTCCTTCTTTATTAACGCAAGTACTATGTTTCAGGGAGATGACGGAGCTTCTTCTACAAGAATATCACCCCTAGTAGTTGATGCAGATCTCTGGGTGGTGACACTTCCAACGATCGAGCAAATCGAATCATATTTACATATCCATTATTTATTTTAGACAACTGATCATTTGTGCAGGTCTATTTAGATGAGCCGTTGACGCCTGCACAAAGTTTATGTTCTTTTTAACAAAATAGAAAACCATACTAATGCAATTACTGTGTTTCAGGGAGTTACTGAAGCATCATCTTCAATAATATCATCAATGGAAGTCTATGAGGAGCCCGAGGTCTGGATCTTGACAGTTCCATCTAACTAGATCAACAATGTGTGAATAATTGTCGTTTGAATGTTCTACACAAAGCGTTCATTCGTGTTTTGCTATTGAGATGTACTTGGGTATTGGTCCCCAAGTACATTTTCGATATTATTATACATACTAATGAATGTTCTATGTTTCAGGGAGTCGATGGAGCGTCAGTGCGTGATGGATGTGCTTATCATGAAAATATAGTCGTTGCAGCGCAAGAGGAAGTGGAGACATGCACACACGAGTCGGAGCAACAGCGTACTGATGTTGAAGTTCGAGGCAAGAAAGTTTCAAAGAAAAGAAAGCAAAAGAAGGTTAGTGTCCTGGTCACTATATTATGTTGTTTTTCACTGTTAATAGTTCAATACTGTAAGTTGTGTTTAAACTGAACATCCCTTTTCCAATCTGTCCTCTAGTTGCGAGTGGGTGTACGAACTAGATCTACACAGACAGTGAAGCGAACGAGAGATGTTGCTTGTCAAACCTTTTGGCAGGGACTTGAGACTGGAGATGCATCGTGCCAATGGGAAGAATATGAAGTGATTGACAACAGAGCTATACCACATCCAGCCATTGATAGTGAATGTCCTCCTGGTAGTTCGGATGCAGTCGGAGATCGATTCACAGAATCCACACCCGCAAAAACTAAGACCACGAGAAAGTTGAAGAAATTGTTTTATTCACCCATTGCCGGAGAAGGAACAGATGTTGCAATGGAAGAGAATGAAGTGGACGACAATGAAACACCATCAATATCACTGAACATAGCGGAAGACGATATCAGAGATTCTACCTTTCATGTGAGTGACATGTCCTCAACGTTACAGGCCGAACCAGCTGGGATGCAGAGTGACAGTATAAGGAAAGAGGCCAAATTCATTGTATTCGATAGTTGTTTGATTGATATTATTATTCGGATGAAATGTGGGCATTCGGTTGGTGGGGAAGTATGTGGGGAGCCATTGATTAATGTGACTCGTGCAATTCGAGGCACTAACCTTAAAATGCATGCCACCTGTACAAAATATCATCCTTTCTCATGGTCTGCACAACCCATGCTGGGGCAACTGCCAGCAGGCAATCTACTTTGTGCAGCGGTTGCATTTTTTAGTGGTTCTAGTTTTAAAAAGTTAGAGTCTTTCTTTGAGTTTGTGGGAATCCATTTCATTGCGAAAACTCAGTTCTACAAATACCAAACCGATTATCAATTTCCAGCCATTAGCGAAGCTTGGAGAATGGAAAAAATGTCTATTGATAGTACATTCGCGGGCAAACGGTTCAGGCTAGCCGGTGATGGACAGTGCGACAGCCCAGGATTTTCAGCCAAGTACTGCACCTACCACTTTCAGGACATGGAAAGTAAGAAAATTGTGAGTTTGGTGGTCGTGCAGGTGTCACAAAGTACATCCTCAGGCCATGGAGAAAGTTGGCTTTGTAGCATCATTGCAAGAACTACAATCGCGGGGAATGGTGATCGACCTGATAGCCACGGACAGACACGTTTCAATTGCCAAGACAATGAGAGAAGAGTACAAAAATATAAATCACCAATTTGACGTTTGGCATCTTGCAAAAACAATCAATAAAAAAATGTCGGCTGCAGGTAAAAAAAAAGATATGCAAGGTATTTCACAGTGGTCCAAGTCAATCAGCAACCATCTTTGGTGGAGCTCAAAAACATGTGGAGGGTCGTTGGAAATTCTACTGGAAAAATGGCGGTCAGTAATGCTACACTGTAGCAAAGTTCATCGCTGGACCACAAACCAACATTTCCACAATTGTGAACATGGCCATTTGTCCACAGAGGAGGCACGGAAGAAGAAGTGGTTGATTCCTTCATCACCCACTCACAAAGCCATTGAAAAGATTGTATTTGATAAAACTATAACAAGAGATTTGAGGGGACTCACGGAATTTTGCCACACAGGAGATTTGGAGGTGTTCCACAATATGTGCCTAAAGTACAGGCCAAAACGATTGCATTTTGGCATGGAGGGCATGATAAATCGGACTCTTCTAGCGGTCTTGGCACATAACCATAATGTTGGCCGTCAACAAAGTAGGACGACCGGAACTTTAGGGACGCTTCGCTACAATAAGGCCTTCACTAAAAGAAGTAAACAATGGGTGATCAAACCAGTGTTTCAGGATATGCAATATGAGTTTATTGAGAGACTTATTGTTGATGTCCTAGATAGGCACATACATGGAGTTGTGAACGAACCTGTGCAGGGGACAACTGCATTGCCACCCAACATTGCCTCTGTTCCATGTCCACCTAAAGAAGAGCTCATTGAGAAATACACATCACGGTTTAAATGATTGTAATTTGATTGTCTGTTCTCTCGAGTCTCCTCATGTCGCAGGCCCATTGAATATGTGTATCTATGTAATGTGTAAATAAAATTGATTGCTCAGTGTACATGCAATGTGTCTCTCCACCGTTGCCCCTCCCTTCACCGTGCAGTTGTGCGAACCACCCGGGTGTCACCTGTGACTTTGCTCTGGAGTCTCCTCATGTTGCAGGCCCATTGAATATGTGTAACTTTGTATTGTGTAAATAAAAGTGATTGCTCAATGTACATGCAATGTGTCTATCCAACCTTGTTCATTTGCGCATTAAATTAAACCAAACAGTAATATAAATCATTTTTCAAAAAATATAGAATGTCTCCGTATTTATGGTTCTCTGGGGCTGCAAATGCACGCAGACAAAATGCAAAGATGGAGTGTAAATTTCAAGTCCTGTGAGATGGCCTTACACTGAATGTAGCTAACTAGGAATGTGTGCTCTTTCAAAGTGAAGGTCAGCTGCTTTGATTTTTTGCTCGGGTGCCGGAATGGCCCACGACTCAGTATAAGGTTCTATTGTTATTTGACATTGACAGGCCGGGACCATCCCGAAAGACTTCTTTTTGGGGGTGTGGGGCAATAACGTAAGAAACGATAATGAATATAATTTCAGAAACGAAAGCCATTTAATGTTCGTTCATTAGAAGAAATAACGTCGGCATAGAAGGAGTGGTATTTCGGGGATGCCCTACGCACAGACACAATGGAAAATGCAAATATAATGTAAGTAACTCTTTAGATGAGTTTATACCGCAATTTAATTACTATACAGTAGCTTTAAAGACGGGTTAAGTTGTACTTGTTCGTTCTATGTGGCATATTGTTTTGTACCGCGCACTATCTTGAGGAGAACCATGTCCTTTTACGGAAGCACCTCAAAACCTTCCTCTTTGCTTCTGCTTTCTCTCTCCCTCTCCCCTGCCACAACTGGTCCACTGTCTGCAACCTCGGTCCTGGGCCCTTCCACTCTCCACCTGCACTGCCTCCCTGTCAACCCCTGCACTGGGGGACTGTCTCAGTATCCTACAGCCCCCCCTTGACGTATAATACCCAGTTGCACTGTCCTAGCTATGAAATAATTTCCCGACCTAATATATAAAATGAATAATTTTAATAAAGATCTGATGGTGAGACTAATTTCATTTTTTATGTTTTTAAAACAGGTACATCCTTCATTATTGTATGTGTCACGAGTACCAGACACCGGCGGATGGCTTTTTTAACCGCCAGCTGCTTCTCCGCGTGAACAACGTTACCACCCTGACCATTTTATGGGACGATCGCCAAGTACAATTATGCCCTTACGCGGTACTAACGGCTAGATGCAACATACAGACCGTTGTGGTGGCCTAGTGCCTCGTTGTTGGAACAGCCATGCGATTATCAGTGCGACCGAAGAGCTTATTTTATCGTAAACCAACACCCTGTGTACTGCACACGAACATTGCTTGCCTCAAGACGAACTATTTTGGATCGAAAGCAAAGAAAAATGCAAATCGCTGAATATTCTCAAAACATTTGATGTCAAATAAATGTACTTAGCCAAATGTACAATCTTGCCGTTTGCTTTTAAACCACAGTTTCATATTCCGAATTGAGATCACAGCAGGCTCTCACAAAGCAGCGTACCACCACAAGCCACTCCACAAACTCCTGCGCCAAACACTTTGACACTTACCAACAACGAGTCAAATGTACTCTATTGTTGATTATTTGTAGGGCATTTGCTTGAGAATGGGTTATGTGTCCATACTCTGTCCCTACTCTTGAGTTCAGTGTTATGACTAAAAGAAATGCAAAGATGTTTAAAATGGACTTTGCATTACCAAACAAGGATATCATAATAGCAAGATCTGCTAAACAGCAAGACAAACAAAGATTCATTAATATACTTGAACCAGGCGTTATGACCTGCTATGCCCAGAAATAAATGTTACGGGTGATTGTCTCATGCCTTTTCTATATACACACAAAATATAAAGGGAAGGCTAATTACACAATATTGAATAGGCTAATATAAAAGAATGTACACGTGCACTTAATATTTCACCTTATATACCTTTTCCAGGCTTACACTGTCCAATAGGGAAATAGGGCAATGCACCAACCAAAAATGAAACATGTGGTCCAACTGTACCACTTTTTTGGCCATTGTGTGCCAGTTTGATAAGTTACTTCACCATGTTGCTAATAGTTTTGACCAGTGTTGCTGAATAAATATTCTTTACAATGCACAATTTGCTTCACATTTTATCAATAAACTCCCCATTGGGTACCAATGAAACGGGCTGCTACAAAAGGAATGATTTGCCATGTGCAAATGTGGGCCACTTTTTCATTGGTGCCCGAGACAATTGTATGTCCCAGTCCGACCCTGACCCTTTGCAATCTTTACAGCGTATGTGGTCACCACCCTGTACTTAAGATAAGAACAATTTGCTTTGACGTTTCCCAAAATTCTATTGTTCTGAACTTTTGACACTCTCGATTGATTTGGATGACATTTAACATAGAAGATCCCTGCACATGCTTTTCCAAACTTGACATGTGTAGAGAATGCATTAAACAGTTCAAATGTTATAAAGAAAACAATAGGAAAAAAGCGTTCAGCCTATTGCCATTCATTTTCTCATAGAGGAAAAGGTGCTTCCATTGAACATATGTAGTGCATAAATCCCTGGACAGGTTTGCACAACTTAGAAAATATCTTGGACTCAAAGTTATGTATCTCTGTCTTTTTGTTGGTTTGGCCTAAAAATATGCAGTCATTTTGAAATAATTCAACAGAATAGAAGTGTGCTCATGTACCAAAAAACCTTTACATATCTCGCATGGGGTGTTGCATCTGCAAGGCTTTTCAGAAAGGAAAACCTACTGTTTTAATTTCAATGTGAGCTATTCCCACGGAAATTCTCATTGAAGCCCCCCCAAAAAAGCGCTCAAAATGATATTTGGAAGAGGAAAAGGAGTTGTTTCATATTAGGAGTGTTAGTGGTGGGCATGGAAGCCAATTTCTTACTTACCATTTTCATGGAATCCCACATGATTTCTGCAGGATTTCTACAGATATGTTGCAAAAAGTACTAAATACATATTTAATAGGAACCAGTAAGATAAACGTGAAAATAGAAGAGAGGCAGGGGGGATGTGCACAAGGGGGAGGGGGGTCTAGAAAGGAGGAGGGGTCACAACAAAGATTGCAGTGGAGTTGGTGAAGACTTTTGAATTGTTGAGTGGTTTCCCACCTCAATGGTAACCTGCAATCTTTTCTTTCAATCGGTGATAGCTAATTTCACAGTACACTTGTGGTAGTTCCTTGGTAATTTCACAGTAAATGTATGCATGAACTGAGGGAGTGTCCCAAACAAAGTTTACAAATGTATGCAGAATCATTCAGGGGATTACCAACATTAGTACAGCACCCATGGCTGATGGGATTTGATTGTTTAATTATGAAGGGATATAGGCCTCTGCTGCAGATCTGGCCAGTAACAATGGCAATAGTCCTTAGCCTATTTGGTGTAAGGCGGAGAGTGTAAATGGTGGAGGCTAGGGCCACTGGCCATGGGTGAAGGTAACTGTGAGGTGTGATCTGGTTAGTTACTCTCCAGGGGGATATTGGTTGTGGGTGTTGCCCATGAGCATAGTCTTTTGCCTTATTGTTGAAGCGTGGACTGTGTACACAGGTGAAGGACGTGGCTACTAGCCATGGCCAAAGGTGTCTGCTTACTTATTAGGCAGTGGCATGTGGGCCCTGGAAAAAGGCTAAAGATATAGCATAGCAAAAACCTTGAAATTCACGAAAAATCTTTGCTTGATCTGATTACAAGAGAAACTCATGAAAATCGACAGATACAGGAAGAGAGGACCAGAGTCCTACCATGTTACTCAGCGCATGAGGAAATGGATGATATCACAGCAAGGATTAGAAATTAGATAAAAAATTAACATCATGGGAGAGATCCAGGGGGTTACTCTGAGTTAAAAATATGGTTGTCAATTCACAACCCCCCGCTCGATTGTCATGTCTTTTCCTGTGAAAAATCAGATCATCTAAACTTGGTTTTACTAACGTTTTTTTTATACACAATATATTATAGGGTGGTGGTCACCACCTTATAGTCAAGTGGAGTCGGACTCGCATAGGAATCTCGAAAAAATGAATTGCTAATAACCTTTGACTTATGCATTGTATTTTGTAAATATTCGGAAGACAACTAGGTACTTCCCCCCAGGCTGCATATTTTGGAATGATTTGTTAAAAAATTCAAATGTTATTAAGAAAACAGAATGAAACAAAATGGTGTGGCCTAGTCCCCATCTATTTTCCCATAGACAAAAAAAGGTTTCATTTGCTCCACTGCATCGCCCAAAATACTGAACAGATTTGGACCAAGTGCGAAATAAATTGGGTACAAAGCACTGACTCAAGTCCTTTTTGAGGTTTAGGGTTATTCTAACCAGTAGCTTTTTAAATATTTGATGTAGAAGGGGGTTCCCCTATCAAAATGGATAGCTATATCTTAAATAAATTGCCAAGAAAACGGGTGCTTATAAATGAAACAGCTGCCATCTTCTTTTTCTCTTAATGCAAGAGTTAGCCGCGGCTATAGCCAAGAATATCTGAAAATGAAACACAGGTAAAAGCCATTTCCAGGTCAACAAGCATGCAAATATCATCAGGCTAACGATAGGGTGAGGCAAGAGGACACCAAGTGAAATTTGGGAGTTGGAGGGGATTGAGGGGCTAAGTTTGTAACACTAGGTTTTTCTTTTAGATCGGCTATAGCCATGAATAGCGGACATCTCAAAGCAAACTGTGTCACAGAAACACTGTGTATTGTGGGAGGAATGGAAGAGGGCAGGGGAGGAGAGAAGGCCATCTGAGAAGTGGTTGAGCTGGCACAGCTGAAGGGGGCACTTGGTGAGTGCCTCGGGGGCAGGGATGCATTATGTTTTTTGCCATTTTTCCCGATATCCGGGATAGATATATATTATGACAGTGACAGTGACATCAGGGGGGTAATATTCCTAGCCACAATAGGCATTCAGAATTCCCATCTATGCAGATACCGGGACTGACCATGCTTAGCCTAAAAGCAAGGAAGGAGCTGGCCCCCTCAGGACATGTTGCCTAATAAATGAGCACAAGTTACAAGACCACTTAGAGAAACATGGTCTGTGGGGGCCGACCGCTTAATCTCTTTGAAGCTAAGCAGGGTTGGTCCCCGTTACTGCACGGATGAGAGACAGTCCACAGTCCTGCATGCCGTGTGTTTCCTTAGTTCCTCATGACACACTAAGAAAACCCACAGCATCTGCATTATTTTTTGAAAAACGTGCTACTTTCATTCCTTCAACGTTTTGCACTCTAAAGGTCAAGCTGTCACGAGGCCCACATGAAAAAAGCTTCTATCTCTGGTTAAGTTAGGATCTGCAAATACATGGAGAACTGCAGATCCAGCTTGCACATGCAAGGACAACTAGAATAACATCTTGTTATATATATATATATATTATAGGGTGGTGGTCTCCGCCCTATAGTTTGGGTGAGGCAGACTCCCCTACGAACCTCGAAATATTCTATTGCTAATAACATTTAATTCGTGCAATGTATTTGGCTGAAATTTTGAAGTCAATTAGGGACATGTGAACCCCCGCCTCCCCTGACACCACTACCCCCCTAAGGCCCACCAGAATGCAAAGTTTGGTAAAGATTTGCTAACAGGAAAGTTATTCAGAAAACAAAAAACCCTCAAAAAAACAAAAATCAAAGTTGTGGCATACTTCCTTTAATTTGTCATAGACAAAAATTGTCAATTTTTGCCAGATCACACATCCCAAACCACTGGACGGTTTTGGACCAAGTCCTAAACAACTTGAGAACAAAGTGTTTACTGGAGGCCTTTTTGTGGTTTTGGGTTGGTCTGTGCAATCGTTTTTTAGATATTTTATGGATAAGGGGGTGCCTCATTCTCCAAAATAGATAGCTATATATCAGGTAATTTGGCAAAACCGGGTGTTTTTAGGAATGAAACAGCCGCCACTTTTTTTTCTCTTAATGCGAGAGATAGCCACGGCTATAGCCGAGGGTGTCAGAAAATGAAACACAGGAAAAAAAGCCATTTGCTGGTAAAAAAATGTGCAAATGTGATTAGGCTGTCTTAGAGGACACCAAGTGAAATTTAGGAGTTGTAGGAGATTTAGGGACTGTCTTTGCATCAAAAAGCTTTATGTAGCCTTGGCCATAGCTGTGAATAGCCAACATTTCAAAGGAAACTGCATCACAGAAACAGCATGTGTTGTCTACCATGGGTGTATGGGAAGCAGGCACAGAGCAGGGGGACATTTGGTGATGGCCTGAGGGGTCAGGGAGGCATTATTCCCTACAATTTTGTTCCCGATACCCATGGTTATATAAAGACTATATATAGCCAAGGCTATGTGTAGTTCCATATCCACACTATATATGTATAAGAACGAGCCTGTATGATGAGTACGATACAATATTGGAACTGATCGAACTTGTGTAGTTCATTGAGTCTGTGGATGAGTAGGGAACTACATCCATGGTAATTAGACTTGCACAAATGTAAATGTATGAATTAGAGAGTCTGCTTTCACCCGCCTGGCTTTATAAAGCACGTTCACCCTTCTGGGGGCATGCAAATGTGCTCTGGCATTTAAACAGAGGGCATTCGAGTTGATAAGAATTTTAGCGCATGTGACGCATTTTAACACAAACATTTGTAATGATTAAAAATAGGTTTGTTTTTAACTATTATGAATGATGGACACACCCCAAGCAATCCCGTAGATCTAATGCACTTTGATGATAAACACATGTATGATAAGTCAGGTATTAACCCATTGTTCCATTGTGAAACTGATTTTCCAACATTGTGGCGGTTTTCCGCTTGCCGTTTTACCATTCTTCATGATCACATGATTGCCATGCACGGGATGCAGGGGAGGAGTCTCACACTCGTAATGGTTTATTTTTAAACTTGCCAGTGTTAGCAGAAAATTTGAATAGTACTAGCCTGAAGAAGCTCGGTACACGAGCGGAATGCGTGGCGCTTTCCACCTGGGAGAGTGAGTGCTTTTTAACTTGTCTGTCATGTGGGTAAGCATAATATATGTGCTTGCCTGTTATGTTGTGTGTTTGCACTGAGATGCTAAAATAAAGATCACTTGTTTTTTTTTCTTATGTTACAATCAAAGTCAGTATGTGTTTTTTTATGTTAAGAAATGTGGCCGATTTACACCCTGAAGCACCGGCTACAAGCAGGCAGAGCACTATTTGGCTAAAAGTTGTTTATATATATTTTCACTACAAAAAAACTTTGCTGAGGGGACGTTATGGCTAAGTTGCCCTATGAAAAAGCTGTACACTTTGCTAAAAAAAAAAATGTTCGCCCTCCCCATTATGGTACAAATTAAAACCGAAAACCCCCTGAAATTTGCCAGTTATGGCAGACTGAGCCCCCATACTTGCCATCACCAGTGTGCACTGCTAACAGTCACACCCAGAACATGAAAGATGTATCTGAAATGTAACTGATGACATCACTGACCACATCACATGTTTAGCCCCTTTGTTTTCGTTATATATATATATATATGTACATTCAGTAGAAAAACTTTGTTAAAGGGATGTTATATTTCACAGTGAAACCAAAAACACTGCACAGTCCCCCATTATGGTAAGCTCAGCAACCATACCTCGCAGCATCTACGTGCATTGCTAAGACTAACACCCAGGACATCAAAGAAGACATCACAAATATCATTGATGACAAAAACATTATATATTCAATGTTAAAACATTGTTAAAGGGATGTGTTATGGTTACAATTAAAACCGAAAACCCCAGAAATACGCCAGTTAGGTTAAGCTAAGCAACCATAACTCGCACCACCACCATGCACTGCTAAGACTAACACACAGGACATCAAAGATGAAATCACAAATGTCATTGATGACAACAATGAATATGTTTTATTGCTGTCCTTGATTCCATCATGGCAGGTGTTTCCAAAAATCTGATGCACCGCCTTTTGGACCAATCGGATGCTTGCCAGCAGACAAAACAGGGAAGTGAGTCCAAGGACCGAACACAGATATCAATAATTTTATTTGTACCTACTTTTTGGTTGTTTTAAAAAAAAATTACTGGATAGATATGCACCAGATTTACAAAAGCACGCTTTCGGGACCCTGCATTACTTGTATATATCTGTATATTTACGTCATATGTTCGTATATTTGTTGTATATATCATGCCTTTGCCCTTGTTTTTATTATGCCTGTAACCAAGTGATCCGCCCGGTTGCCCTTGGGCCTGGTGCGCTTTATAAATAAAATAAATACTAAATTCATATTCAGCTATTTCCCTTTTGGTGCACAGGTTACTGAGGTAAAATGTTTATTTCCTTGCACTTGTCCTAACTTTTCAGTGCACCTCTTCCATGGAGCACCTCCACCTATGAGGGTCAAAGAAGTACTCATATGTGTAGAACTGTAGGTAATTGTGTTTCATAAAGTATGTTCTCGAGGTAGTTATATCTTCTTTTTTTACAGACTTGAAAGTGCACGTTATGGCATAATCACTGTGCACATATTACTGTGGACATGGCTAGTATCTGTACCCTTGTGCATACATTGTATCACACCTTTTGTACATTCACTCTTTACTACACCAACAATGCAGTATACTAGCTGCCTCTTTTTTGTAAAAAAATATTTAGTTTTCTAAAGCGCCAACTCACCCATATGCCTCAGAACGCTACAGTAAATATAACATATAATTATAACATAACACATCACTAAGAACCGGCAAACAACACAAAATAAGACACATGCAAAACAAGTCAGTCCATTACAACTCCGAGACTCAAAATAGATGACAGCTTTCCCAGCTTGCTGCAATAGCTCATAACGTATGAGAGATCACTACAGTCACAGCCAATGACAATACACTCTGAGCCATTCATCAAGGACCACTCCTTAATTTGGACTCTCTACAGAAGTCTAAAATCCTAGGTTCTAATACAGCTCCCCCCAAATTTAGACAATAAACTCCCCATTCTTATCTAACCCTGATTGTCCCCATGTACTCACTGTACTTCTATCTGTAGTACTACTATTGTACTCCCATCATGTCTTTCTCTACCTATACAATCTAACCACACTTTCTGTACCTTTATGCAGTCTATGCCCACCGCCTTGACCCCTACCCACCACTCTTCTGCTATAGAATATATTTATGCTTCTGTACTGTTCTGTCATTTTCTCTTATACTGTATATATATCTCAAAATATAAGATGTACTAAATACACACATTCATACATTTGTAATTTCTTATTATTAGAGTTATAACCACAGCTATATGACAGGCAATGTTATTGGGTGAACCACATTCCTGGATAATAGTGGCAATAACTGGAGTGCGTATCTGTGTCTACGAGGGCACATATCACTATGTGGCACACGTGGTCACGGCTATCTGGGTGTCTGTGCTATCTTGGCTAAATGAAGGCCAATGGTGCATTATGTATTTTCACTGGTTGCATAGCCAAGGTTACCTGACATTTTTATCAAAACTGCATCATAAGGGAGAGGACAAGGGAGGTGAGGAGGACATCAAAAGGTTAGGGGGAGATGGCATAGATTTTTAGGGTCACTTGATGAGAGTTCCAAAAAGCCATGGCTACTAAACAGACAACCTCATCGGGTGTTGCCATACCGGCGAGTTATACCGGGCAGCGAATCGCACATTGGCATGTTAATGTATCTCATCAATAGTTTGGTTGTTGGTCTACACGCAGCTATCAATAATAGCTGAGGATATTCAGCCCTACACTTCTGTGCAGATCATATTATTCTGTGGGTGTTAGACTACACAATTTTTCATGTAGTTCAGTTTCTATTTACTCACCTCTACCTTTGTCTCATTTGAACTTTTAAAGGTTGGCAATGTCTGTTTTGTAGAAGGTACAAATGTACACTTCTCTGTGGCTACCAGAAGTTGTTTATAGCCACGGTTTGAATAGCCGCGGCTATAAAGGGATGGTTGAAATATAATGTATCTATGAATTTCAGTGTTTGTAATTGGTTGGTGTTAGTGTTGTAATTGTGTACTTGCCCGTGATAGGTTACAGTGAAAATGTGTCGGCCATTTTATTATTTTGCTTATATAGTCCTTTTTTTGTGCTATTGATTTTGAAATGTATAAAAGTCACAATGTTGTCTACTTTTCTCATTTTTATTGCAGAGCTCACAGAATACACATACTGAGTGTGTGGCAGAAGTGAAAGTAAGTGTCACAACATATTTTCATATTTAAAGGTTTATTTGCAGTGTTGTGTTTGTCAGCTATATTAACCACTGCTATAAGATTGCATATATTGCCACTATTTACCATCTACACACATCTACTGGCAGTTATTTGTACCATAGAAGTGTTTAGAAAGTGTATTCTTCTTAACATTGCAGCAGTAGAAATGTTATTGCTGCTCATACACCGATGTATTGCCATTGTTTTACTCAGTTGCTATCAAATGTAGCCATCCCTGTTTGTATAGCTGTGCATTAGCAGTGTTATATTCTGATGTTCTTATAAAAAGCTATCCTTCAGATGAAGCACATTTATTTATTTATGAAGCTACACTATTTTATAAGCACTGCAATCAGAATACGTATATTGCCAACATTGTACATCTGCTGTTACCAAATTCCACTTAAAAGTATTGTAGAAACGGTTTGCAATTGCTTTTACATTACTTGTCAATACGGTACAGATGGTGGGGCTCCTAATTCACCAATTCATTTTTTAACTTCCATTAAAATGCTGCTAAAACAATATTTTTAAAAGAACATTCCCCTTGTTCTACACAGGTTACAAGTTAATAAAAAAAACTGTTTACAAATATCTTTTACTGAGCTGCTATTAAATACAGTGATTCTTGTTCATATATCTATGCATTGACAGTGTTATATTATAATGCTCATTGATATAGCTATCTCTAAAATGTAGCATGTTCCTCTAGATATAAAGCTACACTATTTTATAAGCACTGATATCAGATTACATGCAGTACCAATATAGAACACCTGCTCTCATTAAGTTTGACTTACCAGTTTTGTAGAAATGTTGTAAGGTACAAATGGTGGGGCTCCTAATTAACTTTTGCATTTTTTTCACTTTCCATAAAATGCTGCAAAAAAAATCCAACTAATTGTTTTTTCAGAAAGTATGTTGTCTTACTAATTGTACACATATATTATTACAGTTAGAAAAGCATAACATATGATATAATCACTATGCAGATGTTACTGTGTCTATGGCCATGATGGGACAATCCAATTTTGGCTTACAGTTCATAGAGTTTTCCTTACTGAAACATTGGGTGCTGGTGGAATGGGAGCAGGTGGTTTTGAGGTACCAGTAGGAGAAGTTGTGGCTTCGAAGTTGGTTGGAGGTGTTGGGTGGTGGTTTGAGGTGGTCCTGGAGTAGGGGCAGATACTCACTGATGTAATAAACTAAGTCCATACATCCTCAGCTTGTGGTGCTCATGGGCCGTTCTGTTTTAATTTTCAACATTATTCTAGTTTACCTGTAGTAGATGATTGATAAGGACAGATGTGCCAAAGCTCTCTGATAGAACAGTTGAAGGGCCACAATGTTGCAGTGCAAATTATGACGTAATCACTGTGAACTTATTATTGTGGATATGGGTAGTGTTTCTACCTGTGTGACTGTTGTGTACCCCACCGTGTCTACATTTACTGAACCTTCCCCATCCTCTCTATTGCAACTGCCCACCATACTTCCCCATTTATCCTCACCGAGATTATCTAACACTGAATATCCCCATCCATTCATTATACTCACATTTTCTCTACCTTTATAGTACCCCTACTGTCTCTTCCCTTATCGAAATACCATATCCACGCCCTGTATGTCCTCATTCAGTCTATCCCTGTCTCGACACATTTTCAATAGTGTAGGTCTCTTCTGCGGTGGGAGCAGTTTTGGAACTGAACCTACATCATTCTCAACCACTTCTGTCAGACATGATGTTAAAAGTCAGAGAGAGAAGGAAAATATAAAGCATGTGCTACCATCTCTATATCCACTGAACCTGTCCCCACCCTCTCTACTGCAACCACCCACCATACTCCCTCTACTTTATCCTTACCGATATTACCTAACCCTGTCTATCCCTATTGCGAGAAACCAGAAGGTGTCTCACCCGCTAGTCCCTGCAGATATCTCTCTCAGGTGACCAGGGCACGGCCATCAACTTTGGATCCAGACCCTCGGGTTGGACCAGTGTGGGAGGGTCACCTGGGTGAGGGGCCTTCGGTGAGTGGGACACCGGATGGTGAGACGCGGTATATCTCTATTCCCTGTAACACTTTTAACCCATCCTACCAGGTAGGATATGTGGGAATCTTACCCTCTCCCCTTTCCCTTCTCTAACACTTTCACATGGACATTCCGTTCTGGGAGAAAACAGGCTCACACCCGAGCAGTGTTTCTGATATGTCCTGCTACTATGGTCAGGCGAGGTCAGGCAATTACTGACAATCACTCACACCTGACTTCCATTAAACTTCCCCACACTGATAAAAGGCAGAGCATGAGAGCATACTCTGAGCTAGGCAAAGCATACGAAGGAACAGCATTTTCGAGTTGGCAGCTGAACGAAAGGAGAAAGATGGCAAACCAGGGAGGGTTCATAAGAAGGAAATTACCCTTCACCTTTCCGGCACAACGCTGTTACTTTCAAGAAACCTTCGAGGAAGAAAGCGTAAGGCCAGGAAACCAGACTGAAGAATCCTGCATCATGTGGTGGAGATACCGAGGGCCCTCCCACGTAACTGACCAAGGCAGGGAGGAGCAGCAGCAGCAGTCATATCTTCCTTGGCTCCAAGAACAAAGAGACACCAGAGAGAAACACAGCCGATGAGTCGGGGAGACCGGCCTGTGTTGAAGTCCGGTTGCAAGCAGCAAAATTGTATAATGAGCGATAGAACAAACATTGTTAAACGGGTGTGGTGAGAGACACTAGTAAAGCTAAACTGTTGATGAATGTTTGAACTTAAGAAGGAAAGAAAGGATACCGTTGTGACAGAGTGGTACAGTACTGTGAATGTGCTCAGTCGAAGGTCTATGGGCCTCATTACAACCCAGGCGTTATGGGGTTAACGGCGCCGTAAAAGGTGTCAGCGCCCGTAAAACCTTAACGCCTGATTACGAGGTCCCTTTGCAGGTTGCAATTTAACGCCTGCTTTTGGCAGGCGTTAAAAAACCAACCCGCAAAGGGACCTATGAGGTAATTACGGCACCGTAATTTACGGTGCTGTAATTAGCGCCTTCCCCATTCCCATTGAGCCCTATGGGGCAAAAATGGGAATGGGGAAGGGCCATGGCGGCATGGGGAATTACCACCCTGCCAACCTCGGGATGGGGTGGTAATTCCCCATTTCGCCATGGCGGAGTCGGTAAGTTACCGGCATGGACCATGGAGCTATTAGCACCATGGTCCAACGCCTGGGTCATAATGAAGCCCTATGTGAGGTATCCCGCCAAGAGAAACAAAAGTAGAAGATTGATGAGAATATGTGTGTGAAGTGAATTGAAGTGGTCCTGTGACAGTGTAACCAAAACACATTGCACCTTCAAAAGTCTTTGATTTTGACATCAAGAGGATCTGAGCCCTAATGAGGGAGATCCATGGTCTGAGCCCGAATTAGGGAGACCAAGTGTGAACATTGTGATAAAAAGGGGGTCCACGCCCGAAGGAGAGAGACCCTGATGAACACTGAAAGTGAGAACTTGTGCCGTGAAAATCCTCATAGGAATAAAACTTTGAGAGTGTTTGTTATGACAGACCCTCTGCAGTAAGAGACTGTTATTGGAAAAAAGGCTTTGGCAGAAGACCTTGATGTCTGTGCTTTGAACTCTATCCCCATGGCCGAGAGAGAAGCTATAGTGTGTGCGAAGCTTGCATGTGCCCCATTGCCCCATGCTGAAAATGGGGGGAAGGGAAAAGAAACTGCTCAGCCTTCCTGACATATTATTTCTTGAACTTTTTTCTGCATGCATACAGCATTATCACACATCCTTTTGTACTTAGAATTAAGGATTGACAATAGCTTTATTAGTATAGGCCCTTTTATTTGACAGAGACTTGACACGGACTGCATTATTATTTTTTTGATGGCCGTAGCTTGCTCCCATCTTTGGATTTAGGTTTAGATAGGCATTCAACCAACCCATTTGAAGTTCAATAAACATCCTTGAACTGTGATCACTTCTGTCTGCCTTCATTGTTTGATACCATGCCTTCCTTACACTACCCACTGATCCTACTGGCACCTTTTCTACCACCATTGTACCTTTACGGTCTCTTCCCTGATTCATACTACTTACCCACAATCTCTCTACCCCTACCAGGGTACTGCCACCCTCTTGACCCCTACCCACCCAACTTACTGCTATTTAATGTATTTACCCTTTATTTTGGGAATGGTGGTCCTTCACAAGGAGCTCACAGAAACAGTCAATGTATACCATGGATTTTCTCGTATGGGTTTTTTCAATCCATCTTAGATTTTTTCCCCAATGACCCAATGATTATTATATGCAAAGCAAAGAAAAATATATAATTATGGCTATAGCCACAGCTACAAAGCAACATTTTGAAAAATAAATTACTGTAATTCAAAAGACATAAAATAGATTACATAAGATGTTGCGATTTTATTTTGCAGTCTGGTCTTCATTTCATCTATTTTTTGTAATTAGGATGGCTCTTAAAAACGTCGCTTTTGGGGATGGAGAGAGGGGGGTGGAACAGGGATGGAAAAAAATATTAGGCTAAAACACATAACAAAGTGTATTAAAAAAAAAGGAACATATATTTGTAGATTTTTGCTTTTTTTATTATTTATTTTTTGGAATAAAGAGGGAAACAAAATTGCCACTTAAGAAAAAACTAGGGATGGCAATGAATCTGATGTTCAGACACACTCTTTTGCCAATGCCCTACTGTAACATCTCCCGTGGCAACCCATTTGATGCATACCTTGCACATGATTTTCATGACAGATACATTGTTTGCTGGTAGCATGGTAGCAGGTGGATGTGAAGTTTCAGGAGGTGAAGATGTGACTTTGATATTGGTTGGAGTTATTTTGATGGTGGATGCAGGTTGTGATGGAGGAGGTGTAGTTACTTGCTGATGTAATGAACAAGATCCATGCATCCCGATATTATGATGCTGATGAGCTTTCCATATACATCATCAAAATCATCCCAGTGGACTCATACTAGATGATTGAAAAGCAGCACTGTCCCCGAGCTATGTAACAGAACATTTGAAGGGCCCCATCATAGCATCTTCTGGCACGTGGTGCATTGAACCTCCTCAGCCTCTTTTCTGCAACAGTGTGCCTTTGCAAGAAAGTACCTCCAACTGTCTGATGCAGTCTTCATTCCCGTAGCCATTTTACTTGATGTGGAGGGATTCGAAACACAGACTACATTGTCCTCACTGCTGCCAGTTGGGTCAGACATGCTGTTAAAAGACTGACAGGGGATTAAAATATAAAACAACAAAAATGAGAACTCCAAAAGGACAATGCCACAAAAAAATGTTTAAAAAAATTAATTTTAAAAATAAAACAAAGAATAGTCAAACAGAACAAGTAACAAGACAGGGGAAAAGAGGACTGGGTACAAAGTGGGTAAAAAGGATGGAGAACTAAGGTATGAGAAGTGACTGAGGAAACCTGTTCACTAGAAAGGACTGAAAGCAATGATACATGTTTGTGGATTTGCTTTAGGTGTGGTGAATATCCACAGTTACAGAATTTCACGTGTTCTGATTGGACAATTTTCTATGCATAGATTCCCTCATATGGCATGGGCGTAGCCACATCTATGCATACCATGCTGTCATTAGCTGATTTGTTGACACAGATATATGTCATGTGTACCCGCACAGTTGTAGCATGCGTTCTGATTTGACAATGTTTTATGCACAGATTCCGTCATACCACGTGGGCGTAGTCGCATCTATGCATCCCGCACTGACATTGGCTGGTTTTGTTGACACAGATATATGTCATGTGTACCCACGCAGCTATATCACGCATTCTGATTGGACAATTTTACACATGCAAATTTGATCATAGGGCATGGGCGTATTTTTGCAAAGGTAGCGGGCTCCCCTCTCTCGAAAGAACAGACCTGATAACCTGTTCAGTGGTTATTAACCACTTGAGAGTTCGCAGCCACTGCTTTTACTCACTGTGCCTTTCACAGATGGGAAATATCCATTTGCATATTAGTCTTTGTTCTGCCCAGGGGCAGTCCAGCACCGAAATGCAATGGCAATCCCAACCTGAACGAGAGTACCACCAGCAACCCCATACACGTGTTTCACCCTTGTTGGGGATCATCAGTGAGGTGAAGCTGATGCCTCTCTAAGCACAGTGAGAGGGAGACCACGTCTGGTTGCCCCCAGGAGACCTAGGGTTACCAATCCCAGGTTCCTTGAAAAATAGTTTTGCAAAGGTAGCGGGCGCCCCTCTCTCGAAAGAACAGACCTGATAACCTGTTCAGTGGTTATTAACCACTTGAGAGTTCGCAGCCACTGCTTTTACTCACTGTGCCTTTCACAGATGGGAAATATCCATTTGCATATCAGTCTTTGTTCTGCCCAGGGGCAGTCCAGCACCGAAATGCAATGGCAATCCCAACCTGAACGAGAGTACCACCAGCAACCCCATACACGTGTTTCACCCTTGTTGGGGATCATCAGTGAGGTGAAGCTGATGCCTCTCTAAGCACAGTGAGAGGGAGACCACGTCTGGTTGCCCCCAGGAGACCTAGGGTTACCAATCCCAGGTTCCTTGAAAAATAGTTTTGCAAAGGTAGCGGGCGCCCCTCTCTCGAAAGAACAGACCTGATAACCTGTTCAGTGGTTATTAACCACTTGAGAGTTCGCAGCCACTGCTTTTACTCACTGTGCCTTTCACAGATGGGAAATATCCATTTGTATATCAGTCTTTGTTCTGCCCAGGGGCAGTCCAGCACCGAAATGCAATGGCAATCCCAACCTGAACGAGAGTACCACCAGCAACCCCATACACGTGTTTCACCCTTGTTGGGGATCATCAGTGAGGTGAAGCTGATGCCTCTCTAAGCACAGTGAGAGGGAGACCACGTCTGGTTGCCCCCAGGAGACCTAGGGTTACCAATCCCAGGTTCCTTGAAAAATAGTTTTGCAAAGGTAGCGGGCGCCCCTCTCTCGAAAGAACAGACCTGATAACCTGTTCAGTGGTTATTAACCACTTGAGAGTTCGCAGCCACTGCTTTTACTCACTGTGCCTTTCACAGATGGGAAATATCCATTTGCATATCAGTCTTTGTTCTGCCCAGGGGCAGTCCAGCACCGAAATGCAATGGCAATCCCAACCTGAACGAGAGTACCACCAGCAACCCCATACACGTGTTTCACCCTTGTTGGGGATCATCAGTGAGGTGAAGCTGATGCCTCTCTAAGCACAGTGAGAGGGAGACCACGTCTGGTTGCCCCCAGGAGACCTAGGGTTACCAATCCCAGGTTCCTTGAAAAATAGTTTTGCAAAGGTAGCGGGCGCCCCTCTCTCGAAAGAACAGACCTGATAACCTGTTCAGTGGTTATTAACCACTTGAGAGTTCGCAGCCACTGCTTTTACTCACTGTGCCTTTCACAGATGGGAAATATCCATTTGCATATCAGTCTTTGTTCTGCCCAGGGGCAGTCCAGCACCGAAATGCAATGGCAATCCCAACCTGAACGAGAGTACCACCAGCAACCCCATACACGTGTTTCACCCTTGTTGGGGATCATCAGTGAGGTGAAGCTGATGCCTCTCTAAGCACAGTGAGAGGGAGACCACGTCTGGTTGCCCCCAGGAGACCTAGGGTTACCAATCCCAGGTTCCTTGAAAAATAGTTTTGCAAAGGTAGCGGGCGCCCCTCTCTCGAAAGAACAGACCTGATAACCTGTTCAGTGGTTATTAACCACTTGAGAGTTCGCAGCCACTGCTTTTACTCACTGTGCCTTTCACAGATGGGAAATATCCATTTGCATATCAGTCTTTGTTCTGCCCAGGGGCAGTCCAGCACCGAAATGCAATGGCAATCCCAACCTGAACGAGAGTACCACCAGCAACCCCATACACGTGTTTCACCCTTGTTGGGGATCATCAGTGAGGTGAAGCTGATGCCTCTCTAAGCACAGTGAGAGGGAGACCACGTCTGGTTGCCCCCAGGAGACCTAGGGTTACCAATCCCAGGTTCCTTGAAAAATAGTTTTGCAAAGGTAGCGGGCGCCCCTCTCTCGAAAGAACAGACCTGATAACCTGTTCAGTGGTTATTAACCACTTGAGAGTTCGCAGCCACTGCTTTTACTCACTGTGCCTTTCACAGATGGGAAATATCCATTTGCATATCAGTCTTTGTTCTGCCCAGGGGCAGTCCAGCACCGAAATGCAATGGCAATCCCAACCTGAACGAGAGTACCACCAGCAACCCCATACACGTGTTTCACCCTTGTTGGGGATCATCAGTGAGGTGAAGCTGATGCCTCTCTAAGCACAGTGAGAGGGAGACCACGTCTGGTTGCCCCCAGGAGACCTAGGGTTACCAATCCCAGGTTCCTTGAAAAATAGTTTTGCAAAGGTAGCGGGCGCCCCTCTCTCGAAAGAACAGACCTGATAACCTGTTCAGTGGTTATTAACCACTTGAGAGTTCGCAGCCACTGCTTTTACTCACTGTGCCTTTCACAGATGGGAAATATCCACGTCTATGCATCTCACGCTGTCATTGACTCATTTGTTGATGCAGATATATTTCATGTGTACTCGAACACCCACAGCATGCATTCTGATTGGACAATGCTGCGGGCACGTATTTGTCATAACCCCATCAATGAAATGTGCACTGTGTTTGGCTGATTGGTGTAGCCGCATACACCCTGTATATGTTGCAGGAAGCCCCTTGACTTTTCCTCATTTCTTTTGGGATCTTGGTTCCTGACACATCTGCGTAATCTTCCAAAAACTACGCAAAACTTGCAGACTATATTTCCCAATCCCTTTTTGTCCTCCCTTAGTCCTAAAACTATTTCCTTTGTCTTGTGTGGGTTATATTACATTTATTATTTTATTTTATTATTAATTTTTGTGAAAGTTGTTTTCACTTTAAGTGGCAAAGAATTGTTTTCTGGGGTCTTTATTTTATTATTTCATTTTCCTCCATGTTCGACATGTTGTCTAAACACAGCGGTGATGAGGAGGAGGTTTGGGTCTCTACTGCTTTACTTCCACGCAAGACGCAGTGTGAGATGAAGACAACATCGGATAGCTGGAAATGGTTTATGGCGGAACAACTTCATAGCCAGAATAAGGTATAGGAGGTCACGTGCACCTTGTGCACAATAACACTGTGGAGGGGTCCAGCATAGGCACCATCTCAAAGTCTGGGGACTTCGGCACTCATTAAGCAGCTTGTGAGAGTTCACTGGGATTATGTTGGTGAGACATAACGGCTAGCTCATTTTAAACATAAACTAATGGTGCACAGACCCCAGTCAGTACAGCACTATCTAAGAAACACATCCTTCTCTGTTGCTACAAAATCTTTTGTCCTTCAGGCTAGATTACCACCAGAATCAAGTGCATCCTCAGGTGGTATGCCAAGGACTACTACTGAACCTCCTCCACTGCTACCAGCCCACAATCTGATGCAGTACAAAGTCATGTTTTACCTATTATTCTAAGTGTCAAACCCTAATGATCTTTCCTACCCAGTTCCACCCTCTTCTTCCCTCTCCCTCATAGCGACCCTTTCCAGGGTCAAGTTTACAGTTATAAAAGTAGACAATAACAAACACAGAATCTATAAATGGATCAATAATGTTTAATTTGTCATTTTAATATAGTGTGTGTTAAAAGAAAATGGTTTATAGCCATTGGGCCTCATTACACGGACGGCGGTAAGGGTTAACGGTCACCGTTAAAGGCAACGGTGACCGTTAACCCTTACCGCCGTACTACGAGGTCCCTTTGCGGGTTGGAGGATTTAACGCCTGCTTCTTGCAGGCGTTAAAATCCAACCCGCTAAGGGACCTCGGAGCTAATTACGGCACCGCAAAATTGCGGTGTCGTAATTAGCGCCTTCCCCATTTCCATAGAGCCCTATGGGGCAGAAATGGGAATGGGGAAGGGCAATGGCGGAAAGGGGATTTACCGCCCCTCCAACCTTGGAATGGGGCGGTAAATCCCCTTTCCGCCAAGGATGTGCCGGTATTTTACCGGCATGAGCCATGGTGCTAATAGCGCCATGGCTCACCGCCTTCCGTGTAATGAGGCCCAAGTATCAAATGCAATAGCATCAAATGCCATACCAGAGAAAAAAAACCTCGAAAAGAAAAGCATCAAATGCATTTTTTTCATGTTTTTTGTAATGGGGGTTCACCTCAACCCCCCTTTTTTAACCTTTAAACCCAATTTTAATTAAAGTAAACCCTTTACCTTTGAAACAAAGTGTTCAATTATTTATTTCTCTGGTATGGCATTCGATGCTATTTCATTTGATGCAATAACCAGACACCAAATAAAACCCATTTGATCATATTTTTTCATAGCCGAAGCTATACTTCATGGCAACTGGAGATACAAACCCAGCCGTTGCTGCTATTAACCACACCTGCAGTTTAAGCAATCACAGTCACCTTCCGTAGATGCGGCTATGAAATAAATGATGCTTTAAAAATTACATATGTAGATATATGTGTGGTAGAAAGTATTTTAAAGATCTATTTTAAGATATATTGAGTATAGTCATTGAACAATATTAATGTAAGAATGTAATGACTTTTAACCTAGAATAACCTGTTGTTATATAAAGAATATATGCCCCAAAATGCTTTTCTTGGTGCTTAAACTTAAATGCAGTTAGATGGGGTTGTGCAATGTATTACAACAGTCACCAATAGACCGGCCACAAAACAAGAGGCTTGTAGCATGCTGCTTAACCAAAGTGTGTGATCCTTATGACATTATTCAATCTCAATGCACATTGCACATTGCATAAACACATTTTCAAAGTCTTCAATATTTTATACACAACAATACCCCGTTAAAATGAGCCAAATCAGTTTGTGTTTGATAATCATCTTTGAGTGATGGGTTGCAACGGTTTTAAAATATAGAGTAGCCGTGCCCACAGGCCATGTCCAAAGGTCTGACAGTGTTCTAAAATATACAGTGGGCACAGCCAAAGGCCATGGCCACTGGCCATGTGCGGCAAGAATGTATGGAATAACAAAATCCTTGATATTCAAGGAAAAAACTTTAGTTGCAGGAACGTTAAGGTGAGAACGTAACACATCAAAACCCCTATAAATCAGCTAAAGTCACCTTAACTTAATGCCCCCTGTTGTGCAGCATATGACCTCAATGATGACATCATGGATGACATCAGCAAAATCTAAATACACAATAAGAGTATCATACAAATAAATAACTATATACACAAAACCTATGTTTCATTTTTGTACAAACGTTCTTTCATTTTACAACATATGAACTTTACAGAGCATTTATGCAACCTTAACCAGGAAACCAGGACATATAACCTAACTATGTCATCGGTATTACAAAAATAATATACAGATAGGTCTATTTTATACAATTATTTTGAGTGTAAATCATTTTCTCTAGTAAAACCATTATTTCTAATAATTGGTAGACAAGAAACACTTTCCTGTATGTAAATATATGAGTACTTAATATAAGCTACAATGAGTATCTTGGAAATGCAATTTCAATACTTCTTTTTGGCTACCTATACACAAAAGAAGTTAATAAAGACATTTTATAATGTGCAGTTAAAATGTGAATTGTTAAATAATATTTCTGTTTGCACAGAAGCTTGTGTGCATTGTGGAATTCCTTTTTCTCTATTAAACCAAAGTTTACTTTCAAATATTCTATTATTTTCAAATCTGTGTGCATCCTTTTTTAGCCACCCAAACACAAAAGAAGTTAAAAAAATGTTTGTCTAATCTACTCTACACAAATGAGTTTGTATTTTATTTAACAATTTTTTTCATATTTCATTTTTTTAAAGTCCACAAAGTAATCACAGGGCACAATCCCAGACTTTTCTCGAAACTACCACACTTTAAATAGAAGTAATTTAAAGAATCGGCCAACTACTAATTCATTTATTACAATACTTTCTTGTACAGTCTGTGTGTGTCCTTATTTTCACCACCTAGACACATAAGAAGTAAAATCTTCCCATACAAATCTAAATAGTGGCCAGATATGATTTCTTTTTAAAACGGTGTACTTTATTTTCATCAATCTACATCCTAATGATTACCTTTTTTAAATGTAAACAGTTATCAACATCAACACTCCATAGCACTCAAGAAAATGTATATGGAACCACTTATATAGACCATTACTTACTCTAATATACAAGTAGAAGATCGCAGAATGCCATTTTTTTCTAATGTATATAATCTTAACATTCTAATATATGCATTTATTTGTTAGTGATTTTATATTACAAACTACTAAATATCTATCTTTTAATTTACATAAAACATGTATTACCTATTCTCCCATTTCAAACATCCATTTTGCATGTCTATAGTCACAAAGAATATACAACATATTCTAAAACGTTGGTTCTTGAAACATTAAGTCAACATTTTTAAACTCTTTGGCAATCTAGCTTGGTCTGTGACTATAGGGTCATTGCAGACAAGCCAATCTACTTCTGTAAGCACCGATGTTGTGAAATGTCCCCAGTGAATGGATGCTCCCTAATGAAAAATAAATGCCTGTGTTTTAAAGGTTTTGTTGCACATAGAAACCTGTGTATTTACAAAATTCATAACCGACATGCTACGTTTCCTACCATCTATACTATAGCACTCATCATAGCCTTGGCAGTAATTGCGCTACGATACCGCCAATGCTATTAGCATGACAGCTACTCAGCCCGGCACTATAAGGAGCAGTAAGGCAGTAATTCCCAATTTTTATGAGAGTCCATAGGACTCTATGTGGATTTTTAGTGCTATTACCACAGGCGGTAATAGCACCAGCAGAAATAGTGCCGAAAATGGGCGGAAGGCTGGAGATTTACTTCTAGTTTAGAGCTGAATGTAAATCTCCAGCTTTCTCCCCACAGTCAGAATTGGGTTGAGCGGTAATGTGACAGTAACAGCATTACTACCACATTTTTACTGCTCCACTCATCCCCTGAGGAGGCCCTATATCTCTGACTTATTATTATGAGGTACTTATTAAAACCTAGATTTTGCAGTGTTGAGTGTAAATTATAACTGAAGTCCCTGCATTGAATATCATGAAAAGCTTTAGCTATGAGATCAGAAAAAATGAAACTTTTCTGATCAGGAGCAGAGAGCTTTTTCTGTAACATATGGAGTAGTTTGCTCTTTGTGACATTGTGGACACTCATCCCTCCACTTTTAAGATATTCTTACATATCTATCTACTACACTAACTGTTTTCTGACTAGCCCTCGAAAATAGTCACTTCAAATTCTTAACTATCTTGCTGTGTATTTTGAGAAAAATGTTCACTTCCACTGGCAACAGGTACTATACTTCGGATTGACATTGCTAAATGTGTGGTTTTTCATCTACAGATACTTTAAGAATTGAAAGTTCCACACATACCTGTTTCTATACAGTTGAAGCTATTTCTTGCATCAGTGGTGTCATTTGAAATATCAGACAAAAAGTTGCATTTGAATAGCATTCAACTTCTGTTTGATTACTAAATCTACAATTGGGGTATGACATATTTGTTTGAATTCCAACACTGCTATATTCTCTTGTTTTGCTGACTTAAGAGGGACCACTTTATTTGAATATAGCTTCAACGGATGCTTATTTTGTCTTGCTAAAGTATTAACCGGAAGAAGTATAGGGCCAAGGTTGCAGCATACACTGCATGTAATCTATTATATTCTTAAATGCAGGAAATATCAGCTGTCACTTTCTATTAATCAAAGTTTATTAAAAATATATGTTCAATATTTTGTACACGTGACAGGGCTACATATATGCCAGTGCGTTTTCAAAGTCTGCAAACTTTTATACATAACAATACCCCTGTTAAAATGAGCCAACATCAGTTTGTGTTTGATAAACGTCTTTGAGTTATGGTTTGCAGCTTTTTTTAAATATAGAGTGGCCGTGCCCACTGGCCATGGCCAAAGGTCTGACAGTGTTCTAAAATATACAGTGGGCACAGCCAAAGGCAATAGCCACTGGCCATGTGCGGCAATAATGTATGGAATAACAAAATTCTTGATATTCAGGGAAAAAAAAACATTAGTTGCAGGGATGTTAAGGTGAGCAATACTTTGTAATAAAACCCTTGAAATTCAAGGAAAATATTTTAGTTGCAGGGACGTTAAGGTGAGGACGTAACACAACAAAACCCCTAAAATTCAGCTAAACCCACATTAACTTCATGCCTCCTGTTGTGCAGCCTATGTCCACAATGATGAAATCACAGATGACATCAACAAAATCTAAATACACAATAAGAGTATCATACAGATAAATAACTATATACACAAAACATATGTTTCATTTTTGTACACACTTACTTTCATTTTAAAACATATGAACTTTACTTAGCAGTTTATTTAACCTTAACCAGGAAACCTGGACATATACCCTAACTATGTCATCGGTTTTACAAATAAAATATACAGAAATGTCAACATTATACAATTATTTTGAGTGTAAATCATTTTCTCTAGTAAAACCATTATTTCAAATAATTGGTAGACAAGAAACACTATCCTATATGCAAATACAGAATAGTGTTTCAAATCCTACAAGCCACAATGAGTATCTTGGAAATGCAATATTCATACTTCTTGGAAAATGTGTGTGTGTCCTTGTTTTGGCCACCTACACACATAAGAAGTTAATAAAGAAATTTCATAATCTACAGTTAAAATGTGAATTGTTATTTAATATTTCTATTCACACAGAAGCTTGTGAGCATAGTGGAATGCCTTTTTTTCCTATTAAACCAAAGTTAACTTTCAAATATTCTATTTATCTTTATATTACCATTAAAATGCTTATGTTAAAATGTGTGTGTGTTCTTTTTTGGACACCTACACACAAAAGAAGTTATTAACATGTTTGCCTTATCTACTCTATACAAATGAATTGATATTTGTTTTTACTTTTTTTTTCATATTTCTTTTTTTTAAAGTCCACAAAGTAATCACAGGACACAATCCCGGACTTTTGTCGAAACTACCACCCTTTAAATAGAAGTAATTTAAAGAATCGGCCAACTAATACTTAATTTATTACAATACTTTCTTGTACAGTTTGTGTGTGTCCTTATTTTTCTCCACCTCGACACATAAGAAGTAAAATCTTCCTATACAAATGTAAATAGTGGTCAGACATGATTTCTTATCAAAACGGTGTACTTTTTTTTTTGTCGATCTACATCCTACTGATTACCTTTTTCAAATGTAAATATTTATCAACATCTACACTCCATAGCACTCAATAAAATGTATATGGAACCACGTATATAGCTCAGTACTTATTATAATATACAAGTAGAAGATCGCAGATGCCATTTTTTTCTAATGTATATAATCTTAACATTCTAATATATGCATTTATTTTGTAGTGATTTTTTATTACAAACTACTAAATATCTATCTTTTAATTTACATAAAACATGTATTACCTATTCTCCCATTTCAAACATCCATTTTGCATGTCTATAGTCACAAAGAATATACAACATATTCTAAAACGTTGGTTCTTGAAACATTAAGTCAACATTTTTAAACTCTTTGGCAATCTAGCTTGGTCTGTGACTATAGGGTCATTGCAGACAAGCCAATCTACTTCTGTAAGCACCGATGTTGTGAAATGTCCCCAGTGAATGGATGCTCCCTAATGAAAAATAAATGCCTGTGTTTTAAAGGTTTTGTTGCACATAGAAACCTGTGTATTTACAAAATTCATAACCGACATGCTACGTTTCCTACCATCTATACTATAGCACTCATCATAGCCTTGGCAGTAATTGCGCTAGGATACCACCAATGCTATTAGCATGACAGCTACTCAGCCCGGCACTATAAGGAGCAGTAAGGCAGTAATTCCCAATTTTTCTGAGAGTCCATAGGACTCTATGTGGATTTTTAGTGCTATTACCACAGGCAGTAATAGCGCCAGCAGAAATAGTGCCGAAAATGGGCGGAAGGCTGGAGATTTACTTCTAGTTTAGAGCTGAATGTAAATCTCCAGCTTTCTCCCCACACTCAGAATTGGGTTGAGCGGTAATGTGACAGTAATAGCATTACTACCACATTTTTACTGCTCCACTCATCCCCTGAGGAGGCCCTATATCTCTGACTTATTATTATGAGGTACTTATTAAAACCTAGATTTTGCAGTGTTGAGTGTAAATTATAACTGAAGTCCCTGCATTGAATATCATGAAAAGCTTTAGCTATGAGATCAGAAAAAATGAAACTTTTCTGATCAGGAGCAGAGAGCTTTTTCTGTATCATATGGAGTAGTTTGCTCTTTGTGACATTGTGGACACTCATCCCTCCACTTTTAAGATATTCTTACATATCTATCTACTACACTAACTGTTTTCTGACTAGCCCTCGAAAATAGTCATTTCAAATTCTTAACTATCTTGCTGTGTATTTTGAGAAAAATGTTCACTTCCACTGGCAACAGGTACTATACTTCGGATTGACATTGCTAAATGTGTGGTTTTTCATCTACAGATACTTTAAGAATTGAAAGTTCCACACATACCTGTTTCTATACAGTTGAAGCTATTTCTTGCATCAGTGGTGTCATTTGAAATATCAGACAAAAAGTTGCATTTGAATAGCATTCAACTTCTGTTTGATTACTAAATCTACAATTGGGGTATGACATATTTGTTTGAATTCCAAGACTGCTATATTCTCTTGTTTTGCTGACTTAAGAGGGACCACTTTATTTGAATATAGCTTCAACGGATGCTTATTTTGTCTTGCTAAAGTATTAACCGGAAGAAGTATAGGGCCAAGGTTGCAGCATACACTGCATGTAATCTATTATATTCTTAAATGCAGGAAATATCAGCTGTCACTTTCGATTAATCAAAGTTTATTAAAAATATATGTTCAATATTTTGTACACGTGACAGGGCTACATATGTGCCAGTGCGTTTTCAAAGTCTGCAAACTTTTATACATAACAATACCCCTGTTAAAATGAGCCAACATCAGTTTGTGTTTGATAAACGTCTTTGAGTTATGGTTTGCAGCTTTTTTTAAATATAGAGTGACCGTGCCCACTGGCCATGGCCAAAGGTCTGACAGTGTTCTAAAATATACAGTGGGCACAGCCAAAGGCAATAGCCACTGGCCATGTGCGGCAATAATGTATGGAATAACAAAATTCTTGATATTCAGGGAAAAAAAAACATTAGTTGCAGGGATGTTAAGGTGAGCAATACTTTAAATAAAACCCTTGAAATTCAAGGAAAATATTTTAGTTGCAGGGACGTTAAGGTGAGGACGTAACACAACAAAACCCCTAAAATTCAGCTAAACCCACATTAACTTCATGCCTCCTGTTGTGCAGCCTATGTCCACAATGATGAAATCACAGATGACATCAACAAAATCTAAATACACAATAAGAGTATCATACAGATAAATAACTATATACACAAAACATATGTTTCATTTTTGTACACACTTACTTTCATTTTAAAACATATGAACTTTACTTAGCAGTTTATTTAACCTTAACCAGGAAACCTGGACATATACCCTAACTATGTCATCGGTTTTACAAATAAAATATACAGAAATGTCAACATTATACAATTATTTTGAGTGTAAATCATTTTCTCTAGTAAAACCATTATTTCAAATAATTGGTAGACAAGAAACACTATCCTATATGCAAATACAGAATAGTGTTTCAAATCCTACAAGCCATAATGAGTATCTTGGAAATGCAATATTCATACTTCTTGGAAAAAGTGTGTGTGTCCTTGTTTTGGCCACCTACACACATAAGAAGTTAATAAAGAAATTTCATAATCTACAGTTAAAATGTGAATTGTTATTTAATATTTCTATTCACACAGAAGCTTGTGAGCATAGTGGAATGCCTTTTTTTCCTATTAAACCAAAGTTAACTTTCAAATATTCTATTTATCTTTATATTACCATTAAAATGCTTATGTTAAAATGTGTGTGTGTTCTTTTTTGGCCACCTACACACAAAATAAGTTATTAACAGGTTTGCCTTATCTACACTATACAAATGAATTGATATTTGTTTTTACTTTTTTTTTCATATTTCTTTTTTTTAAAGTCCACAAAGTAATCACAGGACGCAATCCCGGACTTTTGTCGAAACTACCACCCTTTAAATAGAAGTAATTTAAAGAATCGGCCAACTAATACTTAATTTATTACAATACTTTCTTGTACAGTTTGTGTGTGTCCTTATTTTTCTCCACCTCGACACATAAGAAGTAAAATCTTCCTATACAAATGTAAATAGTGGTCAGACATGATTTCTTATTAAAACGGTGTACTTTTTTTTTTGTCGATCTACATCCTACTGATTACCTTTTTCAAATGTAAATATTTATCAACATCTACACTCCATAGCACTCAATAAAATGTATATGGAACCACGTATATAGCTCAGTACTTATTATAATATACAAGTAGAAGATCGCAGATGCCATTTTTTTCTAATGTATATAATCTTAACATTCTAATATATGCATTTATTTTGTAGTGATTTTTTATTACAAACTACTCAATATCTATCTTTTAATTTACATAAAACATGTATTACCTATTCTCCCATTTCAAACATCCATTTTGCATGTCTATAGTCACAAAGAATATACAACATATTCTAAAACGTTGGTTCTTGAAACATTAAGTCAACATTTTTAAACTCTTTGGCAATCTAGCTTGGTCTGTGACTATAGGGTCATTGCAGACAAGCCAATCTACTTCTGTAAGCACCGATGTTGTGAAATGTCCCCAGTGAATGGATGCTCCCTAATGAAAAATAAATGCCTGTGTTTTAAAGGTTTTGTTGCACATAGAAACCTGTGTATTTACAAAATTCATAACCGACATGCTACGTTTCCTACCATCTATACTATAGCACTCATCATAGCCTTGGCAGTAATTGCGCTAGGATACCACCAATGCTATTAGCATGACAGCTACTCAGCCCGGCACTATAAGGAGCAGTAAGGCAGTAATTCCCAATTTTTATGAGAGTCCATAGGACTCTATGTGGATTTTTAGTGCTATTACCACAGGCAGTAATAGCGCCAGCAGAAATAGTGCCGAAAATGGGCGGAAGGCTGGAGATTTACTTCTAGTTTAGAGCTGAATGTAAATCTCCAGCTTTCTCCCCACACTCAGAATTGGGTTGAGCGGTAATGTGACAGTAATAGCATTACTACCACATTTATACTGCTCCACTCATCCCCTGAGGAGGCCCTATATCTCTGACTTATTATTATGAGGTACTTATTAAAACCTAGATTTTGCAGTGTTGAGTGTAAATTATAACTGAAGTCCCTGCATTGAATATCATGAAAAGCTTTAGCTATGAGATCAGAAAAAATGAAACTTTTCTGATCAGGAGCAGAGAGCTTTTTCTGTAACATATGGAGTAGTTTGCTCTTTGTGACATTGTGGACACTCATCCCTCCACTTTTAAGATATTCTTACATATCTATCTACTACACTAACTGTTTTCTGACTAGCCCTTGAAAATAGTCATTTCAAATTCTTAACTATCTTGCTGTGTATTTTGAGAAAAATGTTCACTTCCACTGGCAACAGGTACTATACTTCGGATTGACATTGCTAAATGTGTGGTTTTTCATCTACAGATACTTTAAGAATTGAAAGTTCCACACATACCTGTTTCTATACAGTTGAAGCTATTTCTTGCATCAGTGGTGTCATTTGAAATATCAGACAAAAAGTTGCATTTGAATAGCATTCAACTTCTGTTTGATTACTAAATCTACAATTGGGGTATGACATATTTGTTTGAATTCCAACACTGCTATATTCTCTTGTTTTGCTGACTTAAGAGGGACCACTTTATTTGAATATAGCTTCAACGGATGCTTATTTTGTCTTGCTAAAGTATTAACCGGAAGAAGTATAGGGCCAAGGTTGCAGCATACACTGCATGTAATCTATTATATTCTTAAATGCAGGAAATATCAGCTGTCACTTTCGATTAATCAAAGTTTATTAAAAATATATGTTCAATATTTGTACACGTGACAGGGCTATATATGTGCCAGTGCGTTTTCAAAGTCTGCAAACTTTTATACATAACAATACCCCTGTTAAAATGAGCCAACATCAGTTTGTGTTTGATAAACGTCTTTGAGTTATGGTTTGCAGCTTTTTTTAAATATAGAGTGGCCGTGCCCACTGGCCATGGCCAAAGGTCTGACAGTGTTCTAAAATATACAGTGGGCACAGCCAAAGGCCATAGCCACTGGCCATGTGCGGCAATAATGTATGGAATAACAAAATTCTTGATATTCAGGGAAAAAAAACATTAGTTGCAGGGATGTTAAGGTGAGCAATACTTTGTAATAAAACCCTTGAAATTCAAGGAAAATATTTTAGTTGCAGGGACGTTAAGGTGAGGACGTAACACAACAAAACCCCTAAAATTCAGCTAAAGCCACATTAACTTCATGCCTCCTGTTGTGCAGCCTATGTCCACAATGATGAAATCACAGATGACATCAACAAAATCTAAATACACAATAAAAGTATCATACAGATAAATAACTATATACACAAAACATATGTTTCATTTTTGTACACACTTACTTTCATTTTAAAACATATGAACTTTACTTAGCAGTTTATTTAACCTTAACCAGGAAACCTGGACATATACCCTAACTATGTCATCGGTTTTACAAATAAAATATACAGAAATGTCAACATTATACAATTATTTTGAGTGTAAATCATTTTCTCTAGTAAAACCATTATTTCAAATAATTGGTAGACAAGAAACACTATCCTATATGCAAATACAGAATAGTGTTTCAAATCCTACAAGCCACAATGAGTATCTTGGAAATGCAATATTCATACTTCTTGGAAAATGTGTGTGTGTCCTTGTTTTGGCCACCTACACACATAAGAAGTTAATAAAGAAATTTCATAATCTACAGTTAAAATGTGAATTGTTATTTAATATTTCTATTCACACAGAAGCTTGTGAGCATAGTGGAATGCCTTTTTTCCTATTAAACCAAAGTTAACTTTCAAATATTCTATTTATCTTTATATTACCATTAAAATGCTTATGTTAAAATGTATGTGTGTTCTTTTTTGGCCACCTACACACAAAATAAGTTATTAACATGTTTGCCTTATCTACTCTATACAAATGAATTGATATTTGTTTTTACTTTTTTTTTCATATTTCTTTTTTTTAAAGTCCACAAAGTAATCACAGGACACAATCCCGGACTTTTGTCGAAACTACCACCCTTTAAATAGAAGTAATTTAAAGAATCGGCCAACTAATACTTAATTTATTACAATACTTTCTTGTACAGTTTGTGTGTGTCCTTATTTTTCTCCACCTCGACACATAAGAAGTAAAATCTTCCTATACAAATGTAAATAGTGGTCAGACATGATTTCTTATTAAAACGGTGTACTTTTTTTTTTGTCGATCTACATCCTACTGATTACCTTTTTCAAATGTAAATATTTATCAACATCTACACTCCATAGCACTCAATAAAATGTATATGGAACCACGTATGTAGCTCAGTACTTATTATAATATACAAGTAGAAGATCGCAGATGCCATTTTTTTCTAATGTATATAATCTTAACATTCTAATATATGCATTTATTTTGTAGTGATTTTTTATTACAAACTACTAAATATCTATCTTTTAATTTACATAAAACATGTATTACCTATTCTCCCATTTCAAACATCCATTTTGCATGTCTATAGTCACAAAGAATATACAACATATTCTAAAACGTTGGTTCTTGAAACATTAAGTCAACATTTTTAAAACTCTTTGGCAATCTAGCTTGGTCTGTTACTATAGGGTCATTGCAGACAAGCCAATCTACTTCTGTAAGTACCGATGTTGTGAAATGTCCCCAGTGAATGGATGCTCCCTAATGACAAATAAATGCATGTGTTTTAAAGGTTTTGTTGCAAATAGAAACCTAACTATTTACAAAATCCATAACCGACATGCTACGTCTCCTTCCATCTATACTATAGCACTCATCATAGCCTTGGCAGTAATTGCGCCAGGATACCGGCAATGCTATTAGAATGACAGCTACTCAGCCCAGCAATATAAGGAGTAGTAAGGCAGTAATTACCAATTTTTATGAGAGTCCATAGGACTCTATGGGGATTTATAGTGCTATTACCACGGGCGGTAATAGCGCCAGCAGAAATAGTGCCGAAAATGGGCGGAAGGCTGGAGATTTACTTCCAGTTTAGAGCTGAATGTAAATCTCCTGCTCTCTCCCCACACTCAGAATTGGGTTGAGTGGTAATGTGGCATTAATAGCATTACTACCACATTTTTACTGCTCCACCCATCCCCTGAGGAGGCCCTATATCTCTGACTTATTATTATAAGGTACTTATTAAAACCCAGATTTTGCAGTGTTGAGTGTGAATTATAACTGCAGTCCCTGCATTGAATGTCATGAAAAGTTTTAACTATGAGATCCGAAAATGAATGAAACTTTTCTGATCATGAACAGAAAGTTATAAAAACCTTTCTGTAACATCTGGAGTAATTTGCTCTTTGTGACTTTGTGGACACTCATGCTTCCACTTGTAAGAAATTCCTACATATCTATCTACTACACTAACTGTTTTCTGACTATCCCTCAAAAATAGTCATTGCAAATTCTTGACTATCTTGCTGTGTATTTTGAGAAAAATGTTCACTTCCACTTGCGACAGGTACTATACTTCGGATTGACATTGCTGAATGTGTGGTTTTTCATCTACAGATACTTTAAGAAGTGAAAGTTCCACACATACCTGTTTCTCTACAGTTGAAGCTATGTCTTGCATCAGTGGTGTCATTTGAGACATCAGACACAAAGCTGCATTTGAATAGCATTCAACTTCTGTTTGATTACTAAATCTACAATGGGGCTATGCCATATTTGTTTGACTTTCCAACACTGCTAGATTACCTTGTTTTGCTGACTTAAGAGGGACCATTTTATTTGAATGTAGCTTCACTGGTTGCTTATTTTGTCTTGCTAAAGGCGTAACCGGAAGAGATATAAGGTCAAGGTGTGCAGCATATACTGCATGTAATCCATTATATTCTTAAATGCAGGAAATATCAGCTGTCACTTTCGATTCATCATAGTTTATTAAAAATAAACGTTCAATAACAGCAGAGCATCAAATATCCTCATTAAATATCAAGTACTGGCCCGTTTGCCACCTAGCCATATACCTCTATATAAAAACCAGCTTCCGGTGCTACCTTCTATTAGGATACCATCTCAACAAGTCGGTACTAAATGTTTGGCAGACAACCATGCTATGTGTGATTTATCCACTATACCCACTTTGCCGGTCGATGCAAGGCCTGACAATCTAGTAACTCTGCTCGCTCCAATTGATCACAAACTGCATGAAAACCTGGATGAGTCATTCATGCATACTAATGCTGATCTGGATATGCCCAGCTATGGGATGACTGTAACCCCCTTACAGATATCCTTAGATTGTTGCAGTAGGGCAAAGGTGCCCACAATTACTGGTAGCGTGGCAATTATTCAAGAGGAGGCTGAGAGCTGGCAAACCATTTTGGTATCTGAATACACCATGGATCCCTCTCATCTTCCTCCAACAATACTATTCACTTGATATGGCTTGCCTACTTTCTTCTAATAACATCAAATCTACCTCAGTAGGATTTAACAAATTGCTCAAATACATGTTTTTAAAAACAAGTCTCTTATTAGACACTCTACAGAGGTAGCTGAGCATATTATTACTCACAAAATTGAAATATATGGCATTACAGAATTTTGGCTGCACAATGCTGCAGAACCAGCACTCTCACTTGCTGTTTGTCATGCACCAGCCCTGGAGACTATGGAAGAGTTGGCAGCTCTGTTAGGTCTCACCATGTTCTCTCGTTCGCACTCTGCAACGGTCTAGTCTTTTCTAAGATGGCCACCGTGGGCTTGAACTGGCTCCACATCCGCATTACAACCCATGTACTTTCCTGAGCTCATAGTTTGCTTCCTTTCTTGCTCTGCATCTTCTGTTACATTTTCCCTACCTTTCTTCTCTTGCTTCCCGCTACACTTGATGTGCAGCAGGCACTCCTCTGCCACTGGCTTTCTATATGCACGGTGGCATCCCTTCTCCCTTGCAGGCATCTCTCAGTGCTCAGCAGTGCACACCTCTCCTGCCCGCTCCTTCTCAGTGCTCAGTGGTGCACAACTCTACTGCCCGCTCCTTTTATTTGCTCAGTGGGTTCCCTTCTCCCTTGCAGGCACTGAATAGTGGGTGCATAGCGGGATTCTCCCGCTCCAGCTGACTCTCATTTCTCGCTATCGAGAATCTTGCTGGTTGCATTGTTTTTCTTTCTCTCTTCACACCAACTCATTGGAGGCAGCTCCCATTCCTGCGGCTGCGTCTACCTTTCACACTACGTGGTTGTTTCTCACAATCCAGACTGGTGCTTATTCCCTTGTATTCAAACCTCTCTCCTGACTCTCTCCTGACTCCTGCAATCCATATTCTCTTGCATGTTGACCTGGAACCTCAACCACCTAGTGTAAGGAGCTCAAGCGCTTTCCAGTTTTTATAAAGACCACCAGGGTTTTTTCTGCACAAAGGCTTTTTCTCTGGTCAGGGGTTGGCTTCTCGGAGAACTGAAGGTGCTCAATCCCCACATTGTAATTAGGACTCAGAATAATGAAAACATCCCAGTAGCGAATGAGACCAACAGATTGTTTGCGAGAGGCAACAAAGTCTTTATGTTAAATTCAGCATCCAGAGAACTCTGCTGCCTTGAGAGCACTCTGGCAAACAATAAAGTTACAATAAAATATAAAGGGTCGCAGCGTCATAGATGACGTTTTCTATACAGTCTACAGGTTACATTCGGATTGATGAGGGAATGGGTCCTAGTATAGCGCTGTAGGGGCAGGCTCCATCAGATTGGCTGGCAGCTTGGCAGGTTGTTAGGCATCATGTGGTTCCGCTGGGCCAGTCCGTGCAGGGTGAAGGTCGGGTTAGGTCCGTGAGAGGCAGTTGGTACTGTCTAACTGATCTACACACTATCACAAGACATGCAGCAAATAACAACCCTTAAACTGAACCTTTAGTATTAAGAGAGGCCCATAAATTGTACATCCTTATTTACATTATCCTCCTTTAGATCATTGGCGATGTAAAAGGTGTGGGGGTCCCACCCTCCAAGTGACTTGTTGAGGGGTGAGATTAACAGGTGTTGGGTCTGGTACTTCAGAGCAAGAGGGGATGGATTGGCAAATGTTAGTTTAGGTCAGGATATATTGTGGCAGGAGCTTGGTTTTATTGGGGGCACTCTAGGGTGGTCAGCAAGGAAGGGTCATACTTCTGCTACATCAAAGATAGGCTTAGACGGGCACAGGGTTGACCAGGCAGTAACTTTCCAATGGTGGGGGTGAGAGGTGCAGGAGTGGGTTTGTTGAGCTAGATGGGCTTCAAGTCATGATTCGGCCCAGTCACATGCCGGGCAGTGATCTCAGAGAAAGGATGAAAAGAATACACTGTTTGCTTGCAACAATTTGCGCCAGAGCATCCGTGAGAAATGTGCTTGGGTGGCACAGGCGCGGGAGGAAAGCGGGGGGCTGTCAGTGCTGCTGAGGGGAGAGAAGGCTTCACAGATACCAGAATGCGGCCTAGTCGAAAGATGGAGTCTGGGGTATACAAAATGGAGTCCAAATGTATCTGTCATGAGCACTACTCCCGAGGAGCCAGGACTGGCCCAGCGCCCCCGGAAGCAGACCCTTCTTCCACATCTCCGGACCCAGCAGACCCCTACAGGGGCCCTTTGGACCGTGTCCTGGCGCCTTTGGCGCCAGGCTCATAAAGGACTTCAGTCCCGGCGCCATAGGCGCCGGGCTCATATTGATAAACTGTGTAATAATGCTTGGGTGGACTTACCTGAGGCAGACCATGCTGCATACTTACCCAGAACAATCCAGTCTGGCTGAAGTCCCCAGCCATCAGGACTGGGAGGAACTATTTCCTCTATTCAGGACCTCTTTTCTTACCTGGGTAGGGCCGGTGGAAGAACACACACCTGAAGCACTTCTCTGCTATTTAAACCACGCCCGATGGAATACACGTGCTTTGCCTTATTCTGCATCAGCAGCAGGACGCTCACCGAGTCCGCTCCTGCATCCTGGCTCCTGACACGCCCGCCAGCACCCGGAACACCTGCAAACAGACAAGAAAAGAGAAGGCGAGCATTAGAAATTATACTTACCGGAATCCGGCCTCAGCAATCCTACCTCCGACGATCCTGCAAAGGAAAGGTACAAGATTAGCAGCGCTCTCAAATGCTCGCAGTCGCGCCGCCTTGCCTTACCCATCCGTGGCCTCACCGAACTCCACCGCGGCCACGATGCCGGCAGCATCTCTGCACCTGAAAAACAGAAAAAGACAGTCATTAGAGGTGCCCGCTCTAAAACGCCCACATTTCTTCCACTTACTTACGTGCCTCATGACGCGCGACAGCGGCTGTATCGCCGGCAGCATCTCGGCACCTGTAAGTAGAAAAAGACAATCAGAAGTAAGCAGTCGGTTTTCTTTCACTTACCTTCCTCCACCGCGGCCACGACGCCAGCTACATCCCAGAACCTGCATAAGAGGAATACATGGTGAGCACTAACTAAGCACGGAGAACAAATACTCACCAAGAGACTTACCTGCTTTAGGTTTCTGGGCATCGGCTCCTGTGGAGAAAAGACACTCATACTTACGGCTACCGCAGGAGAGACGAAAGAACACAGTGTCCGCAACTATCTCCCATCCAGTGAAGTAACTGGATTCTACGCACCGCTGCACCTGAAGCAGGATGGAGAGCTCATCTTTACAATACCTAAGGTGAGAGCTCGCAGAAACCAAGTTGGGGGTCAAGAAGAGTGAGAAACGGGAGATTGGTGGGAACACATATCCACCCCAGCTGGTAATCAATCCCTTTTCTTCCACCTGCAGAAAGCTTACTCTACAAGCCAGGCAATCCAAATTCGGAGGCCCCGTCCAGAGCATCTTCCGGGCCCTGCGCCTCATGATAGAAGAAACGGTAGCAGTCCAGTTCGGGTCAGCGTCTCTGTGGGAATCAGGTGAGCGTTACAGAACGCGAAGCCTACCAATAATCTCCTACCCAGGCGCTATGGAAACTTCTGATATAGATCAATTGGCCCAGCTACTGGGGGAATTAAGGGCTGAATTTCATGCTGCTCGCCAGTAGACAAACGCCCTCAGGAGAGAGTTAATAGTGTCAAAGGAACGAACTGACAACCTTGCCAGACAGTTATTACAGAGCCAAGCGGGGCAAACCCCTCTGCCCAATCCAGGGGGGAATTTTACCCCAGTTACTTCAACCAATCCCCTTCAAATCAACCTACCTGGAAATGTGCCACTGGCACCACCTGAACGGTTTGCTGGAGACCCTAAAAGATTTGCAGTGTTCATAAATCAATGCCGATTGCACTTTCTCTGCATGCCCGCGGCCTTCCCGAATGACCAGACCAAGGTAGCATTTGTACTTTCGTATCTTACCGGCAGTGCCGCCGATTGGTCAATTCCACTGGTTACACAAGATGATCCAATCCTTCGGAATTTCCAAGCCTTCCAGACGAGTATGGAAAGACTTTTTGCAAGGCATTCCCAGGGGCAGGCCCTGGACAATGAACTCCTTTCCCTACGACAGGGCAACCAGGATCTCTTCAATAGGTTAGTTGTGGAAACTGGATGGCCCGAGGAGAAAAGAATCACGCTATTTCCCCGAGGTCTATGCGGCGAACTAAAAGACGTCCTGGCCCAGGTCGTAAATCCACCTCAGGACTGTTCGGGTTATATTGATTTGGTGGTCCAATTAGATCACAGGCTTCAAAACAGGAAGGCGGATCGATCCAGGTTTGAAACCCGAATCTTCACTAAGACTCAGAGAAACTCCAAAAGTGTCGATGGCACCGAACCTATGCAGATTGGGCTTGTAAAGGGCCCCTTAACCCAGACAGAAGACGGCAAATGCAACTGTGTCTCTATTGTGGGAACTCGGGACATTTCCTTCGAGACTGCCCTGTAAAACCACCTAAGAAGACCGTAGGAGCTTCCAACAAGAATTCCTAAAAGTCTGAGCCGGGAAACGACCTTGCCCGACAAGCGTAGAGGTCCGCTTGCCGAGCTTAAATACCAGTTATTTGACCTCGCACTTCATTATGCCAATGGTCCTCGTAAATCCGAAGCAGCCAGAAAGATTGCATGCAATTAAGGCATACGTGGACAGTGGAGCTATAGGAAATTACGTGGACCGCGAGTTGGCTTCCAGGATGAACCTACCTCTTTGCCCAAAAGCTGTTAAAGATGTCATCACCACTGTGGATGGGACTGAGATCGCCTCCGGGCCGGTAACCCATACCACTACTGAAGTGACATTACTAGGCCAAGACGGGCATCGGGAGGTGATAGTGTTCGACATGATCAAGGCTCCGCAATTTCAAATAATTCTGGGAATCCCTTGGTTGGAAAAACACAATCCTCAGATTGATTGGCGAGCAAAGACGATAACGTTCCCAGAGTATGCACAAACCTGCTATCTACGATCAGACATTGGCCTAGCGTCAGTAACGGCCGACAGTTTGCAATTACCGCTAGAGTATCGAGAGTTTCAAGATGTTTTCCAAAAGGATCAGGCTAACACCTTACCGCCCCACAGGTCATACGATTGCCAGATAGATCTACTACCCGGTGCAACTCCTCCTTGCAGCATGATCTACACCATTACCGAGCCCGAGAACCTTCACCTGCGACAGTACCTGGACCAGTACTTGGCCAATGGTTTTATTCGTCCATCGAAGTCCCCTGCATCCTCGGCTCTGTTCTTCGTGCCAAAAAAAGAAGGTGACCTCAGAACCTGTAGAGACTACCGCGCTCTGAATCAGATAACGGTAAAAAAACAAATACCCTCTACCTCTGATCCCTGAACTCCTTGACCAGGTGAAGGATGCTTGCATATATACAAAACTAGACCTACGGGGGGCTTATCACTTGGTACGGATCAAGGAAGGCGATGAATGGAAGACGGCGTTTCGCACTAAATATGGGTTATTTGAGTACCAAGTGATGCCTTTCGGACTATGTAATGCACCGGCCGCCTTCCAATATTTTATGAATGATGTGCTCAGGGAGCTCATTGACGTCTGTGTTGTTGTCTACATAGATGACATTCTTGTTTACTCCTCTACAGAAGCAGATCACCGAAATCATGTTAGATCAGTACTTGAAAAACTTCGCCAACACAAACTATTTGCCAAACTTGAAAAATGTGTTTTCCATGCCACTGAAGTCGAATTTCTGGGTTTTATCCTGACACCCAAAGGCGTCCACATGGACTCGCGAAAGGTGGACGCTATTCTCAAATGGCCATCACCTACTTCTGTAAAAGGCGTTCAGAGCATGTTAGGCTTTGCCAATTTTTATCGCAGATTCATTCCGGAGTTTTCACGAGTGGTACAACCCATCACGGCTCTCTTAAGAAAGAATAAACGTTTTGAGTGGTCTGCAGAAGCTGAAGAAGCCTTCCAAGAGCTAAAAGCCAAGTTTACTTCTGCGCCAATACTGAAGCACCCACGCCCAGATCTCCCTTATATCGTCGAAACCGACGCATCCAGCTTAGCAATGGGAGCGGTCCTCTCACAAAGAGACCCAAAGACTAACCAATTACATCCCGTAGCGTTCTGGTCTCGAAAATTCTCGGCGCCTGAGGTTAACTACGGCATCACAGACAAGGAACTGTTAGCTATTAAATCCACCTTTAAGGCCTGGCGTCATTATCTCCTTGGGGCCAGACACACCATCACGGTGATCACCGATCATCGGAATTTACAGTATCTGAAAACCGCCAAGGCTCAATCCTCTCGACAGCTCCGCTGGGCCCTGTTCTTTGCCGAATTCGACTTTGTGATCACTTACCGCCCCGGCAGCAAAAATGGCAAAGCAGATGCTCTTTCCCGGATTGGAATGGGAGACACCATTGTCTACCCAGAGCCTGTACCAATAATTCCTGAACAAAGGATCTTGGGCCTGATTTCTTCACAATCCATCGAGGACATTGAGGCAAAAGTTAAACAATTTCTGAACCCAACAGACTTGCAGATTTGGCTACAAAAAGGAATGCATTTCACTTTAAACAATGACTTGCCTTATTTCCGAGGACGATTATTCCTACCACACGCTGATTTGCAAAGGCAAGTAATCTCCTGCTATCACGATTCATTGATAGAGGGCCACCCTGGCATTGCCAAAACAGAAGAGAAAGTGAGAAGACGATTCTGGTGGCCTTCGTGGAGAAAAGACATAAAAGAATTTGTGATGTCCTGTGGTGTGTGCGCTCAAAACAAGGGTCAAAAGAAAAGACCGGCTGGTCTTCTCCAACCATTAGACATTCCACCGTCTCCCTGGCATACCCTTTCTATGGATTTTATCACAGACTTACCCTCCTGCTCCGGGTACAACACTATTCTCGTTATTGTGGATTTGTTTTCCAAGATGGCCCACTTCATTCCGTTAAAAGGCTTACCCTCAGCTTCGGTACTAGCCAGAGAATTCCTTGAAAACATTGTCCGGTTACATGGATTCCCATCGGTACTAATCTCAGATAGAGGAAGCCAGTTTATTTCCCATTTTTGGCATAGTTGCTGTCAATTGGCTCAAATTGATGTAAGACTCTCAACCAGCCATCACCCCCAGACCGATGGTCAAACTGAAAGAACTAACCAGACTCTCGAACAATATTTACGATGCATGCTACAACAGTCAGAGAACAACTGGAAGGACATCCTTTGGATAGCTGACTATGCATACAATAATTCCGTTCACTCTGGAACCGGGCAAAGCCCCTTCTACACTTTGTATGGAATTCATCCTCGAACTTCCAACCTCGATCCACCTCAAGATCTTGGAACACCAGCTGTGGATCAGTTACACACTGCTATTACCAAAGCCTTCAAAGAAGCTGCTGCACATTTACAACAAAGTAAAGAAAGGTACAAGAGAGGAGCAGATCAACACCGAAGTGAGGCCCCTCAATACCAGTTTGGGGACCAGGTCTGGTTGTCCACCAAACACTTATCACTCAAAGGACCTCGCACTTTTAATCCCAAATATCTGGGGCCATACCCGGTTACGGCCATAATAAACCCAGTGGCTGTTAAACTAGGATTGCCAGCTCATATGCGAATACATCCTGTTTTTCACGTATCGCTTTTGAAACCCATGCAATCTGGAACCAGACTAACCAAACCTCCAGAACCAATTCAAGTGAATGGAGAACCTGAATTCGAGATTAAAAACATTTTGGACTCTAAGATCATCAGATCAAAGCTGTTCTACCTGATTGACTGGAAGGGTTACGGGCCTCAAGAGAGGTCATGGGAACCCTATGACCACGTCCACGCTCCTCGTCTAATCAAGAAATTTCACCGAACCTTTCCGGATCAACCAAAACCCCCGGGGAAGACAATTTTGGGAGGGGCCTTGAGGGGGGGTGCTGTCATGAGCACTACTCCCGAGGAGCCAGGACTGGCCCAGCGCCCCCGGAAGCAGACCCTTCTTCCACATCTCCGGACCCAGCAGACCCCTACAGGGGTCCTTTGGACCGTGTCCTGGCGCCTTTGGCGCCAGGCTCATAAAGGACTTCAGTCCCGGCGCCATAGGCGCCAGGCTCATATTGATAAACTGTGTAATAATGCTTGGGTGGACTTACCTGAGGCAGACCATGCTGCATACTTACCCAGAACAATCCAGTCTGGCTGAAGTCCCCAGCCATCAGGGCTGGGAGGAACTATTTCCTCTATTCAGGAACTCTTTTCTTACCTGGGTGGGGCCAGTGGAACACACACCTGAAGGACTTCTCTGCTATTTAAACCACGCCCGATGGAATACACGTGCTTCGCGTTATCCTCCATCAGCAGCAGGACGCTCACCGAGTCAGCTCCTGCATCCTGGCTCCTGACACGCCCGCCAGCACCCGGAACACCTGCAAATAGACAAGAAAAGAGAAGGCGAGCATTAGAAATTATACTTACCAGAATCCGGCCTCAGCAATCCTACCTCCAACGATCCTGCAAAGGAAAGGTACAAGATTAGCAGCGCTCTCAGACGCTCACAGCCGCGCCGCCTTGCCTTACCCATCCGTGGCCTCGCCGAACTCCACCGCGGCCACGACGCCGGCAGCATCTCGGCACCTGAAAAACAGAAAAAGACAGTCATTAGAGGTGCGCGCTCTAAAGCGGCCACATTTCTTCCACTTACTTACGTGCCTCATCACGCGCGACAGCAGCTGTGTCGCCGGCAGCATCTCGGCACCTGTAAGCAGAAAAAGACAATCATTAGAAGTAAGCAGTTGCTTCTCTTTCACTTACCTTCCTCCACCGCGGCCACGACGCCAGCTACATTCCAGAACCTGCATAAGAGGAATACATGGTGAGCACTAACTAAGCACGGAGAACAAATACTCACCAAGAGACTTACCCGCTTTAGGTTTCTGGGCCCCGGCTCCTGTGGAGAAAAGACACTCATACTTATGGCTACCGCAGGAGAGACGAAAGGACACAGTGTCCGCAACTATCTCCCATCCAGTGACGTAACTGGATTCTACGCACCGCTGCACCTGAAGCAGGATGGAGAGCTCATCTTTACAATACCTAAGGTGAGAGCTCGCAGAAACCAAGTTGGGGGTCAAGAAGAGTGAGAAACGGGAGATTGGTGGGAACACATATCCACCCCAGCTGGTAATCAATCCCTTTTCTTCCACCTGCAGAAAACTTACTCTACAAGCCAGGCAATCCAAATTCGGAGGCCCCGTCCAGAGCATCTTCCGGGCCCTGCGCCTCACGATCGAAGAAACGGTAGCAGTCCAGTTCGGGTCAGCGTCTCTGTGGGAATCAGGTGAATGTTACAGTATCTTGCAATAGCCCCCCCATTTGTGCGAGCCAGGCACTAGACCACTGAGGCCACAGAAGGGCAAGGAAGGTGTCCCTCCACCAGTGCAAGAGCAGGTAGCCCCTTTTGTGTTGAATGTACGGTGAGGGAAGGCAAACCGACCCCCTCCTTCCTTACATTCCCCCTTTCATTACATTTAAAGTAATGAATTACCTGTAACATTATCAGCATTCCTGTAGTGCTCCGCCTCCTGCACTGCCTCATCCCAAGCAGGTGTCCCTTTTATGGGCATCCAAGCCCTACAAACACATTTGACCTCTCCTAGCATATTCATCAGGGGTGCATGTCATGTATATTCCCTCATCCCCATCCAAATCCACCCACACCTCCTTATACCATTCCAACTCTCGGGCTTCCTTGATTGTGGTATGATACAAACTATGCAGCCTGTCCCCTGGGTTGTGATATACCGCTGTCAGGATGTTGTATGTGGGGGGCTCTTCAGTGGCTGACTGGGGTGCTGAGGGCATTTCAATTGGCACCCTCTAACCCTGAACATGGCTTTCTGGGATCACCATCAGGGCTGAATGCAGTGTGGACATGGTGCAGATACCTCTCCATGATGGTGGGAGGTGCATGTATGCTTTCTTGCTGCATATCCAGTAAGTGTCCATTAATGCTGCAGTACCTCTCTTCATGTCTGGGAGGGAGGAGAAGTGTTTTGTTGCAGTGTTTGTTTGACCCCATGGTTACATTTCCTTCTCCATGAAAGTAAAGCTCATACTGTATTTCTCATTGTACCTTGATGGGTTTTTCAAGAGCTGTCACCCAGGTCAGTTTGGCAATGTGTTGAGACCACGTTGGAGTGCATGTTCGTTCGACCCATTGAAATGTTTCTTCCGACAGTCCTCGTAGATCTTCTGACTTGCACGTTATTGTCTCTTCTTGTCATTTGTTTTCAGCGAACATTGTCCCTTTGATGATAAAAAAAACGGCTTCTCCGCGCAAAGTACTCCTTGAGGTTTGCTATTACATGTTTTCTCATTCTGCAGCATTTGTACTGTTATGGTGTGTACCTGAAAGGTACTCTGAATCCTACAAAGGGCTAGATGAACCAGACACTGGGCATCTGACAAAGGCATTTCTTGGGGTATGAGAACTTTGGGCATTCCAGAGGCATGTAGTATCAAAGAACAGACGTAACGACTTTCGTTGGTCGCCTGTTTAGCCATGGCACTCATATCTGAATACCATTTATTGGATTGGTCAATGGCTAGGGTCTTCTACAGCGATATACACACAAACAAACAATATGCTATCATTTCTCTCTTCAGTAGGCCATTTAGTTACGTTCATTTGAGGATCAGTACTATTACAATGAAATATGAGAGAGAAAGAGAGAGAAAAAGAGAGAGAGAGAGAGAGAGAGAGAGTGAGAGAGAGAGAGTTTTTCAATAGCTTGCATTTTATTCAATCATTTACGTTTCATAATGCTGTACACTGTTACGAAATGTTGCTTCCATTTTGCCTTCTATGTGCTTTTTTACTTATGGCGCTGCACTTTCCCATTCTTGTGGCTGTTCCCCATGGGGTGCTGTGCTATCATGTGCTTCTCTTACGTCAGAAAGGTGTATCCAGTATTTAAGGCCCTTAACCTTCACAGCAGAATTGTGCAAAACACTACTTCATAAGGGCCGTGGAATCTTGGTGAATTCCATCTCCGCACAAAACTACGCACATATAGAGTTTCTTCTGGCATTAACTGCAGTTGGACTGTCTGCTGCTGGGGTGTTTGTGTCTGTTTCGCTTTCTCATGTAAATGGGGGTGCTATTTGTTTGGCTATACTTTGCACAGCTCTTGTCAGTTGATTATGGTATTCCTTAAATTTGTCCCCCAGCACTGTAGCAGCTCTATGAGCATCTAATGCCCACCTCACTGGAGACAGTGGCTTTTGAATGCACCTCCATGTCACTATCTCGTGCGGGGACAAATGATGGTCCTTACTAGGCTGCGTTCTGAGTTGAAACAGTGCTAGGGCAGGCATTACACCCAATTCTTTTTTAGGGTATGACACAGTTTAGAGAGCCTACTTTTAAGGAGACCATTGATCTTCTCGACCCCTCCGTTTGCCTGCAGGTGATAAATCAAATACAGTTTGTGCTTCACACCTAGCAATGCCGTCACTTCTTTGATAAGGTCATTTACAAAATGAGTCCCATTATCTGAGCGTATTACTTCACAGATTTTCCACCTTGGGAATACTTCCCTTACTAGGAACTTGACGCGCATTTCGGGTCTGGGTGTGCACAAGGTCCTGCTTCCACCCAACATGAAAAAGGGCACACCACCACAATGAGATATCTGCTCCATTGCACCTTTCATCCATGTCAGTATAATATATGTGTAACTCTCGGAATGGTCCTATTGGGTGAGGCAGTGTTCCCCGTAGCATTCAAAGGGTCATCCCCGAACTATATATCTGATATGTTATGCACTTAATTATCAGTTTTGCAAGGTGTTCTTGGAGGTTTGGAACAAACCATTCCTCCTGGATGTCTGCCGTTATGTACTGCTTGGTAATGTGTGGAGGGAAATGAAGCTGTTGGAAGGCCATGTGCAATAATTCTACTGGCATTACCACTTTTTCCATCATTTCTTGACGCCAGAGGAGGTCTGTGGGTGATTGCTTGCATCCCCTTTTTACCCATATCTCCTGTTCCTCTATTGGGGCGTGCGTCTGTAATTCTATTATTTGCATAATTGGAGTGGAGTAGTACCCTCCTTCTTTATTGTTCTGTGTGTTTGCTTTTACTACAGCTTCTACTATCCGGGGTGCATTAAAGTATGCTGCTGCGTTCCCGAGTGAGATGACATCAGTGTTATTTGTGGGGGCCTGGCATTTCACTAAAGCAACCACTGATGGTTCAGCCAATGCTTTGATGAGATCATTTAACAAAAGTGCATATTGTACTGGGGATCCGTCTGCTCTTCTGAACCCTCTTCTTCGCCATCGTGACAGGCCATAGTGTACCGTCATCGTCACGTATGCCGAGTCAGAGTATATTGTCACTGCGCATCCTTTGGCAGTGTGTAATGCTTCAATTAGTGCTATCAACTCTGCCGCCTGTGCAGAGAAATGGGAAGGGAGATGTTTCTGCACTATCACCTCATATTCATCTCCTTCTATTCTCACTACTGCTGCCACTACGTGTTATTCTCCTGTCTCGGGATCAATGGATGCTGATCTGTTCACAAAGTGCACTTCACCTATTTCTAGGGCATTTTCACTGGCTTTTGGAAAATCATCAGCCTCCCCTTCATATGTGGCACAGTGGTGCGCTTCCATGTCTTCTACTGTTCATGGTTTTTGTGATGAATGTGGCTGGGTTTACAGTCATACAGCACACAACGTGTATGTTTGGGCCCGAGATGATTATTTTTATATGCTGTCGCCCGCTGCATGATAAGTGTAGATTTTGATCTTTCTAGTATGGCAAAGAAAGAGTGTTCGACAAATAGCATTACTGAACATCCCATTACAATGGTGGCGCTTTTCTCGTTTGCGAAATCAGCTGCTGCGAGTGCTTGTTCGCACGCAAAGTGCCCCTGCATTACAGAGTCTAATGTGCCGCTGTAATAGGCCAATGGCTTGTGGCCGCCAATGGCTTGTGGCCTAGTGATGTTTTTTGTGAAAGCACTGCTGTCATAAGCATACCGTTGTGTGGGAGAATAAGTAAAATTCACGATCATAATCTGGTGTTGCTAAAACTGGCACTATTGAGATAATGTCTTTTAATTTAAGTAACTGTGAGATCATCTCTTGTGTCCATTTTATGGGGGCACTTTCCTTTTGAGCTTCTTTCAGTGCCTGGAGAAGGGGGCGTGTGTATACTGCATAATCGAGTATCCACGCACGGCAACAATTACATATGCCAAGGAATTTCTGCATCTCATTTAAAGTTTTGGGCATTAGTGTTGCACGTATGGCTGCTGCTCTCTCTGGGATTATTCTCTTACCGTCCTTTGATATTAGCTACCTTAGATACAACACTTCTGCTAGGCAGTACTGCAACTTTCCTTTGTCTGCTTTGTACCCCTTTGTTGCTAGAAAGTTTAACAGGGTTATTGAGTCTGCTTTACATTGCTCTTCACTTTCACTGCACACTAAAAGGTTGTTCACATATTGAATTATTGTGCTCTTTACATCAATGTTACCACTGTCTTCATGCAAAATTCTGTTGAAAATGCTGGGGCTCTCGCAATAACCTTGGGGCAATCTGCAATGCTCATATATTTTTCCCCCCAGAGTGAATGCTGTTAGGTATTGGCAACTGTGGCCAAGTGGCACTCCACTACTGTGAAGCACGTTGCTTCTTTTGGAACGCTTCAGAAGATGGATGCAGGGTTTGGGACTAGAAGGAACTCCTTCTGAATGACATCATTAAGTGGGTGTAAGTCCTGTATCATCCTCCATGCCCCGTCCTTTGCTTTTTCGATCGGATAGATAGCCTTACTACAAGGTGATTTTGATGGCACGATAATGCCCTGTTGCAGTAGTGCATTTATTGTCTCTTTTATTCCTTCCTCCACTTCCCTGGATACTGGGTATTGCCTTACTCTGGGTGGCATTCAACCGGGCTTTAGTTTTATTTTTAATAGCGTTACTTCCTGTAAAAGTCCTACATCGTGCAGCCCTGTGGTCCATAAATTCTGTAGTACCTGATTCATGTCTTTGTCAAAAATTGAAGGCAGTGCACTGACACCGGCCATGAGGGGGTTACTTACTTCTCTATTTTGAATCATTATGTCGCAGGGCATACACATTTCCATGATTATCTCCCCATCAGTGTCACTATCAGTGAACAGCTCTTCGTCAGTAAGGTCACGTAGTGCTATATTTGGGTCTATACACAACACTGCTCTCCACTCATATCCATGCGTGTCCAGTCCTTTTGCCACAATATGTTTAGCTGATACTTGCACCCTTGTAGGCCAATCGAGAGGATGGTACCCAGCTCAATTTGGGTGTTTACCACTGGGTAGAAAATAACATCAGTTGTTACTCCCCATTCTTTTTGTGTCATTTCAGGCACCACCCTAGCTAGTACCTGTATCCCATTAATGAACATTTCAATGTTTGTGGGCACCCCTCTCACCACTACCTCATTTTTCATGGTACTGACCATTAACATTGCTCTGAGTAGGCACACCCCTGGGGTGGAGCATACTATCCCTAGTTCTGTAAGCAAGATGGTCATTTTAAGTTTACTGAGGAGATCCATCCATCTCTAGCAAATTTATGGGTGAGTCTTTGTGCTAAAACAGGGGTGCCTGCACCGTCTATCCTCCAACCGTGATGTCCAAATCTTTTGTGTAAGGAACCTTTAAAATTGCCCCAGAGAATCCCTGTGCTTCCAAACTTTAGCCCCACAGCGGAAACCGACCTTCCTTGAGACACGATTTTTCCATTCCTGTGTCCACCATAAAGATGAACTGCTTGTTTCCTATCTTCACCCCCACCAGTGGTTCTTCGTCTTGACGTAGCGTTGTTGATAGGACTGGACACTCAAGTGCTCTCTGTGGGCTGTCCTAATCTGTATTTGTTCCCAGGACAGAGAAAACAGTTTCCATGATCATTGCGGTTCACGGAATGACGCAGGCACGCCATTCACCGAAGTAGCGAAGACATTTGTGTTGGTGTTTCCCATGGTGTTTTGACATGCTAATTGTGGTTGCATGCCCGGTCGCAGTGCTTGTGGCCCTTGCTGAGTTGTTGAGTCCGTTGTTGAAAATTATTATAATATTTCTCTTGTTGTCCTTGACCACCCATTGGTAATCCATAAGGGGTGCCAGGATGAGAGTGGCCCAATTGCTGGTCATTTCCTGGTCAATGGGGTCCCTGATAATATCCCATGAGTCGGGCACAGCATTCCCTTGAAAAATGTCCCCATCTCCCACAGTTCCAACATGTCCCATGGCCCCCTCCCCGGGGCCCTTGTCCTCCAAACCCACCTCTCTGTCCCCTGTACCCACCTCATCCTCTTCCAGGCGTTCCCTGTCATAGTGGCCCCTCGTACTGCTCCTCACCGGCCCATTGCCCATGTCCGTCTGCGGACCATGCTGCTGCCATCCTTGCCAGTGAAACTCCTGACCCTTCCTCCCCGTCTCCCTGTCTCTCAGTAGGCAGGGGCGCCGTAACCGTGGCAACCTTCACAGGTGTATTTTGTACAAGTTTGGCCTTGTTTCCCAACCTCCTCTATGCAATCTCTTTTTATCTTTCTTTGATTCTCCTACAATGGTGCACTATAATGCTCAGAATTTCAGCTCATCCTTTGGCTTCTATCCCAGCAATGTTATCTAGGGCCTTCTGTACCTCCTATGGGAGGCCTCTCTTGATGATAAAGTAAAAAAGGGAGGTTGATTAGTCCCAAGCAGTGCCCATTTCTGATCTCCACAGGTCCTGCACCCGAAGAATGTACTGCGTAGCCTCTTCTTCGCCCCCCATGTTGCATTGCATCACCGAATGTAAGTCTGGGGTGTCAGAGAAGGTTGTCCGCAGTGCATCCTACACTTGAGCCTGTACGTTATTAAAGGCTGACCCATCATGATGGTCACAATCTATTGTTAATGACGGGAAATCAGCCTTCAACCATACCCCATCTGCTTGGTCTCCTACAGAGGACACCAGCAAACTCTTTACATCCCTTATGCAGTATGTTTGTCAAATGCATATATCCACTTCCCCGCCCCTCCCGAAAGTGGGGGTAATGCCTTCAACCGATTATTTTTGTCCATCTGTGCCCTTGGTATGTGATGGGGCCTTTCTGCCCCTTGTGAATGAGGGGCATTTGCAATTTCGTTTTTCTCCCTTTCTTACTTACCTTACTTACCTTTTACTCCTTCTTTTTACTCAATGACATATTTCCTGACCTACTTCGGAGCCTTCCCTGCCACCTTTCTCGCACCACCCCATCTTCCAGCTCTGCTCGTAGCAGCAGTGGCATTCCTGCCGCTGCTACCCCTTCCTCATATTCATCCAGGTCACTCCACACTTCATCAATTCCTCTGTCACATTCTACACTTCCCTGCTCTTCACTTGCTTGGCTACCTTCTTGTCCTACTCATACTATTTTTATTGGTGTATTGTTAAGGTAGAAGAAGAATTCCCCCAAATTCGACGCGTCCTCTGGCTGGCTAGATTGATTCCTGAACGGGAGTGGTGACGGTGTTGGCCCACCTGACAAGATGGACGACGGCTCCCCTCCCCCGGGCAGCATTTGGCCCCTGTCACATAGAGCTGTCAATCGTGTCAATTCCATTTGTGTGATAGCAAGTTGTCTTTCTAAATCATTTGTTAGGCGTGCAAGATTTAATGGTGGGGCACAGTGGGACCGTAAAACCCTCTAGGTTCATAGGGAGGTGGGGCTGTCACTGCAGGTGCAGAGGGGGCATTTGGCGCGGGAAAATAAGATGGGTTGCTGTATCCCGCAGCGGGCCTAGTTAGTAATGGGTAAAGTCTGGTGGGCTCTTCATCCCCTGTTTTCGTTAGCTCCACTCCATCCACTTTTTTTCCTCAAACATTCTCCAAAGATCGAACACTTCCCGTCTATTTTGAAGTTGCATTCCCCGATATTTAGCCAACAAGTGTGTTGTCACAAGATCTAGTATTCTTTTATCGAATAATCCTCGTTCTGGCCATACTTGGGACGATCCCTTCCCCTTTATCTTGATGAGCCACTGATCATGATACTTTTGGATTTTATCACTGTACAATGGGAGATGCTTCCAAATATGTGCTAGGGGTGTGTCACCCCCCATGGCTCTTTCCTTTTCCTCTCGCGTATGGTTGTATGTGTGCGTGTGTGTCAATGCAGTCAAGAAACACTTCTGTTCACCTTATAACACTTGATAGGAAGCTTATAACATCATAGTTTAAAGAACCTTTTACTTACACCTTTTCGACTTCAGTATATTTCAAAAACATGACCTGAACATATTCAACACAAAACAATTTTACATATACTCATACACATACTGACACGTCTGACTTTAACCACGATTAACACAAAACACAGATCTGCTGCCTTTCTGGTTACACCCTTTCTCTTCCCCTGATCATACTATCATATTCTCCTCCCACATTCACTCTCTTCGTCCCCCCTTCCCTGAGCCCCTATCGGGCCGACTTCTAAAAGAGTTATGCACAAAAGAAAAATAATTTGCTAATATCTCCGGAGTCTATTCTTTACACAAGACTCCTACGTTTTTCTATTTTATCTCCACTTGTTTCCTGCACTGGTCGAGACAGTGCTATGCGGTGCCGCCTTCCACCCCTTTTCGGAGCTAGGTTCCCGTACTCTTCCTGTATTCGGTTACCTCTCTTTTCATAACCTAATGGCCATATAATGAAAAGAGAAGAAAAAGCCTACCAGTCAACACTTGTAAAAGCCCTATACCTTAACTTTGACTCCCTGATCATTACACTTATACTCATCACTTTCTTTTTAAATCCCCCCTCCTTTGAGGTTCTCGCAACCAATACTCACGTGTCCGGGGTGATCCGAGAGCCTCTGTTCACAGTCTATCCACAATTGGGGCCGCACCCCAACCAAGCCGGGACCCAATTTGGCGAGCAGCTGGGTATTTTCAATGACAGGGACACTTGGAACCGCTCTTGTGCGTGTTCACTGGTCAGCCGCAGGTGGCGATGGTGTTGCTGGGAGGCATCCCGGATCTCACTGCATGACAACGGGCTATCTCTCGGTGCACCCTCAATCACATCCAAGGGGTTACCGACTGAAGGTGCTCAATACCCACATTGCAATTAGGACTCAGAATAATGGACACATCACAGTAGGGAATGAGACCAAGAGCTTAGTTGTGAGAGGCAACAAATTCTTTATGTAAAATTCAGCATCCAGAGAACTCTGCTGCCTTGAGAGCGCTCTGGCAAACAATACAGTTACAATACAATATAAAGGGTTACAGCATCATAGATGACGTTTTCTATACAGTCTGCAGGCTGCATTCGGATTGGTGAGGGAATGGGTCCTAGTATAGCACTGTAGAGGCAGGCTCCATCAGATTGGCTGGCAGTTTAGCGAGTTGGTTGGCATCACATGGTTCTGCTGGGCCGGTCTGTGCAGGGTGAAGGTCGGGTTGGGTCCATGAGAGGGGGCTGGTACTGTCTAACTGATTTACACACTATCACAAGACATGCAGTAGATAACAACCCTGAAACTGAAGCTTTGGTATTAAGAGAGGCCCATGAATTGTACACCCTATTTACATTATCCTGCTTTAGATCATTGGTGAGGTAAAAGGTGTGGGGGTCCAACCCTCCAAGTGACTTGTTGGGGGGTGAGATTAACAGTTGTTGGGTCTGACACTTCAGAGTGAGAGGGAATGGATTGACACATGTTAGTTTAGGACAGGATATATAGTGACATGAGCTTGGATTTAATGTGGGGCTAGTCTAGAGTGGTCAGCAAGGAAGGGTCACACTTCTGCCACATCAAAGGTAGGCTTAGAGGGGCACAGGGTCCACCAGGCAGGAACTTTCCAACAGTGGGGGTGAGAGGTGCAGGCATGGGTTTGTTGAGATAGATGGGCCACAAGTCATGATTCAGCCCGGTCACGCGCAGGGAAGTGATCTCAGAGGAAGGATGAAAAGAATACACTGTTTGCTTGCAATAATTTGCGCCAGAGCATCCATGAGAAATGGGCTTGGGTGGCACAGGCACGGGAGGAAAAAGGTGGGGGCTGTCAGTGCTCGCTGTGCGCGGCACTGCTGAGGGGAGAGAAGGTTTCACAGATACCAGAATGCGGCCTAGTCCAAAGGTGGAGTCTGGGGTACACAAAATGGAGTTCAAATGTATCTTGCAATAGCCCCACATCTGTGCGTGCCAGGGACTAGTCAACTGAGGCCACATAATGGGAAAGAAGGCGTCCCCCCACCAGCGCAAGAGCAGGTGGACCCTTTTGTGTCGAATGTACGAGTAGGGGGGGGCAAACCAACCCCCTCCTTCCTTACATTCCCCACTGCCTGGCTTATTGCTCATTCAGGCAAAGTGGTCTCCAGAGGAGCTCGTCCTTATCTCTGCAAAAAGAAAGAAAAGAAGACTGAATCCAGATGGCGGAAGAAGAAGAATGAATCTCCAGAGGAATCCCCTGAAGACCCAGGTGAGGAGATCGAAGAGGAAGTGTCCTCAGATTCTGAGACAGTTTCCGCAGCCTTCAATATACTGAGAGCAGGTACCTGAGTGCAAAAGGTGGTGGAGTGGTGCTGATTTATGATATGTCCTTAAAACTTCATAAGGTGTAAAAAATGAAGTTAGGTGGGCCAAGCTGGAAATTGACCCCAATTCAACAGTTAAAATCTTTCATATCTATAGACTCCTACATAGAATGTCAGACATTCTGTGACATCTCAGTGACCTGATATCACCCAGTCTTAAACCCAGAGCAAGAATCATCTTTCTTGTTTCGCTGATGACTCTGATGCTTTGTCTATGATGGTCAAACCACTTTGCTTGACTTGGGTTTCGACCAGCATAGCAAATTGCACCCCCATAACAAATGCAATATATCAGACTGGGTACTTACACAGAACATCACTATTCGGGATTTAGAAACTAACCCAATGCCCATGGTCTGACCACCACCTTCTTGAATGGAGCATGTCTACACCAACCCCAATAAAAAAACATACCAATTAAGGGCTGGGACTCATATAGAGAACTTTGCAATTTAACACCCGCCACCATGCCCCCATTTATTTCACCTTTTATTGACAATCTGAACTCAGCCGATGAGTTGGCAGCTGCATATCTAAATAGTATTGAGAAGGCTATTAACAGTGTGGCCCGGTGAAATCACGCCTGTTGAAAATACAGCCTAATAAAAAGTGGTACCCAACCGACATCCATTATCTTCAAAAAGTCAAGACCAAAGCTCTGAAGCAATGGGAGAGAATGTATTCCATTGAAGATAACATCACCTACCCCGTTACTGTCAAGGCACATAAAACAGCTGTATCTAATGCAAACAAACTATTTTATGATCATAGAATTGCAGCAGCGGACTCCATTTCTAAGGAGCTCTTCAGAATTCTAAATGAACTGGAGAACCCCTGTACCCTTCCTTTGCATGTGATCAAAGACTGCATAATGCCCTGACACAAAAAATAAAAAACATTCAGACAGACGTTGCTGGCAAATGTGGTGCAGGAGACAGATTTCAAGAAAATACAGTTCCACCAAGCATTAATACACCTTTTCCTAAATTTAAGTTTCCTCCAATAACTGGGCAAGACTTAGCAAGCTACTAAGGACACCTAAGCCCACAAACTGCTAAGGGGGCATCTCCCCCTCCCTTACGGTTAAGTCATGCACCCCACAGCTTGTCCCACTGATTACAAAGTTCGTGAATGCCTCAAATTGTGTGCCGATTGATATAAAAAAGTAATGGATCTAGACATGGCTAGTGTGTGTCGCCTAGACTGTTTAATTTCTTTATGCTCCCCTTATTCGAACAACTGGATGCTGCAGGCGTTATATTTGCCAGTTATGTAAATAACACACAATGCCATTTTCCTCTCTCGGGGAATTACATCACTGGTTCCACTACCCTGAACTCCTTTTATGGGCGGATTGAAACATGGATGAATTCTAATAGGCTTGAGATGAATGAATCCAAGACAGAGCTCATGGTTATGGGCACTGCACCACAACTACATAAGTTAAGCACAGAATATTGGCACTTTGACAATGCAGGTTGTGCCATCAGTACCCAATCCAAGATTAAGACCCTTGGAGTCACCCCGGATCAAGATCTTACCCTGAAAGCCCAAGTTAATAGCCTTGTCTCTGGTACTTCATACCATTTGAAACTACTCGCCCAATCCACCCCTTTTTTAACTCCACCAATTGTGCTACTATTAACAAGAGTTATCATGGGGTCAGAACTGGATTATTGTACCAATTCATTGCTAGGCATTGCCAAGGATGAACTCGCTCATCTGCAGGTTATCCAGAACAATGCCGTACGGATTGTGGAGGCACTGCGCAGTTCAGACCATGTGTCTGCAGCCAAAGAAGCTCTACACTATCTCCCTGTTAGTATCAGGATTTTGTTTTGAGTACATTGCAACCTGTTTATATGGGCAGGGGCCCATGTATATGTCCAACAGTATCTTGTGATTACCAGCCCGAAGAGCATTAAGATCTATTAATGTCTGCCTCCTGGAAACACCAACGGCCATACTTTCCTGCTGGGTCCAGGGATCCTTTCCACATGCAGCCCCCAAAAATTGGAATGCGCTGCCTACTGATTTGAAAGCATGCACTTCACTAGCCATTTTCATGCGTGGGTTGAAAACCACCCTGTTTTATTAAGCCCTTGCACTACCTGACTGATGTTTACCTTCGATGTGCCTAACTAATTGTTTTGTGGTTTGTTCATCCTGTCTAAGCGCCTCCATGCAGCAGGGCTTCTGTATCACAGCATACAAATAAAATAAATATATATATATATATTCATATGACATTCCTTTTTTAACACTGTATGACCAATGCCAATCAGTGCTGCTTCTAAAGTCAACCCTTGTGATGTATGAATAGTAATTACAAATACAGAAGTGCTATTTTCAAAAAGATATCCTTAAAAGGCATGAAGCATGCAGAGGTCTGAGAAATCAAATGAGGTTTATTTTCATAATATAAGGGAGGCATGGTAACACAAGTATATCACAGACACAATATATTCAATTTCAAAACCTTTATTCAAGTTTCAGGGTTTGGAGAAAACTCCTGCATTGCCCTATAGCTAGGATGGGAGTAGTCTCTACCATAAAATAATAAAGAAAACACAGTCCTAGTCAGTCTCTGTCAAATCAAAGATGGCCTCTACTAACAAAACACAATTCCTGCCCTATCTCTTATACCAAATGTGTGTAAAGGGGAATATACATGGAGAGGAAAATCAGTGTCAAAGCATAAAGAATCAATGTGGCTGAGTCAGCTCTCCTTCACACGTTGAACAGCACATAGTAAGGCAGTCCACGTAAACAGGATGAAACACTGGGCTCAGGTTCTAAAAACAAAGACAGTTCAAAACGTGGATCGAGGCCCGTCTGGCCTTCCATATTAAAGTCACTTCTCCAGCGTTCCAAAAGTGCTTTCACAGTTCAACAAAAACTTCACAGTTCAACAAAATAGTTCACGTAGGTCTCCCTCGTTCGGGCTCGGACCTCTCAAAGCAAAAGGTTCATGTAGGTCTCCCTCGGTCTGGCTCACAACTTTCAATCACAACACTGGTAGGGGTTCCCTTCCCCAAGCTTAATTCATATTCTTCAGGGGTTCCCTTCCCCTAATGTATCACACTTTTGGTCTCCCTCAGTCGTGCTTAGACATTTTCCTGATGTCAAAGACTTTTGAATGTGCAAAGTTTTTACTATAGACCTCCGCAGGACCACTTTGACTTTTCCTCCAGCTCAGACTCTTGTGTTATTTGCCCCAGTGCCTCTTGGTTTGGGTAATTCAGTATCACAAGCACAAATGTTCAACATTTACCTGTTCACTTCCCTTTTAGTCAGGGTTACTCTTGGTCATTACTCATTTTAGAGTTCATCCACTTTATCACTTTATAACAAAACATTTCACCTTTCACAGAGACTTTCGAGTGGGCTACTTCCTTTCGCCGGACCACTCTGCTACTCTGCATCTCTGGTTTCACAGTTATCGGTAATCAAAGTTCCACACAGGTCTGTCTTTCTTCATGTATCATCCACATGCATGCAGCCTTCAATTGTGAGATATACTGCTGCACTTCAATCTTACCTATACACACACAGGTCTTTCATGTCGCTCACCAACTCACCGGCAGTGCGCATTCTTTCTTGTCTTTTCTCTTTTAATTCACAAGTCAAGGTTAATACCACTTGTTTGGCCTCACCTCCCCAACTGTGATGTTCACCTGGTAGTGTTGCTGGTGCCCTTTAAACATAATGCAGTCTTATTCTATGGGATTTGGCCTTCTCTGCATATCTATCATGGCTCTTCAGAGGCAACAACCTCCTGAAGGGATCTCCTGGGTTTTTCTACCCTTTGCTCTTGTCCCTCTGTCAGTCATTCTGCTCCAGTAGGTTTGCCTTTGCCCCAGAAGTTCTGTACGGTAAAGGGGGATATACTGAATCTCACTATCGGTTGTCTCACCCCCACACCCCAAAGACCTCTCACCCAGATGATCCTCCCATACTGGTCCACCCCCAGGAACTGGATCCAAAAGTGATGGCCGTGTCCTGGCCACCTGGATGACAATTCCCTGAGGACTAGCAGTGAGATACCCTTTGTTTTCTCACAATGATCAAACTTTACAAGAACATGTTCAACATTTGTACTTTGAAGAAAAGTGTATAATGCAACCACTATTCCCATTTCTCCATTGACTAGACCCATTTCTACATTCAATTTCATCTTTACTCGTACATTGATGAACAGTTTTAAAACCAATTCTAGAGCTGCTGTTTTAGATATTGAACTGTCTAATTGAATTAATTGAGTATTTGCTCCTTTTTTCTAATTCTAATGGCATAAGATGGCCATCTAAAACAATGCAAAATTGTATCTTAGAGAGCATTGTAGAGTTGAACTTGTCACACTCTCCAAGTGCACACATCAAAGCAACACAAGAAATGTTATTTTCTTAAAAAGTCAACATAACATCAGGCACAGTGCAACCTCCATGAAACATATTAGAAATCAGTCTCCCGTTTAAGACTGTTTTTATATTCTCCTCAAAGACACGTATACAAATATTATAAAGCATTTCTGCATACTGTAAGTCTGTAGATGCCATGTATTAATGGTAAGTTCCTGGAATTCAAAACAATTCCAAAGGTTGAAATTACCAATGCTACCTATACTTTTCTGACTATCCTAAGATTGCAATGTCTTGAAAACTGGTTGACCTTTCACAGGAGCTAATTGTAACAAATCTCCAAAAACAAGGGTGTTTACATCCAAACAATATGTCATAGTCACTATTCAAGACCTCTTACCTTTGCAATAGAATGCAGGCTCAAATCACTTTAGACACCATGCGTACTTCATCTACAATCAATAGACAACCAGTACATCTATGTACTTTAAACTGCCCTCTGTCATTGTTTGCTTCAATATTTTGATATGAGTAGCATTCTGCTTCTTCATACAAATAAAGATCTTCTAACTCTGCAGACCTATTTGGATAGTAGACATCAATCAAGTTGGTTTTGAGAATCTCTGTACTATCAGCTAACTACTGAATTTCACTCAAAGGCTTCAGTACCCGATTTCTTGTAGTAGCTGGACCTAGACATAACCATAGTACATTAATGCTACGTCCATAAAGATGCAAACTAGTTAGCCAATCTGCAGCTTTGTAACTTCCACACTCTCTATTAGAGCGCATCCCGGACCAAAGCTTACACATTTTTTACTCCAAATTTTGTCCGCAGATTAGTCTGCCCATACTTCAACTGCATTTCTCTTTTCGGCTTTTGTCATGTATGCTGTAACATAATGAGCAACAGCTGCTGTATCATCTGCAATGTACTATACATCAGTATTGGACTTCTAAACCTGAGCAATGACATGATTGTAATCATTAATGAATTGGCATTCCTTATCTTTTTTTAAATGGTGCATATTCCTGGGAGACTTATCAGTGAAATGGTGTCAAACAGATGACATTAGACTATTTGCTCGACCAACTGGTGAAACAGGCCTAGGAAAGCCAAATCTGCATTGAGTGTAGTACTTGTCTTTACTTTTATATTTTCTCTTGCAGTACTTTCCACACAAGGCTTTTGAAGCCTTTCCACCGTGTTCCGTAAATCAGCATTAACATGCTAAGCAGGGATGGAATACGTAACATAATTCTGTATACATTCAATCACACAGCGATCACTTTATTTACCAAACAGTGGAGAACCTTGAATCCACAACAGTATATATATGTGGAGTGCCACATGCCTAGTACCCTTTTCTCTAAAAGAAATGTCCCACAAAACCGAGTGGACCATTTATTACAAATGAAGTGTAACATGGCTAGAAATCGGTGATAGAAGAATCGTGATACACTTACAGGGGTGGTGGAACACAATTCTCCAGGTTTCATGTCTGCTTTCTGTGGATTAGTTTCACAAATCCACTCTGCAATGTCATCCCAACCATACTCGGTGCAACTTAAAGTCACAAACCAAGTTGGAGGGCCCACATGTCTGATCATGCATCAAACCACTTAGGGTCCGATTCATGGAATATTCTGCAGGGGAGTGAGGGGGAAAGACTTGTGCGTGAAATTGCCTGCAAATCCCTGTATGTCGATTCATGGAAAGCAATGCGCGGGGCTTACCCGGGACTAGCGAGGAATCCCCACCGGTCCACCACGTCACTGCGACTCGACAAATGCCTTGCACAAGACTCCAAGAAGAGGGTGGGCCAGGCCTGTGATGTCAGCCAAAAAGAGGGCAGAACATGTGGAAAGAGGAAGAACAAGTAAAAATGTGGGAATTACGAGGGGCGTTCCACCGTCAAACAATCGCTCCGCCCATACGCGCACAAAACAAACGTATTCTTGTAATTGAACAGGGAATGCCAGGGGTGAAAAAAAGCACCCACAAATCCTGAAACACCAATGCCACCTGATAGCAGGTGTAAACGTCAACGTGCACACTAAAAAGTGCATAAAAAGCATGTGCACACAACAAACACATGAATATAACCACGATGAATGCACCATCTGTTGCAGCAATCATCCAGTGACACCACGGGAGGAGGAGGATGGCCAGGGCCTGGATTTTCCACCCACAGACCAGCATTTATTGGCTTGCCTGTTGACCAGGTTATGGCAGGTATAGGTTCCCCCCATATCATCCTAGACCTGGTCAGTGAGTGAGAAGAGGACCTCACATCACCCACCATGTGCACCCAAGTACTGAACCCCCCTTGCAAAAGGGTCTCAATGCTCTGCATTTTTTGGTCACTGGGTCATTCCAGCAGACCACCAAGATAGTAGTTGGCATCTCACCAGCCACACAGTCTTGCTGCTTTCACCAGGTGTTGGCAGTCATAACTGCACGTCCTCCTGTCCACCGGCATATCTAAATGCCCAGAACACTGGCAGAAAGGCAAACAGTGGTCCAGGATTTGTATGTGTTGGCACACTTTGAAAATGTGCTAGGTGCTATTGATTGCAACCATGTTGCTCTACATTCACATACAGCAACAGAGCACATCTACCGCAAACAGAAACCTTGGAAGTCCATCAATGTTCAGGTTGTGTGTGCTGCAAAGGGCATCATTACTGATGTGTATGCTAACTATCATGGTAGCACACATTATAGTTACATCTTCAGGAGGTCCCAGCTACACCGGGCCCCTTGAGCTGGGAAGCATGGCAACCCATGGCTCATTGGTGAGTATGAATGGCCATGCACATGCATGCATGTTGCTCATTGACCAATAGACACTGTCAACAAATGACAATGACAACCATTCTCACATCTTCAGGGGACAGTGCCTACTCTCTGAGCACATACATGATGACACCCATACACAACCCCAACACACCTGCCATGGTAAGGTACAATACTGCCCATATTGTGACTCTGGGCATGATGGAGCGCACATTCAGAGTGCTCAAGTAACGTTTCTGCTCCCTATACCACTCTGGTGGTGTGTTGCTATATGCACCACCAGTGGTCTGCAGCATCATTGTGGCATCATGTTTCCTGTACAATGTTGCAACACAGTGTGGTGTCCTGGTGGCCTTGTTGGTGGCACACCATCCACACCCACAGGCACACCACTTGCATATGGCTGGGCAAAGGGCATGTGGAGAGGCTGCAGGTACCAAGCTTGTGCAATCTCTTTTCACCTAAAATCCTTCCCCTGGGGCGTGCACACGATCACAGAAAATTCCAGGTTCCATTCAATGATGACAATGGGCCAATCCACTGTGCCCACAAAACAACCCTGAGAAAGTGTCCTTGGCAGTGCACATTTGTGTGAATCCCTTAAAACTAAAAAGACATTCATTTTGTGTTTCCAAAAGAAAGACATTGAAGAGGGATGACACCACTACCACATGCCAACCATTGAATGCAATTACCCCTTTGTCACCCAGAAATTCCCATATGACTAACTAACATATCGGTCAAATGTGTAAGCAGCGATACAGCCTGAAACTCATGAAACATCAGACCTGAGTTGCAAGCCATATGTGGTCTCCAAAAGTAACATGTTCACAAAATACAAGAAGCACAATAGCTTATTGCTTCACACATGTCCTAGAATGTGCATGATGCACACAAACATCTCCCTGTTGTGTGGTGTTGAAAAGCAGTGCAGTAACGATCCACATGTGACAGAATCTTGCAGCATGAACACAATAAACCCCACCCCAAAAGTACTAATGACAAAGAGGTAATTGACAATTGTGACAAAGAAGGCAACACACCAGAATGGCCACATACTGACACGCAGCAACTAATGTAGCCATTCCATAAGGATCAAGATAAATGCACATTTTACCTGTCCCCTGGGCATTCAGTCGACAGTCAAAAATCATCCCAGGAAATAGCCATCATTCCCTGACGGAAGAATCTGCAGACAATGAAAATAATGAAGCAGAGTACAGCCAACACATCCATGCACCCCAAAAGTCAAGACCCACGTTCCCCCTCTCAGTGGCAGACAACACATGCAAACAAGAACTCACTACAACCATGAACATGTGTCCCAGCATGCATGCAGCAACACCTGCACACTGTATGCAATTCAAACACACAAAACACACAAACTGCCTGACCCCCTAAATGACATGAAGCAAATGTGCATGTCACATTTTCCCATTCCCAAGCCAACGGCACATACACAACACACGCATCAGTGAACATGCTGCATGAAAATGAGAAGACATCAGATGTGCAGATAATTGAGCCCCCAAAAAAGCAGGGACACCCCTTTAAGACAAGCAATGACAAGGCATGACACCACCAGCGTAGTATTGGGACAGTGCATTGAACACAGTCATGGGAGCCCATGATGCAAAGCACAAGAAGGCCAGCACACAAATACTGACTTTTTGCACTCTGATGTTAGCCTGGAAGGCTGGCCACGGAAGCAAATGTTATGGAAGACATACGCAGACATGACAAAGCAATGTGATACTGTACGCAAGAATAAATGAATGCAAAAGGTAGGATGAAATGGAAAAGTACAGGGTCAATGCAGACTTCATTGTGACAGCATACACTTGGTCCAATTGTGCATTCAATTGAATGCATCTGTGCCATGCACCCAGCTTTGGTCAATGTAAAGCTGCAAACACCATGTTGCAGCATGTATGGGACATGCATGTGAAAACACCAACACTGCTCAACATAGTGTGACGCTTCACAGCAATAGCATCCACAAAATGTGCATCAATTGTTCCATGGTTGTGGATTATAACTGGGACTGCACACCATAATTGCGGAACCCTGAGCAAGAGAGGCCAACTGTGCTGTCAACCTGTTACCCCACAAACATTGTAAGGGATGTGATATGTCAATCAGTACACATGTGTAAAGTGCAATGAGACACACACCAGCACAACCATCAACACCTGTCATGGGCCATAAAGAGCTGGCCCTGCCACCCACTCACAACCACCCACGAAAGGCCCACACAGTTGGAACTCCCACAATTTGAAATCTGAAACATGCGGCCCCACCAATCCATAGAAACAACACCATGCCCAGACCTATGACAAGAACCACACCATGTGATACATGCACCCATTAAGTTGTACTGGTGCCTCACAATACAAGTAAATCCCAAGTGATCAGACACAGTGCAAGACTCCCAGCCAAACACCACACAAGTGTCTGTAAATGCCCTTCACTTACCAGCACAGGTTACCCGCCCACCTTGCATACGATGCAACCCACCGGGAGACACATCCCCTAAATTCAATGACATGCATACTAACAACAGAAAGAACCTGCACATACATGACAGCACATGAATGGAGCATGAAAATATTCTGAGACAACCCACTTCAGAAGGACCACAGGGGGCAAAAGGGTGACAGGACATAGATTGTGATCTGCCCATGAGTGCAGCATAGCACAACAGAGAGAGAGAGTGACAGTGAGAGGGAAGTCCAAGTTAAAAATGCATCAAAGAGTACACAGCCTGGATTGGAGATGGCCAATGACATGCACTACACCACAGTAGGTGCAGGGATAGCTGAGTTGATCGAGGGAGGAAGACAGTGACATGAGTACCACTTATAAAACCATCCTGGCATGGTAGCATGCAAAGCCCATATACAGGAAACTCCCACATGCAGCAAACATGGGGAACACTGATGAATGCTGAACATGCAAGACAGTTCTCATGCTTACCCGCTGACTGAACCAGCATTGTGTGAATCCTGCATCACCTTCACCAGGAACTGTGCCTCTGAATGAGTGACAATAGGGCCAGTGCCTGGTGGAGGGCATGGGGAGTATGGACATCAAAGGGTACAGGGTGTCTCACCCGGGAAAGCAGTCACTGGCTCATTATGGATTACTGAATCAACATGGGACAAGACATTACAACAGGAATAGTGAAGTACCATTCACACAGCACACATGTGTAAGGATACAATACACCCATAGTTACCTGCACATACCATCCTGAGCACCACCATGCAAACATGCAAGTTGACCTCACACTGCAAACAGCATGGCCTTGAGAGGGCAACTGCACAACTCAAGTAAAATATAAAACACAAAAAAATAAAAATAAACCTGGAAAAGGCAACTCAAAAATAACATGCCAACATCTGGGCCTTTGGTCTACAAAAAGGGTAAAAATAAAAATAAAAATAAACATTTCCATCACGGACTGGAGGGGGGGCACCCAGGAGGGAGGAGGGGCAGGGTGCATGTCAAATTCCACATGGGTGGACATCCACAAAATCAATAAAAAAATAATTAAAATCCCTTCCATGGGCCCACGGACCGCCCGACTGTGCTGGCACCCGCATCTTGCATAGAATCTACAGGTGGAAGTGGTGCCGGAGGCTGACCACACAGTGGCCTGGCCTGGTCCTCAGTGGCATCTGCTATCACGCATGAATGCTCCAGCAGACTGAGGACTGTGAGGTCACTATGCACAACATCACGGGTTGCACAGAGTTCCTCTCAGATTGTCTGCCGCAATGCTAACACCTCCTGTTGGAACAGTCTTCTGGTAGCTGCATGTTCCTCATGGATTTCAGCCCTGTGGGCCCACATCTCAAGTATCAGGGCATCCCTGTGTGCACGCACCTCTGTAAGCATGGATGCCTGCAGACACTGCAGATCTGCCCATCGGCCCCGATGTTGGCCTCCATGCACAGTCTGTGGGAGTAGCATGTGGACCGCATGACCTGCAGCTGTTGCTCCACCTGTGTTGCTGGGGGGATCATGGAAGTGGCCACCCTATCTATGCCCTCAGCCAAACTCTCACACCTGTCGGTGTGTGGAACGCAAAATCTGCTGCTCCAACTCTGTCTGCCTAGCCTGCCCATGACCCCTACATGTGTGGGGCCCATGCCAGCCTAATGCAAGGGAGTATGGCCCTTGCTGTGATGCCCCTGTCCTGGATGCAGGTCTGCAACCCTCCCTTGGAAATCTGTGCCAGGACCAGAAACCAATACATGGGAGGGTGGCCTTGCAGCCGTAACCACCACATATGGGTGTGCCACCACTGACTGGCTTTGTGAAAGAACCTGACCCCCTGCAGACTCACGGGCCCCAAGTGCTACACCCATTGGTGTACTCACCTCTACCAGCCTTGAGGAGTGCACATCCAGTAAAGCATAAGAGCCAGCTCAGTCCAAAGAGTAAGAAGAGTCTGCAGCACGGCTCAGGATGGTCTGTAGCACCAGTGGGTTCTCACGGCCTTCCATGCCAAGTCCTCCACTGGTGGTCTGAAGCACCACAAACTCTTCATCATCCTCCTCCTCTGCATCTGGTGCATCCTCACCTGCACATGAACAGAAAAGACATGTGGAATCATGTGAAATGTGCCAACAGTAAACATGTGTATCACATGCTGTTGTAGCAACAAAAAGCAGGGCATTTCACCATAAGAAATACAGCATCCACACACTATGGACAACAAGCTATCTAAAAATGACTGTGTAGCAACAACATTCCCTGCTCAGGGCCATGCTGCCAGTGGACACATTGCCAACCAACAGGCTGGTCAAGAAGCACATTATGGGCCATTGTACTTCAAACTGTTGACTAATACCAGTGAAAGGTGCAAGGACACGTGCCTCTGTGATGTGCAATTACATCACATGGCAACAGGCAGACACACATATCCACATACAAGTTCACATTCATCACATGCCACACCAGTGTTGTCTTTTTACAGGGACTGGACACAATGGGAAAATGCTGTAAGTCTGGTAAAAAGGAAATTGTCCCAGGTGATGTATGGCTGTAGGAGTACCACGTAGACAAGCTCTGTGAAGTGCAGAGAGTAAGTAAATGGACTTGTAGAGAGGAACACAGTACAGTGACCCACAAGGGGGAGAGGGTCATGGACCCATGGAGTGTGGGAGGGTAACAGGGAGCAGGCCTCACGATGATTTTCTTCAGTAGTCATTGCCATTGGGGCAGTGGGGATGTGTACAGTCTGGACATATGCACACTCACTCAGGGCAAGCCATAAGGCGTGTTGAGTATCAGCATGGATCTTCTATGTGGCATGGCAGCACATACGTACATGTGTGAAAAGAGATTAAATAACCTGCATGGCATGAAGTGTAACTAGGATTTCAGACACATGCACATGTCTAGCAGAGCAGAGTCAATCACATAAAGGATGCAGCAAACACCTGTGCATGTTGTGGTATCATGTTGCAGATGTTGGGGGTATGCTCGTGGGGATGAGAACTGTCGCACGGACATGTTCAACTGATATACAACACATAGTTTATATCCACTCTTGTGAACAATTGACAGGTGTCAGTACACCAAATGACATGGTTCACCCAGGGCAGTCATTCCAATGCAGCCAGATGTGAACCACAGTTATACACGTTGGTGCTGCATTACTTCACGTACTCAGGATGCACAATGTTGGTCACTCACTTTATGTATCCTCATAATTTTCCAGGCCTCCTATGCCTTGCACCTGCTCAGGTAGAATTAATTGGCTCATAGCCTCTTCATGATGGTTCAGCTCCCCCTCCTCTGGTGACCCCCATTCAGTTGTCAGAGCAGAGGCCAGGTTGGCACCGAGCTTGGACTTGGTGCGACGGATGAGATCATTCCAGCACTTCACTACCTGTGCAGCAGTGCATTTTGCAAGCTCTAAGGCATTGATCTCATCCATGACATGCTGCCAATGCACCAAACGCTGATCAGTTATATGTGTGCTCTCCAGATGCTGGCACATGTCACAGTGGTGAATGGTCACGGAGTCCATGAGGATCTAGAGTTCTTCATCATGGAATTTCCCCTTCCTCAACTTGCCAGTGTCCTGTGCTGTGTCATGGGTTTGAGCTTGTTCCTGCTGTGCAGGCTTTGCCTTCTTGCCACATGGTGTTGGTGCCACTCCTGTGTGCCGTGGACCACTTGGAGGTCCATATGCCGGACGACAAGGGGCCTGTGGCAGGGCATGAACCCCTGGGGCTGGGGCAGCTGCTTCCACAGCACATCCCGGACCTCTTGGGGCTGGGACAACTGCTTCCACAGCAGAGCTCTGACCCTGTGTCTGTCTGCCAGGCGGGTGGGCGTGATCTGTGATGATGTGAGGGTAATTTGTGTACTGCTCTTGGGTGGTCTGTGTGCGCTGGCACTTCACCTGCCCACTCATTCGCTGCCTCCTCTGTACCCCAGTTGTCCCCTGGGGGGCCTTCCTTGCAGGTTCCCATCACGGCCCCCACTACTCCTCTCATGCCCATTGCACCCTGTCTCATGGTTGGAACGTCCCTGCTTGAGGTGGATAACCAAGGGAGTTCAGGGGAGGTGGTTTCTGTGCTTGACCAGGCTCATACACAGGACCAGGCATCAGTGGGGCAACTGGCACAGCAGGACAGTGCTGGCACCATACCCCCCCATCAACCAACATCAAGATGGCAGGGGTGCATGCACAGGGCATGCTGGAACAAGCAGCTTCACTAGGGAAGTGGTCAGGGGCACTCTTCCCAGGACCAATTTGGATCGAGTAGTCAAGCTGCACAGAGGTCAATGTTGACCAGGCAGGAGGAGCACCACTGCTCAAAGGACATGGTGTGTGTCCAGATGGAACTGATGATGCTGCTGGTGGCACAAGTTGCCAGGGCCTAGGCAGAGGTTGTTGAGAGGAGGGTGCAAAGGTGGGACCAGATCCTAGAAGAGGCTTGCAGTGATGCAGGGGTGCTGGAGAGGAGGTTGAGGGACAGCCTGCAAGCCATCCAGGACCAGGCAATGGTCCGCCTCCAAGAGGAAGAGGAGGAATGTGAGTCTGCCCTGGATAACATAAGGGATGAACAATGAACCTGCATCCCATGTAATTAGTTAATGTGTGTCTCTGTATTTTCTGTTTTGCTCTTTGACATTTCTCCCTTCCAGCATCCATGTTGAATTTTGTGTGCTTGTTAGTAATACAGTTTTCTGTTGTTGCACATGCATTTTTGTTGTCTCTTTTTTCATGGGCAGCATGTGGTTTGCATTCATTTTGCTATGCCTTTGTTATGTGGCTGTCAGGTGGGTTGTGGGCATGACTGTGGAGATGTGGCATTCACTCATCGGTCATGCATGACTGTGGAGTTGTGGCATACACTCATCTGTCATACTTGTGAGGGTTGCCTCTCGATGCATGGACGACCGCCAACACAATCTCTATACTGTGTGTGCTTTTGTTTCATGCTACTCATCAGCCACTGTGGTGCTTGACATTGCATGGTATTGTTTTGCAGTGTTATTTGTGAATGATGTTTCCACGGTGGAGCTGCTGCTGTATTCAGTGGTTCAGTTGCTGTACCACTGGTTGTGATAAGACACAGACTTCTGTGATGTGCATCCAATGTTGATCAGCATCAGTACACACAGTTTGTGGGTATATGTTGGATATGTGGCTGGTGTGTTTGATGTTGGTAGCAGGGCAGTCAAGTTGTGGTAAATTGTCATTGCATTTTGCACTGATAGGGGGAGATGGGGCAGTGCCAGGTTCAGTTGCTGAAGGGCTGGTGGCAGGTGGTAGTACTTCAGGGGGCTGCCTGGGGGTGGTATCAGTGATGAGGGGGGTTAGGGGTGTGTCAGTACTTGAGGGGGCTGCCTGGGGGTGGTGTCAGAGGTGAGGGGGCTGGGTGGTGTGGGCACTACCTGTTGTACATTCGGGGTGTGGACTGGCACTTTGTGTGCAGTGTGAGTGGGGAGATGATTCGCAGGGGTGCAGCCATTAATTGGTGTGTCCTCGCAGAGAGTAGCTGGGGTGCAGCCGTTAATTACGTAGGTCCTCGCACAGAGTAGCTGGGGTGCAGCCAAGGGCATTGCTAGGGGGGGCTAAGGGGGCTTTATCCCCTGATCTTTTGGTTGTAGCCCCGGATAGAATCTCAGGAGCTACAGCCAAAAGACTAGCTAGCCCCCAGTCCCAACATCAGTTTAGCCCCGGGTCTTTTCCAGACCTAGCAACTCCCCTGGGTGCAGTTGTTAATTACGTAGGTCCTCGCGCAGAGTAGCTGGGGTGCAGCCGTTAATTACGTGGGTCCTCACCCAGAGTAGCTGGGATGCAGCCATTACTTACGTGGATCCCTGCGCAGAGTAATTGGGGTGCAGCCTTTACTTACGTGGGTCCTCATGCAGAGTAGCTGGTGTGTAGCCTGGGCTTGCAAGGTGAGGCGCATGATTTTGCAGGGGTGCAGCCTTGGCTTCCAAGGTGAGGCGTGTGATTTCTCTGGGTGGCTGCCTCCATTTCGAAGGGAGGGCACGTGTTCTCACTAGGGTGCAGCCTGGGCTTGCGAGGGACGGCGTGCGATTTTGCTGAGCTGCTGCCTCCACTTACGAGGGAGGGTGCAAGTTCTCACAGGGGTGCAGCCTGGGCTTGCGAGGTGAGGCCTGCATTTTCGCAGGGGTGAAGCCCAGGCTTGCGGGGAGGGTGCCAGTGGTCGAAGTGGGCGGGAGCGGTGCTCCTCTACTTCTTTTAAATAAGGGTTACAGTTCCTATACTTTTATTTTAAAAAGAAAACGTTCCGGAATGGTTTCCTTTTAAAATAAAAGTATAGGAAGAAGTTGAAATTCGCACATTCAGTGCACTGCACTGATCGTTTCCCTAGACAGCAAGAGCATGTGTTTTGGTGTTTGTATTGTGTGTGCTAGGGGCGTGGTGATGGGGTTTGTGGGGAGAGGTGCAGGCCAGTAGAGAACATAGGTCCACTACTTCTTTTCGTACACTTCGACCACTGGAGGGTGCACTTTCTTGCAGGGTTACTGGATGGTGGGTCAGAGGTGGACGCGTAGGGTTGCCCCGGGTTTTGGATTTTGCATGCTTTTTGGTGCACATGGGGGCGTGTTGTGGGCACTCCCCACGCAGCTTGTTTTTAGTTAAGCGACGGCTATAAATGCACCTTTGGGTCCATGAATATGCCGGGCGCGTATTTCTTTTCTGCAAAACGGCTCTTTCTGCATCCTTCCGGCGTGCGGCCCCTTTTTTCCGATTTCTGCACCCAAATCCATGAATCGGGCCCTCAATGTCTTCTATACCAATATACCTTAGTTCCTCTCATTGTGGCAAAGATATTGATAATTTTACCTTCTAAAATGTAATATTTCTCTTTTTACCTGTTGCATCATTTCACATGCAGAAACATTTCAAAATCTAGTTCCTGTATGAAGTGTCTGAGCAACAGCATAACATAATGTTGAAAATTCACTTTCATTCAGTTCAGTAAGAGAGAAATATACTCAGCTTAATCAGCATAATCAGGAATCTTTAGAATACATTAGTGTACAATGATATTCTGAAGAAGAAATTGAAACCTTTGATCATGCAATCTGCCTCCTTCTCCAGGAGTAAAGAGCGTAGGGAAACAACAAGCTTGCTAACGGTTTTTCTCAGACACTATTTGGTGCACCTTTTGTTGCTTCCATCAGGTATAATTCGAAACTGTCCCCCATGACTTCACATGAGTGTAGAGGATGAATAGTGTAATGTTCATACAAACATTCGCTTCTGCAATAGTTAGATGTGGGAACTGACCTTCATTGCTCTTGCTTGTTGAGTAAACATCAAGCATAGTCAAAGCTGGTAGAGTCCGACTCCCTTTATATAAAGCATCATGCTTCAGTAGAAACTCTAAAGCTTCTTTCACCTTTGAATGTCTATGAGCTGTTGCCACACTTGCTTATCTTTTGTGGCCACACCATTTATTAAAACAAACAACAAATCTGCAATGTCATCTTTCACTCCTAGAGTGTTGACATTTTCTTTCAAACTGAGAGGCAAATACACAACTTTACCTCTCACACCTTGCACTAGTGATTTCTTAGGCAGTTGTGTGATCTTTGAAGTCGTACAATACCTTGGACAGGATATACAATTTGCAATGTAATAGATTCAAACATGTTCAATTTCTGAAGCACAACGGGGACATCAGACACTACCACGCCACTTCAAGAAGCAATATATTTTCTTTTGTAAAACCCCATGCCGTGTCTACAAACATATAGTGCCTCAAATCACTGTTAGTGTGTTAAATCACTGTTCTACAAACAAATCCAGATAGAGGTTTATCCAAACATCTTGTACAGTGTCTGTATCTTTCTCCTCAATGTACACTAGTTGTCCGTGTGCTTTATAGAAAGTGTGTCAACAAGACACACAACCAATGTCGGGACTTTCGCTTGAAAACAACTTAAACATTTTAATACCTATTTTTTACGTTTGAAAAATTAGATCATATTAAAGCATAAGATAATTATGTCCACTTCCTGTAAGTGTTTCATTCACATATACATAATCTTTTGACGCTATCATGTTAATCATTTGAAGTGTAGAGTGTAAACTTACAACAGTTTCAGTCATTAGTGTTTTATTTAAAAGTGTAAGGGACATACATGGTGTATTGCACTCATACAATTTAACAAGAAGATATCTCATTATGTTATGTTGTGCAGCCAGCATCAGTATATGATGAAACAAACCTTACATCTGCTTTTATCAAGGCAATCCAGAAAGTGACCCAGAAGTCCTGTTTTTTTTTATGAACTTCAGTCATATATTTTCTGCAAATCTTGAGTTGTCTTTTTACATTATCATGTTCGTGAAACACATGCAAAAATCTCTTTAAGAGTTTACAAGAAAACTTGTCAATTATGCACAAAGAATTACCTGTCCATGCCAGAGTTTTTTTTTCTTGCTTTTATTGCAAACTATCCTAAACTTTCTGGTTCACTACGGGCTGTCTTTTGTATTTGTTCTTTTTTCAGAAATCACACCATTGTGTACTTACTAGCCACATCCACTCTCATCAATGGCAAGCGTTACATTCCATTGTTGAATGTACCTCTCCTCACTAAAAGATATTTCTCTATGAGAAGTGTGTTTCCACTCTCTGCCAAAAAACATTGTGGAGGTTTTTCACATGTAACTACATCAACTGTTTGTGTCTGTGTGTACTATGGCGTGATGACCTTTGTTAATTTCTTAAGATTGTTCAAACCAATAATGAATAATTCTCTTTTCTTATGAAAAACTTGTTTTAATGATTCCTTCTACTTTTTTCTTTTCCAAAAATGCCGCACCACATAACTAGATTTTGATTTCACACCTCTACAAATATTTGTAAAGCCTCAATAGTGAAACATATTTCTATATATATCTTTATTCCTCTGTTTATAACTTAAAGGAGTTTTTGGTTGTTTTCTATTTAAAACCTTTTGTTTCTTACTGACTACTAACGGTATTGATACATTTTTCATTGTATCACTTTGACTTGAAATATGCTAGATTCTATTCAATTGATTAGTTGACATTTCCTATCTGAATGTTGGACATTTTGAAAAATGTTATCACTAACAGACATTGGTATATTGTTATTAAAATTAGTTTGTACAAAACTTGAAACATAAGCATCAACAGTTCTAGATTGAAATGACTGACTTCCCTGAAAAAGATCCTTCCTCCTGGCACATTGAAGGTACTTCTTTGTTGTTGGCATTGATTTGCAATGCTGTAAAGAAACACATATAATTAAGTCATACGTGCAACCTCTAGACTTCTAGAGGAGAAAAACATCCACAAAAGGATGATCCACTCAAAATACATTGGACAACAACAGACACAGTTGAGATAGCATGGCTGCATAGAAATAAAGACAGGAGAAGTACAGCGTATATACATGGTTGTGGAAAAAGAATAAAGTACAGTGGGCTCACGAGGGTAAAGAGGGTGGTGGAAGGATGCATGTGTAGCAGTGGAGAAGGTGGGCATAGGGTGAGTGGGATTAGAGAGTGTGAGAGTAGGGTGGTGGAAGTAGGGTGGATGCAGATAGAATGACTGGCTGAGGATAAAAATAGCTGAGGTAGGGTGGGTGGGTATATAGAACACTGAAATAGAGTGAATGGATGGAGCTAAAGAGTGTAGGGTTACAGAGGTTGTAGGTAGGATAACTGGGCACATGAAGAGAAAATAGAGTTAGAAAGGTTACATGCGAGAACAGAGAATTGAGTAGATAAGTGGACGAAGGCACAGCCGATGTATGTATAGTGGGTGGAATGAGAGTAAAGACAGTGGAGGAAAGGTAGGTGGGAATACAGATGGTGGAGGTAGGGTGGGTGCTATAGGATTGTTTAGCATGTTTTGGGAGCACAGGGCACAGCACCACTGCACAGGATCAATGTATAGCATGTTTTTGAAGTGCAGCGCCACTGCATGGGTTTGGTGCATTGCTATAAGGTGGTACAGCGAGGCATGTGTTTCCAGTGTAACCTATGGACATGTAAATGAAAACAGGCTATGCAGTCAAAAACGATTTCTACATATAAAATGCAAATAATTTTTTTCACAGTTAAAAGCATATATTTTTTTTTTTACCTGAAATTCCTCTGTTGGAGGAGACACATTTGAGGATTAATGAACTAACCTCATTAACAAAAAACTAACATGCTAACTCATTAATAAAATGTGTTCTCCACTGCAAAATGAGGCAGACTCTGAAAGTCATTTTAAACGCGCATCCAGATTTTTTGTTCTGTGCTGCTTTGTCCACAGTATTTGCAGGAAGCAAAGATTCGAATAAGCAGGAAATCAGTTTTGTTACAGTTGCTTACTGTAAAAGATTTCTATTGTGTGCAGGAGGAGGATAGAACATGAAGGATTCTTATTGGACAAGCATCATATTAGAGGCTGTAACCAAGTTTTCTTGTAGAATCTGGGAGAACGAGAGAGAGAGAAGACATCTTAGAGAGCTCTGAGAAAGACCTGGCTGGTGGCTGCCTGACTGAAAAAGCAGATCCCGGTGCACTGCTGCAGAGACTGGGAACTCCCAGACAATAATCCCTGGCTTGAGTAACTGCAGATGCACGTTCTCGCTGGGGGTGCTTTAAGTGGGAGTATTGCCACTTCCAGAAGGCGACCAACTGAAGAATCTCACATGCTGAACAAACTAGGTAATTATATATTGCAGAGTGTGGGGGCAGTGTGCATGTGTGCGAAACTATTCAGTCAGAGGAGAAGAAAGAATTCCAGTGTCTTATCATCAGGTTTAATGTTGCGACTTCTAGTCACCCTCTTCTCATTTTGTTACAGGTAATGTTGACTGTGCTATTTCATTTATTTCTGTAAAAAGAGTGAGATCGTGTTTAAGTGCAACTATTATAATACACAAAAATATCTGAAAGCAGACGGGTAGTGTGTTTTATTTTCTCTTTCCTTTGTGCATTTACCAATACAGTGCTGATGATGTGGGGAGATGTTTAGACAGTGCAATTGTCATTTTTAAGGTAGCTAAAAATAAGGCTTGGCTGCAGCTGTGTGCACGATTTCATTCAGTATGAGCAATTATAACTAACTGTGTGTGTTATAGCCTGCTGGAGGTACATGAGTCAGCAGAAAGAGAGGCCCTGGACATAGTTCACCGACGTAGATAAGTTGGTGATAGATACCACATGTTAGCTCGCTGCCGTAGATAAGACAGCGAGGACAGACCATGGTGGCACACTAAAAATGAAAATGTGGTATTTCTGAAATGTAGGCCTGAGGTCTCTCTAGTGATCACAAGAACAAACTAAGCAAAAATAAGGCGTTCTGGATATTGGGGCCATATATAAAACAAAGGAATTATGCTCACCAGAAATACCACCAATAATGCATACCAACATAATGTATAACACTAAATGTATCAGTGTGCTGAAATAATTTATGTATACTATAGTACTATATAACAAATCTAATCTGAATGCAAAGAGTGATTATTACTGAATTATTTTCATTTTGGTGGTAAGAAAATACCGCTAGGCCCCAAATCTATACAAAATACCCAACATATTTATGGTGTGTTGCAGGCTGGGAAAGTGATCATAGAGCACCTACCGGGCGTGGCAAGCGTGTCTCACACTGCCATCTGCACATTAAAGGGAACCCATTTAATAATAGCAGTGTGCCACTAAAAACGAATTTCAGAATGTCTCAAATGGAAGCCACATTCCCAGAGCTAGTACAATATTTAGAGGCAAAGTTGTTTGCACATGGGACGTGGTCATCGAACAATGCCACAGAATGGCACGACCGCATTCATGGTGAAGTGCAGAAACAAAAACTAGACAGTATTTTTGCAGCAGGCAACATAATTCAGGTCTGCCTTCAGAGATTATTAAATGCAGCTGACAAACATGCAGAAAATGACTGTTTAATACGGCTATGTGCCAAAATATGGTTTATTTTGAATAGGTCCCTGCGAATGCAAGAAACTGATACCCAGCTAATTAACAGGTTAAAGACTGACTTAGATGGGGCAAGTAAAAAAGAGGCAATGTTAAGAACAGAATTAGAAGGATGTCAGAAAGGCATGCAATTAAAATGCAGAGATTTTGATATTCAGTTGTCCAAAAGCAAGAAACAGTTTGAAGAAAGTGAGCAAGAATTGGTACACTTAAAAGCCTTAGTGGATCACATTAGACAGGATAAAAATGAGATTGTTTCAGAAATGCATATTTTACAAAAAGAACATTTTGAAAAAGAAAGTGATCTCCAAGGTGCAGAGCAAGAAATGGTTAAAATGATTCAAGAAAGAGACAAGAGAAACAAAGAATTCAATGAATGCCAAATGCAAATGTGCGACATGCAGGAGGTAATACATAAAATCAGTGATGAAAACAACTATCTGCAAAATGAAGCACACAGGCTCCTTAAAAAGTGCAAAGACTTAGAACAGCAAATGTGCATTCCCAGGGCCCAGGAGAGGCGGCAGGGTACTACATTCAATGGAGTGGAGGTGAATTCTAGTTCTGCCCAAAGAGTTAGTGCTCCAGTGACTGGGCCGGTGACTGAACTTGGTTGCAGCGCCCTTGGGGGATTTGATACTCCCATTGGGGGCAGCCACCAATCCCATACACCTGAAACCAGGATTGAGTCACCAAGTAGTGCAATTCCATGTATTGCAACAAGTAGCCCCATAAAGATAATGAAATCCATTGAAGCCCTGATCAAACCATTTAAAAAGGGAGGTGAATGCTGCATTGAGGATCACTTAGAAGCGGTTCATCACATTTTTAAAGCACTCCAGATACCTAAGGCACAGTACAGACAGTAGTTTCATTTAACTTTAGATGCTCCGACGGCCAGCATCATAAGGGGATTAAATGAACAGCAGAATATGACATGGGTGGAGTTTGAAAAAGAAATTAGGCGTCATTTTTCTCCTTTTCAGTCATTGCAGGAGGCAAAGAAAGTCACTTACACAATCACTGCTGGGCCTAACACATCCCCTCGCCAATTTTTACAGGACTTAAAAAGGGCATTTTCTCGCTTTGATGTATCTTTTGACCCCAATTCTCATGAGTTTAAAACTGCCTACTTCTATGGGCTACAGAAAGACATCATATCACAATTGGTCCGTGAATTTGACCGTGACAAGTCCCTTGAATGGATTGTACATCAAAGCACAAAACTATATGAAGTACTCTATTGTCAGGGTAGAGAAAGTGATAAAATGAAGATATTAGACCTAAATCTAAAGAACCCTCAGCAACAGTGATGGAATTCAGGTCAGCCAAAATGTCCCTTGAGTCTGCTCAAAGTCCAGGTAAAAATAATTCGGCACCTGAACAAAGGGTTAATCAACAAAGGTCATCACACTCTGCACCAATGTTCCAATCACATGATCCTAGTATTAGGGAGAGCTATATCAGCCCTAGGTATTTAGGGGATAGACCCCGGACAGGGTATCGGCCTCATATGTCAGGTATGAATAATAACCAAAGACAAAATCAAGATCAAAGAAATGATGGTCCCTACCAGACATTGGGGACACAGAACAGATTTGATCCCAACACCATGATATATGGTAATCAGGATAGACCCTGATATGTGGATCGGTTTGCTGATAATGGGAATCAACATAGGGGTCAGTACCCACAACATGAGAGACAGGACATGAGACAGAACATGAATTACACTCCACGTCAGTACAATGATTCCCCACCAGGGGACTACAACCAAAGGATGGGTGCACCCCGCTCCCCTCCACAAATAAATCAAGAGTTCAGGAACCATCCCAATAGAAATCACTCACCTGAGAGGTATCAGAATAGATCCAATCAGGGGGAAAACAACCAATATCGACCTAGGCCACAGAAAGAGGATTCTAGAGAGATGGAAAGGTTCCAGTGCCTCCAGGCCCAAGTGAAAATGTTAGCTGAGCAAATAGGGAAGCTCTATACAGCGCAAAAACAACCATCCAAAGAGGGGGCTGATGGCCATAGCAATGACCGGGGGGCTTCTTCTGAAAAGTAACTAAGTACTCATGATACCTGCGGTGCCGAAAAGACAGATTGTATTGTATTTATTTATTTGTATAGTGCAAACCAGGCCCGGAGGCTACCGGGCGCATATCTTGAGAGCAATGGTTACATAGGTTGCATACAGTGATTATATATCAACCAATAAATATAGCATAGAAATAGGCATAGGTAAGTAGTACAACGATACATGGTTTGTCGAATAGTACATAGGTTATTGCATCACGTTATCAGAATGTAGTTTGGGCATTGGAAGAGACTAGCCAACATTTGGCTCTATGTTTGAAAAGGTTGCAGGAGGGGAGGTTTCTGATAGTCAAGGGGACAGCGTTCGACAATTTGGCTGCCAGGACTGGGAAGCTGGATCCACCAGCTGTTTGGAGCTTGTATCTAGGTATCAGTAGGCTCTGGTTCAGGGTAGATATAAGTGAGCGAACTGGGGTATACAGCGTGAATCGTGAGGAGAGATAGGTGGGGGCCAGGTTATTCATGCATTTGTAGGTTAGGGCAAGCGATTTTAGTGAGATCCTTTGGGTGACTGACAACCAATGAAGGTTCTTCCCGGTATCCGAAATGTGTGCAGATCTGGGTATGTTGAGGGCTGCCCTTATGGTGTTATTTTGTATGATCTGGAGCTTGTCTAGGTTACCCTGATTAGTGCCCTGGTACAATGCATTGCAGTAGTCCAGTCTGGACATGACCAGGGTCCTATCAAGAGTAGTACAGTTGTGCGTGGAGAGAAAAGGGCGACATGCTGTGATCAGCTTGCAGGTATAGGCGGCGGCGGCCGCAACTTCATTTGTTTGTCTGTGAAGGGAGAGGGTGGAATCGAGGTAGATTCCAAGCGTTTTGGTATCTTTGGAGACTTTTATTAGATTTACATCGATGTTAAAGGAACTGAACATAGGGTTCAGCTTGTTTAGTCTTTGCTGCGTACCTAGGATGAGGAGCTCTGTCTTGTCATCATTGAGACAGAGCTCATGTTGGGCCATCCAAGTTTGAATGACATGGTAAACGTCATTTAAGGCTTTTGAATCTACTGTGTAATCACCCGTGATGGGGATGAGTATCTGGGTGTCATCAGCATAATTTGTGTAGGTGACACCCAGATAGTCGAGCACATCAAATAAGGGTTTAGTAAATACATTATAGAGGGTAGGGGATACACACGATCCTTGGGGGACTCCGCAAGGGACTGGTGCAGGGTCAGCTGCGGAGGTGGGCGAGAATACCCTCATCTGTCTATTATCCAGGAAGGATTGAATCCAGTTTGTGGTCTAGTCGGTGAAGTGAGCTGCAGTTTTCAGGTGGTGACAGAGGATTTGGTGATTAACCAGATCAAAGGCAGCAGATAAGTCTAATAGTAGTAACAGGGCTAGTTTACCTTTGTCTTTGAGATCCTCAATTTGGGTTTTGAGATCGAGGAGGGCTGTCTCCGTACCGTGCTTCGGTCTGAAGCCGGATTGTCTCGTGCCTAGTAGGTTGTTTGATTCCAGATAGTTCTGTATGTGAAGATAGGCTGCTCTATCTAAGATTTTCAGCAGAAATGGGACCGATGTGATAGGCCTATAATTGGTTGGAACCTCCGGGTCTAAGGTGGGTTTTTTTAGGAGAGGAATAACCCAAGCATTTTTCAGGTTATTGGGGACCACTCCCGATAGAAAGGAAGCGTTGATGAAAGTGGTGATAAAAGGAGCGAGGTCATGAGCCGACTCCTTAATGATCGGGGCTGGACAAGCGTCCCCTTGGCACTTCGAAGGTTTTAAGTTGCAGATGATTTTTTCAACCTCCAGAACGGTGAGCGGTGTAAAGCTGAATGGCACCGGGGAGTCAGGGGTAGTTATTTTAAGTGGCCTGGTATTGCTCAGTATAGGGGTGTGGAGGGTATTTTGTTTGGCGTTGATTTTGGATTGCAAGGTGGATATTTTGTTAATAAGGGCATTTTGTATATTGTTGCACCAGGTGCTGTCCTTGGTGCATGTGTCTGGGGCAGGTGAGGGAGATTCTAACTCTTTGAGGATTTTGAATAATTCTCTAGTGTTCGATACTGCCTGGGATATTCATGAATTGTATGTCTCCTTTTTGGCTTGTAATATGGCCTCCTTGTAATTTTGAGAATGGTGATTAGAAGGGAGGCTTTATTAGCTGCGCTGGGTTGACTTTTCCAAAGGGCTTCGGCCTTGGGCTTTTCTTTGCACAGAGCGTTGAGCTGCGGGGTGAACCAAGAGTTAAGGTGGGACTGTTGTTTGGCTTTGCAGATCTTTAGTGGAGCTATGCTCTCAATGACGTTGGTCATTAGGCTGTTATAAGTGTCTACTAAGACAGTGGGGTCCTTATCCTTGTGCTGTGCAGCAAGAGTGTTCAAGCAAGGGAGGATAAGAGGAAGCAGTTTCTCCCTGGTGATATCTTTTTTATTTCTGGTAGGTATAGCGGGGGCTATGGTAGGTGAGTGCTGTGGGTTGGTGGCGGTCAGGAGGAAGGTAATAACATGATGGTCGGACCAGGCGCAGGCATTGTTAGAAATGACATTGGTGTTACAGTTAAGGTCGGCTAGCCAGTCAAGCGTTCTACCTTTGATGTGTGTAGGATCATGAATGCGCTGCTGGAAGCCTAGGTTGAAGAGGGTGGTGTCTACTTCAGCGGCCATGTGGTCCTTGGGATCTGAGAGGCCTAGGTTGAGGTCGCCTAGTAGCAGTATCTGAGAGTTGGGCTTAGTGTTAGTCGACAGGGTGGATGAAACATCATCAGTGAATGAGCCCAGTGGCCCTGGAGGTCTGTATATAAGGTGGAGTGTTGCTGTGTTGGTGGGAGAGAGCGATAGTTTCACTGAGAGAGATTCTGCAGAACTAAGTTGTGTGTCGGGGGCAGCTCTCATAACGATCTTGTCGCTGTGTATAAGAGCGACTCCTCCTTTTTTTTGACAAGTTGGAATGGCGGTCGTTTCTAATAATGGTATAACCCTTGGGTAGGGATAGAGCGAGGAGTGGGCCAGAGGCGTCATGTAACCAGGTTTCGGTAATAGCTAGGAAGTCAAGATTCTGGACAGTGATGAGGTCTGCGATGTCAAGGGCATGAGCCGTGAGGGATCTTGCATTGATAAGGGCTCCCTTTAGTGCTGAGATGGGTGAGGTGGAGAGTGGAGGACTAGGCGTTGCGGTTAAGTTGGGCAGTGGAAAGGCAGCACGATTGCGCAGAATACAAGGTGGTCTGGGCAGTCTAGTTCTAAGTCTGCTATTCCTTTGTTGTAGAGTACATGGGATGTTTGGCGTGGGTTTGGTAGCAAAGTGCTTGAGCCAAAGGGCTGGGTCATTGAGGTAGGGGTTCGATGGAAGGCCGGGATGGTAGAGCATGGTTGAAGGGAGAATATGGAGGGTCTTAGTGTTACTTGCATTGTAGCTGGCAGCAGTGCAAGCTGATAGTGCTAAAAGGACTGTGAATATAAGGCCAATGCTGGCACAGGTTCTTAGCTGCATGTTGCAGCTTGTATTTCTCAAGGGACTGAGGATGTAATTATACGGGCTCAAAACAAAGGGTATAGGGAGTTAAGGTGGCGCGACTAGGCAGCCAACAGCAGTATAACTCAAGTCAGTAGGCACAGTACAGGGACATCTAGATTCGAAATAGCACAATTAGGCAATCAGGAGCAGTGCAAATCAGGTCAATAGGCACAGTACAGGGACATCTAGATTTGAGATGGCACAATTAGGCAGCCAACAGCAGTATAACTCAGGTCAGTAGGCACAGTACAGGGACATCTAGATTTGAAACAGCACAATTAGGCAGCCAACTGCAGTGCAAATCAGGTCAACAGGCACAGTACAGGGACATCTAGATTCGAAACGGCACAATTAGGCAGCTAACAACAGTTCACTAGGCACAATACAAGGCATCTAGATACAAAATGGCATTGGACAGGCATTACAGAATATCCTTATAATTCATGGGGAATGTAATGAGAAGCCTGAAGGAGAGGTGCAAATAAGAGATGCACAGCGTGCAGCAGTAGGTATAGAACATGTGGTCCATAATAGTTATAGCTGCGAGTGCGTGGCAATGGCGTCCAGCGAAGGTGAGTCGGGTGGTGAGATACGAAGTATCCGAGTGGCGCGGCACGTTATGGGCATGGACAGCACACGTATGTGCAGCAAATGGGGATGTGCCCTAATGTAATTTTGCATAATGACTCTGAGATGCCTAATGATGTAAAACTGAAAATGCCAGTAAATGAACATGTAACAGAAAGTGCAAACACTTCTAAAAAAGAGGTACAGTTTAACCTAGAGCTAAATCAAACATTGAAGGTTTGTGCAAATGAAAAAGAAACACCTGAAATTCCAAAAGAACAAAGGGACAGATTTAAGAAAAATGACTCATGCATGGGGAATACCAGTGAACAGGGAGCAAGTGGTGATGCTATAGCTCCTTCCCTGGACAGTCAAAACGGTGAACAAACACATAAAGGAAAAGGAAATACTCAAAAGGAGGGTACAAATCAATCACCTGAAGAATTCTTTGAGCCACATATTTTTTGAAGAGGCTGAAAGGGCTGGTAACACACTAAATGATCACAAATGCACAGAATTAAGCAATGACAAATTACTAAATGATGTTGTTACACATGTTCAGTTGGAAGGTTGTAATGTGGTCCCTAATGATACCCAGATGGATGGGCAAACAGTAGCAACACTCCAAAAAACCTCTGAACATGGAGAAATTAATAAAGTCTCTCGCGCAGAAATGGGTAAAAAGGAGGGAATCATGTCTTTCCATTTACCATGTGCTTAGCCAAAAGTGTGAAAGACCTGAGAAAGGTGAGCCCTGAAATCAGTAAAAATTCACACTTCTTATATGTATTAGAGGAGGTTGAGGACAGATATTATGCACCTATCACTGTAGAAGAAAAATGCCAAACATTTGCTATGATTGACACTGGCGCACAGGCCACAATTATGTCCAAGGAGCTGGTAAAGAGTATCAATGAAGGGAGATCCCCACAGAATCAGATCACAGTGAAGGAAAATCAAGGTCCAGTGCATAACTTTAATGGGGAGGAGGTGCCCATCATAGGTGTAACTGATGTTGAAATAAAAATAGGAAAGCACAGACTGAAACAAGAGGTATTGATCACATCTATTTGTGAAATTCCATTTTTGATGGGGACAGATTGCCTGAAAAGATTGTCTCCTCTCATAGATGGGGTGAATGGAGTGCTGTGGTCCTTAACCAAAAAACCATTGAGACCTAAGAAACTAAAATCACAAAACAGCAACATAAATGAATGTCACACCGTTGCCCAAAAATGATGCTGTGGAGGTATATCTCCAGAATAGTTGCATACCTAGTGTCACTGTTATATTAATGTGTCAGGACAAAATGCAGAGCGACAATGAAAACTACCTTACCTGTACAAATATACTTGGACCCAAGGAAAAATTGGCAGACTGCCATAGATGAGCATGGAAGATGAGCAACCATGGGTTCATATTGGTATAAATGACTGTTTTAAAACAATAAAAGCCACTTTAGCGCTTGAACAGGAGAGGAGCTTCATTAATGAGAAATTATTGCAAAAAATAATGGAGAGGGAGGAGATCCCGAAAATTTAGAATTAAAAACCAATATGTTTCTGGTTTGGACAGTCCAGACTTTGAAAACCGAATTGCAGGCAGATGCATGCTTAAAATTAGCATTGGGCATAAAACTATTTACCATAATGTATGGATAGTGAGTGGAGCACAAAATGAGTTTTACATGGGCAATGACATCATGCACAGAATGTGTATGGTGTTAGACTTCCTTAATCAAAAAATATGGTCACGCCTAGGTGGGCCGGCACCTGAATTTGAAGACAAAAGAAGGGCTTATCATTGTGCAAAACTGGTTCCTTATGCAATCAAATTACAAATGAGGAAAGATACTATTATTCCTGCATTTACAAATCAGTTTGCAATAACACTGAAATGCAAAAATGGACAGCAGATGAAAGACTCTGATGCATTTGTATGCCTGAATGAATCCATAAAACAGCAAGGCCTGGATTATGAATACATTCCATTGGTAGATATTGGTGAAGGGCCTGTAAGAATGATGGTAAATAATAAGGGTTGTCAAGATATTCATTTAGAGGAAAACTCCCCATTAGGAATGGCCATACAAAAATCACATTATACTGCAGATCTAAATAACATGGTGATTGGAAATATCCCTGAAAAGTATGTAGATGCCAAGGGTGAGTTACCAGAATACCTGGACTCTCAGCCCAAAGGAATATTTAAAATTCATTCTGTGTATCCTTATGATTCAAATGAGACAGTGTGCTGCCATCAAGAGGATTGCATGACATTTAATTTAAATGAAAATGAAACAGAAAATCAGCCCATTGAAGTGGAAGCTGATATGCCAAAATATTTAAAAGTGGCAGCTTTACAAAAAGACACAGCCACACAGTTAGAGGAAAGCGCCGAGATTCCACTACCAGAACATTTTCTGGAATTTTCCAAAATGGTAGAAGAGCAGATCTCCTTAGCGGATGCATGTGACAACGATGAGGATAGGAACAAACTGAGAAAGATATTTATGGAATTTAAAGATGTATTTGCAAAAGATGCTTATGATTGCGGTTTAACTGATTTACATGTGGCCTCACTTCCAGAAGGGTGTAGCAGAAGTCCAGTATTTGTACGCCAGTATAGACTACTGCTGACATGTTTAGAATCATTGGCTGAGATTATTAAAAATTTAGAATCGCGAGGAATCATCAGGCCAATCCATAGCACATCCAACACGCCCATTTTAGGTGTGTTAAAGCCAAATGGTCAATGGTGGCTTTGTGCAGATTTGAGGGAGTTAAATAAAAGAAACCCAGTGTCCAGATGGCCACTGCCATTCATTGATCAGGGCCTAGCTCAGGTACATGGTTCAAAAGTGTTTACCACATTAGATCTCACCTCTGGATATTGGTGCGTGCCATTGGCAGAGGAGATACAGAATTTATTTTCCATTACATTTGACAGGACTCAATACACATGGGTTAGAACTCGTTCGGGTACATCAATAGTGGGAGTAAATTTGGCATATTTTTGAGAAAGGCCATGCCAGATGCAGCGGAAAGAGGAACCATAGTTTATGTGGATGATGTCATGATAAAAAATGAAAGCTTAAAAAAACATTTTGATGAAATAAGGCATGTGCTTGGCCAATTGCAGAAAGCAGGCGCCAAAGTGTCTTTACAAAAAGCACAATGGTGCAAGAAAAAAGTGAACTTTCTAGGCCATGAAGTGACTGAACAGGGGCTAAATCCACAAAAGAAGAAAATAGAGGCCATACAAAAACTAAAGGACCCTAAAAATGTGAAAGGGGTAAAAAGTGTATTAGGGATGACAGGCTATAACAGAAAGTTCATTGAAAATTATGCTGAAATCACTCAACCATTGACTAAACTGCTTAAACTGAATACACCCTGTATATGGGAAAAAGAGCAGTCTGAGGCAGTGGCTAAATTGAAGGAATGTCTTGTAAAGGCACCACGTTTAGCATATCCCATAAAGGGTAGGGATTTCTTTATAGAAATAGGGTTCTCTGAACATTTTATGTCAGCAGTGTTATCACAGAAACATGATGTGAATCACAAAACCATTGCATATGCAAGTAAAGCATTTTCCCAAGTTGACATGAAATTCAATGAATGTGAAAAGGCCCTATTAACCACTGTGTGGGCGCCACAACATTTCCTATTGTTCAGGGAGAAAAGGTGATTATTGAAACAAATCATCAACCTTTGCAGTTTTTAGAGAGTAAAAGAATTAGGTCAGGTAAAATCTAGTGCAGTCCAGAATCACTTCATGGACGCTGGCATTACAAGGTTTTCCTGTAAAAGTGAGATATGGACAAAATAAAAAGAGCCCAATTGCTCAAGGGTTAGCTGACTTACATGACTGTGCAGCTGAACAGGTATCAAATGAAATGGAAGTGGAACCTAATTTGCAGGAATTTGAACAATCACCACACAAAGCTTTTGATGAAAAAACATGCAAGGATCTGCCAACTGTATATGTTGATGGTTGTGCTTTTCAAATTGAAAATGACAGTAATAAACAATTAGTGTCAGGAATAGGGAACGTCTGGTTGAAATGTGAAGGTGTGCCCAGTATAGTGATGAGGATTGGAGCTAGAAGCAGTCAAGTGGCGGAATTGGCGGCCATTTATAAAGCAATTGCTACTGCAGTTGATAATAAATTCAGTGAAATTGTCCTGGTGACTGATTCTGACTATGCACGAAATAGCTTTGTGGAGTTTTTACCTGGCTGGAAAGCGAGAGGCATGATTATATACAACAAAAAGCCACTTAAACATGGAAAAATGATACAATCCATAGACAAATTGGTGTCAGAGAATGATTTGACAATATATTGGAGGAAAATTTGTGGGCATTTAAAAACACCCGGAGAGGATAAGGATGGAAATGATAAGGCAGACCACCTGGCTAAAATTGGGCCTGTGATGGGAGAATTGCTACCTATAGATGATTTACTGGGTGAAATTCAAATTGATGCAGTAACACGTTCTAAAGCACCAAAGGAGGTAGATCAACCAGTGGTACAGTGGGGTCATAATACACCAGACCAAGATTTGATTGAGGCACAAAAGAATGATCGAATTTTGGGAATCTATTATAATCATTTGATAGATCCTGAACAAAACCCTTTAACAGAAAATGATTGTATGGGAAAAGAAGAGTTGAGGGTGCTATTAAAGAATAAAAAACGAATTAGATTACAGGATGGACTCATGATTAGAGAGTCCATTACAGGACATATACAGTGGGTGGTAACCCTTTCATTCAGAGGGCTAATGCTACGACATGCACATGATGCAATAACTGCAGGCCACAGAGGTTCACAAAAAACATTGGAAATACTAAAAGATTATGCTTACTGGCGACATATGTCCCAAGATGTGGAATTATATACTAGAGGATGTCTAGTATGCGCCCAATTTAAACCTGCTTCACCAATGCATAGAGCCCCATTGATGAAAAGAGGCCTAACTCTTCCATGGTCAGATTTGCAAATAGACTATGTAGGCCCTTTAAAAACGTCGAGTAGAGGAAACCGTTATATTTTGAGTGTGGTATGTTTGATGTCGAAGTGGATTGAATGTATTTCTGCACCAGATTGTAGTGCGCAAACAGCAGCCACATTGCTGGTGAACCATGTATTCTCAAGGTTTGGGTTGCCACAAAGAATTGAGTCAGACAGAGGAAGTCATTTCACAAGTACTCTAATGAGTAAGGTATGGCAAATACTGGGTGTGAAAAGGAAACTACATATCGCATATCGGGCAGCCTCTTCAGGTGGAGTTGAACGGAGCAATAGGTCTGTTATGGACATATTAAAGAAATTTGTGGCAGAAGCAGGTTCCAGCTGGGATTTACGTTTACCGTTGGTTTTAATGGCAATCAGATCAACTCCTGCCAAAGCAACAGGTATTAGCCCCCATGAGGTCTTGACAGGTAGCAAAATGGTGTTACCACAACACCTGCTATACAGAACACATGGGCAGACACTTGTGAGTGCGTCCACAGTTCATGAGTACATTGATGAATTGAGGAAGCATTTGCAACATGCATTTGCTTTTGTGCAGAGAAATCTAGAAAGAGCTGCTGACAGTGCAAAGTCATACTACGATAAAAGAACATCAGTGAGAGAATACAGTGTAGGGGATCAGGTGTATAAGTTTCATTTTGGAAAAAAGTAAACAGAAAAATTCTAAATTTCTAGCAGCCTGGCAGGGGCCATTTCGAACTATAGATAAGGTTTCTCCTGTAGTTTATACAATTTTAAAGACTGAAGGTGAAACAGCAATAGAGCAATTTGTGCACGTAAATCAGATTAAGCCATGCCATCCCAGACACGAGATCAGGCAGCTTGAGCATGTAGAAACAGATAAAGTCCCTTGAAAGTAAAAAGGTAGAGTGAATATGTCTAGTCAGGAGGCAGTGACAGAGAAGTAAGAAAAAAGATGGTTGAAATGGTACATAGACACTGTAATATATGTAAATATATATAAAATATAGATAATAAATGAATAAATAAATAAATAAATAAATAAATAAATAAATAAAATAATGGAAGCTCATGGTTGGTGTGCAGAATGAAAATGCATTAAATATTGAATGTATGTGTGATTGTTCTCTGTAACCTGTGTTTAATTTCAGAAGGCGAGATAAAAAGGGCGAAATATTTTACAAAGCATGTTTTATTTTTGGCAAAAGGGTGAAGTCGGTATTGTGCTATATACTTAATCTGTTTCTTTTCTATTTGATTTAGAATATTAACATATTTGTACCGGAGGTCACGGGAGACGATGGAGTCCTGGAGTCCCCTAGATGAAGACCAAAAGATGCCTGCCTGCGGGTGGAGGTGAAGACAAAATAACCGGAATGCCAAAGAAAAGATGACTTCTATAGAAAAGGATCCAAGAGTACCAAGATGAAAGAGTACCTGAATGAACCAAAAGAGGCAGACAAGTGTCCTGGCATATGGAGTTCCACGTATTTATTATTTTAATTAATTGTTTTAATCTGTTATGTTAATTATTTGTTTTAGTTAGTTGTTTTATTTTATTGTTTTCAATTGGCTTCAAGTATAACATTGAAACACTGGACTATGGACACTTCCATTGGGAAGGCAAATGTAGAACATTTTATAAGAATTGATGAATTCAGATGAATTTTAATATTATGTTGATTGAACAGTGGTTTTTCAAATTTTTCATTTTTACACGTGAATATTCATTTTATTGGATTGACACATTTTGAAAAGAAGAAAAGAAGCAAATTGTTTTTTTCCAGTTGGCTTGGATCGTAGCCAAGTTAAAAAAAGAAAGGAGGGGATATGTAGGATTGTTTAGCGTGTTTTGGGAGCACAGGGCACAGCACCACTGCACAGGATAAATGTATAGCATGTTTTTTGAAGTGCAGCGCCATTGCATGGGTTTGGTCCATTGCTATAAGGTGGTACAGTGAGGCATGTGTTGCCAGTGCAACCTATGGACATGTAAATGAAAACATGTTATGCAGTCAAAAACGATTTCGACATATAAAATGCAAATACTTTTTTTTTTACAGTTAAAAGCATATATTTTTTTTTTTACCTGAAATTCCTCTGTTGCAGGAGACACATTTGAGGATTAATGAACTAACCGCATTAACAAAAAACTAACATGCTTACTCATTAATAAAATAATGTGTTCTCCACTGCAAAATGAGGCAGACTCTGAAAGTCATTTTAAACGCGCATCCAGATTTTTTTTTCTGTGCTGCTTTGTCCACAGTATTTGCAGGAAGCAAAGATTTGAATAAGCAGGAAATCAGTTTTGTTACAGTTGCTTACTGTAAAAGATTTCTATTGTGTGCAGGAAGAGGATAGAACATGAGGGATTCTTATTGGACAAGCATCATATTCGGCTGTAAAGTTTTCTTGTAGAATCTGGGGGAAGGAGAGAGAGAGAAGACATCTTAGAGAGCTCGGAGAAAGACCTGGCTGGTGGCTGCCTGACTGAAAAAGCAGATCCCGGTGCACTGCTGCAGAGACTCGGAACTCCCAGACAATAATCCCCGGCTTGAGTAACTGCAGATGCACGTTCTTGCTGGGGGTGCTTTAAGTGGGAGTATTGCCACTTCCAGAAGGCGACCAACTGAAGAATCTCACATGCTGAACAAACTAGGTAATTATATAGTGCAGAGTGTGGGGGCAGTGTGCATGTGTGCGAAACTATTCAGTCAGAGGAGAAGAAAGAATTCCAGTGCCTTATCATCAGGTTTAATGTTACGACTTCTAGTCGCCCTCTTCTCATTTTGTTACAGATAATGTTGACTGTGCTATTTCATTTATTTCTGTAAAAAGAGTGAGTTCGTGTTTAAGTGCAACTTTTATAATACACAAAAATATCTGAAAGCAGACGGGTAGTGTGTTTTATTTTCTCTTTCCTTTGTACATTTACCAATACAGTGCTGATGATGTGGGGAGATGTTTAGACAGTGCAATTGTCATTTTTAAGGTAGCTAAAAATAAGGCTTGGCTGCAGCTCTGTGCACGATTTCATTCAGTATGAGCAATTATAACTAACTATGTGTGTTATAGCCTGCTGGAGGTACATGAGTCAGCAGAAAGAGAGGCCCTGGACATAGTTCACTGACGTAGATAAGTTGGTGATAGATACCGCATGTGAGCTCGCTGCCGTAGATAAGACAGCGAGGACAGCCCATGGTGGCACACTAAAAATGAAAATGTGGTATTTCTGAAATGTAGGCCTGAGGTGTCTCTAGTGATCACACAAACAAACTAAGCAAAAATAAGGGGTTCTGGATATTGGGGCCATATATAAAACAAAGGAATTATGCTCACCAGAAATACCACCAATAATGCATACCAACATAATGTATACCACTAAATGTATCAGTGTGCTGAAATAATGTATGTATACTATAGTACTATATACCAAATCTAATCTGAATGCAAAGAGTGATTATTACTGAATTATTTTCATTTTGGCGGTAAGAAAATACAGCTAGGCCCCAAATCTATACAAAATACCCAACAGTGCACGAGAGTACAGATAATGGAAGTAAAATAGGTGAAGCTACAGAAAGTAAAGGTACAGCCAGTGATTGTAAGGAAAATGGATAGCGGAGAAAGATTGTATATAGAATGATTGGGTGGTGATAGACAGGCTGAAGAAAAGAAGGATGGGTGGGGTACTAAAGGAAGAGTTAAGATGGTGATGTAGTGATGCAGATATGATGGGTGGGTGGTGATAAACACGCTAGAGGTAGGCTTCATGTGGGTAGAAAGAACAGAAATACGGTGAGTGGATGGATATGTACCATATAGGGGTAGATTGAGCTGGAAGGTGTACAGAGTTTGGGGGTGAGATAGCTGGGCAAGAGTAGAGACAATAGAGATACAGAGGGTGGCATGGGTACAGAGGATGAGGGCACAATGAGTAGGGGTAGAGATGATAGGGCGAGTACATGTAGGGTGCATGGGTGAATGGAGGTACAGAGAATAGCAGTACAGTAGGTATGTAGGGATACAACGTTAAGATTACAGTGTCGGAATTGGGGTAGAAATAATGGAAATAGAGTGGATAGCATCTGAGTACAGAAGATGGTAGTAGTGTGGTTTGATTTAGTTAGAGAAGGTGTGAATTTAGTGTGGGTGTATAAACATAGTTGGACTAGACAAAGTGAAAGTTGAATAAGTGTGCCCACCGACAGTAGACGTACACGTAGTACACATAGGCTGAGTGGATAGATGGAGGTAGTGGGAAAGGAGGTAGGATGGATAGGCGTACAGTGTTTAGGGTACAGTGGGTGCACATAGGTTGGATGGGTGGGAGTAAAGGCATTTGCAGTGGGGATACAGTAGGTACATGGGAATATAAAATGTAGTTTAGACAGTGCCAAATTTGTGCCAGTATCCAGCTGCCCTGGATAGCTGCACAAATTGCCAATGCAGCTGCACTTAATTTATAGGCATATGGTTGTTATTGCGAGAATTGTGCATTAATTAAGAACATCAGAGTTTACATAGCCACTGTGCGTGGAGCATGGACTGCAAAGACCCCTGCTATGTCTAAACTATGCAACTGCAGCAGGCACTGTCACAGTCCATACTGTAACTGTAACATGTGGACTACAATGGCACTGACGATGCCCATACTGTGCCTATTCTACATTAGGGGAGCACAACAAAACCCATACCATGACTGTTATATGTGGGCTGAGATTTCCCTGATGAGGCCCATAGTATGCCTGTTTTTCTTGGGGCAATTTGCCTTTGGGAAACCATTCTGTGTCTCTTTTACATAAGGGGACCTATCACTACTACGGTCATTCCTATGTTCTTTATGAGTGGAGCTGTAATTGCTATGCACAATGTTATAGACATTGTAAGTGAGGGTAGTGTGCATTGCCTATTGCACTTGCTGCAACCATTCTATTTGATGGAAGCTTACCCTGCTTATTCAGTAAATCTGTTCTGTATGATGAGTGCTTGCACTTCCATGGCTCATGCTTAGAGAGTCTGTTTTGAGGGAATGAGGAGGGATTGGGAACACTATCACCCCTCCGCCTCCCCCAATATTTATGACACAGAAGTAGGGCAGGAAACACTGCCATAAGCCATTCTATTCGGACAAATTCGCAGTGGTCCAATGATTGACAAGTATGTCGAGAGATACCCCCTCAGCAAGACATACGCTCTTAACCAGCCCTAGAGATCAGGAGCGGTATGAATTTACCCCAGCGTGGATGTGGAGCCGCAGGTCATAACCAAAGACACTTCAATTGACAGTATCGATTAAAGCACAAAGAAGCCATATTGCTGACATCGTTAGAGACACCACAAACTATCGTTAGACATGAACCACATATGCCATCTGCACTTCAGGACATAAATACAACTCAAATACATGAAGAACACAAGCATACTGTTCTATAGTTAGAATACAGGCACATATACATACTGTCATTCCTTTATTATTTTTGCCACTAGCCAAATGCAGCAATGCAGAAACTACAAGAAGCAAGAGATCCTAACCAAAGCTTGCAGATGCTTACATGCAAATAACCCGATGGGACTGCAGGAGCACCTTTGGGACATGACAGAACCAAGTGTGACTAACCTATAGAGAATGTAGTTTAGCATGGACACTGTAGAAACCGCATTATAAGGGTTTAGGAAACTTACAGCAGGCCACATGCCTCTCAGCAACCACATAGTTGAGCTGAATTCAAGCTGGACAGAGAGCAAGATGTGTGAGACAGGACCCACAGCCAAGGCCACACGATACAGATGGCATTCCATTGCCTAGACGACCAGCTGTAGTAAATACAAATAATTCCTCATGATTCAGAGCTGTGCAGTTCAAATTTGTGGTCTCTGAACACGTGACTCGGCCGAAGCAGACAATGGACAGCGACCTGCGTTAGGAAAGAGAACTGATCTCAGGCTACCAGACAGAAGACGGCAACAAATATTCTACAATATGAGACAAGTGTTGCGCCAAGCAAAAGAGCACTCTCATAGACTACAGTGGTACACAGTAGTTACAATGCAGACACATAGTCATTCTTGTTACCTTCAAGAGGTGCACCGAGAGCTGAGAATCTTTGCAGATCCCAGGCCTGGGGATGTCAGCCCTAGCCAACCACAGTTTAGTATCTTAGGGTTGGATAGCAACGGGTCAGGACCAGTGGCATTCCACCACAATGCAACAATGTTATAAATAGTGACTTGAGGATGGACCAGGCCAGCCACCTGACATATGAGGGCCAGTGCAATAATATATATAGTGTCCACTAAAGGTGGTAAGGTACTCAGTACCCAATTGTGGAGCCCGATAGGTTTCCTGGAGAAGGGCCCAGGTTGTGATGTCACTCTGATGTAATTGTAGTGTAAAACCAGCCTGCGAGCAAAGGACAAACGAGACATACATGGCTTTCTTCTGTTCATATGCTGATTCCTGTTGGTTTTGTTGGTAATAAACCACAGTTTGAACTTGCCGTTGACTGAGTCCTCTGTTTATCCTGGGGAAGGTGTTGGGGCTTTGAAGAGTCTGAAGACTGCCAGTGATTCTCTGGCATACCTGGGAGTTCTTCCCAACAAGATGGTAGCAGAGGTGTGGTTGGCTGCACCAGCACGGCACCAGGTCATCTCCTTTGCCGTCAAACTTGAGAGGTTGCAGGATTCTCGCCTATTTAGAGAAACCGGGCAACATGCATGCCCGTTTACAGGCCGTCAGGAGCCCCTTGTGAATCATCCTGCCCAAAGTAAGTGAGTTGTCCAAGCAGACCAAGATGGGGAGGCGAGTGCCTTGAGGAGGAGCCGGCCGTCGAGCAGCGGCAGCAAACAACACAGTGTAAGTATTGACTCAGTCTAACGGCAAATGTGGGTGTGAGGGAGGGTATTGAGTATTGTGGAGTATTGTCTAATATCGTCGGTTATTGTCAAAGTATTGTTTAATATTGTCACAGTGAGTAGGGACAGGAGCAGAGGTAAAGTCAGTTTTCTATGTTTAGGGCACATTCGGTTTTAGCGGTAAAAGGTTCTGGTGAATAACCTAGACTATTGCCTCAAGTGTACGGATGACAGAAGATATATAAATATTGGTATTCCTGTGGGTTGGGCGTTTTAGCTCGGGTCATAGTTGACAGTATCCCTGTAAGGGTCAGCAAGGGAGCTGGTCTAGATTGTAGAAGGTGACTCTACTGGTTAAGTCTCCTGCTGTGAGACATTTCACACACTAGGTGATACAGCAGGTGCAGTTTTATCACAAGAGAATATTGGTATACACCACCTGGAGAGCAGGAAGACAGCTGTGGGCTTGTGTGGTTTGGGAGTAACGGGCTATTACAGTGTGCGCACAATATTTGATTCCCTATGTTATTCTGTTAGCTTAGTGACATCACCCATAGGTTTGCACATAGGACACAAGGAACTTGAGACGAGGAGGAGCTAGTGTTGGAAAGTTGGGATTGATAGACAAGGTAAACCAGTGGCAGTGTGCAAAAGGGACATGTGCATGATTGTGGGTGTGCCTGAGGAGGCAGTGGTTTTGAAGGAGGGGCGGTGCACGGAGCATGCCTGATATGTTGTGGAGGAAGAGAGGCTTGTAGAAACTGAAAAGTATTGCCATTATACTGTCCCTTTTACACTAAACAGCGGACTGTCAAAAGCCTCAACTTGTGGTCAAGCATTTGGCTGCTAATACTGGGAAGCTCGAACCGCTGCCAATTTCAATTTATACTTATATATATGAGGCAGTGTAGCTATGTGGATCTGGTAGGTCTGGGAGATAGGTGCCTTGAGAATGTGTCTGACAGATATTGGGGGGCTGTGTTACCCAGGCATTTGTAAGTGATGACAAGTGTGTGAAGTTTAATTCTGTCGCATACTGGTAACCAGTGAGAATCTTGTCTGAAGTTTGAAATATGGCTATAGCTTGATATATTCAGGGCAAAACGAAGGGCGTTGTTCTGGAGAACCTGTAATCTATTCAGGTTATGCTCAGTAGAGCCTAGGAATAGGGTTTTACAATAATCCAGTTTAGATAAAATCAGGGGCCTGGCTAGCGTGAGGTAACTGTTTGTGGACAGAAAGGGTATGCAGGCGTTGATTAATTTATTAGTGTATGCTGTAGTGGAGGCTGTGGAATTTACATGTTTTTTTGAGGGAGAGGGCGGAATTTAAGTAATTGCCAAGGGTTTTAACCTCTTTGTCGACTTTGATGATGCTGCCATCAATGTTAAAGGAATTGTACCGGTGGTCAAGTTTGATCAGACGGACTTGCGTGCCGACGATCAAGAGCTCCGTCTTGTCTTCACTTGTCATTTAGGCAGAGGCTGTGTGTAGACATCCAGGCCTGTATTTCAAGATAGATTTTGTTTAGCTTTTTAGAATCTCTTTCATAGAAACCAGTGAATGTGATGAGGACCCAAGTGTCATCAGCATAATTTGTGTAGGTGACATCCAGGTTATCAAGATGATCAAAAAGGAGCTTAGTAAAAATATTATAAAGCGTGGGTGAAACACAGGAGCCTTGGGGGACTCCGCAGTGGATGGGTACTGGCTCAGCAGCCACAGTAGGTTCAACAACTCTAGCTGTTCTATTTGTGACAACTGATTTGAGCCAACTGGCAGCATTTGGTGAAAATGCTGCTGCGGTAGCGAGATGTTCAGTGAAGATTTGATGGTCAACAAGGTCAAACCCTGGAGATGAATCCAACAAGAGCTGAAATTTGTCGGTATGTTGGGGTCTCGTTGGGCTTTTTGATGAGGCATGACCTCGTTAAGGTTGTTGGGGACTACGCAGTTGTTAAAGGACAAGTTAATCAAGGCAGTGATGAAGGGTGAACATTTGGATGCACCTTCCTTAATGACTGGAGCTTGGCAAGTGTCTCCCTGGCAATTAGAAGGTTTGAGGGCTGAGATTATATTAACCACTTCTTCAATAGTTACTGGGGAGAAGTGGTAAGGAGGGCAAGAGGGAAGTTGTAGTGTAGGTGGTTTGCGTGAGTGGGTGCTGGGAGCAAGGCTATTCTTTTTTTTTACTCTATTTTATTTTGAAGTAGGATTCATTTGTCTGCTAAAGCTTTCTGGGTGTTAGCATACCATGATTTGTCTTTAATGAAGTCCTCTGTGGGAGGTGCTGGAGACTCCAATTCTCTTAGAATAGAGAAGAGCTCTTTAGTGCCAGATTTAGCGTTCTGAATCCTAGTGTTGTAGATCTCTCTTTTGGTGTTGTGATGGCACCTTTCTAGATAGCCACCACAGAAGACAACCTATCCTTGTTGGGAGTTGACAGGGATTTTCTCCAATTGGCTTCGGATGATCTTTTAAGGTTGCGTAATGGTTTTAGTTCAGCAGTGAACCATTTGTTTAAATGGGTAGATGGTTTCGCCTTTCTCAATTTCAATGGTTCAATTTGATTAAGGTCTTGTTTTATGATACCGTTGTACAGGTCAACCAAAGAAGAAGGGTCCAATTTGAATTGTGGGGAAAACCAGTGATGGGTTGTAGCAGAGGTAGAAGGTTGTCTAGTGTTATATTGCATTTGTTCCTGGACAAGGATTGTGGGGTAATTGCAGCCTGGGTGAAAGTAGGAGTATTTAACAGTATAGAAAAGGTGAGGCAGTGGTGGTCCGACCATGCACAAGGTACATTGTTGAGGATAGTGGTGGAGTAGTTAATGTCAGCCAACCAATCCCACGTTCTACCTTTGGAATGTGTAGGTTCGTTAATACGCTATTCAAGCCCAAGTCTAGCCACCCTAAGTTTCGCAGGGTCATTCAGACGTGGACCCCTTGCTCACTGTGCTAAGAGAGGCACAGCTCCACCTCACTGATGAGACATGACAAGGCTAAAACGTGTGTCTGGGGATGCTTTTTGTACTCTTGTGTTCATAAGGGAATTGCCATAGCATTTCAGTGCTGGACTGCAGATCTGGGCGGGACAAATACTGATATGCAAATGGGTATTTTCCATCTGTGAAAGGTACAGTGAGCTAAAGTGTGGCTGAGGACTCTCAAGTGGGTACCTTCTCAAAGAACAGGTCAATAGGACTTGTTTGTTCTCGCAGATTGGTGCCTATGACTAATTTTTGATTGTTTCAAGGGCATTAGGTCTAGTCACCCAACGTTTCACAAGGTCATCCAGCTGTAGAACCTTTGCTCACTGTGATCAGAGAGGCTCAGCTCTACCTCACTGATGAGGTTCGACAAGGCTGAAACACATGTCTGGGGTTGCTGTTGGTACTCTTGTTCAGAAAGTAATTGCCATAGCATTTCCGTGTTGGACTGCCCATGTGGGTGGGACAAAGACTGATATACAAATGGTTATTTCCCATCAGTGAAAGGTAGAGTGAGCTAAAGTGTGGCTGCAGACTCTCGAGCGGGTACCTTCCCAAAGAACAGATCAATGGTATTTGTTTGTTCTCAAAGATTGGTGCATATGACTCATTTTTGATTGTTTCAAGTGCTTTAGCTCTAGTCACTGTAGTTTTCCCAGTGTCACCCAGACATGGACCCCTTGCTCACTGTGCTCAGAGAGGCACAGCTCCACCTCACAGATGAGGCCTGACAGGGCTGAAATGTTTGTCTCGGGATGCTATTGGTACTCTTGTTCAGAAGGGAATTGCCATAGCATTTTGGTGCTGGACTGCCCATCTGGGTGGAACAAAGACTGATATGCAAATGGTTATTTCCCATCTGTGAAAGGTACAGTGAGCTAAAGTGTGGCTGCGGAGTCTCAAATGGGTACATTCCCAAAGAACAAGTGAATGGGCTGTCTATATTCTCGCAGAGGGGTGCCTATGGCTCATGTTTTATTGTTTCAAATGCCTTGTGTTTCAAATGTCTTGTCACCCTAAGCTTCCCAGGGTCATCCAGACGTGGACTCCATGCTCACTGTGCTCTTAGAGGCACAGCTCCACCTCACTAATGAGGCCCAACAAGGCTAAAACACTTGTCTGCAGTTGCTGTTGGTACTCTTGTTCAGAAGGGAATTGCCATAGGATTTTGGTGTTGCATTGCCAATGCGGGCGGGACAAAGATTGATATGAAAATGGATATTTCCCATCTGTGAAAGGTACAGTGATCTACAGTGTGGCTGTGGTCTCTCGAGTAGTTACCTTCCCAAAGAAAAGCTCCACGGGCCGCTTTTATTTGCCCAAAGGGGTGCCTATGACTATTTTTTGATTGTTTCAAGGGTCTTAGGTCTAGTCTCCACACAATTCCCAGGGTCATGCAGTTGTGGACCCCTTGCTTACTGTGCTCAGAGAGCCACATAGCATTATGGTGCTGGACTGCCCATCTGGGTGGGACCAAGACTGGTATGCAAATGGTATTTCCCATCTGTGAAACGTACACTGAGCTAATGGGTGGCTGCAGACTCTTGAGTGGGTGCTTTCCCAAAGAACAGGTCTGCCGAGGAATCTGAAGCGAAGCGCCCGGATATTGATGTCCATCGCCGTCGATGCCCATCATCCCCCCACCGGAGCCGCAACACTCCATTGCCTCAGACACTTTGAATCAAGGAATCCCTCGCTCATCACCGTCAACTGCTTTGTCCTGCCTGAGAAAGTCAAGGTAGCTGATGAATCAAGAAGAATCCGCTAGTGAGTTTCCCGCCACCCAAAGTCCTCAAAGATGTCGACGAAGATATGGAAGCCAGCCCTGGTCGAGTCCCGATCAACGACGCCAGCCGCTGACGCCCTTGCCAGGCCAATGTTCTTCATTCATTCTTTGCGGCAACAAACTATTGTAGTCGAGGTGCACTGCATGCCTCATCTTCATAGGACGTCCACGACCGATTGTCGACGAGCACCACCAGGACCGAAGCTGCTCCCTCAACGCCATTTTTCACCTTTTCTTCATGGAATCTCGATGATCTGTGGCTTCTGCCTTAAAAGGAGTTCACTCAAGTAGGATCCGTCGAAGACCCATCGTCAAACTCTGCTAAACCATGTACATTAAGGTAGTAGAACATATGTAGAAGGAAATAAGACTCTGCTAAACAAAATATGGACTGGGCTTGTTTCTTATCTTATTTACAGGTTGCCCAGGTGGGGGGATCCAGAACTGTGTCTTGGGTAAGGACCCAGTATTCTGCCATTTGTTTTACCAGCTTGTTTTCCACCTCAAGTCTATTGTTGGTTCACTTTATTAATTGATATGAATGCCATTTGAAACTTTCTACAGTTGATGCATTTTAATGGAATCTAAGAAGTTATCGTGCTACCACATAGAGACTGTTTATATGTATCATTATAGAATTGCCTTAGCACAAAGTATGTTATTGTATGTGCACATAATCAAAGCCTTATTTATATAAAGAACTGTGTTATCACTAACATAGTGTGTGGACATTGCTTTGTGGGGGCTTGGGGACAACACTGTACTTAAGAACCAGCCCGCATCACCTCCTGAGAGCTTACGCCTTGATTGCTCGCCCATGGCTATGGAGTAGAGAATCTTGGCTGGGTGCTCTGTGCTTCTACTCTGCCATATAAAGAGTAGGTGTACAGATAACCCTGCTCCAGTTTTTACAGTTACCTTTCCAAAGAACAGGTCAATGGGCTGTGTTTGTTCTAGCAGAGGGGCGCCCATGACTCATGTTTGATTGGTTCAAATGCCTTAGGTCTAGTCACCATAAGTTTCCCAGGGTCATCCAGACGTGGACCACTTGCTCACTGTGTTCAGAGAGGCACAGCTCTGCCTCACTGATGAAGCCCAACAAGGTTGAAACACGTGTCTGGGGTTGCTGTTGGCACTCTTGTTCAGAAGGGAATTGCCATAGCATTTCGGTGCTGGACTGCCCGTGTGGGCGGGACAAAGACTGATATGCATCAGATATTTCCCATCTGTGAAAGATACAGTGAGCTAAAGTGTGTCTGCGGACCTCAGAGTTGGTACCTTCCGAAAGAACAGGTCAATGGTTCACGATCCCATGACTAATTTTTGATTGTTTCAAGGGTCTTAGGTCTAGTCTCCATACGTTTCCTGGGGTCATGCAGACATGAACCCCTTGCTCACTGTGCTCAGAGAGGCACAGCTCCACCTCACTAATCAAGCCCACAAGGCTGAAGAACATGTCTGGGGTTGCTGTTGGTACTCTTGGTCAGAAGTGAATTGCCATAGCATTTTGGTGCTGGACTGGCCATGTGCGCGGGACAAAGACTGATATGCAAATGGATATTTCCTATCTGTGAAAGGTACAGTGAGCTAAATTGTGGCTGTAGACCTCAGAGTTGGTACCTTCCCAAAGAACAGGTCAATGTGCTATGATCATTCTCAGAGTGGGGTGCCCATGACTAATTTTGATTGTTTCAAGGGTCTTAGGTCTAGTCTCCATACGTTTCCTGGGGTCATGCAGACATGGACCCCTTGCTCACTGTGCTCAGAGAGGCAGAGCTCCACCTCACTAATCAGGCCCAACAAGGCTGAAGCAGGTGTCTGGGGTTGCTCTTGGTACTCTTGTTCAGAAAGGAATTGCCAAAGCATTTTGGTACTGGACTGGCCATGTGCACGGGACAAAGACTGATATGCAAATGGATATTTCCTATCTGTGAAAGGTACAGTGAGCTAAATTGTGGCTGCAGACTCTCTCTCTCTCTCTCTCTCTCTCTCTCTCTCTCTCTCTCTCTCTCTCTCTCTCTCTTGAGAGAGAGAGAGAGAGAGAGAGAGAGAGAGAGAGAGAGAGAGAGAGAGAGAGAGAGAGAGAGTACATTCCCAAAGAACTGGTCAATGGTACTTGTTTCTTTTCGCAGATTGGCGCCTATGACTAATGATTGATTGTTTCAAGGGCCTTAGGTATAGTCACACTACGTTTCTCAGGTTCATCCAGATGTTGACCCTTTACTCACTGTGCTCGGAGAGGCACAGCTCTACCTCACTGTTGAGGTCAGACAAGGCTGAAACACGTGTCTGGGGTTGCTGTTAGTACTCTTGTTCAGAAGGAAATTGTCATAGCATGTTGCTGTTGGACAGCCCATGTTGGGGGTCAAAGACTGATATACAAATGGATATGTCCCACCTGTGAAAGGTACAGTGAGCTAAAGTGTGGCTGCGGACTCTCAAGTGTGTACCTTCTCAAAGAACAGGTCAATGGGATGTGTCTGTTCTCGGAGAGGGGTGCCTATGACTAATTTTTTATTGTTTCAAGGCTCTTAGGTCTAGTCACCCTACGTTTCACGGGGACATGCAGACGTGGACCCCTTGCTCACCTCACTGATGAGTCCCAACAAGTCTGAAACACGTATTAGGGGTTGCTGTTGGTTCTCTTGTTCAGAAGGGAATTTCCATAGCATTTTGGTGCTGGACTGCCCATGTGGGCGGGACAAAGACTGATATGCAAATGGTTATTTCTCATCGGTGAAAGGTACAGTGAGCTAATATGTGGCTGCATACTCTCGAGTGGGTACCGTCTCAAAGAACAGGTCAATGGGCTTAGATTGTTCTCACAGATGGGCCCCTATAACAAATATTTCATTTTGTCAATGGCTTTAGTTCTAGTCCCCCTAGGTTTCCCAGGGTCACACAGATGTGGACCATTTGCTCACTGTTCTCAGAGTGCCACAGCTCCACATCACTGATGAGGCCCAACAAGGCTGAAACACATTTCTGGGGATGCTGTTGGTGCTCTTGTTCAGAATGGAATTGCCATAGCATTTCGGTGCTGGACTGCTCATGTGGGTGGGACAAATGCTCATGTTCAAATGGATATTTCCCATCTGTGAAAGGTACAGTGAGCTAAAGTGTGGCTGCAGACACTCGAGTGGGTACCGTCCCAAAGAACATCTCAATGGGCCGTGTTTGTTCTTGCAGAAGGGCACCTATGAATAATGTTTGATTGTTTCAAGGGCCTTAGGTCTAGTCATCCTAGGTTTCACAGGGTCTTCCAGATGTTGACCCTTTGCTCACGGTGCTCAGCGAGGCACAGCTTCACTTCACTGATAGGCCCTACAAGGCTGAAACATGTGGCTGGGGTTGTTGTTGGTACTCTTGTTCAGAAGCAAATTGCCATAGCATGTCGGTGCTGGACTGCCCATGTGGGAGGGACAAAGACTGATATGCAAATGCTTATTTCCCATCTGTGAAAGGTACAGTCTGCTTAAGTATGGTTGCAGCCTCTCGAGTGGGTACCTTCCCAAATAACAGGTCAACGGGCCTTGTTTGTTCTCCCAAAGGGGGACCTATGACTAATTTTTGATTGTTTCAAGGGCCTTAGGTCTACTCACCCCATGTTTCCCAGGGTCATCCAGACTTGGACCCCTTGCTCACTGTGCTCAGAGAGGCACAGCTCCACCTCACTAATGAGTCACAACAAACATGTGTTAGGGGTTGCTGTTGGTTCTCTAGTTCAGAAGGGAATTTCCATAGCATTTTGGTGCTGGACTGCCCATATGGCGGGACAAAGACTGATATGCAAATGGTTATTTCCTATCTGTGAAAGGTACAGTGAGCTGAAGTGTGGCTGCAGACTCTCGAGAGAGTACCTTCCCAAAGTACTGGTCAATGGTACGTGTTTCTTTTCGCCGATTGGCGCCTATGAATAATGTTTGATTGTTTCAAGGGCCTTAGCTATAGTCACCCTATTTTTCTCAGGTTCACCCAGATGCTGACACTTTACTCACTGTGCTCGGAGAGGCACAGCTCTACCTCACTGTTGAGGTCAGACAAGGCTGAAACACGTGTCTGGGGTTGCTGTTAGTACTCTTGTTCAGAAGGGAATTACCATAGCATTTTGGTGCTGGACTGTCCATGTGAGCGGGAAAAGACCGATATGCAAATGAATATTTCCCATCTGTGAAAGGTACAGTGAGCTAAAGTGTGGCTGCATACTCTGAAGTGGGTACCTTCCCAAAGAACAGGTCAATGGTAGGTGTTTGTCCATGCAGATTGGTACCTATGACTAATTTTTGATTGTTTCAAGCGCCTTAGGTCTAGTCACCCTATGTTTCCCAGGGTCATCCAGACGTGGACCCCTTGCTCACTGTTCTCAGAGAGGCATAGCTCCACCTCGCTGATGAGGTCTGACAATGCTAAAACGTTTGTCTGGAGATGCTGTTGGTGCTCTTGTTCAGAAGTGAATTACCATAGCATTTCGATGCTGGACTGCCCATGTGAGCGGGATAAAAACTGATATGCAATGGGTATTTCACATCTGTGAAAGGTACAGTGAGCTAAAGTGTGGCTGCGGACTCTTGAGTTGGTACCTTGCCAAAGAAATGATCAATGGGCTGTGTTTGTTCTCCCAAAGGGGGACCTATAACGCATTTTTGATTGTTTCAAGGGCCTTAGGTCCACTCACCCCATGTTTCCCAGGGTCATCCAGACTTGGACCCCTTGCTCACTGTGCTCAGAGAGGCACAGCTCCACCTCACTAATGAGTCCCAACAAGTCTGAAACACGTGTTAGGGGTTGCTGTTAGTTCTCTTGTTCAGAAAGGAATTTCCATAGCATTTTGGTGCTGGACTGCAGACTGCATACATGCCAACATTCTGTGACCAAAATCTGTAGGAATCTTAAAGGTTCAAAAATACGAATTAGCATGATGATGACATCACAGGAAATGATGTCACATCAATTTGACCCAATGAAATGATAGGACATGACATCACAGGAAATGTGACGTGAACTTTGACCTTGTAACCTCACAGAAAATTACCTCAAGTGACATGGCTTTGAAGAGATCACAGGAAACAACTGCCTGGTGTGGCCTATCCAGATCCTCTGACCCATCATTAGAAAAAAATGTACCAAATAAGTGAGCTGTGCACACTGTGACCAGCTTCTTCCTCATTAACAGAGGTTTTCCCCTTCAATCATACCCATAACAATGATGTATACATTCTCCATTAATTTGGGATTTTTAGAAGTTAATGAAACCTAGTTAACACTTTATTAGATTAGGACTTGTACTACTTCTTTAGGAATAAAACATTTTAATAGTTTTTCTTAAAACAAACAACATCTCTGAAGTGAAACATGCAAAATAAATAAAGTGATAATATTCTCACTCAGTGGCTAAATGCAAAAATTTTATAAACAACAAACTGTACCATGGGTTCAATGAGATTCTCTTTTGCAGAGGCCTAACAAAGCCGACATTTTTAACAAAAGATGAGTAGAAGTGGTGTTAGAAAACCTAATGTTATAGTTAAATAAATAGGCATCAGAGAATTAGGCCCATAATAGGATAAAACAACATATAATACTTATTGTGTATTAGAGTAGAGCACATACTGACTGTACAAATTGGGAATTGTAAACATGTTGAAACCTGTTTGTTCTAGCATATTTAGTACACTATTTACTTTCCTATAATGTGTGACATATTTCTTTTCTTGAATGTCTCTCTAACAATTAGACAGATGGGCCTGAACTTGTGCTTACTGTAGGGCTACTGCTCTCCCTCCTAGCCAATAATGTTTGGTATGTAGAGTATTTTGCTTTCTTGATTAACTTGTCAGACGATTTACACTTGTGAGGGTCAGTATTGCTAAACACATTGACCTTTGATGATAAAATGCCACAGAGTGTATTCCTATACCTGTATGGGCTGCATATACACTGTCAGAAGCATGGCCTTCTTGACTCCGTCCCAGCTGAGTCCTCATATCAGTTGTCACTTTCCGTACCATATTGAACAGAATTTCACAGAATGCATTGCTGTGAGGTATTAACAGAATGTACTTTGACAGAACACACAGCACCTTGAAGCGAAGAGAGTTATCTTCCGGATCCCTCAATTTGGAAAGATCTTCCCAGAACTGATAAATTCTTGTAATGCCATCTTGCCAGGTTGGCAGAAGTGTAGTAGACTGATCTAAGTCTAAGAATTCTCTAGAAAGTTGCTGCATATCTTCTTCAGGAACAACATCAGGGAAAACACTACAAAACTACTCAATACTTGTAAATGACGAGATCATCCGCATGTTTGGAGAACAAAATGTGGCATTCCTTACCACTGGATCACAGAGGGGAAACTTAGTTTTGATGTATGTTAGCACCTTAATATAAAATTCTCTCACTTGTTTCCTAAATGCTCCAACTATAGGTGTCCCCTCGATATTAGAATGCCTTATCTCCTGTCGTGCCCCATAGCCAATGAACAAATTAGAATCACTTCGATGATTGCGCGGGTCATTAAAAGCAACTTCTAAAATGTCATCCTTATGCTACTCAATGATCTCTGGTTTTACCAGGCATGACAGAATTGACCCATATAGTTTGATCTGTGACTGGTGCAGCACATGTATCATAGGAGCCTCTGTCTGGAGTAGGACATGAAACCTATCAAAATTGGGCATGATAGCATGGAGAAACAGAACATAGCACTGCAGTATAGGGTCTTTGAAAACTTTCACTAGTCGTTGTTCTCTGTCTCCACATTTTAGATTTCGTTGCCGTTTTCTTGCTGGCTCCTCACTTGGCTCATCACACTCGTAGTTTGTAAGAAAGTAAGATTTCAAACCATCCCGCAATTTTAGAGCTCTTTCAAGACATTTACTGAGGCTCAGCCATCTTGTACTTACATGTTTGAGCACCTTACGAATTTCCTGATCACAAAAAAGTAGGGATTCCCTCAAATTAGATTTTCTTTTTGCACTCTTTTCAAAGTGATAAAATAAGTCAATAGCAAATTCTTCTGGATTGAAGCGAATGAGAGCCTTCGCTCCATTTTTTGCAGCTAGATGAGAAAGGTGGCATGGGCACCCCATCATATACATAGCTGCCCTATCTTTTTCAGATGCCCAAGAACTCCCTTGCCTTTCTCAGTCATAACAGAAGCATTATCACAAGACAATGAGGCACACTAAGCAAGACTAAGATTTTTCTCTTCCAATATTCTTTTTACAGCAATGTAAATATTTTCTCCTGTCGCTTCATTAACAGCTGGCATCTCCAGAAAAGAATGTACAACTAGCCCAGATGTTTGGTCTTCATGACTTATAACCACTGGAAAAAACGTATCCTCCTCATCTGAAATGCCATCGGTTGCAAGAGAATACCACTTTTTATTGAGAGCAAGGAACCCCTTTAAATCCTGCATGGCATCAGCAGCATTTGCATTGATGATATGGCTTCCTTTGGTTCGGCCACATGAGTATGACTGAGCAATTTTGCTATCTGGAAACATGACAGCAGCCATCTTGGAAAATTCATCATTTACACTATTTGGCAAATTACGCTTGACAATTAGCCCTTGAAAATAAACTTCTGCTTTTATGACTTTGTGAGAGAGTTGTGATGATGTTTGCATAGAAGCTATTATACTACTTGTTCCACTTACTGCAGAGGCACGTGACTTGTGTTTTGAAGTGGCATTATGTTTCTTCAAATCTGCCATACCACCGTGTCTTATGGAGAAATCACACCTACATATTGTGCAGAGAGCCTCTTTTGTGCCACGTCTTGAAGGCTTTAGAAATGGATATGTCTCTTCCCATGATGTCTTGCATACATTGTCCCACCGAGCTGGCTTTGACATGGTCAAAAATAATTTCTGAACTATCTTGCCTGGTTTCTCCCTCTGTCACAATATGCTTTCATGCAGGGCTCCCGAGTCCAGTTCTGAGGGGATATAAAAGCTACAATAATATTTTATAATAATGGGTATGAAGACAAAGGATCTCAAGAGGTGCAACATCATGAAAGCTTCTATTAGGATGCAAAATAAAGTGCAAGACAGAAGATTTGACATTTACTTCTCACAAGTTAGCAAGACAGCAAAACCATGAAAGAACCCACTATGCCTTAAACTGGAAAAAACACACCGGCTAAGGAGATGTGGTGAGCTTACGCAGCAACAACAGCGGGAAAGTAGAGCATTGCACACTGACAATTTAGCACTGGGACCGCCCTGTGAAAGGTGCATTAGAGTTTAAATAACATATCACTCAGTTTCTTAGACAGTCAGTCAGATATCACATGATACAGATACACTACCGGGGGCCTGTGAAAGGTCTTGACTGTTGTCGCACAAAGGCCTTTGACAGGCCTGGGTAAGCTGGGTTAAAAGAATATATCTTGAAACCATTTAGCAAAGTACAAATGCCAAGATATGCAAGAGTTTGCCCAGAATTCCTTTGTAATGTCTAGCACCCCGGTCTTTTATTGCAAGTCCTGCTCTAATGCTCTGATTACACATGGTTAATCTTAATTACTCCTAGCCCAACTCTTCCTTGTCAGATTACTTATTGAAAGTGATCTTCCTTTCAATAGGACCCTTACCCACACTTTGTTTTCATAGTCATAGCCCTTCACAGCTCAGGAGGTAGGGGGAGAGGGAATTGTGAAAATAAATTGTGACAGGGTTCTGTTAGAAGTCAGGCAGAGCACCTTCAAGAAGTACTGTGATGAGGAAGAACATGGAGGTAATGATATTTTAACATTATATATACTGAGTATTCTCACAAGAGCAGACATGAATTGAGTGCAGGCCTTTGTAGGGACACAGGTCTCTGTGTGCCCCTTGAAGGCCGCTCAAGGCTTATTCAGATTTATCTGGTCTCATGGTCTAAAATATGTTGACTTTATCCCTCAACCTTAGGAATTCTAACAAACTCTGAACCACTTTTTACTCAGGTTAAGTGCCGCTGAAGCATTCAAATGCAACCAATGGCACATGTGATGTCCAGATATTAACTGTTTAAATTGTATTCTTGTATGGAGTTAACACCAGGCTATTAACTGGACAGAATTTTTATTTCTCACAAAAAACAAACACAGAGGCAACTTTCAGTTTGCCACAAAGACTCACTTCCCTTGCCCAGGCCCAGCTGAAGATGTATGGGCATCCACTTCAACATAATGGTCGGGTACCCCCTTGAGTGGAAAACAGTCAGAGGCATCTGTCAGGTGCATACATTACAAGGGAGACAAAGCAATACAGCGGGGGGTTAATAGACAAAGATTATGTTGAGATGCCCACCCAGTAGGGAGCTGAAACACAAAATATCCACTTAACAACTATAAATCCTTCTATGTCAGCAAGGGCCTGCTGTGGAGGAACCGGTGTGAAAAGGCAATGAGGTGAGTACATAGCACTGACCAAGCCCTTGGAGACTGAACCACGAGCAATGACATGTGTGAGTCCAGGTGAGGATGGGCCCATGATTAGAGTGCTACAGAAGCTGCTGCAGGACAAGACATTGCTTGCTTGGTGGGGTGCCAGGAGGTGGGCACACATTTTCATAGTGTTATTATGGCACAAACCATACTGCTGTGTCTGAATGCAAGGGCTGCCTTTTTTCCCGGGGTGAACTGTGGCCATACAGTATCCTTATGGGACAGAGTTCTTCACCAGACACACATGTCAAGTGACAACATAGTCTCAAAAATGTATACAGAGCACAGCATAAAATGCCAAGAATATACACAATAGAAATATACAGTGACAACTGATTAAACACTGAGAGGGTGTTCCACCCCCCACACCCTCCGTGAAGCTGTGTTCTGTACATCCCATGATGATTTCCCCTCAGGTGGAGCAATGCAGGACTTGCTGCGCTCTCTATTATTTTTCCTTCTGTAGACGTGGGCCACACAGATGTTGCCACCTAGTGTAATGGTGTCAAACAGACACCATAATGATGATGTGGCCACTGCATTTTATGTGCAGCTTGCGTTCCTGCATGCACTCACAGACACATGGAGTCCTATTTAATAAACGAAAGCTGTGCGGGGGTCCACTTTCAGTCTGTGCTGCGCTTGCCTAGAGAGCCCAAAATGCCTGGTATTTTATAGAGGGCAAGACCTCATGGAAAGCACAAAGTGCAACACAAACTTGAATTTGAATGAGCTGCACTTCAGGGACGGGCAATACGGGGTGCAAGGATGCAATTGGCTGAGGCTGGATGGAGCGTAACAGCTGATTGACAGCTAACGCATGCCAGACATTTTCTGTTTAAGAGTGTAATTAAGGTTCAGTGAGCTAAAGTGTGGCTGCAACCTCTCGAGTGGGTACCTTCCCAAAGAACAGGTCAATGGGCCAGGTTCCTTCTCACAGAGGGGCGCCTATGGATAATTTTTGATTGTTTCAAGGGCCTTAGGTCTAGTCATCCTAAATTTCCCAGGGTCATCCAGAAGTGAACCCCTTGCTCACTGTGATCAGAGAGGCTCAGCTCCACCTCACTGATGAGGCCTGCCAAGGCTGAAACATGTGTCTGCGGTTACTGTTTGTACTCTTGTTCAGAATGGAGTTGCCATAGCATTTTGGTGCTGGACTACCCATGTGGGCGTCACAAAGAATGATATGCAAATGAGTATTTCCTATCTGTGAAAGGTTCAGTGAGCGGTGTCCAGTCAACTGGTCGAAAAAAAACTGGTCGACTGCAATTTGGTCGACGCAATTTGGTCGAAAACCAAATGGTCGAATTTTTTTTTTATTTATATATTTATTTTTCGGGTTTTCGTTTAGTATAAAAAGGGGTTTTTAGAGAAAAAAAGGGGGTTGGGGGGGGGTTGGGGGGGGGACCCTCCCAAAAAAAAGGGTTAGAATAAAAAATAAAAAAAAATTCAACCATTTGGTTTTCGATCAAATTGGTTCGACCATTTGTCTGGTCGACCAATTTTTTTCGACCAAATGTCTGGCAACCACAGTGAGCTACAGTGTGGCTGCAGACTCTCAAGTGGGTACCTTCCAAAAAGAACAGTTCACTGAGCCATGTATGTTCTCGCAGAGGGGCGCCTATGACTAATTTTGGATTGATTCAAGGGCCTTACGTCTAGTCATGCTAAGTTTCCCAGGGTCATTCAGAGGTGGACCCCATGCTCACTGTGCTTAGAGAGGCACAGATCCACCTCACTGATGCCCGGCAAGGCTGAAACACGTGTCTGGGGATGCTGTCGGTACTCTTGTTCAGAAGTTAATTCCAATAGCATTTCTGTGGTGGACTGCTCATATGGGCAGGAAAAAGACTCATATGCAATTAGATATTTCCCATCTGTGAAAGGGACAGTGAGCTAAAGTGTGGCTGCAGACTCTCAGTGGGTTCCTTCCCAAATAACAGGTCAATGGGCCATGTTCGTTCTCCAAGAGTGGCGCCTATGACTCATTTTTGATCTTTTGCATCAAAACTTGAATAGGAAATTTGGGAGCAAATGCAGTACAGTGCAGTATTAAGCCAGAATCTGGACATCTATCTGATACTCCACTGGCCAGTGGAGCCAGTCTGGTTGGAAAATGACTGTGGCATTGAGTGCAGCACTGCAGGCTTCTTTAAGAGCCTGTATAATCAGGTGGATGCTGAAGCCGGTTTTCAAATATGGTTACTCTCGCCTTGTGCAGCAAGCAGGTACTGAGGTACTTTTGAACTGTGATTTTTTAATGCACCGTTCAACTCGTACCACACATCCAGTCATCAGCTGCCTCATTACCGAACTCATGCTGTAGGTCCTCACAATTCATAATTCAAACCACAACAAATTGCAGCTCTTTACCAGCTCAACGCCCGCTCCCCATCTTTAACAACAACATGGGCCTCATTACGAGTTGTGTGGAATCAGTTTAACGGAGCTGGTAATGGTGCCGGCGCTGTTAAATGCATTCTGCTCTATTACAAGGTTCGCTAGTGGGACCCGATGTGGATGTCTGGTTTATCCAGACGTCCATAGTGGGTCCCGCGAGGGAACCAGGGAGCTAACAACGGGCCCTTTTGTAATGGGCCCGTTGTTAGCTCCCTCCTCATTCCAATTGAGCCCTTTGGGGGCTCGAATGGAAATGGGGAAGGTCTGGGTTCCCTGAATGTGGAAATACTGGGCCCTCCATACTCGGAATGGCCCAGTATTTCCCCATTCAGAGAACTCAGACCTGGACACAGTTTTGGAGGCAGCCATGGTGCCAATAGCGCTATGGTTACCTCCAAAGTCATAATGAGGCCCCATGAACATTAAGTAACATATCTAGAAGCTGGTTTTGAATCCCTGAAATGTATTATTTGCACTGAAATGCCTTACGCTGTGGGGTACATTTACCAGCCCCAACAGAAATCCCCATGCATCACAAAACTGCATTTCAGCAGTTACCCAAAAATGGCTGTGATGTGTCTGCTCAGCACATATGGGGTGAGAGTTGAACAAAGCCACCCCAGGAATGCCTGCATTTTGTTGTTCTCCACATGAATCCTGAGAAAATAACTTAAAGGCAGAATGGCCCTGCATTTCTCTTCTGTCAATTTTATTCCAGGCTGCACCAGAAAATTGCCTGCCTTCCAGATGGCATTGTACTAGTGCCTCTTTTCCTTTTAAACAGCACAACATTTGTTTTATTCAACATAGCCCTGCCTGTGTATTGCATTTGAATGCCATCAAATCAGTCAAGCCCTGTAGAATGGCATTGTTTTCATAAAATAAAGTCCAGGAAGAGCAGAGAATCTTATCAAATCTGCACAGCGCGGATTTACATTTGCAACAAACTAACACACGCAAGGAACTTCAAAGAAAATATGCTTTCCCTTGCTGTGTGTCAATTTCTAAGAAAACTATTTTCAAACATATTTCTGTGCCCAAAAATTATCCTGATCTGTAAAAGCCTTTCAGAAAATGAATGCCAAAGAAACCATGTTTTGTGAAAAGTACATGAGCTAAACACGTGTAAAACCCACTTTTGCAAGGCAGGGAAATGACACTTTGAAAACTAAAAGTGAAAGAATGCTGTTACATAGAAACAGTAGTATATGTGTGGAAATGGGGATTGGTTTAAATGTATAGTATACTTATTCCCAAAAATACTTGGTTTCTATGAAAGAAAGAGAGAAAATAAAACGTTTGAAAACAGCAAAACCAGTTTGGCCTAGGCAGGCACTTCGAAGGTGCTCGCCCCCATGGGAAAGGAAGCCTCTCTACAAATATAAAAAGGCCAAAGTGTGGAAATTTGCGACCTCATCAGACTGGCCGGCATTTCTACAGCAAGGGACAATGGACCCAGGGGAACTAGCGCTGTTACAAAGAAGTGTGAATTCCTTTGCCAACCCTCCTCATCTTCAACTGCTTAGGATCAAAGGACACCATGGTAACCCTGTTCTTCAGACGGACACATAGGGGGCAGGTTGGCTGTGGAGATTTGAAGGACCACCCATACAGAGACAAATGCCACCCATAAACATTAAAGAACTTTTTACATTAAGCCATTTTTTTCAATACCCTGCATAAACAGTAAAGTGAGTTTTTGACAGATTTCATGGAATTTTTAGACACACAGAATAGGATTAGGTGCGTCTTTGTAGCCCATGGTGAACTGGGATGACAGACAAATTGGATTTCTATGTGAATCATAAATGGTGCAGACATGAAACTTGAGGAAAAGTAGCAGAATTGTAGGTGTTTTGTTTCTCCTGAAAACAGCAAACATTGTTCCCAAGGGTGAAGCAGCATCGCACAGAATTATCATTTGAACCGGCATATTCCTTGTGAAATATGAGATCTGCCTATCTGATTTTTATGATGGTGATTATTGTAAATAGAAAGTCTTATTCCATAACTCCTTTTTGTAAAAAATGAGGCCTGTGGGACAAAAGGAGTAATAAAATGCATGCACCTAAGGGGGGGCACTTCCTTCAATCCAATCAGCTCGGAGTGAGGTGGCAACATTAATAGCCTGGCCTATCTTAGTCAAGAGGTAGGTCCAGATTACTTCCACCCACAATGTAAAACTCTCTGAGGTAATTCTGCCTATATAAAAGGTAGGCAGGGAGGCATAGGGAGATTCAATGTTCCAAATTTCCCTTCAAGACTCCAGTACTTCAGAACCAGGTCCGTCCAGAGATACCTGACCCAGATCCAGGCAGAACCTCCTATCCAGAACCTCCTATCCTAACCACCTTTCCAGAACCACTTATCCAGAACGAGGTTCATCCTAATAATTCAATGAGAAAGTACGAAGGCTGCTCATCCCTTGGGGAGAATCCAGCAACCAGATCATTTAACCAGCTGATGCATCCTGCTGTCCACAATGACTAGACCCCTGCTGCCCAGCTGTTCGCATAAAGCAGAGCCCAGCCACTGCCCAGTGACCAGATCATCACTGCGCTGTCCAGAGACCCAGTTAGCTGGCCAAATTACCCAACTCAATCACATTTTGTAAGTTTCACCCTCCCCAGTACACAGAACTGCATACCTCTTTCTTTTACCTTGTATTCTGTCCAAGTCCTATAAAAATCCCATAAGAACCCTAGTAATTTCCCAAATTGTCAGCACCCTCTGTTTATCCTGTGCTTAGAAGAATCTTTGCTAGTATATATGTGTTAGCCTAATTCTTTTCAAAGAATTTCAGTTATCTGTGTAAGTCCTTAGTACCATTTTTAAGATAAATTAATTAATTCCCCTATAAGGAGGAACGTGGAACGTGCTGGTTAAAATTGCAAATTAACCTCCTTGCATGCAGTGTCTCTCTTTAATAAGCTAGCCATTAAAATATAGTTTCAACAGAACCTGTCATTGTAAGATCAAAACTGATTTTGCCTGTGTTATTGCTTTCCTTGGAAAATCTGATTTTCATTTCATACAGAGAAACCCATACCGCCACCCCATAAAGAGTCATCCTTTCACTTCAGTGTATATGTTATGTGCCTTTGTTCCCCATCATATGAACTGATTTCCGATTTTGACTGTTATAGCTATTTTCTTAGCTGTTTGCTTGTTTAAAGACTGTGTATAAAAAGAAATTGCAATTTTGCCACATGTGCTATTTGCTGCATTGTTTTCCTTCCCAAAGTCGATTTTTCTAACCTGTGTTCATCAGTTCCCTGCCCAGTAGCATATAAGCTTCCTTGCCTCTTTAGTACCGCCACACAAATTCCCACCCTATTTCTTGTACCGCAAATGTAAACTGACCTTTAGGTGTCCCACGAGGATAGCTTAGCGGCAACATGCTCGCCTTGGAAGCAAGACGACATGAAGCAACACAGGTTTGATTCCGAGGTCCACACTTAGAAACCTCTGGGTATTTAAGCGTGTCATAAATATGCAACTAAGACAAAACAATTACAGAACTAAAAAAACAAACATTACCTTTAACAGTGCCTCGATGCCAGCGGGCTGTGTGAGCACTTTAAAAATGCAATAAATAAATAAAATAAGTATCCAGTGAGCTCCGAGTGTGCCATTTTGCTCCTTTTTCAAGGTTTTCATTTTAGTTTTGGCTTCCCATTGTGGGGTGGTAGGTCGAATTTAAAAAACATGTTTCCCTCTTACTTTTGACTCCTTGCTACTCCCTTACATCCACACATCACTTAGTCAGCAGGTGTTTGGGGGAAATGTTGCAGGTGGAGTGCATAACATAAGCGCAATCTATCAGTATGACAAAAAGTGATCTTGCTTCCATTCATATTTAAAATTGATGTATCTGATGTCAGAAAGTTAAATTAAGTATATTATTACATTTTGCTGTTTATTATCACCACACTGGTGATTGCTGCCCTACATTTGATTTGTTTGATTTTGCATTTCAATTTTAAAAATAAATAAATATTTCAATATTACACACCTTCCTGGTTCATGGTCCATTGCAACACAGGGTGTTTGTTAGGAGGGGGTGTGAGACGGGTTGGGTGCCTTCTCAAAGCAGAATCCAAAATCAATAAAGAGATAAAGCATTTTTATTGTGCGCCACATTCCTTGCGCTACATTGTGTGCCACATTCCTTGCCAGTGGAAGGAGTCCTGGTCTGGAGTGTGCCGTGTCTTAAATCCGTTACAACATATTCAACTTACTATGGTCTAAAAGAAATAGAGAACCACGCAGAGCTGCCATAGCAGATACGTGCATTCTGAATGCCACTAACAAAGAGTATAAATAAGAAATGTGATCGGAAAGAGATCGACATGAAAATGACACGCCATTTTCAAAATGCATTGAGGGGTCCTAATGTTTTAGTGAATGAAAGAGATAGTGATTACAATGGTTGTTTTAACAGAAGCGAGTAAGGAGTTCAGCAAATGCGCTATGCATGTTAGGACAGGGGAAGTAACAGCAGACACATTCGTCTTCCAAGAGTTCATTTCCAAAAGAGTTTCTTGTACATTGAAGAGGATGATTCCCTGGCAAATGGAATACTAAAAAAGCAAAAGTAAAGAGTCAAGCTTTTAAGCTGTCCACTGATGTGCGATACTGAGAGCTTTATTGCCCATTAGAAAAATTACCCCAAATGGTCCCAGCGTCGTTCAAGGGAATTCAGAACTGCTCGTTCAGCAGAAGTGGCGGCGAAGTGCTGCGACTCAGATCATTTAATATTGGCATATTCTATGACCTGTCCCTTCAGTAAGATGCAGACTTTACATTAGTCTGGAAGTGTGTAAACGTAGGTTGGCATTTTGATTAACATTATCGCACCTGCTTAGAACTGGCATCGAGGCAAGGAGGGAATTGCAAGCTTGGCATTTTAATAGCCGTGTTGACACGCGGAATCGGATGCACGCTGCCACTTGCTTTTTCCACTCTTCCCCCGAAGAGACAGTGAATCGTAAGGTACTAGTTTACGAGAATAAAGGCAGACGGTGTGCCAAGAAGACCATCCGTTGTTGGGGGTACAAAGGGAACATTTTGAGAGTCATATGCAGTGCCTTGCATTCCCATCACCTCCTTTGCTATGGCCACCCATGTTACGCTGGACTGGTTATTGTTTGTGTCCTTTGAATTGGTTTAATGATATGAAATGCCCTTCGGCTATGCCTAGCTGCTCTGGTAGTCGATTCCTCCACACCCACTTCTTCCCCTACATGTTCTCACATGAGATGTGTGGCCATGGAATGAGGCCTTCCACTACCTGAATCAATTTTAAAAAGTAACCGCACACTGTTGTACCCGGATGTTTCCCTGTAAATAACTCTCTGTATATATTCTATGTCTTACTATGCAACCTTTGGGTCTTAATGTAAACCTGATTTGTTTGTATGTAACCTCTGATTTATATGTAATGTAACTAAGAAACTGAATATTCTTGTAATGCGCCCAGATACCTCAGAGTGTGGAGCGCTTTATAAATAAATAAATAAACTAACAAACAAACAGACTTTGCTTCTCACTTAGACATAAACAAGCTCCCTTTTGATCTAACCATTGGCCTAGCTGCTTCAGTCTATCTGTCAAGGGAAGCCACCCACTTGTTCTCTGTTGGCTGAAAGGCATGCTTTGGTGTTTAGATTCTGTTGGCTTTGGACTTCAGGCAGGGTGTCTGCAGAAGAAGATTCTTGATTCGGTTTCTGCATCCCTTTAAACGGCTTTATTTATTATTTATTTATTGTATTTATTTATTTATTTATAACGCACTGACACCCTGCAGGCACCGGGGCGCGACAAAAACACTCAAGGACAACAAATTAGATGGGGCAATGGGCGGTAGGTTCTCCAGCTCAGCAACTAAACTGTGGATGAAAAAAAAACAGAAGGTCTAGAAGTGACCTGAAAAGATGGGTTTCCAGGGTTTTTTAAATATCCATCGATTTGACATAGGCCTCGATCCCGCACCATCACACCACTGCTTTGATTCAGGGTGGGGTTGAGCAGATAGCAGCTGGCTCAGTGAATGAGCTGATACAGGCCAGAGCATTTGATCACACTAAGGGTTCTAGTTGTATTAACCCAATGACAAATACGAGTAACAGGTTCTGACTTGAAATTGTCAGTGTTACTAATTGCAAACTGCTCTGCAGAAGTACAGGGATGAGCAGTGGTTGAAACTCCTACCTGTCTCCACACGGCTTCTAAACCAACAGTGATTCAAATCCTAAAGGTGAAAGAGGAAAGACATACATGGTACACCACCTTCACCTCTTAGAGTAGCATGATCTGTGGGCAAGCTCTACATAGTGTGAGCTAGCAAAGAAACATCCAAACAATAGCACTCTGATAACAAAATTAAACAAATATACAACAAATGCTCTATACAAATAGGAGTAGTTGGTGAATCAAAAATATAAAAACACTAATAACCCACTCATTTAAAGAAAGATACACAGTATACAGAGTTTGAATGAAATTGAGTGCACTGGGCTGGTGAAAGGGGTAGACAAGCAATAGCTGTTGCAGCAATTTTCAAGCTCATGGATGTCCTTTAAAAATGTTTCATTACTAGGCCATTAGAATATGTCCAGTGGTACAGAACCACTGTAGATACCTGTGTTCTTTTGTTGGGTGGGTTGAGCCATCATTGGGACAGATATGATAGGTTATTTATAACACACTTAATACCCAGAGGTTTCTGAGTTCGGGACGGGGCTCGAACCTGTGGTGCTCCATGTCATCTTGCTTACAAGCTACGCACGTTACCCCTGTGCTACCCTCCGGATTTCCTATTGAGTCGATTCCCAATGGATTGAATCAGTGTCAGGACAGATGCCGAGCGCTCCTGTAGCGTTGATTGGATCAGATCTGTCGAAGAACAACCAGTCAATAGTTGAAGTGCAGCAGGAAGCAGTGGAGTCAATCCGATGAGGTCCAGGTGATGCAAAGGGGATCTGCAGTGCTTTTGGCTGGAAAATGGTTAGAGTGCCATCAGGCAATGGTCGAGGGAGTGGCATGATGGCTGAAATCCATTTGAAATAACAATAGAGTCAAAAACAGATAAAAGGGCCGTCTTGAGGACGTCTAAACAATCATTCGTCTCAAAAGCAGTTTTAGGTGGGAGAGAGTGCCCACAATTGAAGCTTGGCTCCTTGGTTGCTCGTGACCCCCATCCAAGTTCTCCAACGATCAGGGTCGTGCCCTTTAAATCCAGGAAGGCTTCCAGAGATCATTTTCAGGGACTGTCACCTCAAGTGAACAAGATGCTGGTTACTAATTTTCTGCCAGCAGTCACGCCTTGTCCAAAAAGTAGATCACCCCAAATAGTCCTATGAGATGGGTGGGAGGAAGGTTTTACTCACTCTCTGGTGCAGAATTATATACAATTTGGAAAAGCCTGTCCCTTCCGGTCGCTGGATGTGGGTTCCTGCAGACTGCTTGCCAGAATGCACATGTTAGTCTGTCACTGCCATGATTGCCAATCGATAAGGTAGCTGCTGAAGGTGTCAGTAGGCATGCCAAGCAGCGATGCGCTTGCACTATACTTCACAGCACAGAGCATTATGATCAGGGTCTGATTATCATGTGTGACTTTCTGTGCAACATTTTTTATTAAAATAAAAATAAAAAGGCTCAGGGGAGTACGCCTTCACAGACAGCATTTTTTCAGTTAGGTGTGAACGCATTGTCATGCCTGTGAGGCAGCTTTGCGTGTGATATGCTGACGGTGCTATTCATGTATGCGATATAATTGTGTTGGAAGTTGAAATGTGTTCTCTTTAAATCTGGGTGTTTTTAATGTGTATCTCACTGTCTTTGGTAACACTGTACAAAACCATGGCAATCTTGCCTTTTTATGCGGACATTCTGAAATGTGTTTTTTTCCCTTGTTCTAGGCAGGAACTGAGAGCAAGGACTACCTGTCCCGTGCCACACACAATCCAGCAAGTTGTTACAGGTCCGACCTATTAGACACGTAACCACTATGTGCTTTTGGGATCCAGTACTACATCATCAGGCCTCGCAGAATACCATCTTGCCTTCTTATACTATGAGGTCACAAATACACCCATATGCCCCATAACACTAAGAGAAAGAAAAAACAACTCATAATAAGAATAGTTGGTATGAAACAGATTTGGTTTATCAGGACCTGCTGCTGTAAAAATCACGGGATGAAAGGACGTTTCTATCTCTGTTTGAGGGGTAGAAAGGCTAGTGAAACAACAGTGTTTCAAACCATTGATGTTCCATGTACAAACATGAAGCATGCAAGGTCCAGGAAGGAAATTGTCATGACATGCACACCCCCCTGCACCTTTGGTTGAAAAGAGCAGGTACATGTATGTCTCTGATCTGTGAGCATTTAAAGTGCATCCTGTTTGTTAATACATCATGCATTTTAAAATGTGCAACAACGCCCTCTGATTTAACAAATGTCAAAGGAGGGAAATAGAATGTGAATGTGTACATCTAGGTTACACACATTATAATGCACGCTGTGTATTGGAAACATATATATCTGGTGCAAAGCATGAGATGTGCTAGCATATGTCAAGACATGTGTGAACAAATCTTTGAGAATCTGGCCAGTACATTCACCCTCCTATTCCAACATTTGATAATTGCCTATTTAGTGTAATTTACATTTTATATCATCACTTTAAATATGAAAAAATCAAGAACTAAACATATTATTCCTAGCCTTAGAAGCCCTTCATAATCACACAAAATGCAGGCTTTTATACCTACGAGTGTTCTAGCTGGAAAGATCATGCGGGGATGGTGCTATGCACCTGTGTTTGAACCATGTGATGAAGAGGTCTGTGGGATTCATTGTTCCATCTCTGCTTAATAGTCCCAGGACATCCAATACATTTTATAACACATGCATTGAGTTTGATTTTTATTCTGGACTAACACAGCATCAAACAATTCAAATCCCAGTAATGTAATTGAGCAACTGCAAATTGGAGAACTTTGTTAACAGTGTCCCTACATAGATTGTACGCCGTAGTGTAACCATAAGGAAATTACGACGGAGTCTGCCATTTTATACTTAGAGGAGAATAGGTCTGGCATAAAATAGCAAATGGATTAGCGATGTGGCTTCACCATAATGACAAAAACCCAGAAATCATCAATGTTGTTCCATTTAGCATTGTAGTTCGTGATTGTTACCCGCCCAACCTGCATGTGAAGTATGGACATGTTCAATAGGATGTTTCCATCACATCCAGTTATCTTTGATACCCAAAAGAACCATTTATTTTCCAGACATTGAAAGACTAAGCATGGCTTCCAATCATACCCATGTTAGTTTGATTGACCCTTGACCAAGATATAACTTCGATGTTTCAGACTTCTGATTCCAATAAAGCAGCTGGATGAAGACAAAAGTGAGACAGGAGAGTATTGGTAAAGACGTTCTGACATATTTAACCTCTGGAATGGGTGAGGCATGCTAGAGTTGTATACTTCATCCACAAACGACCTGCATGGATTATTAGTATCATAGCCATATTGCACAATCAGGTGAATAAGTGGATGTATATTGCAGAATATATTAAATATTTGACATTCAGTTAATTCAGATCTGTGAATGATGGAGAAGAGGGTATAGGTCTTAAAGAACTTTCGCAATATCCCCTCCAAACACCCACATTTCAGATTATTCGAAGAGTTTGGACTTCCAAAACATTTTAAAAGGAGTGTCTAACGTTTGACCATATTGGTTAAAGTTCCTAGTTTATTCCACCAAATCAAAGCCACCCCCTAAGGTTCTCTTTCTCCCTCACAGTGTAACAGTCTACTAAATTTTGTTACAACAGACCCTGAGAATGACACCCTACTTAGAGTTACATCTGTACACAGTGATAACAAAATATACCCCAAGATACCTGTGTACATTAACATCAGGGACGAGACATATCTGATATCATCGGCCATCATTCCTGGGCTCCCCGAAGAAGTCATTGTGGGATGGGACTTCCCTGAATTCTCCATTCTTTTGCAGGAATCTCCAACTTCCCATAGGGAATTTACACCTCAAGACTATTGACACTCTAACTGTTACTCCCAAACCTCGCCAATGTGGGACTGCACTGAGACAGAACACCATGAGCCTACCATTTACCAAGAACCTTCCACAAGACATAAGGAGCACAGAAAATCCAGGATCACCACCTCCAGGCCAGTTTATGGGGTACATTTGAGAGACAAATAGAAACGTCTTGCCTCTGCCAGCACAGCACACACAAGTGGAATATTGATATATTTACTTTGTGTTCTATTCAAGGTCTTCAAATCAAAGAACCTAGACAAAGACCAAGTATATCCACTTTGCATAGTGGAAGAGCATGTGAGAAACCAGAACGTGTCTCAACCACTAGTGCCCAGAGATCTGTCTTCCAGGAAGCCAGGACACGGCCATGACTTTTGGATCCAGTTACTGGGGTGTCACACGTGCAAGATAACATGTCAGGTCTCAGGATGACATGCTCGCAGGGAGCTTTTAAACCCATCCAACAAATAGAATTGGTTCCATCCAGATCGTCTACTTACAACTTCAATTAACAACCAGCAAAGGCAATCTTAACCAAATGTTCCCTGGCCTCTTGGAATACCACAGGATTCAAACATTTAATTCAGACCAATTCAAACCCAATTATGTCATATGATAGTGTTGCCTTGCAAGAGGACTGGCTCACAACTGCTCCAGTATGCGATATGCATACCCTCTCCTTGATGCCAGTAAAACTCCTAGTCAAAGGAAGGCCAGTGGCTGGCCTATTGGTAGCTGTAAAAGCTGCCGCAGGATTATATATCTTCCCGTGGGTATCACCCAATATGTGTCTGCAATTGCTGAAGATCAAAACATTTACACATATGATTGCATTAGTGAACATATATTGGAATCATGTGGGCATGCAGGATGATGATTTCCTGCGAGATCTCAAACATCGGTTGGATTTGATTGCTGGTGACACCTCGATCCATTATACAATACTGAAAGGATATCTAAATATTAATTGCATTGAAAGTCCGACTGGTCACTAACGGAAACTGCAAAAAGGTGGTCCATAATCATGGAAGAGAGACAGTTGGTCATGGTCAATGGGCCAGTTTCAGGTGATATACTGGCCTGTAACACCTGACAGAGAGGTGTCCAGTTATGCTTCATTGCCTATATCTATGTAGATAGAAATCTGTTTGCTGTCAAAGACAGATTTGAGGTACTAGTACAGATGAATAGTGACCATGAGTTGTTATCCCTCTCGTGGTCTTGGTCCATTATGAGCATAGATGATCGACCATCAGGTGCCCGAGATCTATCTATTTCCAACAGGAATAATCGATTCTGCTGGACTCCTCATCTATTGCAGGACCGAAATATAATGCTGAAATACCCTTTGATGTTTTCCATCCAGAACTAATTTACTCAGAGGGGCTGTAGGTTGGAGCCTTGTTGCCATTTAAAGTGAATACCAGTACATGCTTTTCGAGGCAGACAGGACATCTTCATCAGTATGATTGTGAACTTGTAGATATTAGAGCTATCTATCAAGCAACCAAATGTGGCCTGAGCAAACTCCCGGCGATAACTAGATTGTCGAAATTGAAAGCATTGAAGTCAAAATATAAAAATTTGATTTAGAGCCGAAAGGCTACAATGGTACAAAATGATGCTTTCCATATGCTCCAGGCTATGGCATCAAAAGGCTCCACACTAACATAGGGGGTTTCAGAATAAAGCAACTAATAATAGGCAGATGCAAACACAGTTAAATGCAGGCACTGAAGAAGTCTTTTACACAACACTTTATGCTATTGCACCACTCTCTAATACACCTCAAACAAATACAACACGTATACAAGTGGATATTCAATTTGGTGTAGAAGTTATAATTTACCATATAAGCAAGCTCAGCACATTAAGAGCCCCAGGTCCTGATGGACTGTCCAATGGCATGCTAAAAACACATCCAGAGGCTTGGGCTAACATTCTATTTATAATAATTAATCAGACTATAGAGAGTCGCAAAATTCCTTTATCATGGCGCAAATTCATAATAGTCCTGATTTACAAGAAAGGAGATTGTCAGCAACCTGAGAACTATAGGCTGGTGGCTCTGCTAGATGTACCAGGTAAGCTGTTCGCCCGGCTGATACTTAGAGATTTCCACTTGTGGCCGGACACAGCCAATCTGCGGGACCCATATCAGATGGGTTTCGTCGTAGGTCTGGGAACTACTGTAAACTTACAAATGCAACATGTCATCAAGTCCCATGAACTCCAAAGGAAGCAACCCCTATGCATGGCCTTCATTGATTTCCAGCCAGTGTTTGATTCAATATCTGGGTCTAAAGTGGCCTGTCTGTAATATATTCAATATTGGGTACACCAATTCCACCTTGACACATCTATCCAAGTCCGGCTTACCTTGGATGGCAAATTGTTGGCTCCAATTTACACCTATAGAGGGCTGAAGCAAGGCTACATTATGGCCTCAGTGCTTTTCAACATGTATATCTCTGATATGAGGCTTTATTTGGATAAGGTCTACTCTGACTCACCCAAGCTTGGCAAACACTCGGTCCCCTGGTTGTTTTATTGCGATGACCTGGTGCCGTTGGCAAAGACTCCCAGGGGGCTGAAGGTGCTATTACTCCAGCTAGAGACATATGTTGAAACTAACTTGCTTACCAGTAATCAGTTAAAACCTAACATATTGATAAATTCTTTGAAATTGGCCAAAAAGAAGAATGTCTTTTGATGGGCTTTGCAGGGGAATACATTATGGATGTAAATGAGTACAAATATCTTAGGTTAAACTTGAACAATCATGCCTCAGACCAACCCTACTTTCTAGACCTACAAAAGAAGGTTAGAACAACCACTGCCCAAGCTCGAATATTGCAGGCAAGATATGGGAAATATTCATTCACCTCGATAATGATTTTTTTATAAACAGAAGGTTGTCCCAACTCTTCTCTATGGGGCTGAGTCAAAAACATGGCGTCCTAAAATCTTCTGGATACCGCTGGAGGAACAATTTTGGAAGAATATTCTTAATCTCCCCCAAAAATTGTCAATGTGTGTCTTGAGGCATGAGCTGGGCATGCTATCAATAAATGCCATGTAGATGTGGACATTTTGGGCATTTTATAGAAAGTGTCTAATTCCCTGTAAGGAGGGCTCTTTAATGAATATATTAGTCGAATATATTAAAACATCACTGCACAATGTATTCCATCAATGGAAAGAGAGGGTTCAGGATGCTATGTTGACTGCTGGAATATCTAGCGATTTATTAGAAGCTAATCCTGACAGAGCAAAGGCCAAACTATGGGACACAGATTGGATTTTCACATGGGAACAGTGCATGCAACGACATCTTTTATGTGATCATCCACTGCTCCCCAAGAAACTTCATACTGCAGAATCATTATAGAGATAATCCAGTCTTGAAAACAGAAAGAGTGCTTAACTTGTGTTTGCTGTGGTTGAAGAAAAAATTAGCTGCTTATTGAGACAGAATCCTGACACTGGCCAGGATATGAAAACAGTTTATGAGAAGTTGCAAGTTTCAAATTGCGCTGACTTTGATAGTTGAAAAAAGAAAAATGAATCAACACAGGTATGAATTTGAATAGATCAGTTTAATTCATTGATTGTTTGAGAGTGTCAACTATAAAAGTCAGCGCAATTAGAGACTTGCATCCTCTCATATACTGTGGAATCATACCTGACCAAATTCCCAAACCCAAGATACAGAGACCAATATCTGAAATTCAGACTTAATTTGTGGCAGATTAATGATGTTTTAGCAAGGCAAAACATTGTTGAAAAGGAAAGAAATGTTCCTAGATTTTGCCAAGCATCTAATCAACCAGAGACTATTCAGCATTTGTTAACTGCTTGTAAAATTTTGTTAGACAAATGAAAGATCTATTTCCAGCACTTCAAGTTGAGTTTCAGAACGTTTCAACTGAATTTTTATGGAATATGCTTTTTAATTCTCTGCAAACTTCTATGAAACTAGCCATTGTGAACGTGTTATGGTCATTGGAACTCACATAGAACTGGTTAGAATGCCCTGGAAAATATTGATCAAAATGTCTCATAACTGTACACTCTTGGAAAGAGATAATTTCAATGACCATTTAATGTAATTATTACTTTTAAAAAGACTACTGTTACCCCTTAGCAGGGTTAGTCAGTATTTGTGTTTTCTTTCATGGTATCTTATTTTTGTCATTGTATTATCACAACAATTTAGATCTATGTTCTGTGAAATAGTATTGAAAGGTTGATTTATTCAACTATAACAATACAAAAATAAAAATAAAAGAATGGAACTTTGATATTTTTCGTGTTACATCAGGGCCTCTGAAAAAGAGACTTTGAATGGCTTTGGCACAGAACGACATGATGTTGACGTTTTGAACTGCACCCTTGTGCTAGAGAAGTCAGAGACTGTGCTAATCTCAAGTGTGCCGCCTTATCCCGTGGAACGGAAGCCAACGGCTTGAATATCCTGACATATCATTTATTGAACACTTTTCTTTTGCATAACATTGTTTTGCTCACTATTTGTATTTAGAAGTAAGGATAGCAATATGTTTGTTAGTATAGGCAGTTTTATTTTGACAGACTCGACTGGGACTGCATTATTATTATTTGATGGTCGTAGCTTCCTCCCATCCTTAGATTTAGGATTAGATAGGTGTTTTTCAAACCCAATTGAAGTTCAATATACACCCTTGAACTGGGATCAATTTTGTCTGTCTTACTGTTTGATACCATACCTTCCTTACATTTCTTACTTCTAAATTGTCTCGTGCTTTCTTTGTTCCTGGTGTATGGTTTGCAGAGTGGCACATCTAAACTGAATCTAAACAAATAAATAATTACACAGACCACAACGAATGAGCATGTTTTCAAAAGCTGGTCCGATGAGCTCTGCTTAGCCTGGTAACTGCAAGTACAGAAAAAAAGCCTCACAGAGTCAAGAAGGCTACAAAAATAGGTTACTTTATTTTCTCTCACAAACATAAAGTGCAAAGGACACCAACATTTTGCTGTTTCCACAGCTTAATCATGGTAATGACAACATGATAAGACTGTTTGATGTAGCCTGTCAAATGACAAAGACATTGCCAATGTTTTCTAGTGCACATTTGTAGTCCAGACAAAACACAGAAAAAAGAATAAAGATCTAAGCATTATAAAGTAAAGTGACAATTACAGAAGTTAATGAAAGTGCATAGTGCCATTAAAATGTAATTGCACACTGTGAACCTCAATTTAAAAATAAACAAACAGAGTAATCAGTCATAGAATAAGTAAAGTCGCATAGTGCCATTAAAATTGCACACTTTAAACCACAATTTGGAAAGTTAATCAGTAGTAAAGTTGCCACTGACCAAAATCATCGTATAACAGTTTTCATCATGGAGATTATTTTACTATATAGCTAGTTGTGAAAAACCTAAGGGCTTTTCCCAACAAACTCCCCTGGGATCTCCTACACAGTTGGCCAGTGAAGGGCCATCGCTCTTTGATCACAACCCTAGGGCAGACTAGTGAGAGAGGACTAGATGGGTAGAGGGTCGTATAATTCCGGTTTACTGTTTGGCTGTCAAGGTACTGGGGCGAGGAAGATGAATCAGGAATAATGATGATTACCCATAGGAAAACACAAGCAACAACCCTACCTACTCCATGGAAATGTCCTGCTAACAAGGACAGGCAAGGTCAGGCACAAGGTAGTTATCACCAAAACCTGCAACCTTTTAAGGAACCAGCAAGATGTCAAAGGAGAGGCCAGACACACACAGTTTAACAAAGCAGGGAACCAGACTGAAGCCTGAAGAACAAGAGATATGATGAAGGGAGCTGCAGGAGAGCCATAAGAAGTCCAAGAGATGCCAAGACTCTGAGAGACCATAAGAAGAGAAGGTTGTGCGGGGTATGGTGAAAGAGCATGGTATGTGGTACGGTGTGTGAGGCCAGTCGTACGAGGGAGGCCATGTGAAGAACCTGCCTTTCCCCCACATTTTATGTTTGTGAGTGCTAGCTCCCCTGTGGTTTGTAAAATACAGGAGGTTCTCAGGGGCAGAGCAGAAGCGTGCAAATGCCCATTCCGGTGAGACAAAGTGACGAGAAGGTATCAGAGGGGAGCTGGTGAGTGTTGTGAAATGAGAGCCCTTTGAATATTCTGACCGCGGATATCAGAAGCAAGATTTCCTTTGTTGAAAGTGTTATCCATTAAATATAATGTATCAGAGCGTTCACGTGTGAAGAGGGAACATGTGTCGGAAAGGCTCATTAAAGTAGAAAAATTTAAGAAAGGCTTTCACTGGGTTTGCTAGTTAAAAAAGTATCAGCATATGTCTAAAGAAACCAATTCTAAAGGGTTTTCTACAGTTTGGAACAATTGTGCATGAACATAAAATAGCAAAAAAGTATTCTACATTGAACTGAAGTAAGTTAAAGACACTGGTTTAAAGGTAGGTTTGCTTGTAAAGTGACTTGAGTTTGTAAAATGGAACGCATTATGGAACTTGTAGTGAACAGCATATTCACTATGTAAGGAAAGAAATAACCTTTGTCATAAAAACCAAGGGAGTACAGAAATAAGCTTTGCCCAAAGTCAAGATTGTTTGGAAACCCAAGAGCGGAGGCCATGAAATAAAGAGGAAAAGAGGGTTGAGTTCCCTGAGAGAGGCCTGTGCGAAACAGAAACATATATGTTGAGGAAACAGGGAACCGTGTGGCCGAGTGAACTGTGAAGTGTAATGAAAGTATACTAAGCAACAGAGTGCTCTTGCAAAGCAGAATCACATATTCAAATGTCTCTGTGAAATGTTTGAAGTTGTGATTAAGTGGGAAACAAGAAATGAACTGCAATCCCGAATGAGAGTTGATAAAGTGTAAGCAAAGATATGGACATTTAAAGGCACCAAGAGGGCAAAGTGAAGAAATAATAATTCTAAGGAACTACAAGTACAAATAAGCATTGGTGTTTTGAGTTGATTAAGATTGTCAAATTGTTTAAAGAGAAGCAATGGTGCTGCAAATTGATGAAGGTTGTCGAATTGGTTAAAGAGAGGTCAAAGTGCTCATCCAGAGGTATACATACAATCCTTACAGTTTCGCAAGTCTTCGATAGTTTAAAGTTGGATGAAACAAAACATGGGGAACGGAACCACATAAAGAGGAAAGACAGGCTTGAGCCAGTCAGAGGGAAGCCTGTGTTGAATTGTAGTAAAGTAAAAGTCAAGAGTTGAACTGTGCGTTTATGGACGAAGCCTAAAGAACTTATGGAGCTGTCAAAAGCTTGAAGCCCAAACCTGAACTGTTTTATTGTACAGTAAGCCAAAGTGAGCCAGTCTGATAGAAATGTGCCAGCCACCTATTATTTTTACGAAACTCCCGAGAACCTATGATTCTGATCGTGGGGAAGGGAGTTGTCACCAAAGCCATTCTGACATTTCTTTTAAGACACTGATATCCCTTTTACACATTTGTCATTTGGGAATGAGGGCAAGGTTAGTTTCTTTTTGTATAGGCCTTTTTTATTTGGACTAGACTGACTTGGACTGTCTTTGTAATTTGTTTAAAGGTCGAAACTAATCCCATTCTAGAATTAGGGCCATTTAGAAATCCTCCCAACCTTACCAAATACAAAAATAATGGTTTTCGAAACTTGCAACTATTGTGCAACTATTGTGTCTGTATCTGCTGTTGTAACCATTCCTTCCTTACATAGTAAATCGGTACAATTCAAGTGTGGCTAGATTCAAATGCACTGCACATCAAAATAGTATGGTTCTACTGTGGCTAAATTCAAAAGCTGCAGGTTGCAATTCTAGTGTGGCTGAATTCAGAAGCAGCATTAACTAACTCAGTACAATTCTAGTGTGCAGAAATTCAAAAGCAGAAGGTTCACCTTCACACCCCTCTCAAGAGCATAGTCGTCCCTAGTCCCACGTCAATACAAAAGGCTAAGGAGATATATCTTTTAACTGTTGTTGGGTTTTGGTTTGTAGAAGTGTGAGGGGTGAGAGGGCCAGTTTACCCTTACTCATCCTTGTACTCCTGCGGAGCCAAATCCAATTTGTTACACTGGTGGCAGTGATGGGATTTGAAAAATACTGTGCCTAACGCTCAGCCAGCAAAAATAAAAGTTTGCAGTTAAAGTTAGATTTCATTGCTGAGGTATTTTGGAACTTTACATGGGCCTGGTGCAGACCATGACAGCATGTCCTCCATCGAGAGAGGGGTCTCCTTCATGCCAGTAAGGTTAAGAAAGCAAACTGGTAAAAAGGTTTCAAGCTTTCGAGGAAGCTAGGCAGATAGAGGATGCTAAGGGACCAGCAGTGAGCTTGATCCATTAGCCCTTATGCCCATGCACCTGATGAAACCGCTCATCTCTGGGTTTCTGCGCTTAGGCCAGGCTCTGGGAGCATCTCGCTGTGCTCGACCCTGATAGGCTCTATCTCTTGGAAGAAAGGAGACTAGCCTGCAGAATCTCTGGTGCAAACTAAGCAAAAGAACTATGTGATGGTGAGCAAGCTGGACCTTGAGGCTGTGAAGGAAGCCAGCAAAACACCTAGTAGGGAAGGAAGCGTATCCAACAGCGAATTCCAAGGAAAGTCGAGCTGCCACCTTTCCAAGGACTTAGTCCACCCTTATGAGGAGTGGAAGGATAGTTTTGACTTGCTTGAAAAGCTGGAGTTAGCTTTCCACCTACAGGAGGTGAAAGAAGAGTTGAGGTATGTAGCCCTTATGAGCCACCTACATATGGTCGGAACTGGTGTAATCATTCAGTGGACTCCTGAGGGGAGGACTATCTTTTCCAAGATGAAGGCCACTGTCTTCAGGAAGTTCTGCAAAACCCCAGAACATTACCTCAAAATCTTTAGAGAGCTCACCAAAAATGGGAGTCAACCCTTTTGTGCTTTCACACATTAGTCCTTGAAATATCCGAATGGTTGTGCCACAGGTAACAAAGTTGACACATTTGAGGGGTTATTTGATCTGGTCACATGTGAGAGTGTCCTTAAACAATGTCAGATGGAGTTACACCAGCAATTAGGGATAGAAATATCATGAACCCTCTGGAGCTTAAACAGGCTGGCGACCGGACTGTAGCCACTCGTGTCCAGAAAAAGGATATTGTCAGTGGATCTAAAACCATATGACAAGGGGATTGAGAAGAGTAAATCTAATGAAGGTAACAACAAATTTATGTACAGTCTTGCTAAGAAAGGGCCCCAAAAACCTAAGGGTAAATTCCACCTACATTCTCCACTCTGTCAAAATGGTGAAGTGAAGGCACCCCTAAAACTGGGGCACCACAATTCAGTGGCCTTCAGGTCTGCCTTATCTGTGGAGATCATAGACATAGGATGGGAAATCCAGCCTGCAAGGGCAGACCGATGATGGCAGTAGTTTGCGCTTCTCTCATGGAGGAGGAAGAAGAGGAGATTATAAATGTGGGCATCTTAGAATAGGGGGCTGGTGGAATGTATCTTTGTATCCCAGAGCGGGAAAGGGACTGGGTCTCCCACCGAGGCCCTGGTTCCTGATTATGCAGGAATCTTCTTGAACCATGTGCACTTTGTGATATTGTTGCGAGTATCTCCTCTGACCGATGGCAGATGGTATGTGAGGACTAGATCATCGCTCATCCTCCTAAGCTAGGTAGGGGTTTTGATGGTCTCACCCATGTCCACTGGCTATCGTGGAGTTGGAGGGGAGATACCTCACAGCTCAACGTCCATGTTGAGTATGTCATTCTTTTAGAGTCAATTAGTAAATGATAAACCTGATGCCAGCATTATTTCCAGGATCACACAGTCTATAGCAAAGGAATCTGCTCAGGAGAAGACCTATCGGCCATGGTTACAGGGCCTCTTCCAGATGACTATAGTAAGAGACCGGCAACGCTCGTACTACCCAGTCAAGATCCGAGTTCATAGAGACAATTGCTGTTGCCAGAGGAGGTCTAGTGGTCACTGAGCTGCCTGCTGTGCAGACATCTGACCCAGTGACTGTAGGGTTGTCCTACATGTGTAGTAAAAGAATCTGTGGTGGTGGACACAATATATTCAGACCTCAAGGATCTCCCAGAGGTTTTACTTGGCTGGGGCCCCGAGTCAGGCTGACCTTTTACAGGCACAGCACGACTGTCCAATTTTGGCAGATCTGAGTGAGCAGGCAGAGAAGCGGGACAAGTGCTAAGGCATTGAAAACCCTTGCAGTGAAAGGTAAAATTCTATATAAGGAAATCAAAAAGGATGACTGGCATATCCTCACCATATATATGCTCCCTCAAGGACACTGGAAGCAAGCACTAGTCACTCTGCATGACTGGAAAGAACATCTTGGTTTGGAAAATTCTGTGCAGGTGGAAAGGAGATGTTTCTTCTGCCCTTAGCTGGCACAGGGTCTTGAAGAATATTGAAAGTGCTGTAGCAGCTGTCTGTCTCACAAAGAGCATATAAAACCTACAGCCTACCCATGTTAACCTTAAATATACTTGACCTCTAGATCTGGTCTTATTTGACTTTCTCTACCTAAACATGGACTGGAAAGATGCATAAACATTTTTGGTGTACCCGATTACTTCAGATATGATGAGGAACATTCCCATAATCTATTAAAAAGCTTCAGCTGTCAGCCATCACAAAGTCAGCAGAATCATTCATTGTTTGCTATGGGTGCTTAGTTCACATCCATTAATATCAAAGGTATGATTTATCAAGAACCTATCAAGCACACACTGAAGTTATTGGGCATATGAAAATCAAGGATATTAGTATCATTCACAGGCAGAGATGTTGATATTGAACTTCTGGACATGGGTGACACTTTGCATCTAGTACCAAAGCTTAGATGAAACTAGCAGGTTTCTATTTTAGTGCATGTGTAGAACTGCACCAAAACAACTCCACCCCAAACTCCTTCTACTTAATTAAGTATTCAAGGGATACAAGACTACCCGTGGAACTGGGTGTAGGATTTACCTGAAAAGGGAATGGCACTGTAACCCACCACAAATATATCCAGCAACATACATAGAATCTCTGTCAAATGAATAAGCTCATGAAGGGTTTTACTGGATAGAATATCAAAACCAGATACAGACTTAGGTTAAATATTAAGCTCTTTTTTTTGTTGAAAACTATTTTTATTGAATTTTACAAGTCAAAAGCAAAGAAAACATATACCTCCCACCCCCAAGCCCCACAGAGTGACGAGGATTCAAAGCCTAAATCTTCTTTCTTCTGGACAGTCCCTCCACATTACTGTAGCTCTAGTTGTCTCAGGCGCTGAGGGTAACACACCACTCTGTAGTCATCTTTAAGAAAAGACATAACCTCCCCCCAATCCACAGCAAAGTTCTGCACTTTATCCTCCATGGCATAGGTTGCCCACTTCATGGCCACTATTTCCCAAATTTTCTGTAGCCAGTCCTGATTCATGGGGATCTCGGGGTTCCTCCATCTCTGAGCTATCAACAACATTGCTGCAAGAGTCAGTATCACTTTTGCTTTCTCCCTTCCTCTGATTCCCCCCACTTCTGAGGCTCCAAGGATGCCCAAGAGGATCTGTACTGGAGTCCATACATCCCCCGAGCCATAGGCCTGTTCCTGCGCCCTTTGTACCTCTCCGCAAAAGGATGCAATCTTAGGGCACTTCCACCAGATATGTTCTGCTGTTCCTGCCGAACCGCAGCCCCTACAACAGGGCTGGGGTATAGTACCACCCAAATAAAATCTTATACTACGCTTCCTGTAGCTTGGACGCTCTTGCCAATTTAGGTATCCTCCTCCGCAATCTCTCCCACTCAGCCCTACTGATTTCTCTCCCTCGAACCTGTTCCCATTTCTGCATATAAGCCCACTGAGGATCTGAATGAGAGCTACTAAGATCTTATAGATATTAGAAATGAGGACCTTCGCTCCGTCGTTGGCTAGTAGGAATCTCTCAAACTGCGTTGGTTCCCTGGTTGCCGCCTTTCTGACTCCCTGATGAAGTACCCAGTGTCTTATCTGTGCGCATCTCAATCTTTCTCTCTCTTGTATTGCAAATTCTTGTTTACATTCTTCAAACGACAGCAATTCTCCTCCTGAAAAAATGTCACATAGCTTCCCACAGCCTCCCTCCTGCTATCTCTTAAATGCACCTTTCTCCAGACCCGGGGTGAACTCTCCATTACCAAAGAGGGGGGTAAATGGAGATGGGTACGTAGTAATTCCCTTAGATCCCACCAACTTGTCCCACATATTAGCCATTAGCTTAGTTATTGTGCTTTCATAAAGGTGCCGAGGTCTATGCTCTTTAGGGAGCCAAAGCACTTCCGATAGATTGCGGTGGCCACCGCTCTATCCATTCTCACCCAGAGTTTATCTTGCTGACTTTCTTCCCCCTTCAACCATTCCCTAATGATTCGGAGCTGCGTTGCTTCATAATACCGCCTAAAGTTTGGTAATGCTAAGCCTCCCTCTCTTTTGGGAGCCATTAATAAACTACCGCTCACCCTAGATCTCTTCCCTTCCCATACAAATTCTTTAGTCAGGGTCCCTAATTCCTTAAAAAAGCTTGAGGGAACCGGCCGCGGGATCGCCTGGAATAAATATAACAGCCACGGGAGTGTTACCATCTTTACCGCTGCAATCCGCCCTAACCTAGATACTGTAAGGCCTCTCCACCTTTGGTAATCCTTTTTGATTGCTTTAAGGAGAGGGGGAATATTCGCTGAGTACCACCCGGCAGAGTCGCTGTGATTCTCACCCCTAAATATCGAATCCCTCCCGGGCTCCATAGGAGATGAGTGCCCCCCTTTAGCACATCCCATTCCCCTCCCCTTAGCGTTAGGTTTAGAACCTCTGACTTGTTAGCGTTAACCTTTAACCCTGATGCTTCCCCAAATTTTCCTAACAGGGACAAGCTAACCTGCAGCAATTCTCTCGGCACTGTCAACATGAGGAACATGTCATCAGCAAAGGCTGCGACTTTCTGTTGTTCCCCCCCAAACTGGATGCCCCTTATCCCCAGCGCCTCCCTTATCGCTAGAAACAATGGTTCCAAATAAATCGTGTATAGAATTGGGGATAGCAGGCAGCTTCCATTTGGATTTCAAGATTTCTTGTTGCCACGTCCAACCTCTCTATGGCTTCACTGTTGGCTGTAGTTTCTTCATCCACTTCTTGGAGGCCTTTTTCCAGAGTATCTGTCCTTTCCCCTAGTTGCCGCATCTCTTGTCTTATCTCCCCTAGGGCTTCATTCAGGTCTGCTCTCATCAATTGATATTGGTCCTGGAAAGTGTTTGCTAAATTCGACTGCAAGGAGTGCAGCTCCCCCTGAAATTCCTGTCTGGACATCACAGTCTGTTCCTCCGAAACCCCCTGATCGGTATCCTCCCTGGACTGCTCTCGAGAAGATCCAGGGCCTTCCCTCGGGGTATGCACTGGCCAGATTGCAGGGAGTGTGCCCACCATGTCACCCGTGGCTTGGGCCAAATCCCCCCCTTTCCTTTGGTTTCGGTGGTCATGTTGCTCACTTCCCTAGGTCTTATGTCTCTATAACGCTCCTGAAGGCTGTCCGTGAGCAAACGTCGCTCCGCTGCTCCTCCTCTATGCCTGATAGAACTGGTTTTTATAGCCACAGGGGGTCGGAGCTTACTGCCACCGCGATTCCCTTTAAATGTTTAGGCCTCTGTGGTGCTCTGGGGGGGGTAAAGGATGCCAAATGCTGCCCCTTTTGAGCCCTCAGCTGGTGCTTCTTAGATTACGCCGGAGCTGGCTTCTCCCCTAGGCAGTCCCGCTCTGATCCTTTCTAAGACATTCCTCAAACAGCCAGGGGGTATTCCGCCCCTATATAACTCTCATACTGGGTTCTTCACCACTCCAGGGGGGGCAGGGCAAGCCTCGCTGTGCGTCCCCCGACCTCTCCTCCACCCTCCACATGGATTTGCAATGCTCCTGCTTCTCGGAGGGTTCCAGACAGGGCCGGCTCTCCACTGCTGCCTGGGACAACTTCCCTGCCCTCGACTCAATTTCCGGGTCCTTGGTTAGCCACTGTTAGTTTCCCCCTCCTCTCCAGCTTTACGCCGCTGCTCCTTCTCCCTTGCTATGAAGTTGTGGGGTGTCACAACGCGGCTGGCCTCTCAGTCATGCAGCGCCATATCAGGAGGGGCGGACATACCTTCACGTCGCTTCCGCCAGCTGACCCGCTTACGCAGGGCCCCTCCGGTGTCCCGCCGTGTCTTTACCTCCTTGGGGCTCCTTCACCTTCCTGCGCTCCCCGACAGAACCTCACAGCGCAGCGCAGCATCACCGCAGCCCCTCCCGGCATTCCTCTCCCTTTTGCCACGGGTGGGGGGGCGGATCGTAGAGTCGCTTCCGCAGGCTTACCCGCTTATGTAGCTCGCTTTCAGAGCCCCGTCGCGGCTCACTCTCCTCGGTGCACCTATGCTTCTTTGAGCCTCCCGGCTTCTCCCGATACTGCTCCGCCCCGCTCCTCTACACGTTCATTCTCCCACCGGCCGCACACGGGGCTGAGGCTCTCTTCTCAGCAGCGCCGCTCTCGGGGTCTGGCCCTGGCTGCTCGACAGCACCAGTCACCTCTGCACCTCTTCCTGACTCCCCGGGGGTCTTTCCCGGCCTCTACAGTAGTCTGTTGATGGGGAGGTGGGCACCTCACATCAATCGGGTCCGGAGGGTGCCGTCGGCACGTCTACTCAGTGCCGGCAGCCATCTTGGGATCAATATTAAGCTCTTTAACCAGAGACAATACTAATTCAAAGCCTTGCTTGGTAAGGTCACAAACATTTTGGAGTCAAAAAGGAGTCTGGACTGTATCTTAAAAACTACAAAAGAACCAGTGAATTAATTGCATCTTATATGTTGACTAACATTGGCTATTTTGCTCAAGTAGATTAATTCAAATAATTTCAACACTTGTGACTATCGTATGCAGAAATTGCTTTAATGTGCACCAATACATGTTATGATATAAAGGGAAGAATGACATATGGAGGTCTATATGACTACTGCATAGATACAATTGTGAATTTTGCAACAGAAACATGTCTAGTCTTGTTCACCCAAAATAATGAGTAATAAAATAGTGAAGTGAAATTCCAACGACAAAAATTGTATTTGGTTGTTTATATAGCGCTATTTCCCCATTTGTATGTCCTCAATACTCTTTTTCCTCGGTTGAACACCCTTGGTAACCATAGTCGATGTGGTTGGAAATTCTAGGTAGTTTATCTCAGGAAATTCATGTGTGCATGTCGCCGTTCTACGACTTGGGTGGCTCGACTAATTAGCCCAAGAGAGGTCAGACTCATGGGTGGGTGCTGTTGAGGTTTAGAGATAGAATGCTATTTTTGAGAGAGTCTATGTGAAGCCAGCTATACGGGATTCATTTCAGGCAGTGGTTTCTGTATGCTAGTGGCAGAGGTTTTGAGGTACATCAGGTGTTTCAGTCTGGACGGCTATGTGTGCACTAGACCGGATGTGCTTGGCCGTAGTCATATGCTATCTTGCATGGATGCTTGTCTGTGCCTGCGGCCTGTGTCCACACTAGTGGTATGAAGATATACGTACCGTAGGCTCTGAGATTGCTCAGCTCGGGCAATATATGTCCAGGTCTAGACACTGAGAGTACTATACCAATGGGCCTAGCTTTCATACTGTAGCAGGTATCCACATATATTAAACGGAGATGGAGGCTATACCTAGATTTGGGACTACTATATAGTGCAGTAGGTTTAGGTATATGGTAAACAAAGACAGAGGCTACGCCTAGATCTGAGAGTTCTGTACAGTGGGAGAGAGGTCTGGTATCAAAATGCAGTAGGTTTAATCATACAGTAAACAAGTATGGAGGCTACGCCTGTGTTTTTGGAATCCTGTATAGTATGCCCCAGGCTTTGGTCTCCAAAATGCAGTTGGTCTCATCATATAGTAAACAAGAGAGGAGGCTGCATCTAGATTCGAGAATCCTGCTTGGTGGGCGGGGCGTCTAGTCTATAGTACAGTAGCTTTCCGAAGTGTGACAGAATTGATGGTTTGTTGAACCTAGATTTGGGAATACCTTAGTAGTGTGAGATTGCTGGCATTGAGAGCTTCCCTGAGTGAGCGAAGCAGGTTAAGAGTGGCAGAGAATTACTTAGTGATGGGTTTATTGCATGAGTTTATTAGACAAGATTTACTGCATAGTTCGGATCATTGCCTGTTAAGTGAATAAGACAAATAAATGCAAATCCCATTAAGAAGAAGAGTTTTCCAGGAGAACAACTGAGATAATCTAATTATTGCATCTGCTAATACAATTCCTTAGAATGTCTGGCAAGATCTGAATAAAGTACTGTGCATACTTCATAAAGTTAAAACCTCAAATACACAAGAGAAAGCATGAACATCTATATTATTTGTTTTTTATAAAGCTACTGATAGAAAATGCATTTGTTTTTGCTTATCAGTATAAGAATATAAACATATGTATGGAGATCAGCCCACGTGAACTGCTTATGAATTTAATTATAATTTAGCCCGAGTTCTGGGCATTATGTCTGACACCTTTGTATAATGACTACCTGGTCCATAATCAAATACCAGATATTTAAAGATAACTGTTATGAGACTATTATGATACCCATTAATAACCATGGCAAGGCCTCATATGCATAGAATTATGGACAGAAAGTGCTTCAAAAATAAGCAGAAATGTTGTTTGCAAACCATTGACTAGGCCTCATTGCAGAAAAGGTTGAAAGTAAAATAAAGATGATTCACAACTTACAAATGGGTTTCAGTAAGGGAGCGTACATTATTTGTAATTTACTTGTGATAAATCATCATATTAATAGTTATGCTCATTTATTTTTACAAAATGAACCTCTATTATGCCTTTGTTGATTTATGAAACACATTTTACTGAGTAGCCAGAAAGGAATGGTGTTGGTAGTTCCATACAAATCATTCGCTCAAATAATTTATCTTTGCAAAGTTGGTTGACAAGGATTGGTCTATGGAAGACTATCAAAGAAAGTGTGGATCCAAAAATAATTGAATCAGGGTTGCCGTTTGGACGAGATAATGTATAATATCTATGTATTGGGATATTGGGTTTAGTTTTAGCCTTATATGAAAATATCACATTTTTTTACACAAATATTGGAAAAGAATTCATCTTATACATGTATTATGCTGATGACATAGTGTTTGTTTTTTTTTTTTTATTATTATTTGTCCTCCATTGGTCTTCAAGTTTCTTTACCAAAAGCACATGTACTCTTTAAAGCATATCATTTGTGGACCTATATAAAATGGCCCCTATTATGATTTTTTTATGAGAAAAAGAAAAGTCATCTTGATGTAGATTTGTATTTTGTTTGTATTTTGTATTTTTAACGCACTTCAGACAGAATAAAACGCATTTAATTGTAGCTATTACTCATAACTCAACCATCCCTGTACTTGTAGCCAGGTGAGACAAAAGAAATAAGATCAGATGACTATGTAAACCGATATGTCTTTGGAGCGTTCCCAAATGGGGAAATCAAGTTAATAATTTGGATACTAGGTGGCGGTAAATTCCATATTCTGGGTCCATTTCATAAAAACGTCTGTCTGTTGCCCCATTGAATACATCTAGTAGGTGGGACCACTAGTACATACTCTACAGAGCTTCGTAACAAGTGCTTAGGATTTTAATTGGTCAGCCTGATGGACACATAGCTTGGGGCTAAATTGTTTAGGCATTTAATTCCAGGCAGAGGATGTTTAAACCAATCCTATATTTGACTGGAAGCCAATGGAAACTGGGCATACAGGAGATGGATGCCATTTTATATGCTGTAAAAATCTATCGAATGGCTGCAGTTTGCATCCTCTGGAGTTGCTGGATTTGTCTGTCAGGAATGGCACCAAGAGTACAGTTCCCATGATCTGGCTTAGAATTAGCCAGCACTCCTACAACAACTGAATGATCATTCTGGGGGAATAAATGGTAGTAGGGCATACCCTAAGAGACATAGATAGTAGAATACCAATTGAAATTTGGCTTCAGCTTGTGAGTCGCACCCTAATTTGGACTGCTACAGACTCCCAAATGTTTGAACTTAGGCACAAATACCATAGGTGTGCCGGGGATACATGATTGCGGAGGACAGCGGCAGTGATCTTCCAGCAGGTGTTTAGGCCCCGGCAGAATCAACTCAGTTATATTTGGCTTCAACTGTAGTCTATTAGTTGTCATCCACCGGCCCACCTCTTTGATATACTGTACAACACTCTATAGGGATTCTGCTGTTTTGTTTACTCTCACATAAATATGGGTATCATCTGCATAGGAGTGATATTTGAGATCAAATTTCTTAAAGATGCCCGTTGGTGGCTGCAGATATAGACTGAACAGTAGTGATGATAACGGATCTTCTTGGGGTATGTGTTTTATTTTTACATTTATATATTGTCAATTTATATCTGGTGTGTTGTTCTACTTCATAAAATCATACAGAATTGTCCAATTAGAAATTAGTACAGCCCTGAAGATGGTCAATGACCGAAATGCATAGGCATATGTACTAACTTACTATTAGTCCCACGTATCCATGGGATGCCTCACATAAATGAATGAAGATATGCAAATTGAAATGTGAATTAAACATTTCTTCTGATAAACCTTGATTTACCAACTTGTTGACCATTCATTTGGTGAAAAGGATAATTACTGTTTAAGACATTTAAATTATAAGTACAACCCGGTTAAGGGTCAACTGTGAGCACCAGTCTTAAATAAGGTATCAACACCTTATTTTTTCTTGGTTTTTATAACTGTTAATTCTCCCACAATTCATCTGCGTCAGGAATAGAGGGATCTTCCAGCCATTTGTTAAAATCTCTGATAATCAGTTGTTCACATTAAATGATGTTAAAAGCCGAAGCGAGGGATATTTTAAGATTGAAGGGTCCCATTTGAAATATTTCATCCCAATTTAGTGTTTCATAGTGTGGTATATTCCACTGATTTTTGTGGATCACTTCGATGCTACCTCCCCTATGAGTAGAGTGATTCATCAATTTGGTGGAGACGTTTTGAAGGACCAGGATATGGAACAGGGCAGGGAATTAATCATTAAACAAGGTTTCTGTTATGAATAACCAATCCAAATGATATTGTTCCTGCATGTCAAGTACCTCTAGAGCATGAGTTCCTGCCTATATGGCGTTTATAAGAGCTGCCTTAACTTCATTTTTCATATGGCCTATGAGAGTCGATGTTGCCTTAATGGGATGACTATATATGTTTTATTCCTGAATCATAGTTAATGTCCTTAGAGAGATCATTCCAGGATGTTGTCTGTGGGAGAGAAGCATATTACTAGAGTAGTGCACCATATTCGGAAGTCCAAAAGTTACCCAACACTTGTTCAACCATTTTTACCAGCCACAGTTCATGCTACCGCTAAATTCTGGATCGGCCTAGATGATCTCTAATGGAGGTTACGAACCAGATTGCACTTAATTAACAGTATTTGGATGTTGTGATGCCATATTCAAGCATCACCGAGGTTATAAAGAGGTGAAATGTCATCACCATCATCAATAATACTTTATTTCTGCTTAGCACCATAAAAGCAATACATAAACGCATCACAAATCATAAAAACAAAATAACAGTTCAGTACATTCTAGGTTGTTTGAATACTTTTCACCCATAAAACCCAGTCATCTCATCACTTAACATTTTGCTGCAGGCTTTACTTCTTGAATATGGGCCTCATCACGAGTTAGGCCTTAGCCCATAAATGCGTCAGTAAAGGTATTACCACCACATTTAAGTGCTGGCCAAATCACGAGTTGGGCGGAAAATGGCATTTTTACCTCCAGCTTTTTGCTGGAGGTAAAACAGACAATATTTGGTTCGTTTTCGGCCTTTTGTGGTGCTATGACCACCGGAGCAATTACCGCCAGCAGTAATAGCCATCCCCAACCCCTTTGGGTGCAGGACCCAATGGGGAATGGGGATTTACCACCCCCTGCAACTCATGAACTGGTGCAAATTGCACTAGACCACATTTCGGTAGTGCTATTAGCATTGGGAGGTATCTGGGATACTGTCCAACTCACGATGAGGTTGAATATCTGTTCCATCAGGGATATTTCAGCTCAAGGACACTATCTTTCTACATCTCATCTTCCAGGCCTGATCAAACAGTTGCATACAGCAAAAACCTTGTCAGTGAGAGCTGAATGTTTATACAATTTTAAGCAGCAGATAACGAATGCACATCACAATTCTTAAGTCATGTTTTTAAGTTCCCTCCTCAAATCTGGGAATAACCTGGACAAAGGAACATAAAGTGCCCTGTGGACTCAATAGTGTTGGGGCAAAACAGGCACCAAACATTGACCGTCTTATACCACATGCTAGTGACTGGCGCTAGTGGTAAAATGTAAAATCTCAATCTTATATATAACGATTGCACAAACGTTGGCTGAATGTCCATTACAAAATATTCACATGTCCACAGTGTCTTATTTGACAAAAAAATTCCAACTTGCCGCCTTCGCCAAACAGTCAGTAATCCGTTTAGTAAGCACCAGATCCAGTATGCCTTTTTTATGTTTTATTTTTTTTATTTGTAATGCGGTTAGCGGAGTCGCACGGCGTATGCCATGGTGAGTCGCACGGCGTATGCCATGGTTCCAACCAAAATTGCTCCAGGTTCAGGACATGCAGCATGTATTTCACATAGCTCTACCAGGGGAGGTTAACTGCACCGCAACAGCCCAAGAGCTTCCCAGTAGCATTCCAGGTTTCCATTGCCCCACATGTTTGTCCAATATAACTCTCTCTTTATCCTAATCACATCACCAATTCATTTACAATATGAACAACTTTTTGAGGGACACATTTTCAATTGTTGACAAACAACTAACATTAGTGAAACCCCAAAGCTCTGCCCCATAGTCTGTGGCATGGATTTCTTGAGATCTATACAGTTCTAAGGCTGGAATTATGGCATTATTCCCATATTTCCTGGAAAAAGTTCCAATCGCACCACAGTTACGAACTAAAGTGAGCTATGCTTTTTTCCAGATGTTTGTTCCACTTGCCATTGCTGGCCAGGCGGAAACCGACTTTGACTCATTTGATCACAATGGCTGTGTCAGAATATTGTTTCATTCTTTTTCCACAGTGCATTACCTTTGTTTTGCTAGAATTAATCATCAGAGCCTTCATATCACAAAACTCCTCGAACTGATAATCTCTTCAACTGACACAGTGTTCTGGAAATAAGTACAGCATCATCTGCATAGAATAGAATGCTGACACATTCTCCTCAGGTCTAGGCGCATCAGTATATTCTACAGTTATATGTCTGACAATATCGTAAAAAAAGATTGTGAAGAGGGTGAGGGCTTACACGCAGCCCTGTCTCACCCCCCTTCTCATCCGGGAATTACTTAGTGCATGCCCCCACAGTCCTACTTTCACAGCAGCAGTGTTTCCAGTGTAGAGCAACGGGATGGTATTCAGGAGAGGGACTGCGATATTTTGTCCCTTCGAGTTATCCAGAGTTCCATCCGGAGGATACCATCAAATGCTGTCTTGAGGTCTATGAACAGAAGATATAACATTTCAGACCACATGAACAAATATTTCTCGATCATGATATAGAGCAGGCATGACTGTTCCACCATGCCAATACCCTTCCGGAACCCAGCCTGTAGGCTGCTTACACAAATAATCTCAGTAGCCCACCTCTCCAGTTGTGCCAAAACCACCTGACCAAAGGTTTTTCCCATCAAACTCAGCATGGAAATAGGGCGTTAATTCCCAGGATGGTCTCTACTTCCTTTCTTAAAGATTTTCCTGACACCACAGGGAGGTGACCCTACATATTCAACAAAATAGGTTGTATTCTAGTAGTAGATATGTGGTCCAATATGTTAACTCGTATTTGTGACCATCTGCCAGAATCATATCTGGGCCTGGAGACTTGAAACCACATTGGGCCAGTATTGCAGTCTCTACCTCCTTTAAGCTGATTTCACGATGCTCCTCATACCTGAGAGACTGAATTAGGGTAACAACTTCAGATTTATCAAGCCTCCTATCCTCCTTGGATGAGGCCAGAAAATTGCTGTACCAGCTGTCCAAGGAAATAGCAAATTCAAACAGGGAGCCCTCATTATCATCACCCAGGAAGGCTAGTCTCCAGAAACCTCTTTGATCTTAGCTTTTATGGCAGCATTCATGGCCTCCCATCTAGTGGTGGCAAGCAATTTCTTTTTTTTAATCAATAAACTGCTTATATTCTTTCCCCAGTGTCAGCAACGGTGAGTGTATGTTTGGGTAAATTGCTTTAATGCATTCTCATAAACAAGCTTTGTTTGCCTTGCATTCCGCATTGAACCAGACTGGTGTTCTCTTCTCCCCTCGCTTTGTCTTTACACTGGCACAGGGTCCAGTTAGATGATATTTCACTACAAGAGTTATGTTAGCATGCATATACCCGGAGCAGGACATTTTGGCACCACTTGCTTGGCGCAAGCCGATTAGCCACAGACGTTTCGCTGCAGGAGCTGGTATGGCATGGTCAGTTTTGCGTGGTCAGTTCCGTGCTATTTCCATTCCTATTGTATTTTTAACATTGCAATAAAAAAAAATAATAATAATGAGGGCCGTCGTGAATCCTGGTATGCAGGGCTGTGTGACTGAACAGTTAACTAGGAGCCCATCGAGATCTCATCCATGTTAGCTGCACCAGTTACCTATATATATCGTGATCATTGTAAACCATTGATCATGACCTACGTTCACATAAGTAGCTGGTCCATGTGAAACTTAAAAGATCTCGATAGCCTAGTAGTTAGTTCTCCCATCTCACAAACCCTGCAGGCCAGGGTTCAAGACACCACTGATTTGGATTTTTTAAATGGTATTTAAAGAAAAGTTATGCTGTGCCCAAATCTGCTGGTGCCAAAAGATTCCTGCGGCGGACTGGTTGCGCCACCAGGCAGCGCCAAAATGGGATGTGCCGGCATATCCCACATTCATCAGTTTCTAAAGACCTCTTCAATTAGCGGAAGGGCCACTGAAAACATCTCTGCATTTGTAAGATTTGCTATCACATTTTATACTCTTTCTATTGTTAGTGCATATAACCAGAGTCATATTTGCACAACAAGGTTCGCTTGGTCTCATACTTGTAATCCCAAGCAAGAGTGTCAAAGGTGAATGATCGCTCTCAAGTCTGGATATGACATTAAAGCATTTGATGCTATCCCAGTGTTACAGGTCTACAGAAATGTAATCAATAAGCCTCTCAGTAGTGCCTCTTCTAAAGGTACAAGCAGGGGGGATGTTGCAAGCCACTCGGCCATTACAGGCTCCGAGACCTATCCTAAATAGAATTTCTGCAGAATTCAAGGCATTCTTATATTGCCTGTTCTTACCAGGTGATTCGAGGTAGGGAAATTCCAAATGTCATTGTCCTCCTCTTGGAGGTCAAATAACTCCTGTTGGGGATCCAGTTGGAGGTTAAAATCATCCTATGCTTTTTTCCAAGTGTTTTAAGTGCCAATCATGTAGAATTGACTCTAGGTCATACATAGTCTGGAAAGCAGTTTTACTGTAAGGCTGGTTATACACATTTGCCAGGAACAGCTTGTATTTCTCTTGCAATCATATACTAAAACATACTAAATCAGCATTAGCGCAAACAACGACCTCGACACGGGCATTCGATTGGGTCTTACTCCAGATTGAACCCCCCAACCCTTCTGGTCTGATGGTCAAGACACTATAATTAGCATAACCTGCCAGGGTTACTGGTGAAATGGCCCCAATCCCCTGGAAATAGATGATGTCATATCTACTGACACAGTCTGTCCACTCCTTCTCATCTCTAAGTCTCTCAAGGCCTGCTATATTCTGGGAGAAAACCTTGAGCACATCAGACCCTGGGATTGGGTGCCCAAACGATGTGCAGGAATGGATCCTATAATGTGTCCTTGCATGGCCAAATCTGCATAGTGGGGGCTGAATAGCAAACATCTCCTGATTGATTAGCATTATGCTCTGCGAGTAACTCTGGTCTAGGGGCATTTCCTGGACTGCACTTTGTCTTCCAGCTGGTTGGACCATTGTAACATCATTAGCTAGTATATTATAAGTCATACCATGCTCAAAAAAATTATTCTTCAGATAGTCCAAGCCATTCGCTGAAGGGTCTGTAAGGTGTTCCACCTGCTTTATGTCACTTCTAATGACCCAATAGCATCCTTTTCTGTCTCTAAGCCAGTGTATGCACTTATTTTTCAACGACTAATCCTTCTCTCTAGACTCCTTCAGGAGCTTTGGGACATTCATCAGATATAGGGCTTCCACAGTCTGGGGGTAAGCTGGCACCCTATGCCCCGCTCTATGCCTACCATTTGGTACTTTCATCTTTTGGCTCTCAGTCAATAAGGGGCATCAGGTATGATGTTGTTTTATCTGATCTTTCCTATTGATGAGATTGAGTCCTGGTATAATTTCCAATAGCATCCGGTACAGCTCACACTGGCTTATCTAGTGTTGGATTTTGAGTAACATTTGTAATCTTAGATAATCGTGTCAAGTCCTTTGGCTCTTATTTGGCGGCAATGTTGGGACTATCCACTTTGCCTTGCCTGCTGAATTGGAGAGGCCTAGTATTGAAGAAATACACGTTGCTATGAGCGTGCCTGTTCCTGTGTATTCTGCTATCCTAATCTGCTGACTCCCGAGTTTAGAAGGGTTTGCTACTGTTTGTCATTGAACGTTGCCCTTTGCTAAATGATGGCTCCCATGTGATGTGCTGTGAACCTTTGCTATTCTGGAGCACAGCAGCTGCTTTTTCTGAGGTACAGAGGAGAGGACTTTCCTGCATTTTATCTTCATGTTTCATCCCACAGTCTGCACCTATTCTTGGGCTTTTTTTTCCTTCCCTTGTGCTGACAGACTAGAACTCTTAACATCTTCTACTTTCCATGCCTGCAAACCATCACTTCATCTCCCTTTGTATTTTGTGTTGTCACAAAGACATAACGAAAATGTGAAATGACAAGTAAGGTTACATTTTGTAATGTGTATCTTTATTTAGGGTTTCACAAAATAGTGCCATGAGATGTTAGAGGGCTACACACTGGAAAATCAAACTAGCAATTTTAGGGATATGTCTACTTGGCCAACTTTTACTATAGGGTTCAGTCACATTCCTGGTTAGGTGGAAGGCTAATAGAAAGAAAAAGAAAAACTCTTTCTATGACCCCCCCCTGCTTGGTGGTGTTGTGTCCTTGAGTCAAGGGGTTTGAGAGGATAACTGGACCCTCAATGATTCTTCATTCTGGAAAATGGGTACCTGAGTTACATCTCACCAGCTGTACATCTACGAATATAGCAGATGTATCAATATGTTTATTGGTTATTTCTTCCTATACCAGCCACATTGTTTATCCAAGGTAGTCTCTCTTTGCCCGTCACTCCACATTGTCACTCACAGTATCTCAGGCACAACATGGCTTAATTGGAGGATGTCTTGTGAGTTTCTCCTTTGACCAAATGTTTTGAAGCATCTCTCTGGTAAAACTAACACTCCTGCTGAAGTTGACATCTTTTCTGAAGTAAGGTCCATAATGTCTCCAAGAGGCAAGGTTTGTCACAAATGGTTGGACAGGGGTGATAAGCTGATTCACTGTCTCAAGGGCCTGATCCTATTATGCAACAGTCCTATGTCATTTTTCACACTCCATCCTGGGGAACTTTCTCTAGATCTCAAATCGGATCGGTGAGCTATATATCAGGTAACCTCATTACCTTTCTTCCAAAAATGCATCCCTACTCAAAATGAGAGCAGACAATGAATAAACATTGTCACTGTGACTGACTGTAACTGGACATGAACCTAAAGTGAACTGTACACTCCCCTTCTGCCCACTTCTCTGTTCTTCTTATCCTCCAACTAAGGTCCTCTCTGCCTGACTTTTCATTCTGTTCTTTTTACCTAATTTCTCTATTTGTAGTTCTCCTGCTCTCTTTTTCCACCATATTCACTCTCCTAGGTTTTATCTCTGAACTGCTGCTCTTTCCATTATCTAACCTGTTCTCTTTTCAAAGCTTTATTTGCACTCTCCAAACTTCTTTGATGTTTTCAACCTCCAATGTTTGCTGTATCATCTTCTCCTTCATTGCCCCTTCTTCAAACTCCATGCTCTCCCTTCCTCCTTGGTCTCTTCCTTGAAAGCTATGCACTTTCTTATGTACTTTCCTCTCGCTCTCTTGTTGTTCTCCTCCCTAACCTCTATATCTCTTCTCCTCTATGGCATTACCCCCCTCCAACCTCTTTCTACTTCACTGCTGTAGCCTCATTTCCCTCTGCTATTTCACCTCATATTGCTCCCTCAGCCCTTAGTGAAATGCAACCTCCTGTTCTTTATACATTCTCCACATATCCACATCCTTGTGCTATCTCTGAACCTCCACCTCCTCCTGATCTCTCAACACTCCACATCTATACCTTGTTGTGCAGCTTCAGCCTTTTCCACGTCTTTTGCTACTGGATGAGGATGATCTTGAATAGCGCACAGTTTTATGCGTTGATCCAACACAGCAATTGAGGGATGTGTCCAATGAACGACTGTTCGAGGACAAATAAGTTGAGGGGGCGATAATATTTAAAATCTCCTTTCCCGCCAGGTAATAGTGGAAAACAAAGATGTACCGCACACCCTGCTCCTTGACAACATAATACTGTCACACTTGTAGGAAGATTTAGAGAAGGTGCTGTGAACAGACAGGATTGAAATTCGGACACAAGTTTGCCATGTTTTTGGTTGAAGATTTTTATTGAAAATAAAATGGGTTGAGAAAAAGCATCTCTGAGCCTAATTTAAAAGGAATTTCCATACCTCAACCAAAATTGAGGATCTGTACGTGTCAGGATGTCATAACCAAAACTGTCCTATGTCCAAAGTTCTATTTTGACCCTCACACTATAAACTAAAGGTGAAAAGGAACAATGTCTTAAGCCTTGAGTGGTTCAGAAAAGTGTACTTAAAGGAAGAATAAATGGTTCCAACACAAAAGTTCTTCAAGGGTAAAGGTTCTGGCTCCAGAGGGTGATCCCCTTCCTCTGATTTTTATTCAACACAAAAGTTCTTTAGGAATAAAAGGTTCTTGCCCCAGGGGATGATTCCCTACCCCTGGATTCCACTCCAACACAAACGTTCTGTACAAACATCTATCTCCTGCATTTTCCTTGCCTCTCAATAATACGGTCATACAAGACTGTTCGGTTTTGTAATTCTGTCTCTTTTGGAATCCTTGCTATATTTATCTGCCAGGTGTTTTTTCTTACTTCTTCTCTTTTGATCCACACAGTCCTAACATTTCTTCTCAGAACGTTCTTATATATATGCTTGTAATTGCCTGGTGTACTCTCCTGTCAGGACTTCTTTGTACTCACCCACTTTTAGTTGTCTGTTATAATCTCCTGCCAAGGCCTCTTGTATTATTACACTTGTAATTGCCTGGAATATGTTTCTGCCATGACTTCTTGTATTCACACACATATATTTGCCTGGTATACTCTCCTACTAGGGCTTCTGTTCATAGGGAAATTCTACCCCTACCACCGTTGTATATTTACTTTGTTTTCTGATATATCCTCTTGATATTTTATCCTGGTTGACTTTCCCATATATTGGTATTACATACAATCACATACTTGCAAGGTCTTGTTTGTAATTCAAGTTACTCATTCATAATATGCTTATTTGCTTTTTCTCTTTCTGTTGCTCTATTTATGATTATTTGCATTCAGCGCGTTAGTCAATATGTCTCAGTGTCGCCACTGCCTATGGGCAGACTCAGCCACTCTTCTTGGCGTTCCTGTGCTCTCCTGCGGTCAGCCGAAGAAGGTACTCTGCCTGCTTTCTTCTCGCAAACGCCTTTACTACTTGCTCTCTCATCTCTCGTGGCTCCCCCATTACTCGCCGGTCCCGCTCCAGTTTTGGTAAGTCAAGTGCTGCTTGTCTTCACCTGTGAATGCCCAGGAGTCCCTCTCTGACGCCTGGCATTTTTTAAGCATGTCCTGCTCGCACATTGGCTTCCTTCTTCTTCCTTGGTGAGCCGCCTGGCTCCACCACGCCTGAGGGTATTAAACATGGGAGGGTTTATCATCAAGGGAATGTGGGGGATAGCATGTCTCATCAAATTAAGCCATGACATATCCCAGAGGTTGTCTCCCCCATGTGATCCTCCCTCATATAGCTGCACCCAGGGTCAGGATCTGGTAGCAGCTGCTGTCCCATGGACACTTGGGAGGAGGACACCACTGGGAAATCAGTGATGACTCCATCAGATTCATCACAGTGCCCAGTCACTTATCCACTAATGGCCCATATGATTCAGGGCTGCTGAAAAGCATAAGGGCCGTTTCCACCAAACTGAAACCAGGTGCTGTTTTGAGTAAGACAGTAACCCATGTCAAGGGAAGTGGATGTAGGTGTTTATCCCACCATCTTGGCCTTATGGCAGCAGGGTATAATACAACGTTCAGAGTCACCATGTAACACAGCTGTTTGTCCTGTCCAAAAACCAAAGGGTTCAACTTGGGGGATGCTATAGGACTTGTGCCCAATAAACAATGTTGTAGAGGAAGAATTCCCAGTGGTCCATAATCACGCCACCATTCTGTGTAACATTCCCTCAGAAGCCACCTATTTCACTGTAGCAGACCTCAAAAATGCATTATGTGCTATTCTATTACACCCTGAGTCCCAACCTCTTACAGCACTCACTTACTGAGGCCAAATGTTTCAACACACTTGTTTGCCCCAAGGGTACTGTAAATCCCCCAGTATTTTTAATAGAGTATTGCAAATGGATCTAGGGAACCTACAAACACAGAGCATTGTGATTCAGTACATCAATGACCTCCTGGTATGTAGTACAACAGAAGAGCTATGCAGGAATGAGTCAGTAAAACTTCTGACATTATTGGCAGAGAAGGGTTATAAAGTGGACGAAGATAAACTGAAGTATTGTCAGAAGAAGAAGATGTGCACCTAGGTCAGATGTTATCATTGGCAGGCAGGAAATAACCCAATAAAGGGCCACCGCAGTGCAGAACTAATGTAACTATAGTTGAGCATGGATATTTGACTATTCAACATATACCAAAACCATACTACAAGGGCTAAATGAAGCACAGATAGCAAAAGGGCACATTGTTTCATCAAACCAGATGATCAAATCATGTCAGCAGCTTAAACAAGTGATAAGCAGTGCCCCAGTTCTGGCCACACCAGATTATAAAAAACAAATAATTCTGTTCTCACACTCTCATGGTCAGATGATGATGGCTGTCCTCATACTGACAACTTAACTGGGACATACACTTTTGGCTTATTAGAGTGGTTTCCTGGACTCAGTCATGCAGGGACACTTCCCATGTGAGCAGGCTCTGGCAGCCACTACATTTGCCATACATAAATCATCTACCATTACCATACTGTGCCCCATCACTCTTTACGTGGAGCATGCACTTTTTGCGATCCTAGCAAAACCAAAATCCACTCTCACCACCCAACGAGCATCAGGGTATGGGGCTGTCCTGTCAAATCCTTCTATCCACATTGTGAGGTTTTATACTGTTAATCCAACAACATTTATCACAGAACCAGTATAGGCAAATGACACAGTACATGATTGTGCAACGTATGAGGACAACACTGATGAAAGTTCACCCATTAGGGACCATGTCACAATAGGATACAGGATCCTTATAACTAATTCTCCATGCGCTAATTCTATTACAATGGTCTCTATTAGAACTATGTGTTACTGACTGAATGCTCTATATTAGTACAAAGACAGGCAGCATGGGTGTGTTACAGTCCAGAACTATTTGGATTATCTCTCAAAACACACCTATTGCAATAACACACCTGTTGTGCCTAAAGAAAAATGTCAATTGGCTGGGGATTAATCAATGCTTTTGTGCTCATGAATGTAATGATTAATTAGAAAAAGCATATGCCTAGATAGAGGGATGTTTGGGCATTGCTAATGTTGTGACAATGCATGATACATGGGATAGTGATGTAAAGTTAGGTACTGTTCTTGAGCATATAGGCACAGAATTAGAAGGGAAACAATAGATAATGACAATCATAACAATATGGTATTTGAGGGCACTTACCTTTGAAAGTGGGATGGTATATGCTTTTTAGCTATTGGCAGCAACCATTTGCGATATATTTTTCTATGTTTTTCACATGAGTAGTTTAAATTAGGAGATTGAGCTACATCCATTAGAGGATAAGCAGTTTGATTATTGAGGACTATCAGATGAACCAGTAATTGGGATCTAATATAAATGCATAATTGGATACGAGGCAGTGATTTGGGTAGATTAAGACCTTTATTGGTATTAGTAGTTTTTCGTTATTAACGTGATATCACAGTCATCAATACACAGTATTCAGGAGAATTTTATATATGATCTTATTTGGATCATATTTGAAAGCCCTACTAACGAGGCATCTATATGTGTTTCATTAGATCTCACAACATTTCAAGATGGCTGCCAGATTTGGTTTGCAAAGATGGTGGAGTTAAATGACACAGAGCAGACATACCGTGGGTGCCCATTCTAGTGCTGGCATTTGATTGTTTCACAATAAATCAATGAATCATGTATATGTGTAACGTGAAACCCTTGAGAGTAAAACAACCAATAATTTAATGCATCTTATTAACTATGGGGCAATAGGCATAGATTGTGAGATAGTAATCATGAAAACGTAGGAGACATAAATTGTGTGCTTATATGGCATTTGCCATTTCAAGGTGGTGGATCGTTATTGGGATAAATAGGGGAGTTTCTGCTTGATGAAAATGCAAAATTATGCTGAAAGGACATGTTATAAGGAGGGATACACCTTTGTTCACAGGTACATGCATCTAATTTTTGTAGAGACTAATAGTACAATGCAGACAAACAATTTGGTGAATAGCCAGGCAGGACATGATGCTATTATTTTTATATTTACGGACATTGTGGTACTTATGCAATGAATTATTTGACAAACAAATGAAGAGGCAATTATTTCATTTCTTTACGCAGTTCTCATGCAGGTAGGATAGGTGCAGATTAAGTTAATTCATCATGGCAGAGACAAGGGAATTTGTGATGTGACTTTTTTATTCATTTTTTCAGATCAGGGTCTTGGGATCAGTCACAAGTAGAAGTATAGTGAGGAAGGATATGCAGCATGAAAAACCCACAGATGTTAATTACGAATGAGTGGAAATGAGCAATATGGTTGATGTGTGGTAACTATACTGAAAATTGGTGTGCCTGTGATATGCTCCCAGTGCAATACACACACCCAGTATGGGTAATATATTCAACAACTGGATACAAAATTAGTAACAAAAATGTTGTGGTGATGTATTTGTTGGGATGCCAAAAGAGAGCAGAAATGCATGACCAATAATGCTGGTTAGTGATAACTAGTAGTTTTCATTTTTGCAGATATTGGGGTTTCAATATCTTGAATATGCTAACATGTTCATAACTAGTTCACATATGGGTGATTCATTTGATGTTGTCTAATATTTTTCATACAGAAGAATCAATATATATTTATCATGTCATAGCCATGAAGAAGCACATTAGCCCCCACTGAACTATAGTTGGACGCTAAGCAAAACATGGGTTAGCTGTTGGACTAAAGTGTTTTGATCAAGTGGTTGGAATAGACATCGAGAAGGTGAATCAATCCTTCTCTGGTGTTTGCTGTTTCTATGAAATTGTATTTTGTATTTTGCATTATTTGATGAAGTTACAGTCATTATGAAAACGTTATTTATGCATTAATAAGGCATGTATTATGACATTTATTTTTGAGGTGTAACAGGTGTGTTATTGCAATAGGTTTATTAGGGAGCATGTGCTCGAAGAAGGGAAGGTGCTCTTTTTAGACGGTTCATCAACGATCGATCAGAACACCTGGGCCAGGCTCATGGCAGCAGCAGTAGTAAGCCTTGAATCATGGGATTACTGCGTGTTAGCTAAGGTACCACTGCCCTCGTACTATTCCCTGCAAGCTGCTGAGCTCGTAGCCCTAATAACAGTAATAGAACTGTTGCAAGGGTGCTCCAATAGCTTTTACTCAGAGTTAGCTTATGTCAGATGCACAGTACACTCCCGCCTGTCCCGATGGTAGAGGCAAGGGTTTGAAAAATCAGATGGTATGCCCTTGTAGCATGCCACATTTCTCTTCAGGTTGATAGATGCATTAGAGCTCCTTGCAGCCGTCACAGTATTAAAATGCACAGCTTATACAAACAGCAGAGTTCCAATTTCTTATTTCAACCACGACTCGGACTCCGTTGCAAAAGAAGCAAAAGAAGCAGCATAGTTAAACAATCCCAATGACATAGTGTCCTCTGAATTGTCGTTATAGCTGGTGGGAATTACAGTTCCCTACATTGCTCTTCCACTGACACTGCTTATTGAACTTCGAGCACAGGCTCCCCAACAGGAAAAATAATTAGGGACAAAGAGAGGGTTTGTTCCTTCCCTCACAGAGCTCATATGGAGACAAGATATTTTAGGGAAAGCAGTTATGCCCCAAGAATTACTCACTGTTGCTCTTGTGCTGTTGCACTTTCCAACACACACATCCAAAGAATACATTGCTGCTGATTTGTAAGAGCAATGGCTCATCACAAAGCTCTGAGAGCTTGTTGTTGATTTCATATCAAATTGCAATACCTGCCAAAGGTACACCAAAGGTACACCACAGCCACTCTCTCAGAACCCTTAGGTGACATTTCCACGCCCTTCGGGGGCCTTTTGACACATAGTTTAACATACATTAACAGGTGAAGTAACTTTTGTTATCTAATTGTTGTGGTTTGCCACCTCCCATGATGCATTTAATCAGGTCCCTGTGCTCACCCTGATGCTAAATCAGCAGCTACATTACTGGTGCATGAAGTGTTTCCCCATTGGGGAATTTGTGACGTTATCAGGTTTGACAACTGCACACAATTTTTCAATGAACTGTTTAAAAAAGTATGTTCTTGTTGGGTCCATGCCTTCATCACCCCCAGGGCCCAAATGGCCGAGGGCACGTGCATCAGGACCGGCCTGGCCATAGACTATCATTGGAAGGCAGGTACAAGAGTGCCTCGGAGGGGCAAGGTGGGTCACAAGGCGGGCCAAAGGGAGGGGCTAGGGCAAGCCTATTTAAGGCCAACCCACCCACATGCCTCGTCTTTGCATTATTCTGCTTTCAGCAGCGTAATGCTTACCGCTGCCCTTACTTGTACTTCATCTCTTCGTGCATCCACTTGATTCCAGCTACTCCATCGCTGAAGGCGCATCTTACCTGAATCTAGCTACTCCATCGCTGAGGGTGCTTCTTACCTGATTCCAGCCACTCCATCTCTGAAGGCGCTCCTTACCTGATTCCAGCCGCTCCATCGCTGGGCGCGCATCTTACCTGCATCCCATCGCTATCGGACTCAGAGCCTTTCCTCGCCTGATCCGGGCTTCCAGCAACGCAGAGCTCAACTTCTTTTCTTCATCTTCGTGGTACCTTCATCTCTCCGCTGCCAGTCTTCTCCTGCAAGGGAAAAAGAACACAACAGGTTAGAAACCATATAAATAACGAAGCCTTGGCCGCGCCATACCTGAGTCTAGAGTTCCATTATAAAGGCCAATTTGCCAGCTAATTCAGGAGCTCCATCATCCTCAAGGGAACCCCCGGATTCACTCCACAACTCCGATTGGCCATCTTCACACCTATTGGGAAAGAGGTAAGACATTGCAAGAATTACTATTAATAATGAAGGCAAAAGACATTATAAGAAAACAAACATTAATCATAACCAAAAGACTAACCTTCTAAGTTGATTGGTCGCAGCCAGTCTGGATCACCACTTCCGCAGACTAGTGAAGCAACTAGGTCCACTCTACGCACCCCTGCTACAAGAAGCAGGATGGAGAGCTCAGCGTTGCAAAACCACAGGTGAGCTTGCATGGGAAAACGCTTGCGCACTTCATTTTGGCACAAGGGTGTAGAGGGAATTCACAACACCACCACGCCATTCTCCTTGCAGCTCATCTTCTCTCAGGAGCAATACCAGTGTCCAGAACAGCAGACTCAGCAGCAACTGAGTGAGAGAGTCTATCCAAGGGGGCCAAGTCGAGAGAGGACTCCAACCATGCCTCAACCTCCCCGCAGAGACCAGGTGAGCGGAACAGAACGCAAAGCCTTTCCGAATCTCTGCCTGGGCATTATGGAAACCTCTGAAACCGACCAGTTAGCCCAATTACTGGGGGAGCTGCGGGCTGAAGTGCATGCCTCAAGTCAAGAGATTAACTCCTTGAGGAGAGCACTTATTGTAGCCTGAGAATGGACGGATGATTTGGCAAGGTAAATGCTCCAGGCACACGCAGGACAAGTTCCGTTACCCAGGATGGCACAAACTCCTTTGTCTACTTCCAGGGGCAGTTCCACTGGCTCCACCAGAACGCTTCTTCAGTGACCCGAAAAAATATGCTGTGTTCATGAACCAGTGCCATCTCCACTTTTTGTGCCAACCAGGAGCCTTCCCTAATGACAGCACACGGGTGGCCTTTGTACTTTCCTATTTGGGAGGCTGTGCAGCTGACTGGTCCATACCATTAGTAACCCAGGATGATCCAATACTTTGGGACTTTGGGGAATTCCAACGGGAATTGAAAACATTGTTTGCCAGGCACACCCAAGGACAAGCATTAGACAGTGAACTACTATCTCTCAGACAAGGAAACCATGATTAATTGATTTATATTGCCACCTTCAACTGTCTCATTGCACAGATTAATTGGCCTGAGGAGAAACGGACTACACTTTTCTACCGGGGGCAACATGGTGAGTTAAAAAACGCACTAGCACAAGTTGTAATCCGCTCGAGTGTTGTGCGGAATATATCAATCTAACTGTGCAATTGGACTACCGGTTGCAAGACCGAAAAATGGACTGCACGAGGGCGGAAGGGAAATCAGTTTATATGCGACCCCAGGACAATCAAACCAGGGCTCATGAAACCACCAAACCTTTGCAAATTGGACGATTACAAACTCCCGTTTCCAAGGCTGAGAGGGAAAAAAGGAGAGAACAACAACTTTGTTTATATTGCGGAAAGGCTGGACATTTCTTGCGAGATTGCCATATTATACCTCCCAAGAAGATGGTAGATGCCACGGACAATGGTAACGAAGAAAAAGAACAGAAGTCGGAAAACTCAAATGCCCGGCAAGCATAGGGGTCCACTTGTCGAGAGGAATTAAGAAAGTTGTACAGACCTCACACCTGGTCATCCCGGTATTAATAACCCATCACCAATAACCGTCAAGAGTACATGCTCTAGAAGCCTACATCGATAGTGGTGCGGTGGGAAATTACATTGATCAGCATTCGGTCACACGGATAGGCCTTCCACTTCAGCAAAAAATCACACTCAGAAAACGTTACCGCCATGGATGGCTCTCAGCTGTCTTCGGGGCCAGTAACTCAACACACACCGATAAGGTAATGCTGACATGTCAGGATGGTCACGGGGAAAGCATCTCATTTGATCTTGTAGGGGCCCCCCAGCTCCAAATGATCATAGGAATGCCGAGGCTTGAAACCCATAACCCAAGGATTGACTGGCTCACAAGAAAGCTGACTTTCCCTCAAGAATGTTCAAAGAGCTGCTACCATGGGGATGTGAGGAATCTACAACTCAAGGGGAAACCCATTTTAGGAATTTCTGGTTCATTACCTTCCGAATATCAAGATTTTCTAGACGTGTTCCAAAAGGAACTAACACTAACACCCTACCTCCACACAGAACTTACGACTGTCAAATCCATCTGGTCCCAGGGGCACAAATTCCCTGCAGCAGATTCTACGCTCTGACTGAGCAAGAAAATCAGCACCTAAGGACATATCTAGATCAGTACCTAGCTAAAGGGTTCATCTGCCCGTCCAAGTGCCCAGCCTCCTCAGCTCTCTTCTTTGTGCCAAAGAAGGAAGGGGACCTCCAAACTTTTATATATTATAGGGCGTTAAACCAGATTACCGTGAAGAATAGATACCCTCTGCACTCATTCCCGAACTACTTGACCAAGTAAAGAATGCTCAAATCTATACAAAATTGGACCTAGAAGGATCTTACCATTTGGTAAGGGTAAAGAAAGGCGACAAATGGAAGAGGGCATTCCGAACTTTTCGAGTACCAGGTCATGCCCTTTAGGTTATGCAACGCACCAGCAGCATTCCAGTACTTTAAGAACGATGTACTCCACGAACTGCTGGACGTCTGTGTCCTTGTCTACATGGACGACATCCTCATCTATTCAGCAACCAAGGAAGATCACGTGGGCCAATTAAGGGCCGTTCTGGAAAAACTCTGTAAGCATCGACTGTTTGCCAAATTGGAAAAATGTTTTTTCCATGTCACGGAAGTTGAGTTCTTGGGCTACATGCTTACCCCACGAGGGGTGCACATGAACACTCGTAAGGTGGAAGCTATTCTTCAGTGGCCATCCCTGACATCGACCAAGGAAGTGCAGAGTGTACTCGAGTTTGACAATTTCTACCGGCGATTCATCCCGGGATTTTCTCAAATCGTTCATCCTATCACTTCTTTACTAAGAAAGAATAAAACGTTTTCTTGGACTACTGACACCGAAAAGGCCTTCCAGGACTTGAAATTGGCTTTCACTTCAGCACCCGTTCTTCGGCATCCTCGTCCCGATCTGCCCTATGTAGTTGAGACTGATACCTCCAGTGTGGCCATGGGGGTGGTGTTATCACAAAGGGACCCGGACACGGGGCAGTTACATCCCATAGCATTTTGGTCCCATAACTTTACAGCACCAGAAATGGACTTTGCCATAACTGACAAAGAATTTTTGGCGATCAAAGGAGCCCTTAAAAGCTGGAGACACTACCTCCTGGGAGTTAGACATACTGGGCCTCATTACAACCCAGGCGTTAAGGGTTTAACGGCGCCGTCGGCGCCGTTAACCCTTAACACCTGATTACCATTTTAACGACTGCTTTTAGCAGGCGTTAAAATGCAAGGCGCTAACCCGCCTTGGTGCTAATTACGGCACCGTAATTTACGGTGCCGTAATTAGCGCCTTCCCCACTCCCATTATGCCCTATGGGGCAAAAATGGGAATGGGGAAGGGTAAATGGGGAATGGGGATTTACCGCCCCACTCACCTTGGAATGGGGCGGTAAATCCGCCATCCACCATGATGTAAACAGAGTTTACACCATGGTGGTAAAGTAGGGAACTTACCGCCTGGGTTGTAATGAGGCCCACTGTCACCGTTATCACGGATCACCATAATTTGCAATATTTAAAAACTGCCAAGGCCCAATCTTCTCCTCTACTTTGCTGAGCTCTTTTCTTCGTGGAGTACGATGTTGTGATCACATACCGACCAGGAGTGCGTAACGGAAAAGGAGATGCTCTGTTGTGATTGGGAGAAGACAAAGACGCTTTTATACCATCAGAACCAGTACCCATCATTCCAGAAGATCGAATCCAAAATCAGATCGCAGTAACCGCCTGCTGGGAAGATTTGAAGGTCGACCTGCAGTCTCAAATGGACCAAACTGCCCAACAAGAATTGTTAGACAAGAGAGACCAGTACTCCATTACAGATAATTGACCCTTTTTCCAGGGGACACTGTATATTAAAGACAAAGAAACTTAGAATAGGATTATAGCTAATTACCACGAGTCATTAGTGGAGGGACATGCCGGGATTACTAATACATGAGCCAAAATCAGGAAGAATTATTGGTGGCCAACCTGGAGAAAGAACGTGGCCAATTCATTGCAACCTGCGGAGTTTGTGCACAACAGAAATCCCAAAAGTCAAGTCCTGCAGGATTATTGCATCCTCTGGCTATACCCCCAGTTCCTTGGCATACATTATCCATGGACTTCCTCACAGACTTACCTCCATGAGAAGGCTTCAACATAATTTTAGTGGTGGTAGATTTATTCTCCAAGATGGCACACTTTATTCCACTAAAAGGACTTCCTACTGCTGGAACTCTGGCTACTGTATTCCTAGAACAAGTAATCAAACTACATGGTTTCCCTTCGGTACTGATTTCTGATCGAGGAGCGCAATTTGTCTCAGCCTTCTGGAGGAGTTGTTGCGAGATAGCGCAGATCGATCTTCGCCTGTCTACAAGTCACCATCTCCAAACCGATGGTCAGACTGAGAGGACTAATCAGACGTTAGAGCAATACCTCAGATGCATGTTGCAGCAGACGGAAGGATCCTGGAAAGATGTTCTTTGGTTAACCGAATTTGCATACAATAACTCTATCCACACCAGTACTGGACAAACCCCATTCTATATCATGAATGGTCGGCATCCCCGGATGTCCTCCTTTGACCCGCTTGACGAACTAGAAATGCCGGCAATCACCTCTCTACATAAGACAATTACTCAAAATCCTAAGGAAGCAACCAAGAATTTAACTAAAGCCAAGGAACAACAAAAAAGGTTTGCTGACAGGCATAGAAGGGAAGCTCCACATTATCAAATTGGGGATAAAGTATGGTTGGCTGCCAGAAATATACCATTAAAATGACCTTGAGTCTTTCGTCCCAGATATCTCAGACCTTATCCCATCAAGGCCATCATCAACCAGGCCGCAGTAAAACTAGATCTACCCACCAATATGCAAATTCATCCAGTGTTTCACATTTCCCTTTGAAGCCTGTGAAGCCTCAGACTAGGATCAAAAAACCACTGGAGCATGAAGTTGTCGAAGGAGAACCGGAGTACGAGGTTAAAGACATCCTCGTTTCTAAAATAGTATGATCAAAACTGTACTATTTAATCGATTGAGAGGGTTATGGACCTCAAGATCGCACTTGGAAACCTATGGAATTTGTTCATGCACCTCGACTAATCAGGCGGTTTCACCATAACAACCCCACCAAACCTGGACCGGGGAGAGGAACAGCCATGAAAGGGGCCTTGTGGGGGAGTGCTGTCATGGCCATTGGACAAGGGTCCAGGCCTTCATCACCCCCAGGGCCCAAATGGACCCAGTCCTAGTGCCTCTGTCGTCAGGCTCATGGAAAAGTGTGCTTTGCACACTCTGTGCTGAGGGCACGTGCATCAGGGCCGGGCGTGGCCATAGACGATCATTGGAAGGCACGTGCAGGAGTCCCTGGGTGGGGCAAGGTGGAGCCACAAGGTGGGGCAAAAGGGAGGGGCCAAGGCCAGCCTATTTAAAGCCAACCCACCCACATGCCACTGCTTCGCGTTAGTCTGCTTTCAGCAGCGTAATGCTTACCGCTATCTTTACCTGTTCTTCATCTCGTCATGCATCCACTTGATTCAAGCTGCTCCATCGCTGAAGACCATCTTACCTGATTCCAGATAGTCCATTGCTGAAGGCGCCTCTTACCTGAATCCAGCTACTCCATCGCTGAAGGTGTATCTTACCTGATTCCATCTACTCCATCGCTGAAGGCGCCTCTTACCTGAATCCAGCTACTCCATCACTGAAGGCTTATCTTACCTGATTCCAGCTACTCCATTGCTGAAGGCGCCTCTTACCTGAATCCAGCTACTCCATTGCTGAAGGCGCTCCTTATCTGATTCCAGCTGCTCCATCGCTGAAGGCACTCCTTACCTGATTCCAGCGGCTCCATCGATGGGCGCGCATTTTACCCGCATCCCATCACTATCAGAGTCGGAGCCTTTCCTCACATGATCCGGGCTTCCAACAACCTTCATCCTGCAGCCGTGGAGCTGCTCCCGAGCCTCCAAACTCTGCTCTACGCTGCCAGTCTTCTCCTGCAAGGGAAAAAGAACACAACAGGTTAGAAACCATATAAATAACGAACGCTTGGACGCACCATACCTGAGTCTAGAGTTCCATTATAAAGGCCAATTTACCAGCTAATTCGGGAGCTCCATAATCCTCAAGGGAACCCCCGGACTTGCTCCACAACTCCGATTGGCCATCTTCACACCTACTGGGAAAGAGATAAGACATTGATTGCAAGAATTACTATTAATAATCAAGGCAAAAGACATTATAAGAAAACAAACCTTAATCATAACTAAAAGACTTACCTTCTAAGTGGATTGGTCGTAGCCAGTCTGGATCACCACTTCCACGGACTAGTGAAGCAACAAGGTCCACTCTACGCGCCCCTGCTACAAGAAGCAGGACGGAGAGCTCAGCGTTACAAAACCACAGGTGAGCTTGCATGGGAAAATGCTTGCGCACTTCATTTTGGCACAAGAGGGTTGAGGGAATTCACGACACCACCACGACATTCTCATTGCCTCTCATCTTCTCTCAGGGGCAATACCAGTGTCCAGTACAGCAGGCTCAGCAGCAGCTGAGGGAGCGAGTCTATCCAAGGGAGCCAAGTCGAGGGAGGTCTCCAACCATGCCCCAACGTCCCCGCAGAGACCAGGTGAGCGTAACAGTATAAAACACAAATTGAAAAATTCTGCTGTATGTATCACCCACAGGCCAATGTTATAGTTGAACTCATTAATGGTTTGCTAAACGAAAAACGTGCAAAGTTATGTGAGACACTAAAGAAGTCATGGTCGTTGTTGCACTGTTTACTCTGCAAAATCAGCCAGGTTCTGGCCATTACCTTACCCTGCATGAAATAATCACAGGCAGAAGATTTCATACTTCTCTCACAAATGCATGCACAACTTCAGATGCACACACATCTGTGCAGAATGTAGGGGAATAGTTCCAGGGGTACCTTAGGGAGCTAACAAAATTTGTCAGGTTGGGCACTATCACAACAATCATGATCCACCTGTAGATGAGCCAAAGCCGGCACAACAAGAGTCATCACAATGTCTGCAACCACAGTTATTCCCAGGTGATCGAGTGGAAGGCACCTACATTTGAGGCATCGTTTGAGGTTATCCATGCTACTCCTACAGCCATCAAAGTCACTGAAGAAAGATTTGGATCCATCTCAGTGATGCCGCAAGGACAAGAGTTCCCTCGCTCTCCTCCAACAGCAGAAGGAAGAAGAGGCGGAAGTACCAAGGGGAGTATAACTTAAACTTTTTTGCATTCAGTAACATGAATGACTTCTTAACATCCATTTGGGCGACAGGACATTATCACCTCATCACGCCACCAAAAGAACACAGACCGATTTAGACAGTATTCACCTTATCTTGTTCTTCTTTTTGCATTTTGTGTTTTCTTATGTTCCATTTTTTCTGTTTTCCCTCTCCCGAGATAATGTGTTAGTAATGCTGAAACCATTGAATTGCTATGGATTAGTAATGTTTCTAAACACAATGAAGAGCTAATGAATGTTAATGTTTCCATGTCCAGAATTAAAAGAGATATTACTGATGGAAGAGTTATCCTAAGTAGATCTGATAGTGTGCATCACCAAGCAGAGGATAACATGTGGTACTGCCACATGCAGGCAGTGGGGAAAGAGATATCGAGTGACTCCTGTTTTATTTGCTCATTGATTCCTTATGCAGCTGCCAAACCTAGGTTGTTCTTACCTCATGGGAAGTCACGGGAGGTAGCAAGTCTTTTAGTTCACCTAGCCTTATACAGAGTGCTGGGTTCATTCAGGGACATCAGATTCAGATAGAGTGGGTGGAAGTTAACACAAGAGTACATGATAACAATTATGTGAAGTTGAAGATGATAACAGAGGTTAATGGTTTGAGTGATCGCATACATAGATACCAGAGAAGAGGAATGGTGCAAATGATTGACATGCGGGAAAAGCAGTTCGGAAGAATGAGTTTGTTTTTACGGCATTGCATGCATTCCATTGTACCAATGATATAGCGGAGGGCACTTCTCATTGTGGAGGTGAGAATAAGTTACAGACGAAAGGGCACTGTCTTCCACAAAGCCAAATGGGTTGAAGGGCTGATTAGATGCAGGGCAAGGGCAATGTTTGGGCTACCCAAGAATGTGGTTCTAAAAATAAATGAAACTTGTTCTGCCATATGGGGTAAGTATGTGAACAGTTTGACTTGGATAGATCAATATAAACCCTCTACCAAAGTTATGACCCTCACATGGTTCTCCTTGTGTTTTCAAAGCAATGCCAGCATGTTTGTGGGGATGAACTCAAACTGCAAAGTAATAGTCGATCTTCCTGATACTGAGGGGGGTACTTCTGCTCTCATGGGCCTATGCAAGGTGTATGGCAGGCTGGCATACACCAAATGGCCACCGTCCTTGAGAGGTCATTGTTCTTTGGCAACAGTGCAAGCTCCTTTCCTGGTGGCACCTGATGTTAACATCACAGCAACCTGCAAGCATCCAATAACCAGGCCTATGTACTTATTGCACTAGCAAGTTCACCGATCTTTGAACCTGTGTTGCTGCAGCAATTATCTGTCTCAAGAATAAGTCAAAAGACTACGTGAATAGAGCGTAAGCCGTGTGAACACTGCTGAAGTGAATGTTTCTGCCATTTATTAAATTGTATTTCATCTCTGTAGCATCCTAGAGGAACTTTTAGGTTGCCATTTTCACGGCTATATGACTGGCAGAGCAAATACGAGTCATTGTCCAACAATTGGGCCTCAATTGTATTTTCTCCGAGAAAACCTTTCCCAGAGATGAAAATGTCCAATAACTAACAGTTTGTGTCCTTGGCATATGCAGACAGGTACACAATCGTACCAAGGACATGCTTTAAATTGGGAGAGCAGCAGGGTTTGGAAATAGGTTGGGGTGCCAAGATGTCTCCCCTTGTACTGCAGGTTAGGTCATCTGTGATGGGATGCGCAGAGAATGTTACATATTGCTACAGTAGCCAATTAGGGTGGGACAATTTCTGTTGTAATTAGTCTCTATAGGCAGGAGCCAATGTGAGGGTTAGAATGCACTTAGACCTAATGTCTAGAGTGTATTCTAATATATTATAATTTTGTAGATTTAGCTTTTAAATACTGTAGCCCAGAGTGGGCTGGTCAAGAGATTTCAGTTTTGCGGTTTCACGAGTCCCATTGACCTGCCGCTCGTTATTGCATTTACATTAAAACTGTGTTTTCTTGCAATTTGTTTGTCTCTTTATTGTTTCCTGAAAATCATTTAAAGGTCTACAGTGTCCAGCCCATTTGCTTGTAACCCCAATGGAATTCGGCTGTAGGCAGCTTTTTAGTATAACAACCTTTTGCCATCCCTTATCCAGAAACCATTTTGACCCTCTTCATTTTGCTCATGGAATCACTGTGCGCTTGTTTATTGACTCTTATCAATGTCAGCGTTTCTATCCCTATTCTAACATGATGTTTCATTGGTGTCATTTAAAGGACAACTTCATAATGAAATTATGCAGCAATGCAGTCATGCTGCTCTGCACAAGCAGGGCCACGAATGTGCAGGCGTAACATACCGGAATGGCATGCAAAGAGCAGACCCTAATTCCATCAACGAATCCCTTCATAGAACAATACAAATGCACACTGTTATGCATACAAAGCATAAATGTCAAATGTAGCCACACATACTGTGTGCGACGAACAAGAACAAATAACAGTCATAGTGCTATGTTTAAATGCAATTGTAAAACGTGATAACATGGGGTCAGATCACACAAAGTGAAAAGCTAGAGGCAATTAAGCGCTGGTATGCATTCTGACTGACCGGAGACACACATGACATTTGCATTGGCTAGCCAGTGCCTGGTATTTTTTTTTATTTTTTATCTTATTTGCATTTTAAAGCGCTCACACAGCCCGTGGGCATCGAGGCGCTGTTACAGTAATTGTATCAGTTGCGTAATTATTTATTTTTTCTTTTCTTTCTTAGTTGCGTATTTATAAAGCTGCTTAAACACCCAGAGGTTTCTAAGCGCGGACCCGGGACTCGAACCTGTGTTGCTTCATGTCGTCTTGCTTGCAAGGGGAACACATTGCCACTGAGCTACCATCCCCGTAGCATTGCCTTCTTGCAATGAAGGCAATGCTACGGGTTGTGCATTACACATAATGCATCACCGAGGATCACTAATGGCGGGTGAATTAACAGACCACATGCAACACAGTAAACTGATTGAAAATGAGCAAAATAAAATAGTTTTAAATTAACCCTATTTTGCAACGAAGGTTGCCAGGGGATAGATGTGCAAACCTTTCAGTAGCCAAACATAAATACATTCTGAATCTCATTCCCGTTTTTAATTGATTGCAAGTAATTGTGTTCTTTGGATTAAGAGAACAGAGATCAATTATTCTGAAGCGAAGACAGCAACAGTTCAAACGGAAATACAACCTGACTGCAAAGCAGAGATCAGATCAAAGTTGGAGGCATACGGTAATCACACAGTGCACGTCCTATTAAAGGCGCGCGTTTGAAGAGCCAAAAGGTCTGCACCCATTCCACTGTGTTCTTTTCTTTATAATGGGATTTTCAGTGTTGGTAATAACTGATGTGAAAATGAGAGCTGCGGACAGAAATCCCTGCTTTCCCACAGCAAGTGTTCAAAAGCGAGCCGCATACAGGCGAAAACAAGTCCAGTTCTCTATCCACTGATGTGAAGATGTATGTAATACTATGTGAGGTAAAAAATATGTGCATATTTGTTTCCATCTAGAAACATATTTTCAAGGGTCTTTCAAAGCAGCTGACTTTGTGCTTCTTTAAAGTAAAATGTGCGAAATTCCAATTGCTTTCAAGTAAATGGGTTGAACAATGTTGCTAAACATAAGAAAAAGGGAGGAAATGTGTCACTCACCCAATAAAAAGATACACCATAACATCACTGAAGACTGGTACAGTCTAAGAATGCTCTAATGTTCCACTAGGCAAGAGTGATCAAACATCTGTTAGATTATGTACATGTAAGCCATGCAAGGTGTTCAGAATATTTCGATTTAGGCCACCAGCTCATGGAAAAGATTGTGAGCCTTTATATTTCGGCGATGTGTTTTACCTCATTTGCATATTATAGAGGTTTACTAGAACACGTGTAAACTGGCACTATCATCAATGTATTTGTGCAGTGCATAGGTTTATGGGTCATTTGCACCATGAGTCCTCTTTCCCATCAGTACACAGTTCGGGCCTCATTATCAGTTATCACTGGTGATTATGGTAAACTTCAACCTCATTATGGGTGTTTGTTACTGTAAGTCATTTCCATCTGGAAAGGGTGTAGAAGCCCTGGCTTTTTTATATTCATTATTTATTTAAAGATGTGGGTAATGCCATTCCAGGAAGGGAAATCTGCTCTTCAGATTTCCATTTCATACGCTCCATGCCAAAAGTAGAGTACACCTGTGCCTTGCTGAATCAGTACCCTAATCTTCAGTGCCTGTTTTCCAGTGGAACTGAGAAGGTTTAGGGGTCAGAGGTGCCCTCTTGACAGACACAATAACACCCAGGTCTCTGCAGCACAGGGGCTGCGTTTAAGATATGCACACCTGTTCCAAAAAAAGACTTAACTATGAGAATGTTATCTAGGTGGCATGTTAAACTGTAAACATAAGCCATACCTGAGTTTAAGGTATGTGACCTGGCATCTCTCATACTTATTCACGCCACATCAAATTGATATCACAAATGTGTCAACTATGTGAGCACAGTTCAGCTTTGGACAGGTTATGTATATTTTCCCCAGCTAAGCTGTCCTTGTTCCCAGCACAACTGCAGCCCTGGGGGGTTGCCTCGCTTTGTTCCTTTGTAAATTCAGGTAACACCCTTCCTGGAGAGACAGACTCTCCACAGAATGATTTTCTGGCAACAGGAATCAAAGAGCACACCCATTCACAAAAGGAGGTGCCCCAGACATAGGCCTTTGAGAAGGGGAGAGGGTGTGATTAGTGTAGAGAGAGGGCCTTCCTTACAGCTGGAGGAAGGTCCCACTATCTTGTTTCTCCCTGCCTCTAGCTTTCCTTCTTGTCCCCTCCACTTCCTGTAGCAAACAACAATTTGGTTGTGATGCCAGAAATCAAAATCCACTTTTTTTTCCAAGTACAGGTATTCAAACCTTAAAGCAGCCTTGCTTTTATCCAATCACCCATTGCATTTTGCATTTAAAAGAAGGGGTCTCCCACCACTTCTTCGAATCATCTGTAGTTCAAACCTTCTAGAAGAATGCATTGCACCATGTTGGGAGAGCAGTCCTTTATGGAATAATCCAGATGTGAGGTGAAGACAGGTGTTCCAAGGAAGAGGCAAGCTCTGTCCCCTGAACATTGATTGGTTGGAAAATAAGTGAAAAATAGAAAGAGAAAATATGTTAATCCTGTTATAAGGGAGACAAATCACAACCTAAGGAGTAGTACAACATGGCAGTCAGAACACTGCTGAGCATAGTATATCCACATGTACGTATAACATAGAAGAACATATTCATTGATGTATCAGCGTAACTATACAAACAAATCGAAAAGCTTTCAAAAACATTTTAGCATGTGGTCCCTGAAGGCGTTTTACCTATAGTAGCCTTAAATTGATATTCCCTAGGCGGGACATCATCTGCTCCTCACCTAGACAGATCATCCTCGAAAGCTGATTAAATATATTGCCCACTCTGAAGAAATGTACTTCTGTTCTGCAGAGGTACAGGGATAAGGATTGGTGTCTAAACAGAAACCCAGCCCTACACTACTAATAACCCAGCAGTGATCTGAATAAAATATGTGAAACAGGCATGCAATGAATTGTACACCTCATTAGTCTCTTTGAGATAGCATGGGTTGAGGACAGTCGAAGTTCTTCAATTGGAGTGTGAGCCAGCAAGGAAGCATCCAAACATCATCAGTACCAAAATAACAAATACATTCCAATCATGGTTCTAAAGAAATATGAGACTTTAACAACAATGAAAAGACAATCACACTATTTTAAACACTAATCACACACCCCTAATAAAGGATATACCAGATAATGCGGACATCTGCTTGAAAAGTGGTGCTCTGGGTAAGAAGACAAGGGGAGTCATTATGACCCTGGCGTTAAGGGTTTAACGGTGCCGTAAAAGATGTTGGCGCCGTTAAACCCTTAACGCCTGATTACGAGGTCCCTTTGCGGGACCCGACCTTAACAGCTGGTTTTACCAGCCGTTAAAGTAGGGTGCCTCAAAGGGACCTCGGTGCTAATTACGGTACCGCAATTTGCAGTACCGTACTTAGCGCCTTCCCCAGTCCCATTGAGCTCTATGGGGCGAAAATGGGAATGGGGAAGGGCCATGGTGGAATGGGGAAATACCGCCCCGCCAACCTTGGAATGGGGCGGTATTTCTCCATTCCACCATGGCGGACTCGTTACAACACCGGCACCAACCATGGTGCTAATAGCGCCATGGTTTAGCGCCGGGGTTGTAATGAGGGCCAAGGATTTTTAAGCAATTGACTTTGCTGCACATTTGAGGTTTAAATATATGTCTTTTAGAAAGGTATGGTGTGTGGTATTAATTGTAGGACCATGCAATATCTGCAGATGCAATATATTCGATCGTAGCTTCTGGTTGCTTTCTGCTGGGTTGATTCAGCAATTTATTGGTCGAGCTGGTTCAGCAGAGACAAACCAAGTGCACTTCAACATGCAGCAATCAGCTCGAGGCTCAAAGAAAGCTTGCAACAGACAGCGATGTGCACATAATTGCAGTTCAATGACTCGACTGTGTCTCAACCTGGTGATTCAACTTCACTGGATCCAATGATGCAATGCGGTTCTGTGGCAGACATTAATTTGATGACGCTAGAGGACAGGTAGGCAATGTCGAGTCTGTTGTTCAAAGCAGTTCAAAAATACAGAATGTGAAAGTCATCTCTGTTGGGTCTTGCAGTGGCTTGAAATGGCTACCGAGTGATTAATCCAGCTTGAAAGGAGTCTGAAGCTGTAGACAGAGCTCAACACTTAACCTTTTAATCCTGGGTTGTTGTGGGGTCCTGCCCAGTGCCACAGTAGGAATTGTTCTCAACTTATCAGACAGCCGTTGCCTACTATTTCTTTTTTGCATGTATAGCTTATTTACTGACAATATTTTATATTGCGTAGATGAGAGTGCATGCATAGATTCACCTACAATATAACAAAAAAACCTGAATACAAATACCTGATACACAATTAAAAGGGGGAGGAGGGTTAATGGCATCATGGTTAGTTTGAGATAATGCAAACCATATATTGATGTAACGCTCACCTGATTCCCGTAGAGGCGCCTGTCTTGACTGGGCGTATACTGTATCTTCAAAGGTGATGTGTAACACACGGCTGGCTCTTTGGGCTGGACCTCTGTGCACTGTATGTCTGACTCGAAGGGTAAGATGTCTGCAGATAGAAAATATGGGATTAAGGAACTGGGTTATTGAATGTCTCTCTCTTCTTCCCTTTCTCTTCTCCTGTAGAACCCCAAAGGTTAACGCTCTCACCTTAGGTAAGTGAACGCCGTGCTCTCCATCTGCCTCGGGGCAGGGTGCTGTAACCAGTTTCTTCACTGGATAAGGGGAGCAGGCCTCTTGACTTCAGAGGACTGCTGTCCGTCGTTTACTGCACGAACGGTAAGTTTCGAGTAATTCTAATGTCTTTAAAGTCTTTAGTAATGATGTTTCTTGTTTTGCAGGGTTCCGGCGATGGCGGATGACGGGCTGAAGTGAGTTGAAGATGGAGCCCGTGTGATGAATAGAAGCGCCTGGAAGCACGTAAGTAAGCGCTTGTTGCCTGCTTCACGATGCGCTCTAACTGTCTTTTTATTTTGCAGGTACAAGTTCGGAGCGGCTGCAGGGTGCCGGAATACCCACTGGGTTAGATGTGGAAAGGAGTAATGGTACGTGAGTATTAAAGTTCCCCAATGTCTTTAAACGCACCTTGTTTTGTCTTTCAGATGCGGGATGCAGCGCCGAAGGCCTCCGGAGCGTGCGAAGAGTTGGTAAGCTTTTGTCTTTCAGATGCCGGAATGCAGTGTGAAGACCTCCGGAGCGCACGAAGAGTAGGTAAGCCTTTGTCTTTCAGATGCCGGAATGCAGCGCGAGGCGTTGGTGACAGCCGATGGACCAGGTAAGTGAAGAGCTGTCACTGAAGACCGTAATGCTAACCTGTTCTTTCTTGTCTTTATAGGTGTTGCTGAAGACTGGATTCAGGATGGTAAGCCTTTTTCCTTAGGCCCAGGATCAGATGCAGAAGACACGATGAGCGTTCTGCTGCAGAGGATGCAGAATAACGCAAAGCAAGATTCATCCATCGGGTGTGGTTTAAATAGCCTCCCGTAGTGCTTAGGTGTCTCCTTCCACAGCCACGCCTAGGTAAGAAAAGAGTTCCTGCTTTCCAGAAGAGTTCCAGTGTTCTGAATCTAGGGAGTGGCTCCTGCCCCACCCAACAGGAAAAGTAGTTCCAAACAGAAGAGGATCAGAGACTCAACTGGCAGGCAAGTAAGCAGCATGGTCTGCTGAAGGTAAGTCCACCCAAGCATTATGAGCCCGGCGCTTCCAGCGCTGGGACTGGGCATATTTATGAGCCTGGTGCCACTGGCGCCAGGACTGGGTCCAAAAGGTCCCAATTGGGACTGGTTGGCACTCGGAACCTGGGTTATGGATCTGCTTCCAAGGGAGTTGGGAAAACCCTGACCTTTTGGAAGCAGAGCTCATGACAGTACCCCCCCTCAAGGCCCCTCCCAAACCGGGCTTCTCCGGGGGTTTTGGCTTGTCAGGAAATGTTCGGTGAAATCTTTTGATTAGGCGAGGAGCGTGGACATATTCAGCAGGTTCCCAGGATCTCTCTTGGGGGCCGTAGCCTTTCCAGTCAATTAGGTAAAATAGTTTAGATTTGGAGATCTTGGAGTCCAGAATGCTTTTGACTTCAAACTCGAGTTCTCCATCAACTAGGATAGGTTTTGGAGATTTAGTTAGTCGGGTTTGAGGTTGCACGGGTTTAAATAGAGAGACGTGGAAGACCGGATGCATCTTCATGTGCGGGGGCAAGTCCAACTTGACCGCTACTGGGTTTACTATGGTAGTGATGGAATAGGGACCAAGGTATCTTGGGTTGAATGTGCGTGGCCCTTTTAGAGGTAGATATTTGGTGGATAACCAGACTTGATCCCCTACTTGATATTGAGGGGCTTCCTTCCGATGTTGATTTGCTCCTTTCTTGTATTGTTCTTTAGCCCTTTGAAGGTGAGAAACAGCTTCCTTAAAGGCTTGGGTGATTGTAGAATGCAGGTAGTCTACTGCTGGTGTTTCAAGATCTTGGAGGGGATCCAACTCCGAGGTTCGAGGGTGACTGCCGTACAAAAGAAAAAACGGGGTTTTCCCAGTTCCCGAATGGGCAGAGTTATTGTAGGCATATTCGGCTATCCAAAGGATGTCTTTCCAAGTTTTTTCAGTTTGTTGCAGCATGCAGCATAAATACTGTTCCAGAGTTTGATTGGTCCTCTCGGTTTGTCCGTCGGTCTGAGGGTGGTGACTGGTCGATAGTCTCACATCAATTTGAGCCGACCGACCGCAACTTCGACAAAAATTAGAAATAAATTGACTACCTCGATCCGAAATTAGAACCGAAGGAAAACCGTGCAGTCGGACGATGTTTTCGAGAAATTCTCGGGCCAGAGTTGCTGCTGTTGGCAAGCCTTTGAGCGGAATGAAATGCGCCATCTTGGAGAATAAGTCCACGATTACTAGAATCGTATTGTATCCGGAGCATGGAGGTAGATCGGTGATGAAGTCCATAGAAAGCGTATGCCAAGGGCGAGGTGGGATGTCAATAGGGCGTAAGAGGCCTGCTGGTCTTTCCTTTTGACTCTTGTTTTGGGCGCATACTCCACAGGACATTATAAAGTCTCTGATATCTTTTTTCCAAGACGGCCACCAGAAGTAGCGCTTGATCTTTTCTGAGGTCTTGGCCATACCGGGATGTCCTTCCATTAAAGAATCGTGATAAAAAGAGATTACTTTTTTCTGTAAATCTGTGCTGGGTAGGTATAATCGTTCTTGGAAATACAATAAGTTGTCCTTTACTGCAAAGTCCTTTCCCTGCAGATGCCAATTCTGTATGTCTGCTGGAGTTACAAGTTGCCTGGCTTTATCCTTAACTTCCTCTATGGATTCTGTGGCGATTACACCCAGAATTCTTTGTTCGGGAATGATTGGTACAGGTTTAGGGTTGATCAAGTGTTCTTCCACTCCCATCCGAGAAAGGGCATCAGCTTTACCGTTCTTTGTACCAGGTCGATAGGTAATTATGAAGTCAAACTCGGCAAAGAATAATGCCCAACGGAGTTGTCTAGAGGATTGGGCTTTTGCGGTTTTCAAATATTGCAGGTTTCGGTGATCCGTAATCACAGTAACAGTGTGTCGGGCCCCCAGCAGATAATGCCGCCAAGCCTTAAAGGCAGACTTGATAGCCAGAAGTTCCTTGTCAGTAATCGTGTAATTGATTTCAGGAGGCGAGAATTTGCGGGACCAAAATGCCACGGGATGCAACTGATTGGTTACCGGGTCCTTTTGTGATAGAACTGCCCCCATGGCAAGGCTTGAAGCATCAGTTTCCACGATGTAGGGGAGTTCGGGGCGAGGGTGTTTTAAGATTGGTGCAGAGATAAATTTAGTCTTCAAATCCTGGAAAGCTTGTTCCGCCTCGGTAGACCATTCAAAACGTTTGTTTTTCTTTAACAAGGCAGTGATGGGCTGGACTATTCGAGAGAATTTGGGGATAGACCTGCGGTAAAAGTTAGCGAAGCCTAACATGCTTTGCACACCTTTTACAGAGGATGGTGATGGCCATTTGAGAACTGCATCGACCTTCTTTGAATCCATACGCACTCCGCCAGGTGATAATATGAATCCCAAGAACTCAACTTCAGTCACGTTGAAAACACATTTTTCCAACTTAGCGAAAAGTTTGTGTTGACGCAATCTTTCGAGGACCATTTTCACGTGTTTCCGATGTTCAGATTCCGATGAAGAATAAACGAGGATGTCGTCAATGTAAACAACAACACACACATCTATGAGCTCTCTGAGGACATCGTTCATAAAATATTGAAAGGCGGCCGGGGCATTGCAAAGTCCGAAGGGCATGACCTGATATTCAAATAGCCCATACTTGGTGCGGAAGGCCGTCTTCCATTCATCGCCCTCTTTTACTCGTACCAAGTGGTAAGCTCCTCTAAGATCCAGCTTTGTATATATGCATGCTTTTCTGACTTGGTCCAGGAGTTCAGGGATCAAAGGTAACGGATATCTATTCTTAACGGTGATCTGGTTCAGGGAGCGATAATCTATCCAAGTTCTAAGGTCTCCTTCCTTTTTTGGAACGAAGAACAAAGCTGAAGAAGCAGGGGACTTGGAAGGACGAATAAACCCATTTGCCAGGTATTGATCCAGGTATTGTCGAAGGTGAAGGTTCTCAGGCTCGGTGATGGCATAAATTCTACTACAAGGAGGAGTAGATCCAGGTATCAGGTCTATCTGGCAGTCATAAGACCTATGAGGAGGTAGAGAGTTAGCCTGATCCTTCCGGAAAACATCTTGGTATTCTAGGTATTCGGGAGGTAACTGGGGAGTCTCTGAAGAAATTGCTGCCAGTGCAACACCAGGTGAGGGTGACAAGTAGAGACACATTCTGGAAACTGGACCGTTCTTGGTCGCCAATCGATCAGAGGATTGTGTTTCTCTAACCAAGGTATTCCTAGAATAATCTGAAACTGAGGGGCCTTGATCACATCGAACACGATCTTCTCATGGTGTCCATCTTGACTTACTAGCGTCACCTCTTGAGTGGTATGCGTTACTGGCCCGGAGGCTATCTCCATACCATCCACCGTAGTAATGACGTCCTTTACAGCCTTGGGACAAAGAGTTAGATTCATCCTCAAAACCATTTCATGATCCACATAATTGCCGATGGCACCGCTGTCGACGTAAGCTTCAATTGCATGTAATCGATCCGGATTATCAGGGCTAATGAGGACCATAGGTATCACGAATGCGAGGTCACGGAACTGGTTTTCACGCTCGGCAAGAGGACCTCTATTCTTGTCGGGCGAGGTCGTTTCCCTGCTCAGAGTTTGTAACTTTGGTAACTGCAGCTCCTACTGCCTTCTTGGCAGGTTTCACCGGACAGTCTCGAAGAAAGTGCCCTGAGTTTCCGCAATAGAGGCATAATTGCAACTGTTTTCTCCTTTCCCGCTCCTTTTGTGTTAGAGGACCTTTCAGACCCCCTAGTTGCATGGGTTCCCCGGAGTCTACTCCTTTGGAAGGAGTTGGCGGTTTGGAAAATACTCGAGCATCAAACTTGGAACGATCGGCCTTCCTGTTCTGCAGTCTGTGATCTATTTGAACGACTAAGTCTATATAGTCCGAACAATCTTGTGGGGGATTCACTACTTGGGCTAACACATCTTTGAGCTCTCCACGTAGACCTCTATAAAACAGCGTAATCCTTTTGTCCTCAGGCCATTGTATTTCCACTATCAGTCTGTTGAAAGACGCAATATAAGCCAAAAGGTCTTGATTACCTTGTCGCAACGAAAGAAGCTCATTGTCCAAGGCCTGCCCCTGTGAATGTCTTGCGAACAGTTTTTCCATACTGAGCTGAAAAGCTTGAAAATCATGGAGGACCGGATCATCTTGATTTACTAGAGGGATCGACCAGTCTGCCGCATTGCCACTAAGGTACGAAAGCACGAATGCTACTTTAGCTTGATCAGTTGGAAAGGCTGCTGGCCGGCATAAGAAATGCAACCGGCACTGATTGATAAATACTGCAAACCTCTTTGGGTCACCAGAAAATCGTTCGGGCGGAGCCAGAGGTACATTCCCAGGTAGGTTGATCTGCACTGGATTCATAGAGGATGTAGAAGGAAGATTTCCCCCAGATGCGGGTAACCGGGTCTGTCCGGCTTGTGACTGTTGCAATTGTCTAGCGAGATCATCTGTTCGCTCCTTGGAAATAATCAGTTCCCTTCTTAGAGCGTTCGTTTCCTGACGGGCTGCATGCACTTCTGCCCTTAGTTCCCCAAGTAACTGGGCTAGCTGGTCGGTATCCGAGGTTTCCATAGCGCCTGGACGGGAGTTTTGTGGTAGGCTTTGCGTTCTGTAACGCTCACCTGATTCCCGTAGAGGCGCCGGTCTTGACTGGGCGTATACCGTATCTTCAAAGGTGATGTGTAACACACGGCTGGCTCTTTGGGCTGGACCTCTGTGCACTGTATGTCTGACTCGAAGGGTAAGATGTCTGCAGATAGAAAATATGGGATTAAGGAACTGGGTTATTGAATGTCTCTCTCTTCTTCCCTTTCTCTTCTCCTGTAGAACCCCAAAGGTTAACGCTCTCACCTTAGGTAAGTGAACGCCGTGCTCTCCATCTGCCTCGGGGCAGGGTGCTATAACCAGTTTCTTCACTGGATAAGGGGAGCAGGCCTCTTGACTTCAGAGGACTGCTGTCCGTCGTTTACTGCACGAACGGTAAGTTTTGAGTAATTCTAATGTCTTTAAAGTCTTTAGTAATGATGTTTCTTGTTTTGCAGGGTTCCGGCGATGGCGGATGACGGGCTGAAGTGAGTTGAAGATGGAGCCCGTGTGATGAATAGAAGCGCCTGGAAGCACGTAAGTAAGCGCTTGTTGCCTGCTTCACAATGCGCTCTAACTGTCTTTTTATTTTGCAGGTACAAGTTCGGAGCGGCTGCAGGGTGCCGGAATACCCACTGGGTTAGATGTGGAAAGGAGTAATGGCACGTGAGTATTAAAGTTCCCCAATGTCTTTAAACGCACCTTGTTTTGTCTTTCAGATGCGGGATGCAGCGCCGAAGGCCTCCGGAGCGTGCGAAGAGTTGGTAAGCTTTTGTCTTTCAGATGCCGGAATGCAGTGTGAAGACCTCCGGAGCGCACGAAGAGTAGGTAAGCCTTTGTCTTTCAGATGCCGGAATGCTGCGCGAGGCGTTGGTGACAGCCGATGGACCAGGTAAGTGAAGAGCTGTCACTGAAGACCGTAATGCTAACCTGTTCTTTCTTGTCTTTATAGGTGTTGCTGAAGACTGGATTCAGGATGGTAAGCCTTTTTCCTTAGGCCCAGGATCAGATGCAGAAGACACGATGAGCGTTCTGCTGCAGAGGATGCAGAATAACGCAAAGCAAGATTCATCCATCGGGTGTGGTTTAAATAGCCTCCTGTAGTGCTTAGGTGTCTCCTTCCACAGCCACGCCTAGGTAAGAAAAGAGTTCCTGCTTTCCAGAAGAGTTCCAGTGTTCTGAATCTAGGGAGTGGCTCCTGCCCCACCCAACAGGAAAAGTAGTTCCAAACAGAAGAGGATCAGAGGCTCAACTGGCAGGCAAGTAAGCAGCATGGTCTGCTGCAGGTAAGTCCACCCAAGCATTATGAGCCCGGCGCTTCCAGCGCTGGGACTGGGCATATTTATGAGCCTGGTGCCACTGGCGCCAGGACTGGGTCCAAAAGGTCCCAATTGGGACTGGTTGGCACTCGGAACCTGGGTTATGGATCTGCTTCCAAGGGAGTTGGGAAAACCCTGACCTTTTGGAAGCAGAGATCATGACAATTGAAAACTCTGAAGCTGTAGACAGAGCTCAACACTTAACCTTTTAATCGTGGGTTGTTGTGGGGTCCTGCCCAGTGCCACAGTAGGAATGTATATTCTTTGTGTGTCCTTCACATTCATGGACTGTCCCCAGATGACAAGTGTAGGCATGCCACTTCCAGTAAGCACAGTCCTGGATAGCAGTGTTCGAGCAGCAGGCAGAATTTCTAGTGGCAGGTCACTTCAAATGTTAGCCTAAGTGTGTGAAGGGAATGGCACCCTCCCTCATTAGGGATTGTTATGTTAAGCCCAGTACTAGGGGTCATTTGGCAGACTGACACCCTGATAGGGTTTTAGCAAACCCTTCTTCCAGATCATGAGTTCATTAAGGCTGTGTCCCAACACCTGATATAGTCAATTTGCCAGAGCATTTGCCATAGCAGATTGTTTAATTCTAAGCCTTCTGTAAGGGGCCAATACCTTCTCCAGTAACAAGGGTTTTGACTTTTGATGACATTTGATGCCAGCTCCTAGAGTGCCGTGTCTAACGGATCTTAGGCAGGGTCACAGAAAGGAAGGGTACCCTAGGCACTTTGAAGTTGGTTACGACCCTTCATCTGGGTTAAGAACCTCTCTTGAGCTGTCCTGTCCTCCCCCTACTATTGTCTGCCTAAGATTCAAAAAAGTAAGTATCCATAATCATCACCAGTGCCTCCCCACACACTACATGGAGGTGAGTCATTTCCTCATGGAAATATTTCAAACGTTCCGATGACAGAACAAAGGAGAGAGCAGGAGCTGGGCCCACCATGTCTTTTCAGTGAATCCACCTTAAAAGACAGCAAGACAAAACTACCCTTTAGTTGCTTGAAATATGGGAAAACAGTTGATAATAAAGTGGCATTTATGCTTGTTTGTTTATTTGACATGGCGCAGCCGAGACCCTTAGGAAGTTGGGCGCAAACATTACAAGGATACTTAAAAGCTTAGTTGCAGGGTAATTATATACATACATAGTTATATACAAGCATAGATATTTGTACATTGTTACAATGAGTGATCATATTTACAGTGAGTGAATACAGTGTACCAGAAGGTCCTATGTAGGGGTGGTACAATAGAGTATATACAATTGGAATAGGGTAGGCCGAGTGGTCAAGTAGAGTGAACAGTCTAGGTATGAGGGAGAGTCGCAGCTCAAATCAGGCATCATTGGTCCATAGCCATTTACAATTGTATTTCCCCATAGGACACTTTATCAAACTAGGTGTACGTTTTTATTTATTTGTTAACACATCTTGCCACCAGGCCATGGGGATTGTTAGTTACCAATATTCTCAACTAGTCAATCTTCTACCCCTAATTGGTCAGATGCTTACTTATGCTTTCCTGTCCTCAGAAGATGTATTATTGAATCAAACTACGATGTTCAGTTATTTTCTCCCCATGTCTTATCCTTTCATATGTTTTCATCTATGCTTTTTCAACACACGTTTTGTCTAACCACTATACCTTATTTTATATCCATTCACAATTTTAGGGCAATAAGTCAGGCACTAAAATGTACAGCATCCACACAATTACTTTAAGTCTCACGAGGACAGAATTTTGCTGGATTGACAAATATATCATTAGCATCACAAATGTGTGACCAATGTGACTCTCATTGTTTTTAGGGATCATTGACTAAAGCATCAATCAAACTTTAGACCTAATACATGCCACTGATTATTTGAAGCAGTTCAATCTTATTGATACTAAAGTTGCAGTAGACATACCAATCTCTACACAATCATGGCACAAGATTTTAAGCAGGACGGCATAGTTTCCAGGTATCTGCCTCAAATAGAATTCATTTACAATGATCTTTCAATAGTATTCTGGTGTCAAACATGTGTCTCTCTTCAAATTCAGTTACTCATGTTCTGGACCAAATCATCTATCCTTACAATATCCACATCAGATTAATGTTCTAATGCCTTTCTCTGACGCTGTATGATGAAATATTCTGATACAAGATTCACATTCTGTAGTGAACTGCATGGGTGGCAGATGGTAGCACTGTTATACACCCGAGAGGAAGCATCCATAGTTGTTCAGGATTGTTTTAGCCCATGGCAGATACAGCATCTTACATTCTTTGTTAAAAGTGCCCACTGGGGATTTGATTTGCATCCTTGGGGTGCAGTGCCAAATCACATGCCCTTCGAATGCCATTCGAATGACAGTAAGGCGAAATTAACCTCTCTTTCCTCGCTTTATAAGAATGAAGACTGCCTGGCAAAACGTAACTCTTATGACAAACGTATAGCCAAATCTAATTCCAGTATGAAAGAAAGCTTCTCCATACTAAAAGAACTAGAGTCACCAATAGCCATTCCTGACATCTGCACCAAGGACAAGCCGTGATGTACAGACATCCAACTCACCTTAGCAAATAAAATCAACACGCTCCAAAACAAAATACAGCTGGAAAAAAAAAAAACACTGAATCTTCATGAATCGCCCAAAAGTCTTCTGCCCATCAATCCTTCCACGGCTCATAACATATTTCATTTCTCTAAAATGTCTACCCTGGAAGTAGAAAAAATTATCCTCTCGCTCAAACCTTCCAATTGCAAAGGTGACATCTGTCCTGCATAATAATAAAAGATGCTGCCAGAGAATTGTCCCCTTTCATCTCCAAATTGATTAACGCCTCCTTCGCCTCAGGCACCATCCCTGCTAACCTAAAACAGACCTGGGTGCTACCTCTCCTCAAGAAGCATCCCTATTAACTACCGTCCCATCACCACAGTACCCTTTCTACTCAAAATATTGTACAAAGCTGCCTATAATCAGATTCAAAAACACTGAGATCTGCATAAACTCTTAGGACATAGACAATCTGGCGTCCGCCCATTACAAGGAACAGAAACTGCCCTAATTGATTTAAAATCCCAAATTGATGAGCTGAGAGACAAAGGGAGGACAGCACTTCTGCTACTTCTTGATCTCTCAGCAGCCTTTGATCTAGTGGTCCACAAGGTCCTCTGCAGACACCTGGATTCTGCCGCTCACTTCTCCCATGAGGCCATCATATGGATTGAGTCATTCCTGAGTGAGAGAACCATGAGAGTATTCTCTCCATCAGCAGCCGCTGACCCTACCCCCATCTTGTGTGGTGTTCCTCAAGGCTCTTGTGTCTCCCCAACTCTATATAACATCTTCACCAAGCCCCTGTTCGATGATTTGGACCATCTGGGAATCACCTACACTAACTATGCAGATGATACACAGATCCTCCTCCCGCTTTCTGGGGATCATAGCAAGGACACGGAATTGGTGAACAGGGTTTATCTTATCATCCAGGCATGGATGGCCACCCATGGTCTCTGCCTGAACGGTGATAAGACTGAGTTTAAAATCTAAAAAAAAACTAAATCTAAAATAATCTAAACAAAAAACAAGGCCAAGAATGTTCCTCATTTAATATTGACGGGAATATCATCCAAGTCTATAAGGAAGTAAAAACCCTTGGTTTCTACCTTGATTCCACTTTGTCATTTGATAAACAGGTAAAATCCCTGGCCTCCACCATGGCCTCCACTTGCAAGCTGATAAGAGCTGTTAAGCCATTCCTCTCCAATGACAGCTGTCTGATCCTGGTCAGAGCCTTAATACTCTCTAGAATCGACTACTGTAATGCCCTATACAGTGGAGCTAACAAAACCACCATCGGAGGTTACAAACACTACAAAATATCGCCTTGAGAGCAGCACTCGGCATAAACAAAAGAACCCATATCTCCGCCATCAGACGCCAACATAAATGGCTATCTACTGATAACAAAATACAGTTAAAGATGCTATCTCTGACCCACAAAACTCTAAATAACGCTGCCCCTAGTTACCTTATAGACAAACTTCATAGAAAAATCTATCGCAGACCAACCAGAGCTGGCAACGCTAACTGCCTGGCAATACCTAGATACAGGCTTACCACGATCGGTGGAAATAGCATCCCAGTAAAGGCAGCCAAAATCTGGAACCTACTGCCACAAGACCTGAGAGTTGATCAACCCTACCCACACGTCAGAAAAAATGTTACTAAACATATCATCTCCACTGGCCCTCAGTCGCTCACCACCTGACGCTGCCCACCCCCACTTGCCCTTGGTGTCATTGCTCAGATGACTATGTGTTACCTAATCTAGTGTAATACTAACGTACTGTAAATACCTAGCGTAATATCTGGTAATTGTACTCTTGTATATTGTATATTCTGTATCTATGTGAGATTTATATATGTATATTGGATATTGTATAACTGTTTTATTCTGTAACCTGTAAGCTTTGCATTTTTCTTATTGCTGCACCCTGTTACCCACGGGTCTGGTGCGCATAAAAAGTGAATACACAAACAAACAAACAAACATCATTGGATGTGCATATTACATCTATGTCAATGCCAACACTGACATCATTCTACAAAAGAAATAAAGTTGATAGAGTTACAAAAGAAAAAAAATGTATGTGAAAAATGCATCCAGTGGGTCAATAATGTGGAAGACATTAATTGAATCTATCTCTAAATTACCATTGATACTAAATGTTTAAATGTCTCAGATTTCGATATCCAAAATTCCTACTTCCTAATTGTGATCTTGAGTGGGAAGTTCTATACCCATTTTTTATGACTGATGACAATTTCATGATGGAATAAATAACATATTCATAACAGTAGCTCTCATTAAAGCAAAGGTATGAATTTACAATCATTGTTTTCCTTAGTTCATACAAAAATGACATTTCTTTTTTGTGTAAGCCAGAGCACATCATACCTGAGAGTAGTAAGATAGCTTGTTCACTATCACAGCAACCCCCTTACTGACTTGACTATAAGCCTTTACCACAGTCTATTAATCTTCACCCCATTTTCGATATTCTTTCACAACACCATACCATCTGCACCAAAGACATTAATCAACCCTCAAGGCCAAGGTGAATTTCTCCCCGCAAAGAATCAGTTTTGGAAGCAAACAACCCGCCGACCATCATGAACAAACCTTTCTCACACCTCCTTGAGAACTACTAGCCAACTTGCAAATCAGTCACACATGTGCCTTCAGACTCTAAATTCAGCATTCCTAACCTCAGACACTCCTTTCCCTGTATCTATGACTCCCTCTCGATCAAATAACCTTGCCTCTTTTGCAGAATTGTTCATTAGCTAAAGCAAGAACATTCTCAAATACCTTAACATTCTGAATGAGCCATCATCTGACCTCTGCATACCTCCCTCTCCATCCAATCACTGCTACTGTGACTCTGGAATTCTCCTACCCTCAACACATGGATATTCTAAGTTGTTATGAATAAGATTATTATATGTCAGACTTAATTCCAACGGAACAGTACTTATTCCTGGCCTGATCTATGGCAAAGACCTCAAGCTCATAGCTATCACTGAAACAAAGTGAGTCGCCAGCCATAACATCAGCATCTTACAAAAGCTCTCCCCGTAGAATTCCTCCTGGTTCTAGCAAATTGCAAACAGAAAAAGAGGAGGTGGACTTGCCATCATCTGCCACTAACAACTCTCACTTCAGTCTGTGCCATCTAAACCCTTTGACTCCTTTGAACATGTTGCCAATAAAGGCCTCATTAACTTAAAGACCTTTCTAGTTATTTATTTTATCTACACACTCCCTCAAAATGAATAGTTCCTGTAATTGTGACATACCGTGTCAACTGGAAGAAATATCCTTACACTGCAACAATGCCATTTTTTCTAGGCAACTTTCACATCTAGGCCAAGCATCACAATAACTCACTCCTTGAGAACCTGAATTTTGATTTCCATACGTGTGGTCACATTGACACTAGAAATCACTCCCTTGACATAGCCTTTTCTATGGCCACACCATCGACAACCTCTCCTCTATTTCCATCTCTTGGCCGGACCACCTCCTTATCACATAACACCTTTCCTACCCAAAGCCAACTGAAGCCCATGTACCCGGTCTGGCAGCCTGCACTCATCTCTGGCACAAAACTTTGCCCACCATATTCATGGCATACTTTGCTCCCCGTGACATTTCTTCTTATCATCTAAATACCAATTAACTACTATTCAATCATAACTCTTCCCTAAATCAATCTCATGACTGCCTTGTGCCCTGCAGGCCAGGATCTCAAACAAGCCTTCTCATGTCCCCAATACATTATTTTCTAATGAGCATATCCAAATTAGAAAAGATGGTCCAAAACCTGAATCCCTTGTGAAAATGAGCCTCTCAAATTGAAAATATTGTATGCCACCTTCATCAAAGAGGCTTCAAATGAGCTAATGTCAGAGCAAAAACTGCCTTCTTTTGTAAAGCTGTCAACAATACCAAAGAACGGTTTAAAATTGACCATAACCTCATAAAAATGAGTTCAGCTTTTAGTTCCCCTTCACAAAATATTTTCAGGCAACTACAGCCAGTTCCAACATTTCTTCATATACATGGACCACAAATGTAAAGCTAAAATCCCCTCTCCCATTCTTTAGGTTGCTCTTCATTACCTCCTGACCACACCAAGCACCCTTTCAATTATTGGCCTTTCAAGTACTAAACGCAATCAAGACTGTTAGGCTGAACTGATGCTCCTTATATCCATCGATCTCCAGTCTCCTAGCAGAACAACATCCTCAGGACCAATGTCTCATCATCAAAAAATCCTTCATTGAGGGATACTTCCCACAGTACCTGAAACATGATATTGTGACACATTTTAACCAGAAGCCTCTCGAGAGCTAGGTCTCCTTCCAACTATTGCTCCATCTCGAAACTTCCCCAAATAACATTTTTTAAAAACTGGAAAATGTGGAATCAAACATCTTCACACTTGGTTGTAGGAATGTCAACTCCCACCAATCAAGCTTCTGACCATCTCATGGAACAAAGACGTGTCTCTCAAAAATAAGAGAACACCTTATCAAAGAACTAGACTCAAACCAACCAGACATGCATACCCTCTGTGACCTGTCAGCAGCACTCGACAGGGTGAATCACCACATCCTGCATGCACACAATCAGGACTGGTTCAAAATAACATTCAAAACACTTGCCCAGTCCGTTCTCAGTTGCAGATCCCAGCAAATCAAACTTGGACCTTACATTTCTTATCACTCCTGCCTTCACTGTGGCGCCCCAAAGGGCTCATCACTCTCCCCTGCTTTTTAATACCTACATGAGACCAAATATAGAAATGATCAGATCCTTTTATCATTTGTCAAATGTCTGCTGATGATATCGATCTTACAGTGAAAGCCAACTACTCCCTTAATATTGACCCCCCTTATAGCTGAACATCCTTTCAAATACCTCTACAGCTTCTTCCAAGCTATACATAGATGGATGCACTTCAGGAAACTTTATTTCAATGGTGAAAAATCTGAGATCTTAACCCCTGTCCTCGTAACCCTTTGACTCATTCTGTTTCCTGGCCGGCCCAACAGTGCCCAATACCTGTACCCTGCAAATCAGTTCGGAATGTAGGATTCCATTTTGATGACACCATTTCTAGGGGCCCTCTAATCAAACATCTCATTAAATGCTGCAATTTGTAACTCAAGCTAACATGGAATATCATCCCATATATGTCCACCTGTCAAAGATCTGCCTTGCACAGAGAAATCATTATATATAGTATTGACACATGCATGACACTGCTGTCACAACCTATCTCTGCCAGTAACGATTACTGGCATAGATAGGTCATGGCATCAGCTTCATGCATTTGATTTAACGGTAATGATCACTTTAAATCACATGCATGAAGCTGTTGCCATGACCTATCTATGCCAGTAAACCAGTACCCATGCCTGCAATACTGGTTCATACATGTAATACAGCTTCATGCATGTGATTTAAAGTTAAGTAAGCATTACTGGCATTGATCGGTTGTGGCAGCAGCTTCATGCATGTGATTCCTAATGAACATTAACTTTAAATCACATGCATGAAGTTGCTGCCACATAATAGTCACTTTAAATCACATACATGAAGCCGTTGCAGGCTGTGGTAGCAGATTCATGCATGATATTTAAAGTGTCATTTTGTGGCCTGCATAGATTGGGGATGCAACGTCTTGCACGGAATTTAGAGTGGCCAGTGCAGTACGAACATAGTTTGGTTGTGGATGCAGCTTTGCGCATGGCTTTTACATAGATGGCATAGATGCGTTGTGGCTGCAGAATCCTTAAAATGTAGTTTCCCGTGTGACATGGCATTTACTGGAGTGTTCCTTTTATTACCCTAGAGAACCAACCGTAAATTGTTTACCAAAGTTTTGTCAAAAATTGTATTTCAAAATGCAACTTTTCAACAAATTATTTTACAAAATGTTCTTGACCGCCCCCTCTACCGCCTCAAATCCTCCTTAATTATTTTGGGCTTTCTGGCTACGCTCGGCTGATCACTAATTAGAGAAAATACTTCAAAATGAAGACATTCACCACCCATGAATCATTTAGAATATTCATGCCCACTCCCCCGGCACCAAAAGCTGCCTCTGCTGGACCTGAACACATGCCTTGCACACTTGGACACTTGAAATACCTCACACAGACCTCCAATGGAAACTCAGTGTTAAACCTGCTGGATGATTGTGACTGATCTGAGTAACTTCAGGATTGCTTCTATATTTGCATCAATAACATAATCCTTACTGTATTGCCATCGTGTGTTGCCCTCTAAATCATTTACACAGGATAAAGCAGCATCAGTCAAGTTGAATGGACACAAGACACAGCTGCAAACAAATAAACGTAGACCAATACCTTGCAGACGTCTTGGGATTCTAATCCATGATACTATTAATATGCATATTTCCCCCATTTCCACCAGTTCCCCAACTCAATTCCATTGAACAGAATAACAAGTATGCATCCATGTGCATCAAAAGAACAAAGCAAGTGACATTTTAATAACAGGAGAAGGAATATTATGTTCTTAGATACACAGAACGTTTGTCTTTCCTCAAAACTCCATCGTGGTCAACTGTAATCTGGCAAATTACACCCCTTGCACTAAAGCCCATATATTATTACATACATGATAAATAATGTGAATCTAAAGGCACCTCAGACACAGTATTTCATATGTAGCCATGCCATTTATATAAGCGTTCCATCAAACTCTCTTCTGATCAAGTGAATAGAATAGGATGCAAGTCATTTCTTTGATTGTATATCTTTGTCATAATACCCAGCAAATAGCATGGGAGTGTTAAGGGCATGGCTGCCTCCAAACTCGGGTCTGGTTCCGTGGTCCCTGAATGGGGAAATACCGGGCAATTTCGACTTTGGAGGGCCCGGTATTTCCCCATTCAGGGAACCCGGACCATCCCCATTCCCATTTGGGCTCCCATAGGGCTCAATGGGAATGGGGAGCATGCTAACAATGGGCCCGTTAATGACGGGTCCATTGTTAGCATGCTGGTCCCCTCTCGGGACCCGCAAAAAAGAAGTCTGGTCTGACCAGATGTCCAGAGCGGGTCCCGCGAGGGGACCTCGTAATGAGGTGGTAAAAGGTTAACGGTGCCGGCACCTTTAACGGCGCCATTAACCCCTTACCGCCTCACTTGTAATGAGGCCAAGTGTCTCCCTGGTCCCCCCTTTGGGTCCATAGTGACTTTTAGCCCACCTTCTATATTTCTTTTACAAGGTAATTTAGAACACTGCCATTGTGCCTATAGAGTGTCTGAAACCCCCTGCTCCTCTACCCCATGTGCTATTCCATCACAACTTGCATGTTCTGTATTTCTTTAGAGGCGTGGGATTTTGCTCGTGTTTTAGCCAGTTCTTAGCTAGTTATTTGCCTTTCTATAATTTTATAATCTCTTGAGTGGGCCTTCTTTTATTTGGGATTTTTGTACGTAGGTTGTTTTCGTTGCTACTGTTATCACCTCAAATCCCTGCTGAAGAGTATAGCCAGTCATTGGTTCCTCACATGACCATAAAAGGCGAAGGAGGAATACCTGCAGGGCCGTGTCTGTGTTACCTGTATGAATGGGATCACTGCTGGGTTAGTAGTTTATCCACTGAAGAGCCCAGAGGAACAAGTGAAGAAATACATATTGTTCGATTTTCCTTGTCTCCTCCATTAACACCTACATCCACTGATGATGAGCCTGAGGATACTGATGATGATGAAAAAGCACAAGGGGGAGGATAATGCAGTCATTGTGAGATATTGAAGGATACATCTCCTCTTCCCCTTTTGTGCAATGTTTTTTTTCCAAATACAGCCTTTCATATCTGAAGATCCACAATTTCAGAGTGTATAAACCAAAAAATCAATTCTGCCTCAGGCATCAGCCGTTCTTTGCCCAGTAGATCAAGGACATGCAAGTTTGTCATTGTACAGGACAAGGAATGCAGCCTCTATCCATCTGACCTGTGTGCAATAATACTGTGTAAGAGAGAAAGTGCGCGTCAAAATTAAGTTCCTTATTTATGTGGTACCATGCAGTGTGATATCATGCAACAGACTGTGATGAACAGAGAAGACATTTGTCCAGGACCAGAAAAAGGTATGTGTGTCTTCACTGCTATGCCCACCATTGGAGGGTGTGATGGAACATATACTGTGTTAAGCAAACACTGTTATGTTAAAATACACATCCCATGCATTTTTTAAACCATTTCAAAAAGGAGGATTAGCGGTCCAGAAAAGTAAAGGTTAAGAATGATGCATCATTTCACAATATTAAACGCGTGCCTTTGCTTAAGTCAAGCACAGAGAACCCACAGGTAAGCACAAAAATGATGTTCAGAAGCAAGCCCTACTTTCTCCCCCAGGCCTCACGTTTCAGAGGTCTGTGGCCGCCCAAGAGTTGCAAGCATGAAATACATTGTACAAACGTCAAAATGGCACAGAGTACATTTAAATGCATATATGCATCAAGAACCATGTGAAATGATACCCAAAGCCAAACACCATTTCACAGCTCTAAAGAAGAAATGTCTGAGGTGTCCCGTCACGTGCCCAGTAGTATGCAGGCACATGGATCCCTGTTGGGTTTATCATGTATATTTGGTGACATTCAGCTGCACTCTCAGTACTACCAGAACAACTGCAAAGTAAGCCACACAATGCATAACAGTTATCTTTTAAATAAACTTTACATTGATTAGATTTTAAATATAATATAATACTTTTACTGTAAAACAGTGCCTCAAACAACATCTATACCTATGAACCTCAAAATGTTCCTTTGTAGTGTACAGTTTAACAAACCTTAAGCAGTGTATGTTGTGTAAATGTTTGATTGCTTTGTTGAATGAGAGAGTGTATGTTTTGTGAATCAATGAATGCCTGGGTATTTGAGAGAGTGGGCCTCATTATGACCCAGGCGGAAAACCATGGTGCTAATAGCACCATGGTCCATGCCGGTAACTTACCGACTCCGCCATGGAGAAAGGGGGAATTACCACCCCATTACAAGGTTGGGGGGCGGTAATTCGCCCTTCCTCCATGGCCCTTCTGCATTCCCATTTTTGCCCCATAGGGCATAATGGGAATGGGGAAGGCGGTAATAACGGTACCGCAAATTGCGGTACCGTAATTAGCACCAAGGTCCCTTTGCAGGTCCATTCCTTAACGGCTGGTAAAACCAGCCGTTAAGGTGGGAACCTGCAAAGGGACCTCGTAATCAGGTGCTAAGGGATTACCGGTACGGGTACCCTTACCGGTACTGGTAATCCCTTAGCGCCAGGGTCGTAATGAGGCCCAGTGTGTGTTGTGTCAATGTTTAAATGCCTGGGTGAATGACACTGTGTATGCTGTGCTTGGTTGAATGCCAGAGTTTGTATTGTGTGAATGTATGATGGCCTGAGTGAATGAGAGTGTGTATGTTCTGTAACTGAGAGCATGTGGCTGCCTCCACTGTGCAAAGTGGATGAGGGGGAGCAGGCCTCTTATTGGGGTGGAGCGGTTGCTACTGGCATCAATGGCATTAATACTGAGCATCAAGAGTAAACGGTAAAACCAATAGAGTGCTATGCCTTAACTAGACTAGCATACTTAGTTGCAGCTAGTCTAGATATCATTCCTTATGGTGACATATTTTTTTTTATTGGGCATCAAGGGCAACACAAACATGATGAGCGCTATTATGTAGCTAGAGTGGCGCAGCCAGTCTAGTCTAACTATACGTTCTTATGAGGGAGTGTGAGAAGAGAGCAATTTCATGTTGCATATTCAGTTGCTGCAGGGATCTGTTTTTCTGTGACACTCTGATCCATCCTACAAAATACCAATGAGGCACGGAGCGAAGCATGAGAAGAGTGCCGTTGCACGCAGTTGGAATCCAAGGGAAGCCATTACGAGAGTTAAGGTGAAATGACTGCCTCTAAAACACATTCGCTTACCCTCACCCAACTTGACGTTCATCGAAGTGCACATGTGTTTTAGCACCTCGTCATCCACTCATGTATAATTTTATAAGAAAAAGTACTAATACATGCGCTAAGGGAGAGTCTGATAGTTCCTTTATTCCACACAGCACATTGGATACCTTAATGCTTGTAATGTAAGGGCTAAAACCACTACAAGTTCTTACTGTGCCAAGGTATGTTTATTGGACATCAAGGGTAAACAAAAAAACTTGATTGCTATAATATAGCTATACTGCTATGCCTTCTCATGTGGCATGGTATTTTCTACTGAGCATAAAGGTTAAAGAAAACATAAGGGTTATTACGCTGTTAGACTGGCTTTCATTGGTGCAGGCAGTTTGGATGTACTTTCCAACTGTAGCATGGCATTTTCACTGGCAAAATCCAATAGGAATACATTCTTATATAGTAATAATGATATCTATTGGTGCAGTCTGCATGGATATGTGTGGGCACAGTCAGCATAAAAATGCTGTTTATACTTGCATACATTGTGGGCATAGGCATAGGCCATACTCCATACAAAACTGATTGTAAACTTTGTAGTTGTTTACCCAATTTTTCACAAAAAGTGTCCTAGAAAATTCACTATTTTAATGCATTCATTTAAAAAAAATGTCTCAAGGGGAATCTCGCCCAGCCCCCGCACCTGAGCATCCATGAGTTGATTTGGGCTCCCTCACTATGCAAGGTTGCTCTTGCATATTTTAGTCAAACATTCATGCCTCTCAAATTATAAAATTCACCAGCCGGCACTGCTTCTCCAACTGTCTTTGTGAAAACAAAATCAAAATATCCAGGCTGAGTACCCCAAAAGGAAATACACCGAACACGGGTTACAAAGAAACATACAAAGTACTTTATTTTATACTGAATCCAGTTACAAAAACAGAGCAAAATCAGATAGCTGTCGGCCCTCAGTACAACACAACGAACTCCAGCGTGGTTCAATGTGTTCAGTGAGAGACGCTGTACATTAGAATACATTGGTTTTTTATACCTTTTGTGAGCACGATGTCCAGCCCCACTTCGGGTTAATATTCCACTAATACATCACCGATCTAGGGTTCATGCCAAGTCTCGCACATCCGCATATAACTGGTTTGCTTTTAATACATATATCAACAAGCCTATACGGCAACTGTGTATCCTGGGATTTTCCATGTAAGTCTTCTTAAACATTAATACAATGTAGTTAAACAAGAGTTCTAAGTTCAGTATTTGAATTCATTGTCTTTATCGTATACTTGTGGATTAGTTTCATTGCACGAGTAATGCCTTACACACAGGTCAACGAAGGACAAGGTCTCAGTTCACGACCTCAACAAGTGGCCTGCAGGCAAGTTACATATTAGCTACGTAGGTCAAGGCGGCCATGTTGTATTTTGGAATGACATTGTCCACCATTTTATCTCACAGGGTGACTTTACAAAGCAAACTTAAAATGGCGGATCAACCTAAAAATGGTGGGTTACATTGATCTACAGGTCAGGACCTTGCAACACAGATTCTTTCACAAGCGACTTTCGAGCAGCTTGGCGTAGGCCAATATACATATATTTATTGCAATAGGAGGCACAATATAATTTCTCTTTTGACATCTTTACCCCAAATAGGTATTCGTGCCCTGGCAGAGTTTATACATTTCACTTTAGATTTGTCCATCTTTGAATGCCATTCAAGTCAAAGGGATTGGAGGTACATAGTCTGCAGCTGGTTGTAACTTGCCTTATCTTCGTTATACCCACTGCTAATGAAAGGTGTTTCTCCCTATGGTATCTAAAAAGGTGGTGAACAGCAACATGTAGGAGTCCTGAGCATGGGATATTTACACCTTACTGCACGCATGTGAAAATTGACAACCTAGGGGGCGATGAGTGGTCTCTTCTATGATGACCTTGTCTGCCCTCACCATAGACAGATTGCTCTGTGGCAGGGAAGGCCCTCTTCTGTGAACCAGTTAGCCCTGGTAGCCAAATCTGATTTGTGTGCACCATGGTTAAGATAAACAGTTGCAGACCATTATCATTTGACCAGCTTGACAGCCGTGTTTTTATAAGACAGAAATTTGTGCAGTTAGAACCTTGGTATAAAATCATTACATAACATCAATGGTCATACGTGAGAAAGTCAGTTCACATTTGGTACATAAATAAGTGGATCACATAGATTGGGTCACCTGCGGGTAAATTAATTCACCTCTGGTAAATAAATAATTAATTATTAGCAGTTGGGTCACTGGTAAACCAGTCAGTTCACATTTGGTAAATAAATAAATAAATCTCATAGCTTGGGTCACCTGCGAGCAAATTCATTCACCTCTGGTAAATGAATAATTAAATGCTAACATTTAGAGCACTGGTAATCCAGTCTGTTCACATTTGGTACATACATAAGTGCATCTCATAGCTTGAGTCACCTGGGAGCAAATTAATTCACCTCTGGTTAATGAATAATTAAATGCAAACAGCGCACAGAGAGCCTCACTGCCCTCTCTGGTTCTCAGAGAGCTTCTCTGCTCCATGCCATGCCAGGGCACCATATATCAACATCCGCCCTGCCCACCAGGTGCAAAACTGTGGGGGCCTTCTGACAGGGATAAAGGTTGAAACACCTCAGCCACATGCTCGCTTCCCCTCTTGCTGGACCATCTTCTGGGACTTCTCACCTGCAACATGCTACGGAAAGCAGGAGAGCGCTTTTTTAAAGAAAACACGAACCCAGGGCCCATTTACACAACAAACCCACATGAAATGCAAATTCACACTCACCCCCCTCCTTCAAAACTCTTGTCCCTAAGGGTTTATATGCCCTAGGGGTGCACACACCACAAACTGCTATTTACCATCCCATAACAATGGTACTGTCCACCATTGTTGAGCATAACAAATTGGTTTACAAAAAGTTGAATCTGTACAGCAGCTTGAACAGAAAACCCACTCCTGATAGTCTCAGTTCGGGTTCCAGAAGAATCATAGCTCACCATTTGGACAGACCTGACCTCTCGTTGAGATCAGCGGAGCTCTCCATAAGCTTCCAAATGAGTTTCATAGGCTGCTTCTCGATGATCTATGGATGCTGCCAGTCTGTCGGATGTCACACAGGTGGGTCTTGGCATGTCCCTTTCTTGTGGTGTGATGAAAATGCCTGTGTTTCCAAAATCTGATACCTCTCCCCTGTTCTCAGACAGTACAGAGGGATCCGTAGTTGGATCTTTCATTTCACTCCAGTAGGCTATGCCTAAACTTTCGGGGTCTCTGTCTCCTTCCTCTTCTGGTTGACAGGCCTGAATGTCTAAGGGCCTGTGTGCTGCTGTTGGGGTTGATGGCTCAGCATCCTTGTGATTCTCTTTCTCGGTTGAGCTGGAGACTACAGACGGTACAGACCTTGGTCCTGCAGAGCGTGGCACTTCCCCATGGGGTGATCCTCTTACTGGGCGAAAGAGGATCTTCGGCAACCGTTGGGTCCATTTCCACACCATCCCCTATGGGTAGGAGGTGATTACAGTGGATGGTCTTCACATTCCTCGGGTGCCTTCCCTTCTCAGTCTGTACACAGGTAGCCCTGTCAACTGTTTCTCCACAAGGTATGGTGGAGATTCCCAGTGGTCTCCCAGCTTGTTTTGACCTCTTCTGCCTGAACTCCGGATGAGCACACGATATCTGGTTGCAACTTGTGGAACCAGACCTTTTCATTATATCTCCTCTTGTTCTGGTGTGCACTCTGTTCGGCTGTGGCTTATGCTAGCTGGAAGGCCTGTTTCAACTGTTGTGAAGGTCTCTCACATGCTTGCGATAGTTCTCTGCACCTGTTCCATCAGAGGATACCACAAAACTCAAGTCTGTGGTGGGCAAGCATCTCTCCTGAACATCAGCTTGTAGGTTGTGAACCCAGTGCTGTCATTCCTTGTACAGTTGTAGGCATGCACCAGAGTAGACACATGATGGCTCCACTTGATTTTCTCTTTGGCAATAAGTGGCCCCAGCATACCCAGCAAGGTGCGGTTGAAGTGTTCAGCTTGGGTATCCCCTTAAGGGTGATAGGGGGAGGTTCTGGTTTTCTTGACCCCAGTCATCTGCATGAGTTCTTTAATGAGTTTAGATTCAAAATCTCACCCTTGATCGGAATGAAGGCGAGTAGGCCAGCCATAATGCACAAAGAATTTGTCCCAGAGAACTTTTGCTAAGGTGGTCGCTCTCTGATCTCTGGTGGGATATGCTTGGGCATATTGAGTTAAATGGTCAATTATGACTAAGATATTCTGAATCCCACTATTGTCTATTTCAAGGCTCAGGAATTACACACAAACTAAGTACATGGGTCCAGAGCTCTGTAAATGTTGGAGTGTTGTGGCAGGAATGCTGAGAGTTTTTCAGGTGATGCATCAGGCACAAGTGTGGCAATATTCTTCTACTTCAGGGTCCAGGCATGGCCAGTAAAATTGGCTTTCTAACAACTCTAAGGTTCAATCACTCCCCAGATATCCATGTTGGTCGTGAAGGGCGCACAATGCCAGTGGACATAATGACTATGGTAGTACCAGCTGGTGTATCTGATGCCCTTGGATTTGACTCTCATTGTACAGCACTCCTCCTTTCATCACTAGTGATCTCCAAACCTTCTGGTATATCTGGTAATTGGGCACATTCTGGTGGTCTGGCGGTTCTGTTGCGCCATTCTCTTTGCTCTGCAGCACATTGCGTAGTTCTGAATCTTGTAGTTGTTTTTGTCTCAGGTCCGCTTAGTCCATGTGTGGCAGTTCAGGAGCCATTAGACTGGTTGTATCACTATAGCTGAAGGGGACCCGCTGGGCAGTTATCCCTAAGCAGTCAATGAAAAGTACTGGTTCACCGAGCTGACCAGTTCCTTTTCTCAGTAAGGCTTTCATAGTGGCCACAGAAGCCATTTCAATAGGGATGGATTCAGAACTGTCCTCGGAGTGGGGTCTGTGTGACAGTGCGTCAGAATCTATATTATTGACTCCAGGGTGATACTCTAACTGGAAGTTATACATGGACAATGAAGCTGACCATCTATGGCCAGTAGGATCCAATTTAGTGGACCTGACAATGTATGTGAGTGGATTATTGTCTGTCCTCAAGGTGTAGGTTACTCCGTATAGGTAGTCATACATATTTTCTTTCACTGCCCACTTCAGTCCCAAGAATTCCATTTTGTGTGTGCAGTAGTTCATTTCAGAGGGTCTTAGGCAACGGCTGGTGAATGCCACAGGTCTGATCGTTCCCTGCCATTCTTGGTTGAGCACTGCGCCTAGCCCGTTAGCACTGGCATCCACATGTAGAATATACAGCAGTTGGGGGTCAGCATACGCCAATACAGGAGCTCCAGCAGGGTCCTTTTTAGATGAGTAAAGGCATGTTCGCACTCTGCACTCCATCACAGACCAAATTCCTCTTTGGGATGGTATTGGGCCCTGGGCTGAGTTTCATTTCTGTTTGCCCTCTTCTGTGGCAGAGGGTATCCCTTGGTCAAGTTGGTGAGTGGTCTGGAATTGCTGCGAATCCGGGCACAAACCTGCCGTAATAATTGCAGAAACCTAGGAAACTGATCATCTCTCGCAGGTTTCATGGACGGGGGACTCCAGGGCTTCCATCTTGGCGGGATCAACCTGCACTCCTGACACTAAAAGGCGTATGCATGTTATACTGGTCCGGCAAACCTGGCATTTTTCTAAAGATACTTTTAGTCCCTGCTGCTGGAGATTGTCCAACACGTTCAACAATCTCTGCTGGTGTTCTTCAAGGGTCCTTACAAACACTATTATATCGTCGAAGTAAACTAGCACCTGAAGAAAGCTCATGTCCCCCATGATTTTCTCCATTAGACGCTGGAATGTGGCTGGCACTCCCGATATCCCTTGGGGCATTCGGGTAAATTGGTAAAATCCCAAGGGGTAGATGAAAGCCATCTTCTCCTTGTCTTCGGGTACCATGGGGATCTGATAGTACCCACTGCGTAGGGACACAGAGAACCACTTGCTTCCAACCAGGCAGTCAAGAGCCTCATCCACCTGGGGGGGTTGTGTACTGGTCCGTCACAGTTCTGTTATTTAGCTGTCGGTAGTCAATGCACAACCACACATCATTGTTCTTCTTTCGTGCCACAGCGATGGGTGAAGCATAAGGACTTCTTGACTCATGACTTATAGCTGCCTGCAATAATTTTTCCAGATGACGCCAAACATCCTCTAAATCTGCGGGTGCCAGCCGTCTTGACCTCTCTCGAAAGGGGGTGAGGTTGTTCAGACAGATGTGATGCTTTACATACTTGGCTTCACCCAAATCCCAGTCATTGATTGAAAACACCTCTGCTCGAATGGATAGCTGGTCTCGTAGATGATCCTTTTCACGTTCCGACAATGGCGACTCCCCAAAATGTATCTTTCCCACATCCAAGGGATGACATAGACTTCAGATGGCAGCAGCCTGGGTCATGCAATCAGCAAGGTAAAACTGCACAATTCTCAGTCCCCCGGGTAGGTGCACGGTCTTGTCTATGATATAAGTGATGGGCACTCTAATGTTCTTGAGTCCGTGGCCAGTGTCACTGACCAGGATGCGTTGGACCATCAGACCTCCTGGTAGTTCTTTACCCTGAGGGGCCTCCATCACCAAACTCTGATAACGATTTTGTCCTTGGAGGCGTATATGACTGGGAAACAACACTGTCTGACCGGGCAATATGTCAGCTTGGTCGTGGTTTGGATTGCTCACGTCTCCCACTAGCTTGTCAATTCGGTCAGTCTTCTGCAGGCGTTTCCTGAGGTATGCCTGTTGGCAAGCTGAGTGCATCTTCAGAGATTGTGAAAACTTTGGATCAGCCATTTCCATACACATCTTGGCCAGGGTAACAAACAAAGCACAGTTGGTGCCCATCACTATTTCTGGGTTTGGGTTCTGTGTGGTGCACATTAGGGCCAAGGTGGTTAAGGTGTTCTCTCCTGCAACTTCCTGACTTAAATCGATCTTCACACAGGTATACCCCAGATATCGGCAGGCTGCATCTCCTAACCCCATCAGGCTTAACCCCTCTAAGGGCTCCAGTAATAGATGGGCCAAATGTTGGAGATAGTAGGGCTCATAGACAATGGTGACTTGGGACCCACTGTCCAGCATGATGGTGGTGAAGGGGTGTAGTTTGGCCAAGGAAGACAAAGTCTTTTGAAGGGGCGGAATCTGGTGAAAGTTCAGAACCTTGCAGAGGTGAAGTAAAGTTGGGGTGAGAGGAGTGCAAACACTTATTTTGGACTACGGTAGCAGAAAGCCTAAATACACCACTGGATTGAGTTATTTTTCTCTGAGCCTTAGCTCCTCCTTTATGGAATCAAAAATAATAACTGCTTCAGATGTTGTTACAGAGGCTTGATGAGACCTCTCTTCCCCTTCACTGGTGCATTATGCGGTTTCCAGAACAACAGGACCATTACTACTGCCTCAGCATGTTTTACATCACTAGCATCAGTTAAAGATGTGTTTCGAGTTTGCAGTTTCTACACAAGACGAGCTTTAATACCAGAGGTTGGTAAACACTTCTCTCCACACAATTTCTTTAAGTAATCAGTTTTGTATGAAGCGGGAGTACCACTAGTGTATGTTTCGATAATATAATACAGTTGAATAACTTTTACAGGCCTAAAACATTTAAAGTGAGTGCTCTGGTAACTAGAGCTATGGTATAATTCCAGTGAATCTACAATGAGTGCCAAAACCCTTATCCCACAATGGAAAACCAATTTGATAAGATATATTACTAAAATCAGGCCCTGGGTGGGATTTTAGGTCACTCTTTTTCACGTTAACATGAACAACACTGAGAGGTTAGCCAAAATCCAATCAAGGCAGGTGGATGAGCAGTCAAGCCTATCCTCTGAAAAACTCTGAGAGAGCGAACTCTCAGGGCCTACATGTATACCATATATAGGGTGGCCTCTTAAAATCTTCCCCAGGGGCTGATTCTAGAACTCCATCTTAACAATGAGGAAGAAATGCTGGAGATGTAGATGGATGTAAATAGTGGAAGAGAGGTTACTGGAAGGCGACTTATATGAAGGACTATTAACGGCATGCTTCCCTTCCTGTCATAGTGAAATATGGAGTTCCTTAAGGACCAATGTTCTTTGGTGTACCATTATTTACTGACATGTTATATAGATTTGCAAAGATTTAATATAACAGTGTCTTTCTGCCCACTCACTGCCTTTCCCTCTGGAAACCTATTTGTTCCCAGGGCCAGGATGAGGTGGGCACTGTCCAAGCACCAATCTCCATTGTACATCCTGAAATAAATGACAAGGGATGTCTCTGTTAGCCTTGCCCCCATTTCAAGAGTGGGAATATGTCTCAGCGTCTTCTTCCTCCCGAGATATCTGCCAGATGTTGCTTAGAAAGAACTCCAATGAAAATGGGGAGTAGCACCAATACAATCAATACATTCAAACTGTTTTGAATATTAAGAATGACCAAAGAGGTTTATATCTGTCATATATGTCCATGGGAGTTGTATGACTGAATCACTAAATAGCTAATTTTTTTGTTACATTTTTTAACTTTTCACCCTAACAATATAGCTTTCGTAAATATGAATCCTATAAACATGTTTGGCCAGCTCAGACTTTAGCTGTCGCAGTGCAATGACTGATAACAGCCCCAAATCATTTAAGTGTTAACTAATATACAAATATTTTTCCCAGTGGGAATCTGCTGCCCTAGGTCTGGGCTCAGTCAGCCTTATTGTAAATATATCACTGCTCAATCATAATATTTCAAAGATGGACTTTGATAAGGCTGAGAAAGAGACGGACCGAACACTGCAGCTGGAGTTGGCCAGACTAAAGGGATCTTCATGATCCTTCACAGTGTGTGGGAATGGTTCTGGGTCATCCTCTCATGCAAGATCTCCTAAGAATCGGTTGAATGTCTCTGATGAAGACAATGCCATTATTGATTGGTTAACTGCATTTAAATATGCTTGTGAAGTACAAGAGGTGAATGATTCTGACAAGCTTGCATGGTTGCTCAGCAGACATCCCAGGGTTTGCTGCAGTACTTTTATGGAGTTGTCTAATCCTGAGAGAAAATGCTTTGACAAATTGAAACAGGCTCTGTTCTTAACATTTGGGACGATTCACACTGAATACATAAAGAGGTTTAGAGACGACAAAAAAATAATAATACTTCAGTGACGTATGTGGATGATTTCTTGAAGAACATGAGTGGCTGGATGAAGGTCATAAAGTAGCCACTTCTAATAGCATCATTAATCTTGTTATGCTTGCACATATTTGTGCCTCTTGTTCCCCATAGCTGAACCAGCATTTGGAAGATTCAAAGGAGATAGATCCTAAGAAACAAGCCTTTGCTGCTGATCTGTAGGTGTCCATTGAAATGTCCCAGCATGGTTAACATGCTTCTGGAAAGCACAAGGAGGGGAAGAAGCAAAAATATTGTGGGTCTACTGAAGAGTCTGCCTCCCAAAAGGCCCATACACAATTTAGTAAGGGGAGTAAGTGTTACGCTCACCTGATATCCCCGGGGCGTCTGGAAGGCTCTGAAATCTGTAACCCTGGATGCATAGTAGCCCAGTGCTGAATAATGAATCTGCAATTACAGAAGGGAGGATTTGTGATAACTGTCACTAATGGGGGAATCTTCCACATCCCTCTGACCGATTCCCTTCCCACTGGGTTCTTTTCTCACCTTAGTTATTTGTAGGGTGAGCTATCCGTCCTGTGTTTCTTGTACAGGGGCGCTTGACATTTGTTGGCGAGCTGCCCGAGTTGCTTCACTGGTGCAGTATGCCTTTCTTGGGACCAGGCCTGCTGTGACCCCAAATCTGCTGGTAGGCAGGTAGGTTTGTTAATTGTAAGTCTTTGTTCTGTTTATGTTGGGAATTCGTTAATGTCTTTATCTACTTCTTTTCAGGTGCAAAGGTCTTGATGCTGGAGTGCCGGATGGAGAGGCACGTTTCTAGGTAAGAGAAAGCACGAAGCGCAGCGCCTTTATTGTCTTTTAAAGCTAACCTAAGTTTTCTTCTTCTTCTCCTCACAGGCTGCTGTGGTGCTGCGAGTGGATGAGAGCACGTTGAAAAACAGGCCCCCGGAATCTTTTAAGGTAAGTACAATGCTATGCAGTTGTTTAATATTTAAAGCAAACCTGAATATGTCTCTTTTCCTTTGCAGATGTTACTGTGGTGCTCCGGGTGGAAGCGTGGCGTAGCCCGATGGAATTCAGGTAAGACTGATGGAATTCGATGTTTTGGAAGCACGTGTTCTAATATTTTTTTTCCCTTTCTCAATATTGCAGGTCGCAATGTTCGAACAGCAGCTGCGGTAGCGGTTTGCCGAAGTCCATAAGCTAGTACTCACAGGTGAGTGATATTTCTTCTTCTCTCGGTTTCCACAGATTGTAGCCCCATTGAGATGCTGAGTGATGGATGGTGTTTTCTTAGGTAAGACAGAATAATCATGTGCTTGTTCTTGCAGGATTACAGGAAGATGCTGAAGACCAGGAGCTGGACACGGTGAGCGTCACGCTGCTGGTTGCAGAATAACACAAAGCGTGTTCTGCAGTCAGGGTGTGGTTTATATAGCCCAGGTAAAGTAGTACCAGGGAATGTAGTTCCAGGCCTGCCACACCCAAAACACTAGACCGCATGGCTTGGTTCTTAGAACTAGACTGTGGGTGCTTCCATGTTGGATTTAAAGACCTATGTACAGAAATGGGACCTAGTTTGAATAGCCATTCCTTCCTACATATGAGCCTGGTGTCAAAGGTGCCAGGACTGGCTCCCGGAGCCCTTTTGCAGTGGTTTTAAGGCCCTCAGGGTTCTGGTGGGAGCCTGCTTGTGGCACAACTTGTGCCCCCTCACGGTGGTCATGACAGCACTCCCCCCAAAGGCCCTTCTCATGGTATCCTTCCTGTCCTGTCCGGGTTTGGTGGGGTTATCCAGATGAAACCGCTGAATCAGATGTGGTGCGTGAATATGTTCAATTGGTTACCAAGTTCTGTCTTGAGGCCTGTACCCTTTCCAGTCCACTAAATAGTATAGCTTAGATCTGGTACGTTTCAAATCCAGGATGTTTTTAACTTCAAATTCAAGGCCCTCCATTGACTAGCACAGGTTTTGGTGGTGTTAAGACTCTGGTTCCTGGTTGTACAGGTTTTACAAGTGACACATGGAACACCAGATGAATTTGCATGCTTGGTGGTAAGGCTAACTTGACGGCCACTGGATTTATCACTGATTTGATGGTATAGGGTCCTCGATATCTTGGACGAAAGGTCCGGGTACCTTTTATGGGCACATGTTTTGATGCCAACCAGACTTCGTCTCCAACTTGGTTATCAGGAGCTTTCTTTCGATGCCGGTCTGATAATGTTTTTTGTCTGTCTTTGGCTTGCAGTAAATGTTCATTTGCCCTTTTGAGGGCTTGGGTTATGCTTGTGTGTAGAGTCTTTACCACAGGCATTTCCAAGGTCGTGGGGGAGTCTAGTTCAGAGGAACGTGGATGTCTTCTGTATATTATGTAGAACGGGCTTTGTCCCGTGCTGGTGCATATGGAGTCATTGTATGCATATTCCGCTCTCCATAATAAGTCTTTCCAATTCTCTTCCACTTGATGCAGCATGCTACGTAGATACTGTTCTAATGTCTGGTTTGTTCTTTCTGTTTGTCCATCCGTTTGGGGGTAATGTCTAGTGGATAATTGGACATCGATTTGTGCTATGGTACAACATTTCCTCCAGAAGTTGGATACAAATTGGCTTCCACGATCTGAGATTAGGACTGAGGGGAAACCATGCAGTTTTATAATCTGTTCAGGCAATGCTTTTGCCAGACCGGTAGCATTAGGAAGTCCTTTGAATGGAATGAAATGTGCCATTTTAGAGAACAGGTCTACAACCACCAGAATGGTATGAAAACCTTGACAAGGAGTTAAGTCCGTAATAAAATCCAGAGAAAGAGTATGCCAGGGAGCCAGTGGAATATCCAGTGGTTGTAGGAGGCCATCTGGTTTCTGTTTTTGTGATTTATTCTGTGCACATATCCCACAGGATAGAACTAATCGAGCAATGTCCTTACGCCAGGTTGGCCACCAATAATTCTGTTTAACTTTAGCTAGAGTCTTAGCAATTCCAGGATGGCCTTCGATCAGGGAATCGTGATAACCAGACATGACCAATTCTTGCAGATCTTCACTTGGTAGATATATCCGTTCCCTGAAGTAAGGTAATCCATCCAGAACCATGTGATGCTCATTTTGGGAATTCCATTTCTGCAAGATCTCGGGGTTCATTAAGGTTCGAATCTTATCTTGACGTTTACTCAGAGTCAATGTGATGGTGAGTCCCAGTAGTTTATCACTTGAGATGATGGCAACAGGGTCCAGGGTACTGTTCATTTACTCTTCAACACCCATACGAGACAAGACATCGGCCTTCCCATTCCGAACTCCCGGTCGGTATGTTATTATGTAATCGTATTCTGCGAACAATAGAGCCCACCACAACTGTCGTGACGATTGGGCTTTTGCTGACTTTAGGTATTGAAGGTTTCAGTGATCTGTGATTTCTGTGATGGTATGTCTGGCACCTAATAGATACTGCCGCCAGGCTTTGAATACTGATTTTATAGGCAACAATTCTTTGTCTGTAATTGCATAGTTAAGTCCTGGTGGTGAGAATTTACGTGACCAAAAGGCCATGGGGTGTAATTGGCCTGTCTCTGGATCTCTTTGAGAAGAGAACTGCTCACATAGCTACTCTGGAAGCATCAGTTTCCACTACATAGGGGAGATCAGGGCAAGGATGTCATAAAATTGGCGCGGAGGTGAATCTTTTCTTGAGTTCTGGAAAGCCCTGTTCCGCCTCTTCAGTCCATTGGATTTCTTTGTTGTTTTTTCTCAGTAACGATGTGATTGGGTGGACAATCCGTGAGAAATCTGTAATAAATCGGCGATAAAAGTATGCAAAGCCGAGCATGCTTTGGGTTCCTTTAAGTGAAGAAGGTGACGGTCAATTAAGGATGGCATCTACTTTGTGTAAATCCATCTTGACTCCCTTCGGCAAGAGAACAAAACCGAGGAACTCAGCTTCGGTGACATGGAAGGAGCATTTTTCGAGTTTAGCGAACAGTTTGTGCTGGCGAAGTTTTGCAAGGACTGAGCGAACATGTTCCACATGATCTCTTTCAGAGGGGGAATACACCAAGGTGTCGCCAATATAGACCAGGGCACAGACATCGATTAATTCCCGTAATACATCATTCATGAAGTATTGGTATGCTGCGGGAGCGTTGCCCATCCCGAAAGGCATTACTTGATATTTGTACAGGCCATACTTGGTGCAAAACGTGGTTTTCCATTCATCCCCTTTCTTAACACGTACAAGGTGGTATGCTCCTCTGAGGTCTAGTTTGGTGTAGATTCGGGCATCCTTGACTTGGTCCAACAGTTCCGGGATAAGGGGCAAAGGGTATCAGTTTTTTACCATGATTTGATTAAGTGTGCGGTAATCGATGCAAGTCCTCAAATCTCCTTCCTTCTTGGGTACGAAGAATAAGGGAGAGGCTGCTGGTGACTTTGACGGGCAGATAAACCCATTAGCCAGGTATTGATTCAGATAAGACTTCAAGTGGAGATTTTTGGTTTCCGTAAGTGCATAATGTCGACCACAAGGAACCTGTGCGCGAGGTATCAGGTCAATCTGACAGTCATAGGGCCTATGTGGCGGTAATGTGTTAGCCTGTTCCTTCTGAAAAACATCTTGATAATCCTGATATTCTTTTGGTAAGGTGTCCATTGGTTCCGCGATCCCCAATGCTATTCCTTGAACAAATTTCAGGTTTGGCTGTGGTATATATTTCGGGCAAGCGTGGGTGCATTCGTCGGAAAAGGTCAGTCTCTTTGCACGCCAGTCTATGTGGGGATTGTGAGTTACTAACCATGGCATCCCTAAGATCAACCAGAACTCAGGAGCTTTGATGAGGTCAAACGTGATTGCTTCTTGATGTCCATCCTGACACAGAAGGGTTAATTCTGTTGTGCATTGTGTTAGTTTAGTTTAGTTTATTATTTGTATAGCGACGCCTGGCCCTAGGGCATCCAGGCGCTTGCGATGAATACAACAAGAATAATACAACAGAAATGTACAAACCGATTACATATTTACAAATTTACAGTCTTGGTGCATGCTAGTAAGGTAGGGCTAGGCAGTTTACGTTTCTTTGGATAGAAGCCAAGTTTTGGTGTTGTGTCTAAATCTGTGAAAGGAAGGTTCTGATCTCAGCTCGAGTGGAAGTGAATTCCAAAGTTTGGAGGCAAGCACGGGGAAGCTGGAGCCACCTGCTTTTTGGAGCTTAAATCTTGGGATATTTAAGCAATGTGTTTGAGCTGATCTGGTAGGGTGCGCTGGGGTGTGGTGATTGAGATTGTCGGATAGGTATCTGGGTGCTTGGTTAGCTAGGCATTTGTGTGTGAGTGAGATGGTTTTATATTCAATTCTTTGTGGTATGGATAGCCAATGGGAGGTGCGTCTGGCGTCCGAAATGTGTTCATGTTTGGGTATGTTCAGGGCTGCTCGCAAGGCGTTGTTTTGTATGACTTGTAGTTTGTTGATGTTTTTCTGACTAGTTCCCAAGTATAACGCATTGCAGTAGTCAACTTTGGAAAGGACTAGCGCTCTGGCTAAGGTGATGCAGTTGGATGGTGAGAGGTAAGGTCTGCTGGCATTGATGAGTTTACAGGTGTAAGCAGTGGCTGATGAGATGGAATTGATCTGTCTTGTCAGTGTGAGGGAGGAGTCGAGGTACTGGTCCCAAAGCAAGTTCTGTACCGTCAACAGTAGTTACCTTTTCAGTTGTTGGTTTTGTGCATAAAGGAAGTCCCATTTCTGTTGCCAGATCTCGATTTATGTATTTACCAACTGCTCTGCTGTCTATATATGCCTCTATGGCATGCATCCGTGATGGTCGTTGTTGATTGATCAAGGTTACTGGTAGGGCAAAATGTGAGGTCTGTGACTCATCCTTCTCGCTCAACAGGCGGACTTCTACGCTTGCCGGGCCTGGCAGTTTTTCAATTCCTTTCCATCATCTTCTTTCTCTGTAGCGCCTACCACCTTCCTTGGAGGTTTCACTGGGCATTCTTTGAGGTAGTGACCCGATTTACCGCAGTATAGGCATAACTGGAGCTGTCTCCTCTTGTCTCTTTCAACCTTGGTTAAAGGGGATTGTACTCCTCCAATCTGCAAGGGTTCTGTGGTATTTTTTGATGGACGTTGAACATTATCTTTTGAACATACGTACATGGCATGATTTTACAGTCTTCTTCGTTCTGTTCTTCGATCCTGTAATCTGTGCTCCAACTGAAATACCAGGTTGATAAACACTGCACAGTTTTTAGGTGGGTCTACCACTTGAGCAAGGACATCCTTTAGCTCTCCTAGTAGGCCCCGATTAAACAACGTGGTTCTTTTATCTTCTGGCCACCCCGCTTCTACAACCAGTCTATTAAAGGTGACGGAGGGACAGGAGTTTGTTATCAAGAGCTTGTCCATGCAAGTGTCGAGCAAATAACTTTTCCATCTCCTGTTGAAAACCCCTGAAGTTCTGCAGTAATGGGTCATCCCGGTTCACTAAAGGTACCGACCAGTCTGCGGCACTTCCACTCAAATATGATAACACGAATGCCACCCTCGCATGGTCGTTTGGGAAAGCCCCAGGCCTCCAAAGAAAATGGAGGCCGCACTGGTTCATGAATGTTTCGTACCTTCTGGGGCCTCCATTAAACCGTTCTGGTGGTGCCAGGGGTACTGCTCCCGGCAACGTTATCTGTGCTGGATTGACTGATGATGGTGTAGCGACGGATGGGGCGAATCCAGGCAATGGAGCCTGTCCCGCCTGTGTTTGTAGTAGCTATTTGCTTAGTTCATCAGTATGGTCTTTTGTGACTATTAACTCTCGTTTTATGGCATTGATTTCCTGCCGGGCTGGGTGCACCTCGGCACGTAATTGTCCCAAAAGCTGGGCTAACTGATCAGTTTCAGATGTCTCCATGATGCCCAGGTGGATAAGGTTTAAAGGCATTGTGTTCTGTTACGCTCACCTGATATCCCCGGGGGTGTCTGGAAGGCTCTGAAATCTGGAACCCTGGATGCGTAGTTACCCAGTGCTGAATAATGAATCTGCAATTACAGAAGGGAGGATTTGTGATAACTGTCTCTAATGGGTGAATCTCCCACCTCCCTCTGACCGATTCCCTTCCCACTGGGTTCTTTTCTCACCTTAGTTATTTGTAGGGTGAGCTACCTGTCCTGTGTTTCTTGTGCAGGGGCGCTTGACGTTTGTTGGTGAACTGCCCGAGTTGCTTCACTGGTGCAGTACGCCTTCCTTGGGCCCAGGCCTGCTGTGACCCCAAATCTGCTGGTAGGCAGGTAGTTTTGTTAATTGTAAGGCTTTGTTCCATTTATGGTGGGAATTTGTTGATGTCTTTATCTCCTTCTTTTCAGGTGCGAAGGTCTTGATGCTGGCATGCCGGATGGAGAGGCACGTTTCTAGGTAAGAGAAAGCGCGAAGCGCAGCGCCTTTATTGTCTTTTAAAGCTAACCTGTGTTTTCTTCTTCTTCTCCTCACAGGCTGCTGTGGTGCTGCGAGTGGATGAGAGCGCGGTGAAAAACAGGCCCCCGGAATCTTTTATGGTAAGTACAGCACTGTGCGGTTGTTTAATATTGAAAGCAAACCTGAATATGTCTCTTTTCCTTTGCAGGTGTTGCTGTGGTGCTCCGGGTGGAAGCGTGGCATAGCGCGATGGAATTCAGGTAAGACTGTTGGAATTCTATGTTTTGGAAGCGCACGTTCCAATATTGTTTTTTCCCTTTCTCTTTATTGCAGGTTGCAATGTTCGAACAGCAGCTGTGGTAGCGGTTCACCGGAATTCCTTAAGCTAGTACTCACAGGTGAGTGATGTTTCTTCTTCTCTTGGTTTCCACAGATTGCAGCCCAGTTGAGATGCTGAGTGCTGGATGGTGTTTTCTCAGGTAAGACAGAATAATCTTGTTCTTGTTCTTGCAGAATTACCGGAAGATGCTGAAGACCCGGAGCAGGACATGGTGAGCGTCACTCTGCTGGTTGCAGAATAACACGAAGCGTGTTCTGCAGTCAGGGTGTGGTTTATATTGCCCAGGTAAAGTAGTACCTGGGAAAGTAGTTCCAGTCCTGCCACACCCAAACCACTAGACCGCATGGCTTGGTACTTAGAACTAGACTGTGTGGGTGCTTCCATGTTGGATTTAAAGGCCATGTACATAAATGGGACCTAGTTTGAACAGCCCTTTCTTCATACATATGAGCCTGGCGACAAAGGCACCAGGACTGGCTCCAGGAGCCCTTTTGCAGTGGTTTTAAGGCCCTCAGGGTCCTGGTGGGAGCCTGCATGTGGAACAACTTGTGCCCCCTCACAGTGGTCATGACAGTAAGCCAGCAGGATAGTGTATACATGGTAATGGGTCATATCATCTGAAGCAAAACAGTGGCCAAAGTAAGTCTCCCTACATTCAAAGGTTCGAAGGATCTTGTTTAATCTATGGAGCAAGTGACCATGTGAATGGGGGTCCCAGTTGTAAGGGTAAGATTTTGGGGGTCCATTTTGGAATCAGGCATTCCCTTATGTTGAGCGAGTGATACTCATAGGAACATTCTTCTCTTCTGCCTCTTTTCCCAGTGACATTGGATCAGAAGTAGCTCTAGTGTCCCTGGGATACTGGTAGCCTAGAGTTGCTGAAGCTTATGCTTCCAAACCTGATAATACCAAGCATTATTTCAAGGATATTCTATTGTTAAAATTGTGTTGGACCCTTTGTTATCGGGGACACTGAGGCAAGTTGAACTGTGGTAGATTCTACATTGGTAAACCCAGCATATCTGGTCAGAGCTTCTCTGATGCCTACCAAGTTGGCTGATGGTCCCCTCTTAACTTCACAGAAAGGCATGTCACTCTCACAGTACATGGTGGAGTGGTCAGAATGCATATACATTTAAAGAGGCAAGATACAGGTAGAATTCTGAGGGAATGGACCACAGAGACCTAGGTTCTGTAGGGGACACAGCAGAGATACCACATATTAGGTCTCCAACTCAAAAGGCTGCCTTAGCCAAACCTTAGAAGCAGACTAGGCCAAAAGGGAAACTCAAGGCCAAGGAGACACATAATGAGAAATAGTGGATGAAAAACTCCTCACCTACTCAACCTAACACTGATGGTGGGGTTAGCTGACCAAACCCTTCAACCTAATGAGGAAGAAGGGTTGCCTAAAAAACGCAATCCTCCTCAGCACCATGAATTGCAGAGTTTACTTGTTGAAGTGGGTCCCTCTAGAGATGTGTTTAGTAAGAGTCACAGAGAGAGTGCCTATCTGGAAAGCATGCTTCTAGTTGGAGGGCAAATCCCATGGGAAGCATTACATTTATTGGGAAGGTGGGTAATTGTACCGTGAACCTATGTAGTCCACAGGGAGCAACCATAGATGGTGGTCCCTCAGCATGTGAGGACCTTCCTCCCGCAGCTGGCGCATGAAGTCCACCTTTCAGGTCACTTTGGTCTCAAGAGGGATAAAGAGAATTTACCCATGCATTTCTACTGGCCAAATATTGGATCCAAGTAGAAAGGCACGTCAGGAGTTGCAGAAATTGTCAGTTGTCTGGCAAAAATGAAAAGCAAATCCAGGGTGCATTGGTACCATTTCCTGTAGTGAGTGTACCATTTTCACTGGGGTTGGCTTCCCTAAAGACGTTTAATCAGACAGAGGTACTAACGTTATGTTAAACTATATCTAGATCATGTGGAAGGAATGTTTGGTGTCAGATACATTTCCATACACATACCATTACGACATATCCAGCATATTCTTCCCTTCTCCCCAGGGGAGAGTGAACCCCTTTGAGGCAAGGGATGTGAGCCCACTCACCAAGAACCTCCCTAGGGGTCTGGGCAATTTGGAGCTCACTGGGAGTGACTCCCCTCTTGGGGACAAGGACTCCCAGTCTGGAATACAATAGTAGGCCTACCTGAGAAATGGAAAGCCTCGCTGTTACTTCAACTTTGACTCCACAAAACAGTGACATTTCTTTGAATTCAAGTAATGTTATGTTATTTTATGTTATGGATATTTAAAGCATGCATTCACCTCAATGACATCATGGTGATTAAAGCAAGGGTGAGGCAGCGACAGGCTTAAAAAGATACAGTTTCCTTAAAGTGAAGCACAGCGACAAAACAAGAATCAGCTGAATGAAGCACCCGGGCCAGAGCATAAGGTCATAAAAAGTGCAATGGACCAGACAAAGGACCTCATCAAGAGTTGAGCGATAGTGTTATAGCTGCATTTAAGGGCTGTTACCACTGCATTTAAAGCGCTGGCCCAATCACGAGTTGGGCACTAAATGGCCCGTTTTACTTCCAGCTTTTTGCTGCAAGTGAAAATCCCATTTAGCACCATGTTTTCTGCGCAATTACCATTGCGCAGTAATTGCACAATTACTGCGCAACTGGTCCATTGCACTTTTTATGACCTTATGCTCTGGCCCGGGTGCTCCGTTCAGCCGATTAGCATCGGCTGTATTAGCGTGCAGTATTTGTGCTTAAAATGCCCCTTTGGGTCCAGAGGACCCAATGGGGAATGGGGATTTAACGTTAACGCCCAACCCAAGATCCGGCGCTAATAACACCTGATTTGCATGTGCTAACGCAATTACAGATGGGTGGTATCACTGGCCAGGATACCACCCTACTCATAATGAGGTCCAAAGTGCCTTGAACTGGACTTGCTTAGCAAAGTGGAGTCAATGAAGCTACCGTAATACAGGTGAAATATGGGCACACCTAGGTGTGGAGGTGGCAACTCTTGCTACGGAATTCTGCAAATCTTGAAGGCGCTGCAGTAAATAGACAGATTGTACCAAAAATAAGGCATTGCAATAATCCATAGTGGACAGAACAAGAGAAGACACTACAGGAGCTCTCCATTGAGAAGGAAGGTAAGGGTGGATCTTACGCAGAGTTTTATGTTGGAAATACCCTTTCTGGCAGTTTACACTAATCTTGAATTTAGCAGATATAGGTGCTAATATGTGTATCCCAAGATCTTTCACAGATGAGGAAGGGGAAGGAAAGGGTCCCAAAGCGGGTGGCCAAAAAGCAGAAGTCCAAACCAAAAGGCAGCCGCAGAAATAGGGCCCGCCCACCATCAGCACCTACGTTTTCTCCCGTTCAACTTATGCCAGTTGTTACACATCCATTTTCCCAAGCTTCAAGACATACTCGAAATCTGGTGGCTGTTTCCAGAAGACATATCTAAAACAAACAAGATTTGAGTATTGTCAGCATGAAAATAACAACAGAAGCCATGGGAGAAAAACATCTTAGTCAAAGGTTGAATATAATGTTGGTTCTCACCTGAACTCCGCAGTCAAAGAACAACAAGTGGCAATTCTTCCAAATCGTTGGCTCCAGATAATGCTGGATCTAGTCTGAGCACCACAGTCAAAGAAGAAGGACACAATCTTTTGTTTCAGATGACGAGCATAAAACCAAGAGGAACTTTCAATCAAAGAGAATGATTCCAATGCAGAGGAGAACCTTTGACGAGAAGATGTCTTGGAGGGAGGGTCCTAGCCACACTAGACTGCAGAGCTTATTGTAGCATGGAGAGCGATCAAAGTGCTCATAGCATGCCAAAAGTCTTGTGTTCTAACCAACCAGAAGACAAGGTCGGAGAGAGATGGAGACAGAGAAACAATCATCTCATTTGGTGGCATGATCACAAGGAAGCCATGGTGGGCCTTGGGCCTGGCACCAGACTACAGAGCAGAGCTTGGAACTCTGAGCTTGCACGAGAAGTGCATTCAAAAAGACCTGTAGGGGAAAATGCCATGCTAGACCACAGAGCCTGCAGTGGAGTGGCGAGCGATTGAAATGCTCATAAAATGCCGGAGGGCTGGCATCCTGACCGACAGAGAAGCTAAGGTCAAGAGAGAGACAGAGATGGAGAAGCAACCATCTCATCTGGTGGCATTACCACAAGGGAGCCGTGGTGGGTCCAGGGTCCAACAAATGATGCTTATACCATACAGCAGATAGGAGCCCTGAATTTCAAGCTCTGCACAAGAAACACATTTGCCACAGAGACTAGCTACCAAAGGGAAACAAACGCTCCCAAATAGAGAATTCCATTGACAGGGACCCACATTGATAGTCAAGGCTTGGGAATCCAACATGGTTACACGCACCTGACAAACCTGAGTAGAGGCACAGTAAGCCAAAGGGATAGGAAGCCTTGAGAAGCCAAAATACATTAATAGTACTGGCTGGAGAATCTGTAGTATTACAGAAGTCACAGGTATTACGGGAGCCTAGAAAACATGAACAGGCAGACACTGTACTGAGGCCCTATTCGAGTAAGCCGGGAGGGCCAGAGGACGTTGAGAAACCCAAGAAGAATGAACTTTAATCCACAAAATTGGGAAGAAAGTAAACCTGGAGGGTTCAGAACGGCAAGAATAAGTGAAGGGGATTGTCAGTCACCAAGTGGGAAATGGTGTAGCCACATTGGAGAAACCTTGATGTGTACGATAAGAAGAAATGCTATGTTAAGACTTGAGAATCTGTCATATGCAGCCTATTGAGGGACTTGAGAACTGTATGATATAAATCTATTGAACATAAGAAAACACTTGATGAACATATTCAAGAACTCGTTGGAACTGTGTTAATCAATTAACAATATTGTTTCATGGGAAGAAGGATTCCAGTATTGATGAACTTTCTAAAAACCTGCTTGGAGGAAATATCCAAGTGTTGTGCCAGGGAGCGGCCTTGTCCTGGACCCTTTCTTTTTTTGTTTGTTTATTTTTCTAAAGTGGTAGCCCTTGGATTTAGTTTATTAGGTAGGTAACATCCCTCATAGTGATTGGGATAGGAAGGCATTTTTTTCTTTTAATTTAAATAAAACCATTGAATATGACATTAAATCGCCCAACTCCTTCTTCTGGTTCATCACACCATCCACAAACACAGGGTCTTGTTGAGAGATTCAAAAAGCATGTTTGAGGTTCTTGAAGAGCCCCAAAAAGGAAGTGGGACCTTCTTCTACCATGCTTACATTTTTCCTACATAGAGGTGCCTAAAGAAGGGGTTGGTTTTAGCCCATTTGAACTTCTTTTTGTCAGGGGACCCTTAACTATAGTTAACGAAGAATGGGACCCCGCCCCCCCTGCTCCTACTCTTATTACAAATGTAATTGACTGTGAGCTGGGCTTAAGAAAGAGGTTGCCTCTTCTGATGGCTCAGTCCAATGACAAGATGAAAGCTGGAAAAGCACCAGTGAAACATTGGTATGACCAGAAAGCTTCACTTGTACATTTTTCCCCCAGACTAAGAAATCCAGATCATGAATCCCATAAGGCCTAAAGTTGTACAAGATACTATTTGGTAAGACTGGCCCTTACCGAATAGTTGAGAGACTAAGTGAGGTGAACAATTTAGTGGACATTGGAAGAGCTAATCAATCTCCCAAAGTGTTCCATGTAAATAGACTGAATGCATTCATCCCTACAGTTGAAATTGAGTCCCTGCTTCTTTCTTCACATAGAGAGGAAGAGGAATCTGAACAACTCCCTGTTCTGTTACAGGGTTGTCCTTCAGATGGCTCCATTGTGAGTGTCACATTGTCCCCTCAACTGACGCTCCAACAACAGGGTATGGTGAAAACTTTGCTTAGGCAATGTTCCCCCTTGTTTTCCCCAACTCCAGGCTTGACGCCTTGCTGTGGAAATAGTGTGACTACCAAATGTTTGAGTTACAGGATGTCAGACAAGATTAGATCATACATGAAGTCTGAGATCAACAAGATGTTTGATCTTTGGGTGATAGAGCCCTCAAACTGTCCATGGTGCAGTCCATTGGTATTGGTATCAAAGGCAGGCACTACAGATTTGATGTTCTGTGTGGACTATAGATCTCTTAATATTTTCACCAAGACAGATCCCCCTTCGCTCAAATTATTAATTGGTTTTAAAAGTGGGTGCTGCAAAGTAGCTCAGCACCGTTGACCTTACTGCAGGGTATTAGCCTGCGGGGGACAGTGTGCAGGTGTTTGCGCCTGGCAGATGTCCAGTCTGTCCTTGCTTTCCTTTGCTGTTGCTGTGGATGCTGAGGCCCCACCCAGCCAAGGATAAGATCTGTCTGGATCAATCACGAGGGTGAAACCAACGGGGGAAAGGGTGCATGTGTTTGCGCCTACAAGGGTGTTTGCGCTGCATCTGAAGCGTTGGAAATTCTTCCTAATGGATTGTTTGTTGATATGAGCGTCCTATTCCCACAAGGATTACTTGTGGGCATCCAACCTCTGCACTCGATTGATGGTGGAAGTCTGGAGCTGGGGACTGGAGAACGGACCAGGTGAGAGTGAATGTACACTAATCCCGAAATTCTGCCTTGTTGCATCACCTGCCTAAGTCTAACCAGTTTTTAGAAGGGAACGACCATCTGCAGTGTTTATTTCCAGCCTTATGCCTGATGTAATCTTAACTATGCACCCTGCGCTGTGCACCGGCTGCGTCAACCCTTGAGGTTAACGAGACTGCTGACATGCCTATGGTCTCCCCCCCAGTGCCAGCACCCATGCTTATGGCTTCTCCTGCAGCGCCTGGATCCACCTGACAAAGAAAAATGTTACTAGTAAAGAGGAAAATCCCAGTGACTGACTCACTGTTAACTTCATGCCATACTGACCCCAAAACAGCTAATTCTGCAAATTCAGCTCATTTAAAAGAAGTCGGAAAATGTCTACTCCTTTATTAGTGAAATTAACAACTTTCTGGGCATATCTGGATCTTCTCTCAGTTTTGATCCATGGAGGGACAGTGCTGCTCAAGACAATCATGCTCCCGGTAATTCTGAGGGTGTAAGTTGCCCTAGCCTACCTATTGAAAGCTCGGGAGTAGTGGGAACTGTGTGTGTTAATGTCCCTTTGGGACAACTCTAGAGGGAGTTACTAAACTTGAACCTGGGACTATCAACATTAGCAACACTGGCAGCTGGACAGCTCCCCTGTTCTCTGTACCCCCACTTGCTCGGGTTTCTGGTTATCTCGAGCATGGGAGCAGCTGCATTTGGACCTATTCCTACAATGTTACAATTCACAGTGGAGGGATTTCATCAAAGCCCAAATTCCCTGTCCCTGAGGAGCTTCCATGTCCCATTAAATCTAATCTAATCTAATCAGTGGGTAATGAGGGAAAATCCAAGACTGATTCAAAAAATCGTACCCACAGTGTGAGTACTCATTGCTCTGATCCCCGCCACAGACGTATTCAAGCGGTCTAGGGGTAGCTGGGGCCCCCGGGGCAACTATGACAAGCAGCAGGGTTACAACCGGGTTTGGTCTGGGCCCCCCGTATGTCACCAGTCAAAAGCAGAAGTCACATGGGTCTATTGGCAGGAGGGTCACTTTACCTCCATAAAGTCCCCAAACTGCTTTCAAACCAGTTTGAGCCCAGCAGCGTCCTCTTCAATAAATGCACTCATTTGATAGGAGCAGCACGGGGCTGTAGACTTATTCCAAGGGAGCCAATAGTATGATGCACCAGGATCTATGGCCAAGGAAATGTTAATGACTCTATAAGAATTTACTTTAGAAACTATGGTTTGTCTCTATTGAACTATAATAAGAGATGTGGACCTCCATTAAACTCTTAAATAGGACTAAGCCCGCTGGCCAGTGAAAATATGCTACAATGGCCCGCAACCTTGGTAGAAAATGTTGCCCCACTCGGGTTCAGGCCCCTGTGTCAGTTTGCCATGCCCAGAACTTCAAGATTTACTGTCAATTAAAGCCAACTAGCTATCATTGCATTCTATTAGTGATATTCAGACTGCTTTACTACTAAGCTGTGTTTGAATTTGAATAAGTATCCGGAACTTCATTTGGGGTACTTATATTTGTGTTTTATTTGATGTTGTGTTTGTAACCTGTATGGCTATGTGCCAAACTAAAGTTAAGAAGAAGTATTAGCAAATATCCCTGACAGAAAATGATGCCAAGGAGAAGATAGCATTCTCAACTGCCTGGGGGACTTTACGAGTTCAAAGGCATGTGCTTTGGTTTAAAGAAGATGCCTGCTGCATTTCAAAGGTTGGTTGATCATGTCCTGCAGAGGCGTTGCTAAGGGGGCTGCGGGGGCTATAGCCCAGGGTCTTTTGGTTATAGCCCTGGATAGAAGCTCAAGGGCTACAACCAAAAGGCTATAACTAGCCCTGAACCCCGAAATTGGATTACAGGCACTTCAGTCGGCTGACTTGACCATGAAATCTATAAAATGCCAGATTGGTCAATGTTCAGAGACCAACCTTGGGCATGATGTTGCTGGGGGCAGAATCCAGCCTTCACCAAGTAGAGTAAAAAGTTTTACAAGACTGCGCAAGTCCCAAAACCCAAACCCAGATGAGCACTTTCTTAATCCACACTGGGTATTACAGGAATTTCATGGATGGTTATGGAACCATAGCTGCCCCTTTGACTGCACTCACCACTACAAACTATTGCAAAAAGTGTATTTGGTCAATGGAGTGTGAGGAGGCCTTTCAGTGCTTGAATGATTCTCGTTGCCAGGCACCTGTTCTCAGGGCACCTGTCTAGCATAGATCGTTCATAGTTCAAATGATCTCTCTGACAATGGAATAAGAACCGTTCTCTCTCAGCTAGAGGACAAAGGCAGGGAACACCCTCATATGTTACAACAGTTGTCAGCTTAAGGGCAGAAAGTTAAGATGGGCAACAGTGGAAAAGGACTGTTTTTCCATTGGGTGGGCCATTAGGAAGCTGAGACCCTACCTCGCCAGAACTCACTTGATTTTTGGAGGTCGATAACCCCTTCGCTGTTTCTTCCCTTTGCCTGTTTTGCTCATCCTTTTGGGGCAACTGACTACTCACTAAAACTGTCAGTACTGAGTTTGTCTCTCTTTTGGAATTCTTGTATTTTAACAATTACACATATCACCTTATAGTGAGGTGCAGTTAAAATACTTTGTATTCGTATAATTGTTTTACCTGTTACGTATCTATGTACCTACCATGCTCGATTATTCATGCTTTGGAAGCCTTCGGAATGGCCCTGAACCATCTGGTGGACTGACTAGCTTCCTTTGGGCTACCTTGCAGCAGCCATCATTGTGCTGAGCAGAGCCTTGGGACTTGCAAATTCTTCAGCTTATGCCATAATTCACTTGCCCTCGTATCTTACAACAAGGGAAACTGTGCTGGAGCAGTTTCTGTGTTCATTACTCAAAGAACGCCTGCCACAGCATGACCATGGTGACCTCCGCTGGAACAATCTTGCTGTACTCCCATGAGGTGTCATGAAGTGTCTGAACTGGCGAAGTCTTCAACTTTTCTTCATTTGTGGGGTCTTCTTCAAGAAGCTGATTGGAATGATCTGGTAGAACCGCAACCAGCTCCCAACCCAAAAAGTGACCTCTGTACCCTCAACCCTGTGGCTTTCCTTACCCGAAACAAGGACGGAAGATTGTCTCCTCAGAGACCTGCAGTGTACCCTGGTTGAATCTGAGTCAGGGGGGTAAGTGAACATACCTGTTCTATCCCACCCCTCTTCCTCATAGAGTAACAGTGATGCCCTTGTCCTTAAAGTTGCCCTGGCCTGTTCTCTGGTCATAAGCCTGGGCTATGGATCCTTTCTTAGCACTTACATTGTGAATAGGATAGAGTGTGGTGCTTACTTGATTTGAAGTAATAGTGCCCTTAGTTTAAAGACCTTTTTGTGTACCACCACTGCCCACAGTTCCAAAGTACCCTCCCTGAAGCCACCATCGTTTTGAACTTGTGACATTTGGGCACAAGTCCCCATAAACTTTAGGGCTCGACTTCAAAAGAAAGGGGGAAGTGGGGTTGTTCTTATTCTAACTAGTCTACCTATTTTCCCACATCTGATTACTCACCTGTTGAACACTGGTCCTTTATTAAAATTCCATTTCTAATGGTGAAGTATATTTATGTAATTTGTGTTTTTTTTAACTTTAATTACCAGAGATATGTATATGCTTAGTGTGTTCCTAAAGATTAATTATTCTATTTTGATATTCTTACTGACTAGCTAGAATTATTGGTGTTGTTCTGTGTGGACTCATTGTAGCCATAGACCATGCTCACACTTTTCCTGAGACTAAGCCTTGACTGCTCATCCACCTACCTTGATTGGGTTTTGATTAACCTCTAAGTGTCTTGTATGTTTACCATAAATAGGGTGCCCTCCTAACGTCCTCCACCCAGGGCTTATTTTAGAAATCTATCTTTACTCTCATCCATACCGTGATGCACACCACATGCACCAACCTTACATCTGAAACCGGGCTGCCCAACCCCTCTACTGTACCCTTTCCTTGCATTTCCACCATACACTCTCCAACTCCAAAGTTCATTCATTCAGGCATTGTCTAACAATGAGCCTGGTGAATCAATAACTACATTGTCCTCCCCCTTTATTAAGTCAAGTATTGCCTGTTAGTTCTCCCCAGCCATATCCAATCCTTCTGTCATAAGGACTCCCACCGCCTGCCCCATATCCCTCAACAATCTATTTCTGTGACAATTGCATCCCCTCTGTTTTTGTCAGCCCTGCCTGCACCTCCCCCATTGCCTCAACCAGTGGAAAAGGCAAACCCTACTCTGCCCTTCCTGAGAAATCATCAAATGACGCTCCCACATGACCAAACACCAGCTCTCACTGCGGGAAAGTGGCACCTAATGTGCTCACAACTACAAGAAGTGCCCCATTCCCCTCTGTGGCTTCCATTTGGCCAACAACATACTTACCATGGAAGAAACCCACACTATCTTCCACCTCCGAATCCGTTCCCTGACTCCATCATTACAATTATTATTTTATAGAGTATGTCTGAAACTAAAGACAGTAACAACAAAGATAAGTGACTGACTAGGGCAACCAATTGGGTTCAGTTAAGGTTACAGTCAGTAAAGTAAGGGACATGAATGGAAAAAAGTCACAAGTCAGTGAGGGAGAAATAGAAAGCCATATACTATTAGGAATAGAAAAGGGAGAGGGCTTCTTTGAAATGTGAATAAATGAGATTGCATACAAAGGGGAAAGGGAATATTGAACTTTTACTGGATGAGGAAAAGCAGGGGTAAAAAGGAAAGATGTCAAAGAGAGATGAATAAACAAACATATGAATCCAGTTAATAGTGGCCAAAAAGCACACACATAAAATACAATGGCACACACTCCTCCAAAATTTAACAAAACCCATTTAAAATATAAATCTATCCAAAACACAAATTATAGTCTTGACTTTGTCTCCTAAGGCCTAACAAAACCCACATAAGAAAGTGAACATTATTTCGTAATTATGTACTCCTGGACCTCCCAAAGAACACCGAACCCTGCAGGGTTATTCAGTGATATGAAATGATATGTCATTCATATCGTGCTCAAACACAGGTGTTTCAGAGTACGGCAAGCAAAGGGAGGAGAACAAGGGAGAACAAAAACAACGATCTTACTAGGCCCAGTGACATTTAGAACGAGCAAGTGCATGGAAAAGGGGGAAAGTGTGTGGAAGGGGTAGCAGTGGAAAAAGTGCAAAACAGAGGAGGCAACAGAATAGATAATAAGTGCAATAAATAAATAAATAAAGGCACTGAAAAGTGGTAGTGCAGCCAGCAAGTGGCAAGTGCAAGAATAGTCAGAGAGGGTATGGGCCTCATTACGACCCTGGCGCTAAGTGGTTAACGCCACCGTAAAAGGCTGCGGCGCCGTTAACCACTTAGCACCTTACTACGAGTCCCTTTGCCGGACACGACCTTAACGGCTGGTCTGGACCAGCCGTTAAAGTTGGGACCCGCAAAGGCACCTCGCAGGCAATTACGGTACCACAATTTGTGGTACCATAATTGCCGCCTTCCCCATTGCCATTGAGCCCTATGGGGCAAAAATGGGAATGGGGAAGGGCCATGGGGAAATGGGGAAATACCGCCCCGCCAACCTTGGAATGGGGCGGTATTTCCCCATTTCACCATGGCGGACTCGTTACAACACCGGCACCAACCATGGTTTAGCACCGGTGTTGTAATGAGAGCCTATATCTGGTAAGTGCAGAAGAGGAATGGGGGACTGTATGGATACAGATACAGATCCCAGTGCAAGGGGTGGCCGGAGGCAGTGCAGGAGGGAGGCAGGGTGAAGCATGTACCTGGGCCCGAAGGACAGAGGGTGGCTAGGTGTACGGTGCCGAGAGAAAAAAAAAACAGATCAGCAGGGGAGAAGAGGGGCAAAGGCAGAAGCGAAGAGGAAGGTCTTAATGTGCTTCTGGAACCGGAGATGGTTCTCCTCAAGTTTCAGGGTGCCCAAGAGGCTGTTCCAAAGGAAGGCCCCAGCCCAAGACAGAGATCTGCCTCCAGCTCGTTTCTTTGAAAAACAACTGCCCCTGAGGGAGTTAGAAGTCGAGGAGCGAAGGGCTCGAGAGGGGAGGTATTTACAGAGGGATAGTTGAATGTATTTTGGACGCAGGCCTCAGAAAGCCTTGTGGACAATGCAGAGGGTTTTAAATTGAATCCGTGCATCCACAGGGAGCCAATGAAGGTATTTCAGAGCTGGAGAGATACTATCCCAGGGCTTGAGGCTAAGGACACATTTTGCAGTACTGTTCTGGATTAGTTGTAAAGGGCGTAGAGTGGAGGCAGGTAGATTTAGAAATAGGCTGTTACAGTAGTCCAACCTAGAGAGAACTAGAGCTTGGAAGACAGTGACCTTCTGAGGGAAGGAAAGGAAAGACAGAGTACCTCTAAGCAGGTGCAGTAAGAAGTTTGACTTTTTAGAGAAGTCAGAGATGTGTGCAGAGAAAGAAAGTGTAGAATCAAAGATGACCCCAAGATTCTCATCCTCTGAGGTAGGTGTAGGAGGAGGGCCAAGGGAGCCCATCAGAGAGTGAGGGGAAAGGATGGTGAAGGTGTACTAATGAGGAGGATCTAAGTCTTGTTGGCATTTAGACAACAATCGCTGGTGGCACACCAATTCTGAATGGCAATTAGGCAATCAGAGATGAGGGAAGGAGAGGAGGTGTCAGAGGGAAGCCTGAAAATAAGTTGGGTGTCATCAGCATAGCACTGGAAGTTTGAGCAGAAAATGGAAATGCAGTAGGCAAGGTTTGCCAGGTATTGGTTGAAAAGCAAGGGTGAGAGGTTAGACCCCTGGGGAACAATACAAGTAGAGAGGGAGATAGAGGATAGGAAGGACCCAAGTTGTACCTGGGAGGCTCGAACAGAAGGAAAGAGGTCAGCCAGGCAGGTAGGCCCACCGAAGAAACTCTGTGCGCCCAAACACACAAGGTAGTTTCAGGCACAATTATTGGGATCCAAGGCGTCTTGTGAATATTGGGGTGCATATTCATTTTGAGCTGCAAGCAAGACAGCTAAAGGTTCACACATCCTAACTCTTGAAAACTGAAGCTCACCAGATTCTTCTTCTGATGACTACACTGTTGCAAGGTCCTATTCTCTTCTGCTGTGTTGCACCTGATCATTTGGTTCCTTTCTTCTATCAGGTTCTGTGTTCTTCAAACAGAGGCAATCGCAATCCTGGATCTGATTTTTTTTATTCACATTTGGTTTGTCTTACCTGAAATTGCTGCATGTTGTACACCTTACTTGTAAAGTGTGCCATCAATGAAAGAGTATTCTATGGTCCTATGTTTTTGCTTATGGCATTATGGGGCTAATTACAATTTCCCCAGACCAGAAAAGATTTGGGTAAAATTGCTGGTAATTACGGCACCAGCATTTAAACTGGACCACAGAAATACACGTTTGCCGGTGAGGGCCACAGATAGACTGTGGGGCCTGACCAGCCAGTAGATCAGGCTCCCACTGGCAAAAATGCAGCAATGACCACGATGGAGTCCTCTGGGACTTCATGGAATCGGGAGTTAACGCCATTCCCATTGCCTGTAATATCCCGGTAATAACAGGATATCAGGCGGCGGGAATGCTGATTCCATTTTGGTGGCATCCCTCAGGAATTACCAGCGGGATACCACCAAACCCCGAATGAGGTCCTATGTCTGTGAATCATAAAGACACATATATTTATTTATTTCATTTGTTGACAGTGTCCAGACCCGCAGGAAAAGTAACTAGAGCTGTTGGAAATCCTTATACATATTTGTTAAACAACACAGTCATTTTTTCTAAAGGTTAAATACAAAGGCACTTCTTGGATACAAGGAGGGAGGGCATTCTAGGGAGAGGGTGCTATGACAGTAAATCACTCTCCACATGCTCTTTTTCTGGTGTATCTTGGTGTAGCTAAAGCCATGGTGGTAGTGGAACATAAGTCACGTGATTTGGCACTTTTGGAAATGCGCTGGTGGAGGGAGGTAAGTGCATTGTTGTGGATGCACCAGTGAGTCATCAATACAACTTTAAACTCAAGCAGGCTTCGAAAGGCAGCCAGTGAGTCTCACACCTCACTTGAGGGATGGAATCCGTTCGCATCATACCCAAGCTGCCTGAAGGGCGTTGTTTTGGATCAGTTGAAGTTTGATTATGTTTTTGGTAGAGGTTCCCGAGAAGATGGCGGTACAATAATCCAGTTTGCTGCAAATGATTGCTCTTGCTAGCGTGATGCAGTTATCACAGGACAGACATTTTCTGCTGAGATTGATGAGCTTGATGTAGTATGCGGCGAATGATGCAAGGGACTTAACATGTTTTTCATGAAAAGTTCTGCATCTAGGTACATGTCCAATTTTTTCACATGGCTGGAGACAACAGTGATGTTGCCATCGATTGAGAAGGACACAAAGGCCGGGTCCAAATGTTTGAGTCAGCGCAGGGATCCTACAATAAGGAGCGCTGTTTTATCATCATTCAGGCACAGATGATTGTCTGCCATCCATGCTTGGATGATAATATAGACCCGATTGATATTAGCAGAGTCTAGGATCTGGTTTCCAGTGAGTTTCAGTAGGATTTTGGTGTCATCAGCAAAGTTTGTGCAGGGAATTTCAAGATTGTCATGGTGGTGGTCAAAAATGAGCTTATTATACAGGGCACCATATGGTACAGGGATAGGGCCAGCTGCTTCAGATTCAGTGTCAATCCTGGAGGAGCGCTCACTGCGAAAGGAATCGACCAAACTGGCAGATTTTCTGGAGAAGTTGATTTTAGAGGTAAATTGCTGACAGAGGATGTTGTGGTCAACAAGATTGAAGGTTGCAGAGAGGTCAAGTAAGGAGGAGGATGTCGACCTCTCAGCCATCGCATATGCTGTCTAGCTGGGTCTTGAGGTCAAGGAGGTTGGCCTCAGTACTGTGCCTGGGTCTGAAGCCAGATTCGCGCAAGCCAAGAAGGTTATGGGTCCCCAGGTGGGTTTAAATTTGGGTGTAGGTAGTTTGTTCAAGAATTTTAAGAAGGTATGGTTCTGCAGTGATAGGACGGTAGTTGGTAGGGAAGGTCGGTTTTTTAAATAAGGTGTAACCCAGACTTCTTTAATAGCTTTTGGGACAGAGCAGGAGACAAAAGAGGCATTTGTGAATTTAGAGATAATAGGTTCGAGGGGGTCAGCACACATTATGATAAGATACTAGGGGCAAATATCTGCTTTGAAGTTCAATGGTTTGAGGCACTGAATGATGGTTTGGGTGTCGGATGGTGTGACTAGGAGAAGTGGAACAGGAGCGAGGTGGTCATGGTGGAATCTGCTTGGTGAAGTGGAGGCACATCCTTGGCAGAGAGCATATATATTTTGAGGATAGTTTTGTCTCTGAGATTCTGGATTTTGTTGGCCAAGGCTGATTGGGCGAGTGTGCACCAAGCTTTATCTTTCAGGAACCTGGCGTTGGGAGGTGCTGGGGATTTACGTTCCTTGAAGATTTTCAACCAATAAAACATTATTTCAGCATTAAAAACCATAAAAGCATAAATAAAATACATTTTCATGGAACATGATGCAGACAAAAATTGATAGGATCACAGTTAAAAAAGGTTAATAACATGCAATTCAGTTATATAAACTCAACATACCCACAAGATCTGTACTAAAAATCAAAGAGCAACCCTCAGTTTTCATAGATTTTGAAAAGTTCCCTGGTGTTTCTCTGGCTTCCCTTGTTCTGGTGTTATAGATTCTGGATTTGACAGCGATGATTGCTGCTCTGTAGGTCTTGGCCCTGGAGAGAAAGACTACTTTGTGTTCTAAGGAAGGGTTCTTCCTCCAAAGGTGTTCCCGGGCCTGTTTATGTCTGCGGAGGGTGAATACTTTGTCAGTGAACCATTTATGATTAGTGGGCTTTTTCTGTAGACTAGTTTGAGGATGTGCGTGTGGGTTAGGTGTGTGCATGAGTATGGCATTATAAGCAGTGAGGATGGTTTCAGGGTCATTGCTGTACAGCAACGATGCGAGGGAATTACCATGGTTGGTTCAAGCATCTCCTTGGTGACTTTGCTAGTCTGCCTCGAAGTTATGGGGAGGCGGTTGGTGGCTTTGTGTGCTGTCATGATTACCAGTGTTAGATTGAATAGGATCAGGGAGTGGTCTGTCCAGGGTAATGGGTTGATAGTGGTGACTGCGTTAAGGTTGAAGTTCAGGATCCAGTCAAAGATCCGACTTTTGGTGTGGGTGGGGGTGATGATGACTTGAGCAAGGTTCATCTCTTGTAACGTAGCACTGAGGGCAGCAGCCGTGGTGTTAGTATGTCTTTAAAACCAAGATTAAAATCACTGAGTAGTATACGTTTGGTGTTAGGTTTGATAAGGGGTGTAGGGGGAAGAGGGATGTCAAGTTCTGAGGAGTTGAGGTGATTGGGCTGGCGATAAAAGGCTATGAAAATTAAGGTGGTTTGGGGGCATGAATCAATTTTGGTGAGCAGGAGTTAATTGGAGTTGATTTCAATAATAGATAATATCTGTAACTCTGGCGTACTCTCGAGTAGACCATGAGAGGGCTATTCAATTCACAAAGAAGTTACTGTAACGCTACCTTACTCCTGAATTGATCCTAATTTACCAGGTGTTTGTCATCAGTATGTCAGAGATAAGCATATGTATCGCTTTGAGAATGACATAGCATGCTCTAGTTTCAAGACAAAGCAAAGGAAAGTAAATTCATTGTGAATTGGTTCCGTAAGACTTTACTCCATATGCAGAATTTTGCTGAAGATAGAAAATACTTTAGGGCCAATACACAAACATTCATTCTAGAAAAAGTGATCACTTCTGAGTAACGTACTCCAAAATTAGAAAATGACTTATTCATAAAGGATTTTCAACATTTGTGTTGGCTTACTTTAAGACTAGGAACTCTTGGTGTACCCACGGATGTGTTAGCCAGATTTGGTTAAGCCAATGGATGTGTCTGACTTTAAAAAAGCTACACATTCACAAAGGTGAAACTTCCTATAAAATTACAAAACTTAACAGTTATCTCAGAAACCTTTGCAAGCAAGCTATGCTTAAATGCATAGGCTACAAATGTATGTGTTGAATGTAAGTTTTGAAAGTATATGAAGAATATGTAAATGTTTGGATAAGTGGAGGAAGAATGGATACAATAGTGAAAAAAACACAGATGAGCAAGGTCGCTCCAGCCGGGTACCACACAGAGGTAAGCTGCACACCTACGCTCCACCCGACGGCACATTATTTCACTTGCGAGCATTTGGCTTTAATCACTCTACCTCTGTAGAATGTTACGGTGTCACTCAGCTATTTTTACCACCCAGTCTCGCGAAGCTAGACAGCCAAGCTAAGGGCACTTGCATGATACCAACACATTGACTCGTCGTGCTTGAGACATGCCATCACTCAGCGCGCACACGTTTTTCCTCCTCGCTCATTAATGTGAGCCAGATACAAGCACGACCGGACCTTTGTCATCCGCGAGGTTCCGTCATCCAGCCTGATTCACGCCACATTGACACTGTGAATCCACCACCTCGCTCTAACTGATTACTTCACGTATAATGAACGGCATTCTTACATGTCGATTCACTGCACACACCGGCAGACCTTCTGTGCACAATTTCACCAGTGCGATACAACGCCAGCACTGTTTTGTGCGCCCCAGGAACTGGAACTCAACGCTTAGTCCCTGTTACTTTGTCTCCCCACGGAGACGTCCACCATGATCCCACATGGATCCTTCTCTGTATTCAATACGCCCATCCTGGTTGGACAGTCTTCCGCCTACTGGATATTATAGGTAAGATTCCACGCCTATTCTCTGTGGCACCATTGTGGCCATTTTTGAATCCATACTTAGCTTTCCATACATCTGTTTTCACAGGAATTATGAACTCAAGGAATAATATTACCACCCACCTCGGTGTACGCAGACACTAAGATGTTTTGAGCAACTGTGCTCACCGGATCCGTTAAGCACCGGTTTCCTTTTCTCTAACATATTCATTTACATCTGGTTTTGCTAGACTACTACAGAACCACTATCTCCTGACACACTTTTTTTTCTGTTTACCCAACAGACCACATAGGATACTCCCTTCCTAAAGAATCCCTCGTCCTGATGAAGGCCTACTCCACCGTAGCTCACAAAACTACCTTTGAAGATGGCCGACACACTGTTGTGCTGACATATTTGTTTGTGTTGTTTCAACTATAGATTGTACCCATGCCATTGCGCCAACCACTGGATTAAGTACTTCATTAAATTCTCAATTTTCCTTCCCAAGGAAAACTGAGAGAATGTACATGCCTAAGTAACCATGTCAAATATTTCACATTTGATTACTGCAACATAGGTACCATACCTTGTATATATTAACAGTGAATATCCTATGTCCTACAAACGTTATTTGTATTAATACACCCACTGCATATGAAATAAACCCTGACTGCAGTATACAGATGTCGTTATAAATTCTGTGTCCATCATTAATGAGGAGACTAGATCAGGTTATAGTGTTTCTCTTGTCTGCATCAAGACTCTCATGACCTTGCTCATCTGTGTTTTTTTCTACTATTGTACCCACCTGGGCAGAGCAAGGCATTAACCAGGCGCCCAGATAAATATAATGAAGAATGGGTAAGTAATAGGTAAATATTGTGAAGTTAGAGGTTAAAAGTTGACAAGTGTTTTTTTGGAAAAGGTATTTTTTTCCAGTGTCACCGAGTGCACGTTTCTTCATTTGGGAGCAGATTTGGAGATGAACCAGCATGTTTTGTCAGTCGATTGCAACTTGCACAGATTATCCGACTGTAGTATGTTAAACATGATTACTTTGTGAATACTATTTAAGGGTGTAAATTGCAACTATCCATACGAGTAATTTGTACTATGGTAACTAAAATGTATTTTACAGCCATGCAACATATACTAATACTTATTCACAGACAGAATATTTGTGCAACATTTTACTGGCTGGATTACAGAATGTTCGAGATTAAAAACATTTTCCACAGCAGAAATACAAAAACAATCCTGCAACACTATTTATTTTCTGGAATACTCTATTTTGCAAAACTTGCTTGCTGCTTGTGAGGAAATGCTCCATTGTACTGCAAGTACGCGTGTGATCTAAACACCCATTGGTGTGGATGCTTCTGTTCTCATTAATGTTTAAGAAAAGGTCGTTCTCCATTTGTTCTTGCAATCTTTTTTTGTTTTCATATTTTGCTAAAAGTCTTTAATGGCCTACACAGAAATAAGCCACACGTCTTGTTTATTTACCTAGCATGCATGTGTTCACTTATTGATGAATTCTGGTTGTAAATATAGCAATCTTTTTCATCTTTAAATATATGATGAACCATTATATACATGTGTTTATGTTCTAATTCTGCGTCCAAATATGCACACACTTCCCTCGCCTTAAATGTTTTGCAAAGAAAGTTAGAACAATATGTTAATTAAACAAAAAACGAAGATCTACTTAATGATTCCACGCTGATAATCGTGTGTTATGGGATAACCCTTAAACCGAGATAAGTCATATCTTAAACTGGTCCGCATTTAATTATTTAATAATAATAGCAATATGTCTATATTCATCGAATGGGGTGATCTACAGTAGACGAATAAAATGTATGTTCATCTGCCTATTACTACGGTAATTAGATGAGATTTCTTGGCAACAAAATATATTTGCAGATGACCTCCGTATTCTGCAGACATTAACATTTCCCTACTTCAGCAAGTACTAATTGCTCACAGAGGTGCGGGTTGCAAAATTGTATTCTTTTTAAGTCATTTATTCTATGCAGAAAAAAAGCATGTGGATAAAGACACAAAAATGCCCATGCAGTACATGTTTTATAGGAAATTCATGAATTACATTACACACTTCCCTTTTTCTCGACTAATTATATCCTACAAACAGCGGTATGTTTAACAGCCTTTTATGTTTCCTAGTGTTGCTTTTATCATGACAATCATGTACCTTTCAGAAAGGGACACACTCATTAGTCGGCTTTCATAAAATGAAATACATTTACTTGCCAAAGGGAAATAAATATTCTTAACACGTGGAAATGTGATGTCAATGGAGGAGGTAACAACCACTAATGCAGTGTCATTTCCATTCTCCACTCTCATAATACAATCTGGTGTCACAGTCATTTAGCACCTCTGCTGGCCACTGCTTTGCTATGTTTTCTGTGCATTAAGCTAGTCAGCACCTGCTGGGAGTAGTTACCTCCACCACTTGCTGAGTTACTTGGAAGGTGTGTTAATGTTAAAGGTATTTGTACTGCGAACCATCACCAACAAAGTGGTCCCCAGGCGCTCTGGCGGATCTGAAAAGGAGGGTGTGAAATAAGAGGGGATTTGGGGGGTTAGTAGCTTGTAGTGGAAATAGGAAATTGAGAGTTGTGATGTCCTGTTGGCAGCTTCAATTCAGTTTGCACCGTTCGCTGAGCTTCAGTGCGTTTTTTGGGTCGGTGCAAATTCCCATGTGCTGTTGTGCTGGGTTATGTGTTGTTAGTCTCTTGTTGTAATGTGGAGAAGTACGTGTGGATTGCTGTGCAGAGAAGTGGCTGTTTGAGTTTCTGTATGAGAAGTGTATGAGGAAATTTGAAGTTTTAGAGTTGGGTTAGCAGGTTTTTTGGGTTTTCCTTACTTCTTTGTCTTTGCATTTCTTTGCTTAACATCTATGGTTATCCTGCATGATTGGAATTGTTGTTTGGACACCTAGTTGGTAGGGATGCTGAGGAGTGGCAGTTTCCTCTGTATTTCTCTAGTTGTATGTGTACCTGGCTTATGCAGGTGTGTTTCCCCCGCCCTGGGGTTAGCAAAGTTTAGGTTGGAGGATTCAGGTCTCCCTCTGCCCCACCGTGTGGGATCCTTACCTACCTAAGTTTCTGCTGTCAACTAGCGGTATGTGGGCATGGGTGATCAGGGCGTCCCCCCCATCCTCTGGTTAGGGAAGATTAGGTAGGGGCCATGGGTTCCTCCCTGGGATTCTTGTTTCCTGCCGGTTCTGTGCTTCGTAGTCGTTTCCTTCTGGTTCTCAAGATGGCAAACAATGAGAAAGTAATACAATAAATGGGGATCCTGGTTACGGACCTATTCTACCCAGGTAGGTACATATTCAAACAAACAAATGAACAGGGTCAAGGAACCCAAATACCACACACAATCCTGTTGTCAATTCAAAACGTTTATGCAATGGTCATTGCTCATGTGACAATTTTGGCAGGGAGGGGAAAAAAACTGTGGAAAGACAGACAAACGATCCTACATAATCCTAATATTTCGAAATAAGTCTATTGTACACTCTCTACCCCCTGTATATATTTGAGAACATGTATGCACATCACCAATCGGATAGGTATCACCTCTGTCCCATAACCAAGATGACTGAAGTCAAATTTGAAAGGGGATTGAGTAGAGTAGTGTTTTGGATGATAAGAGCAGTGTTGACATCTTTGCATTGTGATCTATCTATTAAGAAGTACCATTTTATAGCTAAATGAAAGGAACATTCACTAACCCTTGATTGTTTGCTCTTCAGATACACATCAGGCCAAGAGTATCTATGCAGATATGATATGATGTGGTACAACGTGATATGACATATCATTTGATGATGCACCGCTACACAAGTGTTTCAAGGCGCGAAAAAGAGGCCATCTATCTCTGTGTGCATTTATCTTTAAGTTATGTGACAAGCAACTACATGTTGTCCCCCACAACCCAGAGTCGACTATAACACCTTGTTGTCCTAGGCTTTGATACATGACTATTCTTCAATCTTTTTTAACATCTTGCAGTGTGGGGAGGGAGTGGGGGCTGCACTTCCTCAAGAGTGGGTCACAAAGCATCTATGAATTTCAGAGCTCTATGTGCGAAGTGTGTTATTCAATGACCCCCGCCAGGACCGGCCTGTGAATGAAGCTTCCACAATACTCCAGTTGGTTTGGCCATTAAAAGTGGCACATCACAAAGAAGGAGTTTGAGTGGGGAAGGGTGGGTGACTCCATGGCTCTCCAACGTCTGAGACTTTGTGTCCAACATTTATTTTCTTAAACCGTGTTACACCAGAGCAGGGTCCTGGTCGAGTTTGCAGCCCCTCTAAACCATTCACATCACACTTTAATGTGTACAAGCAGATCCCACTGAGTGGCATAGCACAACACTTGGGGGCCCCCCTGTGAGCCATTCTGAGAGGGCCCCCGAACTACTTTCACAAAGCACAGGGCATGCCACACACCGGGCCGGCCCGGACCACCACATGAGTGCAATGTCCATGATGATTATGCCACTACAGAGACATGCACTACTCCAAGTGAAACAAGTAAATATGTTTTTAATCAAAGCTTACATGTTTCACCTAGCACAGAAAGAAGGGGTGGTTCCTGCTTCCAAAATGGTCCCAAAATATATCACTGGCGGGTGTAAATATTTGCCACAAATATGCTATTCTACTGTGCATAGCAAGGGGCCCAAACTAACCAAAATGGTGGTCAGGGGATTTCTCCCCCCCCATGAGGACATGTTTTGAATAATGGGTTAACATGGTGCATTACACAACACACTTTATGTGAAAATGTGGGTAGAAGGCCAGACAGTTTGATACGGTTTTGGAGGGTGTAGGGTAACTCATAGAAAAAAAAGTACATTAGATGCAATTCACCAAAAGTTCACAGGTACAATTCTCAATGCATTGTCATGTCAGTCCCTTCAATATATGCCAGTATAAAAAAATATTTTCATGCTGGCTGTGCCCATACATGTCCATGCTGGCTCCACCAACATATGCTAGTATTCCCAAATAAGAACATACTCATGCTCGCTTTGAGATTTTTTTATAGTATCATTACTGGCACTAGGCACAAAGCTGGCTCTGCCAATATATGCCAGGACTCCTATATAAGAAAATACTCTAGTTGGTTTGGCCATTAAAAGTGGCATATCACAATAAGAAAACATATCCAAACGGGTTCCAATGTAAGCCAATCTAGACTCATAAGAACACTTATCATCCTTGCTTCATCATAGATGCTCAATTAATAAAAAGGCATGCTACAGTAAGAAATATACAGGCCGCTACACCAAAATGTCAGTCTAGCGAGGTAATACTCCTTATCATGCTTGCTTTATCAAAGATGCTCAATTAATAAAAAGGCATGCTACAGTAAGAAATATACAGGCCGCTACACCAAAATGTCAGTCTAGCGAGGTAATACTCCTTATCATGCTTGCTTTATCAAAGATGATGAGTAATAAATATCATGCCACAGTAAGCAATGGGGAGACTGGCTGTACCAAAATGCCAGTCTTGCCAGCTAATGACACACATGAACCTGGCTTTGCCCAACATATCAGTAAAACATGCAAAGTCAATAAAGGATGTGTCAAAAATGCTCTAGTGATCCCCAGTGTCCCAGGGCCATACACACACACTCAGGCATCCCCTTTCATCTGCCCATACATCTCCTCTCGTATTTATTCACACTGCATTCACCACACATGCAAAGTGGTCTCCACTGCATTCACACACTCAATAACATTCATACCCATTCACCCACCAATCACTCACCCATAGAACGCCTCTCATATACCCTTACACTGTCACCCACCCACCCAAAACGTTTACACACACACACACACACAAACACACACTCACATTCCTACTCACTCACCCACCATTCACTCACCATAAACCTCTCACTTCCATTTGCACTGCGTTCTCCACACAGGAACGCACCCACCCACACAGAACATTCAAACACATACTATCACATTCCTACTTTTTCACCCACTACTTACTGACCCATTCCTCTTCTCTCGCATCCACTCACACTGCATTCTCCACACAGACACGTACCCATCCAGAATATTAAAACAGACAATCACATTCATACTCATTCACCCACCAGTCACTCACTCATACACCTTCTCTTACATCCACTCACACTGCATTCTCCACACAGACACGTACCCATCCAGAACATTCAAACACACACTACCACATTCATAATCAGTCACCCACCAGTCACCCACTCATTCACCTTCTCTTACATCCACTCTCAGAGCATTATCTACACAGGCACACACCAAACCACTCAGAACATTCAAACACACACTATCACATTTCATCTAATTAACCCACTCCTCACTGACCCATTGCACATACATACATCTGACACGCATTTCACACATGCAAAATACATATCACATTTAAAAAAAAACCTTCTACCTGTTTTTCCAGCTTCAGTCTGTCACTCAAGGCCACCCTCATCTCCTCCGTGGCTGCTCACAAACAGGAACCAGGAAGCTGGGAGAGCTTCATCGTTCCTGTATATGAGCCGAGAGGAAGCCGGAGGAGAAGGGGTTGGAGCTGAACATGGCATGTGACACGTACCACATGTCACAGTCAGCTCCAACCCCTGGCGAGTGCTTCCTTCTCGCACTGAAATGCCCGGCCCAGCTTTCACCCTTATGGTGTGGCAGAGGCCCCTGCAGCGCTAGAAGCAAGGGAGAACACTGGGGTCAGGGCTGCGACCCCTGGCGACCCACATATGACGTCTCTGGCATGGCACTGTGAGCCACGTACAATTGCTTTTATCAATTTGCAATGAGCACAGAGGAATATTGTCACAGAATACCGTGAATGCTGTTTATGCCATTGATAGAGCAATGGAGATAACTTGGTAACAGCTTGTTGTATGAAAGTTTCATTATTTTAATGTAATGATCTCAACCAAGGTATTACATGATTTACTGGTTAAATATCAAAGTACGATTGAAGAGCTACTTAGTCACAGTGTGGATAGGTGCCTATAACTAACCACCAGGCCAAATGTTCTTGAATTGGTCAGCATTTAGGAAAGATAGAATTTTAAATGTTTAACACAAATTCGTTTTACTATAATTCCTTTGAAAACTGTTGTTGCAAGGTGGTAAACAAATCCATCCCTAGAGAAGCAGTACATTGCCAGTATACACCTGCTCTTCGCTTTTTCCTTAGGACACACGCAGTGAACGGAAGATGGGCATTAATGCAGTTTTTACTCACATTATTGGGTATGTGATGCACTCGAATAGAAGGGTTCAGTGAAGGCATTTTAATGTGCCATGTCTTTGTTTATCATGAAAGCGGGATATTTGGAGTGTTCATGCTTTGTTGTATCTCAATATTGATTGCATTTATTATGCAAATGGTTACCACTGGAAATAATTGATGTTGTTATTTTTTTATTATGACGGATGCAATTATATGATAGTTCTGCTCTTATTTGAGCTATGGTACTCCAGAAATAAATATTTGACAGACAAGCTGAGCACTAAATCTGCTGCATTGTATATGTGCCCCACCAATTTACTTGAACCTTCCCACACCTTCCCAAAAATTCAGAGAGGAGCACTGTGCCAGCCAAACCTCTACACATGCAGTGGCACAGTCAAACCACCAGAAGAGCTGCAAAGCCTTGGTACAATGTTCCTGCAACTGCTGCAAACAGCATTGTCCAGAAAAAGATGTCAGCTGCTTGTTCATAGTGGCATGCCAGTACAGTGGTGAAGAGCTGAACAGTAGAGAGTATAAACAGCATGCGAGAAGTTAAGCAATGAAAACATGCCCATTGTATGAGGGGAATAGACACACCCACAAGCACCTCCTTCATAATGGGATTACGTCAATTCTTGATAAGAATGCACAGCTCTATGTGTGCGAATGCTTTCTTATGTCATTGACTCTCAGGTAACTTCCTTCTTAATCTGCAGTACTGTGCAGTCCTCATTTAGGATAACAATTTAAGTATTCATGTATTTATTTATGTATGTATTCATTTATTGTTGACTTGCAAGTTGTAAGCTGTGGTATGCAGAATATGTTGTGAGGGAAGGGGAAGACAAAGGCAAAGGGAGAGAAAAGGGCTCAAAAAAGCTCATTTTCATTTCCTAGTAAATTCAGGTCTCGAGGGAGAGAAAGGTGTAGAATATCTCAAGCTAAAAGTCAAGCTGCTTTAAAATGGCCGTATTCGCAAGGACTGTACTGAACTCAGCAATTGTTGAATGCCGAATAACGCAAAGGCTCTTGGAGTCCAGGGCCTCATCACAAGTTGGGCGGAGCAGTAAAAATGCAGTAGTAACGCTATTATCACTGCATTACAGCTCCAACCTAACTGTGAATTGGGTGGAAAGTTTGAGATTTACCTCCAGGTTTGAGCTGGAGGTAAATTAGGCCACTTTCCGCCCTTGTTCGGTGTTATCAGCACCGCAGTAATAGCACCAAAAATACCCCATTGTGTCCAATGTTCCCAATATGAATGGAGACTTACTGCACCAGCGCAACTCAGGATCTGGTGTAATAGCGCTGGACCAAGTTGCAGTAATGCTAATTGCATTGGGCGGTATCCCAGCGGATTTACCGCCAGGATACCACCTAGTTGTGATGAGGCACACAGAGTCAGTATGACTCAGCTCTGCAATATCTCTCTGATAACATGAACCAAAATATCCTGAGGAGAATGGGAGTTCAATACCTGCAGCACAACATCCCCTCCAGAGTGGTGGAGCCTTTCTGCAACTGTCAAGTTGCCATGTATGGCTGCTTGAGGATGTGATTCCAAAGCACCTTTAAGAAGGTATGCAGACTTTCTAAGGATTTAATTGTTGGTGGTAGGCTCTTCCTGAAGGAGGTGATCTGAGTGGAAATTATATGATCCCAGGTTATACTGGCCAACACTAGCAATGCTCCATTCTTTTGAAAGATTTGCAATGTGTGAACAAGGTAATTTGGATAGCAGAAGTCTGCCTGTTGCAACAGTCAAGCCTTGTTAGCACCACCACTTTTGTGACGTCTACCTTATGTGGAGGAAAGACAGGATGAATGCATGCATATACAGTTGGTAGTGACATCGTTCATCTATAAATTAAAGGATACCTTATGATCGAAGAAGATGTCTATGTTTTGTCTTTCTGTCAATTATATTGGGGGACACAAATATGGTGGCCAATTAAAATGAACATAGAGGGAACCCTTGGACCTATGAAAATGATTTCTGTATTGATGGTGTTTAGGAACAAGGTATTTTTGGTCCACTTCTGCAAGGTGCAGGTTGAGTTGGCCTGTGAGTTACTGGGGAGGTTATGAAGCTTTAAAACAAAGTGCAATTATATAGCTGGAAGGCGGACACAAATTGTCCAAGAATATCAGCTAGAGATTTCATATGCCAGTTCAGGAGCCAAATTGAGATGACTGAACCTTGGGGGACTGTGAAAGGTGCATAAACTGACCGTGAAGTTTCTGCTTTGAAGGAAAAGGATTAGCCAATTCAGAACTATGCTGGTAATGCCAAACAAATGCTGCATTCTCTACAGTAAGAATTGATACTATATATTATCAAACATTGAAGACATGGTGAACAAAACAAGGACAGGAGCACTAACCCTCATGTTATCCAGATACACTTTCTTATTATGAAACAGGGTGGATTATATGTTGTGGCCTTAGTAGATTCCAAAATGTTCCGGGTGCAACTGTGAGTCAGATTCTAGAGGTAGTTTGGCTGTAACATCTTCCAGTAGCTTCTCTATTAATAGATTGTTAATGAATGTATGAAAGTTGTAAAGAGTGGCGGGTTTCGCAATGTTTATTTAAACAGTTGCGAGGGGAGGGAAGTCTTGAGCTCAGATGAAGCAATACTCTGCACAGTTGATAAGTGCAGTGACTGTTGATGCCGGTGTGTAGACATTGGGGGGTCATTACGACCCAGGCGTTAACCAATGGCGCCATTAGAGCCATGGTTGACGCCGCAATCCGCCAATGTGAATGGCGGAATTACCGCCCCATTCCAAAATTGGAGGGGCGGTAATTCCCCATTCACCATTGGCCCTTACCCACTCCCATTTTTGCCCCATAGGACTCAGTGGGAATGGGGAAGGCGGTAATTACGTTACCACAAATTGCAGTTCCGTAATTACCTCCAAGGTCCCTTTGCGGGTCCCTTTCTTAACGGCTGGTGAAACCAGCCGATATGGTAGGGACCCGCAAAGGGACCTCATAATTGGGCGGTAAGGGATTACCGGCACCAGTGCCCTTACCGGTACCGGTAATCCCTTACCGCCTGGGTCGTAATGAGGCCCATTGGGCCCGATTCATGGAAAAGTGTGCATTTATTCGACAGGAGCCACACGCAGAGAAGTACGCCACGCAAGATTGTGCACAGAATAACAAATGCACGCTCTGTGTATTCATCGACTTGTTTGCGCATTTTAACCGTAAATGCAAGTTGCGGCCGGAACGCCCCCAACAGACCGCCACATAAAGCAAAACAGCCACAACTTCCACCTTTCCGTGCTTGCCCGTGCGCAAATAGATGCATCCATCATGCAGTGCGTGGGGACCTCTGCAAGCAGGCCTGCATCTCAGGGGCCCTGCACGTTGTCCCCCGTAACTGTTACTGGCACCCCATAAACATGCGTATGATACATTGTGACACAGGTAAAACTCAGAAAATCTGCATGCAACCCCCCGTGAACCATTCCTGCATCCCACTACACTGCGTACGCGCAGCCCTAAGTTAGATCGGAACCCCGGCTACATACGTGCACCCCAAAATTATACACCCGATCTTACCTATGCATGGTGAATCCAATGCACAAGGGGGTCTGTACGCCTGCCTTTGGGTGATGGATAGTATGAGTGGCCATTTCCCCGCCGAGAGGTTGCGTGGTCGGATCCATGAATATGTATCATTCCACGCAATAGTAGGCGTGCAATGAACTGCCTGCGGGCCGTCCCTCGTAACGCCCCCATTTTCTGTTGTTCTTCCTCTTTTTCTGAGTTCCGCCCCCTTCCCTGTCCTCTACGCATGCCACACTTACCCTCTGCGTGGTGTCTCGCGCAAGGCTGTCGGCCATTGGCAGAGACATGCTGAGCCTGCACGAATTTGCTGCAAAGTACAAAAAAAGTGCAATACAGTCGATTCCATGAACCGTCAACCGGGATTTAGCATGCAGTTTGGCGCACAAATTACCCATTTTCCGTGCAGATAATTCCATGAATCAGGCTCCTGTCTTTAATAGCCATGGAGGAGCATGGCGAGTTGTTCAAGGATGCTTTCATTTTGTCCACTATTGTGATGTGTTCAGGCAAGATAGGGCTGAAAACCTGGTGGAAAAAGTGGATGTTTTTACAGCACTGGTTATCTGTCTGATGTGGACTACCCTACATTGTTCTTAGCAAAGCTTTCAACCTTATCCTAGAAGAAGGTAGCAATGCTGATGGCCAGTTGCTGAGATGTGAGAGTAGCCGACAGGCAGGATGATTTTGAGTTTGTTTATTTGTTTTAATCTGTATTGCTGGCCAGCGCCAGAGCGATGCAATTTTGTCACAAGGCTTTTTTTTCTTTCTGATGACAGAATATTGATAGCCTCTGTGATTGTGCAGGCAGGTCACGTTATCAACCTTTTCTTTTAGTGTGCACTATTTTCTTTCCATTATTCCCAATTCTCCTTTAAAGAGAGCACGTTCCGCATTATTTTTCATGTGTTTATAAGGAGGTCTCACAGGTTTTTATTACATTTTAGCTGTCAAGAGCCAGTGAGTAAAGTAGTCTGGTAGTGTCATCTCCTTTCTTCCGCCAGATAGGGGGAGTTGGGGGGGGGGGGGTTGCCTGCCTTCCGCTATGTGAGAGTGGTTGTGTCATGTGTTTGTACCAACCAGAGTGGATAGGGGGGAGTTATCCCTTACGCATAAGGTGAGAGGTTGTGCATTGTCGTGCTAACCAAAGTAGATAGGGGTGTGTGTGGGCACTCCGCTAAAGATGTGTGCAATGGCGTGGTGTAACCCCAGCCACAGTAGAAAAGGGGTTCACCTTCACCCTGTGAATGTGGCTGTTATGTAGTATCAGCACTAGTGGTAATGGGGCAACACCTTCTGTGTTATTGATTCAGAGTTGTGCCCCTCGTGAACTAAGGTGCACCGTGTGATTGTGTGTGTGTGTTGGTGATATGTGATACCCGTGAGTTTGAGTATGTGATGATGTACTTGTGGTGTTTGAAGAAAGGAGGTGTGTTATGATGTGCTTTGTTCGTATGTGATGATACCTGGAAGAAAGGGTGATGTGTTATATTGTGCTTGGGGATGAATGCAAAAGTCTTTGATGTAAGATGGAATGTTATGGTGTGAGCGAGGGAATTCTTGTGGAGAAGGTTCTAAGCACAGGCAGTTGGAGAGCCCCTGCCTTTGTGATGGGAGCCTGTGTGTTCCAACTGAGCTATTTATCTATAGGTAACTTAAGTATCTTTAATAAAGTAACTGCTTGAACCAACCTGTGAGCCTGAGGATACTACATTATTTCACTTGGAGGTGGTATTGGGGCAGGATTCCTAGGTTAGTGTGGTGGTGTAGGTCTCCATGTAGTTCACGTGGGTGGATCTTTGCATGGTAGAGAAGTTGAACCATTTGACTAGATGAGTAATAAAGGTCACATTTTGGCCAATTCTTGGTAGTTTGGCAGAGATAAGGAGGTGATCAGACAAGGAGAGAGGAGTTTATTTGGGTACTGAGACTGCAAGGTTGAAGTGGGTGGAAACAGTGGGAGGGAGGAAGAGACTCATGTTGCAAGAATGATTGTGTGTAGGTCTGATACACATAATCAAATCAGATATGCAGATCGTTCATCACCAGGATTGTGTCAGTGATGGGCTGCATTTGTTTGTTGCTATAATACCGCCCTGATGAAGGTTTTATCCGAAATGCATTGGCACCAGATTATTATAGGCAATTTGTGGTGCAAACTCATTGTGTGATTTACAAAGACAAACTTTGGCAGCAAATATTACAGGAATGTGAATTAAACAATTCCTGCCAAGAATCAAACAATTCTTTGAATTTCATTACGTTCATATCGATAGCTTGATACTTAATCTACAGCATACTAAATATTAGCAACCTAACTGGGGCTAACTGTGATGCGCCTTTCCTAACAAAGTGGAGTCACTTTGTTTCCTGGAAGTTTTTTGTTCGATTAGGTCCTAGTGCTACAGGACCGTTTTTTGGATTGGCAGCTCCAGGCGAGAACATTATAAAAGACTGTTCTTTATAGTAAATTCATGATTTTCTTAATCTAAGCAACTACTACAAGATTAAACTTTCAAGTGGTGCCCTCCTCATCCTCTTCATCAGTGATGGGCTGCATGCCATTAACAAACTCAAATCACTCTTCCATAAACCAAGCAAAAGGCATAGATGCCAATAGATGACAACAATCAAAATGCTTCAGTTTGAATTCAGGCTTTATTTACTTAGTGGGCTCTCAGGATATGTCATGGTGCAGGTCTGTAACTCAAACACGTGGTGGTATTCTGGGTGAATAAGGGCAACACCACCTCCCAGTCTACTAGTTATGTTCTCCATGGTCATTTTAAAATCACACATGATGAGAAAGTATATTAGGGTAGTGATGTTCCCCACAACCTATGTTGCAGTGATTGTGAAGATAGTAATTTTGAAGGCAACCAAGTTGTCTTAGATGCAGGCAGAATGTGTGTCTTCTGTTTGACTAATTTGGGTGCAAAGGCTGAGTATCTTCTTGGGCATGCCTGTTTATATTGAAGAGAATGTATTCTGCCATGAGTATGTGATATCACAAAGGGAAGAGGGGCCATGGGAATACAAGGGGGCACAGGTCCATCTGAGCCAGGACTGCTTTCACCAGGGGAACTAGTTGTTCCTTGGGATAGGCAATGCAGAGAATGGAGAAATAAACTAGCATGAAACACCTTCATGCACATTAACACCACCACACCATCATCACACTCATCAGATTATGGGCCTCATTCCGAGTATGGCGGTAAGGGATAGCGGCCACCGCTAACGAGAGCGGTGGCGGTAATCCCTTACCGCCATACTCCGAGTTCCCTTAGCGCCATGGTGCTTTTAACACCTGCTTTTAGCAGGCGTTAAATACCATGGCGCTAAGGGACCTTGATGTTAATTACGCCACCGTAATTTACGGTGGCGTAATTGACGCCTTCCCCACTCCCATTATGCCCTATGGGGCAAGAATGGGAATGGGGAAGGGTAAATGGGGATTGGGGAATTACCGCCCCGCCAACCTTGGAATGGGGCGGTAATTCCGCCAACCACCAAGGCGCTGCCGGTCCGGGTACGGCGTCAACCAAGGCGTTAATAGCGCCATTGGTTAGCGCCGTACTCGGAATGAGGCCCTATGTCCTGGTGCTCTATCACAGCTGTGTATACCTAGGAAGAGTTTTGTAAGATTCCCTGTGGCAGCATCATGCTTGCATTGGTACAGCTTTTACAAAACATTTGCATAATCCTGTTGACATCGGAATAACATATACCAGCAGACAAGCTCAATGCTAGTCCAGCGTTCCAGAAAGCATCTTACCCAAACCTCCAGCCTGTCAGCATCCATTGCAGAACTTATGGACTTCTAGAGAGGGCTGCAAACAGCAGAACGCACCTGCAGGCCGTTACATATGGGATGGCCCATTTTGCTACGTTAGATATACAGCAGCTAACGTGGCCCTATTGGTCCCCAAAATGGTTTACTCAGACCATACTAAGAGGTGTGAGCTGCCATTGTAAAGGGCACAAAGCTACCATCGAGATGAGCTCAGAGTTTTCAATGAGTTGTGGACCATTTACCTTTTGCTGAGGTCCAAGTTCCCTTTTTGCTCATACCAACAGTCAGAAGGTATTTTACGCTATAACTTACTTTGGTTTGGGTATGTTTGCCTGTGTGCAATACAATTGCAACTGTTTATGTGTTTGAAATTGTGTGCGGGGGAAAAAATTAAAGAGTTTTCCCGCACACAATTTCAAACACATAAACATAAATAGGTGCAATTATATTGCACACATAAATTATTAATTCTACCATTGTTAAGGAAGCGAGGGACACCCGCGCAACCCCCTTTTGACCTACTTACATGAACATGAGGAGCGGGGGAGACCCCCACAACCCCTGCACCTCATGTTCAGGTAATAGGTAAGTGGTATTCGTGTATTTGGCCTAAAACGACAAAGGTCAATTTGGACCAGATGCAAAAAAAGTCAAATTTGGTCAAATGTTTTAGGTCAAATAGGCTAATATCCTTACTAATTTAGGAAAAAGCCACAGCACCAATGAAATCATGGGTAAAGCTGTTTTGATGGGGCAGCCTCTGGACCATTTAGCAGAACCCTATGCAAGCCTGAAAGAGTTAAAATGCACTTCCCCACTCCTACTAACACTTGCTCTTTTCAGGATGTGTATGCTGTTCTGTCTGAAAGGTTGTTTTGTTCATTTGTTAGTGAGTGAAGCTTCCCTGAATTACGTTGTTTGCTTCTGTTTCGTTGTGGTTGTCTGCAGTGAAAATGAGACCAATGTTGCTACGAATTCACAACAGCTGAAACTGCATTCTATTAAAAAAGCAAACAAAAGAAAAAAGATAATGGAGAAAGTGTGCACTACACCATCATTTCTTTAAATAAACCATTCAAAGATGTTCAGATTAGCACATCTATTATATTTGCAAATATTCAGATGAAGGAGGGGTTTCAAGTCTTTTAATGGATGTCAGTTGTGATATATTTTTCCCAATGTCTTGTTGGAAAAAGTATTACCATAGTGATTACTTTTCAAGTCAAACAAAGCATGCACGTTAAACTAAAACCCAATTGTATGCAGTATATGAAACTGTGTCAGGTCTATTAAAAAATCGCATTTATACCATTTGCATAATGCGGATGAATTAGGTTTTGAGGTAGTCTAGAAAGGTGATTAAAAATGCAAAGAACCTATTATCAATGGAAAACAAATGAGATTCTGCAACACCCACATAGAAAACAACCCAAGCATGCATTAATGCAGTTTTATGGCACTTTTTGTGATAATAAATGTCAACTTTTAATTCTCCCTGATTTACAACTGAATAGTTTAAGCACTTGCAGGTCGTCATCTGCGGAAAGGATCTATGTTACTGGGAATCTAGACTTGAAGGTACATTACTACTCGCAGCCTAATATACAAATACTGTTACTGAACTCCCAGGTCTCCAGTTCTTTCCAAATGAAAAGATTAAATTTTTGTGTAGACTGACTGAGCCAACAGTTTATGATTGCGGGTTGTTAACGGTGAGAAAAGAAAAAGGTTTCAATGTATGCTAAAGACCAAATGAGAGCATGGCCGCAAAAAATACTACATAGCACAATGTAGTTTTAAAACATGAGCTACAGTATACATAAATGTGAGTTGGCTCAGTAACAGCTAGATACTCATTCACATCATGCTTATTGCAGCAAGCAAGTGTGCAGTTTTACTAAAGATGTCATTGAGTCAAAGGAGCCTCCAGGCACCAGCATGCTAGAGAAGCAATGTCAAGTCCCAACACATGTCTGTTAATGGGAGCTGGGAACAGGCAGATAGGACCTTGGGTAAGCGTGTGTGTAAGTGTGTGTGAGAGGCAAGAACATTCTAGGTCATTCATGAGAATCCAAACAAATCTTTATTTTGATATTAACTAGTTCATAAAAAGGAATTCAGGCCTCATTTTTTTATTTAAACAGAGTGTGAATTGCACAGAGGGAACTGACAGTGTTTGCACTTACCTGTCAATCTGTTACCTATGGGGCTCATTTTCGTATGAGCCGTCTGGATGGCATACAAGCCTTGCATAAGGCTTTTACGCCTTCCAATAACTCCACGGCTCATTTTTGTCCTTCGTATGGCAAAGAGGTGGGGTGGAATTTTCATGCAAGTTATGGTGTCGAGACAGCCACCATCTGGGTAGTGTAATCCATCATTCAGTCCTAGATGTCGACTGCCAACTTCCTAATCATGGATAAGGGCGACTCATGCCTTCTTGTCCTCTAGGCTTCATCTGACACCATCGACCAATGGATCTTTCTGTCCCTCCTGGCCAACAGGATGGGATTTTCTGGCACTGTGCTGTATTGGTTTGCCTCCTACCTCTCAGGCAGACAAGTGGCCAACCTGATGAACACGTTCTATTCTAACCTTCTCCAGGTCTCCTTGAAGTCTCCCACGGCTCCTTCCTCTCACCAATCTATTTTAACCTTTACCCCGAGCCTCTGGGTACTCTCCTCAAAGATCCCAATATAGCCATCCACTAAAACACAGACAAGACTCAGTTGTACATGAGAGTAAATAGTGTGCAGGACATCATTCATCTCTGTGATTACTTAGCCATCATCCAGTCCTAGATGTGGACGGCCTACCACAAACTCATCTAAGAACTAACACTGAATCTGCCCTTATCAGTCAACCCTCTAAAAAACAACTTGTCCAACAATGGCTCAAATATATGTGCCTAGAAGAATTTGATTCACAATTCTTGGAGTCAGCAACATTCTTAGTCTTCACATTTGACTGCAGCCTATCATTGCAGAAACACATAGACAAGAAGGTCTGGCTCTGAATTTATACCCTTCAAAAAATAAAACCGTTAATTCACTGCAGGACTTCCAGACTGTAGCACAGGCCCTTGTGATCTCACACATCGATGGGGGAATTGCTCTCCTGACAGGACTCCCAGCTTCTCACTTAGCGCCCCTAAAAGCAGTCCACCATGGTGCAGTACGGTCTATTACAGGTGCACAGAAATTTTAAAGAATCACCCCATCCTATGCAACTACATTGGATTCCTCTGCAGGCGAGAATGCTGTTCAAGGCTGCATGTATCATCTACAAAGTAGCACTCGAGCATACCTGGTGGCTAAGCTCTGTATATCTGGTGGCACACTCTCCTCGCACAGCAAATTGACACACTGACTTGAATCACAACTCATCTGCAAAGAGAGGACCTGCAAACAATCCTTCTCTTGTCATGTACCACCTTCTGGAATGCGATCCTGGTGTCGGATTATAATTCCCCACAAATCTCTCAAATTTGGCTTTTACAACAATACCTGACCAAGGACTAATTCCAATAGATGCACATTCCGACACAGAGACCTCAACTCACAGTACTGCGCTACTGTTAAAAGATGTTAAACGTAGCCGGCCCAAATGCTGGCTACCCACACTCTGTACAGTGCTCTGCTGCTCTCGAACTATGTCTGCGCTTTAAATAATAATACAAAAAAGAAAATTGTCTCATGGTAGTATTGATATCTCTGTGTGTTTGGAGGGCTGCATTGCTGTATGTATCTCCTTGAGAAGGCAAAATTGCATGGTATGTTTTATTGAGGGATCTGGAGGCAAGACTGCAGCACTGCAGAGGAATCAGGGTACAAGTTGCGTGAGGTGAAGTTATTAAGCCTGTGCAACTCCTGGGTGCAGAAGAGTGACTGGGATCTACATGGCTTTTAGTTCTACCTGACACAGGCCCTGGATATTTCTTGCATACCATTCTGCCATGCATCAGCTCCCTGGCAGTCATAAAAACCCATCAGTAATTGTGCAGAGCCAATGATGAGTGAGTCTATTATGGGTACATTTGCTCTCTGTAAACCAACGGAGAGTAAAACATTTGTTTTAATGTCTTTCCGGGAGGAAATCGAAAACGGTATAGCACAGCAAATTGTTTGTTAACCATTGCAATTATTTAGCTAAATATAATTCTTTTTATCATCCTCAAAAGGAAGAAAGGTGGAGCCTGCCCTGCTCACCAGTTTTTCAACAGTAGTGTCTGAACAAACCTGTTCTGTTTTTTGGCTAAAGGTGTGTGCTGAGATTATAACAGAGACCAAAGTATTTGGTTTTCCTAACTTTTCTTCCCAATGTATATGTACTGGATGATATTTCTGGGAGTGGGGGGTAATGGAGATGCCCCGTCTCCCATAGCACCTCACCACAGTCTTCTGTGTCGTAGGGGAGCTGAAAAAGCTTCTGTGTAGGTGCCCTGGGGAGTTATTTTGCACAGAGCAGTTTTTAGGACCATCTCTCTGGAAGTGGGCGAGGGGCATGTTTTGCGTAGGGTGACCGATTTGGCACCACAATACACTCTGAAAAGTCTGGATTGAAGTCAGTTCTGTGCAGCTCCCAGGGGCCCAGACTTGCCTTTCAATGACAGTAATACAGACTCTCCATTTTCCATTGATGTGGTGAAATAACACACATTTTCATGCAATATTAGGATCTTCAGTTTGTTTTCCATTAATTTCCCAATTCATCTTTTTATCCTCCATCTATCTTTTCTGAACGGGTCCCTGCTTCTATCATACCTACTCAATCTTACACTTCCTTGAATGCCTCGTCTGTAGGCTGGGGGTTCACCTACTCTCCCACTCATCCTTGCTACCATCTATAGGCCTTCTAGCCCTAGCCATCACTTCCTCTCTGAATGGGCCAACCTCACCTACTCCCTCTTGACCTCCTCCTTCTTGGTGACTTCAATATCCACTTCGACTCCCCTGAATCAGCCACTTCACAGTCAGTTCCGTGACCTCTGTGACTCCCTCTCTCTTACTATCCTTCTCTCCCGTCCAACCCACTCAGCAAGACACAATCCTAATGCCTTTATCTCTAGTAACATCCCTATCACTAACCTGGTCAACCACCCCTCTCTTCTAGTCCGACCAGTCTCTCCTCTCCTCCCACTCTGGGTCCCTTGGCCCTGTGTCAGAGCCACCTCCTGCATTGCAGTGGCAGTCGCTGCATTTGCCTTCACTTTCATCCCCCCTACAAACCCTGCATCTGACTCTCCCTCTAACTTTGTCCTCGCCAACCTTCACCACTCCATCTCCAACACTCTTGACATCCTTGCCCCTGTCATGAGGATCCACCTGAACCCTGCCTCCAAGTGCAACAGTTGGTGTGAATCCGATATAGCTTCTCAAAAACACAAAATCAGAGTTGCTGAATGGAAATGGCAGACCACAGTTTCACCCTCTGACAAATTGGCCTGTTGCCTGCTCCAAATGTAATATCGTTTCTCCACCCATTCCGAGAAGAGGGCCCACATCCCAGCCTGCATCTCTGGAGCCCCTAACAACACAGCTGAACTTTTCAAAATATGCAAGGAACTCTGCAATCCAGCTGCAGTCTCCACCTCTCTGCTTCCTTCCCATGCCCTCTGCACTGCTTTGGCCTCCCATCTCACTTTTAAAACTCAGGACATCGTGTCCTCACTCTCTACCACCACCATCTCCACTCCCACTCCTGCTCCGCTGCCACTCTTGGCTCCCCCTCCCTCTACCCCCTGCCCTGTCTTCTCTCCTGCCCATAACACCTGATGATGCCTCTAGAGTTGTCTGCTCTATGAATGCCGCATCCAAACAGGTACTCACCTGCTCCTCTAGATCCATTAAGGATACAATCTCCACTTTTGCCCGGCTCTTGACGACTTCTGTAACCACTCCTTTGCCACTGGCTCTTTCCCTCTTTCCCTCAAGCACTACCTTGCCCATCCTCTCCTAAAAAAGCTGTCTGCTGACCCATCTTGCCTGGCTAGCTATCGCCATATGTCCACCACCCCCTTCCTGGGTAAAGTCTTGTAGAAGATGGCCCTCCCCAACTAATCCTCCATACTGAACTCGTTGGTTACCTCTATGACTATCAATCTGGATTCAGGGCATCCAGAGGCACAGAAACTGCTCTCCTGAAGACCTGTGAAGACTTGTTCTCATATCTTGACGCTAGCTCTCCTGCCGTTCTCATTATCTTCAACCTCTCCTCTGTCTTTACATGGTAAAACATTCTATCCTCATAAAACAGCTCTGTGATACCCTTGGTATCACGGACCGGGCACTGAACTGGCTGACCTCTTTCCTCACTAGCCACCCTTCTGAGCAGCAACTGGGCCCTTTCTCCTCCACCACCTCACTCTCTACCTGCGTCATCCCCCAGGGCTATGTCCTATTACTGCTGCTCTTCAGAATCGATCTCGCCCCTCTTGCTCACCTCATCGCCTCCTTCTCTTCTCACTTTCAGTGTTATGCCGATGACACACAGCTCTCCTTCAAACCTCCTCCTTTCTTATCACTGATTCTCTGACCGCCATCCAAGCATGGTGTGTGGCTAATGATCTCTGTCTTAATGCCAGTAAAATGGATATCCTTCTCACTGGCACACCTGCACCCTGTTTCCCTCCTAATCTCTGGCCACCCTCCTTGGGCCCTCCATCCTAACCAACCTAAGAGGTCAAAAACCTTGCGGTCATCTTCAACTCCACTCTCTCCTTCACCACTCACAACTTGGACCTTGCCAAGGAGGCCCACTTCCAGCTCCAACTCCTTGGCGGTATCCACCGTTTCTTCACCTTTCCCCAGAAGCTCAATGTCTCCAGAGCATTGATCCTTTCTCCTTTGGACTACTGCAACAGCCTCTTCCTCAATTTCCACCTTTCCTCCCTACACACTCTTCAGTTAATCCAGAATAGGGCTGCAATACTTATCATTGGCTTCTAGCCCATGGAATGTATTCCTGAATGCCCTAATATCTCTCCACTGGCTCCCGGTGGCTGTAGGGATAAAATTCAAGACCTTCTGCATCATCCACAAGGATTTCTGGGGCCTAGGATGACGTTATTTCCAACTTTCCCTGCCTAACTACCTCCCTGATAGAGCCCTCTGCTCCTCTATATCCAACTTTTTCAAACGCATCTCCAAGCAAAGAGTAGGGGGCAGGTCTCTCTCCTTGCCTGGTGCCTCTCTTTGAAACACCCTCCCTGCTCTCCTTAGACTTGAGCTGGACTTCCTTAAATTCTGGAAATTTCTCAAAACTCTGCTTTACTCTACCTCTTTCCCTCTTTTCCTTCCCTGCTAATCACACCCACTGCCACTGAGACTAGCGGCCTGGTCCTTCATGAATACCACCGGTTACCGGGCTCTCAACACAGTCAATACTAGCACCCTGCCTCCCTCCTCCCCCCAGCAATGCCACTGTGGGCTCCCTGCCTGGTGTGTGTGCATCCCACCCATGGGACTGTTCTGCTGTAACGCTTGCATTGGACCCAACCCTGGCTCCCCTGTATTTCCCTCCCGGGCTCCCACCAGCACTTGTTCATACCTTGCACCCCCCTACACTGCCACCCTTCCATATCTCCTGCACTTCTCTTCATAGCACTTGCACGTCCGAATCTAACAAGGCCTAGTGGGACCACGATTGTACATTTACTGTTTTTTGTCACTGTTATTTTGCTCCCTTGCTACCTCCCTACTCATCTTGTGGCGATTGTGTGTACTGTTTTTGCCATTGTTATTTTACTCCATATGCTCCCTCCCCATTTTGTCTTGTGGCACCTGGAAACACCATTAGGTTATATAGGCGCATAATAAATGCTCAATAAATAAAATAAATAGATAAAATGCACTGACCCTAAACTCGAAAAACCACCCAACCAAGCATGAATCTGTCACGCATTGCTCAATTCATTCATCCATATATCTGCCAGTCAAACCACACATCCCATTCTGTATCCATCCATTTATCCATCCTTTTTCATCTATTTTGCTGAGCCAGCCTTCTCCATGTTCATCCCTGTCTCTACCTATCCCCATTCCCTGTCCCTGTATCGGTCTTGTGATCTGGTGATTTGCTTATCTGTCCGTACACCCTTGGCAGTGCCTTGGGCTAACCCTCTCCTAATTTCTAATACTTGATACATTTCCTATTATGATCCTATCACACATTTCAGCAGGAAATATAATGGCATCCACCTTCTGTAACCCGCAAAAGCCCTATTGGGGGAACTATCAACCGATCTTCTGATCCACGAGGCATTGCAATTTTGACAAATAAAGAAAAGGAAGGAGCAAATACATTTAAGTAAAGGGTAACTGGGATAGGTTGGTGAAAGTGGAAATAGTGGAAGCATGGTGAAAAAAGAAAACATACTAAACATAAAAAATAAATGAAAATAGAAACAGAAATGGGGATGAGAGCAGGCGGGGCGCCATGGGTCAGAGCACCCTGGACGTGGCTGATGCATTTACTACAGTGTGATGAATACAACTCTATTTGCATTTTATAGGGGGCATGGGCCTGCCCTACTGGCTTTGAAAGATTTTGAACCTGCACACTACACTCACATCACTCTGAGTGGGTTTGGGCTGCTGATTCTACTCCATTCTTAGTACTAGTCATTCTCATCAAACAACTGATTACAGGTTTCTATTCTGTGATCGAAAAAAAAACAATGATCATGGCTGATAGAATGGTGTGTATGATACTCCAGGACTGGTGAGATCAGGGCACCAGAAAAAAATCTGCTCTGAGGCTTCCTGGTGACCTGCACAGTCAGGCACTTAGACAGCTGGTGGTTAAGAGAGAGAGCCCCCTCTTACTGGAAGGGTCAGACTGGAAAGGAGTGACCAGCAAAGGTGAACACCATAAGATTTCGCATATATAGCAAGCAACATTTATTGGACGGGCAGTCTTCCACTGCTATGTTACATGCACAATGAACACGGGGTACACTTCCTTTTACTGTTACATACTAACAGCCCTGCTCCTTGCTTCATCAGTGAACCATTGGCGAGTGGAGATTTTAGGGCGAGTAAGGGAAAAGATCTCTACTGGGCACATTCTCACGCTGGGAAAAGGCCAGTTCTTAAAATAAGGGTATGTGGTATGCCACGCTAAATAAAGCAATGTCACAAAGACAATCAACAATAACACGAGTGTGTTCACTGTTTAAATTAAACATAATATGGTAAAAAAGCTTTGAGAGAAATTAAGGCTAAAGTGTGGCTAATGCCAATTTCTATTTCATAGAAAAACAACTTAAAACACAATTTCTTCTATGCAGATAATTATTTATTTGCTAGTATTTGTTATCATAAAGAACTTTAACCAATTTAAAAAAATATAACAAATTACATTCTAGTACAATTTCGTTTCTGAACCGATTGCATCCTTCCTTCTTAAGTACAATAAAACAATAACATATTATCAATAAGTGAGAAAAATAAAATACTTCAATTGATCCTAATAAATAGATACAACATACAAAGATCGTATATAAAGATATGAAAAAAAAAATGTTGAATTCCACAAAACTATGGCTGTACAATTGCACGAGTTACAATGAAAAGGTGTGGCTTAGGTGTAATCCTCCTAGGTGTCCTACCGTTATGGGGCTAGGTCCTTCCAATGTTTTTCTGCCTGTACCCAAACATGATAAAGTGCAATGTGTAATGAGTCCGATCTCGAGTTATGGCAATACATCCAGAAATCCTCAGTCTTAATGATGTCATAATTGTGCACAAACTTGTCACAGATACACATATACACTGCTCCCAATTTCTTGCATTCAGTGAATATGTGTTTTGCTGATTTCAATTGGTTAAGTAACTTGCACATACGACAGTACCTCTTCTCTTAAGGACATTTGACTTGTGATCCTCGTATTGTTGACAACGGGAGCCGATTTGTGCATAAGAGCAATATAAGATTTAATACTTCTGGGCTCGGGCTTCGAAGTAGGTAGGTCTGCGTTTTCACCTGTCTGTGGGGCACATGTGACACTTTCAGGCCGATTCATGGAATAATTAGCGCGGCGCAAGTGGGCAAAAACGTGCGAATCGCAGTGGAATAGCGAAAATCGCAGTGCAATTGCGAAAATCGCATGAAAAGCAGCGCACGTCGATTCATGGAAGGCCGTGCGCGAGAAAACCAGCGGATGTGCGATAAAAAGTGCGCGGCGCACGTTGGCGCACAGGCCATCTAACAGCGTGCGCCAGGTCACTGCGAAAATCGCACAGGCCACAGCGAAAATCGCACATAGCGCGGCGCACGCAACAAAAGTAGGCGGAACACAGGCGTAACACTCGGAATGGGGAACAACTTGCCAAAACGTGGGCGTCACGGGGGAAGTACAGGGCACAAGTGCGCGGAACGCCCACACGCTCGCTTACAACACGTATTCATGGAATAGAATAGGGGAAAAAAGCGCACGCTCAAACCAGCGCACAGGCACAAACACGACCGCCACAAGAAAGCAGGCGGTAGCGTCTCTGCGGCTGTAAGAAATGTGCGCCAAAAGGTGCGCCAACTAATCGCACCTATATACTGCCATGATGAATGTCCCATACTGTGGCCCTCCAGGAACAAAGACGTGCAAAGGGGTACCCACAAACACGGACACCCGCTGACAAAAAATACGTGTGCGTGTATACCGGGGTGCGCGGGAAGTCTAACACGCGATTTCAGCAGGGTACGTGCATCACAGGGGTTCGCGTGAAGTTTCACACGCGAATAGGCTGGGCGCGTGTATTCCAGGGGTGCGCGGGAAGTTCCACACGCGAATAGGCTGGGCGCGTGTATTCCAGGGGTGCGCGGGAAGTTCCACACGCGAATAGGCTGGGCGCGTGTATTTCAGGGGTGCGCGGGAAGTTCCACACGCGAATAGGCTGGGCGCGTGTATTCCAGGGGTGCGCGGGAAGTTCCACACGCGAATAGCCTGGGCGCGTGTATTTCAGGGGTGCGCGGGAAGTTCCACACGCGAATAGCCTGGGCGCGTGTATTTCAGGGGTGCGCGGGAAGTTCCACACGCGAACAGACTGGGCGCGTGTATTTCAGGGGTGCGCGGGAAGTTCCACACGCGAACAGACTGGGCGCGTGTATTTCAGGGGTGCGCGGGAAGTTCCACACGCGAACAGCCTGGGCGCGTGTATTTCAGGGGTGCGCGGGAAGTTCCACACGCGAACAGCCTGGGCGTGTGTATTTCAGGGGTGCGGGGGAAGTTCCACACGCGAACAGCCTGGGCGCGTGTATTTCAGGGGTGCGCGGGAAGTTCCACACGCGAATAGGCTGGGCGCGTGTATTCCAGGGGTGCGCGGGAAGTTCCACACGCGAATAGGCTGGGCGCGTGTATTTCAGGGGTGCGCGGGAAGTTCCACACGCGAATAGGCTGGGCGCGTGTATTCCAGGGGTGCGCGGGAAGTTCCACACGCGAACAGACTGGGCGCGTGTATTTCAGGGGTGCGCGGGAAGTTCCACACGCGAACAGACTGGGCGCGTGTATTTCAGGGGTGCGCGGGAAGTTCCACACGCGAACAGCCTGGGCGCGTGTATTTCAGGGGTGCGGGGGAAGTTCCACACGCGAACAGCCTGGGCGCGTGTATTTCAGGGGTGCGGGGGAAGTTCCACACGCGAACAGCCTGGGCGCGTGTATTTCAGGGGTGCGCGGGAAGTTCCACACGCGAACAGCCTGGGCGCGTGTATTTCAGGGGTGCGCGGGAAGTTCCACACGCGAACAGCCTGGGCGCGTGTATTTCAGGGGTGCGGGGGAAGTTCCACACGCGAACAGCCGGAAGTTCCACATGTGATTTCACAGTGTGGGTCTTCCCAGGTGTACCCTGTACACCCTCCACGGCCCCTGCAGGCAGCCCACACCACAGGGGACTACCCTGCATCCCTGGTCATGTCCCGCAGGCAGCCCACCCACCATGGGCATGCCCCCCAGCAAAGGCACATGTCTCCTTGAACTAATGAACACCAACTCATGTCCCCTTGCACCCCCACCCCCCAGCACTGTGGGGCACCTGCCAGCAGGCCCCCACCCATGTCCAACTCATGTCCCCCACCCCCCCCCCACCCCCCAGCACTGTGGGGCACCTGCCAGCAGGCCCCCACCCATGTCCAACTCATGTCTCCCACCCCCCCCACACCCCAGCACTGTGGGGCACCTGCCAGCAGGCCCCCACCCATGTCCAACTCATGTCTCCCACCACCCCCACCCCCCAGCACTGTGGGGCACCTGCCAGCAGGCCCCCACCCATGTCCAACTCATGTCCCCCACCCCCCCCCACCCCCCAGCACTGTGGGGCACCTGCCAGCAGGCCCCCACCCATGTCCAACTCATGTCTCCCACCACCCCCACCCCCCAGCAGTGCAGGGTCACCCTCCACCAGGCCCCCACTCATGTCTCCCACCACCCCCACATCCCAGCACTGTGGGGCACCTGCCAGCAGGCCCCCACCCATGTCCAACTCATGTCCCCCACCCCCCCCACCCCCCAGCACTGTGGGGCACCTGCCAGCAGGCCCCCACCCATGTCCAACTCATGTCCCCCACCCCCCCACCCCCCAGCACTGTGGGGCACCTGCCAGCAGGCCCCCACCCATGTCCAACTCATGTCTCCCACCACCCCCACCCCCCAGCACTGTGGGGCACCTGCCAGCAGGCCCCCACCCATGTCCAACTCATGTCCCCCACCCCCCCCCACCCCCCAGCACTGTGGGGCACCTGCCAGCAGGCCCCCACCCATGTCCAACTCATGTCCCCCACCCCCCCCACCCCCCAGCACTGTGGGGCACCTGCCAGCAGGCCCCCACCCATGTCCAACTCATGTCTCCCACCACCCCCACCCCCCAGCAGTGCAGGGTCACCCTCCACCAGGCCCCCACTCATGTCTCCCACCACCCCCACACCCCAGCACTGTGGGGCACCTGCCAGCAGGCCCCCACCCATGTCCAACTCATGTCTCCCACCACCCCCACCCCCCAGCACTGTGGGGCACCTGCCAGCAGGCCCCCACCCATGTCCAACTCATGTCCCCCACCCCCCCCCACCCCCCAGCACTGTGGGGCACCTGCCAGCAGGCCCCCACCCATGTCCAACTCATGTCTCCCACCCCCCCCACACCCCAGCACTGTGGGGAACCTGCCAGCAGGCCCCCACCCATATCCAACTCATGTCTCCCACCACCCCCACCCCCCAGCAGTGCAGGGTCACCCTCCACCAGGCCCCCACTCATGTCTCCCACCACCCCCACACCCCAGCACTGTGGGGCACCTGCCAGCAGGCCCCCACCCATGTCCAATCCATGCCCCCCTGCACCTGGGTCCCAACATTCCCCAATCATGTCCGTAATGCCCATCCTCCCCTGCCAAAAGGCCCAACCAACTATCACACCCACCCACATATCAAAGGCAATTACATGTTACACCCCCAATGTAAATAATGCAATTTAACACATGTCTGTCACACACAATGGCTGCAAGTGAATGACAAAACACCCAACATGACATGGCTGAAAGCAATGAGATGATACGACACATTGAAGAATAAAAAAATATCATGTATTGAACATCAAACAAGAAAAAACACAAAGCAAATCAAACTAAACAAGATGAATGTCCAAGAAAAAATTCTGAATTATTAAAATAAGGAAATTAAGAAGATCATCCTGGGTCCATGAGCCCTACCAAATAAAACCTAACTGACTACTAACTAAAAAGTGAACTATATACAAAAAAGTGGTGCATTGTCCAATCGCAACCAAAAAAAATTCAAAAAAACAAAGGAAACCTAACCCTAACTATACAACTATATACAAAGGCAGCGGGCTATTCGGACGGCTCACTGGTTGTCATGGGCCAGGGCATCATCGAACTCCTGGTCAATGGCTTGGAGGCGGGCATGTTCCCTGGCCCCGAGGTCCCGCAGGGATAACGCAGTGTCCAGCTCTAACTCCCTGCGAAGACCCTCGAGGCACTCAGCCCGCCTCAGCGCCCTCCGCATGGAGTCCTCCGCCCTGACCATCGTGAGCCGTTCCTCCTCTGCCCGCTGCCGCTCCGCACCTATCCGCTGGCACAACCTCTCCCACACGGAAGCCACTCCCATTCCAGGGTTCTCCTGCCCTCCGGCCGATGCCTGCACCCCCGATGTTGATGGCCCCGAGCCATGATGCCTCCCACGTTGAGCTTGCTGCTGCCTCCGACGCAACTGCCTGTGCCAGCACGACGGCATCCAGGCTGATGGAAACCACCGACGCCGTCGTGCACGTGCCCTGCCCGATGATGCCGTCACATCCTCCATCTGCTGGGGTCCAGTTGCTCTGGTGTCCACCCCTGCTGGATCTCTGACTCCCGACTGTGGCAGGGATGGGATCCCCACCGAGCTGGCTGCATTGGTCGGGGCAGGTCCACAGGGGGCCCTGGTGGCATCTGGGCTGGAAGACGGCAAGGAGAACGACTGGTGGATAGCCTGCACAGAGGAGGAGAGGGCCGCCACATTGGCCAACACATGCAGGAAACCCCCGAACATGGCCGATCCCAATTGGGCCACGTCGGCACGGTGCACTTCGTGATGACGTGCGTGCTCCTCCCGGGAAGCACGCACGGCATCACGAATCACAGCCGTGCGCATCGCGACCCCAATCAGGACCTTCTCCGCACGGCCAGGGGTTCCCACGTCCGCAGGTGGAGGGGAGTCAGGTGACATGGACATCCCCTCTACCTGCGGACGGGCCTGGGACGGGGCATCCCTGCTGGTGCATGGTGGTGCACTCACAGGGTCAGGGACAGCGACATGCACAGGCCCCTCCACGGTGACCTGTGCTGCCTCCTGCCCCTGGCCCTGGACTGCACCACTTGCACCAGCAGGGATGCCCCCACCAGGCCCCATGTGTGCCCCAGTGGCGGCCTCCTCCTCCTCTGTGCAAACCACCAACCTGGATGGCTCCTCACCGTCTCCCACCGTAGCAGGCCCCTGTGGGGGCTCACCCACCCCTTCCGCTGCAGCCGTGGGGGCATCCCCGCCGCCTTGCTCCACAGCGCCGTCTCCGCCCTCTTCTTCACTAGCCGCTGCGTAGAGGGAGACAAAGAACACAAGCATCAGGGCACTGTACAATGGTCCCCTAGACAGGAAGCAATAGCAGATGAGCACCACTGTCAAAGTACACTTCCATCATGTCCCTCCACAACACATGGGTCAGTCCAGGCAAAACACACACAGTAACAGGCATGGTGCATGCCATGGACATTTCCATGCATGTCCAATGGACTCTTGAAACATTCAATGATATGTAACTCACATGCATCATGCCTCATGCCCATCACATGCACACACTTCACCTCAGTCACATCCATCTGGCCCCAAACACACCAAACACAGCGGTTACAAGGGTAATTTGGCTGCTTTACTGAATCTCTGCATTGTCACACACATGTGTCATGCATCCATGGCATGCACAAGTCACAGACACGCAGGTCAGGCAAACAGACATGGCTACCATATATGTACCTGGCATCAGCACCCATCCCTCACCCCCACCCATGTCCACGTACAGAGACTGGCATGCTCTCATGTTCAAAATATGAATAGGGCTCCCCATGCGGCATTTCAACACATGCAACAACCATGTGCATCACACATCACTGGTCGCACATGCATTACCATGATGTCCCTGCACACATACATGCATACATGGCCTATGGCACACATACAGGCAAGTATCATAGAACCAGCACACCGCAACATGCCCTGTCTCACACAGTAATGCATGGACACTTACCGCTCAACTCCAGACGGTCCTCCCTCTCAAGGATCTGGGCGTGGAGCGCTGGGCGTACGCGTTCCAGGACCCTCATCTGGATGGAACTCATGCGGCCCCGGCCCCCCTCCACGAGGCGCCGGGCCTTCACAAGGGTCCTGGACCTCAAGTCCTCCCAGCGCTTCTTGATCTTCAGGACGTCGCGGGTTGCCACCCCCTCCGCGTTGATGGCAACCACACAGTCGGCCCAGATCCTCTGCCGTCCTTCCTTGCTGGCGCGGGACGATCCAAAGAGGGCATCATACTGCCCCAGGACATGCTCCACCAGGACACCAACTTCGGTGACAGTGAAGCTGGTGCCCCTCTGCCCCTCTGGCCTGGGGTTGCCACTGGTGCCAGATGTGGAAGTGCCCGACATGGCAACCCCAGAGGCAGGTGTGGGTGGGCAACTGGGTCCTGGGGCTGGGCTGTGGAGCGATGTAATACCAGTCGGGAGTCTTCTGTTCCAGCAGGGGTGCACACAGCTACTGGACCCCTGCAGATGGCTGATGTGCAGGCACCAAATGGCAGGGCACGGTGGCAGCAGGCAGGCAGGCAGGCAGGCAGCAGCAGATGGCACGTGGGAGGCTGCTCGGGGCACTGGGGGGCAGTAACTCGGCCTTCTGGGCAGGAGCGTGGGCTTCCGTGTGTTTTCGCGTGGCCAGCTTGATACGGAGTGATTTGGCACGTGAAAATCCTGCACGTCAGCGTGAAATCCGAGGAAAGGCCCTTAGCGCGTAAGCGCGTCAGCACGCATACGCGATTCTATTGGACCAGAGTCCCTCAGCACGTAAGCGCGTCTGTGACGTGACCCGCACGGGTGTTCCCCACTCAGCACGTGATGACGGGGCACACGTGGAGATACTGCACGTCAGAGTGTCATCGCGTGTAATTGGACAAAAGTGCGCGTACACGCGATTGGCCTATGTACGTGTATTTAATGGGTGCGCGGCCACTTACACACGCAAGTACGTCAGCGAACCTGTATCACGTGGTGCGTGTGAATTTCCGCACGCTATTGGACTGGGAACTGGATTCCAGGGGTGCGCGGGTCACACGCTGTATCCCGTGGTGCGTGTGAATTTCCGCACGCTATTGGACTGGGAACTGGATTCCAGGGGTGCGCGGGTCACACGCTGTATCCCGTGGTGCGTGTGAATTTCCGCACGCTATTGGACTGGGAACTGGATTCCAGGGGTGCGCGGGTCACACGCTGTATCCCGTGGTGCGTGTGAATTTCCACACGCTATTGGACTGGGAACTGGATTCCAGGGGTGCGCGGGTCACACGCTGTATCCCGTGGTGCGTGTGAATTTCCACACGCTATTGGACTGGGAACTGGATTCCAGGGGTGCGCGGGTCACACGCTCGCCTAGAACACGCGCTAAGCATAAATTGCGGACTTTAACAATAACAAGCTCAGACGCCAGGATGAACATACCGTTCCTAGCAGCAGTGGCAGTGGGCTACCAAAGGAGGAGGAGGAGGATAGTCAGGGCCAGAATATTCACACCCAGAACCAGCCTTTTCGGGATGCCTGATGACCAGGTGTATGGGAGGTACAGGTTTCCACCACACATCATACTGGACCTGGTGAGTGAGTGGGAGGATGACCTCACATCACCCACCCTGTGCTCCCAAGCACTCAGCCCCCTGGAGAAGGTCCTCAATGTACTGCACTTCTTAGCCACTGGATCATTTCAGCGGACAAGTGCCATAGTGGGTGGGGTGTCACAGGCCACCCAGTCACGCTGCCTACACCAGGTCTTGAACATCATGACTGCACGCCCATCAGTCCGCAGGCACATATACCTGCCCAGAACACCTGCAGAAAAGCATGCTGCCGCCCTGGATTTTTACGCAGTGGCACGATTCCCCAAAGTGCTAGGTGCCATCGACTGCACCCATGTGGCTCTACGTCCCCCCAGGGCATCTGAGCACATCTATAGGAACCGCAAGCACTGGCATTCCATCAACGTGCAGGTAGCATGTAATGCCAAGGGAATCATCACCTCAGTATATGCCAACTATCCCGGCTCCACCCACGACAGCTTCATTTACCGAATGTCCACCCTAAGCCGGGACCTAGAAGCTGGGCGGCATGGCGATACATGGCTGCTTGGTGAGTATGTATGCCACTGCACATGCATGCATGTTGGATACTGAGCAAGGTCACAACCTCACCAATGATACCAATCCCCACCTCCACAGGGGACAGTGCCTACCCTCTCAGCCCCCACATGATGACGCCAATTCGGAACCCCACCACGCCACCCCAGGTAAGATTTAACACAGCCCACATTACAACCAGGGGCATAGTGGAGCGCACATTCGGAGTGCTGAAGTCACGCTTTCGCTCCCTTGACCGTTCTGGCGGGCAGCTGTTATACGCTCCCCCAGTAGTGTGCAGGATCATAGTGGCAGCATGTGTCCTGCACAACGTTGCAACACGACGGGGCCTGGCCGTGGACATGGTGGTGGCCCCACATCCCAAACCACATGCACAGCCGCTGCGCATGGGAGGGGAAAGGGCACGGGGGGAGGCAGCCCGTACACAGCTAGTGGCTAATTACTTCACATAGAAATCACACCCCTGTGGAGTGCACACTGCCCTGGCACATTCCATCTGACAATCAATGATGACTCAACCTGACACTGATCCTGAATGTGTGGAGAATGAACCGGGAATTCCATGTCAGCCTGAGATTGTTCACCTGGAAGTGTCACAATGTGTGCATCCCTACCCACACAGACACCACCAATGCAGTTTTGTGAAGTTACACATTGAAGCAGCTAAAATGAATACCCACTTGCAAAATGCAACAAGAGGACAGTGCCATGTCAGCCAACCCAACCCCAGCACTGCCACACGACACACCGTGCCATGTCATGCTAATTGCAGGTAAACAAAGTAATCCCCACAACATGACATCACTCTCACTATGTACAGTGGCACTATTAGAAACCTGCAACACCTGAAATGTTCACAGCAATGCCGGACCAACAACATACTTGAGCACGTAGTACCATTAACATGACATCAAAAAGGTTACATATTAGTAGTCTCACCACCTGGAAATGCCTGCACTCCCACCACTACCAACTGTGCAGTGTTGGCGCCATGTAGAGTTGTAGGTGCACTGCTGCCAACATGGTCCCCTTCGCCAGACTAGAGGTCCTTGTGTGGACTTGAGGAAGGGACCTGCAAATTGGGAGGTAGACACAGAAGATGAGTTACACATCAATGCAACATGCAGTGTACAACACAACAGCAATATGCACTATGAATGTATACACAGTATTGACTACAGACTGGCCACACAGCTCATGGGAGTCCAACGTCACTGTGTAATTCACTGTCACTTGGGCACACCCTTTGCAAGCCCATGGAAACGGGAAGCAGGAGGGGTGTGTGTGACTCAAACCCAAGCATCTGAACCAAATACATTACAAGCCTGCATGTGCCCAGCCACAATGCAGCGTATGCCCACAGGAACCACGGAAGCCAACAGATCGGAGCCAACAGATCGGAGCCAACAGATCGGAGCCAACAGATCGGAGCCAACAGATCGGAGCCAACAGATCCTCCCAAAAAAATTGGGAATAAAAGAAATCAAAATAAAAATAAAAATAAGAAACAATCAAAAATGGCCATTGATGGGCCTGGGGGGGTTGGGGAGGCCACCCAGGAGGTCCGAGGACAGGATGCACACCAGAACCCACCTGCGTGGATCCTGGGAAAATAAAACACCTCCATGGGCTCATGGCCCACACGGCTACCCTATTGTGGGAGTGTCACTGCTGTCGCTATTATCACCCTGTGCAGCTGCATCCGGAGGTGGTTGCACTATGGGAGGCAGCCCACGCAAGGCCCTAGTCTGCTCCTCCATGGCTGCAAGCATGCGGGTGTGGTAGGTCTGGTTCTGGAGGATGAGTGTGCGGAGGTCCCCATGCAACAACTCACGGGATGCCCGGACCTCCGCCCTCGTTGCCTGCATCTCAGCTGAGAGCGTACGGGTGAGACGCTCCAGCTGCTGTTCTGTCCTTTGGTGTGTTGAAGCCTCAAGCTCAACAAGAGTCGTCCTGAGGTGTAGGAGCTCCTGCCTCAGGGCTTCCCTGTGGCCCTGGGACTCAATGGAGATGGCCTCCTGCAGAGTCGCCAGTGCCGCCCGCCTGTCCCTGTTGGACCCCAACATGTCCTCCCTGTGTGACTGGCAGATGAAGTCGGTTGCCTGCTCTAGTCGCTCCATCAGCCTTTCTGGGGGGACAATGGAAGTGGCCACCCTATCCATGGCCTGAGCCATCATCTCGGATGATGCAGCCTGTTGGGTAGCCATACCGTAAATGGATTGCTCCCATGCGGTATTGCCGGGTGGCGTACGGCCACCACGTCGGCGGGCACCACACCTGTCTGGGGCAAGGCGAACTGCGCCTTGCTGTGCCGGCACTGCCTGAGGCTGCAGGACTGCATTCCCCTTCTGATCTGCTGGCCCAGGAACAGGATCAGATGTCGCGGAGTGTGACCCTGCATCCGTAACCACCGAAGGCGTAGCTGCCAACACTGACATCCCCATGGAGGGTACTGACCCTGGTGCAGGTGGGTGAGACAGAACAGAATCCCTCCCTGGAACACTCACCAGCGACGGCACGTAGGTCTCATCCGAATCAACACCTGAGTACAGCTCGGGGGAGGTGCAGCCAGAGACACCCCTTGAGAGCACGACCTGCAGCACTTGTGGGTTCTCCCCCACCACCACACCACGTCCCTCACTGGTGGTTGGTCGGCCCTGGGACACCTCCTGGGTCTGCACCATCTCCACAACCCCAGCAGTATCAGGTGCGTCTTCCCCTGCAAAGACATGGAAACAAAGTAATGGAAACAGGCATTAGCACCATGGCACACATTGAGGGCTGAGAAGCAAGAGAACCAGTACTTGATTGACATGTCCCACATGACTAAAACCCTCCCATGCATGCACCCTCACTGCGTATAAAGTGCAGGCAAACGGCACACACTGATGACACCAAGATGGAAGATGAACAAATTTTCTGCATGCTGCCTGGCAGTGGCATCACACATTGGCCTGTGATTGGCAGGTGAAACACACATGCCATCACACAGATGGCATGTACCATTGCTATTGAGTGAAGATGGAGAGGAGGGCAGCACCTATTCATTCAGTCCAGTTCCCGCATGTAATAGCTTTTCTGATTCTAACAGGTCAGATTTTTCACCTGGAGCTGCCAGTCTGTAATGGTCAAATTGCACAGGGACATGTGTGTACAAATGATATCCAGGTAACAAAGTCACTCCCCTTTACCATACCCATGTCAGACATGTGACTAGTGGACAGCAACATGCCTAGTGAAAGTGGTGGAATGCAAACAAACTGACTGAATGAACAGTGAAAAATAAGCAAATCTGTTGTGTCAAGGTGACACTTCAAGGGCAACTGGCGTGCAGTTGTGCTAGATGTCTACTGTTGGCAGAAGGGATACTGCTATGGCCAAATGCAGCTGCGCAGGAAGTATTGCATGAAGCACATGGCTGACCCATACGACTGAGGCGCACACACTCTCACCTGGCACCCAAACAGAAGCCCTCACACACACACCATGCACATGTATGACACACACATGCATGTGCACTCACCGGACAATGCCTCGTAATCAGCCAGATCTCCCACGCCTTGGATCTGTTCCTCCGTGACGTAGGTCCCAGCGACTGACTCATGTGGAGTGAGTTCCATGTCTACTACTGGAGACCCACCTCCAGTCACTAGAGTTGCGGCATGACTTGAGGCCAGCTTACTCTTTGCCCTGCGCTTTAGGTCATTCCAGCGCTTATAGCAATCATTGGCTGTGCGCCTCACGATTCCAAGGGCACTTACGATGTCCGCAACGGTCTGCCAGTGTGCCTGGGGTTGTGCAGGTGTGGTCTTGGATCCTGCAACAATGACCATCTCGTTGTCATGTCCGGACACATACTCGACAAGTGCATTCAGTTCGTCATCCGTGAAGCTGGGCTTCCTGGACGGGCCGGACTGTGTAGCCGTGTCTGGGGCATCAGCCTGTGCCGGACGAGCACTCTTCCTCTTCCGCTTGGAAGGTGGTGGTGATCCTGAGTGTCCTGCGCCGCTCTGGACACTAGGGGCAGGAGCCCTGGTGGACTCTGTATCAGGAGTGTGGGATTGCACACTCAGCATGGGAGTTGGTGCAGGCATTGGCTCTAGTGTGATGGTGTCAGGGGGAATGTCAGCAGCATGGACTAGGACCGACACTGTCCTGGCTGGGTGTGTGAGGGCTGGGGTGGATGGAGCCGCAGCTGCCCCTGCAGCCACTCCGCCCTGCCTCCTTGGTGCAGCAGATGACCTTGCTGCCCCAGATCCACGTGGCATGATGGCATCAACGTGCACCAGCGCACGTGTCATAGCCCTGCTGACCTGGAAGTCAGCCATGGAGTCAGCCAGGTCTGGTGCCACAATGGGCTGGTCCAACAAGGGCTGAGCATGGATGGTGTCAGCCACTTCAGCCTCAACGGGAGGGGGGGAGGGGGGGGAGGGGGGGGGTGATGGGTGCCCTTGACTGGTCCTCCACACATGGGGGGACAGGCTCACCCTGCAAGTTACGACCACGTCCCCTACCGGATCCACCACGGCCACCACTTGTGGCTCTTCCACCTTTGCCACCCTTACGGAATCCTCGCCTCCCAGCCATGGCACTGATATTAATGTGCGTATGGGAGTGGCTGTAGACAATTGTCCTGGGCAATTGGGGGTCAAAGGGGTTGGGTACCAGATGGTAATTGTACCCTAGTGCTCTAGCACGGCTGATTGTAACCCCTGGGGAAAGATGACGGGTCACGCAACGCACAGGAGGCCCAAAAAAGGGAGATGACGTGCACGCAACCCCTCCTAGACCACGTGTGCAGAAAGAAAAACCTGCACTACGCTGTGGCACCCAGTAACACAAGAATGAACGTATGCGTGTCACACGCAGCCTAGAATGACCTCTGAAGGGGTAGGCTACACACGGGGCAAGCACAGAAGTTGGATACGTGCGTGACTCACCGTCTGCCAGGTAAAAGAGCGTGAAGAATGAGCGCGTTTGGCTGGCTAAACCCCCGCCAAAAGAAGATGTGTACGCTGTCTGAGAAGACAGGACAACAGTAGAAGGGGACACTGTTTGAGGGAACAGGCCCAGGTAAACCAGTAAAAGAGAAAAAAGAGAAAAAGCTGTCAGAGGTAACAGGGAATACGAACTGGAAACGCCGTGAAGTAAATCGCGTGTGAAACGACAAGAAGTACAGATTTCACCCACTCGCTCTCCACGAAAAGCACGTACAAGGAAATGGTGTTCTACATGTACCTTATATACAGGCCCACACGTACAGCGTCACTTACGCGGCGTGTACGTTCACCAATCACACGCTTTGTCACTCCTGCGTGTAGATCCATTTTCACCAATCACACGCTTTGTCACTTCTGCGTGTAGATCCATTTTCACCATTCACATGCTTTGTCACTTCTGCGTGTAGATCCATTTTGACCAATCACACGCTTTGTCACTTCTACGTGTACATCCATTTTCACCAATCACACGATTTGACACTGGGACGTGTCACGCAACAATTTCCTGCACGTGCAGGTGACTATAGGCGCGCATATGCTGGTGACTATAGGCGCGCATATGCTGTTGACGGGTTTACGCGCTAAGGGCCTTTGCAGACGTGTGGGATTTCACTACCTATCAGGCTGTCCACGCGTTCACACACGAGAGACCACGCTCCTGGCCAGGAGGCGAAATTACTGCCCCCCAGAGCCCTGAGCATGCTCCCACCTGCCATCTGCTGCTGCCTGACTGCCTGCTGGCCACGTGCCCCACAGTGCTGGTGGGTGGGGGTGTTGGGAGACATGGGTGGGGGCCTGGTGGAGGGTGCCCCTGCACTGGTGGGGGTGGTGGGAGACATGGGTGGGGGCTTGGTGGAGAGTGCCCCTGGTGGCGGGGGGTGGGGGTGGTGGGAGACATGGGTGGGGGCCTGGTGGAGGCTGCCCCTGCACTGCTGGGGGGTGGGGGTGCAGGGGGACATGAGCAGGTGTGCAGGGTAGTCCCCTGTTTTGTAGGCTGCCTGCAGGGGCCGTGGAGGGTGTACAGGGAACACCTGTGAGGACCCACCCAGCCTAATCGCGTGTGACGATTCCCACTCACCCCTGTAATACACGTACCCTGGCCAATCGCGTGTTAAACTTCCCGCGTACCCCTGTAATACACGTACCCTGGCCAATCGCGTGTTAAACTTCCCGCGTACCCCTGTAATACACGTACCCTGGCTAATCGCGTGTATAACTTCACGCGTACCCCTGTAATACACGTACCCTGGCCAATCGCGTGTTAAACTTCCCGCGTACCCCTGTAATACACGTACCCTGGCTAATCGCGTGTTAAACTTCCCGCGTACCCCTGTAATACACGTACCCTGGACAATCGCGTGTTGAACTTCCCGCGTACCCCTGTAATACACGTACCCTGGCCAATCGCGTGTTAAACTTCCCGCGTACCCCTGTAATACACGTACCCTGGCTAATCACGTGTATAACTTCACGCGTACCCCTGTAATACACGTACCCTGGCCAATCGCGTGTTAAACTTCCCGCGTACCCCTGTAATACACGTACCCTGGCCAATCGCGTGTTAAACTTCACGCGTACCCCTGTAATACACGTACCCTGGCTAATCGCGTGTTAAACTTCCCGCGTACCCCTGTAATACACTTACCCTGGCTAATCGCGTGTTAAACTTCCCGCGTACCCCTGTAATACACGTACCCTGGCCAATCGCGTGTTAAACTTCCCGCGTACCCCTGTAATACACGTACCCTGGCTAATCGCGTGTATGACTTCATGTGTACCCCTGATATGCACGTTACCCGCTTTGCGTTCCTTGTTTGGCTGCCCTGTAAACTGGTCCAGGGTTAGCGCAGCCCTTTGCGATGATTTAGCGATTTTGATGGCTTTTCCTTGCGCGAGGGCGTTCTTGGGGGCGTTACTGGCGCTGCTGCAGGGTCGCTGCGATACTCTGCGCCACGGCTGGTTTGGGAGCATGAAATCCATGAATACGCTGTGCGCGGAAATGGGTTTTAGCGCACGTGCCTGGCGCAGTCAATCGCACGCGGACACTCTGCGCCAGCCGCTTGCGACACTTTTCTGCGAAATTCTATGAATTACCCTGTTTGTTAGAACTCCGTAAAATGGTTCCTGCCCCACAGATTGGCCTTTCGTTGGAGGGATTTTTTTTATTTCATCAAAATGTTTCCAATATTCTAATTGCGGGACCCAGTTTATGCATCTGAAGAATTCCAAATTTAGATCTTCAAAGTTTCTCCCGCAACTGCCACCTTCAGAATTTTGACTGCCCCCTTTGCCTTCAGCAAGGGGCACACAGGAGCAGTCTTAGATATAACAGAGTTCTCCGCTCTATTTCAGCAATTGGGTACTTAAGGAGACAATGCCCAACTCGAGTCTCAAATACTCCATTGGGGCTGAAGGGGGCAGTTTTAACACCTTACTCCATAAAATCCCTCCAATCGATTCAGCCAAGCCACATCTCCCATCGTCAGAGCCTCAAAGCCATACATCACCATGGGACAAAAGCAGTGTTTATAGAGTGTCAACACCTCCTCAATGGTATAACCAGCTGTGTGCTGACGAATTTACAGAAAAGGCACGTGAGCTGCCGTGCCTGTTTTACTTTTACCTCCCTTATAAGATGGCAGCCATTGTTATTGCTCATTTCCAATCCCAGGTAGATTTAGCAGTTTGCATATTGTGCTTGTGTCACTTTTTACCCACAACCAACATGCTTTTGTTCTTAGTTAAATGTATAGCCAATTTATTTTCATATGCGAAAGTTTGAAGCTCATTGAACCTACATTTCATGGCTATATAAGTGTAATCATGGATCACTAGGTTGTTTGCGTAAAGCGTACTGGACACTTGAGCTGCTCCCAACTCAGGGGAGACAGTTCGACTTAGCCAACAGCCAGGGAGGTAGGTCTGTCAAATACAGGAAAAAAAAATAGAGGAGCCAGCACACAACCTTGCTTGACTCCCCTGTGTACTGGGATCTGTGCAGACATTCCACCTCTGTTGTCCGATCGCACACAAGCACAATGAGGATCTTAGCCCAGAGCTCTGGTGCCTTCTTATGCACTATGTTAGCCAGGCCATTGGGACATGGAGCCCTGGAGCTCTTTATCTTCTCAATGGCTGCTACTAGTGCCTCATAAGTGAACTTAGTCAGCCACTGCTCTTCTGCATGAGGGTCAACTGAAGGAGGATGTGTGCGATAGTCTTTAGACTTTCTTACATGACTCATCCAGACTTCCTCTTTAATAGGGTTTACTATCCTCTTAAGGTTATTACCCTTTGCTTTTAAAAAAATGTTTGCCATATAGACCAAGTGTGTCTTCTTCTGAGCACCCCTACTAACATTCACTGCCACTGAGCGTTCGTAACTGAAAGCTTCCAGCGCCTCAGCCAGTTTCTGTACCCACATTTTTCTGATCTTACCTCTGATACATTCGCCTCAGCAGGGCCCTTAGAATGTCTAATTTTTCTCAAGGCTCTTCTAAGCTTATGCTTGACATCTCAGATCACTGCATCGAACACATTCATATGTTCTTTGTCCGAGGTGGCCAAACGCTTGCCCTTGCATGCTCCTGTCACATCTACAACTAGCTTTAGCCAGCATTTGAATTCATCAGGCATAAGGCTAATTAGCATATCGATGGTTAGAGAGTCATGTGCAAGGCTACATATGTGGCCTTGTTAAGGTTATCTACTGACCAATAAATGTGGTTACCCCGTAAGATTAAGATGAAGCCCTCCATTTAACGTTGGATTACACGTCTTAATGTCTGTTCTTAAAGACAAAAGAAAGTATTGTGTGATGTTGTCACAGAAGTTGATGTTAAACTCAATCACTCTTTCCAGTACTGTGTTACTACCAGAAAGGTTGTCCAGCGTGGCCCAGCTTGCCCCATTTCTCCATGTGGCCTTCCCCTGGCAGTCACCTTTAGCTCTTCCCTTAATAAGGGTTAGCTCTCACTCCTTCATGAAGGCCACCAATAGGTTGCTCTGCATATTCCTCTTTTTTTGCAGTATGTGTTAGGAAAGATTTCGTAATTGTAGGTAATTTTCCTTCCATGTGGCAACCCCTAAACTTTTTGCTGTTGTTTTTCACCTTGTTCTTGACTTTGCCAGAGAAGTGCAGCCTTCTGCCGCACTCCTCTGGGCTTTCGCTCCTTTCTTACGGGGAAACTGACATGCCCTTAAGACAGTCAGTACCGGGGAATGCCGTTTCCCGTAGTTTCTTTTATCATGTTGCGGCTTTAGTGCAACATGACACAAGAGGGCACTGTAAGCTAAGTTACAGCTCTCTTGGGTCTCTAGCCTTCTACAGGCCCTAGATACTCATTTAGGATATACAAATACTACAAGTCTCAAGCGTTATCTGCACGAAATATGTAGTCCACCTAAAAGGGAAGGAAAACAGGCAGTGCAAAATAATGCTTAGACCCAGTTCGTCTTCAGAGGCACCTAACTAGATCATCAACTTTACACCTGGTCAGCAAGTCCTGATCATGAATCCCATAAGGCCTCGAGCTTTACAGGACAAATGGTCAGGCCCTTACACAGTGGTGGAGCCCCTGGGTGAGGTTAACTATTTAGTGGACCTTGGAAGGCCTGGACAGGCTCCAAAAGTGTTTCACGTGAATAGGCTGAAGGCTTTCGTCCCAAGAGTCGAAATCGCAGCACTGCTACCGGCTTCAGATGTTGAGGAAGAGGAGTCTGAACCTCTCCCCGACCTGTTCCAAAGCGGTCCTTCAGATAGCTCCTTTGAGGGTGTCCGAGTGGCCCCTCACCTGACTTCTGATCAGCAGGCTGAGGTGAAAAGTTTGCTTAGGCAGTTTTCCCCCCTGTTTTCACAGTCGCCTGGTTTGACACCTTGGTGCAAACATAACATTGACACAGGAGACAGTGTACCTACCAAAAGTAGGGGATACAGGATGTCAGACAAAGTACGGTCTTATATTAAGACCGAGGTCAACAAGATGTTAGACCTTGGGGTGATTGAACCCTCTAGTAGTCCTTGGTCCAGCCCAGTGGTTTTGGTTCCAAAGGCAGGCACTTCTGAATTGAGGTTCTGCGTGGATTACAGGGCTCTGAATGCTGTCACCAAGACAGATGCACACCCCTTTCCTCGAACAGATGAGCTGGTGGATACTTTGGGTGCCTCCAAGTACCTCAGCACGTTTGACCTCACTGCTGGCTATTGGCAAATAGCGTTAGCAGAACATGCCAAGGAGAAGACAGCATTTTCTACTCCAGACGGCCTTTACCAATTCCGGGTAATGCCGTTCGGGTTGAGGAAAGCACCTGCCACTTTCCAGAGGCTTGTGAATCATGTGTTGAATGGGTTGGACGAATTCTGTCTTGCATATCTGGATGATATAGCAGTTTTCAGTGCCACCTGGGAAGACCATGTGAAACACCTCGGGATTGTGCTCCAGGCACTTCAGAAAGCACACCTGACCATAAAGGCTAGTAAATGCCAGATTGGACAAGGCTCAGTGGTTTACCTTGGACATGAAGTAGGTGGAGGGAGGATACAGCCTCTTCCCAGTAAAGTACAAGCAGTACAAGACTGGCCTACCCCCACTACGCAAACCCAAGTGAGAGCCTTCTTAGGACTCACGGGGTATTACCGCAATTTTGTGGCAGACTATGGCACCATAGCTGCCCCTCTGACTGCCCTCACAACTCCGAAGAAAACCAAGAAGGTAACTTGGACCGACGAGTGTGAGAAGGCCTTCAATGGCTTAAAAGACTCCTTGTGCCAGGCACCTGTCCTCAGGGCCCCTGATTATCAAAGACCTTTTATCGTGCAGACAGACGCCTCTGACGCTGGGATAGGAGCTGTACTATCACAAGTAGATGAGAAGGGTAAGGAACACCCTATCGGTTTTATTAGTCGCCAGCTTAAGGACAGAGAGCTCAGATGGTCCACGGTAGAGAAAGAATGTTTCTCTTTTGTGTGGGCCCTAAGGAAGCTGAGGCCCTACCTCTATGGGACCCACTTCACTGTGCAAACTGACCATAAGCCGTTAAAGTGGCTAATGAACATGAAGGGGGAGAATCCAAAGTTGCTTAGGTGGTCCATAAGTCTACAAGGCTTCGACTTCACTATTGAGCATAGGCCAGGTGTCCAACATAGCAATGTTGATGGGTTGTCCAGAATGTTTAACCGACCTGAACAAGAGACTCATCCAGGGGTGGATTAGTTCCCCCTGTCCATAGTCTGGGAGGGGCGAGTGTTAGGGAAGATTTCGTAATTGTAGGTAATTTTCCTTCCATGTGGCAACCCCTAAACTTTTTGCTGTTGTTTTTCACCTTGTTCTTGACTTTGCCAGAGAAGTGCAGCCTTCTGCCGCACTCCTCCGGGCTTTCGCTCCTTTCTTACGGGGAAACTGACATGCCCTTAAGACAGTCAGTACCGGGGAACGCCGTTTCCCGTAGTTTCTTTTATCATGTTGCGGCTTTAGTGCAACATGACACAAGAGGGCACTGTAAGCTAAGTTACAGCTCTCTTGGGTCTCTAGCCTTCTACAGGCCCTAGATACTCGTTTAGGATTGTATTTGATCGGTGCAAGTAATTCAGGGACAGGAATGGTGGCAGCGATCGTTTTCTTGTGTTTTGAGCTCCTTTTGGCGTTCTAAGCACGTTTCTCGCGCTTAACCCAAAATGGTGGCCTGGCTCCCAAAATGGCCAGACCACGAGGCTCCTTTGTCCTGTCCGCTGACCGTCTTGCTCCCTTCACCTTCCCCAGGTCGAGCCGACCCGGGGCCTTCCTTATTTGGGCATGTACTTTCCCGCGAAACACGGATGCTTTCGCGGGCTTCTACATGTCTTTTGTGTGCCTCCAGGATGTGGGCTGGGGTGTCTGGTCCCAATACACATCCTGGGTGCCAGAGAGTCTAGGGTGGTGTGAATGCCTGGGACCACCGTGGACGTGATTGGTCCACGAATGGTGTGAGTGTTGATGAGCGGATCTCCCATTGGGTCCCCTCCGTTTTGGCGCGAAGGGAACCATGGATAAGAGGGGGCTGGAAACACCACTACCATGTCGATCTCCTGAGTTCTTACGAACGAAGGAATACAGGAGCCAAGTATCCTGCAACCAAGAGGCTGGACCGAGGAATCGCTGGTGACCCGCTGAAGGACTTCTCCTCTGCACTGCTGTCGCCTTGTGAAACCCTTTTCACCTTTGATCGAACCAGAAAGCCTGTACTGGTACTTCGACCCTTTGGAATAGCGGGAACAGCTATTCTCGGCATCTTCACCATCTCCTGCCAGTAAGCCTTCGGAAGTGTCTCTGGGCCATCCAGCTGACTGACCAGCTTACACGGGAGTCTTGCTCTGTAACCGCCGCCAGGTTGTGTAGTATTTCGAGTCCTTGTCACTCTCACACGCTTCGTACACTTGGCGTTCCCAAGTCTGAAGTGAGTAGTGTACATTTGGCTCAGATACACACGGCCGCTCCGTTGCCCTGCTGTGGTAACAAACTGTGCAGGTTTCTTCGATCGGGACGTCTTTTTACTCAACACGACGACGAGGCATTCCCTGCTCTTCTGAACCTGCCAGCTGCTGAAACTGACGCGGAGAAGCCTGGTTCTGCTTGCATCGGGGACCGGTGAGTAGCATAGCTAGGATCTGGTCGCCCTCCTGCAGGAGCCCATTGCTTTTCCCCGCTGTGTTAAACAGCACCCTTTTCCGTACTCGCGCTCTGCTTCTGCCCACTGTGGAGGCTGCGCTTGAGTCGCGGAACTTCATTTGTGCACTGAACTGAACTGCCTGATTTCCCTAGAAGAGACTCCCCTTTTGCCCGTTGGCACCAGCGTGTGCAGGTACTTTTGAGCACAAGGCTCCACTCTTCGCAGGGCTCGGACTTCCATCTAGTTAGGTGCCTCTGAAGGCGAACTGGGTCTAAGCATTATTTCGCACTGCCTGTTTTCCTTCCCTTTTAGGTGGACTACATATTTCGTGCAGATAACGCTTGAGACTTGTAGTATTTGTATATATATTGTGTTGATATGGTATGTGTTGGTTTAATATTGTGATTTTCTCGCTACGGTCATTGTTTTAAAGGCCTTAGAATAAATGTGTATATATTTTTTATATAACACCTGTTTGGAGTAGTTTGTAAGTGATCTTGCTTTGTGTGCTCATTGCGGGCTTTCAGTCACCCTCACCCCTCTTGAGACCTAGTCTTGACCGCCGCAATCGCTACCTTGATTGGTCTGGCTCGTCCAGAGGTTACCCTGTTCCAAGTAATTAGGTTGGCCTTCTGAACTTCTGCGCCACCAGGACAGAGTTCAGAAATCCGTCTTAACAGATATGACAAACTTGCTCGAAACAATTCATGTAGGCACCACATTCAGCATCATCTGTGCATCAAGCGTTTCAGTCATCTCCCATCAGGATTGTTTCCTTGTTTACTCCCCCGCCCCATCCGGTGCAGATATCTTCAATACAGTCATAGATATCCTCAAAATGTAAACTTCCTGGCCGTAAATAGAAATTCGCCATAAGCAACTTTCCAGAATTCTTACTTTCCAATACGTTTGATTCACCCTTTACTGTTTCCTGGCATTTTTCAGAATACACTGCAGCCCGGTTATTTAATACCTCTTTGTCCAATGTATACCCTAGATTAAATAAAGTAGGGAGATAAGAGCGTATCCGATGTGCAATTTCAGGAAGAGCACAATGGATACGAGAAGTTGTTCCATTATTGCAATCCAGGGGCTCCACAAACTTAGAATCAGTGGAGTTTAATACTCTTAGGAAGATAATTTGGTGGAGAATGTGTAGGTGTTCAGTGCCGTTATTCTTCCTCTTAGTTAAGTCTGCAGGATCAGTTTCTATCTAAATAATCTTAGCATCCAACGGCTGTTTGACCACCACTGTGGTGGCTGTCTTCTTTTTGTGAGTTAATGCATTTCCCATCCATGCTGTATACTCTCTCTAGCTTGTGCTAGTGCAGCTATGACCACAGAAGTCTTGCTCGAGTTGCACTCAGATAGATCACTGGAGGTCAAGGTCTCCTCCCCTCCTAGCTCTTCAATGAGATCTGTGTCCTTTTCTTTTAAAAGCCAACTAGTCAAATTCCCAGGACACTTATGAGTTATTTTTTTGTATGTCTGGACTCCCTCCTCCTAGTCTTCCGTGATTTAGGATGAGTAATTGTATTAATAGTAGAATTTACAGGGTCATTTTGAATGGCACAAATGGGAGTGTTGTGACCGTAGCTAGCCTCACCCCTCTACTTTCAGAAGAGCTTTGCCATCTGCCTCTGCTAACATTTCTGGAATATCATCGATTCATCCTCCATTTCCACCCCCTCAATCAGGTCCCCGAGCTATGGTCTGGGCTGATAGGCACTACGTTGAAGGACCTGCTTTTGTCTGCTAGTAGGTCGATTTATTCTGGTCTTGTGCTTTTAAATAGTTCTGTCAGGTTTACAATTGCCTCTCCCTGAAAATTACCCCCCTGGAGAAAAGTGCCACGCAGTTTCAGTAATATCTTGATGGCAAACTAATGTTCCTGAGCTCCCATTTGAGTTGCATTGCTAGGTTACTTTGTGTTGTGCAGTTAAATTTCCCGTGCCTCACGTGCTAACGTTTTCAACCAAATCCGGGGACGGCGCTGGAGTTGCCAACATTCTTTGCGAGTGTGCTGGTGACATAGATGGTAAAAGAGAGGAGGAGGAGCTGCCTACAACTGCGTTGTTAGCAAAACAGGCTCTGTAGTGGTTGTTATGTTCTGGTCACATGATTGTAAAATGTCTTGCAAAGTGTAATTTAATTCAAGCAAATAATTGTTGTCAATATCGCAGAATTGCATAGGAACAGTTAAGGTTTTCCGTGTGTGCCTTCTCCTCTTGATGTGTTTGTACATTATTCCTGTGCTCCTGGTTTTCTTCTGCCCCCTGATTAAAGAAAGCTGTGATTTTTCTTCATGAACCGCTGATGTTTGTTACCTCATTCTCTTTACCATTTCCCACCTCAGTTTCCATTGCCTTTTGTGGCTCGTTGTCAAGCATCCATTACCTTGTGGAGGGCATTTTCCAATATGGTTTTGCTTGCCTCAACTTTGTGTTTTCCACTTATTCCGAACTTCCCGGGTATCAACAAAATTAGCTACTGCAGGTAGATTTAACAAATAAATTAGTGTGTCGCTTATGGCAATTTCTGTTATCAGTTTTAGTGCGAGAACCCCGCTGCTAACAATTTTAAGAGCGTGGGTTACAATGCGGGTTACAGGATTACAGGCATATTTAAAGGCTTACCTCCTCACTACAAGAAGTCTCTCTGCTTTTCCTGCACGTTGTAAAGGGATAGAAAGTTAACCCCCCGTCTCACCAAACTGTAGCGGACCACAGCAGACAACACTCTGCTGAGCGCTCCATGCCGCACTCCACGCCGTGTTCATTAATAAATGCAGTTATTTGGCTCCACCTGATAATTGCAGCAACTGTAAAAAGACTACACAATCCAGCAGGTAACAGCAGACCACAATCTGCTGAGCACTTAATGGATATGCTCACAATAAAAGGCTACACAGGCAGCTGTCCTACAAGGACGTTTTGTTTGATCACCTTCTTCATTATGTACTAGAAAATTAATTGGGGAAGGGTGGCAAGTTGTTATGTGAGAACAAATGAATTGTAAACAAAACAAACTTTCAAAAACAATGGCGATAAAAATAGCCTTTGGATCTTCCCTCCACCAAACTCCCCCTCCCCCAGTCATAATTCTTTGTCAGTAGCAGCCTCCAAAATAGTAGCTGTTGAAATGTCTCCCAGCCCAAGACTTCAGTTTTCAAGTCAGGTTTATGTCCAGATGTTGTAATGAAGGGCTCATAGAATGGAAACGTGCACCCTTTCTTCTGGGCAAGAGTTGAAATTATAAAGCCCTATTGGGTGTCTCTGGAAATTGGTCCAAACATTTAGCCAACTTAAGGGATTAATAGCACAACGTAAAGTTTGGGTTGTCCAAAAAAAATATTGTTCACCTTCAAACAGTCTCTTTGGGTTTTCCCTGATGTCACTCACAGTCTCTTGAAAAAAGTTCCTTGGAAATGGAAATGTCCAGCTAGTTGGACAACAGTGGGAAGGAACTGGAGACATACTTCAAATGTTGCGCTGGTATTTTGCTGTTCAAGTCAACAGGTTCAAACACTTCTCCCTGAGAACAGGCAGACTTGGTCATTTTGGGGTTTTTCTAGTGGGCTCCTGGTATATCCCCTGAAATGGACACCTGATCCCACAAATACTTAAACCACTGTGGCTTTCCTCACTGCCGTTCTGATGCCAGTCTGTACTCTAAACTCACGTCTCGCCATATTGCTGCCTGATCAGCACTATTTGCAGGGAGGGCGTGTGTGGGTCAGAACTGATAGCTACCATGCTTTGGCTGGAGGGACAAATGCTCAAACCTATCAAAGCAAAGCATAAATGATGATAACTACACAGTTATGATGCTACAATACACAATTATAGAAATTAAGAATCAAACAACTAATGCTGAATGAGTACAGACTGATAATTGAAGTATTATGAAAGTGTGAGAATCCATTGAAGCAGTTTTTGATACAGAATGAAAGTAGACGTTGATATAATTGCCCTGATGAAGACCTTATACAAGCTGAAAAAAGTGTTGGCTGTTTCTGGACATTAAATCTTGAAAAATGCAACATTCACAATTTACGCGTCAAATTGAGCGTCTTATCAATTCTTCGGTGATATAAAATGTGTAGGGAGATAAGGGGTGAATGTGTCCTAGCTACACATTAAAGGACATGTTTTTGTGGCCCTCAGCGTAGGTCATTAGCTAACCAGAGACCCTGCTGCACCTTCCCAGCTTTGTAGTGTGTACATGAAGACTAACTTAATTTTGGTTCAGAAATAGGTAGTTAACTCAACCAGATAGTAGCTCCACTTACATCAAACCTTACACATCTAAGTATTCTCGCTTGGACAATTGGCACTATGACCCCCTGTCCTTGAAGGATAATTTACAAAATTAAGAACCCTGTCTTTTAACAACTAAGATTTATTTTCTTTCTCAGACCTCAGACTTTTACTTTGCCTCAGGGTGGGAATTACTTTTTATCTCTCTTTCCCATTGTTTCACCTGCATACCCTCAGTACATGTCCAACTCTTGAGAGAAACTTCTGTCAATTGGACTTGCCTTTTCCATCCTGCAGGAACCATTTCCTTTAACTAGCTACCTCTGGAACTCTCAAGCACATCCCAAGGCTATCACACATCTGTAACCAGTCTTAATACATTTGTGTATCACACTTAAGATGTTATGAACGACCAAAAGAGGATTCTGCCCATAAGGTTGTTCTTTTTCTTTCTACTGATTTGTCATGTCTTTCCTAACAAGCAACTATATTTCTTAAATACTTCCTGGCTCATGCGCTCATGCTACCTTGTGTTTTTTTATCCTAATGTTTGTTACCCAAGTTTATTCCATTTTCTTCACACATTCTCCCCCAGTTTACATGTTCTTTCCTTCACTCTTCCTTTTTCCTCCACAGACTGCGGTCTAGTTTAACACCCTGGGGTGGGACACACTTTTCTCACCCATGGACAAGGAATCAGTGCTTTAAGGCCACTACCATGGCAACTCATGCATTAAAAACTGCAATTAAATAAACATTATGGAAAAATGGCTTTGCACAAGAAATCTAAAATTCTACAAACGTGTTTGGTAGAGCTGGACGCAACCTCTGGACGTATACCACGTAGACGAGTGCTCTATTGTTATTTGGTAGGTTACGGATGGTGTTAGCAAACATCCTATGTCTCTTATAAACCAAACCTCAACCTCTGGATAAGAAATGTGTGATCCTATTTGTGATGTATCAAACTGTGTTGGAAATTCATTATTTGGAGCCTCGAACATGCAGAGGCAAGACTTTACAACCTGGTAACCACCTACCAGATTCATATGTGGAACTAGTCACATGTACTAATAATATTGAATGTCACAAAGGTGTCCATACCTGCAATGCCACTGTTTGACTTGTTAAATCCTTGTGCTATTTGTTTTGTGAATCAGACCTTCCAAGAACATGTTTCATTACAAATTCCAACATGATCGATTTTGCACCAGGACTGTAATTAACAAAACATGTCATACCATGTTTGTTGATGTTTTGGAAACAATACTTGAGTTACTACTGATCACTTCAATGGCAATCTTATGCAAAACCCTGAAACGTATGTAAATTCACTGTTTTCCATCCATAATGTTTTGAATACTAAAATACATCAATGTATTTCAATACACTTACAAACACTACAAACACAAGGTTTAGATGTGCCAATGTCACTTCAAATAGTGAATACAGCTAGAGAAACACCAGGAAAAAGGGCAGAACATTATTGATCTAATCAAGGGAACATAGAATTTCATAATTTGGGAAAATGGCAAACTTGAGGAAAGAGATTTTGAAATTGTTTTTGAGGAAGACTTCAGAGTACTGAAGCTTGCTAAAAGAAGTTGATACCTTATGAATGTGCATCTAATGAACCTACACAGTCTGTTACCCAGTCCAAAGAGTCACTCAGTGATATATACATGGTAGAAGTATACAATATTGCAATGGATAAGATCATTAAATGGCAGTACTGCTGATTCACCTCCCATGGTCAACTGTTTGTAAATTTGGCATCATCACATATATGCTCAAGAGATCCTGCATCACTTTACATGTAATGCCTTGGCAGGAATGATCAAATTGCTTTATTTTTCATTAAATTGGATCAGACTAAAAATGTCTCTTGAGAAAGAATACACAATGTATAAAGAAACAATAACTTCTCTTTTCATTGCTTCTTTGGACCTAACGCAGACTATCATTTTCTGAGATAAAGGTACAAAGTTCAAGTCATGCAAGAAACTATATAGCATAGTGCTCAGATGTCCAATGGAGATTTAAGAAAGAGGTACAGTCAAACTTAAGGATCACTGTTGAATGCCTGCAATGTTAAATTGATATCATCTTCTTCTCCTGTGGCACATGACATGTCTTTTTGAAAGCACATCTTGAAAAGAAATTCCACTCCCCTGTTGGAAGCTGTTAAGCTCATATCAGTGTAAAAATAAGTTTTCATTGCAGTAAGCACTGATAACATCATTGATCTGTTGGTCAACAAATGCAGCTTGTTAGAAGGGATGCTAATTATTTAATGTTACCTTTGCCACTGTTTTTTAGTTTTCATAGTTTGCCATTTTTGTGTGATAAAATATGTATTACCTTCTCCATAGTTCATTTCACAGACACACATTATTCAGCAAGAAATGCATCAGATGTTAAATTTGATTCCTTTTTGATATGACTGTTTTTATTCTGGTGGCAGTGGAGAAAAATATGCTTTAATTCGGAAAGCAATGATGCCATTGAAAGGCAACTCATTTGGAGGGATGTTAATTATTTAATATTAGCTAAGCCACTCTTGCACAGTTTTTACAATTTGCCGTTTTTAGTATTACAAATATATGTTTTAACCATTGATTTCTTATTGGACATCTCTTACTTTTACCCAGAATGGCATTAAAATCATCATTCCCGCTTTTGTTGAAGATCTGTACTTTGAGAAATCATCAACTAATTTAAAACATGACTTTTAAACCTCTTTACCAAGAACTATGCTTTTAAATGTACCCGTTTGACTCCTTAGTTCAACATCTTCTTTTGGGAACTCCCTAAAGGAAGCCAAGCTCACTGGCACCCTTGTTTCTGGACCAGCAAACTATGTGCCTGCCTGTCATTCCACTGCGCCCAATAAGTCTGACCAAGCCAGGTGCAGTGACCCTGGTAGGCAGACTCTTCACGGAAGCGCTTGCACTGTTAACAACGGTGCCAGCACTTCCGAGTCCCCACTCCCTCTCATAGAGTCATATTAGACCCTATGGGAATGGGGACTTACATTTTTCCGGCGCCTGACTTCCCGGGCCGCCGGACTTGTAATCTCCCAGTGGCACCGGGAAGTCAGGCCAACGTGTTCCAATGCAGCTAACCCGCAGCCTTAAGGGGACACTTTTTTAAATACTGATAAGGACAGGAGCCAAAAGAGGTTGGTGGTTTTACGTCTCTTGAAAAACTTCAGAAACACAGGTGAAATTAGTGCAAGACCTGGCAAGGCACACCCACCAGCAGGTGGATGCAGAGGGAAATACAACAGTCACACACAAATGCACCTTAAAATGAGCTTTTTAAATATCACCTCACTATATGAGAACAACCAGACCCCTAGCTGTGGGCATTAGGTCCTCGGCACACCAACCGTGCCATTTCTAAGAAGGCAAATACATCCGAAAACACTTTAAAAATAACCAATCGCTTACATCACTAAGAGACAAGGCAACATTAGGATTTGAAGGCAATTCAAATGTACCAGACAAAAATGCTCCAAACTCCCCAAGCAAAGCACAACACACTAGTAGAGTTATTCAGAATAAACGATTAAAGTTACACAAACAGGTACTGTACTTTACAATGAGAACATGGGAATACTGGTTAGCATTGCCAGACAAGCTTGTATGCATTATGTTCACAATCGCTGCCATAGCTGTGTTGGCAATCAATGAGTTAGAGTAAACATGATCCATTTTCACTGCAGTGTTTACTTTAAGTAAATGGCAAGAAATGCATTGTGCATGACAACTTTTACTGGCATGTTCAAAATAAGGACTTTTACTTGAAATGGGCTTGTAAGAAAATGTTGAACATAACCCATTAGTGTCTCAAGGTTAAAACATGCATTGTTAATGGAAGAACGTTTTATATTTTTAGATCTTTTTCCCAAAGAAGAATACAAGTCAATTTTCAAGACTTCTATAAAACATTGTTCAAAGGAAAACATGACATTGTTTCATCTTTTAATTTGACTTGAGATTTCTTTCAGAAACCCATCCCAAGGGAGGTCCATCTGTTATTGCCTTTTTCTGTAAATCAATACATCAGTCTATATAGCATGTCATTATTGGGCCTGCAGTATGTGTGGCCAAGGTTTCTAACTTCCAGACCGTTCAATAAACTGCAACGACAAATGCACAGGTGTTAGGCCTCGGATCAGGCCGCCCTTTGCAATTTGAGGAAACGCTTCAGGTTTACAAGAAGCACACACGGCACACATCAATAAATAGATGCCTGTTACAAAATCATTTCCAATTACTGATGGTGTCTTTAAAATCTGACAGCATCAAGACTGCCATGGGAGTCTGCCAGACATTAAAATAATCAAGCTTTAAGATAAATGACAGTTTCAGCTTTTGAGTGAAATCTTTAAACCTGGTCGATAATTGGGCTGAAAAAACTATGAACAATTCTTCAAATGGAGAACACTGGAGTGAAGAAATGCACCTGATGCTGCTGTGTAGTGCAGATAACTCTTTTTTTGTGGTATAAGTCAGTGAAGTCTCTTGCAGGAATGTGCACAATATACCTTTGAGAGGTACTTACACTAAACCCGTCATTTGCTATGAGTCAGATGCGTGTCCATTCAGCAAGCTAAGAGGGAATTTGAGAACAAGTATGGTCTGTCCTGCCCGTGCAAGATTTGGAAGTAAGGGCCATGGCACAACACGCATTAGCAAATTCAGTAGATCTGGCTTTTCAAATAATGGTAGGATAACGGTGGAGGATTTACAAGAGGAAAGTTACCCTCTTCATTGGCAAAGCCAGACCTATTGGCTTTCAGAAGAGAAGACAACATACTAGTGATAAGTGCAATATATGTTAAAAAGTTACATCACCAGGGTTTTTTTCGCAGAGTTTTTTGCTGAAGATGTAAGGCCGAAAAAATTCATCAAAAAATATAGGGTGGGTTTGCAAGGGGATATAAAGGGCAAGGGGTGAGGGAATAGGGTCCAGATATTAAGAAGGTTTGGGGCTGACTGCCCCAAATAAAAATAAAAATGTTATGAGTTTTCTCAACCGCAAACATTCAGCAAAACTTTCAGCAACACAAATAAACCTGGCCATCTAAGAACATAGAACCTAATATACATGCATGCACTGATTGTGCTAGAACAATGAAATTACTAATTTACATAGTACATACAAAATGAATTGCGGTAGAACCAATGTTTGGTTCCTCAAAGAAATCAACCCACACTTGGTAAAGAAACATAGATTTGTCCAGAGACAACCATCTAGCAGCTCCTCATTTATCCATTAAGGGAACAACCATAACTCTCCCCCACAATGCTGACACACTCTTAGTTGAATGACCCTGAATAGTGAACGGCTGATGTATTCCTGACATTTTATAGGCCGTCATAATAAGCATCCCTTTTCATCTGCTGAGAGTTGCAACCAAAGGCTCCAAACTCTTGCAAACCCCACCAAGGGCAACCGATAACTGCATCTGGGCTTACACTTTTAAAATAACATAGACCTGCTTGCGAAAGGACGTGTCTTCCTCGGTTGAAAGATCAAGGTATGATACAGGAAGGACCAGCACCTGATCCAAATTAAGAATCAACACCTTTTAGCAAGTAAGGGGACGCAGTGAATAATAGTAATGCTTCAGAAAGGACCTTGAAGTAGGTAGGTCAGCACATCCGTGCCCCAGCATAAACCTGTCTCCTAAGGAATGCAATAGCTACTCGAAACCATGTTCAGATTTACTGACCATTTCATGATGGCCTTAAAACAAGGATCCTGCAGGAATTTCAAAAATAATACTAGATCTCAAGTAGGGAGATGCATCTTGCATGGGGTGGGGGTCAGAACAACGAAACCGTTGAACAGTGTTGGTAATAAGTGGCCAAGTGTATACCAGCCTCCAATAGGAAGTCAAATGTTGTCTAGAATATTGAAAAGCCACAAGTCAATCCAAAACCATAAGTCATTCTTTTTCAAAAGTCAAAGTAAGAGATCAAGATGAGCCGGTTTCCCTGCAGGAAGAGCTGCAAATGCTTAAGGAAGTGGATCCTGCTACAGGAAAAGCATGTCTGTATTGTGAACAATCACCCACATCGTGAAGCAAGTCTTTCCACCCTAAATGGCAGTACCACAATAAGATAAGCACTCTCCATTTTTCAAGAGAAACTTAGTGATAAAAAAGAAACGAGAACATTCCCATGAAATTGTCAAGGCATTTATGCCTTAGGCCATCAGGTATGGGTATGACCAGGATAACTGCACCTAGTTGTTCCATTGTAGCAAACATGAAAGAATGTGAGAATCGGACTCATCCTATCCAGTGTATTGTTGGGGTCCCTTGGATGTGCATGACTGAAGGCACCAAAGTGTTTTGTTCTGCCCATTGGGCCTCATTCTGACTGTGGCGGCCACAATATGAACGGTGCCGGTAAGGGACCAGCACCGTTCTTACCAGGCCGCCACATTACGAGTTCTGCAGCGGGTCCCGCTCTGTACGCCTGGCCAGACCAGACGTGCAGAGCGGCACCCACTAGCAGAACAAGATGCTAACAATGGACCCATCATTAACGGGTCCGTTGTTAGCATCCTCCCTATTCTCATTGAGCCCTTTGGGGCTCAAATGGGAATGGGGATGTACTGGGTCCGGTTCCCGTGAATGGGAATTACCGGGCCCACAACGGTCGGAATGGCCAGGTAATTCCCATTTTGCAGGACCCGGACCCGAGTTTGGGGGTAGCCATGCCGCTAAAAACGGCATAGCTACCTCCAGTCTCGTAATGAGGCCCATTGAATGAGGTACGGTGTCAGGACTTACATTGCACCTCATTATAAGTTTGCCGGTCCGGTAACAATGGTAAACTAGGAGTTCTGCTCGTGGGTGGCTTCCCGCCCGCTAGGTCTGACTTGGCGGGCATAACGGCACCTGCGAGCAGAGCATGTCGGATGCAACGGCACCATTCTGAATGGTGCCAGTGGATCTGACCTCCCCGGGAAGCATTTTTTTCTGATGCCCGCAAATGGGCAATTACCGGGTCTAGCAGGGCCGTAATGACCCGGTAATTGCCCATTTGCGGGTGCCGGAAATATTCACACGTTTGGTGGCAGCCTGCTGTTTTTTCCGGCAAGGCTACTGCCAATCTTGTAATGAGGCCCACTGACTCCACTTTTGAGTCTGATGTCTATTTATGAAAGCCATGGTCACTGTGTTGTTCATGTGTACTACCATTCAGTGCCTCTTGCTTTCCTCTTAAGTCAAGCTCAGGGGACATGTCACTGTTCTGGATTCCTTGCAATTTTAGGATTCAGGGAGGTCTGTCTGAGCCCATAGTCGTAGGATTTCACAGGGTGCACCACATCCTACTCGTCTGGTGTAATTTGTCACCATATTCCGTTGGATCAGCGAGGCACCAATTATCCTGGTTGAAGCCACTGATATAACTCCTGCAACATTGGCAGTCAGAGCTTGGATTTCAATTTCTGTCAATCCCAGTATCACATAATATGTTTAACCAAAGTTGTCATTTGGAACCTGGTCCATGGTCATAAAAACGAAAACCACCATGTTTCCTTGCACCATCAAACATGAGCTTGCAAATAAAGCCTCCTTGCGAGGTGAAGCCGGTCAATAAGAGTCACAGACCTTGGGGAAGGGTGAAAGACTATTCCCATTACTTTGTTGGATGTTTTCCTGATGAAGATCATGCCCTGAGAGGGAACCAAGTTACACATTGAGATGTTTTTCAGGGATCCCAATTTTTTCATGAGATGACCTGTTCTGCACTCATTTCTCTCTTTGTTCACTGGATGCAAAATGCATCATAAAGTCATTAAGGTGGGAGTGAACTTTTATTATCCCTCATGCAGGACATCTAATACTCGTTCTACTATATTTGAGGAAAACCTTGTCTGAATGGTATCTGGTGAGCCACTCTGTGAGAGCAGATTGAAGATTCGATATTTCTATTGCCAAAGTCTTTTGATAGGTCAGACAATAATTATGGTGGAGTAGTGAAGAGTAGCAGTCCTTCAGTGGAAGCTCTCTTTGTTTCTTTGTTTGCAGTCTGCTTTTCGTGTCTATCATTGGAGGCAGAGTACCTGCTTAAAATCACTGCCCTACCAGGGAGCGGCACAGAATAGAAAAGAGTAGCAGTCCTGCAGTGGAAGCTCTCTTTGTTTATAAGTTTCCAGTCTGCTTTTCTTGTCTATCATTGGAGTTGGAGCAACTGCTTAAAATCGCTGCTCGACCGCAGAGTAGAGAAGAGTAGGAGTCCTGCAGTGGAGGCCCAATTTGTTTTTTTGTTTCCAGTCTGCTTTTCGTGCCGATCATTGGAGGCAGAGCACCTGCTTAACATCACTGCCCTAACTCAGAGCGGCATGGAGTAGCGAAGGGTAGCAGTCCTGCAGTCCTTGTAGCCCGCTGCCCATGCCCAGTGAACCTCTTGGGAAACCACAGTGAAGCCAGTTGCATTTTCTACAACCCAGCAAAGTATTGAGTTAAACTTGCATGCTCAGCGCACCAGGAGCCAAGCTCACCTGCTTTCAAATACTGGTGATCTACTAACGTCATCATCAATTAGAAACCAAGTAAGAATCTTTTCTGAGTCAGAAAACATGAATGACTGTTCAGTGCCTGAACCTCCAAGTGAGACATATCCTACAATGTATCTCACTCTCACTGGTACGTCTATAACAAATTGGAATGCTTCCTTACTGCTAATCCACACAAACACTGTAGTACAAAATTCAGTCAAGCAGGGACTAACTGTGTCTAATGATCTGATAAACAAAGCCCTTACCTCCATGTCATTTCTGATGAGCTCGGCAGATGCTGTGATAGAGCTGCAGCCTCAGTTGCCTGAAAGACCTGCAGTGTTAATTCCTGGTGCTGCTGGGGTGCAGGGCATTTGTGAAGAATCACTCTTAGATGATCATTCACCAGTGCCTTCCCCTTGTGCTACTCCAGTGCTAGAACTACCTCCCCCACAACTCCTACCCTTAACACATACAGTGCAGAGGCTTCTTGAGGTTATGCCAGAGAATGTTATGACTCCGGTGGACCAAGATGACAGCTTGGAATTGGCAATTAAAAAAGATCATGGGGTAATTCATAGAATTCAGCGCAGAAGCAGCGCCAGCGTGCGCCAGCATGTGCGCTAAACAGTATTCTGGCGCACCACACATTCATGGATTTCCCAAACCATTTTGAGCCGTGGCGCAGCCAACATCCTGCAGCACCAGTTACGCCCCCAAGAACGACTTGCGCAAGGAAATGCCATTGAAATCCCCAATACAGCGCAAAGGGCTGTGCTAACCCTGGACCAGCTTACAGGCACACTACACTGTAATCGCCTGAAAAACTGTGTGTGAAAATGTACTTGCGCACCCCCTTGATACGGGTACCCCACTCGCGGCAGCCAAAACGAGTGAAAATCAACTTGCGCAGCCCCTTGAATACGCGTACTCCACCTGCGCCAGGCAAATTGCATGGAAAATGTCCCCACTGTGGTGTGGGCCACCTGCGGGTCATGGTCAGGGTGGATGAGCTGCCTGCGGGGCATGCCCAGGGATGTAGGGTGGTCAAGAAAACTGTATTAAGTACTAAACTGAATGAAAAAAATGAAAGCACACAAGAAGGAAAAAAAAATCCAAATCCAGATGTGTTAAATTGAGCAACAAAAATGAAGGCTGTAATCAATAAAATCCAAAGTAAAATGGCCCCAAAGCGTCAGCCCATAAAACAAAATCCAAAGTTCCAAAAAAAGCAAAGCTTTCCTCCATGGGTCAAAAAATTAAGTAAATTCAGGTCTATAACTATATACAAATGAATATTCAAGGGTCCATGAACCCAACAATCAAAAGGAAACCTAACCAAAAACCTGCCTAATAAATAACTAACTATTTACAAAAAGGCAGGGCATAGTCCATGTGCCCCAAAGAAAAATAAAAAAAAGGAAACGTACACCTACATAACTATGTACAAAGACAGCGGGCTAGTCCAACGGCTCACTCATTGATGTCCCAGGCCAGGGCATCATCGGACTCCACTTAAAATTCCCTGAGGCTGGCCTCTTCTCTGGCCTGAGGTCTCGCGGGGATGCAGCCATGGCCTCCTCCAACTCCCTGCGATTTGCCTCCAGGCACTCAGCACGCCTCAACGCTCAGTGCATGAAGTTCTCCGCCCTCACCATTGTGAGCCGTGCCCTCTCCACCCGCCGCCGCTCCGCACCTATTCGCTGGCCCAACCTCTGCCACACAGAAGACACTCCAAATCCTGGGGCTTCCTGCCTGCCGGCCGATGCCTGCCCTGATGATGTAGAGGGCCCAGAGGCGACATGCCTTCTACGCCGAGCCTGCAGCCGCCTTTCTGCTGCCTGCTGCCGCTGCCACGACTGCCTCTGGTTAGATGGCAACACCCGGGCCATCGTTCAGGTGCCCTGCTTGTATGTGCTTGCACATCATCCATTGCCAGGGATCCAGTTGCTGGGGTGACCACCTGTGCTGACGCTCGGACTGCCGACTGTGGCAGGGATGGGATCTCCACCAGGCTGGCTGCGTTGCTTGGGGCAGGTCCACAGGGGCCCTGGTGGCATCTGGGCCAGAAAATGGCATGCAGAATAACTGGCTGGAGGTCTGCAATACTGGCCGACACATGGAGAAAACCACCAACCATGATCCCTCCCAACTGGTGGTGGTGCAGTCACAGTGTCAGGGACAGTGATATGCACAGGCCCCTCTGCGGCAACCTGTGCTGGCTCCTGTCCCTGCCCCTGGACTGCACCACTTGCACCAGTGGTACCAACCCCACAAAGCCCCATGTGTGGCTCTGTAGCGGCCTCCTCTTCCTCCATAAACACCACCAAACTGGATGGCTCTGCACCATCTTCTGCCATCGCAAGCCCCTGTGGGGCTCACCTGCCTCTTCCGCTGCAGCCGTAGTGGCGGATGCGGCACCAGTCCCTTTGTTCCCGGATGATGGAATTTTGTGGGAGGGTGACTGGGCCTTGCATCACTGGCTGTTGGAGGAATCCCTGCCGCTTTCATCCACAGTGCTGTCTCCGCCCTCTTTTTCACTCACCGCTGTGTAAAGGGAGACATTGAACACAAGCATCATGGTACTGTACAATAGTCCCCTACACAGAAAGCAATAGCACATGAGTGGCACTGTCAAATGTCACTTCCATCATCTCCCTCCACAACACATGGGTCAGTTCAGGCAACACACATGCAGGAACAGGCATGGCACATGCCCCAAACATTTGCATCCATGTCCAAGGCACCGTAGAAACATCCATTGGTGGGCTGAAACTCATATGCATCATGGCACATTCAGATCACATGCACACACATCATTAGAGGGTCATGCATCTTGCCCCGTATAACCCCAGACACAGTGGATACAAAGATGACAAGGCTGTTCCTGCGTGCCACAGTGCACTGCGTGAGGTTTTTTACACGCATGTGGGCTACAGGGGTTGCGTATATGTTTTTCTTGTATTTTTGGGGTGCCTGAGCGTTGCGTGAACGTCATTTATCTCCAGGGTCCACAGGCAGCCTTGCAGGAGCACAGGGGTGCCTCTACCATCACGTACCCTGCCCCCTTTACCTCAATTGACAAGGACAACTGTTCAGTGCAGCTCCCATTGGCATGGTTACATCCGTGCCATGGTTGTGATGCCACCAAAGGTTATGGGGGCTCAGCTGGGTGTTCTGCCAGTGTTGAGAGTGGTCGGGCAAGTGGCTGGGGTGACCAGGGAGTATGTGGAGTCCAGGATGGCCAGCATGGCCGTAAAGCAGGAAGAGGCAAGGGTGCACCACAGGGGCAGGATGTCCAGCCACATGCTGGTGCAGCCATGCCACCACCTCCTGCAGCTCCAGGTGATGCTGCTGTTGCATCCGATCCTGGCACCCTTGCAACCCGACAGTAAGTTACATGTGCTGACACTGGCCCACCAGTAGTGGTAGCTGCAGGTGCAGCTGTGGCGACCACCTCACAGTCCGCCACCCGCCAGGGTTTCCCATAATATAGCATCACAGTATGGACGGTACCAGTGACATACCGGTACTGTCTATGGCGTACCGCCATACTCATAATGACTCCCTTTCTATGTGTGGGCGATTTTTGCCAAGTGAGTTCATCAGGTCCCATGTCAGGTGTGAATGTCTCATGCCTGTTTACATTTCTCACGTTGCACTTAATGACGATTGTGTCATGTGTTGTGCATTTGGTTGGCTGTTCAGCTGTTGCATGCCATGGCATGGCATGGAGGACAGGGGTCATGGGTGTTAGGAGGGATTGGGTGACATACCAGCGATTTACATGCCCTGTTTTGAAGGGGGATGTGGGATATGTACCTTGCATGTGTTCCTTTTGGTTATGTTTAAGTAACTAGGGATGCACACAATGTAGCACTTCCGTGAAAACATTCTCGGGGTGTTAAGGTTGTGACAGGTGACTGTCTCTTTGTCATCATCGATTGTGACCTGGTAAATGCCAGGCCTGTGTGCACTCCGCACGGGTGGGAGTTTAGGTATAAAAAATGGCCACAAGCTGGGTCCTGTATCGCATACAACCTGCATGTTGATGGAATGCCAGTGCTTGCGGTTTCGATAGATGTGCTCAGTGGCCCTAGGAGGATGTAGAGCCACATGGGTGCAATCAATGGCACCTAGCACTTTGGGGAAGTGTGTCACCCTATAAAAGTCCTGGACCACGGCCTGCCTTTCTGCGTGTGTTCTGGGCATGTATATGTGCCTGCGGACTGAGGGGCGTGCAGTCATGATTGCCAAAACCTGGTGTAGGCAACGTGACCGCGTGGCCTGTGAAACACCCCCAACTATGGCATTGTCTGCTGAAATGACTCAGTAGCCAAGAAATGCAGTACATTTAGCACCTTTTCCAAGGGGCTCAATGCTTGGGAGCAGAGGGTGCATGATGTGAGGTCATCCTCCCACTCAGCAATCAATTCTAGGATGATATGGGGTGGAACACTGTACCTGCCATACACCTGGTCAACAGGCATCCCAAAAAGGCTGGTCCTGGGTAAAGAAAATGCAGAGCCTGTCTATCCTCTTCCTCCTGCGGTGTCCGACGACCACTGCTGTGAGGAACGGTATATTCATTGTAGCTTATGAGCTTGTTTGTTGTTTGCGCGCACTTTTATGCTGCACGGGGCCGCTTCCGCCTGCTTCCGCCTGGTTTACATGTTTCCGGATTAGCGCGTCTTTTGTGGCGCGCAGGTTTCCCCTGTTCGATTCCATGAATATGTGTTGTTAGCGTGTTAGCGCGCAATTGGCCGTTGCAAGGATTTATCAGCTGTACTTCCCCCGTAATGTCCACATTTTCACGTGTTGTTCCCAATTCCACGTGTTTCAACCCCTTTTTAGGTGTGCGCGCTGCCCTGTGTGCGCCTTCACTGGCTGTCTCGCACACAGCCTTCAGGATGTCGCAATGACATGTGCGCCACACTCGGATTCAGCGCACATCTCAGGTAAGCCACGCAACAACAAATGGCTGCGTGTGTGACTTTGACACGCGTGTGCTGCGATTTTCACGCTTTTCACGCTCGCACTCCCCTTTTCAGTGCACATTAATTCCATGAATTACCCTGCATGTGAGTTCCAACTAATTGCGACTTTCCAGAAACTATGGGATAGTGTTAGAAAGACAGCTTGCAATGAATCCTTGGATGATCAGGGATATAAAGACCTCCCCTCCAATGAAATCACTCCACGCCGGAATGCCATAATCACCTTGAACACCTTAGGAGCCACAGTAGAAAGGGATCCAAACTATGTGATTGCACACATCAATATCATCAGTTCTGATCACATGCGCAAGCCGGGATTATTATAACATGAAACTTCACCTCCAGAAATTACTCCTTTACATGAAAGGAGTAAGCAAACTGAAGTTTACGACACCCAAAGACACCCGAGTACATCTTTGCTAAGATGTACATCATTCTCTCCCTGTCTGGGTTCGCCCCAGGAACTCAAACAACCATACAGAACTGAGAGCCTGGTTCAAAACACCCACAGCATCACAGTTATGCAACATCACAATGAGGATCAATCCCATGCAATCACGACACAAACAGTTGAAGGCTATGAAAGCCCTGTCCCGAATAAAACTCTTTATCAGCAAGACATAGTAAATCATGTCAACCCCTGTCCCTCAACGTCTTGACAATCTCACACAAAACATCTTGAAACTTCAACCTGCATGTGCCGTGATACAATTAGAAAGAACACAATCTTTTGTAACTCTCTGGAGCATGAGAACCGACAATTTGAGCATCACAATTCTGATTCCGACTCTAACAGTGATTCGCTTGATGATTCTTTTGAGGCTATTCCAGAGTGGGTCTCTCATAGGAGTCAAAGAACCAAAAAGGCAACAAGGGTTAACAGTCAACAAATACTGCTGACTAGTTATGATCTAAATTGTAGCCTGATGGCATCATTAACAATCTCCCTAGCACCGTTCCTTAAACTATACGAGTCCATCAATTAGAACTATAAAGACCAGGCAACCCTGTTAGCAATGACCCACACTAAATTAATGCACATAGAAGACTTCATATTGAATCTTTGAAAGAAACTGGATTGAGAGTCAAACTCAGAAGGGTTACTTCAGAAGTTGTTAGTGGATCATATGTCCGAAATAGGAGCATGCAAAAAAGGACAACTGGAAGCAGCAATGAAATTCTGAAATGGAGAAAAGACACTGCAAAAAGAACCCATCTGAACCCCATGGTGGTAATTAAAGACGCTTGTCTTTCAACAGTCCCACCTTCACTACCATTGAACCCAAATATTTTTCAAGGGGATGTCAAAGGAATATCAAAAATTATAGAATTGAAACACAAACTACAACTGATTCATTGGATCTGGAAAACAGGACAACCAAGAAGATCATTCCAGAAGACAGACAAATGCCTGCAGATTTGATCCAAATAAGTGAAGCCGAATACCCTGATGTACCAAGGCTTGAGTGTCACAGTACCTTACCGAACAACACTTCTGCTGCTGCATTTTCTGGTTCACCATATATGTGTCACGATCCGGGCCAACCCCAAGGCTCAAGGAAGGACCTGGACCGAGAAGCTAGCTGCCTGGTGCAGGCCCAGGCTGTTGCCTGTGTAGCCCCATCCAAGATGGCCCCCGCGACTATACCAGTCAATATGATTCAACATGGCCGCTAGACGGCCATAACGCAAGTTTCCCTGGTGATCTAGTGGCGCTGGGTGGGCCAGGGCTATATAAACCCCGCCCTGAGCCACACCCAGTGCTTAGCGTTTTCTCCGGCTGCCAGCGTGACGCTTGCCTGCCACCGAGCTCCTTTGTTCTGCACTATGGGTCAAGATATCGGGAAACCAACTCTGCACTACGGGTCAAGACACCAGGAAACCAGCTCTGCACTATGAGTCAAGACCAGATCAACAATACGCGGTAACCTCTGGACGCTACACGACGTGAGGCAAGATCCATTGTAAATACTTACCGGAATGCATGCAGACAACAGCTTCTTCCGGAACCGTTTCTTCGTCATCTGTTGGATTCTTCCTGCATCTCTGCTCACTGCGCACCGCAACACCTGAAAAAACACAAAAAGATACAAGGGTAAGCGGACATTAGTTGCAACTGTTCTCATCCCACCCACCACCCGCGTATCACTTACCCGGACAGCTGTGCTCAGGAAAGTCACAGCAAATTCCACGGCGACCTTCTTGACATACCTCTCCTGGGAAAAAAAACATAAAGACATTAGGACACTTGAACATTCATCCACTATACGGAGAATGCCTCCATAAAACACAAAAGGTGGATTAGGGGTTTCGCAACAGGCCTGGACATTCCATTGTTTTAGTGAAGCAACTGGCCATCCTCCTTGCCTCAGTGAATGAACTGGGGAGCAAACAGAACTGAACTGGTACGAGCCTAGTGAGGAAACTGGGCTGTAGCATCTACAAACCAGTGACTCTAAACTGGAAAGACATTTTGATGCAAGAAGCCTGGAGGCGCAACGCAAAAACAACATTGTTCCAGACTCAAGTCTTCCAGATCACTTCTGCCTCTCTGACCACTGGGTGATTAAACCTGCAGTGAGCATAAAGGAGGGAGTGTTTTGGGCAACATCAGGAGGTGTTCGCAGACAGGACCAGCACTCGCTGACAGACTGGACCAGGCACTCCTGCGGGGCCCCAGAGGTAAGTGTTACAGTATGATACACCACATAGAGGAAGTAACATCAGAGTTAATTAATGAGACACATATACCAGAGGAGCCCTCCAGTGAGTACTATGACATTTTTTATTCAAGGAAAAGAAGAAAGCAGGACCTAAAAAGCAGTAAACACCCTCAACTACAGCTGCAACAATTTAAACAAACAAAAAAGCTCAATTTAAAATCTATACACAAATAAATGGTTCTGGACTCTTTATAAGAAACTTAAAGGTCCACCTATCCTCCATGGAAAATGCTAAGCCCACCTTGTTTACAAAATTGCCATCAAAACATTAACACTTCAAGAAGGAACTATAGCTCCTCCTGTAGCTGAAATGGCAGAGCGGTCCCTTCCCACTGAAACTGCTCTCATTTCTATCCTTAACTCCCTCCTCTCTGCTCGCCACACCAAGCAATCCTCTATCCTTATTCTCCTCAATCTCTCTGCAGCCTTTGACACTGTCGATCTTCCCCTCCTTCTTCACACTCTTTCCTCCTTCGGGTTCAAAGGCTCTGTTCTGAACTGGTTATCCTTTTACCTCTTTTCCCGCTCCTTTACTGTATCCTGGGGTGGCCGGATCTCTCCTACCTATCCTCTTGATTACGGAGTACCCCAAGGTTCAGTGCTTGGTCCTTTCCTCTTCTCTCTTTACACCTCCCTCATTGCCCCTGTTATCTCATCGTTTGGCATCTCCCACCACTTCTAAGCTGACATTCAACTCTTTCTCTCTTTCTCCTCCTTCTCAACTGACCTTCACCAAAAACCCTCTTCCTGCCTTACTACCATTAAGAACTGGATGTCCTCCAGCTTTCTCTCTCTTAACACTGACAAAACCAAAGTTCTATTCTTTCCCTCCAACTCTCTTCCCCCTCCCTCTACTCCCCCGTTCATTCACTTTCCTCCCTCTAATCTCCCTATCTCTCTACAAGCTCGTAATTTAGGTGTTCTCTTTGACTCCTCTCTCCTTCTCCCAACACATTTTCCCTCACTTATCGCACCTGTCGCTACCACCTCTTCAATATTCGCAAAATCCGTCCCTCCCTCACGTTCCACGCTACCAAACTCTTAATCTCCTCCCTCATCTTCTCCCGCCTCTTCTATTGCTCTTCCCTACTCTTCGGACTACCTACATCTCATCTTGCCCCCCTTAAATCCATCTACCACTCTGCTGTTCGTACCCAATGTCTCCTTACCTCCCGTGACTCTATCTCTACTTCGCTATCTTACCTTGGTTGGCTACCATTTCACTCTCAACTTAAATTTCACTTTCTATGCCTTGTCTTCAAATCCCTCCATGGTCTCGCTCCCCCTTATCTCTCCTCCCTTCTCTCTTTCTACTCCCCCTCCAGTTCCCTTCGATCCAATGACCATTTCCTTCTCACTGTTCCATCTTCCCCCTGCGCCTCCTCCCGCCTCTGCACTGGAACTCCCTTCCTCTCGCAATCCGCTCCATCCCTACCTTCTCCTCTTTTCGCACTTCCCTTAAATCTCTCCTCCTCCATTCTCCTCCTTGAAACCCCCTCCCCCTCTCCATCCCCTCCCTCCTTATTCTTTCCCCTTGACTATCTCTCTCCCCTCTCCTACCTCCCCTCTCTCTCCCTTCCCTTTCCCTCCTCCAACTCATCACCACCCCCCCCTACCCCATCCCACTCCCCTATTCCCCCCTTTCCCTTTCAGTTAATTGCTCTTTTCTCTGTTTTGTTGAATGATTCATATTGTAATTTTGCTTCCACCGTTATGTTGTTTAGGTTTTTATGTACTAAGTTGTTCCACTGTACAGCGCCTTGGTGTAAGGCACTTTATAAATCAATAAATACAATAATTACAAATACAAATTTAGAAGAAATCCTGACTAATGAGGAAGAAGAAGCAGGCAAACTGGTCTGCATATTAGTTTAATTATTATCCCTGAAAACCCAGATGCCCCCCATAATCATGCAAGAACAGATTGCCACTACAGCTCTAACCTAAAACTCAGCAGCTGACGAGTCACCAGGGATAACCTTCTTAACACTAAAAGAAAGGTGTAAACAAACCCTCACATCCACACAGAATAGAGCTTTCATAGCTGCTGAACTAGTTTTTAACATTAGAAGAAAGGCTACAACGAACCCTCACATCCACTCAGAATAGAGCTTTGATAGTTACTGAAACAGCATTAAATGGACCTGCAAAGGCGCTGTGCTACCCATATGAACCTCATCTCACCGGAGAGACTCACCGGGCGTCCCGGTGCTAACACAATTGTTCAGGACCAGCAAATCCATCTTATGTCAATTCCAGGTAGACACTAGCAAGGGTGACACAGAGATACGAAGAAGATCTTAGGTTCTCGAGCCAGTACTCATCTGCACCTCTGGGAACCAAATACAAAGATATGTGCCTTCCAGGTAAGCTATGCATATTGTTGGAAAGAATACTGTCAGTGGATGATGGACTCAGAATGAACCATTCTAACATGTTCAGACTTTTTCAACACATTCCAAAACTGTGTGACCTGGAATCTAGCCATATCTCTGTGATTGATTTCCTAGTTCAAAATTGATTTGATTGTGTATGCCTCCACTTCAATTCGAAAAAATCATGCACTCATTCATTTTGGACTGGAGCTTTTCTGGCCATGGGGTTTGATGTTAAAGACTTCAGTCTTGAAGAGACTAGCTTACTTTGGCCACATCACCAGCAAATCTAGAGCTCTTGCTGTCCCCACTGAACATACAGAAACTCAAAAACATTGAGTTAATGGCACAAAGCACATTGCTTTCTTGAATAATCCTGAAAGGGACTCACCGGGTAGACATTTTGGGTTCAAAGTCATGATCAATAGCCTACAAGATGCGAAATGAGAATTCATACTTCTGGTCCCCAAACCACAAATCAATCATGATGAGTGAAATTTGGGATGGCTCGCAGGGTCATTGAATACTCTTAAATCTCAATAACAGTCAACTTGCCAGACAAAAGAGTTCATCATTGTAGGTAGCTGGAACACTCGAGGTTTCAAACATCTCCACAACAATGAAAAATCCCATTTAGCTCAATTCATCATCTTGTGCATGTAAGAGACCTGGTCTTCTATCTGCTTGCGATAGATGGTTACTCAGTATTCCTAAACCCTGCGATAAAAGGCCTAAAAGCCAGACCGTCTGCTGGCCTCATGAGATTGATTAAAATTGGAAAAGGCCTAAACATCGTAAGCAAACAGAATCTCAATCGGCACATGCAGGTAATGACATTGGAGCTAGCACAAATAACAGGTATCAAACCTGTCAGTATGGTTATTCTGAACCTATACAGGAACCCAGTGGCGTGGAGAAAACATTGCTTCATTGAAACCACTATGACAGCCATCGATGAGAGCATCACTGTGAATGATGACCCCATGATAATTGTATATGGTGATTTTAACATAAATTGCATTGGAGAAACATTATATAATGTAAACACCTTGGATGGCATCAAGCATAATATTGAGAACTCTAATGCAAAAGCTTGAAAAATAGAAATGGACAAAAGGAACCTCCATCTCCTGAATTGTCATGTCAGCAGTGATACTCCAGCTGCTCTGACATGGAAGCGTGGGGACCAAGCTTCAGTCTTTGACTTCTTTTTTGTGTCACATAACATGCTAGCACTGGGCACATTTTTAGTTGTCATTGAATTGCCTTACAGTGACCATGACTTGCTAGAGGTCCTTATGTGTTTGCCGACCGGAAATAATGTTGCTGGATGGGTGCATAAAGTAACGCTTGGTCCTGGTAGAAACAGGCTTCACTTTTTACGCCATGATATTGTCCAACTAAATGACAATTACAAGCATGTTCAGCAATTATATCATCTCCAAACCCTTCAGTGGGAAAATACAATTTAAGTCGAAACACACGTATGATCCCAAAGTGGCTCACAAGAAACGTGAATTGAACAAGTAAATCAGATACGTACGTCTGGTAGGTGGAAGAGACATGATCAATTCCATTAAAAGGCACAACCAGCGACACAAAAGCTGGGTGCAGCACAGCAAAAGCACAATGCTTCAAAGAGATGCAGACCAAATTCTGAGGACTTGGTGGTTATGGTTGAATGAGCTAGATGGGAAGCAGACACTGTTACAAAGCAATCCTATCCATGAAGATGCATGGGTGTGCTTCTTTAGCACATTATATAGCCTTCCTGCAAGTGATCTGACCCCAGTGAAACAAGGTGCTAATCCTCCATGGACACTGTCATTTAACAAGGAAAAGATTGAAGATCTGATTCAGAAAATCAGTAACTCCCGGGCACCAGGCACGGATGGACTTTCAAATGTTATGCTCAAGAAAGCCCTCGAGGAGCAGCAGGGTTCTGCTTGACCTTATTCACCACCATTGTAATAAATAAACAAATCCCAGACTCATGGACAACTGCCATCATCATCCCCATTTATAAAAAAGTAAACAGATCAGACACAAAGAGTTACCACTCCATTGCATTATTAGATGTTCTTGGCAAGCTATTTGCCACTCTGATCCTGGGCTGGCTAAAAGACTGGATCAAGAGCTCAAGCCACTACGACAGAGGCAAACAGGATTTTTTAAGGGTGTCGGCTATTCTTTAAACCTGTGTTTCTAAACACTTTCAAACTTAGTGCTCTAAAGGATAAAACAAAGATCAGCGTAGCTGCAGTTGATCTAGCACAGGCTTTCAACACTGTTGACCAAGCTTTGTTGTGGAAAGAAATGAAGATCTGGGGTTGCCCAGATGAAATCTTGGAACGCATAAAGGAGCTCTACACAACAACCTCAATTCGAAGAAGGCTGAATCAAGCAGGCCTACCAACTAAACAAAAACTGACCTTCCCAGTGCTAAAACAAGGCTGCACTCTTGCAGCAGAAATATCTCAGATATACAACATCCAATGTCATATGATGGATCTTCCCCACCAAAACTTCAAGGGTCTCCAGTCGGTTGGATGCTGTATGCTGATGATCTTATCATCCTAGATCAAACTCCCATCGGCCTACAGAGAAAACTCGAACAATTACATACCTACATCGACAAAAATGTGCTAAAAATCAATACTCCAAAATCAGTAGTCTTAATTCTACAAACATCAACAGAGAAGAAGTAATGCCAACGCTTTCAATGGCAAATCAGTAACAAAATTTTAATCCAGGTGACCAACATGTGATATCTCAGATTGGATTTAAACTTCAGGATAAATGACACACCACAGATAAAAGAGCTAAAGTCTAAAACAAAGAACTTGGCAACCCAAGGTACTATTATCCATACAAAATGTCAAAAAGTTTTCATTGTTGCCAGTAATTAGGTTTTACAGACAAAAGTAATTCCTATACTTACCTATGGCTCTGAAGCCTCCTTATGCCTTCTGTGGGAGATATGGAGTGCCCTGGAAGGACTGTTCTGGAAGTAAATCCTAAAATTGCCAAGATGTATCCCTATAACGATCATTCGAGAGGAATTAAGCCTGCTCTCTATCTACATGGAAGTTGTATGGAAGTGTATTGCCTTGTTTAGGATTCTATCTGTGCAAAATCGACCAGAGAATACGACATTATTCATCTGGATAATACAGTGACCCAAGACTGTATTCTTGCTCTTTGGTCTAATCAATGCCCAGCAGTAATGGTGGAAGCCGACATAAATCTTGAGCTCCTTATGAATAAACCGGGTGCAGCAAAGTGTGGGACTGAGACTGGAAAAAACGGTTGGATTGAATGCAAAATATAACACTTATTGTTATATAATAACTGATACCAAAACAAGGAATGTGGTCCCAAAATACCTGACTGAATTTTCAAGTCCTTATCATCGAAACATGCTGCAATGCACCGGACTGAACCACCTTCTCATGAACCAAGTGCTGACAACAAGAAAAAAGGGCATTGGAGATAGTGATGCTTGTAGACTGCACAAAGCCCAGAGAGAAACACTAATGCACCTAGCTCTCAACAACGCCAGAGGTATTTGTATGTCATTTCTTTACGAGGAAAATGTCATGGACATTTGCAATTAGTGTGATAATCCGATGTACTTCAAAAGCATTCTATGCTAGGGATACACAGGCGAAAACGAATGCAGAACCAACGCACATTTGCCACAATATAGTCACTAGGCTAACGCCTTTACTGAATGCACGAAAACAGTCCTTAAGGAATGTACATTCCTACTGAGATAAATGAGATGCTTCACGGCATGTGAGAACCACATATGATTATTACACACTACAATATGAACAAATGGCCTTGAAAACAACCAAGGTCAAAACACGTGTCGGCTGACTACCACGCTGTTTGACAATAAAGTCAATCAATTTCTTTTGGAAAGAAACCATTTGAAGATATTTTTTTAACTAATCATATCGCCAACTAATTACTTTTCTTACTTGAATAGGCAGAGCGCAGATACCCTAATCCCTAACTCACTCTCAGTATTATTATCAAGTTCTTTATAGGTAGACTTTGGGGTTAGGAGATGCAGCTTGCCATCATAACTACCATATAGTGGGCATAGCACACCTCATAAGGTGATGAACCCATACACATATTTATCTGCACCTAGCTCTCATCTGGCCAGTCACCCGTGTACCTGAGAGACAGCTCTCAAAACATGGTACAGATAGTGCAACACATTAAGGGGGTAATTCATAGAAATTCGCGCACAAGCGGTGCGCTCGGCTGGCGCACAGTGTGCGCGTGCAAATCTCTGCGCCAGCCGCATGCGCTAAAAGTCCATTTCCGTGCACAGCGTATTCATGGATTTTAGCTACCAAAACCAGCCTTGGCGCACAGTGGCGCAGCGACCCTGTAGCAGCGCCAGTTACGCCCCCAAGAACGCCCCTCATGCAGGGAAAAGCCATCAAAATCCCCAATCCAGCGCAAAGGGCTGTGCTAACCCTGTACCAGCACGGCAAGCGGGGAACGTGTATTACTGGGGTTCGCGGGAAGTTTCACACGCGATAGGCCCTGTGCGAGTGGGGTACGTGTATTACTGGGGTTCGCCGGAAGTCTCACACGCGATTGGAGCAGGGTACGTGTATTTTAGGGGTGTGCGGGAAGTTTCACACGCGATTGGCCCTGTGCGAGTGGGGTACGTGTATTACTGGGGTTTGCGGGAAGTCTCACATGCGATTTGAGCTGGGTACGTGTATTTCTGGGGTGTGTGGGAAGTTTCACACGCGATTGGCCCTGTGCGAGGGGGTACGTGTATTACTGGGGTTTGCGGGAAGTCTCACACGCGATTGGAGCAGGGTATGTGTATTTCGGGGGTGCGTGAGAAGTTTCACATGCGATTGGCCCTGTGCGAGTGGGGTACGTGTATTTTGGGGATTCGCGGGAAGTCTCACACGCGATTGGAGCTATGTACGTGTATTCCTGGGGTGCGCGGGAAGTCTCAGACGTGATTGGAGCAGGGTACATGTATTTCAGGGGTACGTGGGAAGTTTCACACGCGATTGGCCCTGTGCGAGTGGGGTACGTGTATTACTGGGGTTCGCGGGAAGTTTCACACGTGATTGGAGCAGGGTACGTGTATTTCGGGGTGCGCGGGAAGTTTCACACGTGATTGGCCCTGTGCGAGCGGAGTACGTGTATTACTGGGGTTTGCGAGACGTTTCACATGCGATTGGAGCAGGGTACGTGTGTTTCGGGGGTGCGCGGGAAGTTTCACACACGATTGGCCCTGTGCGAGTGCGGTACGTGTATTACTGGGGTTCGCAGGAAGTTTCACAAGCGAAAGGGCCTGTGCGAGTGGGGTACGTGTATTTCGGGGGTTGGCGGGAAGTCTCACAAGCGATTGGAGCCGGGTACGTGTATTCCTGGGGTGCGTGGGAAGTTTCACACGCGATTTTGCTGTCTGAGCTGGGTACATGTATTTCGGGGGTGCACGGGGAGTCCTACACGTGAATTGGCAGTGTGGGTCCTCCAAGGTGTTCCCTCTACACCCTACACAGCCCCTGCAGGCAGCCCACACCACAGGGGACTACCCTGCACCCCTGGTCTGGTCCCGCAGGCAGCCCATCCACCATGGGCATGCCCCCCAGCCAAGCCACATGTCACCTTGCACTACTGATCACCAACTCATGTCCCCTTGCACCCACACCCCCAGCACTGAGGGGCACCTGCCAGCAGGCCCCCACTCATGTTCCCTTGCACCCCCACACCCCAGCACTGTGGGGCACCTGCCAGCAGGCCCCCACTCATGTCCCACTCATGTCCCCCTGCACCCCCACCCCCCAGCAGTGTGGGGCACCTGCCAGCAGGCCCTCACGCATGTCCCACTCATGTCCCCCTGCACCCCCACCCCCCAGCACTGAGGGGCACCTCCCAGCAGGCCTCCACTCATGTCCCCCTGCACCCCCACCCCCCAGCAGTGAAATGCCGATCTCATTACACAAACCAAAAGTCAACTATGTACATCAACCCATGTCCGTCACACACATACACTGGTTGGCATTGCTTGTGTAAACCCACATTTACACATGCATCAACCCAATGAGCGAATCCCACACATGGAACTAAAAAATTAAAATGTATTATGTACATAAAATCAAAAATGAAATGAAAGCATACCAAAATATGAAACATGAAATGAAAAGCATGTGAAAAAGATGATTGAATGAAAATGATAACCAATCCAAAAAAATTAGAAAGAAAAACTATCCAAAGTCACCCTCCAACAATGCAAATCCAAAGAAAATGTAAAAAAAAAATCTCCATTGCTTCATGTTCATAATTAAAAAAAAGAGAAATCAATCCATAGTCCAACTATTTACAATCCATTGTCCGGAAAAAATAAATCCATTGCTCCATGTCTATAATGCAAAACCAAAAAAAAAAAATGAATACATGATGAAACTATATACAATCCATTGTCCAAGGATGTAAAGGGTCCATGATCCCAACCAAACAAATGAAACCTACCTAACAAACTACCTAAAAATATAACTATATACAAATTTGTGTGGCATTGTCCATTGACCACAAATAAAAGGAAAACGAAAAGGAAACCTAACTCTAAAAACTATTTACAAGGGCAGCGGACTAGTCCGACGGCTTACTTTTGGATGTCACGGGCCAGGGCATCATCAAACTTCTGCTCAATGTCCTGGAGGCGGTCCTCTTCCATGGCCCGGAGGGTTCGCAGGGACGACGACATGTTCTCCTCCAACTGCCTGCGAATTGCCCCGAGGCACTCGGCCCGCCTCAGGGCCCTACGCATGGAGTTCTCCGCCCTGACCATCTTGAGCCGTGCCTCATCTGCCCACTGCCGCTCCGCATCTATAGCATGGCCTAACCGCTGCCACACGGAAGTCACTTCCAATCCTGGGTCCTCCTGCCCTCAGGCCAATGCCTGCCCCTCTGATGTCGAAGGCCCTGAGCCATGATGGCTCCCACCTTGTTGCTGCTGCTGCTGTGCCTCTGCCTGTGCCCTGGCTCTTGCTGCCTGCACATCCTCCTCCGGCTGTGGTGCAGTTGTTGAGGTGGCCACCCCTGCTGGATGTCCGACTCCCGACTGTGGCCGGGATGTGTCCTCCACCAGCCTGGCCACAGGGTCATAGGCAGCTCCACAGGGTACCCAGGTGATACATGGGTGGGAAGATGGCATGGAGGATGACTGGCGCGTAGGGGGTTCAGGTGAGGAGGGGGTCACAAGGAGGTCCAGCACACGGAGGAATCCAGCACTGGTGACCTGTCCCAGCAAGTCAACACGGTCAAAGAGGCACCCAAGATGACGTGCAGTCTCTTCATGAAAAGACTGCACGTCACCTCGCATGCCCCATTGACGCAATGCTATCCCGGCCAGGACAGGCTCAACACGGTCCCAGATAGCCACGTCTGCAGGGAGAGGAAGGCCAGTTGTTGTGCGCTCATCCCCTCCCTGAAAACGGGTCTGGACGTAGGCATCCCTGCTGGTGCCAGATGATGCGGTGACAGGATCAGGGACAGGATTGCACACAGGCACCAGTGCGGTGGCCTGTGCTGCCTCCTGTCCCTGGTCCTGCACTGCACCACTAGCACCAGTGGAATCCCCACCTCCAGACCCCATGTGTGTCCCTTCCATGGCCTCCTCCTCCACCATACCCCCCACCAGTCTGGATGACTCCATGCCATCTTCCTCCGTCGGACCCTGTGGGGTCTCAGCTGCCCCTTCTGCTGCCGAGGAGTCCACCTCCAACCTCTGCATCTTGGACCTACCCTCGGCAGCTGCAGCCTGGGACGCGGCACCAGACTCCTCACTCCCCGACAAGATGACAATCTGGGAGGGGAGCCGGACCTTGCGTCTACGGCTGGCGGGACGATCCCTGCCGCTGTGCTCCACAACACCCTCTCCGCCCTCTTCTTCAGTTAACGCTGCAGACAGGGAGAGATAAAACACAGGCATCAGGGCAATGTACAATGGACTGATACACACATGACAGTTGCACATGAGTGGCAATGTTTAACTTTAGACACAGCATCACACTCCATGACACACATGTCATTTTAACTCACACACATGAACATTTCAACAGCAATATTGCACCAGGCAGCACCATCCATGCACATACAACAGCATGAACAGCCAAAGGTGAGCCTGACATCACATGAAACACAAGGAGTGCACTAGACATGCACACACGCCACCACACTTACATGCATGTCTACATCTCCTCCAACTGTTGCAGTGATGAGATCGCCATACATGTCACATCTGCCATTCATCCTTCTATATATCAGTGTCATGTGCATCCATGTTGCATCACAGTTGCAGATACACATACATGTACTTGTACACAGTGCAGATACATCCATCATGAACCACCATCCATGCCACAACCATGCCAATGTACATACACAGAAATTCAAACATGTGTTCTCCCACACCTGCATTTGCCCAGCATGCTTACCAACACATACACCATCAATGTGTCTCACAACTGAGAGGACTCACATGTGGCAGCCTCACACCCATGTTCATACACATCCCTACATGGCCCTACATAAACACATGTGCAACCTGCACACTACTGGCACACCACGACACGCACAGCGTACTATCAACATGCGTGTACACTTACCGCTCGACTCCAGACGGGTCTGCCTCTCAAGGATCTGGACGTAGAGCGCTGGGCATATGCGTTCTAGGACCCTCATTTGATGGTTCGACAGCTGGCCCCGGCGCCCTTTGGCATCCACTGCCTTCGCGAGGTGCTGGGCCTTGTTGAGGGTCCTGGACCTCCCAGCTCTTCTTGACATGATGCAAGTCGCGGACTGCCACCCCCTCCACGTTGATGGCAGTCACGATGTCCATCCAGATCCGAGTCCGTCCTTCATTTTCGGCGCGCGAACTTCCAAAGAGGGCATCATACTGCCCCAGGACTTGCTCCACCAGGATACCAACTTCGGTGGCAGTGAAGCTGGTGGCCCTCTGCCTCTCTGGCTGGGGGTTGCCAGTGCTGCCAGATGGTGTTGTGGTGGACGTGGCAACCCAAAGGCAGGAGTGGGTGGGCAACTGGGTCCTGGGGCTGGGCTGTGGAGCAATGGAATCCCAGTCGGGAGTCTTCGGTTCCAGCAGGGGTGGTCACAGCAACTACACCCCTGGCTGATGTGCAGGCAGCAGCAAATGGCAGGTGGGTGTGTGCTCGGGGCTCTGGGGGGCAGTAATTCGGCCTTCTGGGCAGGAGCGTGGTCTTCCGTGTGTTTTCGCGTGGCCAGCTTGATACGGAGGGATTTGGCACGTGAACAAATTTCACGTCAGCGTGTAATTCGAGGAAAGGGCCTTAGCGCGTACGCGTGTCAGCACACGCACACAATTTCATTGGACCAAAGGCCCTTAGCGCGTAAGTTACATTACTCGCGCGGGCGTTTCCCCCATAGCACGTGATGACAGAGCACACGTGGAAAAACTGCACGTTCGAGTGTCATCGCGTGTAATTGGAGGAAAGCGCCCGCGTACACGCGCTTCTGACGTGTACGTTTGGGCCGGTTTAAAAGCTACGTGTAGGACGCCATTTCCTTGTATGTGCTTTTCGTGGAGAGCGAGTGTGTGGAATCTGTACTTCTTGTCGGTTCACACGTGATTACTTCACAGCGTTTCTAGTTCGTACTCCCTGTTACCTCTGACAGCTCTTTTCTGAATTTTTGTTGGGCTTGTTTCCTCAAACAGAGTTCACTTCTCCTTTTGTCCTTTCTCCTCAGACAGCGTATTTTTCACATTCTTTTTCCAGGCAGATGGTGAGTTCGCACGTACTTAGCAACTGTGCTTGGCCCGTGTGTGGCGTTCACCTTCAGAGGTCATTGTAGGCTGCGTGTATTACGAGTACGCTTATTTTTGTGTTTCTGGGTGCCACAGCATAGTGCGGGTTCATTTTTTCACACACGTGGTCTCCGAGGGGTTGCGTGCACGTTAATTTTTGATTTTGGGCTGCCTGTGCGTTGCGTAACCCATCATCTTCCCCCAGGGGACACAGACAGCCTTGTTAGAGCACTAGGGTACGAATTCCATCTAGTATCCTACCCCTTTGATCCCCAATTGCCCAGGACAATATTTTACTGCAACTCCTATACGCACACCAACATTAGTGCCATGGTTGGGAGGCGACCAAGCAGTAAGGGGGGCAAAGGTGGGCGACCTTCAAAAGGTGGGTGTGGTGGGTGTTAAGACGGATTTCTGAACTCTGTCCTGGTGGCGCAGAAGTTCAGAAGGCCAACCTAATTACTTGGAACAGGGTAACCTCTGGACAAGCCAGACCAATCAAGGTAGCGATCGCGGCGGTCAAGACTAGGTCTCAAGAGGGGTGAGGGTGACTGAAAGCCCGCAGTGAGCACACAAAGCAAGAGCGCTTACAAACTACTCCAAACAGTTGTTTATATCAAAAATAGATACACATTTATTATAAGGCCTTGAAACTAATAACCACAGTAAAAGCAGCAATATACAACGATATTAAACCAACACATACACTATCCACCCAATATATATACAGAATACACAGTTTCACAGCATTAGCAGCACGAAATATGTTATCCACCTGCAGGGGAAGGAAAACAGGCAGTGCGAACCAATGCGTGTGGTATGTCCGCCTTCTGAGGCCCCTAACTGGATGGTAGTCCAATCCCTACGAAGAGTGGAGCCTAGCGCTCAAAAGTACCTGCACACGCCGGTGCCAATGGGCAGAAGGTGAAGCTCTTCGGAGGACGTTGGACAGCTCTGTAGGGTGCCCTAATGAAGGAGAACACGGTCCGCGACTCTAGCGCAGCCTCCACTGTGAGGCAGAAGTAGGGCGCGAGTACGGACAAGGGGAGCTGTATTTACAGCGGGGAAAAGCAAGGGGCACTGCAGGAGGGCGACCAGATCCTAGCTAATCTACTCACCGGTCCCCGAAGCAAGCAGGCCCGAGCTTCTCCTCGATAGATGCAGCTTCTGGCAGGTTCTGAAGAGCAGGGAACGTCTCGTCGTCGTGCAGAGTAAAAAGACGTCCCGATCGAAGAATCCTGCACAGTTTTGTCGCCACGGCAAGGCAACGGAACGGCCGGGTGTATTCAAGCCAAACGAGCACCGTTCACCTCTAGCTTAGGGTTGCTAAGCAAACGAAGCGTGTGAGCGTGCCCCGGACTCAGAATACCACCCAACCTGTCGGCGATTACAGAGCAGGACTCCTTAGTAAGCTGGTCAGTCAACTGGATGGCCCAGAGACACTTCCGAAGGCTTACGGCAGGAGTTGATGAAGGTGCCGGGAATAGCTGGTCCTGCTATTCCAATAGGTCGAAGCGCCAGTACAGGCCTTCTTGTTCGATCTTAGGTGGAAAGGGCTTCACCGGACGACAGCAATGAGGAGCAGAAGTTCTTCAGGGGGTCACCAGCGATTCCTCGGTCCAGCCTCGTGTTCGCAGGATACTTGGCTCCTGTATCCCTGGGTTCGTAAGAACTCAGGAGATCGACATGGTAGTGGTGTTTCCAGCTCCCTCTTATCCACGGTTCCCTTCGCGCCAAAACGGAGGGGAGCCAATGGGAGATCCGCTCATCAACACCCATACCATACGTGGACCAATCACGGACCACAGTGGTCCCAGGCATTCACACCACCCTAGACTCTCTGGCACCCAGGATGTGTATTGGGACCAGACAGCCCAGCCCACATCCTGGGGGCACTCAAACGACATGTAGAAGCCCGCGAAAGCAACCGTGTTTCGCGGGAAACTACATGCCCAAATAAGGAAGGCCCCGGGTCGCCTGACCCGGGGGAAGGTAAAGGGAGCAAGACGGACAGTGGACGAGACAAAGGAGCCTCGTGGTCCGGCCATTTTGGGTAGCCGGGCCACCCTTTTGTGTTCGCGGCAAAAAGGTGCTCAGAACGGCAAAAGGAGCTCAAAATAAACCAAATGATCGCTGCCACCAGCCCAGTCCCTGAATGACTTGCACCGATCCAAAAACCATCCTACAAGAGTGTCTAGGGTCTGTAGAAGGCTAGAGACCCAAGAGAGCTGTAACTTAGCTTACAGTGCCCTCTTGTGTCGTGTTGCACTAAAATGGCGACACGATAAAAGAAACTACGGGAAACAGCGTTCCCCGGTACTGACTGTCTTAAGGGCATGTCAGTTTCCCCGTAAGAAAGGAGCGAAAGCCCAGAGGAGTACGGCAGAAGGCTGCACTTCTCTGGCAAAGTCAAGAAAACAGGTTGAAAACAATAGCAAAAAGTTTAGGGGTTGCCACATGGAAGGAAAGTTCCCTACAATAACGAAATCTTTCCTAACACTCGCCCCTCCCAGACTATGGACAGGGGGAACTAATCCACCCCTGGATGAGTCTCTTGTTCAGGTCGGTAAAACATTCTGGACAACCCATCAGCATTGCTATGTTGGACACCTGGCCTATGCTCAATAGTGAAGTCGAAGCCTTGTAGACTTATGGACCACCTAAGCAACTTTGGATTCTCCCCCTTCATGTTCATTAGCCACTTTAACGGCTTATGGTCAGTCTGCACAGTGAAGTGGGTCCCATAGAGGTAGGGCCTCAGCTTCCTTAGGGCCCACACAACAGAGAAACATTCTTTCTCTACCGTGGACCATCTGAGCTCTCTGTCCTTAAGCTGGCGACTAATAAAACCGATAGGGTGTTCCTTACCCTTCTCATCTACTTGTGATAGTACAGCTCCTATCCCAGTGTCAGAGGCATCCGTCTGCACGATAAAAGGTCTTTGATAATCAGGGGCCCTGAGCACAGGGGCCTGGCACAAGGAGTCTTTCAAGCCATTGAAGGCCTTCTCACACTCGTCAGTCCAAGTTACCTTCTTGGGTTTCTTCGGAGTTGTGAGGGCAGTCAGAGGAGCAGCTATGGTGCCATAGTCTGCCACAAAATTGCGGTAATACCCCGTGAGTCCTAAAAAGGCTCTCACTTGGGTTTGCGTAGTGGGGGTAGGCCAGTCTTGTACTGCTTGTACCTTACTGGATAGAGGCTGTCTCCACCCTCCAACTACTTCATGTCCAAGGTAAACCACTAAGCCTTGTCCATTTTGGTGAGGGGCCACTCGGGCACCCTCAAAAGAGCTAACTGAAGGACTGCTTGGGAACAGGTCGGGGAGAGGTTCAGACTCCTCTTCCTCTACATCTGAAGCCAGTAGCAGTGCTGCGATTTCGACGCTTGGGCCGAAAGCCTGCAGCCTATTCACGTGAAACACTTTTAGAGCCTGTCCAGGCCTTCCAAGGTCCACTGAATAGCTAACCTCACCCAGGGGCTCCACCACTGGGCAAGGGCCTGACCATTTGTCCTGTAAAGCTCGAGGCCTTATGAGATTCATGATCAGGACTTGCTGACCAAGTGTAAAGTTGATGAGGGAAGCTTTCTGGTCGTACCAATGTTTCACCAGCGCTTGCCCTGCCTTCAATTTATCACTGGCCAAGCCCATCAGAAGTACCATCCGTTTTCTGAGCCCTAGCACATAATCAACTACATTGGTAGTAACAGGGGGAGTGGGCATCTCCCATCCCTCCTTGACAATGGCTAAGGGTCCCCGTACGGGATGACCGAACAGAAGTTCGAAGGGGCTGAAGCCAACACCCTCCTGTGGTACCTCTCGGTAGGCAAACAGCAAGCATGAAACAAGAAGATCCCATTTTCTTCTCTGAGGCTCCTCCAGAGCCCCAATCATGCTTTTTAACGTCCTGTTAAGACGCCCCCCCAGACCATCGGTCTGGGGGCGGTATGCAGAAGAGAACCTGTAGGTGACCCCACATTCTTTCCACATAGCCTGCCTATACTTCGACATAAAGTTGCTGCCATCATCCGGCACAACTTCTTTAGGGAAGCCAACCCTAGTAAACATGCCGAGTAAAGCTTCTGCAACTGGCTTGGCAGTTACAGTTGTAAATGGGACGGCCTAAGGATACCTGGTTGCATGGTCGACCAGCACCAGGATAAACCTATTGCCTGAGGATGTTTGCGGGTCAAGGGGACCAACCATGTCGATCCCTACCCTTTCAAATGGTACCCCCACAACTGGGAGCGGTACCAACGGAGCTTGGATTGTCGCACCAACCTTACCAGACAACTGGCAGGCGGCACAACTCCTGCAGTGACTTTCTACTTGCTCCCCCATCTTGGGCCAGTAGAAGTGCATGGATAACCTTTGCTTGGTCCTCCTCATACCAAGGTGACCAGCAAGGGGAACGACATGCGCCAACTGCAGGAGGAAGGGCCTAACAGCAAGGGAAACCACCAACCTCCTATGGTCTCCTTCTGTAGACTCTGTGGGCTCACTATAAAGGAGTCCACCTTCCTGGTAAATCCTTTGCAACCCAGGAGGTTCACCCTCAAGCTGGGAGCAGGCCTGTCTCCTTAGGCCTTCCAGAGATGGGCACTCACGTTGGCCCTTACTGAAGTCGTCCCTATCAGGACCTCCTTCAACTAACAAGTCTTTTAGTTCAGGATGGTCGTTGGGGTCGAACACTTCAGGCATCGCCACCTCCTCGTCAGGCTCGGGCGATTGACCAACTCCCTCCACCGCAGTGGTAGGCGAGCTCGGGGGAATATTCTCTTTCCCCCGTCGGGACTTGTTGACTCCTTTCGCCTTGGGTTTCCCCTTCGGCTGGGGCGGCGTATTGGACTTGGCCAATGCTGCCCGTGCTTGAGACCGTGTGTAGGGTCTTTCGGCAGTGTCTCCTACGAGCCCTAGAGCTCTGAGATCATTGCCCAACAAGACCTTTCCCGGGACGTTTCTCTGAATGCTCACTGGAATCCTAACTGCTGTACCATTTAAAGTTAGATTAACAGGGATCACGGGAAACATACGGAGGGGGCCGTCAGCCAACTTAGTGGGCATCAGAGTAGCTCTGGCAACTTCCTCTGAGTCTACCAAGGTAGAATCCACTACAGTTCGACTGCACCCACTATCCCTAAGAGCTGGAGTATCCACTCCATTGATCAGCACACTGTCTTTAAAGTAGTGCTTGGTATTATCCGGAATCCTAGCATACGCCTCTGCGACTTTAGGCTCCCAGGAACCCAGGGACACTAAAACTACCTCAGCCTCTATTCCGCTGGGAAATGAGTCTGAGGAGAAGGATGCTCCTGTAATCTCTTCTTCCTCGTAGGAGGAGAAGGCCAGATTAGCGGAGTGGACCCCCAAAGGTCTAACCTTACAACGGGGATCCCCCTTCACATGGTCAGTTGCTCCACAAGAAAAACAAGCCCCATTGGGTCTGTTTACGTAGGGAGGCTTATTGTAACCAGAGTTCTGTTTCGGAGGCGAACCTCCGCTACCCTGTGAGTTCTCGTATGGCTTACCCTTATTTTTCTTTTTGTGGCCCTTATGGGAAGAAGATTTAGCAGATTCCCCACCCTCCATATCTTTTGACTTTTTCCCTTCCTCCTGCTTACCAGGATGAGTTTTGTCCTTATGGGACACTCGATGTGACACCCATAAGTCTGCTGCAATGGCCAGCTTCTTAGGATCTATCTCCTTCGAATCGGCCAAATGCTGCTTAAGCTCCGGGGAAGAAGAAGCAAAAATGTGTTCCAGCATGACCAGATTGATCATGCCTTCGAAGGTAGAAACCTTATAACCTTCAACCCAGCCAGTTAAGTTTTTCAGGGACTCAGCTACATACGACACCCAAGTACCACCTTCCTTTTTCTTATACTCTCTAAACCTTTTCAAGTATTGGGTCGGAGTCTTCCCAAACTTTAAAATGAGAGTCTGCTTCAACATTGCAAAATCAGCGCGCTCAGCCTTCGACATTTCCATAATGGCACTGCAACCAGAATGGGGCAGTCTGCTGAGTAACCATGCAATCTTATCCGCATTATCAACCTCTTGAACCTCGCATGCATACTCAAACGCATTCAACCAGTCCATAATGTCATTTCGTTCCTCATACACACTGAGCAGATCTTTTGGAAACCGTGGATGAGAGGAAGCCCCAGAACCATGTCCAGGACCCTTGGACCCATTTGCGAACTGAAGCTTGGCCAGTTCCAACTGGTGATCCCTGTCTTTTTGTTTTTCTGCCTGGTCGATTTTCAGTTTGGCTATGCTGAATTCAAGCTCCTGCTGCCTAAACCGCAGCTCTTGCTTCTTGAATTCAAGCATAGCCTCCCCATCAACACTGGCAGAGGAAACGTTAGACATTACATCCTCCCTGTCCTCGTGGTCGTGATGGATCAGTGCAGCGGCAGAACCGTCGGTTCTGCCAGTGAGAGCAGCCCCACCACCTTCTGCACTGTCCTCGGAAGTTATAGCGTCAAGCTGCGCTTCTTGCCACGCCACGATTCTCTGGATCATTTCCAATTTAGTGCCTTGAGAGGAAACCCCTCTCTCCGCACACATCTTCTTCAATGTTTCAGATTTCGAAGCATTTAAGGTTAATAAAGTATTCGTTTCCATACTGTTGATAGGACTATGGCCTTTTTAACTTTATATTCAATACTTTACTGTGTGTCCTGGTTGGAATAACCTGAAAACGCCTTAGCTCTTGCGCAACACTGGATACCTTCAGTCGTATCCCACCGCTGTACACCAATTTGTTAAGACGGATTTCTGAACTCTGTCCTGGTGGCGCAGAAGTTCAGAAGGCCAACCTAATTACTTGGAACAGGGTAACCTCTGGACAAGCCAGACCAATCAAGGTAGCGATCGCGGCGGTCAAGACTAGGTCTCAAGAGGGGTGAGGGTGACTGAAAGCCCGCAGTGAGCACACAAAGCAAGAGCGCTTACAAACTACTCCAAACAGTTGTTTATATCAAAAATAGATACACATTTATTATAAGGCCTTGAAACTAATAACCACAGTAAAAGCAGCAATATACAACGATATTAAACCAACACATACACTATCCACCCAATATATATACAGAATACACAGTTTCACAGCATTAGCAGCACGAAATATGTTATCCACCTGCAGGGGAAGGAAAACAGGCAGTGCGAACCAATGCGTGTGGTATGTCCGCCTTCTGAGGCCCCTAACTGGATGGTAGTCCAATCCCTACGAAGAGTGGAGCCTAGCGCTCAAAAGTACCTGCACACGCCGGTGCCAATGGGCAGAAGGTGAAGCTCTTCGGAGGACGTTGGACAGCTCTGTAGGGTGCCCTAATGAAGGAGAACACGGTCCGCGACTCTAGCGCAGCCTCCACTGTGAGGCAGAAGTAGGGCGCGAGTACGGACAAGGGGAGCTGTATTTACAGCGGGGAAAAGCAAGGGGCACTGCAGGAGGGCGACCAGATCCTAGCTAATCTACTCACCGGTCCCCGAAGCAAGCAGGCCCGAGCTTCTCCTCGATAGATGCAGCTTCTGGCAGGTTCTGAAGAGCAGGGAACGTCTCGTCGTCGTGCAGAGTAAAAAGACGTCCCGATCGAAGAATCCTGCACAGTTTTGTCGCCACGGCAAGGCAACGGAACGGCCGGGTGTATTCAAGCCAAACGAGCACCGTTCACCTCTAGCTTAGGGTTGCTAAGCAAACGAAGCGTGTGAGCGTGCCCCGGACTCAGAATACCACCCAACCTGTCGGCGATTACAGAGCAGGACTCCTTAGTAAGCTGGTCAGTCAACTGGATGGCCCAGAGACACTTCCGAAGGCTTACGGCAGGAGTTGATGAAGGTGCCGGGAATAGCTGGTCCTGCTATTCCAATAGGTCGAAGCGCCAGTACAGGCCTTCTTGTTCGATCTTAGGTGGAAAGGGCTTCACCGGACGACAGCAATGAGGAGCAGAAGTTCTTCAGGGGGTCACCAGCGATTCCTCGGTCCAGCCTCGTGTTCGCAGGATACTTGGCTCCTGTATCCCTGGGTTCGTAAGAACTCAGGAGATCGACATGGTAGTGGTGTTTCCAGCTCCCTCTTATCCACGGTTCCCTTCGCGCCAAAACGGAGGGGAGCCAATGGGAGATCCGCTCATCAACACCCATACCATACGTGGACCAATCACGGACCACAGTGGTCCCAGGCATTCACACCACCCTAGACTCTCTGGCACCCAGGATGTGTATTGGGACCAGACAGCCCAGCCCACATCCTGGGGGCACTCAAACGACATGTAGAAGCCCGCGAAAGCAACCGTGTTTCGCGGGAAACTACATGCCCAAATAAGGAAGGCCCCGGGTCGCCTGACCCGGGGGAAGGTAAAGGGAGCAAGACGGACAGTGGACGAGACAAAGGAGCCTCGTGGTCCGGCCATTTTGGGTAGCCGGGCCACCCTTTTGTGTTCGCGGCAAAAAGGTGCTCAGAACGGCAAAAGGAGCTCAAAATAAACCAAATGATCGCTGCCACCAGCCCAGTCCCTGAATGACTTGCACCGATCCAAAAACCATCCTACAAGAGTGTCTAGGGTCTGTAGAAGGCTAGAGACCCAAGAGAGCTGTAACTTAGCTTACAGTGCCCTCTTGTGTCGTGTTGCACTAAAATGGCGACACGATAAAAGAAACTACGGGAAACAGCGTTCCCCGGTACTGACTGTCTTAAGGGCATGTCAGTTTCCCCGTAAGAAAGGAGCGAAAGCCCAGAGGAGTACGGCAGAAGGCTGCACTTCTCTGGCAAAGTCAAGAAAACAGGTTGAAAACAATAGCAAAAAGTTTAGGGGTTGCCACATGGAAGGAAAGTTCCCTACAATAACGAAATCTTTCCTAACAGTGGGCATGGTAGGGGACGTGGCCGGAATTTGCAGGGCACCCCTATACGCCCATGTGTGGGGGAACAATCAGGGACACCCATGCCCCCCCCCCATGGTTGAGGGAAACGTGGCTGACACCATCCCAGCTCAGCCCCTGTTGGACCAGCCTATTGTGGCACCTGACCTGGCACAGGATGACTCCCTGGCTGACTTCCAGGTCAGCAAGTCTAGGCCACGTGTGGCGGTGTAAGTTGTTGTCACCAAGCCACATGGTTCTGGGGCAGCTATGTCATCTGCTGCCCCAAGTATGCAGGGTAGGGAGGCTGCAGGGGCAGCTGCAGCTCCATCCGCTCCAGCTCTGACTCTCCCAGCCAGGACAGTGTCAGTCCAGGTCCATCAAACTGACGTTCCCCCTGCCAACATTACCCTTTAACCAATGCCTGCATCAAGACATATGGTCATTGGCATTCCCACACTCCTACTACCCAGTCCACCGGTGATTCTGCCCCTACTGATCAGAGCGGCGTAAGCCATCTTGGTGTCATCAGTGTCTGCTTTTGCCTCCCCTTCCAACTCAGTGACAGTGCATGCATGGGAGGGTTATAGTCATATGGGACTTGTGTAAATCATGTACTGGTTCTGTAGCTTGTCAGGCCTATCTGTGTGCTATGGTGCTAATGCCCATTTCCATTTTTTGTCTTTCATGTATTTGCAGGGGATGACGCACTTGATGCTGTTGAGGTTGAGGAGATGGTGCAGACTCAGGAGGGATCTCAGGCACGACCGGGCACTAGTGGGAGACGTGGTGTGGTGGTGGGTGAGAACCCAATCTTGCTGCAGACCATTCTGTCCACGGGTGTCTCTGGGTGCACCTCCGCAGACCTCTATTCAGGTGCTGATTCAGATGATGAGACCTATGTGCCGTCGCAGGTGTTTCTGGCAGGGATTCTGTTCTGTCCAACCCACCTGCACGGGGTAGAACCCTCTTTGGGGATGTCAGTGTTAGTAAGTCTGCCTTTGGCGGTTATGGATGCAAGGTCACACTCCACAACATCTGATCCTGTTCCTGGACCAGCAGATCAGAGGGGGACTGCAGTCCTGCAGCCTCAGGCAGTGCCGGCACAGCAAGGCGCAGATCGCCTTGCCCCAAACAGGTGTGGTGCCTGCCGACGTGGTGGCCGTACGCCACCAGGCAATACCGCATGGGAACAATCCATGCACGGTATGGCAAGCCAACAGGCAGCATTAGTTGAGATGATGACTCAAACAATGGAGAGGGTGGCCACTTCCATTATCCCCCCTGAAAGGCAGATGGAGCAACTACAGCAGGCAACAGACTGCATTTGCCAATCACCCAGGGAGGACAGGTTGGCGTCCAACAGGGACAGACGGGCGGCACTGGAGACTCTACGCCAATCGATATCAATAGAGTCCCAGGGCCACAGGGAAGCCCTGAGGGTAGAACTCCATCACCTCAGGTATACTCATGTTGACCTTGAGGCTTCCACTAACTTGAGGACAGAACAACAGCTGGAGCGGCTCACACGTTCGCTCTCAGCTGAGATGCAGGCAACTCGGGCGGAGATCCGGGCATCACATCAGGTGGTGCATGGGGATCTCCGCACTATAATCCTCCAGAACAAGACCTTCCACACCTGCATGCTTGCTGCCACGGAGGACCATAACAGGGCTTTATGTGGGCTGCCTCCCATAGCACCACCACCTCCTGTGGCAGCAGCAGAGGGTGATGAGAGCGACAGCAGCAGTTCTCCCACATTGGCATAGTCGTGCAGGCCATGAGCCCATGGAGGTGTTTTTTTCCCAACATCCACACAGGCGGCTGTTGGTGCGCACCCTGTCCTCTGACCTCCTGGGTGGCCTCCCCCCCTCCCCGGGCCCACACATGGCCATTTTTGATTTTTGATTTTTTTTTACAGTGTGTTGCCTTGTGTGGCTCCCGTGGGCATCCACTGTATTCCGGCTGGACACATGCAGGCTTGTCCCGAGTTTGGGTTAGATGCTTGGGTTCGTGAGACACACACCCCTCCTGCTTCCTGTTTCCATGGGCTTGCAAAGGGTGTGCCCAAGTTACAGTGACTTACACAGTGATGTTTGACTCCCATGAGCTGTGTGGGCAGTCTTTAGTCAATTCTGTGTATACATTCCTAGTGGATATTGTTGTTGTATTGTACACTGCATGGTGTATTGATATGTGCTTGTGTATCCATGTCTTCCTCCCAATTTGCAGGTTCCTTCCTCATATCTTCACAAGGCCGACTACTTTGGAGATGGAGTTCATGTTGTAAGCAGTGCACTTACACATTTGCGTGGCAGCAGCACTGTACAGTTGGAAGTGGTCGATGTGCTGCCATAATCAGGTTGTAAGACTACCATTACTTTAACTTAGTACTTGTCATGTTTATGATATGTTTGAGGTTGTGTAGCTGCATTGTATTGTTGGTAAGTATTTGCTCATGTGTGTTAGTTCTACATTACTGGGAGCATATTGTGTGTGGACAGTTTCCATTACGGACACTGTACTTTGTGACACTTGTGTCATGTTTTGGGGATTGATTTGTTTGCTCTCACATAGCATGACATGCCATGGTGTGTTGGCTGGCGGTGCTGGGGAGGGGTTGGGTGACATGGCACTGTTGTCATGTTGTATTTTGCAAGGGGGTAATGAATTTAGCAGCATAGAAGTGTGTCTTTTGATGACACAGCATTGGAGGTGTTTGTGTAGGTAGGGATGCACACAATATAACACTTCCAGATGACCAATCTCAGGCTGGTACGGTTGTGACAGTTGACTGTCCCTTATGTCATCATCATTGATTGTCAGATGGTATGTGCCAGGGCTGTGTGCACTCCACAGGGGTGTGATTTTAGGTGAAGTATTTAGCCTTACCCCGTGCCCTTTCCCCTCCCATGCGCAGCGGCCGTGCATGTGGTTGGGGATGTGGGGGCACCACCATGTCCATGGGCAGGCCCCGGCGTGTTGCAACGTTGTGCAGGACACATGCTGCCACTATGATCCTGCACACTACTGGGGGAGCGTATAACAGCTTCCCGCCAGAACGGTCAAGGGAGCGAAAGCGTGACTTGAGCACTCCGAATGTGCGCTCCACTATGCCGCAGGTTGCAATGTGGGCTGTGTTGTACCTTACCTCGAGTGGCGTGGTGGGGTTCTGAATTGGCGTCATCATGTGGGTGCTCAGAGGGTACGCACTGTCCCCTGGGGAGGTGGTGATGGGTATCATTAGTGGGGTTGTGACATTACTCAGTATCTGACATGCATCCATGTGCTGTGGCATTTATACTCACCGAGCAGCCATGTGTCGCCATGCCGCCCAGCTTCTAGGTCCCGGTTTAGGGTTGACATTCTGTAAATAAAACTGTCGTGGGTGGACCCTGGATAGTTGGCACATACTGAGGTGATGATTCCCTTGGCATCACATAATACCTGGACGTTGATGGAGTGCCAGTGCTTGTGGTTTCTATAGATGTACTCTGATGCCCTGGGGCGACGTAGAGCCACATGGGTGCAATCAATGACACCTAGGACTTTGGGTAATTGTGCCACCCTGTAGAAATCCTGGACGGAAGCCTGCCTTTCTGCAGGTGTTCTGGGCAGGTATATGTGCCTGCGGACTGATGGGCGTGCAGTCATGATGGCCAAGACCTGTTGTAGTCAGCGTGACTGCGTGGCCTGTGACACCCCCCCCCCCACTATAGCACTTGTCCGCTGAAATGATCCAGTGGCCAAGAAGTGCAGTACATTGAGGACCTTCTCCAGGGGGCTGAGTGCTTGGGAGCACAGGGTGGGTGATGTGAGGTCATCCTCTCACTCACTCACCAGGTCGAGTATTATGTGAGGTGGAAACCTGTACCTCCCATACACCTGGTCATCAGGCAACACAAAAAGGCTGTTTCTGGGTGTGAAATTTTGGGCCTGACTATCCTCCTCCTCCTCCTCCTCCTCCTCCTCCTCCTCCTCCTGCGGTATCCCACGACCACTGCTGCTAGGAATGGTATATTCATCCTGGCGTCTGAGCTTGTTTGTTGTTTGCGCGCACTTTTATGCTGCGCGGGTCCACGTACGCCTGCTTCCTGCTGGCGTACGTGTTTCCGGATTAGTGTGTCTTTTTTGGCGCACGCGTTAGCCCCGTTCGAATCCATGAATACGTGTTTTGAATGTGCATGTGGGCGTTCCGCGCATTTGCCTCCTGTGCTTCCCCCGTGACGCCCACATTTTCAGGCGTTGTTCCCCATTCCGCGTGTCACGTCCTCTGTTCCTCCTACTTTTGTTGTGTGCACCGCGCTATGTTCGATTTCGCTGTGCGCGTAGCGCATGCTGTTTGGAGACATGTGCACCAGCGTGCCACACGCAGAATTTTGGCGCACATCCTGGGATTTACACAAGCACGGACTGCCATGAATCGCTGTGCGCAGGTTTCGCTGCGATTTTCGCACTGGCACTGCGATTCGCACGTTTTCGCTGAAAATTTCAGCGCACATTAATTCCATGAATCGGCCTGTAAATCACCTGAGGAACAATAATGGGCACTGAGTATATTTTGCCCAAAGACTGATTTTAAATTTGGCAGCCAGAAATGTTGAAAAGCTCCAGATCAAAAACACTTGCTGTAATCACATATATATTATACAAACAATCGGGATGCCCTTAAGGGCAAACGTGGGATGGGGCAAAGTTATACTCAATATTCAAAGAGAAAAATACCCACGTTTTTGGAAAATATCACTTTTGCCATTAATTTCAATGATTTTCAAAAGGAAAGAAAAAATGTGCTCCAAGAGTCACATAGAAACCAAAGAAGGCAGTCTGCAGAGTGCAAGCTATATTTAATATAAAGTAGAAAAAAGGGTGTTGTTTTTGTTTAAATCCTTCAAATTTCAAATCTTTTTAACATAAATCTAATCACAGGATTGAGAAAAGAAAAAACATAAGAATTAACAGTCACAGTGCATACATGAGTCATAAAAGAACAGAAATCGACCATCCTTGTAAAACAATTGAAATGGTTTTAGCCAAATTGGTTTGGTAGGCCTGCAGGAAACAAATTGCTACTGCAGAAAAGTTACCAGGGTGCATACAAATTACCCTGGTGGGTATCAAGCATAATTGATTTAATTTGCATGATTGTTGTTATCTGCCTACGTGTAAGAGTATTCAGAACACAGTTAACAATGCCAATCCCAGACAAAAAGGAACCATGTATAGAAAGACATTACGGCGGGCCAGTATTCGTGGCATCTGTGGTACAGCCGTCCTCAGGGCAGGTATGCTGGGTCACCCTATAGGGGGCAGAAAATAGACCAATATTGAACTAAAAGGGCACTCTGCTAGGCGTGTTTCTCAGGTCAAAAAATATATTAATCATGCTGCTGATCCAAATTGGGGTGTGCAGACTACTCACCCTGTATAGGTATCAGGGACAGGAGGAGTCTGTGGTGCCTTTCCAGAAAAACTTGGGATCTCCACACTATTCAGGCTGACATCAGTTATATTGAATCACCAAAGAGTCATGGGCTGGGATCTGACTCACCAGGGAGCAGAGTTCACCAGGAGGCCACAGAGGAAAGGAGAGGGAGGGGAGTAATAAAGAAAACTGTGTTGTAAGGTAAATGTGTTGTTGTTATAGGGTAGACAAAACCACTGTATTGCTCTAGTATAAGACAAACAGGATGCAAACTATAATACCTGTAGTAGGGACAAAATGTTGATGTAGTTGCAGATACACCAAATGAAAATTTCACTGGTTCACCTAGCAGGAAGTAACCTAGTTCTCTGGTATTCCTCCATTCACAGCCCTGAACATAGGTTTTGCCCAACTGCCAAGTGAACCGGTGACATTTTCTGACTTGCTGAGTTCTCTGAACACACATTTGAGAACTACCACCCTCATTTGGCAAACCATCACTATATTGGTTTTCTCTAATGTAACAGTTTATTATTGTTTCAAACCACTGTCCTAGTATTGTACAAATTTATAAAAATGGTGAATATTACATCATTTATCCCATTGTAAATATGTTGACAAGCACGGCTTCTTTTGTATCTCTTCAAATATCACTTATGTTTGACTCTGCACAATATTGTGCTCACTTCAAGTTCACCTTAGAGCAGCCCCCACTTTTGCAAACTCTGTGGAAGGAGAATGTTATAAAAATAATCTAAATGTTTAAACATTAAATTAAATCCATGATCTTCCATGAGATTAACATCTGTCACTCTGAACCTGTGTGTTTTATTGTTGAGCCTCAAAGCACATTTTCCGAGCTAATTTCACTCCTTTGATCTCTGCCTGCCAATGAAGCCAGCCAACTGTTAAGCTAATGCAGGACAACACACGAGGCCTGTCATCTTCTTTCAAGACAATTACTCATTCAATCCATTACACTGGCTTGTTTACATGAGTGATGTGCTGAAAAATGAGATGCTGGAAAATGTGGGGCATGATTCAAATATCACATTGTACTTCCATTTTGAACCATAATTCTTTGAGAAAATGCAAAGGGTGTCTTCTGAAGCTATACTCTCCTGTTTAATTTTACACCAAATTCACATGCATATGTTTATCTAAAATTATTAAAATGATAAATATTCATAGATGATTGAATACATATGATATAAATTGTGTTGCATACCCAAACAAGTGTATGAGAAAACAGCTTCAAGGAATCCATATTTCATTCAGGTGGCAGGTTGCTATGAAATAAAAAAAATGATTTGCCATTCATAGTATAAAGAGTAAAATGTGCCCTCACCTTTTTTATCTGGCGAATGAAATAATGTGACATAATCACAATGTAAACATGAGGATATTTTAAACTTGAAAAATTTAAAGTGTAGAGGGGATACCATGATGTGTTTGGGAAATGCTGCAGGAAAGAACATCCCTGTTTTCATTGGGTGAGTGCTAAATATGGATATAATCTGAGGTGACAATGCCTTATCTATCAAGGAAATGGAACCTGCAGAGAAGGGAACCTAAGGCAGTCCTACATCCTGGATGCAGATAGGTGGGTCATTGATGACTGGGTGATTTACAATCTGAGAGGGTCTCTGTTGAATCCATGCCATTAAAGATGAATTCAAAGTGAATATGAGACTCCCACTACAAAAATGATATATGTTCTCTCAAGCTATTCTTCTGATATATCCCAGAAGCTGGGGTGAAGGGTAGTTTGGGGAAAGAGTACTATCAAAATACATCACATTTGTAATGGGAAATGAAAAGTGCATATCACCGCATTGCGGGCAGTGGTACGGAGAGCATTGTATGCAGTCTGCTCGCAATTCTTTGTAAATTATAATCTTATTAAGTTGTACCAATGTATTTTTTAACAGAAATGGTTAACCTTAAGCTGTGCTAATGTGGTATAAAGTCATCCATACCACAGCATAATGAAGATCTGCTTGATTATGTGTTTTCTGTAAAGGCAATAGCTATTTAATAATGAATGGGAAATTATAGTTTATTTAATTGTGTCATTTCTACTCTTTAAACATGGTACACATGTAAATCCCATATACCCCCATTCTTAAACATTGGCACTCTCTTAGTGAGTTGAGAGTGGAGGGACACCCTGTTAATAAAATAAAGAATGAATTCTACCAGAATGGGTGGGTGAGCTGATATAGTCTGTGCATTCTAATTGGTAATGCAGCTTCCATAACCCAAACCTGAAAACTCACAAGCAATGCATAATAGCCTACAAACAAATATATGCTTAATCTAGAAAGCCGCAACCCAAAATTTACTCTGGGGAAACGTTTAGAAGAATTAGTATATAAATACATGTATATAAATGCCATTTTTCTATATCACAGATCTATAATACCATAAATTGCTGTTTTTATTGTGGACAGCAAAGTTCGTCGATTCATTTGTAAATGTAACTTTGGGCCTCCATACCGGGTTCCAGGTCTGGGTTCCTTCAATGAGGAATTACGGGGCCATTCCAACCTTGGAAGACCCAGTAATTCCTCATTGAAAAAACCCATCCCCATTCCCATTTGAGCCTCCATAGGGCTCAATGAGAATGGGGAGGGAGCTAATAACTGGCCTGTTAATAACAGGCCCGTTATTTGCTCCCTGGTCCCCTTGCCGGACCTGTTAAGGACATCGGGTCTGACCAGACATTCTGAGCGGGTCCCATAAGGGGACCTCGTAATAGGGCATCCTGCAATGAACGGCACCGGTCCCTTACCAGCACTGTTCATTATGAAAGCACCAGTGTCGTAATGATGCCCTTTATGTGTCATTTGGAGACATTTTGAAATCAAGAGTTTTCAAACAGTAGCCGAAAAGTTGCAGTATGAAATCTAGGATACCTATTGCTATTCAGAATTAAACATTTAGAGATTTGAATTTGTGAACGGATGTTTATGTGTTAGAAGTAGTGAGTGTTTTTGTGGGCAAGCTTTCTGTGATTGTGTAATATTGTGTTGACTTGCCCTACGTAATGCTTTTTGGGATCCACTTTATTTAAATTATTTAAATACATTTGAGTTTTGATCAAGCCACATGTTTCTGTCCCAGAATTGCTGGGTTGAATGTATACTAGGAGGCATTAGATCAGGGGTGCCCAATTAGTGAAGAAGCCATACACTAACCAAAATATATTTGACAGTTTAAGGATAGACAAAATATATAACAAATATATAACACATGGCATACAGTGAATGTTCAATGCTTACCTTGCTTTACTGTTGCCATAAACCCCTGGTCCTCCTCTTTTGTTGAAAGCCCGGGATTGTGATGACTTATGAAAAAAGCCAACCACTGTGGGAAGTTCCTTCCAAAGTGTTTTCTCCCACAAGGCAGTACCGCCAGTGTACAATTAGGTTATATTCACAGTGGGAAATGTATTACAGCATACTGTGGGCAAACATATCCTCTTCACAATGGACATGTGGACCAGTTTTGATAGCATTAGCTACATGACCATCACAGCACAATAGATAGCTTTGCTTGCTATACTAAAAACAATGAGCCCTGGAGTAATACAAGAGTGCAGGAGGGAGATACAGTTTAGCACCTGGCAGAATTGTCCATGCAAAGGTTTGTTGTCAGAAGCCCCTAGGAGTTGATATCTTGGAGAAGGGGGGTTGAATTATAGGAAAAGTGCTAATGCCCAGTCATATGCAGCCGACAATGGGTCATTGTTACCATACGAATTAGTAAGAAAATGCATGACCTATAGTTTGCACATATCCTACATCCCATGGCTGCACACTTTAGAAGTAATTGTTAACCTTTGAAAGAAATGTTCACTCTGGCCAAAAAGATCAGTTCACATTCCAGATGGGCGGACCTTGACAAAACTGCAAACTACCAATTTCAGGTACTGTACTGCACATCACATCAGTGGCAACCATTGGAAATTTGCACATGTTTGACAAGCAATAAGCATGGCAATGGCATCACAGATTACAACCACTCTCTGAGCAGGGCTCTGTGTTGGGTATTATTAACACTGTCAGTGGCCGCTGCTGCCTAATGTCTGCTCTGTGCTAAAACATTTTGAGGAAATCACCAAGCAGGTTACCTGCCACAATTTGCCCTTCAGCGAGGTTATCCCTCTATCGCACATGCTTGTGATAAAACTGTCCAACAGTTTGGGGGCATGTATGTTGGCAGGGGGTGCTGATGCACCAGAGCTTAGTATCTCACTAGAGTATGTACTCCTCAAGTGTCTGCTGTGTCTGCAATAAACTTCACTGTGAGGTGTACAATTGTTAAAACGTAATAGAGAATGGCATCTCGCTACCTGACTTCTCTGATCATTCTCTCCATCTGTAATGGCTGATCAATCCAGCAGAACTATGCAAACAATGGTACTTACATGAACATTATATTACTTGCTCTGGTACCCCCTTCATAGTGCTGTTGCTGACCTCTTTCATGCTCCATTGTGATTGTTGCTTAGGCATGATTATGAGATTGGAAGTAGTTATACAACTTTCAGTTTAATTGCTGGATATTTTATCCCTCCAACAAATTCTTAGTTTTCTCTCAGATCTCTTTTTGCTGCCTGGTTTAATATGGAAAATAGAATCCCCATACAAAAGCATTACTAGATGTGGTAAATACTGAACGCTGTGGAACCCTATCAGATTTCAGAATGGGGCATAACTGAAATGTGTGCGTGACTTGAATCATACAGACCTTTCCGGCGATTCAGTATTCATCCCACGCAGTAACAGTAAAGGAGTTTGCGGGTATTTTAATGGTAACACTGCCAAACTCAAAATTAAGCTCTATGTCTCATGGATGCCACATTCATAAGAAATCTTCTAGGAAATTAGGAAAACCCACATGCATCCCAAATGCTATGCTGTAGCAGACCTCACAGGAGTCATTAATCAACAGATCTTGGATCCAAAAACTATGGCAGTGATTATTTTGTTTTTGGAAAGCCTATACACCTTTTCAGTGTCAGAATCTTGGCAGAGATCACCTAACAAAAACGTAGGAGGAGTCATTGCATCACTGGCATATATACGTTAATCTGAACTGAGAGGTGCTTATGCTGCTGTATGCTAGCAAAAAGAGACTGGTTATGGGTTTTATATGGATGAGGAAGTATCAACTATTTGGAAAGTGATATGGCAGGTGGCCAATGGGTGATATAGCAATACTGTGTGTATTGACAATACACAAGTAACTCACAACTTCCAATCCACTCAAATTTGATGGAGGAGGAATTATAGGCACATTATAGTTATTTTTCCATTACTATTACCTGCTATTCATTTCCTAAAATGAAATACATCAATATTTTCTAACTTAGTAAAATCCTCAGTGCTTTGCTGCAAAATGATATATAACTTCAAAGAATGCTCCCTGATAATTGATGATTAATTTCAAATTCTTGACAGGTTCTTGCCTCCTGGTACTTACTAGTTTTGATTAATAGCCTCATGAGCATATTCTAGTTGAAGCCTTGTCTTCCTCACATGGAAATCTAGTGGGTGGTTCACAACCTAGTCCCCGGGGATCCCATACTCAGGTGGCCAGGGAAAGGCCATCGCTTTTGGATCCTGACCCTGGGGGTGGACAAGCGAGGGAGGATCACCTGGGTAGAGTGTTCTGGGAGAGTGGGGGAGAAAGACCCAATGTTGAGACATGGTATCCCCTTTTTCCACAACCCATTTAACCCCTATCACTGCTCATTTATGGGAAACTACAACTCCCACAATTCCGCCCCACTTTGCCATAACAAAAGGACTACACCAAGGAAGCTGAGGAATGAGGTTAGAATGATTACCTTCACTGACTTGCATTGACCTTTTGCTGTAATGAGGCCATGCAGAGTCAGGCACGTAACTCTAAAAATGTACACCTGCCACTTATTAGCACTCCCTGTGAAAATAAAAGGTGGCATGCACAGGCACACTTTGAGCGAGACTGGGTATGAGAAGGAATAGCTCTTCTGAGACTGATGCAAACCAGGCTGTGGCAGGTGGAAGGTCAATGGGCTGATCGACATTTTGGAGGATCCAGAGCAAGCCAGGCAAGATTTTCATGCTTTTAGGAGGCTGTGAGCGTTCGAAAAGCAAAGTCGAACGAGCGTAGGAAAGAAACCTTCAATTTGCCAGAAAGCGGCCTGTGACTCACGCGCGTGAACGGCAGAGTTGGGGAGGAGCAGAAGAGGCGTTGGTAACAGAATTGAGCTGCATGATAGAGATGAAAGAAATCCAATTAACATAGTTAGTGAGTTATCAAGGAAAACAAAAGTCTGGTTTATGTTAAAGGGAAAATGACTAATTTGAAAGTTGAAGGTTACTCGTGTGCCAATAAAATGTAAATGAAGAGAAATGTTGTTGAAAGACAAGGATACAAATTAACAGAGTGGTCCTGCGAGAGGAAGTCGCACATTTGAAAGTCTCTTTTGGATTTTGAAAGCTATTGCAAGCGGAGATCAAAGGAAACCACGATAAGGAAAGCAAGTTGAATAAGAGGAAAGTGACATTAGCGAACTGTGAAACATGCCAAACGGGCAAAAGTAAAATATAAGAACTTTGGGAAAAGGCCAAGAAGGCAAATAGAAGAGAATAAGGACTACAAATAAGAACTACAAATACCAAGAGGCAATTGGTGTTGAGCATGAAATTTAAAACTAAAGGAGAATAAGAATTACAAATACCAAGAGGTTTTGGTATTACACATGAACATTTGAAAAGGCCAAAAGGACAGACTAATGAGAGTGAGAATCATAAGAACCAAGAAGTATTGGTGCCACAAGATGTTGTTGATTGTGACTTGAGGACTTGTTGAAACAGAGGTTGAAGTGGCAATGCATAGGTCTACGTAAATTCCTTGCAGTCTCAAAAGTCTTTGACAGTGAAAAGATATATAAGATAAAACGTGGGGAAGGGACACCGCCCCACGAAGGAGAGACAGACTCAAGCATGGTAGAGGGAAGCCTGTGAAGAACTGTGAGAGATTGTGTGATAAAGTGAAACAACACAGGCTCAAGCCCGCTAGAGGGAAACCTGTGCAGAACTGTGAGAAATTGAGAATATATTTACTGAGTATTGATGGGAAGGCGGATGAAGCCTAAAGAACTGATTGAACTACCAGAAGTAGAAAGCCTAAGATTGAACTGTTGAATTGTACCAGTAAGCCAAACTGTTCAGACTGACAGAACTGTGCCATTCACCCATTCTTTGTTGTTTTTTTCTAGAGACTCTTTAGACCGCGTGGGGTTGAACCTGTGGAAGGGAGTTGGTGCTAAAGCCATTCTGATATTTCCTTTTGAGAAACTTTTTTCATTTTGTACTCCCTTAACACATTTGTGATTCTAAGAATTAGGGCAAGGTTATGCTTTCTTAGTATAGGCCTTTTTATTTTGACCAGACTGACTTGGACGTATTTGTTATTGTTTAATGGCCAAGATTACTCCCAGTTTAGAGTTAGGCTATCTACCGTCCCAATCAAAAGTATAAGTAAAGGTTTTCGAAACTTGTATCCATTGTGTCTGTGTCTACTATGTATGCCATGCTTTCCTCACCGTCAGGATATAACATCATATTGTGAAAAGATATAACACATTTATCAACACATTATTTACAAATGATAACATTCCTCTTAACTGCCCTTAACACAGAGGTAAAGATCAAGCTTTCCAAGGAGAGTCAGACCCTGCCCTGAAGGACATCAGAGGAACATGTGAAGTGACCTACTGCTTGGACAAGACCCATGACTCTTCCTACTAAAAACTGTGGCCCCTTCAAGTGCTGCCTGACAACCTTTTGGGTTGGAATGCCAGAAGACGCCTTACCTTATTTATTCATTTATGTATTTATTGTGCATTTGTTAGGTGCTTATACAACAAGTAAATTGTGTTTCAAAGTGCATACATGGCAACATGGAGGGAACTTGAGATTGAAACAATATATACAATGGAAGATAAAGACAAACCTACTATGCCTTATGAGTGTTCAGAATGTGCAAGTGCAGAGTGAGAAGAGGGGAGGAGAGACTGGTGTAAATGCTGGAATGTCCATGCTCGTGGGTGAGCAGCAGATGTAAGAGCCAACTATAGTAAGTGCTCAGAACCTTGAGCTGCAAAAAGTGGATAAGTGCAGGCCTACAGTGGGCGAGGTCGGTGGCAAGTGCTTCGTGTAGGCAGAAGCTGAGGCAATTGGGTGGTATGGTATTGTTTATTTATATAGTTCCTATACACAGGCAAGTGTTTCAAAGCGCTCAAGGAGAATGGAAACAGGGGTAAAAACAACAGTCGCTCAGAGCCCTTGAAAGAGTGATAATTGTCTGCACAGGTAGAGTAAGTGCATAAAGTACATTTAACAGTTAGGGGGAAGCAAATAGGCCTAATGGTGATACTGCTGTTTTACTAGTGCAGCTAAGGGGTGAAGACAAGGGAGAATAGACAGACGATCTTCAGGCATGTGTGTAAGGATTGTGCAAGTGCACAAAGTCACAGGGGGGTCCAAGGGCAACTGGTAGGTGGAGACTGGGGTAAGTGCAGAGAAAGCCACTGTCTATGGTTATTTCTCATGTGAAGTGAGTGTGGGTGGGGTGTAGGGCGCTGAGGCAAGTGTGAAAGCGGACTGGCGGGGGTGCCAGGGACCTGCGTGAGTCTGAAGTACACCAGGCGGCCAGTTAACAAGCTATGAGGAGGGAGGGAGGGAGGTAGAGAGCAGGGAGCTAGGTTAGCAGGGTAGAGGGAGAGAGAGAAGGAAGAGGAGGAGAGGAAGGTCTTGAGAAGTTTCTGGAACATGAGAAGATCAAGCTCAAGACGGAGGGCGATAGGGAGGCTATTCCAGAGGGAGGCAAAGCGCCCTGGTTACCAATCGTAGCAACTGTGAGGTTAGCAGAGGAGGGAAAAAGGGAAAATGAAAGTGAAATCTTGAGGACCTTCTGGAATTTGAGGAGGTCTGGCTCAAGATGAAGAAGAAGGGGGAGGCTGTTCCACTGGAGGGAACCTGCTGAATCAAGAGATCGGCCTCTTGCCCTCCATCTAGCGAAACGCTCCACACACAGTGAGGTGGTACAAGAAGAATATAGAGATCTAGAGCGAGAGTATTTAGTGATAACAAGTTGCAGATAGCATGGTCCCCGGCCACAGACTGCCTTGTGGATGATGCAGAGGGATTTAAATGTATTCCGTGCAGCAACCAGGAGCCAGTGAAGGGCTTTTAGGGCAGGAGATATGTGGTTCCTGGGTGTGAAGCCAAGGATAAGTCTTGCTTCCCTATTCTGGATTAGCTGAAGGGGTCGTAGAGAGGAAGAGCATAGATTCAAGAGTAAGCTGTTGCGGTAGGCAATTCTAGAGAGAACCAGAGCTCTGGTAAAATTGAGCTTCTGGGGGGAAAGTGAAAAAAGGGAGAATTCCTTTGAGAAGGAAGAGTTGAAAGTTTGACTTCTTGGCAATGTTCTGAATGTGAGGAAGGAAGGAGAGAGAGGAGTGGAAGATGACTTTAAGGTTTTTGGCTTTGGATGAAGTAGAATGGGGAGATCCCATAGAGGATGGCCAGAGTGAGGGGAAGAAAGAGGGAGCAGGGGTCTCAATAAGAAGGATCTCAGTCTTGCTGGCATTGAGGCAGAAATCATTGGTAGTGCACCAGGATTGGATAGCAGATAGGCAGTCCAGGATGATGGAAGAAGAAAGGGGGTCAGCAGGACGTTTTTAGAAGAGTTGAGTGTCATCTGCATAGCACTGGAAGTTGGGGGAGAAGGAAGAATTGATGTGTGCCTGCAGAGCTGGGTAAGTGTTAGAGAGCCAGTGGGAGAGGTTTGAGCCCTGGGGGACACCACAGGTGGAGAAGGAGGTAGGCGAGGAGAAGGTGCCCAGAATAACCTGGAATGGATGGCCAGTTAGGAAGGAGGTCAGCCAGGCCAGTGCCCATTCCAAGATACCCAGGGCATCAGGAGAGTTAGAATCTAGAAATGTGAGCAGTTCTTCATGGGCGTTCAGAAGAGCAGCTTCCGTGCTTCTGGATGCTCGTAATCCAGATTGATGGTCGTGGAGAGTGCCAACAAGTTCAGTGTGTGAGCAAAGTTGGGAGAAGGCCAACTTTTCCAGGAGTTTCCCTAGGAAGGGGGTAAGAAATAGGGTGGTAGTTAGCTGGACAAGTAGGGTCTGCTGAAAGCTTATTTAGGAGGGGACACACAAGGGTGTGCTTGAGGGAGGAGGGAAAAGATTTAGTAGCAAAAGAGTGGTTGCCGAAATCAGCAACAGCAAGGGCAAGAGAGCCAATGTTGTCCTTGATGGTTCTGGAGGGGCAAGGGGAACCTTGTTTGTAGGAAACCTTCCTAGAGAGGACAATCCTGGTGACCTCATCAGGTGTGATGGGAGAAGGAGGAGAGGTGGAAGGAGGTTGGGAGGTCAAAGCAGCCAAGGGGTTTGGGTAGGGGTTGGGGGAGAGGGTAGCAAGGGTGTTCAGGCTGAGGGCCTGGGAAGGAAGAGGTGAGGATGAGACTGTGGAAGGGTTGGCTAGTTCCCCGCAGATTTTAAAGTGTTCACCCGAGTTGTTGGGTGCACCAGATACCCGTGGCTGGATGTGGGCCCTTTTCTTGGCACGGATGGAGAGGCTGTATTGCCTTTGTAGCAGGCAGCAGGCCAGTTTGTCAGAGGGTGAGCCTGAGGTTTGCCATTTCCATTCCCCAGCTCTGCACTTCCATTTCAGGGTCAGGTACCAGGTATTACGCTTAGAAGCAGGTTTCAGGTGGATCCTCATAACTCGGGCAACATTGTCCAGAGTGTTAGTAATGGGCAGATGGAGGTTGTTGAGAGCACGGTCAGTGGTAGTCAGCAGTGTGGGTAGAGGGGGGTACGAAGGTGGATGAGAAGGCAGCAACTGGCACTCATTTAGATCAGATGGTTGTTTGTGAACAAGGTTGGCAGGGCTGGAGGAGGTGCAGTCAGAGGGCCAAGGGGACACAGGTAAGAAGAGAGGAGAGAGTGGTCTTACCAGGAGAGAGGTGTGATCAGAGGGGGAAAGTGGAAGTCCAGAGTGGATGAGGACATCAAGAGTGAGTGTGCCCTCCCAAGTGGGTAGGACCATACGGGAGAATGGAGAGGGAAAGCAAGGTACAAAGGTCAAGGAAGCGGGTGGATGCTAAGATAGAGGAGTCCAAATGGATGTTGAAGTTCCCCAGGAGAAGGGGTTTGGAGGTAGTAGTGAGCAGAGAGGAGCAGAAGTCAGCCGATTCAGAGAGGAATAGGCAGGTAGTGCCAGGGGTCCTGTAGATAGCTGCAATGGTCAGAGAGGAGGAGGAAGAGCTGACCAACTTTCAGAACAATCTCTTGAAGGAAGAGTACGCCTGAGTGGGTATGAGGGAGGCAGGAACCCACTCAGGGAAAATTAGGGCAACGCCACCGCCAGCACTGTTAGATCGTGGCTTGGAAAAGATCTTGTAAGCATCGGGGAGAAGGGAGTCAAAAGCAGTGACTGAGCTGGCATTGAACCAAATCGCAGTAAGAGCATGAATGTCGAGGTCAGTGTCTTCAAGAAGGAGGCAGATGTCGGCAGAGTTTTTTTTGGCTGAACGGGTGTTGAGTGTGGCAGGTGAAGTAGGTCTCCACCTTTAAAGGTTTTCTGAGGAGGAGTAGAGGGGCGTGGTATACCAGTCTGAAGGGGAGGGACTGATAATGTAGTAGGGGGAGAGGCAGGTGAGGGAAGGAAGTTAATGAGTGACGGCAGGCACCAGTAAAAGAGAAGGAGGTTGGGTTGAGGGCCCCGAACCAAGTAGTGCCATTTTGGTAAACATTAATGATACAGTGTGATGAGAAGTCCGCCAAGATGACTTCCCACTTGTGCCATCATTAATGGGAGAGGATGTGAAAGCTGAAAGCAGTGATGAGATGAGGTGTCCATAGATCTGTGGAGGGGATAAAGAAGAGGAAATCAGTGAAGACTTGTCTGGAAGTTGCACTGACATGGGTCTCTACAATGGGTAAGCCAGGGTTGGCATTCAGGATGCCTTTTGTGTTCTTTTTCCTTCCAGACTTCGTGAGAGAGGGAGAGCAGGTGATAGTGTAGCAGTTAGAGAAGACAGGAGAGATGCTGCCATCAGAGTGGCAGAGGATAGTTGAAGGAAAGAGGGGTGGCTGCACTGCACAGTCCTAGCCCAAACTCACCAGGTGGCCTAGTAATTAAAGGAGGGGCACAACAAATGCAACAAAATTGGCAGCACAGATGTAGGGGCACCTGAATTTGATTTTGAGACAAGGTATTGTGAACACACAAAAATGAAATTGACAGTACAGATGTAAGGGCATCTAAATTCAATTTTGATACAAAGTACTGTGAACACACAGAGCGAAATTGGCAGCACAGATGTAAGGGCACCTACATTCGAATTTGATACAAAGTACTGTGAACGCACAGAAATGAAATTGAAACTGGCAGCACAGATGTAGGGGCACCTAAAATCAATGAGATTTTCAAAAAAGTACACATGTGATGTTGGTAGGAAGCTAGAGTGTTGTAGGCAAACTGTGGTTCAGCGGTTGATAGAGATTAGTGGAGAGCCAGCCCCCAATGCTCGGTCATTATTCATTGGTAATCTGTAGGGTGCAGAGAGTTATGCCCCAAGTTAGTCTTGCAACAGGCAGTCCACATGGTGCCCACGCCATGATTTTGTGAGCGAGCAGGAGGGGTCCCTCTGAGCCCTCCTAGGCCCTGACAGGGCCAGACAGGGGCCTTAGGTTAGGGCCTTTGGTCGGTGAGCCGGCTGTCACGCCTGCTGGGTATCCACTGTTCATTAGGTTGTTGTGGGCATCAAATCAGCAGGCGCGATGCAGAGAGGAAAGAAGAGGCACTCGGGTGCTTAGTGCATTGCAGATGGGGGCGGCCATGTTTAGATGTCAACACAGCCCTGGTAGAAATGGGCCCACAATGAACAATGAGGTGAGGGACAAATGCAAAACCTATTAGAATAAATGTGGCATGAATACAGATGAAAAGCATGTGGAGCACACAAAAATTAAAATATTCTGGCAAAAGCACTGGAGGCTTACCCAGTGCAGCGCTGCTCGATGGATGATCCTGCTGCCTTGGTTTCCAGGATGGGCAGAGAGCGCCTGCAGTGCAGGACGTGCAATGAAGAGGGCAAATTGAGGAAGGGCCAGACAGGGGCCTTCGGTTAGGGCCTTTATTCGCTAGCAGGATCTGTAGTGAAGAGGGCAAAGTAAGGCAGGGCCAGACAGGGGCCTTCAGTTAGGACCTTTGGATGGTGGGCTGGTGTTCATGCCTGACGGCTATCCGATGGCCATTAGGTTGTTGTGGGCATCCAAGCAGCAGCCCCGATGGGGAGTGGAAAGAAGAGGCACTCCGGTGTTTGGTTAGTTGCAGATGGGGGCAGCCATGTTTATATGTGAACAGAGCCCTGGTTGAAATGGGTCCACAATGAACAATGAGGCCAGGGGAAAACACATGCAGTAAAAAATCCTGGAGCCCCAATTCGGTTGTTTTTGTGATCAGAAGTGCATTTGCAATCAACGCAAAATGGTGTATAAATTGGTCCTAATACCTTCATATACATTATTTTATAAAGAGTGCAATTACTTACTAGTGGTTTCAACACACTGTAAACAAAAAACACAAAAGTCTGAGTTTCGTAAAGCACATACTGGGAGTGGACGTTTTTGAAGCTCCAATAAAACTGAAAAATTAAGGATTGGCATGGCAGTACAAGATCCTCACACTCCCTGGATTGATGTGTAATGCCTTAGCATGTTGGTGAAAAGGAGATGTGAATTCTACCGCAAAGGCATCCATGCAAATTATGGCTAAAAGAGACTGTTTTCTAGGCTTTTCCCCCCTTTTTCATTCAGCATTCTTTTAGAAGATCAGTTTGAAAATGATATGCTATATTTCATTTTATAGAATTATAATCAGAATTGTTGCACATAAAACACATTCAAGTAAAAAATAAAGCACATAAAACAAACATTTAACATTGTACATGGACATTCCTAAAACTTCACTCAGTGCAACTCCATGGTACCACCAGTGTTTAGCAATAAATGGACTTCCTTAACAGTAAAAAAAGGGTTTAAAAGTAGAAGTTACGAAAACATAGTAAGGTGACAGAATATTTATGTTGGGGGACCTCATGGACTTGAATTTACTTTTTCCTCAGCTTAAGTGTCTGTCGGACAAAAGAGTTAAGTGTCTACCGTTTTGCAAGAATACACAATGTAATAATGCTGGCCTAAATTGATAAAAGCCCCTTGATTTTAGTATTGCAACCAGAGTTCTTTAACATATTACAATGTAGAGACAACAGTACAATAAAAAAATGACCTAGCATTGCACTGTGCGTTTGGCATACAGGGCAGGTATGGGAATCAATTCATAGCCCCTGCCATTTCCCAGTTTAAGAATTCAGAGGGAGGAAATTAAACTTTTGGTGAACTAGGTAATATGAAATACACCTATACACCACTCAAGTTATGCCTGCAATTCTCTCGGTGACATGTTTACCTGTTAGCTCTGTTTGAAGATTTACCCATATCTGCCATTTCCTTTTATCCCTGATAATGGTTAAAGAGCAAGGCCTTAGCCTTTTCATTACTGTGGCCATCTATCAGGTATTGATGTTCAAACCAATGGCAAGTGTTTACTGCTATGAGGGTAGCTTTTCCATGTCCCAGACATCAGATTTTAAATACACCAGCATGGGAGAGAACGTCAGCATATATCAATTGGCTTCCTTGTTTTCCCATGTTGCCAGCCACATCAGTGCCGGCGCAGTTTGGGGTAATCGTCAATGAATAATAGCCCAAGTTCATTGTGTACAGCAAAAGTTGGGGCGCTCTGTGGAAGACTACATTTACTGTGTGTTTTGGGAGGGGGGGGGGTTTCTTATGCCCATTCATCCCACTTCTCTCACCTGGTGGGTAGCTGATGGTAAAAATGGCAGGCTCTGGGCCGGTAAAAGCTGGTAAAGGCCTGACTTGTTAGCTCCAAGTGAAGCCAGAGCCTTTAATGCAGGCTTAAGATCTTATTGCATCATTACTGGATCAGGAACATCTAGACTATAATGAATTCTGAGATATTCAAAGAAAACATTACTTGCGGACAGTGTTAATTTCATTAGATGAGTTAGCATCGTATTATCACAAACATAACTCATAATGTTGGTCCTGGGGTGTGCTCTACATTCAGGAATCCCAATTTAAGCAAAATAGTTAGCTACACTTAGAATGCTGGATAATTCATTGTTGTAAACATGTCAAATTAGTGTACATAATTCAATCCACAAACACAAAAAAGAAACTACATTTGGTAGGGTGTTTGCTTTTAAGGTGAAATCCATTGGTGCATGTTGTCGGGATGAGTCACATTGTACTCACCCCTATCATCCATATTTTCAATTTCACACTGACTGTACAGTGTATCTATGTGTTCTGGTTTTAATGAGATGTGTATTTGACAATCTTGGCTGGCGGCCTGTTTGGTGTGGCATATTCTGGTTTTCGATGCTAACGTTCACGAAAGTCATAATTCTATAAAAGACACAGAGGCAAAGTATTATGCTATTCTCTTTACTTTACAACTCGAGCATCACATATAAACCATAAGGTTTACATTTTCCAGAAAAAACACAATGAACTACAATTTACTAGAAATTCGATTGTTCCTTCCAGTCCGTTAAAACATAATCACATAATACCGCCTTGTTATGAATATTGACCTAAGCTCATTCGCATTACACAGAAAACCGCGTTCATAATGTTCCGCTTTTCGATTGATGTCACCGCCATTTTAAGAATTGTCGCTCATTTTGATTTCAACTCTTGTTTCTGTGTTCTAAAATGGTGTACTGTGTTTCATCTTGCAGCCAAGTTGAACAACCTTTGAGTTATGTTAATGTTTAGGCTGACCGAGAGCAAACTGTTTGACCAATGCAAAGAAACCTTGTGACTCATATGAACTGCAATCCAAGTGTTGTCTGTGCTCACGAGCCTCATCCTTATATAAACAATGAGACAATAGAAAGTAAACTCAGATCGTGTCGTCTGGCTGAACTGCATTGTGGCGATTCTTGGAAAAAAGCTTACCATGGATTAGAGAACCAACAAGCATCATTGTAACTTCATGGAGATGCAAACTTGTTTAATTCCTTGTACAATATTGTAATATTTGCCATATGAACTCGGCACAAACTCTAGCATGTGAATTATTCGATTGGAGAGAGGCTAGACAATGTTTCAAAAATTGTATAAATATGTCTGTGTTCAGATGTTCAGCACTCTCACCCCTCACTGTTTCTGCTGGTACACACTGCGAGGTGTTGGAAGCCATATAGCTATCTATTTTGCTTTGACTGTACAGAAATAAAAGATACTTGTATTTTTTCAGCCTGTGATTGGTGTATTTCATTTGTGGTTCTAAGCCTCGATATTTCTTTGGTCTTTCAAATGGTGCCTGAATAGGGACCCTCAAGATTGATGTCACCTCGCTGAAGAGAAGACGCGGCTATCGGACTGGGATCAGGGAGTGAGAAAAAGGGGGCCCCTTTGTATGAGACGCGACACCTCAACAGTACTGCACCTTCCGATTCCTGAATAATGAGCATGCGGTTCGAGAGGGCATCTTGACGAGGGTCCCCATATCGAGGCGGGCAGTTTTGCCGAAGTCACCAATTACGAGGGTCCTATATCCTTTGTAATCCGATCGGACCTCCTCAGTCCTTTGTAATCAGGTGAGTCGTGCCCTGATTCCTAAGTATCCTGATATTTGGTTGCAGTTTTGTCCTCATGAGCACAAAAAATGCCAGATAACACCAGTGATCTGACATGCCTGGGAAATTGTCTGCCTGTTTCAGGGGTTTATTCGGCAGAGACAGACAATCTTTGGAATTTGGCCAACCAGTGCCACAGGAGGGGTCGCCGGCATGTACTATGTACTGTAAGTACGGCATTGGTAGTATAGTATTCAACAATATTTGGCACAGACAAACTAGACATGCTTCCGAATTTCAGTGGCCAGTCAATGGTAGTTTTGAGAATGCTCGCATAGAGTATTTGGAGTCTATATTGTTAAAGAAAAAGGCTAGGCCTGCAGCATTTGATGTAATTCAGAATTGGAAAAAGGAAGCTATGCAGGAACTTAAGAGTGCACGTCGTCACATGTCTAATTCAGAGAAAGCATTATTGTATGACCAACAGAAACAGTCAGAGTCTGTTAGAAATATGGATAGGGCTTTCCAACTTGGTGTACAGAAAATATATCCGTCTAAGGATTTCCATGCCTCAGACAAACTAATTGATAAGCTTTTAAACGAGTGTAGGACTGTAGCTACTGCACCTCCTCCCTATGTGCCTCTTCCTGCTGTTTTACCTCCTCCCTCTGTTATCCCTGTTCCTCCTGTTGTAGCTCATCCTCCAGTTGTTGCTCCTCTTCCTGTTTTTGCTCCTTCTTTTGCATCTCTACCCTTACCGCCAGTTGTTGTTCCCTTAACTCAGTCTTTATCGCCAGCGGTAGTGTCTCCACTACCTGTTGTACAAGATTTGTCTGAATTTTCTTTTCCAAGTGGTTCTGCTCCACTTGAAACAATTGAAGGGGCAAGTGCTGATTCAAAATTAGTGACTCGTAGTACAGTTCAAAAGCTAGAAAAAGAGAATTGTATGCATGGACTAAAAAATGTATAGAAGAAGGTGAAACATGGGTTGTGGGATTTGAATGTCTTAGCGTATTCAAGGGATACTGTGGAGAAAGTAAATGAGCATGTTGAGAGGGTTTTTGAGTTAAGGAGAGAGTTAGCATGGTTACAGAATGATGAAGTAGATGGTGATAGATTGAACGCTTTGTTTGTGCAGAAACAGTTCCTTTCTCCTTGTAAATCAACGAGTGAAAAGATGCGAATTTGCACAAGGGATGCGCTTGGATGGATTTTGGATATGTCGATATCTCCCATAGTAGTATATGATACGTTCAGTCCGTTGTTCTTCGGATGGAGTACGTTTGACGATTTTACCCCAGCAATCTTCATCCTCACAGTTTTCGACTAGACCTTTACCGCCTGAATTTAGTAAAGTTCTGGCATGTTTATGGGCGGTTGACGACAATGAGGTCGGCATTTTGCAAATTGAACCTGTTAAAATTGTTTTGAAGCCAGGAGCTAAGTTGCCACGTATTCCACAATATAAGATTTCTGTTTGATGGTGAGCAAGCCCTGAAGAACATAGTTTCTGATTTTGTCCATCGTGGAGTGATCGTGGAAATTGCAGGAAGTTTGTGCAATAGCCCGATTTTACCGGTTTATAGGAAAGGGGATAATGCAATTCCTTTCTGTTTTATTATTGATTTGTGTGCCATCAATAAGATTGTTGCTCCACAATTTCCAATTGTGCTTGATGTAACCACAATATTAACAATGATTCCAGCTTTTGCTACTTATTTCAGTGTGGTGGTACTTAAGAATGCCTTCTTTAGTATTCCCGTACACGTGGTAGTAGATATTTGTTCGCGTTCACCCTAGGGGGACGCTCGTTTACATTCACTTGTGTGCCACATGGGTGCATAGAGAATCCAAGCATTTATAGTAGAGCTTTGAAAGAGCAGCTAGATACACTTGAGTTGCCTCCCACTTGTACATTGTTACAGTACGTTGACGATCTTATTTTAGCTGCAGACTCAGAAGTTGCTTGCAAAGAGGGCACTGTGTTGTTGCTTATTCATCTAGCAAAGCATGGGCATAAGGCTTCATTGAAAAAGTTTCAGTATTGTCGATAGGAGGTCGCCTATCTAGGCTGTCTCCTGTTAAAGGAGGGAAGAAGACTGACACCTGAACGGATAAAAAGCATCACTAGTATGTCTGTCCCAAATACACAGAAAGAGGTCAGAACCTTGATAGGAATGGTTTCTTACTGTAGACAGTGGATCCCTAATGTTTCACTAGTGATAAAACCAATATTGAAATTGACAAAGAAGGGCATTCATTTCTTTGCCATTACCATGGAACTTGGAACATCAGAAAGCTTTTGATCTGCCCAAGGCTGCACTGTGTTCAGCACCAGTTTTGGGCACACCAAATTATGACAAGGCCTTTGTTCTATATGTGCATGAATGCGATGGATGCGCTTTGGCTGTGTTAACGCATGAACATGGGGGGAAGAATAGACTGTGCGGTTATTTTTCCTCCACACTTGATCCTGTTGCATGCGCTTTGCCAAGATGTTTGAGAGATGTTGCTGCTGTGTCCATAAAACAATGTGAGGGTATGGTTTTAGGTCATTCTTTAACTGTAATGGTACCCCACTCCGTAGACATTCTATTAAAAAGAACACAAATGCAACACCTTACTTTCGCACGATTAACAAGATACAAACTGATCCTATTTGCACCGCATATCCAAATTAAGAGGTGTTGCGTGCTAAATCCGCTGAATTAGTGCCTCTTCTGCAAGACATTGCTTGCAGAGACGAAATGTCACATGACTGCCTCTATACTACAGAGCAAGAAACCGGCAGAATTGACTTAAATGACACACCATTGAAAGATCCACAAGGGGAGCTGTTTTGGGATGGCTCCTGCTTCAAACTCCTGGAGGGCACATCCACTGCTGCTTATGCCATTACTACATTAAGCACAATTGTGGAAACCAAGAGCATCTCACATAACTCTGCGTAGACTATGGGCAGAACGATGTTTCTTGACCTCACACAGAACTAAAATCTAACATGGTACCTTGATAGTACAGCTACTCACAGCACGTGCGCTTCCTACTCAACTAGCAATCATGAAGTGCGCCACACATCAGAAAGTAACATACGATGTAGGGAGAGGAAACTCTTTTGCTGACAGGATAGCTAAACAGACTGCCACTGATTTATGTTCAGAAATGTATATAAAAAAAGAAGCTGCGAATACCTGTACAATAGATGAAGGAATTGATTTGATCAAAAATATTCAAGCTGATGCCTCTCCATAAGAACTTAAACACTGGGCTGAGGGTTTAGCAAGTTTGGATGAGGAAGGTTGTTGGGTAGACAATATAAGGAAAATATGGATGCTACCCGATGCTTATGTCACCGCCATGGTTACAATGGCTCATGGTCCTACTCATATATGTGCTAGGAAAATTTGTAAATTACTAGAACCTGTTTGGGTAAATATTTGACATGTGAACTGGGCACAAACTTTACCATGTGAATTATTAGCTTGGAGAGAAGCTGGACAATCTTTCAAAAATGCTATAAATATGTCTGTGTTCAGATCTCCAGCACCCTTACCCCTCAATGTGTCTGCTGGTACACACTGTGAGGTGTTGGAAGCCAGATAGCTATCATGTGATGCCCCCACCAATCACAGGGGATGTATTCCTATGACCATCTCCGTCTTTACTCCATCCTCCTCTTTCTGTTGCTGCTCATCCTGTAACCCTTTGCGAACTCTCCAACCGAAAGGTGAACGATGTTAGTACAGTAATGTAACCGGAACAAATGATGCCTCTGCGACACACCATGGGATGTTGCTGCTTCATCTTGGCTCCTGCTGGTGCCACGCCTTCTGCGCTTCAGGAGTCTGCGGGTTTACCCTCTCTGCCTAGAGGAACAGACAATAAATTCAGCTTGTTAACATTCCGGTTGGGTAATTGCTATATTAGTCACTGTACCAAGCCACCCATTTGCGCTGCTGCGCCTTCGTAGCCGTGCTGTTCTGCCCTGGCCTCAGCGCGCACGCTCTGACTAGTCTTCTAGCAATACCACATGCATGGTGATAGTTCACCTCCATTTTTTTAATAGAATTATGAGTTTCCTGAATGTTAGTATGGAAAATCTGAATTCTATGTCAAGACTCGAGGCTCGTATTATGCTTGTTGAAAGCTTACTTCGTACCAATTAGGCTACATGATTGATTGGCTTAAAATAAAAGGTCCTTAACTTAAATTTGTTAGACCAATCTGACTTTTTAGATGTCCTGTAGACAAGCTCTGCTGGCAAAATCCTTAAAAGCCATGGGGCCTCGCGCTGAATGCACTCCAAATTGTGTTACTTGCTTGCTGCATGACCCATTTGATCCACCTTGCCAGGGTGGCCTCTGACACTGCCTTGGAGGGCTTGCGAAGTGCAATAAGCATCCTATTCTCCCCTGCAGGACTGAAGGAGGTTATCTTTGCTTTGTAAACCTTCAGAGGTCTGACCGTGCAGGGTTTTGGCTCATCCGGGAAGGAGGGAAAAGAGACTGTGTCAATTGCATTCTTAGTTCTCCTCCTGATGTGAACGGTGACCACTTCTGGGGAGAACAACCTATTGTCAATTTCCAGAGGCTACACGTCTGACACTCGCTTGATTGCGAACAGACAGAAAAGCATAGCAAATTTAGCTGAACTTGCATCCCACATCAGTTTGCCGTTATACGGCCAGCTTAAAAAGAGCCGCAGGACCGTGTCCACGTCCCATTAGTGCAAGTATTTCCATGCTGTTGGGTGGATGGCCTTCACTCCCTTTAGCAATCTCGATATCAGGGCGTGATCACCGATCAGCAGGCCTAGAAATTGATTGGGACCTGCCAAAATGGCTGATCTGAAAGTATTCACCATCCTGTGTGCCTTACCTTGCCCTGCCAGAGCAGCTAGGAAGCTAGGAAGTTCACTGCATGGATCATGGGATGAATGTTTCTAGCCACACACCATCTACCCAACCTGGCCCAGGCTGCTCTGAATCACTTTGCCATCTTAGGGGCTCAGAACTCTCCAATGAGGCATTCGGCCTCTCCCCGAAAGGCCTGGCCTTCTCCAAGTGCTCCTGAAATCACCCATGCTATCAGCTTGAGTGTCCCATGAAGGACAAATGGGTGATGGAGTCCTGCAGAATCTCTTCCCGTTCCAGAAGAAGGACAGGCCTGTCGCAAGATAGCTCTGGGAGATTGGGAAACCAACAACTTGACCTATCCAATACCCTTGCAGGTACCTCATGAATGCCAATGTCCTAGCGATGATCACAAAGGCGGGGAACGCATAGTCTGACCGCAGTGTTGCAGGAAATTGTCAGTGACTGCTGCCTCTGGGTCCAGCCTCCAGCTGAAGAACCAATCCAACTGATAGTTTAGCTTGGAAGCAAAGAAGTCCATCTCACACTGCCCTTTGAATTGCATTAGCTTCAGGCACAAAGCCCGGTTTAGCTGTCAGTCGCTGGAGTCCCTGAGGTACCTCGAATTCCAGTCTGCCACTTGGTTGACAAGCCCATGGAGGTATTCCATGGTTACACTCAGGCACCTGTCCAGGCAGTAGCATCATAAATCCCTTGCTAGATCCACCAGCCCTTTGGAACTCCTACCCCCGGCCTATTAATGTAACATGCAGCTGATACATTGCCCATTCCCAGGAGCACACAACACTGCACCTTGTCCTGGGTAAGACTCTTGATCACGGACGAGCCTGCTGGAGGTTCCAGGCACTAGATGTACAGCCTGGACTCTGATGGGGAGCAGTGTCCCCACGTCGCAATCATTCCACAGATGTATCCCCAGCCCCTGAGACTGGCATCTGACTCAGTCAAAAGATAGCAGAGCCGAAGATGGCTTTGCCATTCCAAGCCTCCATGTGCTGGAACCACCGGGACATTCTACTCTCGCCTCATGGGACATTGGGACTATTTGATCATAGGACAGCTCTGAGGTGCTGGATCTTCAGGGGATGAGGGCACAATAATGCAGAGTCCCTGGCAAGATCACCTGGATGGAGGATGCTAATTGCCATACTATTCTTGCTACCTCTTTCAGAGATCCTTGGTTCGCACTTTCTTGATCTCCCATTTGATTTTGTTGACTTTGTGCAATGGTAGACTCAAGGTTCTTTGTAGCAAGACTATCATGAACCCGAGGAATTCCATATTCTGTGAAGGCATGACCTCGGATTTCTCCCAGTTCACCAGGAATCCTAAATCCTCTAGTAAACTCATTGTTTGTGACACCTGCGCCTGAAAAAGGAGGCTGTCTTGCGCCATTGGGCATATGTCATCAAGGTACATTATCAACCTTATTCCCTGCTAACACAGTCTCATCACTATGGGTCTGAGCAATTTGGTGAAACGCTATGGAGCCGATGATAGACCTAATGGGAGACAAGCGAATTCCCATTGACAACATTGCAAACAAAACTGGAGATACCGCTGATGAGGCTTGTTTATAGACGCCACTAAATAAGCGTCTTGCAGGTCTATTGGAGCTAACAAGTGCTGAACTTTCAGAATATCCCGCAATAGGTGGATGTCCTCCATTTTGAAGTGCCAATGAAGCAGGTAAGAGTTGAGGGCCCAGAGATTGATGACCGGCCTGACACTCTGTTTCCTTTTTACCAGGTAAAGGGTTCTCACAAAGCCTTCTAACCCTTCCTCGGCCACACAGATTGCCTCTTTTCTTAGAAGCTCTGGGACCTCCTTTTCCATGAGGACCTGATCTTGCCCTAAAAGGTAGATCAGGTTCAGAGGCCCTGCTTGCCTGGGTTCCTGGTAGAATTCTCACGGGAAGCCACACACTGCGTCCAGGACCCATGCATCTTCAGTAATCTCTTGTCATCTATCCTGGCATAACTATAGTCTGACATGGACTGCTGGAATAGAGGTGCTTGTGCTTGCCTACCAGTGCTCTTACCTGTAGTGGCAACATGAGGCCTGTTGCAGCTCTCCATGCTCCAAACCTTCCCCTGTCGCAAGAGGGGAAGAAGGGATCAGGATTCCTGTCATCTTGCTGCCACCAGGAGCCTCTGTCATAAGGTCTTCATCCACTGCCTCAGTTGTTTTAGCAGCTTCTCGCTCTGCCAATCTGCCCAAAAACCTCAGGGGGGTGAAGACTTTCTTCATGGATGCCTGTGTCTTGTAGAAATGTGGCGAAGGTATGAATGAACTTTGACATGTCCTTGAGGAATGTGTCAACAAAAAGTATACCTTTCATCACTGAAGCTTCCTCTGATGACAACAGCTCCCCCAGCTTCGGGTCAATCTTTACCAGGATAGACCTCCTATGTTCCATGGCTATAGAACAGTTGGCATTGCTGATCATACAAATTGCTTGCCTACGGATCAATATCAGTGGTGCCTTCCCTAGCCTCCTCCACCATCTGCAGAATCTTGGCTAATGTTCCTACTGCATCCAGGAGCTTGGCCTGGCAGGTGCACCACACCCTGAGTATCCCCATTCACATGTAACTGCTGTACCTAGTCATAAAGATTAGCATTTTCCAGTCTAATTCTGGTGAGTCTGCCAGCTTGTCCAGCAAGAGTGGCCTGGGGAATTCTGCTCTAAGTTTGCTCCTGATTAACTTGTTAAGCAGGGTGCAAAGGCATGTTACTTTGGCTGGTGGCTCCCACTCGGAGGACTCAGGTGGACCAACAGGTCTGGATCAAATCCATCATCAATCGTCTCTTGGTGGCTTTTGCTTCTCTTGTGCTTTATACTGGCCTCCCCCTGCTGCTTGAGAAAGTTGTGGAGCTTACTGTCAGCAATGATCGAGTCATCATCTGTACTGCTGGGCCTCTGGCTGGACTCCTCTCCCTATTGATCTTCCTCTGGGATGAAGAATACATTGCTGCATCATGCGCAGCTCTGGGACTGAGTCCGCCGACTCTTGTAGCGGGCATGCAGGCTTTCTCTTGTGGCTGTGAGATGTGCCCGTGGGGGTCAGGGCTCCACTGGCCCTACGGCTGTCACGTTGACTGATGTGGCCTTCCTACTTGGACTGGCTCCTCTCCTTCTGGGATCTGAGAGCTCTAGGGCCCTGGGAGAAGAAAATCCAGTCATCGATAATGTTTAACTTTGTAGACATGGGCCGCAGCCCAGCTAGCATCCCTAACTGTACTATGTGGTCTCTGGGCGGGCACCTCAATGGATTGGAGAAACCCTGTCCTGGGCGGCTCACTATCAGATGATGACTCTCCTGAGACTTGCATGAAGCTTCACAATGGTGGGCTTCACACATTGTATTATGACAGGCTAATGTGATGTAATAATGTGAGGGTCAAATCTTCCCAAATAGCTGGAGTTCATATACTAGATGTAAATTCAGGGTGCTGACTTCAGATATGGCGCTCTCAGGTTTTCTTGGGACGTGGGCCCATCGCTGCACACTCTGCGGCTGTTGCTCAAGATTGATGGGGTGACAATCTCTCACCGGCAGGTGGTGTGCTCCCCAATGTTCTCTGGGCTATGAGCCAGTCTACGTGACAGGAGCTCATCCATTATGGGTGCCGAGGCACTATGGTACTGTAGGTGCAGATGATGGGAGTGCCCTGTTCTCCAGGCACAGACAGCGAGGAACTAAAGTGCGAGCAACCGGAACTGTGCAAGCAGTCCCGATGCACTGGTAATTCACTTCCTCAAAATGGCTTGATGCGGACACAGCTATGCGCTGCCAAAATCAGTCTGGCTCTCTCAGAGCCGCAATCCCATCAGGGACCTGAACGTAATGTTTGTCTCACTGCGCTGAACTTGCAGGCGTCTGCCCCTCTACTCTTGGTGATGTGCAGACTTATGTAATCCACATAAACACAAGAAGTATTAAAAAGCTGGAGCAGAAAAGAAAGAAAAGGAATGACTTAGAGCGTTATAGGGATAAAGCCCCTGTGTTTGGTGGGGGCATTACGTGATTGGAAGGAGAAGTTGAATTTTAAACTACTTGAGACTATCAGTTTCAAGGAAATCATAGTTCTTTGTGTTTTTTTTTTAAGATTTAAACTTTATAGTTTATATGTGCTGCTCGGGTCGTAAAATAAAGAGAAGAGAATTATAAAAGCCTGTGGGTCTCCATATAGAATTGATGTCCGAAGGTCCTGCCTTTTAGACATAACATTCTTTAGTAATGTCTTCAGAATGTTAGTTCTTTAAACACAATGGGCCTCATTACGACCCTGGCGGTAAGGGGTTAACGCCAGCGTTAGCTGCGCCGACCCCTTACCGCCAATTACGAGGTCCCCTAGCGCCATGGTGCTTTTAACACCTGCTTTTAGCAGGTGTTAAAATCCATGGCGCTAAGGGACCATGGAGTTAATTACGCCACCGTAATTTACGGTGGCGTAATTAACGCCTTCCCCACTCCCATTATGCCCTATGGGGCAAAAATGGGAATGGGGAAGGGTAAATGGGGATTGGGGACTTACCGCCCCGCCTAGGTCGGAATGGGGCGGTAAGTCCGCCAACCACCATGGCGTAAACGTAGTTTACGCCATGGTGGTAAAGTCACGGCCCAGGCGGTAACTTACCGCCTGGGTCGTAATGAGGCCCAATCTCTACACAACAAGTCACTTCACCACTTGCCCAAGGGGGGTGCTGTCAGCTTTTAAATGTCAGTTTTCTAGTCAATGATCAGTCTTTTCCTATAATTTAGATATGATTGCTTGATAGTCGTCTAAAAATCTTCAAAGTCATTATCTAATTCCTTTGATGACACTCCAAGACATAATTACCCAGTTGCTTGAGAAGTGTTTCAAGAGGTCCACACAATGCTTTCTGATCTTAGGAATTTCTACAGTCAGGTAATCACATCATCATTTTCCATTCAACCTTAATTTCCTTGGTTGAGTATCACAAGGGTTCCTCTTGTTCTCTTATCACTTGTCAAATGTTCTTCTTTCCTTCTCTTTTCAACCTGTCTCTGAAATTAGTTTATGGGCACATATTTTAGGCCTAATCCTTAGTAAAATTACATCATCAGCAACCATGCCAAAGACATGGACTAAGTCAATTTTAGTACGAATTTTTAAGAAGGGTCAACGCTGGTTGCTGTGCAATTATAGACCTCTAGCGCTATTGGATATTCCTGCAAAAGTCTTTGCGAGTATAGTGTTGAAAGAACTAACAGATTAGGTCCATGGTGCTGGCAGACTTGACATGCTACAAATGGGCTTCAGGAAAGGTACAGGGACGGGCGCAAACATGTTTATCGTGGGCTTTTTAAAAAGTGAGGCAATAGCAAGGTCGAGACCCATCTATATGGTGTTATCGACTTCGCCACAGCATTCAACAGCATTAATCGAACCTGTCTGTGGGCTAAACTTAAGAAGTGGGGTTGTCCTGCCTGCTTATTAGAGATCTTGGTGACTCTCCATTCTGACACCTCCATTAGAGTGTGCCTAAATGCCCAGGGTAAGCTTTCGTCACCTATTATTACTATGTGTGGTCTGAAACAGGGCTGTGTCTTGGCCCCTTTACTGTTAAGCCTTTTCATACCAGACCTTGCAGAAGTTTTCAAAGCCATTTTTAAATTCTCACTGAATTTAGCATTTACTTGCTTGTTATATGCCATGATCCTGTCCTTTTTTCACTACACTCCAATTGGTTTGCAGCACAAGCTTGATGCCCTGGCTAAATATGGCAAGTTAAATCACTTAAGTATCAATATAATAAAATCACAGATACTAACACTTAGGGGAGGAATGAAAGAAAAATACAGGAGCATTCAGTGCAATATTGGTGGCTCGCCTTTGGCTAAGGTTCCAAATGACTGCTACCTGGGATGTAGAATCCTTGAACTTCACAAGAAAATGGAGCTGCATAGTTATCAACATTCCAAGATTGTGAAGCTTGCAACTCAAGTCTGTGCTGTGAACTGGAAGTTTGGCCACTTTTCCATGACCCGATGCTAGAATTTTATAGGGCAAAGGTTGTGCCATCGGTAACCTATAGACGTGGGAACTGGGGGCTCCTGACATTAGTGGATTGTGAAGCCCTGGAGAGTTTGATCTGGAAGAAGGTCTTACAGCTACCAAATGGTGTGCCAGCGGCTGTGATTCAGTATGAGTTGGGATTATCTTTGATAACATTTCATCTATACTGGAAGAACCTCTCACTGCTGAGAAATATTCACAGTGCCAAGGATGAGTTAATTTGTTGGCTGTTAATGCAACTGCTATAAAAAAAAACTTGGGTTGCTCTCCAAAATTGGCAAACAGAGTGTGAGTTGATCTGCAAAAAGTTATGACATCTCAAAAGACACATTATATCATAATCCAACCCTGAAGAAAAGGAGACTTATAGAGTGGGACTGGATTGACACAATCAGTAAAGTCAGAACCTACCATCTATATGCTGACTTACTGGTTGATGTCAGGCCAGTCAGAACTTGGCCTGAATAACTGAGTAGGTCGCCTAGTCTAGCATGGCACTCAATGGTGATGAGACTACGAATTAATCTGATCTACACACACAAAATTCTGGGTGTTTGGAGAAAGAGAGCTGAGAGTGTTTTGCTTTGGTTGCTGTAGGGAAGAAGTAGAGGCGCTTTGCCATGTAGTGCTGTAGTGTGGATCACTAGAGGTGAGGCGTAGGGTATATTTTGCTAATTTAATTCAACCCTACGTTCAGCTTCACCCTGGAGTATGGCAACTGATTATGAATTCTTTTGGTCCTAATAAAAGGATGACTGCTGCTACTTAAAAGAAGTCCTAGACACATGTGAGGGGTAACATGACCAATTTAATATGTACTCTGATCATGCGCCCCTTCTCATGAGATGCTAGGTGGTACTATTTGTTTCTGTATTTTGTTTTAAATTTATATATAAACATATATTATGTGATATTGTTTATCTTTCTTTTTCTTTATTCTACATGAATTATTAGCTTGATATCTGTATGTTTTTTAAAAAATATAATGTTGTATGTACTTGTTCTTCTGTTTTTTAAGGGTTATAAGAAAGAAAAATAAATTAGTTAGAAGTGATATTCTCTAGTCAGTGCATTGAAACAACAGTCACAACCCCCCAGAGTAAGCTTCAGAAAGGCTTGTGCAGATCCAGATATGGACACAATTAGAGTTTAGAGGTCTTCAGATAAGGACAGACCAAAAAACAGTTTTGAGCTCTAGTTTTCTTATTGATGCAGCTTGAAATGCTTGTTGCACCCTTTGTGGTGGTTTGAGGACTGTGACTTTTTGAAGCTGCTAACTCTAAATCCCATTCCCATTACCTAATTGGTTTAGGACTGAATGTTTGTGCTTACATAGCACTCATGTAACCATGTTTTGCTTAATGCCCCCCACATTTAATGAGAGGTATTAATTACAGGCAATTCTAGATAGTTCTATGTTATTTATATATTTTTTTTATTGTTAGCAAATGGTTGATACCAGTAGGACTTGCATATCTAAGGCAGAAAGATACAATAGCAATACATAGATTGTTTGAATCTTCCAATTTCATAACATCAACACCGATATCTGTATAACACACACAACTTTTGTCCTTCAGGTTGGCATTTCCGTGGTGCTGGAAAATGTTTCATGTGTATGATTGCATACATTTTGTGTATGTTTTTCAAAGATCTCAGTGCTTCCATTTCTTTTGTAGAGTACTCTTTCCATAATTTTACAGTTGGTAAAATCCAAGATCCAATCAGGCACCTGAAGGTGCTTTCAGCTTTCACAGTTTCTAAAGATCACCATTATTTCATATCATACAGATTAATGTTCATTGTTTAACTCTAATGGCAGTTATCAATACAACTTTGCTGTCTATCCTGCACTTTTGAATGGTTGCAATGGAAGTTTGGAGGTGTTCTATCATTTCTGCTCAAGTTCTTAGGATTGGCTTTCAGGATGTTTTCAAACCAAATGAGTGTGTCTTCTACCTTTCCTAGTGTTAGTACATTTCCCAGATTAAGAGAGTTCTGATGGTCACTATTTAGCAGTCCATAGCTTTTGCCCACTTGTGTGAATGTTTTTATTTGTATGTCATTACACAGTTCCTGTACTTGTGTTAACCCTTTACTTCACCACACATTTAGAGCCTCTCCAACCACCTCATCATTCACTATCTCATCCTCTTGACAGCTTTTTTTGTGAAGGAAACTTGGATGTAGGGGAAAGCACAGGGTGTGAACAGCTGACAAGCATAGTTTTGATGAGGTAACACCCAAACCCTGAAAACCCCCTACTTGAAAGAGAAAAACCCTAATCTAAGCCTTGATACACATGACAATGACAGCAGCCCCTATCAACCTGACAAACAAAATGTAGCACACATATGAGGTTGCAACAGAACCACATGCCAACATGTCAGGAGGTGTGTGCTGCCCCCAAGATCTGTTAGAGATCTTTTAGGCTATATTTATGATATATTGTGGTATTTTGTGAATAGTGGTATTTATGATTCTTCGTGGTGGTATTTTTGGTATAGTGGTGAGCCTAACTCAGAGTGCTGCCTGATAATTGTTCTTTTACTGGAATCACTAACGGTAATCAAATACTGGACTTAGTACACTCTAAACTCTTATTTACAATCCCACATTATACCCTTTTGGATTGGTTCTCAGAACACATTTACCATGTAAATGAAACACAAGCATTCATTCAGAGCCTCTCAGAGTAACACCATTTTTAATGAATAACTTGGCTTTTATATTTTACTGCATGCTGTGCATCTCTCTGTATGCCAACCCAATAAATCTGAGCACAGAATAGGTACACTGAGACTTATTCGCCTTTTTCAAATTGTTATTCTTTATCAGATTTAGAAATATGCAAGGTACACAGAATGACATGTTTATCCACATTGTAATTCAACCACAAACAAAGCTGTTGCTGCAATGGGTTTCAAAATATTCCATTTGCGATAATGCCCAGAGTTTTGCCAAGCCAACAATGGCCTTGAACTTTGCAACAAGAATTGGCAGAGCACATGCTTCTCTCACATCTGAGTTTTATCACATCCAAACTTGAAGAAACATGAACACATTTTAAATACATGTTTAAAATGCCATGGTGCAGTACCTACAAATTAAATGACTTACCCACTCTACACTATCTAATATTAAACATTCACTTATTAGCACGCTCCTCAAATTGACTGAGCTTACCAAAGAAATCTTTAATAATCGTGTGTGTGTCTTCAACTGCTTGCAACCCCAATCTAGTTGTCGGATCGAAGAACTCTTTATCTGGTCCACTCCCTTTTCACCTGGAACAAACCGCTACCAGCCTTTCTGCTTCCGAGGTCAGCCAGAGGAAAAGAGCACCTGGAAGCTGCCAGCTCCTGAGCCAGTGAATAAATGAATGACCCTCTCTGACAGCCTTTTTCTAAGACCTCCTGTCTCATTCAAAACCGCCCGCTTTTTGTCAGTCAGCCAATCCAAGAATATTCTGACCTTGTCCATCCCCACCTACTAGAAGTGGAAAAAATAGCTATATCTCAGTGCTGACTTCCTGCTTTGAAAGCTTTTTAAACATTGCAATGTCTTTAGCAGAACAGATTTCACATTCCACACTGCTGATTTGTCATGTCCCCATTCAGACACAGAACAGCTTTAAGCCTGCACATTTAGTTTATTTAATTTCCAAACTACAATGCATTTCCATCAATCTGCACCAAGTTTATATAACTGTTATGGACTGGTTTGCACTAAATGTTAGTACAGGAATCCCATTATATGTAAAATGGCTAAGGTAAATTAATATGTTAGTTTTATTTTAGAGCAAAGTGATTATTTTTCTAGCATGTGTTCTGTGCATTCCCAACATTTGCATCTATTAGATTCAGCCTGAGTCTCACACCCTTGAGTCACACATGAGTCTCACACCCTTGGCCCTTGTTAAAAGTCAGACCTTTGCTAAAATGTGGAGTCTCACACCCTTGAGTCACACATGAGTCTCACACCCTTGGCCCTAGTTAAAAGGCAGACCTTTGCTAAAATGTGGATGATGAAATGTGGAGCTATCATTGTTGAAATTCAGAATAGGGAATATTATTACCCCATAACATTTCTCTACACACACTTCACTTTTTTTCTGCTGGGACACAAAACCAAATCACTACAGCAGAAAACAAACATGCAATAATCCCGGCTTTAACACGTAATCAGTGTGTGATCTTGGGCACAATTGTAGCTTGATTTTAACAGTTAATCCAATCAAATAGATCTATATGCAATTGGTAACATTCATACACAAAAACATCATATATATTATTTCTTTTGAAAAATATATATTTTTTTATTATTATTTTGTATTGATATTTTAGATGTATTTTAATCTTATATTTTAATCTTCTGATCACCTTTATCTTGTATCTTCTTTTAATTGGTGATCTCCTATTTGTTTTTGTTGTTTATGTTAGAATTTGTTTTTGTATCTTTTTTTATAAAACCTTAAAAGAAGATATTATTGTTGTGTATTATTGTTTTGATATAACACTGCTGACATACATTGATCTGTGAATCCTATTTCTACAAAGAAATCTTGGTTTTTCATTGGATATGCCAAACATGGTGCTTTCATTAGACACCCTTTTAGCATGGCCACTGCCTCACTTTGTTCCTATTTCCATGTCCAGAGTACACTCTGCTTCAGTAATCTTGTCAAAGGTTGTGTAATCTCTGCATAATTGTCAATAAACTTTCTGTTGTAACTTGTCATTCCTAATAAACTCTTTAAACATTTCAAGTTAGTGGGATCTTTTAGTGTCCAAATTGTTTCCACATTTTTCTTTTGTGGATTTAAAATATGCTCTCTCACTTCATGGCCTAGGAAGTTTACCTTTTTTCTGAACCAAAGTGCATTCTGTAAAGGTTCTTTTGCTCCAGCCTTCTGTAGCTGACTGAGTATATGTCTAATATCATTGAAATGGCTTTTCAAATCTTCATTTATGATTAGCACATCATCCACATAAACTATTATTCCTCATTCAGCTGCATCCAGGAGTGCCTTGCTAAGGAATATCCCAAACTCACTCCCACTATTGACATACCCAAAAAGGGTCCGAGACCATGCATATTGTGATTTGCAATACATTTTGAATGTCTTCAGCTGGTGGCACACACCAGTATCCAGCTATAAGATCTAAGGTGATAAATACCTTTGACCCGTGAACCTGTGCATGGCCCTGATCAATAAATGGAAGGGGCCACCTTGAAACAGGTACTTTTTTGTTTAATTCACATAGATCTGCACATAAGCGCCATTGGCCATTGGGTTTCAGGACCACCAATATAGGAGTATTTGATGTACTATGAATAGGCCTAATGATTCCTCTAGATTCTACATTTTTTATCATTTCAGACAGTGACTCCAGACAGGCCCAGGGCAACCTATATTGCTGCACAAATACCGGCACCCTACCATGTCCTTCTGGTAGAGCGGCAACATGCAAATAGTTCAGCCCACAGTAATAGTCATCTTTCACAAAAACCTGTTTGAAATACATAAATATTTTCCTCAATAGGTATTTTTCTTCTTCATTTGTGCAAGCATCTGCAGCTTGAGTCTGCTCCTCTACCATTTTAGAAAACTCTGGGAAATCCTCCAAAGGAGGAATCTTTGTACTTTCCTCTAACGGTATGTGTGTTTCTTTGGAGAGTCGCTACACTCAAATATTATGGAATATTGACCCCCACTTCAATATGCTGCTTTCCTCTTTTGGATACACCTAATCCTGATGACAGCATACCATTTAACATGGCACATAACGGTATACAGACTGAACTTTAAAGATTTCCTTAGGCTTATACTCCAATGATTCTGGTAATTCACCCTTTGCAGTCACATACATTTCAGGGATATTCCTGCTCACTGGGTTACTGAAATCAGCAGTGTTGTAAGATTTCTCTTCCAAATGAATGTCTCGACACCCTTTATTTTCCACCAGGATTTGAATGGGTCCATCCCCAATCTCTATCAGTGATGTATATTTGCATTTTAATCCTTGTTGCCTTATGGATTAATTTAGGCACACAAAAGAATCAGAATCTTTTATCTGTTGTCCCTTCCTGTATTTTAATGCTACTGTAAATTGTCTGGTAAATGTGGGAATGGTAACATCCCTTTTTACTTGAAGCTCAGTTGCATATGGCGTCATTTGGGCACAATGATAAGCTTCTCTCTTGTCTTCAAATTCAGGTGCAGCTCCCCCCAATCTGGAACAGACCTTTTGATTCATAAGGTCTAATACCAAACTCATTCTGTGCATGATGTCATTTGCCAAATAGAATTTGTTTTCTGTTCCCCTCACGATCCACACATTGTGATGAATGCTTTTAGAGCCAATTGTAATCTTTAGCATGCATCTTCCTACAATTCTTTGCCCCAACTCGGGGTCATCTAGGCCAAAGATGTGTTGTTTTTTTTATTTTAAACTTTCAACCCATGTGTTCTGTGCATTCCCAACATTTGCATGTATTAGATTCAGCCTGAGCCTCACACCCTTGGGTCACACATGAGTCTCACACCTTTGGGCCTAGTTAAAATTCAGACCTGCTAATACGTGGATGCTGAAAAGTGGAGCCACCATTATTGAAATTCAGAATAGGGAAAAGTATGTCCCTATTACATTTCTCTGTGTTTTGTTGCACATTACAATAACTGCAGCAGCTATCTAACAAAGAATTAATCAAATTAAGAAAGAAGTAAACAGACTCTGCCCTGTGCTCAATGAAGGCACATCTAAAATGGGTCCTCCTAGATTTGCCATTAATGGGAAATGAAATCTCCGGGACTCCTTAATCCAGGCATATAAAGAGCCAACAGAACAAGTCACCAAGACTCTGTGGGACCAGCCTGGCCCAGTAGGACATGCTCCATGTGGACAATGCAGTGTCTGCCCACTGACAAAGAGGAGCACATCCATAGATATTAGTTGGAATTATCCTTGGCAACAAAAGATGTTTACAATCTGTAACAGTAGTAATGTTATATACATTATAACATGTCCATGTAATCTTAGATAGGTTGGCATGACGACTCGTCCAGTAATGACATGACTGGCGGAACATCGATCGTGCATCAGTACCAGGAAAACAAATGCACCACGGGTAGAACATTTCCTGCACAAAAGCCATTGCCCCTCTGATTTCACCTGGACGATCATGGAAAAAAATCACCATACCACGCAGAGGTGGGAATCTACATGCAGTTCTTTTTAGAAGGGAATAATTATGGATCTTTCACCTGAGCACAGATAAGAAGGGCCTAAATGAACACACAGCTGACAAGTTCTGGCTACCTTATCAACACTCCAGAGTAGAGGGGTATATGTTTGCCCAAGGGACCCATACCTCTGACACCAAACCTAGTGCCATATAGCAATAGGGCCCCTTTGGAGGGTTCTGGCTCCATTGACTACTCTCCATCTCTCTGCATAGACCAACTGCTACCTAGATATCTAGGTGTATATTCAACAAACACATCATTATCTGGCAAACTACTCCAATGCTTACCCATGTGTTTGTGATTGCAGCATGGATCTTACATCTTAAACAAACCTAGACAGATGTCATTCATGTCCACCCAGGAAGGTACAACTTGGGAACACTCACCGTATACTTGTTAGGATAGAAAACCATACTGCCTGTACACCCTGCAAGTGGGAACAACAGACAGAGCATGGCACCTTTGCTGACACATTGCGAATCACATGAAACTGTAATAATGTGCAAACGCACAATTGGTACTTTTTATGTACATTTATGTGGATCCACAGAAAAGGGTTTTCAAGGCAAAATGAGGATGACTACTAATAGATTTGTATAGCTCTGGATTGAGTTGTTGGCCCTCCAAGATGGAGACTTCATTTACTATAATAGCAAGCACCACCGACGCACATGCTCACAGAGGACGCCAAGCGGTAAACAATGTTGATACATCCGGTGTTAGGAAATGCGCGCACAGCTCACATTTAGTGCACCTGGGACCTCATAATTCAAAATCAAGGTAAGACAGCACACATATTTAGTGGGACAAAGCAGGACCAGGATGAAACTCGTTCCCACTTCAGTGTCCTCTTAAACTGTAGTTCCTGCTGTTGTACACAACCTCCATAGTGGAATTAAAACTTTGCACTTCAAAACAAAAACATTTATTGAAAATGGCCCCCCGTGCCTTCAAACCTAATTAGCATATTGTTATGTGTTTAGGTCTTGTGGACTATTTAACAGTGCTGAATTGAAGAGGCAGTAACACCCCAAGTCAATTGAGGAGAGTGCAAGTCCTATGCATTTGAGGTACAGTCGGCACCATGGCATTGCACCTTTTTGAATAGCTTATATTGAAGGTTTCCCAGAAAATAGCAAAGATAGTGTTATTTCCCTTTTCTTCCACTGCCCCTGCCCCGCTCTCTCTCCCCTCACAGGTGCAGGTGCCAGTACCTTCTCAACTTTATAGAGGTTCCCGGAAGGGGACTGTGGCCTGGAAGAAAGTGGTCATATCGACATACAACACTGAAACCGGCCGGCCATATGTAGGGGTTCCCAAGCCTCTACAACCCCTAAGAGGCACTGTGACATCAACTTAGTGTACAGCACATGGTGTACACACCTCCCCAACTATGGAACTTTGTTTTTAAGCTTTATTTCTTTTAAAGATTGTTTGTCCTTAAGTCATAAAACACGGTAAATAATAGTTATAATTGCATATCCTGTATGACTCTCGACACCCACTAGGGTTATGGTGTATAATGCCTCCCAGGTGTTTTTTAATTCTGCTATTTAGTAGTCTCTTTCATTGCTCCAAATAGGTAGGGCAAGCCTCTTCTTCTGTCCCCTAACACTAGATAAGCGGCACTCCACCGCATTCTAAGGTTTAGCAACCACAGGAGGGCTTAGTGAGAATGGTTGGATGGCAATACAGTTTTGAAATCACTGGCAAAATTGTAAAAGAAATATCAAGAATTGAGAGCGGTTTCTGTAATGTGTGAACAAGAATATAGAGTAGCATCCTTCTTGGCTAACGTCAGATGTCCTATGAAGGACGCAAGTAAGGGGTCAACCTTGGGAGCACCTTGGCAACCCTGAATATTCCACTGCAGGGGGGTAGAGTCTGGACTTCCCTCTGGAGTGAGATGTCTTTTGAAGATCCTTCTAGCCGCTAATTATAACATCCCAATTATTATGTGGAACTAGCAGTCCTGTTTTAGCCACCAACACATACCAAGTTTAGGGATAAGTCATACCCTAGGGAGAAGGGTAAACTTTACATCTCACAGATCCAGTTAGTGTAGGAGAGGCATGGCTGTCTCTTCCACAATTTCCATGGTCAGACATGTGTCTGCCTTTACTCTCTTCTCATTTGGCAACCTCAGGGGATTAGGGGTAAGGTCCAGTGAGTGTGGATCCGAGGAAGTACAGGAATTGTTTCTGTAGGAAGGAGGGAGACTGAAGAACTAGTCAACTATCAATTGCATCATTGACTGTGTCAGTAATCATGAGTGAGACCTGGTGTGATTACTCTCACTCTTGTGCCTTCCTTCCTGCCACAGAGAGTGGGAGTGTGGCCTATGTCCCTTTTCTTGGGAGACATGCACTGTCCCTGCTCCATGAAATCAAATCTTACCTCACACACACTACATGAACCCACACACCAAACTCGTTGGCTGTCACTGCTCCGGTTATCCCTAAAACAGTGGCAAGAGGTGACCCAGTGCATTGTCTTCCACCAGCCTCAGGCTTTAAGTCCTTCATCCCGCTGGTCCTCCCCACATTTCTGGGTATCAGGGAAAGAACAGTCCATATTTGTACCTGCCAAGCATTGCCTCTGACATGGAAGGCCAACTACCATCACCGCTTCAACTTGACCAAGCATAGGCTTGTCTGAGACATAGGGCTTTACATCCAAACTGTGGAGCACTGAAATCACTAACAATCACATCCTAAGGGCTAGTCAGGGAGAATAAAAAATGAATATTGTTGGTGTATTGTAACCCTTGCTTCCTCCTTTTCCCGAGGACGAGCAAGGAATAAATGATGCACAGGGTGATTGATTGTGTTGCAAAATAACAAAGTGTATTTCTTGTAAGGTACGTTTGCTTCATGATATAAGGACTAAGATGAGAAAGAGTGAAGAGTAGGTACTGAGGGGTTATGTGTGCTGGGGCTGAGGGATTATAGAATGTCTCCTTGCCATGTGTACATTCAATGGCTTAGGGCACATACTTAGGTCATGGCCAGCATGCAAAGTGAACGTTGCATGAATGGTCCATGACATGTTATTGCATTCAGACCGTATAGACAAATTAATTAGAGTGTTTGCTAAGATTAGATTTTTTTTGGGGATGTGATCCTGCTCTGTCCATTGCTGCTATTCACCAGCAGGAGAACCATATGTGATTATTCACTGGTTTTTCAATGTCTACATGGCCGCTTTGGCCCACATGATCTCTGCCTTCCCCTCCAACTATCAGTGTTATGGGGATGACACACATCTCTCCTTCAGGCTACCCTCTGCCTCTTCCTCCTTCTCACTCATCCAGGACTGTCTGTCCACAATTCAGTCCTGGTGTGCTGCTAATGATCTCTGCCTTACTGACATTAAGACAGATATCGTCCTTATTGGAACCCCTGCTCCCTTTTTCCCACTTTCACTCTAGCCAGCCACCCTTAGTTCTCCACCTTCACCCACTAGTGAGGCTAATAATCCGGGGGTCATCTTCAACTCTACTATCTCCTTCTCTTCTCACATCTCGGGTATGTCCAGAAAGACCCACTACCAGCTGCACCTCCTCAGAGGTATTCTACCTTTTCTCACCTACACCCAGAGTCTCACCGTTTCCAGAGCACTGGTTCTTTCTCAATCTTCCTACCTCTGCTCTCCGACCTCTTCAACTTATCCAGAACAGAACTGCAAGACTTATCCTTGGCCTCAAGCCCAGGACCTCAGCTCTACAGCACTGAAATCCCTCCACTGGCTCCCAGTGGCTGCAAGGATCAAGTTCAAGTCCCTCTGCATAGTCCACAAGGCTTTCTGGGGCTGGGGCACCTACTACCGCCAACGCTCTCTTCCTAAATACTCTCCCGCCAGAGCCCTCCACTCGGCCTCCTCCAACTCTCTGCGGGTGAGCCGTTTTTCCAAACAGAGATTTGGGGGTAGATCCTTATCCTTGCAGGTGCCTCCCTCTGGAACAGCCTAGATATTTCTCTTCTCTTCCTCTTTCTCTCTCCCTCTCCATTGCTAACCTCCTTCTCTTCTCTCCTGCTTCCTTCCCTCGTTCTCTTCCTCAAATGTGCTCAGTCAGCTGACTGGTTGCCTGGTGCACCTCCAGAGTCTCACAGGTCCCAGGCTCCCCCAGCAATCCTGCACTTGCCTCCGGGCCACCGCACTTTGCTTTGCAACAATGCACTCGGAATTCGTTCCATGAGAGTGGCACCCACTTCTGCACTTAACCCTGGCCCAGTTTGGACTGGATGCACTTGTTCCCCTCCCCCTCCCTCACACTTCTGTTTGCGCACTTGCACAACCTTGAATGTACTAGGCTTAGCATGCTTGTCTGTCCTGTTCTCCCCTACCGCCTCCTAGCTGGTTATGCTTGCTTGCATAGGTGCATTGATGACCAACCTTTTTTGCCTTGTATGTTCCTCTCCCGTTCCCCTGCCCCTTTTTCCGCCACTCTTTGTCAAGCACTTATACTAGTAGAAATGCCCCGTCCTGGTATGCTAGTTATTGCTGTTAGATCATTCTGAATCTTCAAGGCCTAAGAGTGACGATGATATCTCCTTGTTCCCTTCCTTCCTTGAAGCGCTTTGAAGCACTTCACTTGTGTATAAGCGATTTACAAATAAACAATTACAATTACAATTAGGGAATGGAAGTGGTCCTGGAGGGTGAATTTCATGTTGCATGTTTGTTGGTTCCTGTGGCAAGAGATGTAGTCTTTGTGGATGTCATATGGAATAGGAAGAAAACGCAAGCAGCCTGTGGATATGCATTAACTGTTGTCTTTTTGAACTACAGTGAAGATCCATTGTGTCCCATGTGCCTCGAAAGAGTCATTGTTGATATGAGTTATTATATTTTACTGGAATGGAATCTAAAATGGAGGGGGACCAATGCCAATCAACCAGCATTGATCGCCAAGGAGTGTTTGGGCCAAATCCACATTGCTTGTAGGCAGGCCTGAGTAGGCCAGATGTTTCCGAACCCTCTGAGAATAGTCTGAGTGACATTCGGAATACCTTTCCGGAACTTCTGCAAGGTCCACAGCTGAATAACCTGGAGGAGGAGGAGGATGTCCCAAACACCCAAGGCAGTTTATCCACTGATGTTGGTAGCATGCCACTCCAATGTTCCATTTTCTAAGGGTAACCATACTATCCGGATGCATAAAAGGCAATCAACAAATCTAGTTTGAGTGTGTTTGCAGCTGAAGTGGTACATATAGACTCAGGGCATCAGCCTTAAACACAGGCAGCGGGGTCTACAGAGAATACCTGGAGGTGCCATGGACATTGCGGAGTGTTCAAGTGGGATCAGTGTGTCGGAAGCAGCCTCAGATCTGTTTGTGTTGTGTTAGAGGTGTGGCTTGACACTTTTCATCAACATTCAAAGGTGCTTTTCTCTGGGTTTGTACATTGTTGCATTGTGTGTCCAGAGAGCAGAGCGAGGAGATGCAGCAGAGACATGGTATTCCTCTGTTCCGTGGCCCAATCCATCCTACCCACCCTCTCTGTCTGTGGTATATTGTCACCCAAGTCCCGTCTTGCCCCTTGACCTTCCCTCATGAAAAAGGAAGATAAAACATCAAGAGATACCAAACCCTTTCAAAAAAGCCCATTCTCCCTCAGCTGTTATGGAGTATTTTCAATCTTATCCCATCTTCCCCTCCCCATTTACAACTGTAAGGTAAGATGTTTATATTGATGATAAATCTTCCTGACCTGTGTCAACCCCAGAACGTTTTGATGGACTGGTAGATTATTTTTCCTTTTACCTCATTGATTGAGAACCTTTTTCCACACTCAGAGTCTTTTTCTCTTTTTATGGGTAGCATTTTTAAGACTCTCCATAGTGTCTTTTAAAAGTTATCCTCTTTGTCAATTTTTTGCAAATAGTGCCTATTGTTGCTGGGTTGCTCTAGGTGCACCCTTTTTAACTTTATCTGGCTAACCTTGTGAAAAACTACAGTTCCCAAGAGTAGAAAGGATCTTTTGATCCCTTTTACATTGTATTAGGTAAGAACAGCACCCCCCACCGTATGTGGTGTGCTGGGGAGATACCATATATCCCCATTCTCATTCTAAAGGTAACATTTATGTTACCTGGGCAAACTTACCTTAAATGGCTGGTGGCAGTGAACTCTTTTACTGATTTGGTGTACTTTTAGTGCAGGAAGTTTGCACAGCCCTGGTAAATGCACTCATGGGCACCCATTTTACCAAAAAGGCTGACACATTATTTTTTCAACATTTTAGCATTTCTTTTTCTTTCTTGATCTTTCCCCTGACCTCCAGGGTGGGAAATTCCTTCGTGTGATTTTTGTCTTCGGCAGCAGTTGTATGGACTACCTGCACAGACTCCAGAGTGTCTGTGAATGCAGGAATTAAGGGAAGAGTCCAAAATGCTACAGTCTTTTGTCTTCAAGCCTGAGTGTGAGAATCCAGTTCAAACTGGGAGGCTGGCTGTCCAGAAAGGATTGCCAACCTCCGAAGTTTTAATGTTGCAAGGCTGTTTGATTGGTTGGTTTCCTGCATAAAAGTCTGATCCTGGATGCTGAAGAGGTAGACAACCACTGGAACCAAAACCGAAGAGGAAGAAGAAGAAGAATTTGCGGCTGAGACAATTTCCAGCAACCGAAGAGCCTGCTGTGTAACTGGAGCCTGCTGTAGGCATTCCTTCCAATCGACCTGGGGATTCTGAAAACGACAACCCTGATCCAGAGCCTAGTGAGACCCACTACACTCAAAAAGACCTGCATTGTGAGCCATCCAACAGTGTGCTCTGACCTTGCAGGCTGCAATACCCCAATACCCTGGGACTTCAAGCCATTGTTTGGTGCTTGGTCTTCTGAATTCCAAATCTTTCTGGATGTTTGTGGGCATCCTGCTGGTTCTCCAGAGGCATGATTCGAGTCGGAGAAGTTCCCTCATCAGATTCCTGGTCCTTGCAAACAACGATAATCCGACCTGTGATATTCCATCTTCTCCTGTGCTCCTGAAAAGGCGCCAAATCCACAGAGCTGCATCCAGCCATGAGGAAACTCTTGCCTGGAGCCTTCTGCTGTGATCCCTGCTGCAAAATTCCTTCTAAAGTCCTATCTTCCATTGTCTTGACAAAGGAATCCATCAACCAGGTTTTTGGCTGCAGATCATGTAGTCTTCATGCTGCAACTCTTTTTCTGTGCTGAGGTACTTTGTTGTCTGTGGTATGTTACCTACCTTAAGTCTTAGTGATTTCTGTATAGCTTTAGGGCATTTTCTGTGATTGGGAGGCCACTCATCCAGTCCACCCAAGCCCACTGAGGAATCCTCCTAGGGTGTCCTCTCTGAAGTCCCTAGACCCTAAACTAACTTTAAAGTGAAAACTCTACTTGTTTGAACAGTCTTCCCCTGGAACTATGACGTTGACTGCAACTGAACCCTATCTCACCCTATCTCACCTAGACCACTAGGGCCCCTCTACAGCATCTGAGTGAGCTCATGCTATAGAATAAGGGAAGGACTGGATAAGAAACAGGCTCTTCCTTAACAAGTGCTCAAAGGTTACTTGTAAAAGAAGTTGGTTGGTAACTAACTCTGAGAGTTAACAGTTGCACAAGTTCTTACTTGCCTGGAATGTATGTTGCACTATTCTGAAAAGTATATATAACTGTGTGTTATCACAAAAGTAGTAGAGGTACATACTGTTTCTTGTATCTGTGTTCCACTATGCAGAAATGTATATTTGAAAGTTGGCTGCCTATGTGATTTCCCTGTTGAGTGTCACTGCATAACTTACAGGGTCTACTACCCTTGAATTGCTGTACAGTTATCTGAAAGTAACTTATGGTTTTACTCCCCAAGAATAGGTGTCACCTATACTAAATGTGTATGATAAGATCTGACTTACCTAGAAATACTGTTAGTGTTCTAAACACAGTCTATGCTTTGGTCTGCGTACTTTAAAACCTAGTGTTGTGTTTTTATAATTGTGGTGATATATAATGTGATAGTACTTACTTACCCAAGAATCTCTTGGTCTGCTTGTATATAAAATGAGCCCTTTCTTTTTACAATACATAGTAACAGTGCTTCTTTTAACCATATGTATAATACCATTTAATTTCAGCCCTCTCTCCATCCTAAGATAAGCTAGTTGTTCTGTATATGCTACATGAACTCAGGTGGTACAGCTTTATACTAAGAGTGGAGTCTTGTACTGTCTCAATACTCACAAATCATTGTAGGTTTGTCCCACTCCTCTTCCCCCTCTGCTCTTAATATGTGTTGTAATTGTATTAAGGAGGTGCTTTGAAACAGTATATTCTTGTTGTATAAGCGCCTTACAAGAAATCAATCAATAAAACAATAAAATGGTTTTACTAAGTCCTTAGTTGGACTTCAGAAAAAAACTGTCCTAACGACAATATGTACTGAGATGAGGAAGAGATAACTGGGAGGTATAATGATTACCCATAGAAACAACACTGTGGGCCTCATCACGGGTTTGGCAGTAGTACCTAAATCCAGCGGTAGCGGTGTTATCGCTGGATTTAATGGTCTGCCAAAACACAGAATCGGCTGATTTCCCCCCAGCTCTGTGCTGGGGGGAAATCCGCCAAGAATTTGCCGATTTTCGGCGCGAAATCTGCCAGCGGTAAAAGCGCAAAATTTCCCCATTGAGCCCAATGGGGAATTCCCAAATGGGCTCAATTGGGAATGGGGATTTCCCGTTCCGCCAAACCTGTGATCCGGCGCTAATAGCGCCGGTGGGTTTGGCATAGGGCTAATAACACCAGCGCTATTAGCGCCGGCGTTACCGCCCAACTCGTGATGATGCCCTGTGCATGGAGAGACCGAGTGCACTCCACCATTAGGCTGTCCCATTAATAGAGTCAGGGGAGGTCAGGCACTTGACAGCAATCCTACATACCTGCACTCTATTAAACAACACTTCAGGATTGACCCAGAGAAAAGGGGTCCTAAGGGTCAGGCATGTCCTATTAATTGGCCCAATGAAGGTCAGGGAAGGGAGGCCAAGGGCTCATACCTGAAGCCCCGGGTATATAAAAGGTGGGACATTCAGCAGTACAGGAGAAGCATTTGGGAGTGCAGAAGGGAGACTGCATGGCTGAATCCATCAAGGGAGGATTCACTTCTCAGCCCCAAGCCAGGTTTTTTTAAAAAGAGCAGACCGAGCTGCGGATGCTGAAGGAGCCCCGCGAGCTCCAGCAAAAGGAAGACCTTGAGGTATCCAGTGGATAATTGGACTCCCAGACACTGACCCCATGTGTGAGAAGGGTTTTAGCGTGGTGAGGGAGCCGTGTCTCCAAGGAGATGGATCGAGGCAGGGTTAACCCTGTACTTTGTGGCTAAGCAAATGCGTGTTGCCCTGATAGGTGTCCAGGACAGACGGGTGCCTGAGGGGCTGATGGTGAGGCCCTGACCTCGACACTGAAGTCAACTAGTTTTCCTGCCAGGACCGCACTAACTGGTGAGTTTCAATGACAGTGAGAAAGCGGGAGCGTTAAGTTAAGCAGGGGGTGCACAAGCAGTACGAAAGCAAGCGAGAGAAACAGAGCTGCGCGAGTGGCACAGAAGGACAGAAAGAGAAAGTGTTTCAAGTGGTAAAGAAAAGGAAGAAACAAGTGGGTGCGAGCAACCTGAAAATAAAGTCAGAGTGAAAGTTTTAAATGTGCGAGTGGCACGGGAAGAAAAGGGAAAAACAGGAAAGCGTGCGAGCAGCATGAGTAAAGAAAGAAAGTAACAGCATGCAAACATCACGGGAAGAAAGTAAGAGGCAAGAAAAGAAAGTGAAAGTGGCACAACAAGGCAGAAGGTGCCACCAGTGAAAAACTAGGTGCCATGTAAAGCAAGATAAAGAATATAAGGAGATGGGCTGTGTATTAAAGTGGTCGCGCATGGGGAGGGGTAAAGTCCTGCATTCTCGAAAGTCTCTGATACTGCCCGCGTGTTGAAAGGAGGAGGTAAACAGTGCCACTTGAGAGAAGGTGGAAAAAGAGGGAGCTACACTGAGGGTGAAGTGTGAGCAAATTACGTAAAGTGAAAGAAAGGCTGTTCTACACCAAAAAGAAGGAACTGTATTTTGAGAGGTGCATCCTGCCAAGTTGAACTTTTGTGTTTTACAAACATTTTTGTTTAGTGAACCTTGAAGTCAATCTTTTGCGATCAGAGGGGCCTAGACTTGGGGAAGGGAACCTTGAGTGACCCAAAGGAATCTGTGAGTGGAACTGTTGTAATGAGAAAGGCCTACGCTTGGGGAAGGGAACACTGAGCAGCCTAAAGAGACTACAAAATTTTACTTCGAACCCTGAGAGGCCTGAGAAATCTATTAACCTATTTTTCTTGAACAAAAGGGGCTTCAGGTTGGGGAAGGGAACCCTAAGAAGCCTACAGGAACTGTGTACTTTAAGAAGCTTGGGGAAGGGAACCCAAGTGAACTTAAGATGGTTTTGTGAACCAAGTTGTTTTGACATTTCAAGAACTTTGCTCGGGAGATTCCAGGGGCCTCTGTTAGTTCAACTATATTACATAAAGGGAGTGCCAACCCTGACAAGAAGACACTATGAATACAGTGTTGGGTATATTTTCTTTGGACACTATTTCTCGTTCAGACTAATCCTGTACTACATTTGTTTTCAGAGCAAGGGCAAGCATAGGTTGGACACAGACAGCTTTTGTTTTGGGACTTACGGACATTGACTATCCTTAGAAGCATCAGTTAAGGGAAATCCCAAGTTAGAGATAGGATAAGTTAGGCAATACTCCAACCCCAAATACTTTGAATAAATGTTTTTGAACAGTGGCTCTTAAGTCTGAGTCTCTGTCTCTCTTGATACCATGCCTGTCTCACACCATCCACATCTCGTCCCATCTGGAAGACAGGCTCATGCGTCCAATCACAAGCATTTCTGATCATCCATGTCCACTGGCAGCCAGGGTCAGGGAATGCATGACTGTGACATCATGCACACATTGGGCCTCATTACGAGGTTGGAGATAGCCATGGAGCTATTAGCTCCATGGCTGCCTCCAAAACCCTTGCAACTCCGCCCTGGTGAATGGAGCAATTACCGGTCCATTCCGAGGTCGGAGGGACCGGGAATTCCCCATTCACCAGGGCCATTCCCCATTCCCATTTGAGCCCCCATAGGACTCAATGGGAATGGGGAAGGCGCTAATAACGGTACCACAAATTGCGGTACCGTTATTAGCTCTAGAGTCCCTTTGCAGGTCCCGTCCTTAACTCCTGCAAAAACCAGGCGTTAAGGAAGGACCCACAAAGGGGGAGGTAAGGGATTACCGGCACCGGTGCCCTTACCGTTGCTGGTAATCCCTTACCTCCCACCTCGTAATGAGGCCCATTGTTGTGATTCGAATTGAGTTCGGATTGAAATTCACAATAGACGATAGGCATGCATGACACTGTGAATGTGGACAATGAGATGTGTATTGCATGCCATTGCTACACATACAAGTACTGACACAGCAGTGAAAGCCAGAAACAGTGTTGTATACTGTGACACCTAAATGTACCATGCAGAGAAACCACACAACCATCTCCCAGAATGCAGGTCAGGTGATGGTAGTGTACACAGTTGTCATAAATCACCAATGTATCAACTGAAAAGGATACGGTAACCAAAAAAGGATACAATTTGGTAGGGCTCTTCCGGATCCTATTTTCACATAACTTGATTGTAGGTAGGTCAAATTAGACCTTCCAAATGATACAACTCTCTGACTGAATGAAACAGGCAGAGAGATGGATCACTAGAAAGGGCGTGGGAATTGTGTAGGAAGTATGCCTAGGATAGATAAAGTATCATAAGAAACTGTCCCAATCAAATTACTAAGATAACACAGCATTAGCATTAATTTAGACACTGACCTTATGGCAAAACTGAAGTAATCCACGAAAGTTTCTTGAAGAAAACCAGGAGATGAACAAATGACAAAGGAAGGGAAGATTAGTAAGGGAGACTTATCCCGAACGGCACGAGGCTCTCGCTAGATACCGGGTTGGTGCACCACAGCATAGCGTCCAAAGTACTGTGCACAATCACCTTCCAATAGTTCATGAAATACTTCCTTTCCCACGAAGAACAAAATTAGAATTTCACCTGTTAACTGTCACAGGTACCAAAAGTTCAAAGTAGTTCAGAAAAACACGTGATAGCATACACGCAGCCAGGCCAGCCGCGCTTGGAGACAGCGTTTCCGCATGAAGATTTAGCACGCGAACTAGATACACCAGCCCAGGACAGCCGCGCTTGCAGACAGCGTCCGCGTGGAGATTTGACACGCTAACAGGATTCACGCAGCTCAGGACAGCCGCGCTTGCAGACAGCGTCCGCGTGGAGATTTGACACGCTAACAGGATTCACGCAGCTCAGGACAGCCGCGCTTGCAGACAGCGTCCGCATGGAGATTTGACACGCGAACAGGATTCACGCAGCTCAGGACAGCCGCGCTTACAGAGAGCGTCCGCGTGGAGATTTGACACGTGAACAGGATTCACGCAGCTCAGGACAGCCGCGCTTGCAGACAGCGTCCGCGTGGAGATTTGACACGCGAACAGGATTCACGCAGTTCAGGACAGCCGCGTTTGCAGACAGCGTCCGCGTGGAGATTTGACACGCGAACAGGATTCACGCAGCTCAGGACAGCCGCGCTTGCAGACAGAGTCCGCGTGGAGATTTGACACGCGAACAGGATAAACGCAGCTCCGGAATTAGCGTGTGGAGGAAACACGCTCAAAGTAGGCCAAAGAAGTTGCTGAAGGGAATGCGAAAACGCAGGTCCGGAGTTCAGCTACCAAAACGCCAAAATTGACTTAATCAGAAGCAGCGATCAGAGCTTCCACGCTCCTTATGTACGCACTGCCATGATACACGTGACGGAACTAAGTCACGTGAAATTTAACGACGTGAAAAATGCAGACGTCGTTTTCCGGGCAATGCATCGAACAACCTCCATTTTCAGTAGAATGGTCCAGGCCCGGCTCCAGCAGGGGGGCCAAGGGGGCCAGGCCCCCCAAGGCTAGCCCCTGGCCCCCCTAGAAAGCAGGGCCAGACAGGGAACCAAAAGAGGCCCTGGAAAATTTGATCAAAGTGGCCCCATATTTCACTGCACGAGCAAGAAATTTAAGTGCACAGGAAAATATTACTGCACCAAGGGACACTTTTGCAAAATAGTGCTGGTGATTCCATCATATTGACACAAGCATTGGAATGCCAACAGTTTGTGTAGGCATGGGAATTGCACTTTCCAAGCACTGCTGGTATTAACTGCCCATTACTGGTAGCAGGTGCAAAACGGTGTGAGTACCTATATACAAAAGGCCAAAACGTTGGGTTTATCAATGTTTATTTTTAACAGGACTTAAGTGAAGGGCATGCATAGTGCTTATAAATGGAGTGGCTAAAAGCAGACCTGGTGAAGACATTTTTATTACACCAATAGTTGGTTTACAACTCCAATTAAGTCATTAACACTCAGAAGGCTGCTTCGACAAAACACTGGCAGACACTTTGAGTGCAAAGTTTGATGGTAAGGCTTGAATAAAGTAAAGTCAAAGAGTTCTCTGGAGGAGGTGTTTTTTGGCAGGGAGGGATGGGAACTGGGTGGGAACAGCCATAGGGATTATCATGGGCAGTCAATGGGTGGGCAAATAACCAAACAACACCTGCACGCTGGGTGTCCCTCCTCAAAGCCGATTTCTCCCCATCTATACTTTAATGCAATAGTTTTGGTTTATAGCTGGTGAAAGCCCCATCTAGAAGCCCAAACTAATAAAAAAAACAGCACAGAGATGAGGATAAGAGAGCATGTAGTGAATATTACAGCAGAGGAATCCCACGGCATGGGGGTGTGAAGGCAAATGTGATTGTTAAAGCAGAGGGTAAAATATTACTGCAATGAGCGGGACGATTGTGGCGCAAATACATTTTAATGTCATGGGTGGTTAAAAATCAATAACCACACTAATACCAACACCGAAAGCAGTCCCCTTTGTGTGTTCCTAACATAACTTTTGCCCGTTCTGCTGGAAGTCCATCAGGACACCCATTTTTGTTTGTTTGATAATGGGCAGGTCATGCTACAGCACAGGGCTGGCTTTATGCAGGGCTAAGGGATTACATAATATGGAAGGGGATTTTTCTTATGTGGAAGAAATATTACAGAATGGGGCTGGGGTTTTAAACACCAGGGGAACCGTCGAGCTGTGGTGGGCTGGAGGATTACACAGTATGCACAATCTGTGGGCTGGGGTGCTCAGCGCAACGAGAAGACAACGGCACAATCAGGCAGGCACCCATGAATCAGCCGGGCAGATATGAAATTACCATCGGAGTCCGGAGGATTGGGGAGGTGGAGGGGAGGACAGAGAGTGTGTGGAGCAAGGGGGTGGGCAGGGCATAATGTACTAGCCGACGATTGCTGAGCAAGGAGAGATTTAGTGCAGGTGTTTTTAGGAAGTAACACCAAACTGATATATTACAGCACAAAGGATGGGGCGTTAAAGTGCAGGGAGAGAGGTGCACACCACAGGGAACGACTGTACCAGCAGAAGAGGCCAATGTTACAGTGGGAAGTGTATGGTGCAGCAGACAGTGAGAATATTACAGCATGTAGCTGAAAGAGTACAGCACTGGGAGAGCACACTACCCCCACCGAGAATTTTACAGCACAAGGGTGTAAGCACCTTGCTAAGTGCCACCTGCGGGCCTAAGCCGTCATCTGCACGCCCCGCAGCCAGAGAAAGTCTGGAATCAATGGAAATTGTTCTCGCAGAGACAGAGGGCCCAGAAGCAGAGATGCCATGTCAAGGCACCCAAAATACAACCGGATAAGATAAGGGGTTGGCAGAGGGGGGTGTGCTGGAACACTCCCCTCCGCCCCTCACATACACAACTCCTCCTGTCCAGAAACAGCATAACCTTGGAATTGGTTATCAGTGGCATGCAGACCTCACCACTTACCACAAGCATGAAAGATCAGACAGCGGCTGGCCAGGATTGAGGTCCATTGGCAGAGCTTTGTGGGAATCAGTTTGATGGAAGAATGGGGGTTGCTTCTAGCCAGGATTTGGTTACACTGGTAGAGCTGTGTGTGGAGGAGCCACTAACTATAATGGAACAACGGAAGGTGTTGCAGGCCAGGATTGAGTGTCCATTGGCATATGTGAGCCAGAGTAATGGAACAACGGAGGTTGCAGCTAGCCAGGATTGAGGTTCATTGGTAGAGCTTGATGTGAGCCACTGTTATGGAACAACAGGGGTTGCTGAGGGCTAGGATTGAAGTCCAATAGCACAGTTTTGTGAATAGCTGTAGTAATAGAAGCAAAGGGGTTCCCTTTGCTGGTAAGGGTGGAATAGTTATGACAGTGATCAGGCGTCAATGGAGGTCAGTGCTGAGGCACACTGGCAGAGCGGTGTCTGGCTCTAACATACTGGAATTGCGGGGGTGTGGGAGTTCAGGATTGGGAAGAGGTGCATTAGCAGAGCGGTGTGTCAGCCTCTATAATGACATAAGTAGGGGCTTCTTTAGGTCATGGTAAGGTATATTTGTAGAGGTGGGGGTGAGTAGCAGTACTGGATTAGCAGTTTAGTCTTGAATAGCAGAGCCGAAGTGCATTTTAATAGGTCTACGGGTTGCCAGTATTCCCACTACACCCCGATAACCATCCCCATTCAATTTGGGGCTGGGGAATCACCACACAAGGTTTGGATATTAGGTAAACAGGGTGCTGTTTTACAGTATAGCTCAGGCAGGGAACATTAAAGCACAGGAAGGGAAATGTTAGAGCATATGGAGAACATATTACACAACCCCGGCCGGTAAATGATTACAGAACAGGAGGAACACATTGCAACAGGTGGAGAATATTACAGTCCATGGCATCTCAGTACGAAAAAGGTTCAGCACTTGGATGCAGGATAGCAACACAAGGAAAACAGTGTAGCATGATGGCTAGAAAATATTACAGCACATTGGAAAAGGTTTACCGCATAGGGTGAGGGTGAGGGTCAGAAGCACTCAGCAGAATGGGAGAGGGGCATGCACGTACAGATAATCCCTTAGCTTTCAGGTCTGGCTACTGCCCTCAGCTGCTCTCAGCCCCAGCCACAGCCTCACTTGGGTCACCTGCTGTTGTCTGCTGATGGAGGCAGTGCAGTCCGCCTCACCTGGTTGGTTGGCTGTCTTTCTTGAATCTGTCAGAGCACACCGTGAACACGGGCACAGCACATGGCATGGACCCGGTACCAGCACAGCACTCAGACTGTCTGCCAGCAGTGTCTATCAGGTGGCAATGGCACATTCAATCACGGGCCCAGCAACACCTGCGCATGCGACTTGGCAGCAAAGAGCATACTAGGGCACGTGTGGTTTCATTGTGCACGTGACCTAGTGCGACAAGAGCGCAAGCCCCAAAATCCATGGGCAGAGGCGGGCCTGGCAGGCAAACAAATCATGGAGCGAACGGCAACACCCAGGCTGGCCTGTATGGCTCCATATTACCGAATGGCGAGTGATAGTTTACTTTTGTTTAATTTTGAGTCCCCATGTATCCTTCCCCCAATAAAATAGGCCCTATGGCCGAGGCCTGCCGGGGAAACTCCCAGTGTCCTGGTGGGTCAGTCCAGCCCTGCTAGTATGGAAGCCTTGCCAGTGGTGTGAAGTTTTCTTGCTTTTTTTCATCAAAAGGTTGAATGTATACTATATGCAATAATAAAAAAAAAACTTTAACCGCCACTGGAACCCAGAGGGTGGAGGGTGAGACTAAGAGGTTAAAAAAAAATTCTTTAAATTATATACGCTTTTAAAAAGCTATTTAAGTGTGACTGTTGGGTGATTAGAAATGATGGGGGTACACAAAAAGCTGTGTGAAACAATGACTTTGTTATGCATTTCATTTCACTTTGGGCCTGTATGGGATTTTTTGTAAATTCTGATTAAATAGCATTCTGGAGCTTGTGGGCTTTCAATTAGAACAGGGAAAATAAAGCTACAATCAAAAATCATTTTACCGCCACTGTATCCACTCCACAGGACTTGGAAAATTACCACCTATGATTGTAACTTTATTCGTAAAAGCAAGCAGATTCCCAATCGTTAATTGTGGGAGAGATGTATACTTTTCCAGACACATAGTGCAAAAGTGAAGTGAAAATGTGATTTTGCATATGTTTTACTATTTACTTTTTCCAGTGCTTTGTGGAAACAGTTCAAATTGCCGATAGGGGCCCAATTGCAAAGAAGTGCAAACAGTAGCAGTCCCCTCTATGCAATTTAGGATTCAAAACAAAATTGCCCCAATACTCTTTTTCATCAACCCGATTCTAAATGACAAACACATTGTCGGGTTGGTTTATCATGTGACTTGTGCATTTTTTAAAGTAATCTGTATAAAGCGAGTATTATTTGTTATTGCTTATGGCTTATTAAAAACCTTTACAAAAAAGTTAGCAATTTAATAAAAAGAAACTAAATAAATAAATGGAAAAAGAAAAGTAAAGAGAAAAATCGAATACAGGAACTTACAAATTAAACAACATTTTTATTTTCATGGCTTACAATCATTAGTATAAAAGTATGCAATACATAACAATAAAAAATGTTTTCCTATAAATCATCCCTATCACTTTAAGTTTCTAACGGCTGGGTATAAATACCATTCCAAAACATGTACAAAAAGTGACTTGTGTGCAAAGATCCAGAATTGTAATATTTTAGTATTTAAAACCAAACTTCAATACATGTTTGTACCGCCTTTAGCTGGGAAGATGTGTGGTTAAGTACCTACATTTCAGGCTCTGATGACATTCTGGCTTTACCACTTTGTAAAAGTGTGTAATCCTGGGAAAATCATTTAATCTCTGTGTTTCCTGCAAAAATTAAGAGCCCCTTGAAGTGATCCATTTTGCAGTATGGCTTAATAGATGGGCAGCACAGGGATCAGGGCCAGCCAAGGAGACATACACACATCTTTCTTTGGAAAATATAAGGCCAGATTTATTGTACAAAATTGTGACATTGAAAATAGCAAAGTAAACATGTCAAATACGAAGTTATCATGGACATTTGCATATTGTAAACAGTATGAAAACAGTATGTACAAGTATGTACAAGACAATGATGTATAGGGGCCTCCTCCCTGCCACATCCAACCGGGAGTGATGCAAGGAGGCCAGAAACCCTTCAACCTCCACTGTCTACCTCCTGATCCCACTCTCACCTGCATGCTAGCACTCCCACACACCCTAAACCCAATTAAAATTAGCTGCAAAGTTGCCACAAAAATACAATGTTGTGCTTCAAAATGTCATTTGTAAGAAACTAAATACCCCATTCCTTGCTTCAATATTTATTGAGGAGGAGGGGGCTGTCTTTCACAACAAAATGGCTAGACCACAAGCACCTCCTACCTGGCCCTACCTGGCCTCCTGGGAGTAGCCACAGTATTCAGGAAGGTATTATTGAGCGCACACTAAGTTAGATGGAATAAGGACTGGGGTCCTCGTTGCTAAACCCCAGCAGAGAAGGAGATGGCATCATCCTCGATTCTCCCCAGCCAGGCCAGGAAAACATGATGGGGGAAGGCTGGGGTAGGTGGGAGTGATTGTAAATGGGAATGGTAGTCATGGGGAACTGATAGAAGGTGACATGGGGTGATATTGCCACACTATTTTTTCTGCTTTTCTTTATCTCTGTACTGTTCTTTCATTTTGCATTTTTGGCAAACGTTTTCCATATGGAGATGGGGAAGCATATGGAAGATGAAGTGAGTAGCCAATAGAAGTTCAAAGTAGTGAGGGAGCTTATGGAAGGAAACAAAGGAGCAAATGGAAGAAGAGAGCAGAAGACTGTGGAAGGGGTACTGGAGAGCCTGTGATTTTGGAAGGGATGAGCAGGTGGAAGGCAAGAGCAGGTTTCCCATTTGAACACATTGAGTGAACCTGGGCAAATCACCTTATGTCAGCAAAACCTGGTGAGGTGAACAGGCTGTTTCCAGCTAGAGTCATACCCCTAAACATACAGCTCCAATAGTAGCAAAAGACAACTTAAAAAACATGTAACATTTCTTGCACTCATGACAGTGTTTAATGACTCCCCCCATAAGCTCCACACCCATGTCCCACCTACCCTGGACCATCTGTCAGCCTTGCCAAGAATTAATTTGGCTTAAATCTGCCAGGGAGTGCAATCCCAACAAGCATCTTCATCAGACATTCAAGTAGTCTTGAGGGTAAATATGTCAACCCTGGTCCTAACAACCTGGGTCTGAATCCAGGCTTCTGCCTTATAAAGCACTCTAACAGACTAAAGAAGCTAAGGGAAAATTATGGGCAAATGGATTTTTCAGATCCAGGAAGAAATGTTTTGCCCGATCACAAATCTGAAAAAAAGTTTGGCCCCCCTGATCACAAACGTGGCCCACTCAGATAAAAATTCCTGGAGCCGGGCCTGGAATGGTCTAGTGGTTCTATGGGCGTAGCTCATTTTGTATGGAGAGGTCATTCCTGGTCCAGAGATATGTCCAGCAGGCATGACAACAGTAGCCTTCATGAAGTGCCCATCCATGTCTGCCAACTGCAGGCAACTCTACTACAACACATCTGTGAGCATGTCATGCAAAATTATCAGCACATACAATGTGCACAAATTCCACTCACAAGATGTGTGGGTGGACATAGGCGTCTATGTCTCCCACGCCAAGCATCTGTTCCCTGCTGATCATTGCAACCTCTTCAAAAGGAGTCAGCTCCTTCTCTTCTGGGAATAGGCCAGTTTGCCAATGAACTTCTCCTTTGTCCATTGAATGAGGTCCACCATCCTCTTGCGGACCTGTTTAGCAGTGTGCCTCTCCAAATCACAAGTTTTGATGAGGTCTGTGATCTATTGCCACATCCTCATTCTCTGAGTGGGAGTATGGGTGCTGCTAGTTGAGGGGTAGAGGTCCACATGGTGTTCCTGTGCATAGTTAGTGAGGATTTCAAACTAATCATTGGTGAAGCGCTTCTTCCTCGGGGGTCTTTTCTCCTTCACCTGTGCCTGATCATGGAGTGGTGCTTCTTTCTGCTCTGTAAGGGGCCCCCTCTTGGCCCTAATGGCCCTTTCTGTTGCTTGGCCACCTCTAGGCCTCCGAACATGCCCTTGCCCCAGTGCCAGATCACCTGTGGGCTGAGGCTCACTATGTCCTGGGGCTTGGGCACATGTGACTTCACCATGTCCTCCTCCTGGAGCAGGGTCATGTGTGTTCACACCACATCCACCTCCTGGGGGAGGGCCCGGTTGCCCTCATCATGCCCCTGTCCTATTCCTTTCAGTGCCTTCTCACTCACAGTGCCAGCAAACGGAGAAGCACATCCCAAAAAATATACAGGCTATGTGATGAGCTGCAAGGCTCCAAGGTTCCCCACAAAAGAAATATGCGCTACGTCTAGGGCACCTCAGCAAATAAAATACCTACACAAAGTCGTAGAGGCACCCCAAACCCAAGAAATGGCTACGCAATGTTGTAGAGGCACCGCAAAGCCAAAAAATGCATATGCAATACATAGACACACCCCCAAACAAAAGTATGTGGTATGTTTAACATGAAGGCAACGGCTTGTGAAGCATCCCCAAATGCGTGCCAGCGATAGTAAGTCCTCTGTCTCCCTATCTAATCATTCACAACTGTGAATGCACGCTGCACCTCTTGAATTGTCCCTCCATGTCTTTGGGCCACTGAAGCATGCTGCGTGCAGTATGTAGCACGTAACGTATGCACTGAGGCCCTTTACTCTAATCTCCACACAGCCTCGTGGGTCAATAACACGGATCTTTTTCCTCCTGATTCTGTGCCATTTATTTTGACTCCTCCCATCCTTCATTGCTTCCAGACCCTGCCATCTGCTGCTGCCTTGTGTTTGTGAGTGTCTGATGCCCACCAGCACTGTCTTGGAGTGACTACTTTTCCCCCATTACCTGTTCTCCTGTGGCTCACCTATGAAGCTCAGTGACCACCACTACTGCCGACAAGGGCCTTCCAGCTTTCTGTTCCACCACCACCGTTCCACTACACATCGTCAAGACCAAGCTGTCCTACACCTGCCTCTGGGTTTCTATATCTGGCCCATCCTTCCCTCAATTGAGCCGCACACTCAGAGTGAGGCAGAGGGCTGCCAACTTCACCTCCACTGAAGTTGGCATTCTGGTGGAATTGGTCCTGACCAACTTCAATGCCCTCTTCATTCTAGAAATTCAGCTCGGGAAGACCAGATGTTTGAGGATCTGGGAGGATATCAAGACTGTTATCAGCATGGAGGGGGTGGCAGTCTGATCCATCGAAACCATGAAGAAGCAATGAGATGAATTGAAAGACCAGAGCCATGAGAAGGCAAAGGCAGCCTTCGATGCAGGTATCACCATGGAGGTGCTATTTGCCAAGTGGGCATGGCCATTGGTCGCCTGTGCCCACTGTGGTCATTTGAATTGCCGGTTTTCCACTCTCCAAGCCCAGTCATCTGATGTGGGCATGGGGAATGTATGCTAGGTCCAGATGGCTGGCCAGCTCCTGAGGTCCAGATGGGTTCCAATCTGGAATGTACTCCTGTTTTGTCTATTAGGAGGGATTTTTCCTTTTGGCGAAACCACCTCCTCTGTCACCTAAAGTGCACAGTGTACATGTAAGCATAGTTGCCGTCCTCTGGCTTACTGGTGACAGAGTGTGAGGGTCCGGTCTGCCCTCCATGTGTTACTTGCGGACAGGCCCAGGCTACACACATCCCCAAGATGGACAAGAGCCGTGCCACACGCAAGGTGCCAACAGAGTTTTTCCTATTGGGGACGCTCTTCTGTGTGGCCAAGTTCATTTGCAGCCTAACAGCAAGTCTGGTTGATGAAACAACCTCAGATGACTTCCACCACAACGGCAGGGCAGCCTGTCCATCTGGCTCCCTGACATCCACAGGCTCATTTTGCACACTTGGTTCAACTTGGGTTGGACTGCTTGTTCAATCATGGCCATTGAGACAGGCATTAACATGCCACCTGTGGTGAGACAGTGTTGACTGAGGAGCATTCCCCCCTCTGGGAGTGCTCCCTTACATGGGGGGTCTCTCCCCTCCAAGCATTGCAGAGGCAGGACAGTGCAGCAGTACCACAGTGGTAATGTAAGAGTGCAAGGATGGTGGTCTGACCACTGGGCCTGCACAACACATAGTGGGTGTGGGCCCATGCGAGCCATGCCCTTGAACTTGTCAAACAAACACATTTTTCAGTTGTAATCTAGGGTGATGACAGTTCCACAGGGTGAAAACCACCCTTCCCCACATTTGTGGGGTGGGCGTGTGAAGCAGCCGACCCCTTCTCGCAAGATTGGTGCATGGGCCCAGGCTCTACCTCCAACCCATACAGGTGGTCGCTTTGCACATGAGTGACCAGCAGGGCACCCTAACCTGCACCATCCACTGACACTGAGATCAAACAGACATGTCCAAAGTGTATGATGTTCATCCCAAGACTAGTCACCTGGGCTATGGTCACCTGCATACATACTCATGTCAGACTGCTATGTTCAGGCAAGTTATCATGGATCATCATTACATGACCAGGAGTTCCACTGTCAATCCTAGTTATGTGGGACGTCCACAGTGCACTGTGCTAGTTTTACATCCAACAGCAAACACAAGGAATATGGCATAATGTGAGCAACATCGCAGCAATGCTCAGGAGGCAGTGGCCTTTTCATAGAGCTGACTGCACAGACAGTGTTATGCCACTAGCAGACACTGGCATAATGTTAGTGGCTCAAGGCCGAACCCTGGATGGTGTCCTTATGGGTAACCCTGTCTCATCAGATGCCCTGAGTGGCAGCTGGGTCCTACATGTGCCTGCAGCAAAGCTCCATGGACCCCACTTAGTGCATGCATAGTCATCTATGGTAAGTATCTCCCTGTGTGATGGACATGTGGCATGGGGGCTTGTGGGGCTTCTCTGTGCTGGTACTGGGGCACCAGAGCAGGTATGTTACTACAGACATGGCTGCTGTGGGAGTGGCTAGGCAAGGCCAGCAGTTGAAGGGCCAGGCTAGACACATGCTCTAGTAGGTGTCCCAGGGAAGTGCTAGTGGGGCTCCAAAATGCAGTCAGGGTCCCCAGACCGCTCAGAAGGATACTGCTCTGGGACATCAATGGCTTGGACCTGGTTGTGCATGTTGTGTAGGCCATGGCTGTCAAGTTTCCCAGTCCCATGCATGACTACTTGTGGCATTCCTGTTTGTATCCTTTCCTACACTGCATGTCTATGCTAGCGGATAAGGTGATCTTGGGAGCAATGCAATGGTGGTACTGAGAGATGTGTCCAGGTGCACTTCCCATGGTCCTGCCACCATATTACGCTTGGGTCACCTTGACATTGGTATCGTGACGTGAAATGATTCCTTGTAATGTGTATGTGGCCATAGGTTATTGTGCTGGGTCGACATGAGCGTGGCTCATGATTGTGACTCATTGTTAGGCCTCCACTTGTGTGTCAGTATTTATGATGCGTGTCTGGGCGTGTGTGTGTGTCTGTGTGTGTGTCTGTGTGTGTGTGTGTGTGTGTCTGTGTGTGTGTGTGTGTCTCAGTTTCCGGTTGACCTGTGCTGAATTCATGGTACAGTTAATGCTGTGTATACCACACATGCGTTATCATTGTCGACTGATGTCTATGCTCTTTGTCCCCTTTTCAACAGTTGCTGCAGCTGGCAAAGAGGGTGGAAGCAGTGCTGTGGAGTGGAGAAGCAGGGACAAGGCCTCCAGACCCTGGCACAAACCCTACCCACCCATTATTTACAGCTCCTCTTCAAATAGAGATGCGCCTGGTCGATCGTCAATTCCATCGGGCAAAGCTGCTGAGGGTAAGTCCCATGAGGTGGATGTCATGGGGGACTCCTCAGCAGCGGTGGGACAGGGTGATGCCACACAGAGGCCAACCAGGGCGGAGGGCTCTCTAGAGGCTTCCAGGGTGATGGTGGTGAAGGTGGGAAAGGGGGCCATTGCATCCCAGCCCACTGGGTCAGGCGAGGTCATTGAAGTGTGCGTCCAGGCTGTGCCCCTGGCCCAGAGACATGAGGATGTGCAGTCCACTGTGGAGGGATCTGTACAACCTCCTGTCCCTGGGCCATCTGCTGCAGCAGTGACCACCTTCTGTGATGCCTCCACTCAGACTGATCCTCCACTTGCGCCGATAAGGTCATCCGAGTTGACGTGCAGCTGCTGCTGACAGGTATTGCCAGGCAGATGGCAGCTATTTGTGATGCTGTACAGGTTTCTTGCATGGATCGTGTACGGCATAATAAGCAGATATCCATCTTCCAGGCCCAGTTGACGACTGCACTCTTCTTGGGTGGTCTGTCTGTGTTGCCACTGCAATTGCCCTCTCCAGCACTTCCTCCTCTCTGGCTCAGTTACCCTCCACTGCAGCTTCTTTGCCACCTCCCACCATGGCCCCCTGTACACCAGTCCGACCACCACCCTGTCTGGATGTGCCATGACCATGGCTGAGGTGGAATTCCCTACATCAGCAGCAGAGGTGGTCAGTAAGCCTGCCCAGGAGCCCACAAGTGAACAAGCAATGAAGGAACAGCAAGCACTTTAGGGCAGTGCCAGAGCCATAATCTCCCGACGACAACTGTCATCTGGATAGAGGAAGTCCATCCATTGGGCACTCATTCCTAGGCAGCACCAGATGGTGGCTGTGAGGAGACGCATACTACAGGGCATTGCGACCCGGAGAAGGCAAAGAGGCACATAGGTGGCACAACTGAGGCGGGGAGTCTGGATCCAACTGGCCAATCTTGTGTTGGCCAGGGTGTGTTTTGCGAGGCAGCAGGAGATGGAAAGGTGACAGGCAAGTGTTGTGGTCATTTGAAGGGTCAGTGCCAAGGCAGATGAGACAAGGGTAAGGGGGTGGAATGCCATCCTCAGAGAGTCCTGCAGGGCGATGGACGAGGCAGAGAGAGATTTCTTGGACACCCTGCAAGCCCTCCAGGAAAGGACAGCGGCCTGCCTAAAGGATGAGGATGGTGTGGTAAAGTCAGCCCTGGTGGAAGCCCTAGCCGATATCTCAACAAACTAGCCTGCGGCCAGTGTACCTAGTCTCATAATGTTAGGTTTCTTTTTTCACTTTTCATTTTTTGTATCCATGGACATTTTCCCTTCCACTTATTTATGTTTAAATAGGTTTAATACACGTTTTCATGGTATTCATACCATACTTGTTGCCGTCTCTTTGACCATGTGCACTTTTACTTTTTCTATGTTCTCTAAGTGCATAGGTCCTATGGCAGTCATCTGAGTTGGGACCTCACTGTGTCTGTCATGTTGTTACTGTGATGTTTGCGGGGGGACATGTGTGCATGTTCCTTGTGTGTGATGAATGTTGCATCCATGCTCTATGTACATTGGTGGGTTCTTGTAGATGTGGGGAGGTGAAGTCCTTTTGGATTGAGGTTTTTGACAAGTGTGTAATACACGTGTGTTGCTTGCCTACTTGCTTTCGTTGAAATACAGGCAGGTTGATCAATTATGTAAATGGTGTAGATGTTTGTGTAATAGTCATATGGCATTCTTGAGTTTGTACTCCATTGGGGAATGTGTTGATGTGTGTGTGTGTATTGTTGTGTTGATGTGTGTTCTGTCAGTGTTTGACATGTTGGCATTCTTTTAATTGACATGGACATGTGCATATGCATTTTACATGTAGGAGTAGGGGCATCAGACGGCTTGAGGTGGTCAAGGCTGTACTTCGGAATCCATTCCTTGTGCAGGTTTACTTTGTGTTTAGTGTTGGTGTGTTGGTGTTGTTGGACTGACTTTTTTTGGTGTGTGTGTTTAATGGTGTAAATACATGGTTGGTTGTGGTGATGTACAAGATGTGTAATGATGGTGTTTGAGGTTTCTTATTGGGGATGGATACTCACTTGTTAATGTGTATTGCCAAGGTTCCACTTGGTTAAGCTGTGTGTTGTATCTGGTGATAGCTCATTCACCTCTGCACATTGGCTACTGGAGTTTGAGTTCATTGTGTGTTGCATTACTTTCCATTCCAATGAGGTTTCGGTGTTCCTTTGTCACTTGCTTTTCAATGTGGAAGTGCCAACACGTCTTTCACTGTCATGGGTAATTCGCATTGTGGGGGTTCACTGTGGATTAGTGGGCTACACTCATCATGTGTGTACTAAATTGGAGATTGCTGTATCCCTCCCAAGGTATGGAATGACATCCACCCACCCATATCTGCAATCAGCCACTACCTTCACTCAAATCATGCATCACCTCTGTCATTGCAATGCAGCTAAGTCCCATGATTGATTGTACATTCAAGCTGGAGACATTATCGGTCTCTGTGAGTCGCGCACTCTCTTGCAGCCTTCACGTCACCCATCCATGGGCCTCTAATGCCTGGGTCACTGGCATGAACATTGCCACCCCTACCTAACTACCTACCTACTTACCATTACACAGGCTGAAATGCACACAGGCATTATTGATGACTCAGACCTGTCAGTGATTCCTCAGAGCTGGGTCCTACAGGGCATTCTGTTACAGCACTTTGAGGCCATTACAATGTCAGAACAACACTATACAACTGCCACATTCCTTTGCATTGCATTACTATCTCAAATGTGCATGCAATGGTGGACTTCGTCGCCTCGCCACAGTGGGATCGAGTAGGAGCCTCTCCCCCTGCCCTTGCAGCCTCTAGAACCAGCTGGCTGAATCACTGCGCACCGCAGGTAAGCCCGTGAGCTTTAACTGCACTCCGTTCATCAACAAAGTTTTCATCGGAATCAGCCCATCTGTACTTTCTATATGATTGGTAAGAGGTTTGAGCATTGAAAATAACCTCCAACCTTTATTTTTGGAAACCTGCTGCCCAACAACTATCACACTAAAGTGTGAAACTTTCCTCCGCAAGATGGCCGCCGCACAGCACATTGTTTAAAACGAAAGCGCAGACCTAGCTGATCGAGCTGATCATCTGTGATTGGCCACCCAATGACGCATCTATCCAATAGCAGGACTGGCAGACGAAGCCGGCCCGCCATCCTAAGGCCCACTTTTAATGCTCCTGTCCCGAGCCTGGAGCCTCATTCCAGCTACTTTGCCACCTCAGTGCAGTGGGATCGAGCAGGAGCCTCTCCCCCTGCCCTTCAGCCTCTAGAACCAGCTGGCTGAATCACTGCTGCAGTGCAGGTAAGCCTGTGAGCTTTTCACTGCACTCCGTTCATCAACAAAGTTTTCATCGGAATCAGCCCATCTCTACTGTTTATATGAAAGGTAAGATGTTCGGGCATTGAAAACAACCTTCAACACTTGCAACCTTTATTTTTGGAACCCTGCTGCCCAGCAACTATCACACTAAAGTGTGAAGCTTTCCGCCGCAAGATGGATGCCGCATTGGCACATTGTTTAAAAAGAACACAAAGACCCAGCTGATCGAGCTGATCATCTGTGATTGGCCACCCAACGACTCATCTATCCAATAGCAGGACCGGCAGGCGAAGCTGGCACACCATCCTAAGGCCCACTTTTAAAGCTCCTGTCCCGAGCCTGTTGGAGCCGGGAGAAGCCTGCAGCTTCAACCTACGTGAAACTCCTGAACTAAATAGACTTTTACCGCTGTGATATTCGGTAATATAATACACTCAGCAAACACCTGATATCCCACTCTGTATGCTATGCTCTCTTATCTCCACAACCCAAGACCCGTTCCCACTCGGGCCATTGTAAGCACCATCAAACCTACCACCCAAACTCACTGGCTCATGCTCCCCGCTGCATCGTGTCACCCTAATACTTCAGACAAACCCTCTGCCTGCTCTGCACAATGCCACAGTCTTGCTGATCCACTACCCACATTAAGGAAGTAAGTTGCATCAGCCAGAGTGAAATACAAGCTGGCCTGTTGTACACCAGCATCTGACCCGCAGCACACCATATTTGCAGCCCATAGCACCCATTACCCTGCGCAGGAATCTAACTGTGTATACTGGGGCCCAACGTGACCTAAGCTCTTGCATTAACACACTTAGCCTCTGCCTCTAAAACACAGTGTCCGCCATTGATGATTGTGAAGTTGCTCTCTATTACCTACCACACATTGTTGCATATTTGCTCTGGTTATTCACTGCTGTCATGTTTAACTGGTGCATATAATTAACCGTGTAAATACCTATATACTGCTGTTACTCACTGCTGTCATACTGAACCTCTGAAACGATTGGACCTGTGAATACTGTTAGGGGAGAGGAGGTCTTTTCTGCCCCCCCGTTACCATTCCCACACTGATGGATCTTGCGTATTCTAAAGGGGGGAGTACTAATTACCCTCTAATCACCAACAAAAGGCAATCATGCAACCAAGTTTTATTGAAATTCCGATACTCCATTGTGTGACAAACAGAATGCCATCTTTTACTAGGCCCGAAAATGATCTCTAAAAGCCTGTCTCTCCCTCTGCCCAGCACCTCACACGCCAGCCCAGGCCCCCTCAACTTCCTGCCAGCTCTGCACAAGTCCTGTTCTCACCGAATTCCAGGCATTCATTGTTGCAACAATTAGTATCATCCCCGATCAAGTGATCTCATTGCGCTGTGTGAGACCGGAGCAGGCCCCCGCCCCTGTGCGCATCCATCTCAACTAACCTGCCTGTGCTCCCTCAACCCCTCAACCCCCACCCCGCCAGGTCACAGCCCACTGGGCCCATGCCCTTCTGCTCTTCTGATACAGATACACATCTGACCCCTCGAAGTGAACCGACGAGGACACCCACCATACCCCTAATCCCATGCACCATTATATCCTCTACAGAAACAACACATGCCCGTCCGTGTCAAGAGGCATCAGGTAGATCAAAACCCCCAAGACCGGCACCCGGGTCTGGGGCACTGTGTTTTATTGATGGATGTCTGGGTGCGGAGGGTAGAATATCCATATACCTTTCAATGAACCCTCAAAGCACACCCATTCATGCTAAACTTGTATGCTTACCATTGGTCTCATGTTCTGAAATCCTGTTGTCATAAACTTAGCCAATCAGGAATGTAACATTTTTGCCAACATGACCTTCACCTCAAGGAGATGATCCCAGCTGACCCACGTGCTGCGGGATCAACACCCCAAGAAACAGCCAATAGAATGTGGTAATCCCATAAAGATACATATAGTATCTTTGTATTGTGTCACGATCCCTGCTTCCAAGGGGTCAGGACTTGCCCCACGACCTTGGAAGCAGGCCCATGACTCTGATCCCAGGAACCAGCCAGTCCCTATAGGGACCCTCTGGACCTTGTCCTGGCGCCAGTGGCGCCAGGCTCATGATGGTGACTGGTCCCGGCACAGGAAGCGCCGGGCTCATATTGGATAAGAGTGCTTGGTGGACCTACCTGTAGCAGACCATGCTGCTTACTTACCAGCTAACTGGTCTCCTGATCCTTCTCTACCTGGAACTACTTTTTCTGTCTGGGTGGAGCAGGAGCCATTCCCTGGAAGCAGAACACAGGAACTCTTTTTGAAATCTGGAACTCTTTTCTTACCTGGGTGGGACCGTGGAAGGAGACGCCTAAGCACTACAGAAGGCTATTTAAACCACACCCGATTGGTTTCACGTGCTTCGCGTTATTCTGCATCTGCAGCAGGACGCTCACCGTGTCAGCTCCAGGAAATCTCCAGCTCCAGATCCTGTGAACACGAAATAACCTGCTGGAATCCAATCTGCAGTCTTCTTCAGTCTCCTGCAGCTCCTGCAAAACAAAGGCACAGGTTAGGTAAAAGTAAAGGCAGTGAATCTACTTACCTAATCCAACGGCAGCATCCAAGGCGCCTTTTTCTGCCTTTCTCATCCGGCATCCGACATCTGCAAAGAGAGAGAACATCGGTTAGTAATATTCAACTACAAGTTCTGCTTACCTGTGTTACGCCCGTTCCAACTCAGCTTGCGCTGCATTCCGGCACCTGCAAGGCAAGATACATCGGTTAGTAACGCTTTCGCGCTGCACCTCAGCTCCTGCAAAGACAAAAGAGACATTACGGAGCATTCTCCAGCGCTAGTGCAGTCTTTCTACTTACGTGCCATTAGAAGGATAATCTTCATCGTCACAGCCTCTGAAAAGGGAAAGACATAGACTTTACAGACGACTTTTGAAAGAGAAGAAAGCAAGGCAAAAGGAACTTTAATACTTACAAGGCACGCTCGTGCATTAACGGCGTCTTCGCTCTCAGCAAATCCTCTGCTATCAAGAGGCAGAGCTCGCATCCAGTGAAGCAACTGGATCCAGCGCCCCTGCATAAGACGCAGGATGGAGAGCCTGGCATTTACCTATATCAGGTAAGCGCAATATCAACCCAGTTCCACGGGGAAAGAAAGGGCGAGAGGGGCTAGGAACTTTCCGAACCTTCCAAACACTAATACCTTGGTTTACCCTTGCAGACATCTCTCTCTTCAGCTTAAACTGTCGGTGGGAAGGGGGCCCAGTCCGGGAGCAAAACGAACCCTGCGCCTAACACTGAAGACAGTATCCTCGCCAGATCAAGACCCTCGCCTCCGGGGGAACCAGGTGAGCGTTACAGAACGCGAAGCCTTACCACAAAATTCCCGCCCAGGCGCAATGGAAACTTCAGACACAGACCAGTTGGCCCAATTACTCGGGGAGTTGAGGGCGGAAGTACACGCTGCACGTCAGGAAACAAATGCCCTAAGGAGGGAGTTAGTGGTCTCCAAAGAGCGAACAGACGATTTGGCTAGACAATTGCTGCAAGCCCAAGCTGGACAAACTCCTCTACCAACCCCAAGTGGGGGCCACGCTCCTCCAGCTTCCTCGAATCCGATACAAATCAATCTACCAGGAAATATACCTTTGGCTCCGCCCGAACGCTTTTCAGGTGATTCAAAAAGGTTTGCTGTGTTCTTCAATCAATGTCGCTTGCACTTCTTGTGCAGACCCGCCGCTTTTCCAACGGACCAGGCTAAAGTGGCCTTCGTGCTCTCTTATCTCAGTGGCAGTGCCGCAGATTGGTCTGTTCCTTTAGTGTCTCAAGATGACCCCATTCTCCATAACTTCCAGGACTTCCAAGCCAGTATGGAGAAACTGTTCGCAAGGCACTATCAGGGACAGGCCTTGGACAATGAACTTCTTTCACTACGACAGGGCAATCAAGATCTTCTGACTTATATTGCATCATTTAACAGACTAGTGGTGGAAACCGGATGGCCGGAGGATAAGAGGATCACACTGTTTTACAGAGATCTGCGTGGGGAATTAAAAGACGTTCTGGCTCAAGTGGTAAATCCTCCACAAGACTGTTCCGAATATATCGATCTGGTAGTGCAATTGGATCATCGACTACAGAATCGGAAAGCCGATCGATCCAGATTTGAAACCCGACTTTTTTCAAGGCCGCAAAGTTCTACGAAAGGAACTGATTCCGTGGAACCCATGCAAATAGGGGGTGTAAAAGGACCTTTAACCCAAAAGGAGAGGGAAAGGAGGAGACAACTGCAATTATGCCTCTATTGCGGAAACTCAGGGCACTTTCTTCGAGATTGTCCAGTGAAGCCCAAGAAGAAGATAGTAGGGGCGTCTGATAAAGGTACTGAGAATTCTGAGCCGGGAAACGACCTCGCCCGGCAAGTGTAGAGGTCCGCTTGCCGAGTGTTAAAACCAGCTCTTTGACCTCGCATTTCATCATGCCCATGGTCCTCGTGAGTCCTGAACAACCTAATCGTATGCATGCCATTAAAGCATACATTGATAGTGGCGCAATCAGGAATTACTTGGACTGTGAGCTGGCCGCCAGGATGAATCTATCTCTTTGTCCAAAGACGGTGAAAGACGTCATTACCACCGTGATTGGGACGGAAATAGCTTCCGGACCCGTAACTCACACCACCATGGAGGTAACGTTAGTAAGCCAAGATGGGCATCAAGAGAAGATCGTGTTTGATGTGATCAAGGCCCCTCAGTTTCAAGTCATCTTGGGAGTTCCTTGGTTGGAGAAACACAATCCTCAAATTGATTGGCGAGCAAAGACAATCCGGTTTCCAGAATGCGCTTCTACCTGCTACCCTCAGCTCTCCACCAAACTAGCTGCAACTGTTTCTGAGAGTCTGCAACTGCCTCCTGAATACCAGGAATTCCAAGATGTCTTTCGGAAAGACCAAGCTAATTCTTTGCCTCCCCACAGATCATACGACTGTCAGATAGACCTGATTCCCGGATCCACTCCTCCGTGTAGTCGGATTTATGCCCTTACTGAACCTGAAAATTTCCCCCAAGGCAATATTTGGACCAGTACCTGGCTAACGGATTCATCCGTCCTTCGAAGTCCCCGGCCTCCTCAGCTCTGTTCTTCGTGCCAAAAAAGGAGGGAGACTTAAGAACGTGTATAGACTACCGTGCCCTGAACCAGATTACAATTAAGAACAGGTATCCATTGCCATTGATCCCAGAACTACTTGACCAAGTCAAAAACGCCTGCATATATACTAAGTTAGACCTCAGAGGAGCCTACCATTTGGTGCGAATAAAGGAGGGCGATGAATGGAAGACGGCCTTTCGTACCAAGTATGGACTGTTCGAGTATCAAGTGATGCCCTTCGGGTTGTGTAACGCACCGGCTGCATTCCAGTTCTTTATGAATGACGTGCTCCGTGAACTCATTGATGTGTGTGTAGTTGTATACATTGACGACATTCTGGTTTATTCGTCCTCTGAGGCAGAACACCGAAAACATGTAACCACAGTACTGGAGAGGCTCCGCAAACACAAACTTTTTGCAAAATTAGAGAAGTGCGTCTTTCATGTTACTGAGGTCGAATTTCTGGGATTTATTTTGTCACCTAACGGAGTTCACATGGACTCGAGGAAAGTAGATGCAATAATCAAGTGGCCCTCACCATCATCTGTAAAAGGGGTTCAAAGTATGTTGGGCTTCGCCAACTTCTATCGCAGGTTTATTCCAGACTTTTCTCGGGTAGTCCAACCCATTACAGCTCTCCTCAGAAAAAACAAACGTTTTGAGTGGTCTACCGAGGCAGAACAAGCCTTTCAGGAGCTAAAGACTAAATTTACCTCCGCCACGATTTTAAAACATACCCGCCCGGAACTACCTTACATCGTAGAGACCGATGCCTCCAGCCTTGCTATGGGGGCAGTGCTTTCACAAAGAGATCCAAAAACCAACCAGTTGTACCCCGTGGCGTTTTGGTCTCGCAAATTATCAGCCCCAGAAATCAATTACACCATTACCGATAAGGAACTGTTGGCTATTAAGTCCGCCTTTAAGGCCTGGCGGCATTATCTCTTAGGAGCCCGCCACACAATCACTGTCATTACTGACCATCGTAATCTACAGTATCTTAAATCAGCCAAAGCTCAATCCTCCAGACAACTTCGCTGGGCATTATTTTTTGCCGAATTTGATTTTATAATCACCTACCGACCAGGCAATAAGAATGGTAAAGCGGATGCCCTCTCTCGAATCGGAGTAGAGGAACACATGGTTAACCCCGAGCTCATATCTATTATTCCTGAACAAAGAATCCTGGGTTTGATCAGCATGCAATCCATTGAAGAAATTGAAACCCAGGTTAAACAACTTGTAACTCCAACGGACATACAAAAATGGCAACTTCGGGGGGAAGACTTCACAGTAAAGGACGACTTATTATACTTCAAGGAACGACTTTATCTACCCTGTACCAGCTTACAAACTCAAGTCATCTCTTGTTATCACGACTCCTTAATGGAAGGACACCCGGGTATGGCCAAGACCTCGGAAAAGGTCAAGCGTCACTTTTGGTGGCCATCTTGGAGAAAAGACATCAGAAACTTTGTCATGTCCTGTGGAGTGTGCGCCCAGAACAAGAGTCCTAAGGAAAAACCAGCAGGCCTCTTACAACCACTTGAAATTCCACCTCATCCCTGGCATACCCTTTCCATGGACTTTATCACCGACTTACCTCCCTGTTCCGGATACAATACAATCCTGGTGATCGTAGACTTATTTTCAAAAATGGCACATTTCATCCCACTAAAGGGGTTACCGTCAGCAGCAATCCTGGCTCGAGAATTTCTTGAAAACATTGTTCGGTTGCACGGCTTTCCTTCAGTTTTAATCTCAGACAGAGGAAGTCAATTCATCTCCCACTTCTGGCGGAGTTGCTGTCGGTTAGCTCAAATTGATGTGAGGCTTTCCACCAGTCACCACCCACAAACCGATGGTCAGACCGAAAGGACCAATCAGACTTTAGAACAGTACCTACGCTGCATGCTGCAACAGACAGGAGGAACTTGGAAGGACATCCTTTGGATAGCCGAGTACGCTTACAATAACTCAGTCCACTCTGGAACCGGAAAGACCCCGTTTTTTCTTTTGTATGGTAATCATCCTCGAACCTCTAACCTGGATCCACCTCAGGATCTTGGAACACCAGCAGTGGACCACCTACATTCAACCATCACCCAAGCCTTCAAGGAAGCTACTACCCACCTTCAAAGGGCCAAGGAACAATACAAGAAAGGAGCAGATCAACATCGAAAGGAAGCCCCTCAATACCAAATAGGAGATCAAGTCTGGTTATCCACCAAATATTTACCCCTAAAGGGACCACGCACCTTTAACCCAAGATACCTGGGACCCTACTCTGTTACTGCCATAATAAATCCAGTAGCGGTCAAGTTGGATTTACCCCCTCGCATGAAAATGCACCCAGTCTTCCATGTTTCACTACTAAAACCTGTTCAACCAGAAACCCGATTGACTAAATCTCCTGAACCTATCCTAGTTGACGGAGAACTTGAGTTTGAAATCAAAAATATCCTGGATTCCAAGATCTCCAAATCAAAACTACACTACCTAATTGACTGGAAAGGCTACGGCCCCCAAGAAAGATCTTGGGAACCTGCAGAACATGTACACGCTCCCCGACTGATCAGGAAATTTCATCGGACATTTCCTGACAAACCAAGACCTCCGGAGAAGTCAACCTTGGGAGGGGCCTTGAGGGGGGGTGCTGTCACGATCCCTGCTTCCAAGGGGTCAGGACTTGCCCCACGACCTTGGAAGCAGGCCCATGACTCTGATCCCAGGAACCAGCCAGTCCCTATAGGGACCCTCTGGACCTTGTCCTGGCGCCAGTGGCGCCAGGCTCATGATGGTGACTGGTCCCGGCACAGGAAGCGCCGGGCTCATATTGGATAAGAGTGCTTGGTGGACCTACCTGTAGCAGACCATGCTGCTTACTTACCAGCTAACTGGTCTCCTGATCCTTCTCTGCCTGGAACTACTTTTTCTGTCTGGGTGGAGCAGGAGCCACTCCCTGGAAGCAGAACACAGGAACTCTTTTTGAAATCTGGAACTCTTTTCTTACCTGGGTGGGGCCGTGGAAGGAGATGCCTAAGCACTACAGAAGGCTATTTAAACCACACCCGATTGGTTTCACGTGCTTCGCGTTATTCTGCATCTGCAGCAGGACGCTCACCGTGTCAGCTCCAGGAAATCTCCAGCTCCAGATCCTGTGAACACGAAATAACCTGCTGGAATCCAATCTGCAGTCTTCTTCAGTCTCCTGCAGCTCCTGCAAAACAAAGGCACAGGTTAGGTAAAAGTAAAGGCAGTGAATCTACTTACCTAATCCAACGGCAGCATCCAAGGCGCCTTTTTCTGCCTTTCTCTTCCGGCATCCGACATCTGCAAAGAGAGAGAACATCGGTTAGTAATATTCAACTACAAGTTCTGCTTACCTGTGTTACGCCCGTTCCAACTCAGCTCGCGCTGCATTCCGGCACCTGCAAGGCAAGATACATCGGTTAGTAACGCTTTCGCGCTGCACCTCAGCTCCTGCAAAGACAAAAGAAACATTACGGAGCATTCTCCAGCGCTAGTGCAGTCTTTCTACTTATGTGCCATTAGAAGGATAATCTTCATCGTCACAGCCTCTGAAAAGCGAAAGACATAGACTTTACAGACGACTTTTGAAAGAGAAGAAAGCAAGGCAAAAGGAACTTTAATACTTACAAGGCACGCTCGTGCATTAAAGGCGTCTTCGCTCTCAGCAAATCCTCAGCTATCAAGAGGCAGAGCTCGCATCCAGTGAAGCAACTGGATCCAGCGCCCCTGCATAAGACGCAGGATGGAGAGCCCGGCATTTACCTATATCAGGTAAGCGCAATATCAACCCAGTTCCACGGGGAAAGAAAGGGCGAGAGGGGCTAGGAACTTTCCGAACCTTCCAAACACTAATACCTTGGTTTACCCTTGCAGACATCTCTCTCTTCAGCTTAAACTGTCGGTGGGAAGGGGGCCCAGTCCGGGAGCAAAACGAACCCTGTGCCTAACACTGAAGACAGTATCCTCGCCAGATCAAGACCCGCGCCTCCGGGGGAACCAGGTGAGCGTTACAATTGTACCAGTTGTATGCAGAGTTGTGTACCTATAGTGTGGCAGCATCAGTGATGCAGTTTTGACTTATAATGTGCTGCCCGTGTAATGTTTGGCAGAGCGCTGTCGGGGCAGCAGAGTTCTCTGCATTCACAACTTATCTCATATAAACTTTGTTCTACTTGCAATCCATCTCCTGGCTCTCAATCCTCAGCAGGTTGTGTCCATTATTTGGTTCACTGGATATTGTGTTGGGGAGTGGTCACCTTAATACCTATATATTACTGTTACTCACTTCTGTCAAAATTAACCATCAAAACTGTTTGACCGTGTGAATACTTATATAATGCTGCCTCTGCTAACCTGTACCTACCTCTCCCTGCTTCGTTGTTCTGCAATCTCCATTAGTATCCAATTTCTGGATTAAACTGTCCTGCCTGGCCACTCCATCCAGGATTCCTTCCACATGCCACGCAGAACCTATGCCTCCATCCAGCTAACCTACCACATCTAGCACACTGTTTTACTCCCCACACCACCCAGGAAGACAGCCCAGCTAACTGCACTACCCACCTGCGACAACACCACAGCACAAGCTGCCTCCATCCAACTCCTCACCTCTATCAGGATGCCTTGTCCTAAGTTTCTTGTTCACAGTACCCCCCTTTCTCTTTGTGCTATACATCTCGAACATGTACCCCCACCACCCCTTACATCACACGACCCATGAGCATCTCTAGCTGTAACCGCAGACTTTGCTCCACAGCTATTTGCTACAATGCTATGGTATTTCACACACCCATACAGACCAGCCAGTTCCAACCCAGGCCTCACATTCTCAGACCGCTCATCGACCCAGATCCTCCAACCCCCATGAAGCTAGACTGCCCAGAGGCGGCAGCTATTACCTATGCCTCTTTGCCCCCATTTCCCCTGCCACATAATGCTTCTGCCTTGCACACAAACAATTCTGCAGTTGCCGACAAGAACAAAATCACCTCTCCCACTATGCCTAACATCATGCCCTCGGGCATCAGTCCAGGAGACATCAACACCCAACCCAACCACTTACCTCCTTCCCCCTATCTCTCCACCCCCAGTTGTGCCCTCATCAATGCCCGCTCCCTCCCAGCCCACGCTGCAGACATACATGACATGCTCATTGCCCATAACCTTGACCTATGTGCTATCACAGAAACGTGGTTGCACAAAGCATCTGGCCCTGCCCTTGCTCTTGCACTCCCTGTGGGTTACACTATCTTCCATCAAGACTGCTATCTTGCCAGGGGAGGCAGGGGTAGGCCTCATAGCCAAGGACTCCATTGCTATTAGAAAGACTGAAACATCTAGCACAAGTAAAACTCACAACCTCACACAACTGAACCATCACACTACACATTGTCTACCACCCCCCTGGTCCTCTAGCCGACTTCCACTCTACCATCACCCACCTCTTCTCAGACAACCTTGAAACCTCATCCAGGGTTATTCTAGCAGGCAATCTCAACCTAGGACTACATGATCCCAGTGATGCCCCAGCTAAAACTCTAGCCAAGGTGCTGGAAACTCTAGGATTCTCACACTCTATATCCAACCCTACCCACAGCAAAAGCTGCATCATCAACTGGATAGCAAATCACAACTGCCCACCTGTTGTCACAGCCAACTCTCCCCTTCCCTGGACAGACCATCACCTCATCCTCTTCACCCTCTCCCCACCAAAGCTCCAAAAACCACTTGCCACACCTCTACCATCCTCTTCCACCAGAAGCCCATGCATATTCTCTAAAGAGAGGCTAGCCCCCTATCTCAGCATTCCAGCCTTGTTGGCCCCTTTCTACAAAGACCCTAATGTTCTCGCACTCTCCCTCAACACCATCCGCACTGATTCCATTGCCCCCCTAACTGTCCGCAAAGCCAAGAGCACCAAACACTCCAACACGTGGTTCACCCCGGAACTCTTGGCCCTGCATGCTAAAAAGCATGCAGCCGCCCTATCCAAGTGGCAAACCAACCAACTTGCTTCAGACAAAATCGAATTCAACTATCCAATGACTACAAAAATGCGATCATTCACACCAAGGCCAACTCATTCAATAAAAGAATCACCAATGCCAAATCCAACTCTAAGGACATATTTACCATCTTCAAGGAGCTAGAAACCCCTGCCCCTCCCAAGACATCCAAAAAACATGAAGCAAGGTGCTCGGGCATCCAAGCAGCTATGCTCCACAAGCTTGTCACCCTTCAAAACAAAATCCTAGGTAATCAACTCCATTCACTCCCCTCCAACCACGTTCAGACACACACCCCTAACCAGAAGGCTCCTAACATTACACCTTTCTCATTCAGAGACATCAATGAGACTGAAGTTGCCGCAATCATGAAGAACATTAATCCCTCCATGTGCAAAGGGGGTATCTGCCCAGCCTCCCTTATCAAGGAGTGTGCAAATCTGCTCACACCATGCATCACTGCGTTCATCAAACCCTCCTTTGCTGCAGGATCTGTTCCTACCAGCCAAAAAGAAGCATGGGTTTGCCCCCTCCTAAAAAGCCTTCACTTAACCCATGTAACCCCAATAACTACAGACCTATTGCCACTGTGCCTTTCCTCCTTAAAATTCTAGACAAGGCAGCCTACCTGCAAGTTCAACCATTCCTAGAGTCAAGCAAGATCCTAGGCTCCCGACAATCCGAATTCTGTCCTGGACGTGGAAGAGAGACAGCCCTATTGGAACTTAAAAATCAAATTGACGATATCAGAGACAATGGCAAACCTGCCATTCTCCTCCTCCTAGACCTCTCAGCCGCATTTGACTTGGTGGATCACAAACTACTCTGTCAACACGTCTCTGCCTCGGCCTTCTTCTCACTGAATGCAATCACCTGGATCGCCCCCTTCCTTGAAGAAGAGCTATGCATGTCTTCTCAGACCAAGCAGCTGCAACACCAGACACCATCTTTTTTGGAGTCCCTCAGGACTCTTGCCTGTCCCCTACACTATACAACATTTTAACTATCTCTTTATTTAACTTACTTGACTTTCTCGGCATCATATACACCAACCATGCTGACGATACTCAAGTCCTCATTCCATTGACAGGTGACTACCAAACTGACTCCAAATCTCTCAACTCCATCTAATCTACCATTCACTCATGGATGGCACACAACTGGCTCTTCCTGAACAGAGATAAGACTGAACTACTAGTGCTGGCACCCACGGACTCACAAATAAAACAAGATGACCAATACCTATCCTTCACAATCGACAACACCACCAGCCCTGTCTCCCAATCAATCAAAACACTCAGAGTATACCTAAACTCCAACCTAAATATATCTAGGCAAGTCAGGGCAATCGCCACCTTGGGAGCTTACTACTCTAAACTCATTTAAACCACCAGGCCTTTCCTCTTCACCTCAAACTGCCTGTCCATTGCTAGAGCCCTAATAGGCTCAAGCATGGAGTAAATTAATGTCCTCTTCACGGGAACCTCAGAAAAAAATTGGACAAGCTCAAAACTATTCAAAATAACACCCTTCGCGTGGCCTTGTGCATCCCCAAAAGAGAGCACATCTCAGCAGCCAGACAGAAAGCTCACTGGCTGCTCCTCCACCAACACATCCTGTTTAAAACTCTTGCCCCCACTCACAAATGCATCTATCACACTGCACTGCCATACCTCTCTCATAAAGTCATCATTCCCCTCACTTCCAGACCAATGAGAACTCCATACACCAATCTACTGCATATTCCTACAGTTATTCGTGCCAAAGGTGGAGGTGCAAGCTTCAACTTCATTGCCTCCAGGCACTGGAGCTCCATGCCTCGTGCCCTCAGAGCCGAACCCTCTCACCCCGCCTTCCTCAAAGCACTCAAAACCAGACTGTTTGCATAAATCTTCACACACACTGCCTATAAGGCCCCTAATTACCCTCTGCTTTGTGTACAAAGTCAAACAATTCTATCCGTGTGATCTAGAAGTCTATTTGCCCTGGGCAACCTACAGTATATTATTTACACTGTTTTCATGATATGCAGCTCAACATGCAACCCCGTGCCGCACTATCACATTGCTACCAAACCGCATATCTAATCCAGACAATGGCTAAAGTAACCTAGCCACCTATCTAAGTATATAACTAGGCCATTGTCCTTTGTGGGCTAATATACCTTACCACCTATCTATGTATGTAACTGAGCCATTCACTTTAAACAGTGCCTCAATGCCCCTGGGCTGTGCGCGCTTTATAAATGCAAATACACAAATAAATATACAAGTGTAGGTGGTGCAACAGTATGCTGCCCTATTAATGTGCATCTGAGTGTGGAGTACCAGGGATTCTTTGAACAAGCTACAGTCCTGGATTCAACATCAGTGCTACTAGTTGATTGTGAGGGCGTTGGTTATTTGGCAGGTGTACTTCATGGTGGAGGCAAGCCTGAGAAGTTGCAGTAGGTTGTTGCTCCACATTAAACTGGTAGGTGTGTGGACAAGCAGGGGGCTCCCTGGGTTGGAGCAGAGGTGAGTAGAGGTAGTAGGAGGTGTTAGGACTTTAGTGGGCGACCAGGGATGATGGATGTGAGTGAGGTACTGAGAGTAGGGCAGACTAGCAGGGGGCTGCCTGGGGTTGGTACAGAGGTGAGTGGGTGTAGTGGAAGGTGTCAGGTCTTTAGGGGGCTCCTAAGACTTAGCGGTGACCAGTTTTGCCATGGTGCTGCCCTGAATTATGTGTGACAGTCTGTAGTTTCAATGGGGTGCTGCTTTCAGTTATGGGGATGGTCCGCAGTTTCACCGGGATGCTGCCTTGCATTACATGTGATGTTCCACAGTTTTGCTGGGGTGCTGTTTTCCGTTACAGGGGACAGTCTGCAGTTTTGTCGGGGTGCTGACTTGAGTTATAGGGGACAGTCTGCAGTTTTGCCGGGGTGGTGACTTGAGTTACAGGGGATGGTCCACAGTTTCTCTGTGGTGCTGGTTGGTTGTGCCAAGGCAGGCACAAAGGCTGTTTGTTGGTGCTAGTTTGTGTTTGTGTGTTGTGGGTGTTCCAGGCGCAACTCTTTGCTGTTTGGGCTGCAGGTACTTTGCGCTTTGGAATCCATGAATCAGTGAACAGCTCTAACCTTTTTGCGCACACAAGTAGGTACCATGTTTTTTATGGTGCAAAGTAGTTTGTATTGGCATATCGCTTTTTCTATAAATGTGGCCCAATGAGTCTGAGATTTAGAAGGTAAACCTGAAGGGTTGCGTCAGGTGACATCCACAGGTTCCCAACTTCATCCGATCATCGTTTATGGCAGTATGATGAAGCAGCATATTTGGAGGTGGTCACCTTCACAAAAGATCCATTACATCTGACTCTTCACAACATTGGAATCCATGGCTGTTCATTCCTTGTGCAACTACAAGGCAGGAGGGAAAGTGGGTTCAGGATATCCAACCTGACAGTGCCTGAGCACTCAATGCTATCCAAAGAAGTGGCCTCAAACCCTCTCACATTATCCATTGCATCATCAGTGTGGTTGGAGGAGACCACACGTGACCAGATCTCATGTTCCTGATCAAAACTGGGTTATGGTACAAAGTCCTTGTTTGTGAAGAAGGATGAAGTATAAGTGAGTCACTTGATTGCTGGATTGCCCTCCCCTTTCCAGTTATATATTTTTTAATTTCACATATTACACATATTCGAAATACATTACTGTGCACATACATGCAGAATTTTGTAGATAATATCTACAAAGTATATAAACACGTTGGATGAAAGGATAGCTAGTAATTGCCTATAAGAATTCAAAATGCAATGTAACAACTAAGGAACACTACGAACAAATTTGAGCAATTCAGCTATCAATCTTTCTCTGCATGCGGATATCAGCGTTATCTAAGGCAAGAGCACAGTCAATAAAACGTTCATAGTATTAAAATAAAATAGGTTGATTCAACATCAAACATGTCTTTGTCTTGATATGGCAAAGTTGAGTGGGTCCACATTATAAGAGATCCTCGTAGCTATCATAGCACCTTCACTGTCGTATGATCATGCACTTCATAATAGGCGTTCTACTAGCAAGACTTCTAACAGCTGTATTTGTGCAATATTAAATCTTCTATTGTCTTTCATTTCTGCGGTGTCGAGTGAGAAACAGAAAGGAACTACTACTTGCATTTGGTCTTGAAATCTGTAAAATATCTTTTTGTAGTTAGTCTAGGTAATTATGTCTGTCATCCTTATTTCATATTTGAGTATATACATTTTCTTCCAGTATAAGAATGTTTATTTTTGCCAGCATAAGTGAAGCAGTAATATATCTAAGCATATGTTTGGCTGTTGGTTGTTTAGCTAACCAATCATGTATAATCACCACTTGTGCAGTGTGATGTAACAGTAGGCCTGCACAAGCGGTAATTGTTTGCTGTATTATTTTACCAAAATTCAGAATCTCTGGATACAACCATAACATATAACTAATATGTCCATCTCAGCATCTGTTTGTCCGCACCTCCAACATGTATTATCTTCTGTGAGATTCACCTTGTACAGTTTACCAGGTGCCCAGTGCCATGCTTGTAGTTTGTTTTAAATTAGGTGAGTTTTAGTCTAGCCAACCTGATGCCTGTGCACTTATGATATCCAACCATATTTTTACATTTCAGTGATGTTGGTTCTGAATATATTTTTGAAGATAACATAGAAAATATCTCAAAGATGGATAGGATTTGATGAGGGGTCCGTACAAACTTCATAGTAACTGGGGAAGCGGTTATGTTTTTATGAGGTAGGAGCAATAGCATTGTCGTTATGCTTCGCCTAATCTGATATTTCAAATATTCTGAGTGTGGTAGTGCAAAAGTGTGTCTGCAAGACCTCAAAGGGAAGTATATTATTTAAGTTGGGTGTGTGAGTGGAGGCTGAATTGGTGGCATCTGTGGCAGGGAATTAACTGCAAACTGTTAGAGATTTTAGTCTGGGGCGATATACCTAATCACATGGTATTCTTTTATTGTGGTAAAGTGGTATAGCGTTATTGTGGTAGTGCTGGCCTCAGAATACTCTAAAACCTGTACTGCATTGGGTCCTCCCTAAAAGAAAGGTACCATACTTTTACACTTGTATTTAAACTGTGTCACTTGTCGCTCCCAGCAACTAATCTATGAGGCTGGATTTCTGCCTTGATGGCAGATCTGTTCAGCTGTAAATATGCACAGCTGACATACCACACACTCATACACACAGTCTAACTACAGAGCCCACAGTAATTAAATTACATAACCCAAATGCCATAAAAAATGTATCACAGCATGTAGTGATTTTTGTAATGTATTTTTATGGTGGCAAATAACTTACAAATCATGAAATGCAACATTTAAACAGCATCACATTTGACAGTGCAAATGTGCATAAGAAAGAAGAAACAGGGGAAAAACAATTTCAAAACAAACACAGCCCAATAACAAAAGGACATGTATTCAATTCCCTCCGACCTTGGATTGTGGGACTTGGCTGAATCCACACACAATAACAAGATCTTATAACTTTTTTTAAAAAACAATTTGCTTGAGATTGAATCTTGAAAGAAACAAGCCCCTTCTGGCTAACTTAAAAAAAAAAAAAACACACATCCATTGAAATGTGCATGCCCTCGCTTATGGACTAGCATATCTACCTCGCATGCGAGAAGATTTTTGCTCTGCTATCTCTGGAACACCCCTCTGGCTGAGTTTGGCAGCAAATGTAGTTTCGTGACCTCCGTACACTCCAGGCCAAAAGGGATGACTCGAACTCTCTGCCAGTATAAATGCTCCCCATCTCTCCTTGTCTCCTGCTATCTCCCAGTAAGTTCTGCAGCTCTCCTAGTCTCCTGTGTGTGCTTGTTCTACACCCCATCTCTCCCTTGGATTTAGGTGATGTCCCTGTCAATCACCAGGATCTGCCTCTCTTCGTGACGTGCATCCATTACCCGAGCTGGTCTCAGTATTTTTCCGCTTGAAGAATAGTTTTACAAAGACATTTGCAACAATCATTTCCTGTGCATACAATGGTGCTTTCTCAACAGTGCATTTTTTCCTTGCAGTTTGTGAAATGAAATCACAGCTAGTAAAATGTGCTTGCATGTTTTCTCTACATTGTAAAAAAAGCATCTCATTTTTTACACCTTATCTGCCCATTTTGCACTGATTTGTTAATGACAGGTTACACATTAAGGGGTTGGTGTTAATTGATTAATTCAGGTTAGTGTACACTGTGCAAACCGGACAGATGACCTGTTTACCCTGAAGTAGACCATTTTAAAACGTGCCATTGCCAAAATGTGTATCTTTACATTTGTAATGCGCACCAGCTATTTGATGTCTGTATTTTCCACGTGAATCCCCTTGCCACTATTTACTGCCTCCTCTAATTCCTACAAAACTGTGCCTTGAGATCTGTGCTACTGCAACTGCGACCACAGTGCCTTTAACTGTTTGGAAGACAGAGTATATTTAAGCAGATTCCAAGCACGAAGCAGAGTCTGAAGTGTTGGCAGTTTGTGGCAAGGAATTAACTGTGCCTGGAGATTTGTGCTACTGCGATTGTGACCACTGTGCCCTTAACATTTTGGAAGGTGGACTATATTTAAGCAGGTTCCATGTGTGAAGTGCTGGCGCTTAAATGGAGGCTGAAGTGGTGGCAGTATGCAGCAGTCTACCAGCAGGAGCTTGTCAGCTCAGGAGAACCCTTGAGGTAAAACTGCAGGAACTGTCTATACCCACGAGTAACTTGGGACCTGGCGTTGGCGGCCTGCCAAGTATTATCACTATGTAAACAATTTTTGATAGAGTCAGCAAAAGATTAGAACCGGGCTACAGTTCTTTTGTTATAATCTGTGTGAGATGCCTGGTGTTTCCACTCCCAAGGATCTACTTGCACCTGCTATGTATGCTCCAAGAAGTAAGGTTGAATTTGACACTGAAACTTTCCAGGCACTCATTTATGAGTGAAATTGGCTCAAGCCCTGAACAGTCCAGTGAAGACAAGGCCGGATGTAATTTACGTGCTGGCAGAGATTTCAACACCTCGAGGTATTATTAAACAAAGTATTCAGGGAAATCAGTTCCCCGCGATGGAGGGCCCGGCAAATCTGCTGCTGGTGTGGATTCCACCATGCTTGCTTTGTTACCAATTTCAAATAAAGCTATATCATTACCAAACTGGGATCTCAATGTGAGCGTGGTAGATGGGGTGTCTGCCTACGAGGCAATGCCAATTAGGGCTTGGCTAAAAATTCTTGTTAGGTGACCGGCAGACTTTAGCATAGTGATCAAGACGGCCACATGCGCTGCACGTTACCCTGCGCTGGGAAATTTTGTTTCCCTACCACACCAACCGCGTGTCATTGGGGCAAGTAATCCTGGGCCATCATCAAGGGAGGGGGTTGGGTGGGGTCACTGCCATCACCTCATGGTTGTGGTCGGTTGGTGACAGCAGCATTCATGGGAGCTGGTGTCAGCTGTAGCCTTTGTAGGGTTGTGCTCATATGGGCGGCTTGCATGTGAAAGCTCCCTTTGGCTGCTGTATTCTAGTAAGCAGGACAAGGGGATCCCTTTCTCACTTAGTACAATTCTCCTTAGCTTCTCCAAACGCATTCCATTCATGATCTCGCGCCTGATTTCCTTGTCAACATGTTCAACTTCACAAGATAGTGCTAGCCACTGCAGCTGGGAGTTGTAGGCATTGAGTGTTTCCACCTCACCTTGTACTATCATGCAGAAGTTGAAGATCTCATGAATTGGGTTGAGTTGGGGCAGGGCATGGTGTGTGAGAGCGTCTTTCGTGGCCTTGTATTTGTCATCATTGTCCAGCGCACATGTGAGTGAGTTGAAAATGTGTAGTGTGTCATCCCCAACAGCCAACAGCAGGTGGGACCGCATTTTCATTGGCTTGTTATATCCTTGCAGTCCATGGCCATTTCAAACTTCTGAATCCATAGGGCCCACCTGGATACAATCGATGATGGGTCCGAGTAAGCATCGCAAGGGGCTATGGCCATCCCCAGATGCCCCTGTGGTCATGGTGGGAAAATGGGGCAAAACGTTGGTGCCAATCTGGCAAGAGTGGATGTGCAGACATTGTGCGGGATGCAGGGAAGTCAGCCACTCCTTATTGGCAGATCTTAGCCTGGATCCACCTGGTTGATGGATCTCTTTGTAAAAGCATCTTTCTTTTGAATTGTTCATCGTTTCTCTTTCCTTTGTAGCTGGGGGCACTTGCTCAGTAGCATCAGTGTAGAACCTCGCTGCCGGTGGGCCCCTATGGAAGTGCACATGCTTTATGGCACCTGTGCTGGGCAGTGGGCCACGTTCGGTATTATGTATCATTTTTTTTGTTCAGCATGTCCTAATGCGCTTCGGCCGCATTACCGCTCGTCGCCAGTGTTGGGTTGTGCCCTTCAGGCTTTCCTGCTCTCCAGCCTGTACTTGCAGGGACCTGCAGTCGGTATAACTGGGGTGTGTGCGGCATTAACACACAGCCACACCATTTGCTTCCTGCCTGTGACCAACACTGCCCTCCTCTGGAGTCACGCCACAGCGTTTATTGCACGTCACCGCTCTAGCACGGTGACGTGTGCATAACACCCACCTTAACCAAACGCCCTTTGTCACAGCCAAAATGATTCCATGTTTCATAATTTGCCTCACAGAGTCTGACTTGTACTCACTGGTTTGCATCATGGCAATTTGGCTTGTTGTATATGCTGCCCTGGATTTGGATACGGAAATATCTGACAAAACTACGTGCACCAACAGCTGTTTGATATCAAAAGAATATGTATATTTATTCGGCATGCGAGTGTTGTTTGCAAACAAATGTATTTGAGCACAGGTACTGCTATTTCTTATATGGATTGTCAAGGTCTCACACATGCTGGCAATATGTGTGCGAAAAAAAGGAAAAAGGATGTCTTTAATGTTTCACATCGTTGAGTCCTTATGGCGATGTAAACAAGCTCATGAGTCAAAATGTCCCTCGCGAGATCCGAAAGGGGAGCACGTGCCAAGACAGCTAGCACGGACTGCGCTACTGGGCCTATGTCGAAGGAACCTTCTCTATCACCTGCAGCAATTACAGAAAACGGCAGCTTTCACAGGGCATTAAACGTTTAAGGATGTCTTTTAACACCCAGTAGGTGGTACAGCTCTTACTGGACATCCAGTATTTCCAAGCAGATGGCGCGCACCTTCGATTATTGTGATTTAAACACTAAGCATATAATTCCACGGTAATGATAAGATGCAGAAGCCAGCAGAAAGCCATCTGAGCAAAGACAGAAGAATTCACAACTGTAACCGTTCTGTGGGGATGTACTGAGCCCATTGAATTCCAGTAACGCATTCAATAATACCGCTCAGTTTTATTGTTTCACTGTAATTAGCTAATGACAAAAGCGTATAATTACATGCCTCCAGGAGTAAGTGAGCATTTTATACTTGAACTGTCTTTTTTAATTACCCACTGCCAAGCGCTCTCCTGCAGCTGTATTCGTGCAGAGAGCAGAAACATATATGCTGCAGCAATTGTCTAGCATACCAACTTAAAAATGACACCCTCGAAGCTACTTCATTATCACCGTTTGGAGATTTGGGAATGTTTCGAGCCATTGGTTTGAAACATAGCCATTTATTGATATTAATAAGATCAATTTGAAAAATGATGTAACAATCAGTACAGGCTAGTTAGTAGCACATATTTGAATCATGATCACACGTCATGCTACACAGGCACACACAATATAAACAGCATGGTAAAAGTAAAAACACATGGGCCCATAAACTCACCTGCACAACCGTATTATGCCTATGGATAACACAAATATAAACACAAAATACGTAAACGTACATAACACACAGTAAACTTAGAATAGTGTACAAAATATATTGAAGGCTCAAATAGTACATCTGAGTGGACCCTACTTCTCAGTGTAGATTTTGGCTAACAGCGTGTGGTACAGACAGACCATGAGGGCAGTCGTACATGGTGTTGGGAAAGAAAGCAAGAGTTTTTACCCACCACCTCATTGTTATGTCGAGTAGGGAGTAGCTACATTTTCATCAGGATATGTCCCATGAAAAACACTCATTCATAATTTGCAGTTGCCTTTTCCAAATAGCACCATATGGCTGCCCATTAAATCAGTCATAATAAGATCAGATTTAACATGTCTTTTTCTGGTATTTTCTTGTGGCTGTGGGAGCATATGTGTGTGTGGGGCCCGGGGAGTGGAGGCAAGGGAACCAAGCCAACCTCTGAGCAGCAGGCTACAGTGCACCCTTCTTAAGGAGGGCGTCCACATACCCAGCCCTCCACTCATCTTAGGCATCTATGGCTGGTGACCTCTCTTTGTTTATGCACAATAAATACGTGAATACAGAAAACAAAAACAAAACATGGAAGCCTGGCAACATAGCCAAGCAAGCTTAAATACCTGCCAGATTCTGACACACCCAAGTAGGGTAGGACTATCTGTAACTCCACACAGGTGTGTAGCAAATATGCCATTTGAATAGTAGAGAATACCAATGTGATTAACATTTCGAATTGGGATCCACATTTCCATGATCTAGTTTATGCCCATATTTTCCAGTCACTTTTCTTTTCTTCATTGTCAAAGATTTTGGTAGGGCAGATGGAATTGAGCCTATTGTAATAAACAGAATCATTAGAAGGACCAGCCCACTTAGATAGTGACATGATTGTGTCAGTTCTGGTTAGGCAAGCGTACACTTGGCATATACTCAGCGAGACCAATATTACCAACAGAAGGGCCCTCTGCAAAACTACTTTACCATACCTTGTGCGAAATGTATCACAAATTACAAGGTTGGTGCCTCAGCAGGGGCAGGTTGATCATTTTTACCATCCTCCATTTTTGGAAAAATATGGCATGTGTCTGCTTCCTTACTGTACTTTTACATTTCTATCTTGGTCCAAACCAGCCATGCAATTCCAGCTGGGCCTGGGCTATTGTGAAGCAAACCAGCCAAGCAGAGCTGCCCAGGACATATTACTGTTATACATTGTTTGTTTTCGAAATATTCTGATGTAATTTTGATCACTTGGAAGAGTAAGCCTGGCTCAATGGAAATGATTGAGTCAATAAAAAATAAAAGGTTGATGTCAGGAGACCTGTCATGACACAGGTGAGCTGAAAAGCGATGGAATGTAAGCTACCTAGAGGGTTTCCCAGAATTTAGGAGGCTTTTGCTCAAGAGTTTCCCTAGGCAATCTAAGGCACCTGATCTTGATACTCTGCTATTTTTACATGAAGTGCAGTGATGGGCGATGAGGATAAAAAGAGGGAACATTATAGCAATTTTCTTTTAAAAATAACATCCCCCCATTTGCCCTAGACACTATAATCCTTGGAATGTATTAAAGATGATGAACCAAACTTTCTATTAACACATGGTCCTTTATCGCTTTCTTGATTTTTCTTGAGAACACAGGAAACAGGCTAGAGGGGATTTTACTGTTAAAGGAGATCTTTAGTTTTAGGCAATGCTCTAATTCCTAATAGCACTTAAAGGCTACATCCAGAGCGAGGAGCAGATTGAGAATTTGAATGTCTGATACAACATAGAGTGACCATGAAAAAGAGGAGAGATAGACATTGAAAGAGATGGGGATAGGGAACAAAAAAGTGAAAGAGACACAAAGAGATGGTTAGTGAAGAACAGTACGGTGGTTCATGGGCATGTAGTTGGCCTTTTGATATAATCCTGGCACAAACATGTCCTAGTGTTAACTGAAACAATTACAAAGTCGTACTCCTTAAAGAAACGTTTTCAGAAATTATAGCATAAGCATCCTAGCGAGTAAGGTATGAATTTTGTTCTCTGGAAAATGTACATAAGTGAGAGAAATGGTGGGCTGAGCTATCCCTTCTGAATAAAGTCGAAGGGCGACAATGTGAACAATATTAATTAAAAAAACATGTACACAATAAAAACATATGAAATAAAAATACACATCCATCAATGAGTTAAAACATTTAAAAAACAGCCATCATTACAATTCATTCAACTAAGAAAATAGATCTTTCAGAGAACGCAATGCTGCCAATGCCCAACGATGACTCTCGGATGTCATTATTAGCTGCCATACATATCGACAGACGGTTTTTAAAAATCACAAATAACAGAATCAAAGTGCCAAGCTATTTTAAAGAGTCACAATCCAGTCACACATGCACAAACGTTTCAACAATGGACATAGAATTACAAAACCTACATGTTCTGAGTCTGCGCTCAACTCCCTCACCTGCTCCCAAAACTTCTCTTGTCGGGAATAGGGTTAGTCACAAACGCAGCAATTGGTATCTACATGAGAAACTCTAGAATTTATACAGATAAGAAGGCAGTGACCCAAAGGGTCTAATATCAAGGAGTATTCCAGAGAATAGGATAAAACCGTGCACCACTTCTATGATGTAGATCCAATCCTGCGCCTCTTTTTTGCAAGATGGGGAGTTGCCTGCTGAAGTGGGAGATACGCAACATATTTTGCCATGATATTAAAACAATCAATGACCCATTTATTAAACGAAGAGCACTGTTTCCCCTCCTTCAACTGTCTCAGTTACCACCACAGAGAAGGTTCGGCCCCTGTCGTCATTTTCAAAAGCAGACAAATTTGCTTCCAGGCCACATGTGTGGCGATTGACGGGAGGCCCAATTTATGCATCAGAACCGCAGCAGGCACCACAGGTGGCAATTTCAAAACCCTCTGCCAAAACCTACCTTCAAGTTTGGCTCAATTCTCACTCGGGTAAAATAGCAGAGTTTCCGCCCCATACACCATTTCGGGGAGCACCTTTTTGTTATACAACTCCACAACCGGGGCCAGTGAGAAATAACCAAACTTTTCATTAACCATTGAGGCCTGGGCTGCCAGAGTTGTAATCTTACTGTTCTGAAAAGAGTGTTTCACTACAGCCGAGTCCCTTAGTTAAGCGAAATCCCAAATAAATTAAATCTCAACTTGCTCCACCGTTGACTTTTCCAAAAACCACATGTATTTGGGATAATGTCCTGTTCCCAGATCTAAACTGGAAAACTTGGATTTGCTAATATTATTCACAAGTTTATTACGTCTAGTGTAATCCGACAAATCCGCAAGTTGTCTTTGCAGACCAACCGGGGTATAATCAGGTAAAGCAAGATCGCCTGCATACAGGAGGTAGTTAACTCATTGACAGGCCGATTCATGGAATTAATGTGCGCCGAAAATATCTGCGAAAACGTGCGATTCGCAGTGAAACAGTGAAAATCGCAGTGCAAGTGCGAATATCGCAGGGAAACCATCGCACATCGATTCATGGAAGTCCGTGCGCAAGTAAAATCAGGGATGTGTGCTGAAAAAGTGCACGGCGCACGGCGGCGCACAGGTCATCTAACGGCATGCGCTAAGGCCACAGCGAAAGTGCACATAGCGCGGCGCACATAACAAAAGTAGGCGGAACACGGGGCGTGACACGCGGAATGGGGAACAACTCGTGAAAATGTGGGCGTCACGGGGGAAGTACAGGAGGCAAGTGCGCGGAACGCCCACACGCTCGCCTACAACACGTATTCATGGAATCGAATAGGGCAAACCAGCGCACGGGCAAAGACGCGCACAGGCCCATACACGTCCGCCACACGAAAGCAGGCGGTAGCGTCCCTGCGCATGAAAAAAATGTGCGCCAAAATGTGCGCTAACAAAAAGCACATATACACAGCTCTGATGAATGTCCCATACTGTGGCCCTCTAGGACAAATGACGTGCAAAGGGGTACGCGACAAACACGGACACCCGCTGTGTGAATAATAGCGTGTGCGTGTATTTCGTGGGTGCGAAGGAAGTTTTACACGCGATCGGGCCTGGGGGAGCGGGGTACGTGTATTTCAGGGGTGCGCGAGAAGTTTCACACGTGATTGGCCGGGGTACATGTATTTCAGGGGTGCGTGAGAAGTTTCACACACTATGGCCTGGGTACGTGTATTTCAGGGGTGCCCGAGAACTTTCACACGCGATTGGCCTGGGTACGTGCATTTCAGGGGTGCGCGAGAAGTCTCACACGCGATTGGCCTGGGTACGTGTATTTCAGGGGCTCGCGGGTGGTTTTACACGCGATCGGGCCTGGGGGAGCGGGTACGTGTATTTCAGGGGCTCGCGGGTGGTTTTACACGCGATCGGGCCTGGGGGAGCAGGGTACCACTCACCGTCTGCCTTGCGTGTAGAAGAACGCGTAGCCAACACCCACCCACTCTGAAGTAATAGCGTGTGAACCCCAACGCCTGCAAAACACACGCACCGCACCCCACGAAAAGCACGTACAGAGCAATGGAAATCCACGTGGGATCTTCAAGCCCTGCCAGGGCAACGCCCGTGCGCGATACGTCACAGAGGCGCTTACGCGCTAAGGGCCTTTGGTCCAATGAAATCGCGTATGCGTGCTGACGCGCTTACGCGCTAAGGCCCTTTCCTCGAATTACACGCTGACGTGCTGAATTTTCACATGCCAAATCACTCCGTATCAAGCTGGCCACGCGTAAGCACACGGAAGACCACGCTCCTGCCCAAAAGGCCGAATTACTGCCCCCCAGAGCCCCGAGCAGCCTCCCACTAGCCATCTGCTGCTGCCTGCCTGCTGCCACCGTGCCCTGCCATTTGGTGCCTGCACATCAGCCATCTGCAGGGGTCCAGTTGCTGTGTCCACCCCTGCTGGAACAGAAGACTCCCAACTGGGATCCCATCGCTGCACAGCCCAGCCCCAGGACCCAGTTGCCCACCCACGCCTGCCTCGGGGGTCGCCATGTCGGGGCAAACACCATCCGAGACCACTGGAAACCCCCAGCCAGAGGGGCAGAGGGCCACCAGCTTTACTGCCACCGAGGTTGGTGTCCTGGTGGAGCAAGTCCTGGGGCATTATGATGCCCTATTCGGATCATCACGCGCCAACAAGGATGGACGGGACAGGATCTGGGACGACTTTGTGGTTGCCATCAACGCGGAGGGGGTGGCAACCCGCACCATCAAGCAAGTGAAGAAGCGCTGGGAGGACTTGAGGTCCAGGACCCTCATGAAGGCCCGGCGCCTCGTGGAGGGGGCGGGGGCACCATGAGTACCATCCAGCTGAGGGTCCTGGAACGCGTACGCCCAGCGCTCCACGCCCAGATCCTTGAGGGGCAGACCCGTCCGGAGTTGAGCGATAAGTGGCCAAGCATTGCTGTGTGAGACAGGGCATGTTGCAGTGTGCTGGTTGTCTGATACTTGCCTGTATGTGTGACATAGGCCATGTACGTATGTGTGTGTGCAGGGACATCATGGTCATGCAGGTGAGGCCAGTAATGTGAACCACATGGTTGGTGCATGTGTTCAAATGCAACATTGGGAGATCTATGCGGAATGGACACATGAAAGCATGCCAGTCTCTGTTCCTGGACATGGGTGGGTGTGAGGGATGGGTGCTGATGCCATGTACATGTATGGTGTCCATGTCTGTGTGTCTGACCTGCGTGTCTGTGACTTGTAAATGGCATGGATGCATGACACATGTCTGTGACAATGTTCAGATTCACTGATGCAGCCTAGTCATCCTTGTATCCACTGTGTCTGGGGTGTACGAGTCCAAATGGATGAAACTACGGTGAAGTGTGTGCATGTGATAGGCATGACCCATGATGCATGTGAGTTTCAAACCAACATTGTATGTTTCAAGAGTCCCTTGGACATGTATGCTAATGTCCATAGCATGTGCCATGCCTGTTACTGCATGTGTTTTGCCTGCACTGACCCATGTGTTGTGGAGGGACATGATGGAAGCGATGTTTGACAGTGCCACTCATCTGCTATTGCTTCCTGTCTAGGGGACCATTGTACAGTACCCTGATGCTTGTGTTCTATGTCTCCCTCTATACAGCGGCAAGTGAAGAAGAGGGCGGAGACGGCGCTGTGGAGCCAAGCAGCGGGGATGCCCCCAGGGCTGCAGCGGAAGTGGTGGGTGAGCCCCCACAGGGGCTTGCAACGGCGGAAGACGGTGTGGAGCCATCCAGGTTGGTGGTTTCCACAGAGGAGGAGGAGGAGGCCGCCGCTACTGAGCCACGCATGGGGCCTGGTGGGGGCATCCATGCTGGTGCAAGTGGTGCAGTCCAGGGCCAGGGGCAGGAGGCAGCACAGGTCGCCGCGGAGGGGCCTGTGCATGTCACTGTCCCTGACACTGTGACTGCACCACCATGCACCAGCAGGGATGCCCCATCCCAGGCCCGTCCGCAGGTAGGGGGGGATGTCCATGTCATCTGACACTCCTCTACCTGCGGACGAGGGGACCCCCAGCCATATGGAGAAGGTCCTGATTGGTGTCTCGTTGCGCACAGGTGTCATTCGTGATGAGGTGCGTGCTTCCCGGGGGGAGCACGCACGTCATCACGAAAAGCACCGTGCCAACGTGGCCCAATTGGGAGCGGCCATGGTCGGGGGTTTCATACATGTGTCGGCCACTCTGGCAACCCTCTCCTCCTCTGTGGAGGCTGTGCGCCAGTCGTTCTCCATGCCGTCTTCCGGCCCAGATGCCACCAGGGCCCCCTCTGGACCTGCCCCGACCAACGCAGCCAGCTCAGTGGGGATCCCATCCCTGCCACAGTCGGGAGTCGGAGGTCCAGCAGGGGTGGACATACCAGCAACTGGACCCCAGCAGATGGAGGATGTGACGGCATCATCTGGCAGGGCACGTGCACGACGGCATTGGTGGATTCCATCAGCCTGGATGCCGTCGTGCTGGCAGAGGCAGTGGCGTCGGAGGCAGCGGCAGGCTCGACGTGGGAGGCATCATGGCTCGGGGCCATCAACATCAGAGGGGCAGGCATCGGCCGGAGGGCAGGAGAACCCTGGAATTGGAATGTCTTCCGTGTGGGAGCGGTTGGGCCAGCAGATAGGTGCGGAGCGGCGGTGGGCGGAGGATGAACGGCTCACAATGGTCAGGGCGGAGAACTCCATGCGGAGGGCGCTGAGGCGGGCTGAGTGCCTCGAGGCTATTCGCAGGGAGTTGGTGCTGGACACTGCATTATCCCTGCAAGACCTCGGGCCAGTGAACATGCCCGCCTCCAAGCCATTGAACAGGAGTTCGATGATGCCCTGGCCCATGACATCAACCAGTGAGTCGTTGGACATGCCCGCCGCCATTTTATATAGTTAGTTATTTAGTTATTTAGTGTTAGGTTTCATTTTGGTTTTCATTTATTTTGGGGTGCTTGGACAATGCCCCACATTTTTGTATATAGTTCTTCATTAGTTAGTGTATTTTGGTAGGTTTCATTTCAACTGTTGGGCTCATGGACCCAGGATTTCATCCTTGTAAATAGTTGGACTGTGTATTTTTTGGCATTTGGAATTTTATTTGAACATGGAGCAATGGATTTTACTTTTTTCTTGCAGTTTGGATTTGCTTTGTTGCAGTGAGACTTTGGAGTCATTTTGCATTGTGTTCTTTTTTGGATTCAGATTTCATTTTTCAATGATTTTCTGTCATTCAGCATTTCATTCCTTATGTCCATTGTTTGGTGTTTTTATTTGTTTCACTGCATTTTTTGTTCCTTAGTTCAATGTGTGGAATTCTCTCATTGGTTTCATGCATGTCACAATGTGGCTTTTCACATTCACTGGCCCCCATTGTGTGTGTGTGACAGACATGTGTTGATGTACATACATGCCATTTGGGTTGTTTCATGTAATGGCCATTTCAATGTGGGGTGTATGTTAGACTTGGTTGGTTATTTGGCCAGGGGTGGCGTGCGGTTGGATTTGGGTGGACATGAGGGCCATGATTGTGGGTCATGTTGTCGTGTTGGGGGGGTACATGAGTGGGGGCCTGCTGGCAGGTGCCCCGCACTGCTGGGGGGTGGGGGTGCTGGGGGACATGTGTGGGACATGAGTGGGGGGCTGCTGGCAGGTGCCCCGCACTGCTGGGGGGGTGGGGGTGCTGGGGGACATGTGTGGGACATGAGTGGGGGCCTGCTGGCAGGTCCCCGCACTGCTGGGGGGTGAGGGTGCTGGGAGACATGAGTTGGTGTTCATATTGCAAGGTGACATGTGGCTTGGCTGGGGGGCATGCACATGGTGGATGGGCTGCCTGCGGGACATGACCAGGGGTGCAGGGTAGTCCCCTGTGGTGTGGGCTGCCTGCAGGTGCCATGGAGGGGGTAGAGGGGGTACCTGGGAGGACCCACACTGCCAATTCACGTGTAGGATTCCCCGCGCACCCCTGAAATACACGTACCCAGGCCAATCGCCTGTGAAAACACTGCGCACCCCTGGAATGCACGTACCCAGCCCAATCGCGTGTACAACTTCCCGCGCACCCCTGGAGTACACGTACACCGCTCCCACAGGCACGATCGCTTGTAAAACTTCCCGCGCACCCCTGAAATACACGTACCCAGCCCGATCGCGTGTGATACTTCCCGCGCACCCCTGAAATACACGTACCCAGCCCATTCGCGTGTGAAACTTCCCGCGCACCCCTGAAATACACGTACCCAGGCCAATTGCGTGTACAACTTCCCACGCACCCCTGAAATACACGTACCCAGCCCAATCGCGTGTACAACTTCCCGCGCACCCCTGGAATACAGGTACACTGCTCCCCCAGGCCCGATCGCGTGTAAAACTTCCCACGCACCCCTGAAATACACATACCCAGCCCGATCGCGTGTAATACTTCCCGCGCACCCCTGAAATACACGTACCCAGCCCATTCGCGTGTGAAACTTCCCGCACACCCCTGAAATACAGGTACCCAGGCCAATCGCGTGTGAAACTTCCCGCGAACCCCAGTTATACACGTACCCCGCTCGCACAGGCCCTTTCGCGTGTGGAAGTTACAGCGAAACCCGTAATACACGTTCCCCGCTTGGCGTTTGCTGTTTGGCAGTCCGGTAAACTGGTTTTGGGTTGTCGCAGACCTTTGCGCTGGATTGGGGATTTTGATGCCTTTTCCTTGCGCGAGGGCGTTCTTGGGGGCGTAACTGGCGCTGCTGCTGGGTCGCTGCGCCACGGCTGGTTTTGGAGGCTAAAATCCATGAATACGATGTGCGCTGAAATGGATTTTATTGCACGCGGCTGGTGCAGTCTATCGCACGGGAACACTGTGCACCAGCCGCCTGCGCCACTTTTGTGCGAATTTCCATGAATTACCCCGTTAGCTGCTAAAAAAGAGGCAAGCATTGCGTTTCTTTAAAAGCATCTGAAATATCAGAAAAAAAGATTAAAAAGGAACGGTGCTAACACTCAGCCATGTTTAAGGCCACGGGAACTGGAGAGCTCACTTGAATGTAGGCATGTGGTGTGCAATCGGACCCGGACTGTCATACTGGTGTGTAGGGCAATTATCGTACTTCAGAGCACCACCGGGTAGCCCCAATTAAAAAGCTTCTAGCACAGGAGGTCGCTGTTGACGCTGTCAAAAGCCATTGAAAAATCAATAAAAGTAATAAAAACCGGCTTCGACACAGAAGGATTTGAATTTAATCTGTGAAGCAACTGGGAGCTGGTAAAGACTTTTTAGGGCAGGAGAGATGCAGTCCCTGGGCTTGAGGCCAAGGATAAGTCTTGCTGCCCTTTGCTGGATTAGTTGGAGGGGTCACAGAGTGGGAGGAGGTACATTCAGGAAGAGGCTATTGCAATAGTCAAGGCTGGAGAGAACCAGTTCTCTGGTAACATTAAGCTTCTGGGGGAAAGTGAGAAAAGGTAGAATTCCTTTGAGAAGGAAGAGCTGAAAGTGGTACTTCTTGGCAATGACCTGAGTGTGAGGGAGGAAGGAGAGAGAGGAGTCGAAGATGACTCCAAGGTTTCTGGCTTCAGAAGAAGGAGCAGGAGGGGAACCCATGGAGGGAAGAAGGCCAAAGCATGGGTCCCAATGGGAAGGATCTCAGTTTTGCAGGCATTGAGGGAGGGATCATTGGAAGTGCACCAGGCCTGAATGGCAGATAGGCAGTCAGGGATGATGGAAGGTGCAAGCAGGAAGTTTGAAAAAGAGTTGTGTAACATCTGTGTAACACTGGAAGTTGGGGGAGAAGGAGGAGATGAGGAGTGCCAACTGTGTGAGGTAGATGTTAAAGAGCCAAGGGACGAGGATAGAACCCTGGTGGACACCACAGATGGAGAAGGTAGTAGGAGAGGTGAAGGTACCAAGGATGACTTGGGAAGAGCGGTTAGATAGGAAAGAGGTCAGCAGCACAATGCCTGTTATGAGATATCAAGGGTATAGTGGAGTCTTTGTATGAGGATGAGTGGTTGACTGTGTCAAAGGTACAGGAGAGATCAAGTAGGATAGGAAAGCTGGGGAGGTGGAATTCAGAGATGCGAGCAGTTCTTCACGGGTGTTCAGAACAGCAGTTTCCATGCCTCTGGATGCTCAGATTCCAGATGGATTGTCGTGCAGACAACTAACAAGTTCAGTGTGAGAGTTGAGTTGGGGAAGAGCCAACTTCTCCAGAAGTTTCCCCAGGAAGGGGGTGATGGAAATAGGTCAGTAGTTGGCTGGGCAGGTAGCCATTTCACACTTCACGTTTTGTCCTGTTTTCTGCGCACCATCCATCAGTCTCTGAAGAGCACTTTTGGTAAGCTGACTGAGGGGGACTATTGCATGGAGCTCGCCAATGTGTGCCTCATTGCCTGTAAGCTCTGCCTCAGATATGAGGTTGGTGGCCTTCTCAAGTCACCCAATTCAACCCTCTAAATGTGTACCTGTATATATACCCCAGGTTGCAAGTGCTGAATTAGCCTCACACCACATTTGATCCAATATTTCCTCTGTTTTCTGTTGTCCTTCAAACAGCTGCTCTTGCTGTTGTGCCAACCAGATTGCAGCCCCCCTTGTGCAATTATGGTAATGAGTTGTGACCTGGAAAGTATAAAAAAGGAACAGTTACCAAAACTGTGGCTACAGTTGCATTTAACACCATATATTTGTAGCTAGATCTATTCGGATTCGACAAAGTGTTATACCACAACCGCTGACTATACACTTGAGTATACTTCAAAAGCTCTTCTATATTCATCTCTAGTGGCTGCAAATGCTAAATCATAGTGCACATTTGATTGTCTAGACTGTCTGAAAACTGTCACTGTGCATCAGTAGAGTTTGAACACACCGTCTTTGACCTGGTACTATTTTTCCCATCCACTATTGTTGGTAAATAGCACTCCAAACATAATCGGCATTCCTTCCCTTTACCTACTACAGCACTGAGATCTTCCATTTCACAATGCCCTCGCACCAGCATTCTGTGCATAGCCATTGGCAAGTTTACCAAATCTGGAGCTACTCTTCCATTACCAGCAAGTTCTCTTTGTGCTGTCATCACTGTGATTCTTGTCATTGTTTATACCGATAGACGAGTTTAGAAATCATTTTATTTCTCCTTCTAGTAAGAAGAACAGCGTGGCAGTGATATATTAGATCAGAAACATTTGAAGGCTATGGATACAAGGCAGTCACATTTTGGTTACAGTAGTAGGTATGTTAGCAGTTGCAATTGTTTCTCTACATCTAAAGTTAGTTTGGGGCTTCACTGTGGGCTCTTCCAATTCAGAGTTCAGAACTTTCAAATAATCATCATCACTCATCCAATTTGATACAGTCTCACAGGGAGATGGTAATACCCCCGCTGGACATTCGGCTGGCAGTGGTATAATCTCAAACAAAGATCTACTCGACATGGACAGGCTTCATTTAGATCACAGGTTGCCCCTTGCCAATTTACTATTCATAATTTCTTATACCACGGCCAGGCCCTGGCATCAGCTGATGTCACAACGTTAATCAGGTTTTTAATAGCTAATATACTTTGTACATAAGAGCCATGTTCTCTGATAAATTCATTAGTGCAAGCAAGCACATATCGACAAATCAACAAAACAACAGTAAATACACTGTGGGGACTACCAGCTATTTGCAGTGACTCACATGCACCCTTGTTGGGTACCCCTTAACCTTTACAGCTGAGTTTGAGGTAAGTCGCATGAGGAAATGCCCCCTTCCACCTGGAAGCTAGAGCTGTCTTTCTTTGGTGAACCTTTATGAGGACACTGTCACCGGGCTGTAAGGAATTACCTGTAGAGTCTGGCTCTCATGGCAGAGCAGCTTGAACCCGACTATGAATGAGACTGACAGAAGGCATTAACATCTTGACATAGTCCAACAATCGATCATCTGATAATTGAAAAATATCTGCTTCTGGTTTCACTGATGGTGCTACAGGCTATCTCATAGTTCTTCCATGAATAATTTCATAAGGACTTAAACAAGATTTATTATAGATGTACTTCTCATAAGAAATAAAACCAGTGGGAGGGCTTCTGGCCACTCCAACCCTGTCTCCTGACACAGTTTGGCAAAAGTATTCTTCAAGACCCCATTTTGTCTCTCCACTGTCCCTGCGGACTGGAGATGGCGAGGGCAATGTAAATTGTACTGAGTTTTCGCTGTTGATAACAGTGTTTTAATGATGTTATTGACGAAGTGGGTTACCTGATCACTGTTGATACATGCAGGTATTCTAAACCTGGGTACAAATTCCTGAATCAATATTTGTGTGACAGTCACTGCATCTGATTTTCTACAGGGGTAGGCTTCCTCCTACCCTGAAAACACTTCCATTATCACTAGCAGGTATCACCATTTATTATGCTTTGGCAGTTGGAGAAAATCAATCTTTAACTGCATGAATGGGTCATAAGGGGGAGGATGTCCCCTTGTCCAATCGGCATACTTACCCCACATTCTTCTGTAAAAAGATTACATGTCTTTGAATGTATTCTTGGGTCATAGTGTTAAATTCTGGTGCAAACCATGAATGTCCACTACCATTGTCATTCCATCCCTACCAACATTTGCCTGCAACTGGTACATTCTGATTGGATGTGACACTTGTATTTTTGGAGCCACTAACAGGCCCTGCTCATCTGGCTACAAAGAGTCATCATGCAACTGGCAATGCTTTCACATCCAATTATCGATTTCATTAGACGGCACATTCTCCGGCATGTGCGCAATGTCTTCTAATGTTTTTTTTTTATAATATTTTTTAAAGGAGTCACCTCCTGCATTGTTTGAACTGGTAAAATATACACATCAATGTCTTCTAATATGGCAGCCAGTTTGGCGGTTCGATCAGCAAAATCATTTCCACAGCTAATTGGATCATCCAGTGCCTGGTTGGAGGCACACTTAACAATAGTAATCATCTCAGGCAGCATTATGGCATCTAAAAGAGCTATTCATTGCTTATGGGAGTACTGTTTAAGGTCATGAAGCTTCTCTACTTCCCGAGCTGACCAAAGTCGTGGGCTATGCCAAATGCGTATTGTGAATTGGTAAAAACATTAACAGACTGCTGGGCCGCTAATCAGCAGGCTTGTGTAAGGGCCACTAACTCTGCCACCTGGGCTGATGTCACCTGGGGCAGTTTGCCCCTTTCCACCCGTTTCCCGGGGGGACATACTGCATACACTGCAATCAGCTGCCCATACTGATCTATAAAACATAACACGTTCACAAAGTACTCAAGATCTGCATTGGTCAGTGGTACATCGGAGATAACTCTACAGGGCATTATCAGACAGTCACTCATTGACATACAGTCATGCAGGATGGAAACGCATGGCTCCCCCTCTGTGGAGTAGGCAACAAGGATGACAGATTCGGAATTGAGCATGTGGTCAAAGTAATGCTAAAAGATATCAGTAAGCGCTTCTAATGTTTGCTAGCGCTCTAGACAGACATGTGCTGGGTGATTATTTTTAACAATAATGACACCACTGCATGTGGAACAGCCACCTGTAAAGGTGACCCCAATACAATATTATCACTTTGTTCCACTGCCAGATCAGCAACAGCCACTTATCAGTCGGGCGATATACCTGGTTTTCATATTATTCAACTGAGACTGGGCATGAAGATGCACTAAAGGCTTGCCATTTAGGAAGGTTCCCAAACTCTTTTGTAACCCAGTTTGATATTTTGGTATCAAGTTCAATGTCCCGACCAGATATGAAGCTCCATCAGAAGGAGATCTGCAAATACACTGCGGGAGGTGTAAAAACAGGCTATGGGCCGATAATTTCCTGAGAAGCTTTTATCCCCTTTCTTAAATATGTGAATGATATAAGAAAGGTGTCATGAAGGGGATAGGATATCTGTAATATTAATATCCCTAAATAGGTTTTGCAGAATTTCCATCCACAAGTCTGGATTAGATTTAATAGTAATAGGTGCTAAATTATCTGGGCCGGGGTTCTAGAAGCTTTTATGTTGGATATTACTATGAGAATGTAATGCTACTTTGTTACGGTCTTTCTCCTCTGGGAGGGGGCGGGTTCCCCCAGCACCAGGATACCTTTGGGTCATATGCATGCTTTACAAATCGAACATTAATAAATAATGTGATATTTTGTAAATTCACCCTACCATCTTGCCAAATTATATCTACATACAGGACTCTTCAATGGTGAGTTCCGTTTAGCAGCATATATTCCATTAAAATGGACTACCGTGCATCTTTCTCAATAATGTTCAGTTGGCGGTGTTGGGGTGTTGCATCTGGGTGGGTAGTATCATTCCTGTAGACCTAGCAAATCCTTCTCCTTGCCAGGTTGTATACTTCACTGTCCTTGTTACCCTCAATTAAATGACTTCTCAGGGAGGCCACTAGGGGGCGCATGGATGGCGGAAGCCTAAACGTGTGCTCCTGATCAATCAGCTCCTGAAAGTTGCATGAGCCCCCACTTCCTGAACCCCCCGCCCCCAAGAAGCGAATCAGCAGGAACTGTCCAGTGGAGATTCCCCTGTCCCACTTAGCAAAGAAGTGACAAATTTGGTGGTTGGGAAGCAGAGAATCGGAGCAATGCGCTGATGGCGGAAGAGGGAGAACAGAACTTTCCCCACCCGCCGCATTCAGAGCAGGAGGTGAGGGAGACAATGTGCCAGGCGGGGCGACAACACGGAACCCCACAAGTGAAGCACCGCTCTACAGGTCCAGCGACCCGCAAGTGGATGTCCCCAGCCTCAGAGCACAGCCAACACATGGGGAAGTGAGCGGCCAAGACCCCTCCCCCAAAGCACTATGCGGCGCTTGGCGCCTGGGCCCTGCGGTCGGATCAGGAGAAGTATGCCCAGTGCCCCACAAGTCCCAGCCTGTGACCCATAAGTTTAAGATGGCCTGGGTGGGGGGGGCAGAGTAGGCTACCCACTGAGCTGGATGAGGAGGCCTAGTAGGGTGTCTGAGACTGTCAGGGGTGCCAAAGTGAACACAGCCTGAGGGAGGTGGTTCCCCCCAGTAATGGGGCGTGTTTCTGCCTCCACAGGGCCTTGACTTGCAAGGAGGGAACTGGCAGATGGCCCAATAAGGTGTTTTTGGGACCTGGAAGGTGGACCCCACAGGGCTGTGAAGGAGGTAGGTCATCCCCCCAAGGATCAGGGGAGCAGGGAAGGAGTCAGAGACCCCTGCATAGTGTAGAGCAGCTGAATGCCTCTGCAAGAAGTCTCACCCCATTCTTCCTATATGTTAGAAACCGGAAATTGCGACATGTGCAACACCAGTAATGGTGCCTATTACACAAAAGCCTTTGAGACAAGGTATCCACTGAGTAAACCCTATGTGATGTGTCCCCGAAGAGATGACGGTTTCCTGAGGGAGGTCACTGAAGAAGTGTGGAGATATGAAAAGCAGAGGCTAATGATGTCACAAGAAATTAGCGTAATGCACTGAGAAGGATGACCGAAGAAAATAATGCATAGACCTTACCGATTCTGATGGCTAAGTAAATACTTGAGAAGACGTTCATGTGCGGAATGAAGATTGCACGTGTAAGAAGCACTGCAGAAAATGCCAGTATTTTTATAAATGTACAGATGCCGTAACGCAAGTAGACTAAGTAATCGTGAAGGCTAACTATACGCTGGGACGTAATTTTACCAAAATGCCAGGGGTAGCGGAAGGTGTAGCGGAAGTGACATCACATGACCCTTGACCTTGATGACATTACAGGAAGTGCTGTCATTTGACCCCATCACAAAGTGATATCGTGTGAAGGGATGCAACATGACCTTTCACCCCTAGACAAAACAGGAAGTGGCATCACATAGCATTGTTCCTAAGTACACTACGAAAAATATGGTTACAATATCACTTTAAGGTGATGCACATTTTATACAAGAATGGATCGCCATATGTATTGTTAAGATCAGTAGTGTGTATAGACCCATATTACCAAATGACTGTGAATGCAAGCAGACGTTCCTGTCCAAATGATAATGATGTGTTATTAAATAGCACTTGCGCTTAAACGCTTTATATACCACAGTCCCTTTCCTCCTCAAAATTTTGGACAAGGCCGCCCACAGCCAGATTCAACTGTACATAGAAGCCAATTCCATACAATTCCATACTAGGTAAAAGACCATCTGGGTTCCGTAAAGGTCACAGAATGGAAACATCCCTACTAGATCTAAAAAAAAAAAAAAAATTACAAAGATCATGGACAAAGGCAAGCCTGCCCTCGATCTTTCGGCTGCCTTTGATCTGGTAGATCATAAAACCCTTACCACCGATCTTATGCAGTCAGCCAAATTCTCTACACAAGCAGCCCCCTGGATTACATCCTTTCTGGAGGGAAGAGCTATGAAGGTGACACTTGACCTTGATGACATCACAGGAAGTGCTGTCATTTGACCCCATCATGAAGTGATATTGTGGGAAGCGATGCAACATGACCTTTCACCCCTAGACACAACAGGAAGTGGCATCACTTAGCATTGTTCTCCAACATAGAAAATGCTGATCCTACCACTATACACTTTGGAGTACCCCAAGGTTCTTGTACAGCCCCTACCCTCTATAACCTCTTCACTAAAACTCTCTTCGACCTACTTGACTCTCTGGGTATTGCATATACCAAATATGCCGACGAAATCCAAGTACTCCTCCCACTATCTGGTTCCTATGATCAAGACTCCATTGTACTACACAAAATCTACACTACAATCCAAGCCTGGATGGCTGCTAATGGCTTATGCCTCAACGGGGCTAAGACTGACATTCTTATCCTCAGAAAAAAAGCCACCTTAGCTAAGCTAAACCCCCAATACTCCAATTTTAACATTGACAATTCCATCATCCCCGTTTCATCCTCTGTAAAGACACTAGGTGTTCACATTGACGCTAACCTATCTATGAACAAACAAGTCAGTGCAATTGCCTCTGCTTCTGCCTACAGCACTAAGCTCATTAATGCTATCAAACCCTGCCTCTCTAAACCGAACTGCCTCACAATAGCCAGAGCAACTATAGGTGCCAAACTTGACTATTGCAATGCTCTCCTAGCTGGCACCTCTACCAAAAACTTACACTGACTACAAACTATACAAAAGAATTCCCTCAGAGCAGCTCTGAGCATCCCTAGAAGGGACCATATCTCACAAGCTAGATAGGTGGCACAGTGGCTCCCGGTTAAAGACCGCATTACACTCAAAATCCTTACCATCATGCACAAATGCGTCAATCACACAGCACCCACATACCTATCAGAAACCATATCCAGAAGCACATCTACACACCCCACAAGAACGCAATATACCAACCAACTTCACATCCCACACATTCGCAGAGTTAAAGCAGCAGGAATAGGTTTCTCATACACAGCACCTAAACTATGGAATTCGTTCCCCACCACCATCAAAGCTGAAATTTCCAACCAGGCCTTCTGCAAAAATCTCAAAGAAACCTTCCTGATCTAACTTCCCCCACCCCATTACACCTCTTTCCTGCCTCTACTGCCTCCAACTGCTAATGCCTACTGTATTGTAAATGTATTTTATCTTATGTTGTGTTCTTTAAATGTATACTATTATGTAAATGTCATAAAGTGTTTAATAACTTTTGTATAACTCTGTAACTAAGATTGTTAATTCTCTGTAACAAGCGCCACAATGCCTTAGGGCTGCTGTGCACTACACAAATAGGAATCAAATAAATAAAAATAAAATAAAATAGAAAAAATATACATCCAATATCACCCAACCTGTGTTGGTACTCATTTACCGACCTCAGAAGGATGAAAAGGCTGAGTTGAGGGGTTTAACAACAGACTAAATCAGTGACACACCCCTGAAGTATGCCTGAAATAAACCATTAATGAGTCTAGCAATTATCGTATATAATTCCAGAAAGACATATCTTTTAGTATTCCTATTCTTTCTTATTTAGGGTAGTGCTGAAAGTGTTAGACTTGTGGAAGCACTGTTCTTTTTTTTTTTTTTTTTTTAAGAGGCCTGAAAAAGAAAGCCAGCCATTCCATGGCGCTGGCCACAGCCCATGAGCTTGCATTAAAAAATAAAAAATACATTTAAAAAGTTTATTTTTGTAGAGGGTCATATAACGAAGGGCCTTCTAGGTTGGGAGCCAATGATGTATCGTGTTAGGGAATAAGTTGCGCACCTGACTATAGAGACACAATCACAATCCAATCCCTTATAGAAAGTATACTTAGATACTCCCCTTAGCCCTATCACAATCCCGCATAGGTTTTACTTAGCCTGCCACATAGTATCCATCATATATGACAAGATTTTGCTATAAAAGTATTGCTTATTATTACATGCTTTGAGACTATGCTGTGCGATGTCCATTGTACTCCCTGTTTTAGATCATTGATAATAAAACCGAGACATTTTGCCAACTTCCTGAGTCGGTCTTCTTATTGGTGTAAGAGTTATTCTGCATCCTGCCCATTGTACGATATGTTATCTTAAATAAAAGGACCATAAGGGTTCAGTTGAAGTAAAAGGACCCGTGGACGGCCTGACGCTGACACCGGTGACAAGAGGAAGATCAGTGTTGAAAAGGTCTGGGGCCACTGGATTCTAATTTCTCCCAAACTTCGATAATCTAATGGGACCCAGAGACCGCCTAGGGGTCTAGTGATGTGCTGAGGACACAGCCAGAGCTCCAGAGCTACAAGGGCCCAAGGAGGTGTGAGCCCCCGAGACAGGGGCATGTGCCCGCTTCCAGGCCAGAACTCCCCAACAGGGTCAGCCAATGTCAACAAATGGGCAAGGAGCCCACACAGAAGATAGGCGCCCTGTGGAGGGTCAGAGTAGTGCCACCCCGACAGGGGTTCCTATAGTGGACCAATGCCGAAAACTGAAGGCCCCCAGCGAAAGATAGGAGCCAAGAGAACCCTAAAAGAGTGCGAGAAGTGGGGTAAGATGACACATGGACTGAGGAAGACTCCTTGGCCATGAAAAAAAGACGTGGCCTCCATAATGAAGGAGATTAGAAGCATGAGGGCAGACATTGGCGGGAAGGTCGAGATTATACAGAGGACAGATAAAATATAGACTTCAGGAGGTGGAGCACAATCAGTCCTCCCTCGATATAGTAGAAACTCAAATGGAGGTGAGGATGTCCGAAATTGTGTGCAGAGAAACTGAAATTGCCCTAAAGTTGGATGCCTTTGAGAAAAGAGAAAGGGGGAATAATCTCAGGATCTTTGGGATACCGGAAAAAGAAGGGTAGACGGAGAGAGACCTGTAAAGGAATCTGTACTAGATTTCAAAACTCATTTTTGAAATGACTCCACAGACAAGTGCACAATCGAGGGGATATATAGAGCATGGGGCTCCCCGGGGGGACCCAGATCCATCCTCACCCACTTCCACAACTACCTGTATAAGGTCAAAATCCATGAGAGAGCAAAGAAGGAAGGGCCGGTCACCTATGGTGACTCCAGAATCACTATCTTTCAGAAACCTATCCTCCTTGACCCTTGCAAAGAGAAGACTGTGTCAGCGCCTCACCAAATAGCTGAACGACAAGTATGATCGATACAGATATCTTTTGAAATTGATGGATTCAAACACAAGCTAGTCATGGAGGAGGAGATCAATGGAGCTAAGAGAGAACTCATGGGAGACACGGAGGCCCCGTCAGGCTCACAAGAGGCCAACACTAAGTGAAGATATTGAAAAATTAAGGACGCAAGAAGAAAAGATTCCCGGTGCCAGGAAGTACAGAAAATGTAATGCATTCCCTGACGGCTGAACCCTGAAAGGCATCAGACGCAGACTCATAACTGTGTAATCAGTCCCCAGGCTAGGTAGATGGAAGTAGTCACATTGAGGGGACTGTCTTTGGCAGACATACGCAAGAGGTAACCTCTGAGGATGGGGGGGTCCCTGAGGCACCAGAAGGTTAAGAAACTGTTCAAAGCGGGTGTCATGGGATGAAGATGGGGGAGGGAAAGGGGCTCAAAGACTCAAGGGTTCAAGTGAAGTCGACCCGAGTATTGGGTCAGGCGGGTGGTTCAACCACATCCTAGGATGCCTCCAGGGAGTGGGAGGAGCACCAGGGGTAAATGGGGGGGCAGGTTCCATGGGGTAGGGGTAAGGGGGACATTGGCTCGTAACCTTCTTGAATGTTTATCGGGTCAGTGATAAGGTTTGCGCCTTGCAGAGGCATACTGGATTGGAGGGAGAGCGCTTTGAACGAGGAGTAATGTGATGGCTGCATCAGTAGATGGGCAGCAAATGGGCTCCCTAAGGGTTGGTACCCTAAATGTAAAGGGCCTTAATTGCCTGATGAAGAGAGCTTTGGGGAGCCAGATAATTCCATTGATCAGGGTTGGATATCCTCTATCTCCAGGAAACTAAATGTATGAAGGGGGAAGAACAGACAATCCATGGTCGTATTGTGGGACAGGAATATTGGCGCTCCGGCCCCTGAAAGAAAGGGGGAGTGGGCATCTTAACTCGTAAGACACTCAGAAAGGTAGTGGCAAAGGTCTGGTCGGACGTGGAGGGGAGAACGCCCCAAGAATCACAAAGAGTTGTAACATTGGATCTTGGCCTTTCCACACCTGTTTTAAAATTAGCTATGGCTAAAAGAGACTAGTCAAAGAACTGGATGCTTAGACCAGGTGAGTTACATATAATAATGGTGATGCTTTGAGCTATTGGTTCTTTCTTGGATGGTACAGGCATTGAGGCCATCTTCATTGTACTTTAGGATGTGAATGTTGTGTCGAAGATTCTATCAGAGAAGTACATAAGGAGAGCCATTGAAGCACACACATCATTCAGGATAGCATCTTTAAAATTGATAACAACAGAAAGATCAAATCAAGCATTCCATGATTTTTATGAATCACTGTACACATGTCTGGATACTCAAGAATCTTCAAGAAAATGTGCATCTTTCTTTGATAAAAAAAAACTACCAACACTAAACACAGCACACAGATAGACTTTGTTACTAACAATAATCTCAGACTATTCTACATTCTCTGGCTATAACATTAGCTGGGAAAAATAATTGGACTAATCCCTCATTCATTTAATTCCCACATAATTTATTTTACATTTAAATTGGTAGAAAAAAACGAAAGTAGTACAGGAGAACATAACCTTCATACAGTTTGGAATTAACTGGCCTCATCTATGTATAAGTGGTCATCGCTGAAACTTTCACTATGTGCAAGAGCCCAATGCATAAAAATGAATATAGTACCAAAAGTAGATTATGTTTTGCCATGCTCCCTAATGCACCCCAGGCATATTGGTGGAAAATAATTAAGAGTGATCTTGATCATTTCCTATGAGAAGGAAAGACACCATGAGCCAGAAAAACAGCCTACACGCTGACACATTAACAGGTGACCTGAATTTGACCTATCCCAAACTATATATCCCCTTTTGGATTTCTCTAGAGGGGGGGGAACTACCGTTTCAAATAATTAGCTGTCAAGATCTAGGGGGTCATTACGAGTATGGCGGTAGCCATGGTGCAATTAGCTCCATGGCTGCCTCCCATACCGTGACCGTGTCCGGTGTTGTGCAATGGGGACTTACTGGTCTAGTCCGACCCTGGCGGGACCGGTAAATCCCCATTGCACAAACCATTCCCCATTCCCATTTGAGCCCCGTTAGGGCTCAATGGGAATGGGGAGGGCGCAAATAACGGGCTCGCGAATGGCAAGCCCGGTTATTTGCGCCCAGGTCCCTTAGCGGGACCCGTAAGGGACGTGCGGTCCGACCACACATCCCTTGCGGTTCCCGTTAGGGGACCTCAGAATAGGGCGGTAGGGGATTACCGGCACCAGTCTCCTTACCGGTGACCAGTATCCCCTACCGCCCGACTCATAATGACCCCCCCTTGTCTGTATTCCATCTAATTAAATGCAACATCCAATTATATAGACTAACATGTGGGTGTGGGAAATAGTCCACATATTACTGGGAGAGGACCCATATGGAACAATAATGCATTCACAATATTGGCCAGCACCAAATCCTGGCTGAGATGGATCAGATGTAGTATAAACAAAATGTCAGACATAATTCATTGCAGAAGCAATATACTCACTTTAGGCATCCTAAAACATGTTTGGCACTACCACATTCAGAATATCTGAAGTACAACCAAATCAAAAGATGCATATTAAAAACATTATGATGCACGCCTCATAAAGAAATCATTCTGCCCATTACTGGTACATTTCGCCCAGTCCTCTGCTGAAATACAGTCTAGTTTGGGACTATACTCTCTGTTGGCATCAGGGATATACTCCAAACCAACATCACAATAGCCAAGGACCACGTGGGGACACACATTACATAGCAGTTGACACACACACACACATTGGCCCTCATTACGAGTTCAGCCGGTAGCCATGCCGCTATTGGCGGCATGGCTGCCGCCGAAATCGCATCCGTGTCCAGGTCCTTGGAATGAGGACTTACCGGGCCATTCTGAGTTCGGATGGCCCGGTAATTCCTCCCTCAAGGACCCGGACACGGTCCTTCCCCATTCCCATTCAGTCCCCATAGGGCGGAATGGGAATGGGAGAGGGAGCAAACAACGGGCCATAACGAGATGGCCCGTTGTTTGCTCCCTCTTCCCCTCGCGGGACCCGGTAAGCACGCCTGGTTTTCCCAGGCGTGCTTAACGTGTCCAACGAGGGGACCTCGTAATGTGGCGGAACGGGTTGAACGGCGCGTCACCTTTTACAGCGCCGTTTAACCCGTTCTGCCAGGGTCGTAATGAGGCCCATAGTGGTTAAATATTACATATGACCATTTCTCGTGTATAAGAGAAGCCAGTTTGCATCTCACTGAAGACCTGCAAAGCTACACAATGAACATAAAGTAAGATAATTGTTGGAGGTGTAATCAAAACAGTGTGCATACATCATTCTTCACATGTTTTAGACATGCCCCCATATGCAGGAATTCTTGATGACAGTATGGCGATCCATTACCACTTAAATGGGCGTACAGATACCCTCTACAATTTAAGTAGCAATATTACATGATTTCTCAGAAATTTAACTTATTTCTAAACACACTCAGATGGCTTATTGCAGAACTTATAACTTCCAAAGTAAATATCCTAAGGCTATGGAAAAGGACAGAGGCACCAAAACATGAAACATGGATGACAGGCATGGCATTAATGGCCAAATCGAAAACATAATTTGAAGATTACAGGATTAAATGCAAATATTTTTGGACACTTGGAGACCTTTTCTTATCTTACTGGATCACTGGATCATACGAATTAATACACCAATACCCTGAAAATGTAAAACAATACCAAACCGAAACTAGAACACCAGAGACAGAGCTGATTAAACAATACAAGATGTAATGTACCCATTTAATTCTATCAATGTAACCGAAACTGACTGGGTGCAACCCAACCTTACTTGCTTAAGTGCCAATTTACCAGACCAGAATGTTTGGCTTCTCTGACAGATCTTTGATACGACTATCCCAAACAATGTCTAATAGACCAAGAGAAGAAGGTGTCTTTTGACTGCTTGATATCATTCAATGTTTACTATTCTACTGTTTTATACAATTTCTAAAATTGCGGTACGTCTTATAGCTTGTTTGTTATTTTACTTACATTATGATATTTCAAGATATACATTATAAAAACCTAACACATAATCATTGAATGCTCTTTCATTCACATCTGTATAGGCCAATATATTTGAATATTTGAATCTATGAACATATACTACTCAATTAAAAATGTAATGGCATAAAAACATTATGTTAATATAACGGGTGAATTATGTTATTGTTTTATAGAGAGGGGATTCATGTGGTTACAAGCAGAGGGCACAGGTCCGTGTGGGAAAGCTGGACTCAGCCTGGGTTACAGAGGTAGAGAGTATCAGTACATGAGATTTTTCTGAAAAGAGGTTACTTTAGCCCTTTATGAATTACTGAAGAGGGGGTTCCTATCTGATTTGAGGCAGAATGTTGTTCAAACGGCTTGGGTCATAATTGGAGAAGGATTTCTTCTTGGTCTTTTCCATGTTCCATTTCTCTAGTTTGAATTCTGACAATATCCATGTTTCTGGGCCTCAGGGGTTCAGAGACGGTAGGTAGATTTGTTGATGAGGAAGGCAGGGATATTGGCAGTTAGTCATATGTAGCAGGTGCCGGTCATGAGAAAATATCAACCAAACAAATACCTGACTTTCCGAATGGCAAAGTAAAGTCCCGGGTCTACATTAGGATTTCCCTCCAGATTTTGTTCCTGCTATCTGAGAGGCAGCAACGTTGTTCTATTTGAATTCCCCAGGAACTAAGCATCCCCTCTGCATTTGTTCCCTTCTAACTTCTATTTCTGTTTGAATGATTATTGGATTCAGAAAGCAACACTGGAATCACTTTACAGATTTTATCACTGGCATAGCACACTTCTAAATACAGACAGTTGATACATTTTTCAACACAGTTATGTTGGCCACCTTCAAGAGAAACCATCCACCAAATAAGGAACACCTGTTGCAAATAAGGTACTAAGTTACTGTAAAACATTAAAAAAACTATTTACAGAAAATGCAGCATGTTTCCATTTACTTTAATCTCAATAAAAAATCACTTTAAAAAGAAAAACTGGCACATGTTTCTGTTCAATATATATTAAGGAGAGATTCCAACAATATGATCTAACTGTGTTGTTAATCTCTAGATCACGACCAGCCCTCGTTTTTCAGTACTGTTTTTTTTACATTTCTGTTATTACAAACAGGAGTATGTTTTACTAGATGGAATGTTACGGATATGTTACAGATATGTTAAAATAGATACCAGATATATGTACACAAGACCAGATCTTGGTCCGAGGTATCAAAATAAAGATGTGTTGAGCAGGAGCTAAATACTTATGGATATCAAAAATCGTTCATTAGTAAAACCTACCTTCAGATAAGAAGCTAGTGTCGATGATGCAACACGTTTAGTTATCACATGAGCTGCAAACTATAAAATCTGATATTATATTTGACCCATTATGCTTTCCATGTCTCCTAGATGTGTTCTAGGGCTCCTGTAATCAAAATCCCAAACACACACTTAATGCCAAATAGGTTTGATGGCTTTACTCCAGTTGGCCTGGCTAGTCAAATGTAGCCACTGATATCCATGTATCTCAATATAAGAAGGCTCTCATAGATTGCAAATCAATCATGCAAACAGTGGTGCACATCAAAAATGTGAACAATGATATTTATCAAGATTTCAACAAATTTGCCAGCAATAACCATAAACAACACCAAACTCAATGCTGATACAATACTATGCATATAAATTAGTGGAGAATCACAACATTGAGGGTTTGCACACCTTCAAGTGGTTGTAAATCAAACCACACAAAAACTTAACAGTTCATAATAGTCAATACATTATTTTTTCGATTCAAACATGAATTTAACAATTCTAAATTGAAACTTGATAGCAATATTTTAAAAATGTCAGAATATGAATTTCAAATGTTTGTCCAGGCTTAAATGTTTGTGTCCACCTTCTCTGTTGGCTATGGGCGTTGGCGTTTTCTTGTTTGCTGTAAGATGTCAAGTTAGTTTACTCTACTGCAAGAATTATATTTAATGTTTTTTTATGATGTTTTGATCTTTCAATGGAATTAGTTCAATTTAATTATGTATGTTTTTTTTATATATTTGCCAGTTCTGTAGAACTACGGTTTCATTATATTTTATCAATATATTGCAGATAAATGCTCTTCATGAGGACGTGGGTCCGAAATACATTGAGCAATAGCTAATTGCCCGATTTTGAAATATCATTATCAAGTGTCGATGAAGACACATTGAATTGATGTTCTAATTTAAAAAAAAGGGTTATTTATTATGAACCTTTACGTTTTTTTCAAGTTTCATTTTATTACACTGCTAAGGTGTGCAGCCACTCAGAGGTATGATTCTCCACTGATTTGTATGCACATTGTTAGAACATGGCACGAGTAGCCTACACGTCTTCAAAATTGATTGATGTACTCTTGCTTTGTGAGGTGCAGTAGAGTGGGTGGTTTGTTGGAGCCAATGGGCATTAAGCTTGGGACGAGGACTGTCAACATTAGTTGGAGCATGTATTGTGTACGTTTCATATTCGTTGTCTTCATATCTGTACAATGTCAGCTGAATTGTGAGCGGAAATACTTTTCTAAAACTGAAACGGCTTCTCTTTTTCCATGCTCTTTACATGTTTGCAGTATCATTGCATGTTTTTGCTTGCCACAATATTATCATACAGTATGCCTCTTCTGTAGTCCTGTGGTCACTTTTGTGTGAATAGTATGCCACACAAATGAACAAATGAAATCTAAAATGTTACTAGAGACTTCATTTGATAAATCACTATTTAATATTGTTCTCTAACTCTAACATTTTTGAGTGACAGGGATTGGCTTTGTGGTGTGGATCGGTTTCAATGTTGGCATGGGTCTTGCTGTGTGGATTGCCCTCATAGTTGGGAAATATGTATCAGAGCAATGTGGACCAGAGTGCTACGATGGAAGTGTGGTCATGTATGGACCTCAGTGTGGTGATGCATCTCTGGGTGGAAATGGAGACTGGAGTGAGGTGGATATTCAGAGGTGGTGAGTTTTGTTTTCCGGGAAGGGTTTTGGATGTGGAGTTTCGGAAATCTTTTGCCGAGGTGTTGGGGTGGGATTAAGAGGAATATCTGGTTAGGTTAACATAGGTTGAGGGAGCAGTGAAAGAGCTTCTGTGTTGATGCCACATCTAGTTTTATATATTTGAATTGGAGAGTTGCGATTATATCGCTAGTTTGTTACAAGAACATTTTAAAGCGCACAGTATATGTGTATGATGTTGCAGTTGGAATTATAACCAACATATCTCAAGGTTTGTGAAGTCTTAATTCGTTTTGAAGATGAGAACATTTGGATGATAATGTGAGCTGTGCTGTGGGCCCACCATCCTAAACAGTAGCAACGCTGCTTTTGAATCTTGCTATGACTCAAGCATCCTCAAACAGGGCAACCATGACTGCTCTTAGTGAGAATTGCTGGTTTTTGAAATGCACTCGTAGAATGTTATTAATGAATCCCCAGGGTCAGTGACCACTGTGCAAGGTCAACTGATATTTGCATTCTGCATGTGTGCTACGTGGACATATTTGGTACAAACTTTGAGGATGAGCATGTGCAGTGCTGTGCTATTGTAATCACTGTGTCTGCAGGGCATGCTAGAAGACAATTCCCTTCACTGGTCAATTAGAGTCATTTATTTACAGACTACTATGTATTAGTGTGTTTTGCATTGTTTACAAAACCATTTTACGTGTAACTCTTTTTTCCTACTGCACTTAGTAATATGTAATGTTTAATGTATAAGCAATGACATCATTGCTGCACAACGTTTTGAGCACAACACTTCCTGAGGTGCTATTTACACAAAGCAACCACACAACACATTGACAATGCGTAATCCTGTTTCTGGGCTATTCTCCTATACTAAGCTACTCTAGGATTAACCTGGTCACTATTTAGAAACATGAGCAATTGACTCACCACGTAGTTGCTGCTTCTCCACATGCTCCGTTTTGCACTCGGGAAGAACGTTAGAAGCTGTGCCAGGTGCTCTTTGTTGTACACTGGGAAGGATCACGTATTCCTTGAGAGGGGCTTGAAATCTAGCACACTTTGCAATCAATATCGGGGATATGGGGACTGCCCTGCAGTAAGGTCAGCAAACCGAAAATGCTGAAAAGCGTCCAAGCATTTGAGAAAGCAATGATGACGAGTGGGACTCGGGAGCAAGCAGTGATCTTGAGCCCCCCAAGGTAGAAGGCCATTCTTGGCAGGGGCATGGTAGTGTAGGGGGACAGTGGTAGCAATAACTGTTGTCAGCATTCTTCCCAAACAGCGTGTAGTTTAGTGTCCCAAAGATACAGCGTTTCAGTGACGTTCCACATTCCAATTAGGCTATGATTTTCAGCCACATCCCAGAATAATCTCAGCAGAGCTGAATGGGCTGGTAAGAAGCTATTTCTACATGGAGGAAGTGTGCACCTGACGGAGAAGAAACGCAGGGATTTAGCAGCCTTAGCAAAACAGAAGCAGAGCGTTTTGGTGATGCTAGAACTGCACAAGCTAGAGTTTGGGGGAAAAGGGAGATCAGCAGGCAATGTTTTGTGGGGAAGGATGTGTTCCAAGTAATGGCACCCAAAGACAAAGAAAATCTTCAGCAACTTATCTTCAAGGACTCAGTTCAGCCATATAAGGTGGGGAAAGGTGCGTTTAACTGCTTTGAAGCATTGCTGTTACTCTGCCAGATTGAGGGGGTGAAGACCAGAAGAACCACCTACTGACTCAGAATACTGATCTCATCCTTCAGTTGGCTCCCACAGAGAGGCAGACCTATTCCAAAATAAAGGCCGCCATGCTCTGGAAGTTAAGCAAGAACCCAGAACAATACCTTAGGAGGCTTAGAAAACTCACCAAAAGGGGGATCCAATTTCTTCAGACACTTACACATTTGTCTTTGAAGAATCTGATTTGGTGGATGACCGGTAATAAAGTTAACAAATTTGTTAGAAAGTACCATTTCGTTACATGTGAGCATGCTTTTAAAATGGGTGAGGCATATTTACACCTGCATTAGTGGAGAAAAATGTCAAAGATCTAGGGAACGTGCAAACGCTGCTGACATGTATGTGAGTACTCACAATCAGAAACAAAAGAGTCAGGCAAGCGCACCCAAAGCCAAAGTAAAGGCTTCAGATGAAAACAAAAGTAGGGAAAGGACAAAGGTTATCACCCTTCTTCTTAGAAAGCATCCCAAATATTTTATTAGAAATCCCAGCCACAAAGCTCATCAGTTTGCATAAAAAACGAACAGTAACGGTAGCTCTAACACTATAGCACCAAAACCTTCAACATACAAAGGATGATTGTCATGTGGTGACTTTTCCATAGTAAAGGAGATTCAACCTGTAAGGGCATTCCCAAACGGACCATTGTCACTGCTGCCCTCCTGGAGGAGAGCATCATTAGTGTGGGAATTTTATCGGATGAATTTCCACAAGGACAGAGAGTGGCCACATTTTCCTTAGTGACTCTAAGCAGGATAGGTATCTGGTCCCCAAACAAATGCTCTCTTCCACAAAAGACTCTGTTATTTATGGAGCATGCCTTAATCAATGGGAACACATTTCAAGAACTGCTTGGCACAACGGCTATTTACACCAGTGTGAAGCCATGAAGAGTACAAAATGGGCAGAATGTCCAAGTCCCGATTGCAGTGTCAGATGGTTTTACGGCTCCAGACATTTCCCAGATGCAACAGTCATGGTTAGCTAGAGAGGGTCACCTCCAAGTGCTAAGTAGTATTACAATAATTAATTCCAGTAGATTATATTTTAGGGAGGGACCTTCCTGATCATAAAATAATCAAAGTGGTCACTATATTTAAGGCGAAGGGAGTAGATTACGGCCATGGGCCCAAGGCCTGTTGGAGAGAGTAAGAGACTGGTGGCACTGGTAGCACCTACTCCAAATCCCATGCCCACTGAGGTGCCTGATCCTGTCAGAGAAGCCCAATGTCCACTGATGTGCCTTCTGCTGCAGAAGCACAGGATTCAGTGCACTCAACATTGACAAGTCGTGTTTAAAAGCACCCTCAGACAGGGGACACAGTAGCTTCAGAATTCAAGGGTCTGCCAGAACTGAGTAAATTGTCCATAGCTGGAAGCCCAAATCAGGATGACATTTGTAAAGAAGAGGGAGACTGCTATACTCTGGAAGGCCTTAGAAAGCAGGCAGAGGAACAGGCTCAGTTCACCGCCCTTTGGTTGAAGGCTTTCTGGATAGTGAGCTGTAGAATACTGAGACAGGCAGAGATCAGATATATTTATTTCTCCAATGCAACACAGGGTTGTCTTTTGGGTTTGACTAATGGCATTTCATTGGCAGGTAAATTAGAAGTGACCAAGACAGCTGACATGATGTCTTCCCAATTTTACCGGCCAGAGATGCAGGTAAAAATCAAGGAATTTCTGCCGTATTTGTCAAGATTCTGGTATGTCAGGTGAAGTGAGAAATACCCCCCTAATTCTGCATGGTACACTAAACCAGTCCCCTTCATGAGTATCAAAGCACCTGTGCTACGTACAGTTCTGACAGAGATAGTCTCTTATATGGGATTTTCCAAAGAATTTGTTTCGGACAGGGATTCCAAATGCATATCTGCATATATTTATGTATAAATATATTTATTTATATACAGTAGTAACAATGCTCTTTTGATCACAAAAGAATGTACAATAGATAAGAAAATCGATTTGACAGGAAGCAGTAGTCTTCTTACAATGGGGTGCGTTTGAGGGACATTCTGACCAGGTTGTGCAGGGGAGTAAATAAAACAGTTACTGGGGATAATATATAAGTGGACATACATAGATTAAGGAAAACCAACATTGTCCATTTTTAAGTGCAAGTAGGCGGTATTTCTAGCAGTTCTTGGGATGTGATCATGATGGGTGAAATGCTAGAGTGGAGGCAATGGAAGCGAGGGACAGAGGCAGGTTAGAGGTGAGGGAAAAGTAGTAGCTAGCAGGCAAATAATAGGTAAATTAAGAGGGAAACTCGGAGATGAGGAGGTTTACTTTTAGTTTGGTTTTGAACAAATTCTTGTGAACTGTTTCTCTGATGTCCGGGAGAAGAAAAGTCCATGCAAGTGAAGCAAGAAGAGAGAAAGAGTGAGAGCTAGAAGAAGCAGAGGGAGGGCAAGGAGCCACAATAGTAGTTGAGGAGGCAGAGCAGAGATTATGAGAAGGCTTGTAGAGCTCGATAGAGGAGGATAGATACTGTGGTGCCTTAATGTGGATAGATTTATGAACCAGAACAAGTCATTTAAATCTGTCCCTGTTGTGCATCCTCAGCCATCCAGCCTGGTGGCTGTATGAGGAAGTATGTGTGAAGTGAGGCAATTCAGAGAGTCCTGGTAGCAAAGTTAATGATCTTGTCGAGACCAGACAGAAAGCATAGTTGGAGAGACCAAAGAGGATGCTTGCACAATAGTCCAGTTTAGAGAAGACAAGACTGATTAAGAGGTGCTTGGTGGTGTTAAAAGGAAGAAGGTGCCCTATTTTCCTAACATTTTGGAGGTTGAGGCAAGCTGTTGTTCAAGTTTTGGAGATGAAAGTCGAGAAGTTATGAGAAGGGTCATAAATGACGCCAAGGTTTCGAGCTGAAGAATAGTAGGGGAGAATGTCAAATGGGAACTGGATAGGTGCAGAAGAGATCAGAGAGAGAGCTTTTGGCAGGAAGAAGAGCATCTCTCTTTTGGTAGATTTTACTATCAGTAAGTGCGAAAACCCACTCAATATTTAATAGCAGAGAGACAGTTGGCTATTTTTATAGAGGGATCAGAGGAGAGCTCAGGAACAGAGAAGGCAGCGATGAGGTAGGACTATGGTGTTCCTTATATATTCTCTGCAGTTTTTCATCCACAAACCAATGGCCTTGTGGAGAGAATAAATGAAACCATGAAAAGTGTGGTAGATGGCTTACAAGATCAATATAATACAGGTACTTAAATACCCCATTGTTTACACCCACTGCAAGGTGAATCTAACTCCATTGTCTGGGATAAAACAACATTTAATAACCAAGAAAAGGAGATAGGAAAATTCAATGTATAATAAATACAGGGTTGACCCACAGCCTCTCCCAAAACACCTGGTCCAGAAAGAAATATAAGGACTATGTTGCCTTAGTCTAAAAATACAAATTTGATTTTATTTCATAGAGAAATGCAAATCTAAAATATATTCAAAACACCCACACAACAATGTCCTAATTCACAATCCCGACACAACATAACATTTAAAAAATACTATACTGTGAACATAACATAAAAACACAAGGAGACAACAAATAACAACATGTTTTAATTACTGCGTCTACAGAAAAGATCCCAACACGTTTCTGTCTTTCACACCACTTCGGTAGGAAATTAATCAGGGAATATCCTGTTCTGGTTCTTGTTAGATTTCTGAAATTAGTGTGTCTCGGGTGGGATTTTTTTTAAAAAAAAAAACACTTCTTTAAAAGCATGGGTTGCATGTATCCAATTACTGATTCATGAAACACACCCAAAGATAGAACAAAAGAAGAAAACAGATGTCACCAAACAAAACACAACAGAAATAAATCCATATATCAGTCACAGCGATGACATTCAAAAGTAATGGATCATTGTCTGCTTTTGTGAACACATTTGTGTTCAAATACCTGCTTTTCATGCGCAGTAGAATTCTGTTAAATGGAAGGAAAAATTCATCAGTGCTTCTCAATAGGACCTTTGCTTTTTCAATGCTTCAAAGTGGGCCCGAAAAGCACCACTGCAACAAAACAACACAAACCTCCAAACTATCTGGTCATTTAAGAATCCAAAAGGTACATACCTACAACAAACTGAAGAACAAATCCAAACGTAATGGCTCATACCATATTTTTGTGCAAGCAACCCGTATTCAAAACAATCAACGGACATAGATGTCATCATTCCCCCCAAAAAATGGTTGGTATCACCGAATTGATTTAACACCCACGTTGGCAGCTTTTATTCCTTTAAAGTAAAGAGAACGTTTCTACCTCAGATACTGTTGTCAAATCACCCTGCAGTCATCAAGAAAGTCCACAATTCAATAAACTGCACACTTTTTTGTATTAATCAGATGACCTTCTCAACATCTTTATCAAGAGACACCTGTCATGGAAACATACCCCAAATGTAGGTCTTCACACACCGTTCCTGTAACACAAGTCTATTGCCCCTGCCTTGAGGTAAAACACTTGGGACAAACGTCACAGTCAGCAATTACCGAACGTGATCTTACCTCGACAACATGCAACCACTGATCCGCAGCAATCTGATAGTTGATTCAAACAGCGCGCTATAGAACAGAAAACCGCGTATATATTAAAGTGGATTTGGACATCACTGGTCAGCAGTCAGTCTATTAGGCAACAAAGAAGACAGACCAACCCTCGGAGTGAAGAAAAAGATTTTCAAAGCAGCGGCCAGCATTGACTTAATATCGTACTTGACAAATCTATCTCACAAGTGCGTCAAAGACACACAGTAAAAATGGGTTACAATCGCACAACAAACCCAACTCTGGTGGTTAACTGGACAGAAACACATAAGTGCCATTCTCTTGTTACCCACAATATGAGCATATAGTAGCCAACCCTCAGGCTCGTAGAGATGAACAAAACAGCAAACAAATGTTTATCAAAAATACAAACCACAAGTATCCAGGTGCAAAATATATGGGTCACCCATCAGGACAGGTCAGTGTAGCCATATCAAACATCGTTAGGCAAAACAGTTTCAAAATGTGCATTGCAAAAAATAGTGAGAATGAGTGGATGGGGGTGTGTTGGTAAGTTCCTGTCTATTTAACACAATCTCAAAACACATGATAGGTTAATTTCTGCAATGACAAAGGTCAACTTAAAATACGCTACGGGGCAGATATTGATTCCAATGCCAATGTGCACATACAGCCCAGAAAACATATGAGCTAGAGTCAACCCAACCGAGCAACATTATTGAAACACAGGAATACCCCAGAGGGAAAGTGAGGTCTGTCTAGGCAGGACCTACATTGTGCCACCCAATCTCCTCATTTATGATTTGAAATGATCTTTAATTTGTATCAGGCTCGTACACAAGTGTTTCAGAGCACGACAGGGAAAGGGAGGGGAACAGGGGAGAACACAACGATCGTACTAGGCCCAGTGACATTGAGAATGCGGACATGCATGAGAAAGGGAAAGGAGAAAATGCATGGAAGAGGGCGAGTGGAAAGTGCGGGGCAGAGGAGAACAGATAAATAATAATAAATACAAATAAATAGATAATAGAGGCAATAAACAGTGGTAGTGCAGCCAGCCAGTGGCAAGTGCTGTGTTTACAACATAAAAAGACCTTGGCTGTGAAGCCAGCGGTGCGGGCTGCACTCCTCTATCCACAAATAAGTGGTATCCTTTAATTAATGATCAGTTTTCATCCAAGATATGAAAAATCATATACTCTGTGTGTTTTTGTCCAATGTAATTTGATTTTATTAAAAGGATTATGTGATTTATAATCTCTGTCTATGCAGGTGCCTATAGGAATGGCCAAAGCATTTAGGAAATGACTTCCTTCATCAGGGCCTAATCATGACCATCATAACAAAAATGTGAAATTAAATGCCACCCAAGACAAGCAGAATTCAAAAGAACGTATTACATCATAGTTCACAAGTCCATTTAGCATCAAATCAATGCCGACCATGTTCATTCCATGTAGGTTTCAAAAAAAGATGATTCAAATAAAGATAAATGCCACCCAAGTCAAGCAGTATTCAAAACAACGTATTACATCATAGTTCATAACCAAATCATATAGACATGCAGCAGGAGATGTAGGAATGAAAGGTATACATACGGTTTGAATAAGTGGATGTGAGCGAGGGAAACCCAGCAAATGTAAAACATAAACAAACAAAGGAAACGGGAGTTAATCATCATTCTAGAGTCGAAAGCAAACAGTACGTGCCAAGGATGTAAGGGAAACTGACCTTTCTACCCTGTTGTGCAGTGGTGCCTGTAGAAATGGCAGGGAAAACTCTCTGCGTGTTGTCATGCGATCGTGTGCATGACAAATGAATATTTCCAAAGCGTATCTGTAAATATATGTACGCCCCTGATCAGAGTCTGATGGCAGGCTAAAAGGATCTGCGTAATCTAAACGTATATGGAATCTTACCTTCTGTCTTGTAAAGACTCGCAGCAGCTCTCCGTGAAACCGCGTGGACGTGCGTTTCACTTCTTTCTTTCTTTCTTTAAATTAGAGTAGGCGTGGACGGACCCATGCAGGCGCTTCCCCATCCAATTGGATGATGTGCACCTATCCACCATTCAGCATTCGACCCACGTAAAACTCACAATTCCTCCCACCGCCCTGTCTGCCTCACAAAATCCAACAACACACTACTCCTCCTCCTGCCACTCACCCCGTCACCTCCCAACAAAGCCTTCCCACTCAACTCAGCCACACCCTGCGCAGTCAATCGAACCCTCATCAATTCTCTCTCTACAGCATGTCTCTCACACCTAAACAGAAAATGTTCCACAGTCTCAGGCACTCCACACACCGCACAATCCCTCGACTCTCGCTTCCCCACTCTAAACAGACATTCATTCAGCCCCACATGCCCTATTCTCAATCGATTCAGCATCACCTCCTCCCCCCTCCTCCATTCTAGACTTCCCGAATCCACCTTTACTGACACTTTCTCACGAATACCAAACATCCACCTACCTTTCACCCCACTCACCCACTTCTCCTGCCACTCATCCATGACCCGCCTCACCATCACTGCCTTCGTCTCATCCACACTCAAAGGCAATCTTACATCAACCGCTTCCCTTCTCATACCCTCACCCGCCGCCAGATCCACTAACTCATTTCCCAGAATGCCGCTATGACTGGGGACCCACGCCAACTCCAGATCCATCCCCCCACGCACACACCGATTAATCTTTCTCCTGATATCCAAAATCACATCCTTCCTATCACCATCCCCTGCCACAATCGCCTGCAACCCACTCAATGAATCTGAAAATACCACTACTTTCTCAAACCTCAACTCGCATACCCTTTCAATCGCCATTGCAATCGCCACCAACTCAGCCGTACAAATTGACACATCATCCGTCAGATGCCCCACTTTATACTCCCCTGTGCTTTCTAAATAATACGCCATTCCCACTCTTCCAGATACCGGATCCTTTGAACCATCCGTGAACACCCTGCACCCTTCTTTCTCTGCCACATATGCCTGACCCAAATCTTTGATCTCACCCCGCAATCCCCGCTTCTTTGAAACCACACTCGTCAACTTCAAGCACACCTTAGGAGACCCCATCATCCACATCGGACACCTCACTAGATCCATATCTGTCACAACCATCAACTCGCCCACACCCCACTGCACCCCCTTCTCCCACATATGAAACCCCAAAGTGCCCCCTTTCCTCCTCCACAGATCCCCATAATAGTCAAACCTCAAATTATACCGCAAACATTCACGTACCGGATGAGCCACACTCTTCGCACTACACTTCATCCACCACCTCATATTCAACACATCCCTTCTCAATCCCAATGGCATCTCCCCCACAAGTACCTGAACCGCATTCATTGGAGAGGATCTCATCACACCCGAACACACTCTCAACGCTCTCGCCTGCATCCTATCCAACCGCAACTTCTGACTCTTTGTGAAACCCACTGCCACCTGACATCCGAAATCTAGCACACTCAAAATCAATCCCTTATATAACATTCGGAAACACTTCTGCTGCGCACCCCACTCTTTCCCAGTCACCGCCCGCAACAAATTCAACCTGCGTTTACACTTGTCCATCACTCCATCCACTTGCATGTTCCAATTCAACTTTCTATCCAGAATCACCCCCAAGTACCGGAACTCCTTCACACTCTTCACCCTCACACCTTTCAAAACCAAGTTCAACTCCTGCTGCACTCTTCTCCTCGAAAACACCATACTCACACTTTTTTCCACAGACACCGAAAATCCCCATTTCCCACACCACTCCTCCATGCGTACTATCACAGCTTGCAACCGATTCTGCACCATCAACAAACTCCGCCCTCTTACCCATACCACACCATCATCCGCAAAGAAATCTACCTGACACCCGAATCCCATCATAGCCCGAATCAGTCCATCCACCATTACATTAAACAGCATTGCACTAATCACACTTCCCTGCGGTGTCCCATTTTCCATCTTCCAAACTTCAGACAGCACCCCCCTCACTCTCACCTGAAAGGTCCTATCCGCCAAAAATGCCCTTATCCACCGAAACATCCTCCCCTTCACACCCACCTCCAACAATCTTACCAACAACCCACTCTTCCACACCATATCATAAGCCTTCTCCAAATCCAAAAAGAACGCTCCCACCAACTCTCCATCACATATTGCCTCTTCCACCCCAGTCACTAATCTCACTAATGGATCAGCCACCGACCGATTCTTCCTGAACCCACTCTGAAAATCACTCAAACACCCATTCGACTCCAAATAAAACCCCAATCGCTCAACCACCATCCGTTCCATAACTTTACACATCACAACAGTCAATGCAATCGGCCTATATGACTTACACTCCGTTGGAACCTTTCCACCCTTCAAAATCGCCACCACAATCGCTCTTTTCCATATCTTTGGCAAAACACCACTCTTCCAAATCTCATTGATCAGATCTAATACCTCCAACTTACATTCTACCGGCAACTTCTCTAAAAATACATACATAATACCATCCACCCCTGGACTTGACCACTTCCCCTTCCGGATCGCACCATCCAACTCCAACATCGAAAACAGGACCTCATATTGCTCTTCCCAAGGCCCAACATTTGCCAACACCTCCCGCATCTCCTCCTCTACCATACCCATTCGTAACCTCACCTCTTCTGGAAAATTCCCCGAACTGTGCACCTCCGCAAAATACTCCCCCATCAAATTCGCCTTTTCCCCATCCTCACTAATCACCTCTTCTCCTTTCAACAACACTGTCATTCCACCCTGTGATCTCGTTAATCCAGACATCCGCTTGAACTGTTTCCATACCTCACCCACACCGGAATCATTCCCCAAGGACCCACAATAAACCCTCCAATAACCACGTTTCCGTTCCCGAATTACTCTCTGCGCCTTAGCTTTAGCCTTTTTATATGTCACCAAATCTGCTATCATTCCTGACCTTACCGCCCTGGCCCTAGCCTTCTTACGTTCCGCCACAGCTCTCGAACATTCAACCGTCCACCAAGGTACCTCAATCTTCCCACTCTTCCCCTTCTCAATCTCTGGAACTGCCGCCTCAGATGCTGCTCTCATTCCCTGCACCAAATATTCATTCCATTCATCCACCTCCTCACCTCTACCTCGAGAAACAATCACTTCCTGGCACACTCTTTTATACATCTCCCAATCAGCCTTCTTAAAATTCAACCTTCTCCCAGTCATCCGTGGCCTGATCCCTACCTCACCCCTTACAGTCACCAATATACCAGAATGATCACTCCCCATGTCCCCTTCCACACGCACCTCCCAATCACATTCACCCGCTATAGCAGCAGACACCCAGGTCAAATCCAAGCACGACAGCTTCCCAGTCCTCACATCTAACCGCGTACCTGAACCATCATTCAGCAAAACCAGTCTCAATTCATCCGCCATGTCCTCCAACATTTCCCCATTTGTATCTGTCCGGTCGCTACCCCACAACGTGTTGGCACTGTTAAAATCGCCACACAAAACACAAGGTCCCACATGTCCCCTTATCACTCCAGACAGCACACCCACTTCCACCACCTCACACGGATTATAATTATTCAGCACCAATATTTCCAATCCTCCTACCCGTATCCCCGCCCCAATCGCCTCTACTTCTCCATCCACCACAATCTCTCTTGCTACCAACCCCTTTCGAACCGCTAGAGCCACACCCCCCCCTCTCCCTTCCAACCTATCCTTACGAAACAACTCAAAACCCGGTATCACAAACCTCAGATCACCCCTCAACCACGTCTCCTGAATACAAACCACGTCAACATTCAATTCCCTGCACAACACCGCTTTTAACTCCTGTCCATTTCTCAACAAACTTCTCGCGTTCCACTGCAAAATCCTCATGCCGGGATCCCACTCTGCTTCCGCATTTTAGCAACCATCTTAAATACATCTTCTTCCACCACATCCACAACACTCAAATACCTCCTCCCCGCTTCCACCACTCCTTTCGTAAGATCTGACACACTAATAGAAGCATTCCTTTGAACCAACTCCAGCACACTCACTATGAAACACATAAACTCAGTTTTTGAAACAATCACCATTTCTTTGCCTTTCACCTCACCCATCACTTTCTTCCTTCCCACACCCTCTTCCACTACCAACTCTTTCGCACTCACCTCACTTGCTACCCGTGCCGGTTTCACCTTTGCCACAGCCTCCGCATATGAAAAACCTTCCGCCGCCCTAACCTGCACCACCTCTCTCGCAACCCTGTAACTCTCACACCCCCTAAACGCAGTAGAATGCCCTCCCCCACAATTCACACACTTCATCGGAGTCTCCACCTTGCATTCCTTAATGTCATGATCCCTTCCACACCTCCCACAATGTCTTTCATTCCTGCATACTCTCGCCATATGCCCAAACTGTTGACACTTATAACACCTTATTGGCATCGCTGCATAAGCTTTCACACGGAACCTTTGATAACCCAACTCCACCATTTCCGGACACTCCTTCCTCGCAAATCTCACTGCTACTGTCGTAGATATTACATCCTCACGTGCATCTCTCCTTCCCAACCTCCATGCTTCCACCACCCCAACATCTACTAATTTATCTTCTATCTCAGACATACTTACAGTCACCGGCACTCCATACAACACCCCCTTACACGACACACCACTTTGATCAATCGCATGTACCGCATGTCTACCCAAACAACGCACTTCCAGAATCTTAGCTTTGCTATCAGCATTCGTTCCCTCCACTAGCAACCGACCCCCAGCCACTACTAGCACCCGAGTAACATCCCCCACAGCTGCCTCTATCCATCTAGCAATTTCCAATGGATTCACCCCCAAAAATGTCTTTTCGCGACTATCAGGTTTCAATACCACCTTCCACACACTATCATGTTGCATCTTCTCTGCCTCCAACACACCACTCCACAAAGCCCCCAGCTCCTCCAAATCACTTTTTTCCTGACACTCCGACCCTGAGAAGTCCTGAACCAACCCTCCTTCATTATTCCTCTGAGGAGACCTACTGCGAAGCCGTCCCCCATTTCCCCCTTTCCCCTCCTCCGTAGATGAGGATCTCACAGATGACACCTTTCCCCTCTTCTCCCTTTCCTCCACCCCTCCTTTCTTTCCAGGCTTCCCATCTCCCTTGCCCATCCTTACCTCCTCTTCTGGACACACTTTCCCCTTGCTCTCGCCTAAGGAGACCTCTCAGCCTCCTCAAGCCCAACTCTCTCCACTTAGTGGCTGCTCCGCCTTGCCTGAGTCCGTCCACATGAAGACCGTCAGTAACCCGGAAGTACAGCTCGCCAGAGCGCTCCCACACGGCGGAAAAGCCGAGATACGGTACTGAGGCAAGGTCCTCCTCCTTTACTGCGCTCCTCGCTCAACTCCGACTGGCAACAATCCGCTGCGTTTCACTTCGAGCTGTGGAGTTGTTATAGGTTACCAATGAGACAAAATGGAGGAAGGTGAGGGGAAAGGGGATGAAAACTAGGCAGCCATATTGTATAGCATTCTGTAACGTGAGGTGTGACCATACAGAATGTAAAAATCCAGATGTAATTCCAGATACTGTGTCAGAAATGAACTAGAAAACAAACCTAGTATCATATGCTATGTAAATAGAGTATCGTGAAAGAAATTAATATAAACGTGTCATCAAGTGGAATCAAGGCGAAACAAGTGCTGCCGCTTCCTAAAAATAATGACTATTCATTTAGCTCTATTATGTCTACAATGGGTAAGTCCTGCGTGCCGCAAGTCAAAAATTGACCAAAGGCATGCAGTGTTGCCTGTCGGTAACCTAAAGAAGTAAAGAAGTGATGTCAATACTCAATAGCGGATCTAGTCACATTACATACTGCGTGTGTGATGTTCTTCACATTAATGGAGGCACTGATATCCTAAAGGATGCTGTTATGTTCTGGGTCCGGTTACAAATGACTCTGACAACTTCTTGTTAACTGTAAGTTCTTTACTTAGTTTGGGCTTATTAGTTACAGTTCTTATGTCAGATAAGTTATGGGGAAAATAGGACACCCACCGGCATCCTCTCTCAGGGCTAACATCTTTCAACTGGCCACCCTGGAACACTCACTCATGGGTAAACATTCTGCGCTCTGCCTTCCATCTCAACATTCCACTCTCTTGCAGGCCAAGCTAATCATAACACATCTTCCCCCTATAGGGACAACCAACCGCATTAAATACCAAGAAGTAACTAGTGGGAAATATCAGAAGAGGGGAAGGCTCAAAGAGCATAAATAATAAAATAGTTAACTGGCCTTCCAAAACCACTACTGCCAAGCTAACGCTCCGAGCAAAAGCTCTCCCTTCACTGAACCATATACTAGCTAGCACATAGCTACACTCCCACCAGGACAAACAACTATTTCATAGCTGGCCTACCATGAAATTCGACACCAGGGAACCAGCCCACAATCCAACTATCATCCAAAACAAACATACTGCACTCACAACCATCTTCCTCCATCCCCCATCAACCAAATGTGCACAAAAAAAAAACACAATTCAGGGTTCTTAACCCCCCACGCAGCTAAAGCTTTGATAGCATTACTCAAACTTTTGCACCGCTAATGCCAGGAATCTAAATCCCTACCATCATTTGACACCTCTAGTGTCGGGATTCTCCATCCCCCACAATATTTGACACCAACAGTGTCGGGATTCTCCATCCCCCAAGAATTTGACACCACCAGTGTCGGGATTCTACATCCCCCAAAAGTTTGACACCACCAGTGTCGGGATTCTCCATCCCCCAAAGATTTGACACCACCAGTGTCGGGATTCTACATCCCCCAAAAGTTTGACACCACCAGTGTCGGGATTCTCCATCCCCCAAAGATTTGACACCACCAGTGTCGGGATTCTCCATCCCCCAAAGATTTGACACCACCAGTGTCGGGATTCTACATCCCCCTAAAGTTTGACACCACCAGTGTCGGGAATCACAATCCCCCAAAGATTTGACACCAAAAGTGTTGGGAGTCTCATCCCTCCTTCCATTTGCACACCTCCACTCTCTCACAGAGTCACATCACACACTTGGCAATTTGCGCACAATATATTTGAAAAACAAGTGTACAAACATCAATTGAGTTCATCATATTTGGCTACAAAGTCCTTTGAGATGTTACCTGTAAAAAAAACATTAACCACAATTGTGCAATTGGGATGTTCTAAGAAAACGAAACTACCCAACATTTCCTGGTGTTCCAAAAAAAAAAAAAAAACTTCCACTGCATTTCCCTATCAACAGAGGCCACGACATCCACTTAAAACTCTCACACCATAACTCAACAAAGGTCATAGCGCTTGCACATACGAACCCAGCGCACACCAGTACTCAGCAAATTCTTTCATTCCATTACTGTAACTCAGACAGGCCTCACATCACAGCTGCGCTTTGTAAATGTTGTTTCTGACATGAGTAATGCAATCACAATACATTACATGAACTTATACATCATTACATGAAACCACATTTCATCTGATGAGTTCTTATCACTTCCACTTCCATTTCAAAATTAATGAAAAGCTGTTAAAAAAAACGTGTTCAAAACTGTGTGATGGAAAACCTCTAAACTATTAGATCTCGGCAGTTCAATGGCATTCCCCCTGCTCAATGCTGGCACTAGCGTTATATAAAAGTACCTGGTGTGGGGCGCACGGCCCTCTCTGCCTGCATAAATCACTGCTGTCAGTGAACTGCAGCCACTCCCAACATGTTTTCCTCATTGCGCAGCCAAATTATTCATTGCTCAAAAGTCCCATAAAAATGCCGAACATCAAACTGAAATGCAACATGCTTCTTTAAAATTGCCATTGGCTCTGCTCTCTCCTCAAACAGCACAGAGAGAAACCACTTCAATGTCTGGCTCCCTTTCCTATTATACGGCAGTCGTTCTCATGTTGTTTACTTAATTCTGTGCACCTGGCAGAGAAAAAAAAAACAACGCTGCCCAACGTTGCACGTGATCGGACCTCTGTGTTTCACGTTGCTGTGTTCTCCTTTCCTACGCTCCAGAACAGCAGCTAAACTCGCAGCCAATCAATGCCAGTACCATCACAAACTCCTCCAGCATTCCACCCGACGTCATCAGTCGGACTGGGAAGCTGAGGGAAGCAGAGCTCTCTGAACCAACGAACTCTGCAGAAGACCGCCCACTTGTTCTTTCAGGGCCACCTAAAACTCGCCTGAAAAGCGATCTCCCCACAGGCCGGCTACAGACTCACCTCACCAGTCATATAATCATGCTGGTAGGTGTGGCATATGTTGAAACTGAAAGTGCTTCCCTGACTGTCATTTTGCCAATTCTTGCGCTCCTTGACATAAATGCCACTGGTCCTCTCAGACCCACTGTCTCTGCGACACTTTATAGGCTGATAGGGCAGAATGATCACAAAGCGCTCCTTCTTACAGTTCATGCAGGACGTCTGTAGCGCTGCACAGGGCCCCTGGCAACTGCAGCTCTTCACAATTGGACATTACATGACACTTGTCTAGGACTCTGCTGCCTCCACTGCCTCTGTAGCGCCTCTCTATGTCACGCTTGCCCTCACTGTGCCTCGCCTGCAGCGCCTCAATGCCAATCAGCGCCCTTACCTGAGAGAGGATTTCTTCTCTTGGGGGTGCCGGTGGGTGTCCTTCCTTGGTGCTGCTGTCCCCTCAGCAAAATCAGCATCATCCTCGTCGCCACTGTTATGTTCTGGGTCCGGTTACAAATGACTCTGACAACTTCTTGTTAACTGTAAGTTCTTTACTTAGTTTGGGCTTATTAGTTACAGTTCTTATGTCAGATAAGTTATGGGGAAAATAGGACACCCACCGGCATCCTCTCTCAGGGCTTACATCTTTCAACTGGCCACCCTGGAACACTCACTCATGGGTAAACATTCTGCGCTCTGCCTTCCATCTCAACATTCCACTCTCTTGCAGGCAGAGCTAATCATAACAGATGCCCGTTTCTTATCAGTGTAATTACACTGATTCGTGCCGCTACAGCTCACTGCACATATGCTTAAAAGACTTACGTATGTAATGTAGCACCAGAAAAATGTGCAATCTATACACCTCAATGCTTACATCTTACATTATTCTCTTGTATTTTCGGCTCAGAATCAAGGTAATCCGCAATGAACTATGTCTGTATAATTACTGGAACCATAGCTCTCAACCATTTCTGTTGCAAAGGCGGGTGAAATCACTCGATTTTGTGTTTGGCGGGTGAGACGCCCATTGAAATGAATGGGCGTGCAGGAGGCTTGGCGGGTGAGTCAGCCCTTTACAAGGCGGGTGACACCTGCCAAAAGCGTGTGAGTTGAGAGCTATGCTGGAACCCAATCATGGGTACATCTCTTATCCATTAATAAACATCTGTCTTAGTGTTAGAGACCCATTATTTGCTTAAGTATATGCATGTCTAGCATATTGCTATGTTAAACCTTTCTTGTTCAGAATAATCTCTGCTCCACTTGAAATTGTGAAGAGTAGAGCCATAATGAACTATAGGGAAAGATACAGTTACCACCTGATACAGTGTTAATTAGGGAAATAATGTCATAAACAGTAATACAGAAAAATACATAAGAAAGAGCTTGTTAGCTAACTCCCAATAGCGTCTGTGATGGCAAAATCAAAAAATGGTTGAGTTCAGATCATAATGGTACGAAGCATTGTCATTGTAAATAAACAAAACTTGTGTAGCTTATGAAAATCATAAAAAAAACAACTCAGATCAAGCTCCTCATTAATTCCATCGGGAGATAGTGCATCTAATTTGTCAATCCAAAAAGCTTCCTGTTGGGCCCTCCATTTCTTCATATCTTTGTTGGGCCTTTTGGTAGATTGCACCTCAGGTACCGCAAACCTCAATAGTGTTATAGAATGTCAGTTCGCCTTAAAATGCCCTGCTACGGCTGAGGTCAGATTGTTGTAGCAAATGCATGATTTATGTTCATTTATCCTCACTCGAATCTTACATGCTGTTTCTCCTACGTAATAGATGCCGCAGGGGCACTTGATGGCGTAAATCACGTTTTTTGACAAACAGGTGGCATGGTGCCTGAGTTTGATTTTGGCTCCAGTTTTAGGGTGCATTATAGTGTTACCCTTCATCACGTTATTGCAATTACTGCAACTCATGCAAGGGTAAGTATGGGATATTTGTCTGGTTTTCTGTTGGAATTCTTGCCTCTTGTGTTCACCAACATATTGCGTAAATTATTGCTTCTTATATAGGCGAAAACTGGCGGTTGTGGGAACAAATCCTTAATCCGTGCATCACTTCTCAGTATACTCCATCTGTTCCGAATTATCTCATTAATTTTGTTACTTTGTATGTCATATGTGGTAATAAAGACAAGTTCAGGACTTTCTCATTTAGTTCTTTTAGTAAGAAGTTGGTCTCTTATCTGTGTATCTGTCTTTGCGCGTGCTGTTTGCAAATCCGTTTCAGGGTAGCCTCTTTCCTTCAATCGTTCTTGAAGTTGTTCTAATTGTCTCTCACAGTCTTCAGGGTCACTTACAATCCGTTTTATTCTTAGCATTTGACCCAACGGTAAATTGCGTAGCATATTTTGTGGGTGAAAACTCATACGGTGAAGTGAATTATTACAGTCTGTTTGTTTGGTGTAAAGTGTTGTATTGATCCTGTTTCCATTGATCACCATTTTTACATCCAAATAATGTACAGTAGGGTCTCCAACCTCTAGGGTGAATTGTAAGCGTCTGTCTATGTTATTCAAGTAACTCAGAAAAGTGTCCAATTCTTCCTTTTCTTCTGCCCATTCTCCAAAAATATCATCGATCTATCGGACCCAGGTTTTTAAGTGAGGTTTCCATCTTGTGTTTTCGAGGATGTTCTAGCTTTCAAATACGTGCATAAAGCAGTTGGCATAAGCTGGAGCCATGGTTGCCCCCATGCCTGTTCCAGATATTTGCCTGTAATATTTCTGATCATACTCAAAACACGAGTGCATAGATATAAACTTGAGTAGACTCATTAGGAACTCCTTATTAGCTCCAATCTGTCCAGTTTGGAGTAGGAGGCTTTGAACAGCCTCTTGACCCTGATCATGAGGTATGCGCGTGTACAAACTTACAACATCAATAGTAAACAAGATGTCATGTTCATCTAGTTCTATTTGGTTAAGTATTTGCAAAAAATGTGTAGTATCTTTGACGAAAGTAGAGGTTTTTTGTACTATGGGTTGCAAAACGTAATCTATATACGTGCCGAGAGGTTGTAGGATGCTCTCAGTTGCCGCCACTATTGGTCTTCCTGGTGGTTTATCCATTCTTTTGTGTATTTTCGGAAGGATGTATAGATGCAGCATTTTCGGGTATACTGTAAACAGAAATGATTTTGTTTTTTCAGTAATCCAATGGTTCTCCAATGCATCATCTAAGAGTAATTCTAACTCCTTTCCTATCTCCATGATGGGTTCCTTATATGTATTCGTGTCAGCTAACTGTCTTAATCATTCATTATGATAGTCCTCAGTATCTTGTATTACGATAGCGCCACCCTTGTCCCCTGGCCTGATGCTAATTGAATCGTTCATAAACAAACTTTTGATTTGAGAGAGTTCTCCTCTATTTAAGTTGTACCTATTTGGGTTTTTAAACTGGATCTGAGATAAGTCTTTCTTAACCATTTTTTCAAAAATGTCAATAGCAGGTACATGTACTGGTGCACAAAATGTACTCTTAGGTTTGAAATCTAGGTATTCACTTGCTGTCTCAGCAACAGGTGCGTTCACTGTTTCTGCAAAGTACGTTTTGAGCTTCAGCTTGCGTATCAGTTTATACATTTCTACTTTCGTTTGAAATTTGTTTGTACTGTGAGTTGGTACGAACTTCAAGCCTTTTTCCAATGTTCGAACTTCTTGACTGGACAGGGTTCTTTTAGATAAATTGACTAGTAGTTTCAACTCGTCTGTTGCCTGGTCTGGACTCCTTGATATCTTTTTCCTCTTCTTGTCCGTTTGCTCTTTGACCTAAAAAAACCCCAGTGGTTTGGTTTGTGGGTTGAGATGGTCTTCTATCTGTTCTTGAACCACTCGCTGACTGGTTATCCATACCCTGTTGTGGTCTTTGTTCTGTAGTATCTGACTCTGAACTGCTGTTATCGCTAGTTGGTCTGTTTATTCTCGTATTGGGTTGAGTGTATTCATCTGCCCAGGTGTACACTTCGTTGTTCAGGTAGTCGTACATGTCTCTTTGAAATGTTCTTATTTTTCTGGCTTCTAGGTTCTGCTTGTAGCTTACAAGCTTGGTATTTATGTCTGCCAGAATTTCTGTAAAAGATTTGGCGTTAGTTATATCCGTAATTTCTTTTGACAACGCTTCAATTTCTTTTTCAGGTTGTTCAATGTTCCCTGATAATTCTCTGATGGTAAGTAATATCAGATCAAGAGAGCACTTATTCAGGATCTGTTCCCATTTCTCAACAAAATCCTTGCTCTCTTTACACAAAGTGGGACGCAGCGGTATTCTTAACCCTCTTGGAATTCGTTGTACTTTTTAGTATCTGCCAAGTGTAACAGCATGTAGTTTTCTGTTAATAAGCTTTCTGATTGAGTGTTCGAGTTGCTTGATTTTACTCGCTGGGTCATTAGTTGTTTTGGTACATGTTGTGTCTTTGATCAGTCCCAATATGGCATCTGCCTCATCGGCTGTAAAGCCTAATGTTTTCGTCCTCTTATCTGTTAAATTTTCAATATCTTCCTAGGACATTTTAACTCCGGTGTGCTACAACTTAAAAGATTTCCACGGATGCAGAATAGAAAATTGGAGTCGTTTTTAGGTGAGTTAGCACTACCAGTATTAGTCACTTCTTCTTTTAATATTTTGAGTAAATTTAGAAAATTCAGGGTGCAAACCCGCTGTAAAAGGTGCCTGCGTGGAATGGCACTGCGAAAGACAACATAAAAAGACCTTGGCTGTGAAGCCAGCGGTGTGGGCTGCGCTCCTCTATCCACAAATAAGTGGTATCCTTTAATTAATGATCAGTTTTCATCCAAGATATGAAAAATCATCTACTCTGTGTGTTTTTGTCCGATGTAACTGGATTTTATTAAAAGGATTATGAGATTTATATTCTCTGTCTATGCAGGTGCCTATAGGGATGGCCAATGCAAGTGCTGTGTTTACGGCAGCATACTGGGTAAGTCTGATAGGTGCAGAAAAAGAAGAAAATGGGGTGGTGGGGGGACTGTATGGGTACAGATACAGTCCCCAGTGCAAGGGGTGGCCAGGAGGCATTGCAGGAGGGTGGAAGGGTGAGCGGTTACCTGGTCCCAGGGGACAGAGGATGGCCAGGTGCATAGAGCCAAGAGAGAGCAGATTAGCATGGGAGAGGAGGAGCAAAGGCAGAAGCAAAGAGGAAGGTCTTAAGGTGCTTCTGGAACCACAGATGGTTATACTCAGGTTTTAAAGTGGCAGGGAGGCGGTTCCAGAGGGAGGCACCAGCGGAAGACAGAAATCTACCCCCAGCTCGTTTCTTTGAAAAACTACTGACCCTGAGGGAGTTAGAGGTAGAGGAGCAAAGAGCTTGAGAGGGGAGGAATTTGCGGTGGGATAGCTGAAGGTATTTTGGACCGAGGCCCCAGAAAGCCTAGTGGACAAAGCAGAGGGTTTTGAATTTCATCCTTGCATTCACTGGGAGCCGATGAAGAGATTTCAGAGCTGGAGAGATACGATCCCAGGGCTTGAGGCCAAGGACAAGTCTTGTAGTCCTGTTCTGGATTAGTTATAGAGGGCGGAGAGTAGCGGCAGGTAGATTTAGAAAGAGGTGGTTACAATAGTCCAATCTAGAGAGAACCAGAGCCTGGGAGACAATGAGCTTCTGGGGGAAGGAGATGAAAGGCAGAGTACCTCTGAGGAGGTGCAGTAGGAAGTTTGAAGTTTTGTCTTTAAGCCACAAATATGGCTTTGTGTTTTAAAAATCATTTTATGTTCCAAAATGATGAGTTTTTGATCAATTTCTTCCTTACTTGAACCATGTATCTTTTTTAGAATAACCCATGTGAAATTTTTATGATTATGGCCTTTTCCAATGAAATGTTTGACCGTAGGGCCTTGTATAATTTTCTCTTGATCCAACCCCGATGCTCAATTAGACGGGCCTTACGTGTTCTGTTAGTTTTACCTATATAATGCAGCCCACAAGGGCAGGTATTCATGCATACAACATTTTCGCTGTTACAATCACTGTATTACATTTGTTCTGTATACTAATGTCTACTTCTTTAGTCTTAGTCGTTTATTTACACAGGACACATTGCCCACAAGGATAGTGACCAATCACGGGGGGTAAACCCTACAACGCGGTTTGTCTTATCATTCCCTGATGTTTATCGGTTAGATCATTTCTGATCAAGAACAGGTTTGTCCTTGTTATAAACCTTCTTCCATATGTTGGGATAACTTAAAGCATGTGTTGACGAACACAGTCCCAAACTTACCCCTCACATCCTTAGGAGTTTCCTAGGGTACCCTCATTCTAGATGTTTGTCTTGTAATGTATTGGCACTGTCTTCATAGTGCTCTTTCAAACTGCTATTTCTTTTCAGTCTCAGAAACTGGCCAAATGTAAGTTACACTTAATATGATTCACATGGTGACTGGAAAAATATAGCAAGGCATTTGTAGCTGTGATCTTACTGTAAGGTTTCACTCTAGGGACACCTGCCTGATTGAAAATGGTGATATCCAAAAACATGTATTTCTGTATCTTTTATTTCTTGTGTGAACTTCAGAAAAAACATTCTGCTGAATGAGCCACACCATGAACGCATCAGCCTGCACTCTCTTGTCCACCCATACAATGAAAATATCATCACAGTACCGAGACCACTGATGCACATTCTTTTTGTATGGATTGTTTTCTGAGTATACAATAGTTTTCTCAAATATTTCCACATACAAATTTGCTAAATTGCGGGCCATAGCCGCGCCCATCGCAGTCCCTTCTATTTATTGATAAAAATGCATTGAAATTAAAAAAGATTTTTTGCAAGGGCATATTCTGTATACCAGAGGATGAAACTGTTGCTGACAGGATGTACATCTGCTCGTCCCAACAGAACCTCTTCAACAACTTCTAAGGTGGCCCTCTGGGAGATCACAGTGTAGAGGGACTGAATATCCAAACGTGTAAGAAGATGAGCACCCGGGGAGTAAGGGAACCATTCAATCTTATTGAAGGGCTCTCCTACAGAAGTGGTGTGAAGGACAGAAACATGTTGGGTTCTTTTCTGTAGACACATTAATTAGACTATTTTGTTATTTGGTGTCTCATTGTGTTTTTATGTTATGTTCACAGCATAGTATTGTTTAAATGTTATGTTGTGCCCAGATTGTTTTTAGATCAGTGTGGTTTGAGTGTTTTGAATATATTATCAATTTGTATTTTTCTATGAAATAAAATAAAATGTGTATTTTTAGACTAAGACTACTTAGTCCCTATATTTATTTCTGGACCAGGTGTTTTGGGAGAAGCTGCGGGTCACCCCTGTAATTGTTATACATTGCATTTTCCTATCTCCTTTTTTTGGTTATTAGATGGCTTACAAGAGCACCTGAGAAGAAAACAGATGTTCTCTTGCTATACCCAAGCTTCACTTAGAGAGTAGTTCCACAGAATGGAGTAGGGTATGGTCCCTTTTAGCATGTTCGGCCATCCTGTTAATGGTCCACTTAGTGTGGGGCAAAGAAAATGGAAGATTAATACCAAAATACTTTCCATTACATAGTGCCCTATGTAGTTGGTTTGAGATCCATAATGAGCTAGTACATGGAACATTCTATCAAAAATCTGAACGCTAGCCCAGAGTTGATCAAACACTGGCATGGCCAGAAAGCTACAGTGACAAGAGTGCACTCCAGAATAGTTGGTCTATGTAGTTGAGCCTGTCAAACCCAGTTCACTTCAGGAAAAGTGGACTAGACCCAATATGGTTCTGGGCAAGATCAGTGAGTTTATAACTACCTCACTAGTACAAAGACTGCTAGACAGATGCACTGCCTCTTTCATGACAACTGGCTGACACCTCATCACATCAGGTATGACTTAATATTTGCTCCGGTGACTGATGGTGCATCTGAAGAGGAGACTTAATGTCTCCCAGACATGCTACACATTGAAGCCATGAATGGTTCTATAGAGGGGATGAAAATGTCCTCTTACCTGACATAACAGCAATTGCACCAGGGTCGGACTAGGACAAGAAATAGGCCCGGACACCCAAACAAAAAGTTGCCCACCCATCACCTCAGAAATGTGGCCCACCCCTCGCCCCAAAAAAGTGTCCCACCCCAAGCCCCCAAAAAAGTGGCTCTCAAACCATCATCCGTGAATCGCATCAATTCACGACTTAACAGAAAATACTACTTATGGAGGGTTCATGTGTCTGTTACATTACAACACAACTCATAAATAACATAACTTTGCATATATTTCTGTGACAGGGCCCACAGCTCCCTGATTCTCCATCCAGGGCCATAACGAAAAGAAGACCCGGGGCTTCAGCCTCCCCAGTCCCCTCCAATCACCCAGCAACACCCCCACTCATGGTAACTCTGGAAGCTCACCCCAACCAGGTCCCATCAACAAACCTTGCACCCGAAGTGCCCCCGCCAGTGCGTTCCTCAAAGACATCCTCTGAGAGCCAATAGCTCAATTGGAGTTGCAAACATCTACTGGTACAATAAAAATGTCTCAACCAGGTCTTCCCCCAGAGCCACTCGATCCATAGGCATTCTGTGTGACCTGCTCTGAAGTCCTGTCAAAAACAAACACTGACAAACACTGACAAAGCCAACAGCCCTGACCTGTGCACAAGTGCCATTTCTCAGCCACTGCTATTATATGCCCAGGTACTCGCTCGCACCATTTTGCACCTACTACCATCAATGGCCGGTTAATACCACTACGACCGTGCCTGGAAAGTGCCTTGGCCTTGCCTACACAAAAGCCCAAACTGTTGGCATTGCCAATGTCTTAACACAAACACAGAAGTGACCCTTAAATACTCACACTAGTGCCCCTCCCTCACCTCCCACAGTAGTGCCAGAGTGCCTTATAGCTGCACTCACTCGTCCCAGTGATTCTGAGGGGACTCAAAACTTCCCACCTGTGCACAAGTGCCATTTCTCAGCCACTGCTATTATATGCCCAGGTACTCGCTCGCACCATTTTGCACCTACTACCATCAATGGCCGGTTAATACCACTACGACCGTGCCTGGAAAGTGCCTTGGCCTTGCCTACACAAAAGCCCAAACTGTTGGCATTGCCAATGTCTTAACACAAACACAGAAGTGACCCTTAAATACTCACACTAGTGCCCCTCCCTCACCTCCCACAGTAGTGCCAGAGTGCCTTATAGCTGCACTCACTCGTCCCAGTGATTCTGAGGGGACTCAAAACTTCCCACACTCCGCAGTGATTTACAGCAGCTAGGAATATACCAGCGGCCCCAACCCCCCCTGCCTAGCCACCTCCTATCCCCCAAACCCTAAGCTTCCCTCACTGGCATATGAAGGCAGGTATCAGCTGAAGGCTGACTCTCTACCCCAGTGAACTCCTACTGCGAACAAGTGGTTTACAGAAAGGAGCAACATTTATATCTGTCTGGGTGTGCATGCATTCACAGTTTAAAAGGATTAGCACTTGGCCTGTCTGCTGAGAGTGAGACCTGCCTTATACTGACACGTCCCGCTGGCAGATGTTCCATTGCTGCAAGCAATAAACAAATGGGGTGATTTGAGTAGCACACACACCATGCACGGAACTGCTTTTAGGCACTAGTAGACTGATACTATGCATGGGGAAATGTGACTCGCACAGGATCACACAGTTTGGCAAAGCTGAAAACAGAGCGCACACCAGCAGTTTCCAAAGTTGTTAAACCAGTCACTTGCACAGTCTTGCTAGAAATATAGGCAGGTGAACAGCGAGTTCTTAGTGGCGTGTGAAGTTAAGGGATTCTATCGATTTGCAAAGGTTTACAATTAACGCGAATGGATAATTTCAAGTTGAAATGAAAATGATAATAGTTGGGAATTCACATGTATTCTTTGTGGCAGTCCCTAAAATGTGACAGACACCTCTGGCACATACCCATGAGCCAAAGCACCAGATTTATTTGAGCAAACACCCAATTCTATTAATTTAACAGGTCTCGTTTTCACAGGAGTCAGTGGTTTCACATATGTAGCACCCCACAGCAATTTCCAGTGCCAGCTGTGTGAGGGGGTGTCCCCTACCACCCCACAGCTTTCAGGCATTTCACACGCACGCTGAGAAGGACCGAGGCCAGACCCTGGGCTCCTGGGTCCAGGGTCCCTAGGCTGAAGTCTAGACCAGCGCTCAATCAGCTGAGATATAGTGGTGCCCAACAGGGTCGGACTGGGACTAGAAATAGGCCCGGACATAAAAAAAAAAGTGGCCCACCCCTCGCCTCAAAAAAGTGGCCCACCCGGCGCCTCAAAAAAGTGGCCCTCAAACCATCATCCGTGATTCGTGAATCCCGTCAATTCATGACTTTCCGGAAAATTCTGCTTATGGAGGTTTCATGTGTCTGTTACATTACAACACAACTCATGAAATAACATAACTTTGCATACAGGTCTGTGACAGGGTTCACAGCTCTGAGGTGCAGGGGTGGAATTAACACAACCTTTCACCCCTTGACAAAACAGGAAGTGGCATCAAATAGCATTGTTCCTAAGTACACTACGAAAAATATGGTTATGATTTCACTAATGTGATATACATTTCATAAAAGAATGGATCACCATATGTATCATTAATATCTGTGTGTATAGATCCATATTGTCAAATTACTGTGAATGCAAGCAGACGTCCAAGGCCAAATTATAATATGTTATTGTATAGCACTTACGCTTAAGCTCTTTTTTATAGAACAAATATGCATACAATATCACCCAACCTGTGTTGGTACTTTTTAAAATCGACCTCAGAAGGATGAAAGGCGGAGATGGTTCGAACCTGCAACCTGCAGATCACACACTCATCGCAGCAGTGAGCGCTCAACTCACTGAGCTATCATATCGGCTATGGTAAAATCAGCAATTATTCTGTAGTGTGGTGTTGATACCATTAATCTTGTAACTGAGATTTAAGGGCAGACCAGTAAAGTTCATCTGCACGTCTGGTGCAAATTGGGCCGCATGCGCCTGTGTGCATCTACTTTTCAGGGTGCATGCAACAGAGCGCTGGTCGAACCCACATCTCCAGAGGGACAGTATGTCTCACCTGCGGCTCCAAGATTGATAAATTGAGTACCATTATATTGGGTAATAATAACAGGCAATATTACCGTGAAGCATCCAGATGCATGGAATTGCTATTATTACACTGAGCCACAGAGTCTGGGTTCTCGTAACATATCCATTTAAGTATTTTTACAATTCCTCTCCCCTTACACAAGGCGCTTCTAGCTTCCTCTAAATATGTGTGTTTAAACCTCAAAAATGTCTGTCCGTCATCAGACTATATAGTTGGCGCATGACGTGTCCTGATTCTGTTCTGCCCAGCTCCTGACTTTGCTTGCCTGACCACTGGGTTCTGAAATGGTTCTGTAATTCAAAGATGCTAGCACTATTTGCATATTGCATTATATTGCATATAAATACATGCATTTTAAAAGAGCTACAAGTGAAAGCAGACTCTGTGTCATGGCCTCACATGAGCAACTGTGGACCCCTGTGCTGAAGTGAATTTCCCTAAGCAGCGAGCTGGACACAACTTCCTATACAGAGCGAGGACAGGAAATTGGTGAAGGACCTCTTGGTCAAGTGTAGTGCATGTTTGGAGTCACACTTCACTTGTAGGCACATAAGCGCAAGAACACCATATAAAATGCACGTACTTCTGTGTCCATATTGCTGCGAAATTGACATTAAGTGCTGCATAACACACAGGAGGACAGACAAACAAACAATCCTTAATGCATTGCAAAGCATGGGGAGGAGGCAGGTGCCTAATTATAGATGGGCACCCTTCTTGTGCCCACACCCTGGTCACTATACCACCATCAATGGGCACACAGATGACCGCTCCCCTGGATGCCATTTACCCTCGCTGGGCCCGGTACATGAAAATCTATCCGCGGCACGCCCCAACCGCTGCGATCTCCCCTTCCCACTCTTTCTTTCTGGGTGAAGCAAAGGCCGGGCGGAGAAAGAAGTACAAAGGCCTTGCCCCATCACTCAGATCGGAGGAGAACCACCTCCAGCTAAGAAAGGGCCTCATTCGGGACAGCCTTAGGAGAGGAAGAACAGTTGGCAGGTGTCCCCTTGACTGGACTGCGCACCCTGTTGGCTGAATGCTCTCTGCTGCTGCCCCAATTCCTTCAGATATCGTACTTCACTGCCCTTTTGTTTTGCTCTGTTTTATTTCGTCTGTACTTATTGATTTGTTCTGCACTGATCTGCCGACACTTACACATTGCATTACCTGCCCTTTTGAAGCACTTTCCTCTCCCCCTGCACCTGATCCGATTATTTCAAGGTTTTCATGATAACTTCCCACCCTCATCCCTTCCCCCTGCGCTGCTTCTCCCTTGGGGAGCTATGAAATGACTGTTCACATGCAGTGCCTAACAGATAAACTGAAAATCAATAATAAACCAGGATCACCTTCTGGCCCTCCATGTTAGAGTGTAATGTATGTCACTGTGCCACAGCTTAACCACCGCCTCGTGCCTCCCATGCCATAACATCCTGTGTACTCTGGCCTTAAACTACGACGGCAGTTCTTCTTCAAAATATACATGCGTATACAGCAGACGCAAGAATATCGCCAGTTTTAACGGTGCCTCGTACAAATTGCCATTACAATCGTTAACTGGGAGGGTAATCACTAAATGCATCCCAAACTGTAATCCACAGCCTGTCTCCAGTTTCAAAGCACGGCAGCAGAGCAACCCATGTGCCCTCTTTAACCTCGGCAGCAGAGCAACCCCCTTGCCCTCTTTAACCTGGGCAGCAGAGCCACCTCGGTGCCCAGCGTTCTCCCTTGGCAGCTGAATATACTTTGTGCCCAGTTGTACGAGCGGCAATAGGCTAATGTCTGTGCCAACTTCAACCCACAGCAATAGCCTAATTACTGTGCCCAGCTGTAACCCTCGCCAATAAATAATCTCTGTGCCCAATTTTACACTCGGCAATAGGGTAATCTGTGCGTCCATCTGTAACCCTCACAACAAAAAATCTCTTTGCCCATGTGTAATCCTTGGCAGCAGAGCATTCCCTGTGCCCATCTGAACCCTCTCTGCGCTAGAACGTTGTTGCCATTAACCACTACTCACCGGTTTTCATCCTATTCATATTAATACATTTTAACAGGCTGACCAACGTTCATGCCCGGATTATGGACTCGACTGTGTCCTGCCAATCTAGCTGCTCTAGAGATTTTATAATGGGCATTGTAATCGAATGCTGTTATAACTAAGGATAAACATATGAGTCTACTCTTTTGGGCATGGGACCTGGCTGCCCTTTAATCAAAAATCTCATAGAAACTCACAGGTTGAAACAGTCGCAAAAAGAACATCGAAGGAGCCACATGAACCCACTGAGCTTTCTCACCAGACAATGCAGACATTTGCAAGCGAGAGGTTGTAATACAACATTTTTCAAAAGCAGCATACCCCCACGCTGCGGCACCCCTTTAAGCACTTACTGAGCTACTACAAGAATCTCCAACGGGCCCTCCCAGGCGAGCAGTCTGTCTAAATGCCCAGTTAGGCACGGAATCGCCGTCCTCGCCCTGAGAAACACGGTGGACTCTGATTACGCACACAGAAGCTGAACTTTGCTTCATTCCGCCACGCCCTCTCCCTGCCTTCCCCACCTATTCCCAACCCTCCCCCACCCGCAATTTGTTGTTTTGAGAGAGCGCGGTAGGCTGCGTCCTGCCTGGCGCCATGCAGGCGGAGGCGGCCGCGGATGGCTGGCTTACTGACACAACACGGGATAATGGATTGCATTATCAAAGAAAGTTAACACTTTAAGTGTTAAACTTTCTTTGATGAATGCCTCCACCCCGTGCGATGCGCACAGAGAGCCATGATGAGTTCCGGTGCCAAAAAAACTGTGGCGGTGTTCGCCCCACCCAGCACCATCAGGCTGAGAGCAGAGGCAGCTGAGAGTGGAAATGCTAATGGCCACAATTGATTTATTATGTGTGCGTGTGTGCATGACTGATAAATCGGCGGCCCCTAAGTGCTAAATAAAACCGGCCCACATTCCAGTCAGCTCCAATTCTTATCGGCCACAGGCCGATTGGCCGACTGCTCAATCCAACGCTGGTGCCCAACTGGGAAGGCTTGGATCCTGGCCCACAATGCAGCTCACTGCTGCAACTTGTGGTGGGCACTGGCAGCGCTGCAACAGTCACAGAGAGCAGAGTCTGTGTACAAAACTATGGGATGGAGCAGGCCCGGCTGAGGCAGCCCTGCCCAGCCCTGCCGCTCCCTTCCTGTATTTTGTACACAGACTGCTGCTGGCACCATGGTGACGTGGGCCACGGCAGTTGGCCGCAGGCCTGCCGCATGTATCAAAGAAAGGTAACACTTCGGTATTACCTTTCTCTGCATTCGCGGCGGGCTGGCGGCGGCGGGGCTGCAATTGCAAAGGATCTGTAAGTTACTTACTTACAGATCATTTGCAACTTGCATCCGTCCAGCGAGGCAGAGGCCCTGGGTGCCGGTTCCTGACTGGTCCAGGCGTGGGCTTCAGAAACCGGCCCCAGGTCTGTTCGCCATGATTTCGGATCGGCCACGGGCCGATTGGCTGACGGTTTAATCCGACTCTGATAGCCACAATTACATTTCTAGAGGCCTTGAACATAGAAGACAATGGATCTTAGTGTAAATCGTTTCTTGGATATTTTAAGGTATGATTTCATCTTACTCTAACACACTTTGTATGAGTCAAGTTTTTATTTTTCTAAAACCAATATGCCTTACTCAATTTAATTTTTTGCAGTTTATTGAAATGTTATCGTGTATGACCCAATGTTATTATCCAACATTTAATTTCATTTCAGATTTGATGAGAGCATCTAGAGCATTTTTAGTCTAAATGTATTGAATCTCTGTAGCAATTAGCAAAAACTATTTTTGTCAAGTTGATATTATTTCTCGAGTTAAGTGGCTATTATTCCCGTCTTTTTTTGACTGCTGAGTTTTCTTATTTGTATTCTACTAATTACTATTGCTGATCACTGCTCACTTGTTGCAAACACTCAATGTTTATCTTAAAGGTTTAACTTAGTGTTTATCTTAATTATCTAAATCATTTTTTATTTGTATTGTTGAAACATTTTTATGCTTTGTACAGTATTATTAAAATTGAAAGGTTGAATACAATTCCAGTATATCAATAAAAAATAAAAAAAATAAAATAGGAGACAGTAAGCTGGTGAAAATCAGGATTTACCAGAAGGATATTTCCAAGACTTTGGCACAGAGGGTAATTGATCCATCCTATATCCCATGGACTGGCTTTGTGGTGCTGGTTCCTAAAATGTTGAGCAAAACGAAAACTGAATCCCACTTTTGTGTGGCCTTCATAGGGCTCAATTCTGTGACAAAGACAGGTGCAAACCGCATATCACACACAGATGAGCTTATTGACAAGTTAGGTGCTGCCAAATAAACAAATACCTTGGACCTCATCCCTGGGGACTAGCAGTTTGGCCTGACTGACTGACAGAGCAAAGAGGAGGTCAGCATTTTTCACAGCCACTGAGTGTCTCCACCCTTTTACTGTCACAATCTAGGGGTTAAAAATGTCCCTCTCACCTATCAGAGGACGGGAAACCAGATCCTATCTGTTTTAGGAGAATTGAGCAATGCCTTTGTACATGATGTTGCAGTCTTCAGCCACACTTGGAAGAGCGTCTACCCCATATGAATCAGGAGTTACAAGCCATGCAGTATTATGGCTTAACGATCAAGCCCACAAAGGGCCATATCACACAGAGCACTGCAACTTACCTATGACACCAATTGGGAGTTGGTAAAAAGTAGCCTGCACACGAAAAGAGATTAGTGCCCAGGATTAGAACATTCCTATCACTCAGACTCAGGTGAGAGGATTCCTTAGCCTCGCTGGCCATTACCCAATCTTTTATCGAGGAACTTGCGACCTTGCAGAGTTTCACATTGAAGAAAATGCCAAAGAAATTCACTTGGACTCTGGCCTGCCAAACAGATTTCAGGAACCTAAAATATGGTTAATGCAAGAGCCCAGATCTACAGATTCCAGATTATGGACAGGAATTCATTATCCAGAGACATGCTTGTGAATTAGGAATTGGAGCCATTTTGATATAGCTAAAGGCAGAACATGGTCTCTACATTATAATGTGACTGACAAAGAGAGAAATAAACCGGGACACATTCGAGAATGGGGCATTTGTGGTAGTTTAGGGCCATTCATAAATTGAAACCCAGCATTTGTGGGTCTCACTTTACTGCCCAAACAGGACATTGGCCTTGCAGGTATTTAATGGCCATGCAGGGAGAGAATCTAAAGTTGGTTTGTTGAACTCTATCTTCATAACAATTGAATGTGAACATCAAGCATATACCTATATGTCAGTATTACAATCCAGATGAACTCAGTAGATACTTTCAACTCAATGATGAGCCAGACCCTCAAAAGGATGGTCCGCTACAATTGGTGGCTGAGAGGTGTGTATGTGAGGGTGGAATAGCCTGAGAGTTTTGTTTTAATACAACAATGCCGGTATATCTGTCTCAGAAAGAGAGGTCTGCTTATCAGAGCCTCCTTTCCTAATGCTCCATGCTTAAAAGCATATTGGTAGCATCTATGTTGGCCGTGTCTATTGACATCTCCTGGCTGCTGCATAGTAGTTTGATAACATGGCAATACAAAGTGACATGTGCACACCTGCCAACAGAATGCTGGAACCCAAAGCTCTAGCCACTATGATCTTCCAATGAACCATAGAGAGTCCAGATAATAAACTAAATTATATAATTGTATGTTCCTAGAATATAATCCATGTCTTGTTATTAGATGGCACTCACTGACCCCAGAATTATACTGGCCCAATCCCTTAGTTGTCATTTTATTGTCAGCTTGGTTTCTTGGGACTTAGTGAAAGGGTATACAAACAATTGGGGCTTTGTCACCACTGGGCAAAATGTATCACCTTCAAGTAAGACAGAAACTGCCCCAGAGGCAGGCTCTGTCTGGCCAAACAAAATTACGCCAGTGTAGAAATTAACAGAGACTCTTTGGTCTAGTAAGGCAAGAGCAGGGGAAAGAATTAGAAATGCCATGTGTGAAGCATTGTTAGGCAGAATTATATGCAGTACCCTTTGGGCACACCACACACAATTAAGACTACATGTGACAGAACAAATTCACCTTTGGTGCAAGCCTGTGCTACACAGTAACGTGGTAGCAATGGCTGCGCACCCAGACTTATCTGCATAAGAGCAAATGAGCAGTATCAATAGTTACACAAAGGACAGCAATTACTATGATTCAAATAAACACTGACTCAAGGTTTCTGAGTAAAAGAATATACATTTATTTACACATCAGTTGTAAAACATTTCAGTAAAGTAAAGCAGTTGAAAAGTCACACTTTTAATACACCAAACCACTCCCAATAGATTCTGGACAAGTTAAGCTCAATATGAAGTGTGAGCAAAATGGCACTCCAATAATTTAAAAGGGAGGGAAAGTCAAAGTTAGACAAAAATTGAGTAGCACCAACAGGTAAGTAAGCAGAGCAATCTAGAAAGAGGAACTATAGTGATGGAATCAAATCAAAAAGGCTTAGGGCCAAAGTCAATAGGACAAAGTCTTTTGCTCAAGATCACACAGTTCAGGGTAGTTTGCGGTTATCTCTATGCCAAGAGTTCCGGACGGGGTTGGTCGGCAGAAAAGTTAGTTTAAAGTGTAGAGAAGGACAAGCCCTCGTATTGGCGAATGGTTTCACACACCTTCACCGCGGCTGAACGAAACGAACAACCGGTTTCGAACAGTACCTTAAAATGGCAAAGTAGCTGTAGCTGAGGCGGGCGTTCCTGGCAGGTCCTGCAGGCTCACGGTTCCTGAAGCGACTGTCAGACTGACACGAAGTAGGAAGACTGGAGGGTCCTGCACTGCCCAGGGAAGACACCAGCAGCAGAGCAAAGCAACAAATGAAAGGTGTGTTCCTTAAAATGCAAGCAGGGTCCGTTCCTCCTGGCTATCCGGTTCACTGTAGCTTCTCACAACAAATTCGACCAGAGGAGGGAGGCCTGACTTGGAGTTTGGGTGAACAGGTTGGTCCCACCAACTCAAGGGGAGAAGATTCCTTGAAGATCTTCCCTGTCGTTGGAGTATGAAGATTTGAACCTGCAGCAGGGTTTCACCGGGCAGTTCAGTCATTGTAGGGGTCTTCTTCTGTCAGCTCCTCTTTGGTTCTTTCGTTCCAGTGGTGACTCTGCCTTACCAGCCCCAGAGGCCTGCTTTTTATGCAGTTTTCCCCCATTCACACAACCTGGCTGTCAATCACACAGCAGGTTGGCTGTCCCGCCGGGACAGTCACCACAACCAATCAGATCAGAGCGTGACATGGGTCTCCAAGGGGACCCTGTGCAGCGAGTCCTAAACTCCTCCCTCACATCCTGTGCCCCCCAGACATACAGGTGCCTAAGGAGGACTTCTGTGTAGAAGCCTGCAAAAGGGCAGTAAACAAAGTAACCAAACCTGGTTTGGCATGCAGAGTAAAACACGAGAAAGACATTTTCAAAAAGAAATAGCGAATAAACCCAGCCGGAACCGTATAAAACATATATGGTTAGCGGGTTTAAGTTCGAGGCTACCAAAATAGCCTAAAACAATACCACGGTTATTTAAGATAACCACGGTAGGAAAAATAGGGTAGTTACCACTGCCACCAGCCGAGACTTAATGAAAACGGAGTGAAAGAATGCTCCAAGAGAAACAGACAGAAAGGGATAACTATTAACCCTTTCCAGTACTCTATGTAAGATAGTTTGCACTGCGTCTGTGGATTGTAAAGAGACTAATAAAGTCAATGGCAACTTTACATGTTCTGGGAGACAGTAGTCAGTCCCAGAAAATGGAGTCTGAGTTGGGAAGTCTAAAAGACAACCCTGTGTCACTGCACTGAAGGTGCTTTATAAAACACAGTACAAAGATGATGCCTGTGGAGTAGGTGAGGCTCCACAGTTTATGAAAACAAGAAAATGTTAAACACACACAGCAAAACACATGTACGAGTGGGAAAAAAGGCTCACACTCTTGCCAGTTGAGAAAAATAAATCCTAGAAATCCAACAAAGCTGCTTAGGGACTTAGTAGGTAAGGGAAATTAGCTATTCCGGAGAATTCCCCCTAACAAGCAACAGTACATTAGAAGGGTCCAATAATCCTGGATTCTCCCAGGCTCCCAAACTTCCTGTACTCAGTGCCCACTTCCTGCAGACAAAGCACTCTGGACATGACTTAATTAGGTAGAATACTCTAAAGCAGCAGCCATAAATTGACCCCTTATAATTCATTAAAAAGGGGCTAATACAATATAGAGGATTGCCTATTCAAGGGGTAAGAGCTATATTAATAACTAAATATAATCTGTGTCTGGTTATGAGATGGCACTCACTGAGACTTCAAAATTGTACTGGCCCAAACCTTTTGTTGTCATTTTATTGTCAGCTTAGTTTCGAGTGACCTTCCTGACAGGGCTTACTTTGTATTATATTTCTAGACTCAGTTTCACCAAAAACAAATAATTGAGGCTTTGTCATCCCTGGGTAAAAAGTATCACCTTCAAGTAGGATGAAAACTGCCCCACAGGGCAGGGAGCGGTCCAGTGCTTCAAACAGCAGGCTCTGTCTAGCCAAAGGAAATCACACCAAGGTAGACATTAACAGAGACTCTTTGATCTAGTAAGGCAAGATGCAGGGACAGAATTAGAAATGGCATGTGTGAAGCATCAGTAAATAGAAGGGTCCAATAATCTTGGATTCTCCCAGGTTGCCAAACTTCCTGTACTCAGTCCCCACTTCCTGTAGACAAAGCACTCTGGACGTGGCATAACTACTCAGAAGACTCTCAAACTGCATCATAAATTGACCACTTGTAGTTAATTAAAAAGGGACCACCACAGAATAGAAGAGTGCCTATTCAAGGGGTAAAAGCAACTCCCTGTCGGACCATCTTTGGACTATTCAAGAACAAGGATTATGAATGGAGCATTTTGGGGGTACAGTCTGCTGCAAAGTCTTCTTCCATAGAGGATGAAGGAAAGACCCTCATTAGAAGGACAAACCTTGTTAGACACGTTATGAATTCCATATCATATCATTTAATTTTCTCTCAATCATTCCGGAGGAATATTTGCCGTGATATAAGGCCAAATGCAGCTAAGACCTATGGTAAACCAGGAACTTTCTCAGTGGAGGTGATAGAAGCCTGCAAGTGCTCTCTAAAGACCTTCTTGGATTGGAAGTGCAAAACAAAGTTGTAACCTTTCCCCTTGACACCCTGGACAGGGTTCCCCTGCAGCCAGAAGTCAGCAAATAGTTATGGACCCTCTTTTCCAGGTTCAATCCATGTGTGTGCTAGCTTGAGCCAATACTACACATGGAATCCATGAAATGCTCGTGCGCCAGCCATTTTTTAGCTAATTTCCATAGGCCATGCATCGCATCACTGAATCTCTTTGAGCGGACTCAGCCAATTTGGGATGCCAACTCGACCCATCACCTACCTGGTTTGTTCCCCTCGTTCTATCCAATCACCACTTCACGGCTACACTATTTCATTGGACTGTCTCAAGCCAACTCGACTGTCTTCAGGCCTGCAATCCATTGTAGAAAACTCACATTAAAAGTCTCATGCCAAAGTGACACACTTTAAGTGTCTAGATGCCTGTCTCAACTTTGTTGTGACACAAGTACAGGGTATTTGAAGTGTTTCTGTCATCCTGGCCTGCCTTTAGAATGCCCTAATGAATACTAAAAATCTACTCTTTATAGTTTAAAAGACCTCTCATTCATCTTGACATCTTTACAGTGCCCTTTTCATTATAAGTGTGCATATTCTGTGTCTTCTTTTACGGTAGTAGGTTATCTTTTTTTGGTTAGTTTATGTTTTTTTGCTAGTGTGCTTGAAGCATTCATTTAATTAAATTATCCTATTTTTATGGAACTTTCGTTGGACATTATTTTATTTTCGTACCAGAGTATTGTTGTTATTTGCTCTCTCTTTTTCTGTGATAGCTTAAATCCATAATGAAGACTATAGTCTGAAATTGGCTCATGCTACCTTAAAGAGGTGAAGCAGTTGTAACCGTCAGGCTTTGCCTGTTTCAATTTAATGGTATGCATCACTGATGGTTTAGTAGTAGTGTGGGGCTAAGTAGGAGTTGTATCCATTAGAGAGCATTCCATAATAGTTTTGACAGTCTTGCGGTTGGAGCATGCTAAACATGCTTCAAGAGTTAAGAGAGATCAGATTTAACACAACAAAACCCTTCAAATTCAGTAGATGTGAGAACTGATGGCCATCTTAACTTGGTGTCCCCCATAGATGTCACCTATAATGTAATTTACTATGTCATTGTAAATCCCTTCTGTTACATTATGTATGTGTTCATAGGCTTTTCAATGGGAAGACACCACTGAACATGTTACACCAAAATTGTTTTCCCAAAGACCCATTTCCCTCTGCCTAGAAGATGTGATCACTGCAGGTGTAAAATATATATTTTTTCACTCCCTATTGTCGGAACGCTGATTGTCATGATATTCTCAAGATAACTCCCCCCCATCCTCACAGGAACTGAACATGTGCTCCTCTCCTCTTTTCCTGGTCCCCCAACTACCCTCCATTGCTTTTTACCTCCCAAACACTCTCTCATTACCCCCTTATCACTCTTCTGTTTGTGGGCTGCAGTTTCTTTTCAGAGTGTGTCTTGTGGCGTTGCCGCTCTAATCTTGTGAGAATCACCTGCTATTCCCCAGATTAGCCAGAAAAAACGTGAGAAATAAAAAGTCTTCCATGTGCTAACAGGGACTCACAATGCATCCCCTCATCTTGTTTTTGTCCCCCCTCATTCCCTCAATTGCTTTTTTGCTCCCAGACTCTTTGTGCCCACTACTCCTTATCACTCTACGTTTTGTCTTAAGCTAAAAATGGTCAACCTGTAACTGTTACATTCACCTGGTCTCTGCGGGGATGCAGGGGCACGGTTGCAGCCCTCCCTGGAAGTGGATCACCCTTGTCAGGCTTCTTCCCCTGCACATTTGCTGTGGGCTGTGACAATTGGTGACACTGCTCCTGCGTGGATGTATGAGATTATGAGAATGCTGCTATGTGACTGCGGTCTCCCTCAAACCCTTGTTCCCAAAGTGTGGTGAGCATGCGCCGACCCATGGCGGTCGGGAGATGGATGGAGAATGCCAGAGACAACGATGATGCGTACCGATGAAAGCTGGTTCCAAGGTAAGTGCTGGCTGAGGCTGGTACCTGGAAACAAAGGTAAGATGCTGAGGCTGGCAGCTGGAAACAAGGTAAGATGCGCTCAGGCGACGGCGAGCGTTACGCTGCCATCAGTGCAGAATAACGCGAAGCGCTTGCATGAAGGCTGGGCGGGCTTATGTAGTCTAGCTCTGGCCACGCCCATTAGCCTCGGCTGAACGGCCTCACCCTGCCATTCCTAAAGGATGCTGCACATATAATCCAGCTTCCCCCAGCGGCCACGCCCGAATAAATGCATGTGGAGGTTCTTGCAGGGAAAATAAAGTACTTTGCACAAAATAAAGTGTGTCCGTTTTTTATTTGTTCATGAGCCTATGGTGCCAAAGGTGCCAGGACTGAGTCCAGCTGGACTCCCTATGTTGTATTGTCCCAAAGGGACAATTAAAAGTTGTGTCACCCCTTTTCCTCATCCCCTGATGGTGCAGGGTCCGTGTTTCAGGCCCCTCTGAGGGGTGTTCTTTCTCCTGGTCCTAGCTTGGTGGGATTGTCATGATGGAATTGTGTGATCAGTCACGGTGCATGGATGAATTCACTGAGTTCCAAGGTACGATCTTGAGGTCCATAACCTTTCCAGTCTATAAGATAATACAATTTAGATTGCACTATCTTGGAATCCAGAATAGCCTTAATCTCATATTCCGGTTCTCCTTCTATGATGTCGGGTTTGGGTGGTGCTTCAATCCGAGTTCCTGGTTTCATTGGTTTCAGTAGTGAAACATGGAATGCCGGATGGATTTGCATGTAAGTTGGTAGTTCCAATTTCATGGCAGCAGTGTTTATCAGGGCCTTGATGGGATAAGGCCCCAGGTACCTGGGACAGAAGGCTAGTGGCCTTTCAGGAGAATGGTTTTGGAGGCTAACCAAACCTTGTCTCTGACCTGATAATATGGGGCATCCCTTTGTTGTCGGTCTGCAAAGTATTTCTGCTTCTCTTTAGCTCTGGTCAAATGTTCAGCTGCTTCTTGAAGAATCTGAGTGATGGTTTTATGTAAGGTTGTCACTGCTGGCATTTCCAATTCGTCAAGTGAATCAAAAACGGATTGAGGATGTCGACCATGCACCGTGTAGAATGGAGTCTGTCCGGTGCTAGTGTGAATGGAATTGTTGTAGGCATATTCGGTCATATTCGGTCAAGTATGTCTTTCCAGGATTCCTCAGTTTGTTGCAACATTCACATTAGATATTTCTGGTTGGTCTGTTCAGTTTGGCCATTGGTTTAAGGATAGTGACTAGTGGATATCCAGAGGTCGATTTTGGCTATCTTGCAGAATCTCCTCCAGAGTGCCGAGACAAACTGGGTTCCTCGATCTGATATTATTACTAATGGGAACCCGTGTAATCTAACAATCTGTTCCAAAAACATGGTGGTGAGGGCAGAAGCAGTGGGGAGTCCTTTTAATGGGATAAAATGGGCCATTTTGGAGAACAAGTCCACAACAACTAAGATGGTGTTGAATTCATTGCAGGGAGGAAGATCTGTGATAAAGTCCATTGACAACATATGCTACAGTTCTGGTGGTACCGTCAATGGATGCAGTAAACTGGCTAGGTTTAGTTATTGAAATTTGTGTTGTGCGCAGACACCACATGTTGCGATAAATTGGGCAATGTCTTTTCTCCAAGTTGGCCACCAATAACTCTTTTGTATTTTAGCTTGAGTCGTGCAATCCCTGGATGTCCTTCCACTATGGAATCATGATAGTTTGCTATTATTTGATCTTGCAGTTTTTTGTGCTGAACGTATAGCCTCCCTTGAAAGTATGGTAGATCATTTTCAATGGTGTATCTCCTCTAGATAGCCATTCCTGTTGTGTTGCTTAATTCATCTGAAAACCGGAGATCGGTTTTCAAGTCGTCCAAACAGGTGGTTGTGTCAATCTTGTTTTGGATTCGTTCCTCAGGAATGATGGCCACGGGCTCAGACGTGGTAAACACTTCTTTGCCCTCACTCATGCGTAACAGAGCGTCTGCTTTCCCATTGCATCCGGGTCTGTAGGTCATGATAAAATCGTATTCCGCAAAGAAAAGAGCCCAACAAAGTTGGTGTGAGGATTGGGCTTTGGCGGTCTTCACGTATTGCAGATTGCGGTGATCCGTGATGACAGTGACTGTATGTCTAGTTCCAAGAAGGTAGTGTCTTCATGCTTTGAAGGCTTCCTTAGTTGCTAGCAGTTCTTGGTTTGTGATCACATAGTTCAACTCTGGCACAGAACACCTATGGGACCAGAATGCTATGGGATGTAATTGTCCTGTTTCGGGGTCCTTTGTGACAATACCACCCCCATGGCTACGTTGGAGGCATCTATTTTGACCACGTACGGCAGGCCGGTCAAGGGTGTTGAAGAACTGATGATGTGGTGAAAGTAAGTTTCAGCTCCTGGAAGGCTTTCTCTGCTTCTGGAGACCAAAGGAATTTCTTGTTTTTTCTCAGCAGGGAGGTAATTGGATGTACTATCTGCGAAAACCTAGGAATAAACCGACGATAGAAATTGGTGAATCCAAGCACACATTGTACTCCTTTTGTGGATGTTGGTGATGGCCATGGAAGGATAGCATCCACCTTGCGTGTGTCCATGTGTACTCCTCGTGGTGTGAGCATAAAGCCCAAAAACTCAACTTCTGTTACATGGAAGAAACACTTTTCTAACTTGGCAAACAGCAGATGCTGTCAAAGCTTTTCCAATACTGCTCGTACATGGCCGACATGGTCCTCCTTGGAAGCTGAGTAAATGAGAATGTCATCAATGTAGACAAGTGCGCAAATGTCCAACAATTCACAAAGCACATCGTTCATAAAAAATTTGAACGCCGCTGGGGCATTTCATAACCCAAAGTGTATAATCTGGTATTTGAAAAGACCATACTGTGTATGGAACGCTGTCTTCCACTCATCCCCCTTTTTAACTCTTACAAGATGATAGGCTCCTCATATATGAAGTTTTGTGTAAACTTGAGCATTCTTTACCTGATCCAAAGCTCCGGGATAAGTGGCAGTGGATATCTGTTTTTTACCGTGATCTGGTTAAGCGCTCTATAGTCAATACAAGTTCTTATGTCGCCCTCTTTTCAGATACAAAAAAGAGAGCGGAGGAGGCAGGGGACTTGGACGAGGCGGATAAATCTGTTAGCTAGATACTGATCCAAGTACATTTTTAGATGCTGGTTTTCCTGATCCGTTAGGATGTAAATCTGACTGCAGGGGATATGGGTTCAGGGCACCAGATCAATTGGGCAATTGTAAGGCCTTTGCAGAGGCAGGATGTTCGCTTGCTCCTTCTGAAAAACATCCTGGTAATCCAGATATTCAGGTGGTAAAGAACCAGTGAGTCCCAGAATGTCTTTAGTCTTTCGTTTCAGGTTGTCCACATTTTTAATGTAACAGGTGTTAGCACACTCTTGATGAAAGGTCAGAACTCGTTTTTGCCAGTCGATCCTAGGGTTGTAGGTTTCCAGCCAAGGCATTCCTAATAATATCTGAAACTGAGGAGCACCAATGAGATCGAAGGTAATGTCTTCTTGATGACTGTCCTGACACATAAGCATGACTTTTTCGGTATATTGCGTCACTGGCCCAGACGATAACATAGAACCATCCACTGATGTGATGTTTTCCAATTTCAGCTTTTGCCAGAGAGGAAGGCCTATTCGTGCAGACAGATCTTGGTCAATATAATTTCCCACAGCTCAGCTATCAAAGTATGACTCCAAGGTATGTATCTTTTACGGTTGTTTGTGGTTAACCAAAAGTACTGAGGTGACTAGATGTGAGGTCTTTATAGATTCCTTCTTTTCGCTCAATAAGTGGTCCCCTACACTTGCCGGGCATTGGAGTTTCCCGAATCTTGTTCTTTTTCCTCGTCGCCTTTGTCCGTTGCTCCAACCAATTTCTTGGGTGGTTTCAGCGGGCATTTTTGGAGGAAGTGTTCCGTTCTCCCGCAGTATAAGCAGAGCTGTTGTTGCCTCCTTTTCTCCCTTTCTGCCTTGGTGATTGGACTCCGTAATCCACTGATCTGCATTGGTTCAGTTTGTTTGTGGGATTTGGCTTGATTGTCCCGGGGTCGCATATAGGCCAACCTCCCTTCAGCTCTTGTGCGGTCCATTTTTCGATTCTGCAATCTGTGATCGAGCTGCACAGCCAAGTTGATGTAGTCTGCACATCCCTCTGGGGGATTTACCACTAGGGGCAAGAACATCCTTAAGTTCCCCACGCAACCCTCGATAAAAGACCGTAGTCCTCTTTTCTTCTGGCCAGTTTGTCTGTGCTACGAGACGATTGAAGGATGCAATGTAGGTCAATAGGTCTTGGTTTCCCTGTCTGCGTGACAACAATTCAGTGTCCAATTTCTCCATCTCCCGCTGAAATTCCCCAAAGTCTCGAAGTAGCAGATCATCCTAGTTTACTAACAGTATCGACAAGTCCGCTGCGCTGCCTCCTAAATATGAGAGTACAAATGCAACTCTGGCTTGATCGTTAGGAAAATCCCCAGGCCGGCACAAAAAATTAAGGCGACATTGGTTCATGAATATAGCATACTTATTAGGGTCACCTGTGAAACGTTTGGGCGGGGCCAGTGGCACTACACCTGGAAGAACCACTTGAACTGGTGTTGATGGGTGTGGCATGGAAGGCTGGGCAAGTCCAGGTAGTGGGACCTGACCTGCGTGGGCCTTAAGCATTTGTCTTGCCAAGTCGTCAGTTTGTTCTCGAGCTACAATAAGATCGCTTCTTAAAGCATTGGTTTCCTGTCTGGAGACATGGACTTCAGCCCGTAATTCCCCCAATAGTTGGTCCAACTGGTCTGTTTCCGAGGTTTCCAAAACGCCCAGGCAGATATTCCTTAAGGCTTTGCGTTCTGTTACGCACACCTGGTCTCTGCTGGGACATAGGGGCATGGTTGCAGCCCTCCCTGGAAGTGGATCACCCTTGTCAGGCTTCTTCCCCTGCACATATGCTGTGGGCTGCGACAATTGGTGACACTGCTCCTGCATGGATATATGAGTTTGTGAGAATGCTGCTATGTGACTGCTGTCTCCCTCAAACCCTTCTTCCCAAAGTGTGGTGAGCATGCACCAACCCATATAGTCTCACCTGTTGATTAATGATGATGAGCTCTCCATCCTGCTTCTCACTGCAGGGGTGCTGCTTGATGGACCGATGGACCGAGTTCCTTCACTGGCCCATTGTACGTGGCAGCCCAGACCGGCTGTGGCTCAACCACTCCTGATGGTAAATGTCTCATGGCTTTAAAATATTGTGACGTTGATTCCTGATTATTGTCCGTATCTTTTAATGATGTCCTTCCTCTGCTTTCTTGCAACAGGTGAAATGCGGCTCTGCGATAGTTACAGTGCACAAAGCAAGGCCAAATTGGAAGAGAACAGAGTCCACGATGCTCCGACAGAAGGTGAGTGTTGGTTTAAGGTTGAGCGTGAAGATTTGTCAGAAGCGCAACCTTAAACGTTATGTCTTAGCAAATTCTAACCTTGTCTTTATCTTTTTCTCTTGCAGACACCGTCTTCAGATGAATTGCCCGCCGTACCACAATGTCGGGGTTGGAGCGCTGCTTTCCGGAGGTCTGGAGATGGATGAAGAATGCCAGAGACAACAACGATGCGTGCCGATGAAAATTGGTTCCAAGGTATGTGCTGAGGCTGGTAGCTGGAAACAAAGGTAAAATGCTGAGGCTAGTAGCTGGAAAAAAGGTAAGATGCTGAGGCTGGTAGCTGGAAACAAGGTAAGATGCTCTCAGGCGGCGGTGAGCGTTATGCTGCCATCAGTGCAGAATAACGCGAAGCGCTTGCATGAAGCCTGGGCATGCTTATATAGTCTAGCTCTGGCCACGCCCATTAGCTTCGGCTCACTAGCCCCACCCTGCCACCCCTAAAGGATGCTGCACGTGTAATCCAGCGGCCATGCCCGAATAAACTAGGGTGGAGGTTCTCCCAGGGAAAATAAAGTACTTTGCAGAAAATAAAGTGTGTCCGTTTTATATTTGGTCATGAGCCTGGTGCCAAAGGCACCAGGACTGAGTCCATCTGGGCTCCCTATCATGCATTGTTCCAAAGGGACAATTCAAAGTTGTGTCACCCTTGCCCTCCCCTCATGGTGCGGGGTCTGTGTTTCCGGGACGGTGGCCATGACAGTAACTTGATCCCCAGCTCACCTCTAACTCCACAACCACACATGATGTCTTCTTATCCGCTTCCCACCTCTAGCCTGATGCAATTCCATCATTTTTCCTTCTCCAAATAGCATTTTAAGCACTTTTCATTTTTGACTTTGCCATATATTATCGCAGAAATGGCTTGCATTGAGCAAAATAAATGGTGAATTTTCTTTTCTGAAAAGTCTTGTAGTCTCTTTGCTGAAAAGAACCATGGGTAGCATATAAAAGCTTTTGGCAGCTAATTTGGTGGATATTTTAAAAATGACTGGACAGATTAATAATATTAAATAATTTTAAATTATTCATAATATTAAATAATATTTACTGTGGACCTAGGAGCCGGCAGGCGAATCTGGAACCCTGCAAAGGCCCACTGATAAGGCCCATTGTGAATTCCCTGTCTGGCCCCACACTCCATTGGGCTAGCTCCACCAAGGATCAGAGGAATAGCCACAAGGCCAGCAGCAGTAAGAAGCAAGTGAAACATGAAAAGAAGCGAGACTCCTCGCGTTCATCTGGAAATCAGGTAAGCCTTGAATGGCTTAGATCAATCCTGCTGCAATTTAAAAAGGAAATGCCTGCTACAGGTACCGAATATTTGAACAACATTATTAGTAATGCTCTGGAAAGCCTTTTGAAAATGGCAGCCAAATTATCAACGGAAAAGGCACCCAAATTGCCTTTTGCCAAAAGCCCGCCTTCAACCTTCTCTGATTGGAGGATGGACAATAATATCTACTCTGGACCTAGGAGCCTGTAGGCGAAGTCGGCCCCCTGCAAAGGCCCAATGATGAGGCCCATTGTGTGTTCCCCTGTCTGGTCCTGTATGGCTGCTGTAGGCCACCCATTGGTAAACGTCTATAACAGGTATGTGAAGAAAAATCGTGTGGTATGACCTACAAGATGTGCGCTTAGGTTTGTGTTTTTAAAAGCTGGTAAGCATGCTGTGTTTCTAAATATACAGAGGCAATACCCTTAGCCTACCCTATTGAAACTAAATCAACATGTAACTTAGTTAACACACTTGCTCCAAATGTATACAGTAAAACAATATTCAAGTCTCTAGTAGCACAAGCAAATAAACGCAAATATTAAAAGTTTGGTAAATGTACAAATACAATTGTTTTTTTCACAGAAGACTGATTTGAACTTCAAACAGTCCAGCAGTTACAGCTTAACTTCAAAGTAGTCATAAAATAGCATCAGAGTCTTCAAAATAGTCTTGAAATTACAAATTGCAGCCAACACGTGTTTCGACACTCGGTCTTCCTCAAGGCTGCCATTGAACCATGTACACATTCAACACATAGATAGAGAAAGGAATATTTAACAGAACATATATAAAAGAATAGAAAATGAAACACATTATGTCAAAAAGAAAACAAACAAATTCATATATCAAAAGGAACAAGTACATACCAAATTTGGAAAGTGAGGTCCACAACGGGAAGCAGGATCAAGGTTAAAATTAAAGAGAAGGACAACAAATGAGTGTGTCTCAATAGTCAAAAACCATTAATTAAGCACATGTTTAGGCAAAGGATCCATATGGTGAATTGTGACCACATCATTGCCACAGGTAAGTACCAAAGCGAGTGGGGGGGTGGTTAGGTGTGGTACCTAGGGCAACCAAACATGCAAAATCTAATTCCATGTGGCAGGTGAGTGCATCACAAAATGTGCTTGTAACCAATACATGCTAAGAATCTGAGTGTCATTATTTAAAACCATTCTCAAATGCGTACTAGTGATTTGATGAGTATGATACTCTGACTAGTACTCATTTAAGGTGCATGGTGAATTTTATTTGGACTCACCATTGACCGGTTGAGTTTTAACCGATCAAAAACCGAGGTGTAAAAGAAACTTTGAAGAAATTTCTTAAAAGAAAATGAAGTCAAGTAATAGTATACTTGATTAAAAATGCATTACCGACACTTACCCGAAAATTGAATAAAATTATGTATCGATTGCGAACGATCCGGCACCCAATATTAGGTACATACTAGCTGGAATAATATAATGTATAGCTTAACAGATAATGCTTGTGAATGAAATGCCCTAGCAGTCTGGGTGATTAAAGGCAAATGGCCCTTACCTCCTAATTCAGTGCATGCAATCACTGGAGATTGGAGAGGAGATTCATGCTTCATATATAACAGCAACAAAACAGGTATTCAAAATGTATGATTTACAAGGTTTAAGAAGAGAAAGAAACAGTCATGTGGGAAAAGGCTGTGCCTCATACATTTTCTCACCATTATGTCCCTGGGCGTCCTGTTCGGAAACTGCACTGTTGGTAACGTCTGGTATGCAACACGAAAACCTGTTGTTAACTTTTCTGTTTTGATCTATGACCCACAATCTACTAAACTCTAACACCATCCATCATACCCACTTCCGAATATCCACTAATCGGACTGTTTGTATGAACCCCGTGCCTCTGGCCTATGGAACATTCACCCCGCAAATGCTAAATCTTACAGTGTGCTTCTACGGATCAGTGCCTTGTCTGGCTACAACGGATTCAGGAGGCTTACTTCACGTACCCGCACCTGTGGCCCGCATGCCTCAAAGCCATTGCCTAACAGGGCTATGAAAGCCTGTCTATGCTCATGGAGCTCTTTATCCCTCACGCACTCCATGCGCGCAGAAGTGCATGTCAGTCTACCACATTCCGATAATATCCTCAGGCGCTGCACTCTTGCGCCAAATGTCCAGCACTACTTCAACTACATTCCAAATGTGGATGGTACAGATACTCAACGGTCTGATAGGCACCACAGACAAAACCATGATCTACCCTTCAGGGGCTCCAGCTTATCGGTTGGTCCCAAACTGATATCACCGTCTCCCACATTCCTCAACCTCCATTATGCCACCACGTCAGATCGTGTAACCGCACCAGCAACTCCAACAATGCTGGGGAGCAGTGCCACCTCAACAAATTACCCAAACATGGCTTTCAATACCTCTACTGGTGCCCCCCATCAGCACTGGACAGGTTGGTCACTGTACCTCCTACTACACAAGCGAACATTACCACTGCATGCAGACCGCCTATGGTAAACATTACAATCTCAATAGAGATAAATAGTACAACTCTAACAAGGCCCTGCCATCATATGATACCAACATCTTAAAATGCAAATATGTCAAATCATACTACTCCATCACCAGCAAATGTGTCAGTGTTGGTTTATTGTGCTTCTTTGTTAGCACCATCAGTGTTGCCACCTATGGTCCCTGTGCCAGCACTATCAATGTTTCCAGCTAAGGCTTCAGTGTTGCCATATTATGCTTCTTTGTTAGCATCATCAATGTTGCCACCTAAGGTTCCCATCTTAGCACACTCAGTGATGCCATGCAATGCCTCAGTGCTAGTACCTGTGCCAGATAGACTAACCCATGCATTACTCTGAACAACGCCCGCTTACCCGCCAAACTAACCAATCTGAATGCAAAGGAAACAGATATTGTCACCATAGTAAAACTAATAACAAGGCCCCACTGCCATTCCAAATCGGCCAAAGAAAAAGCTAAACCATCAGACAGTTTCACCACCCCTTCACCAATATTGCTACCTAACCGCTCAAGACCAGACTACTGCACCAAACAGCACTGTCACCATAGATCTCTCAAGTATGAAAGTCTGCTTAGACACAATGGCTTCAACAACTATGCCACTCAATGGAGCCTTAATCAGCACCAGGTCACTTATAGCACACACACTTGACATTTCAAAACGAATAGCCAAGAATATGCTCGACCTAATTGCCACCACAGAAACTTGGTTGCATGCAGCTGCAGGACCCACCCTCTCTTTAGCCATGCCTGACAAATTCACCTTCCTAAGGAAAGACAGAGTAGATGCCAAATGGGGTGGAGAAGCAATCATAGCTAAAAAATCCCTCTCACTTAGAGAATCTAAAAACTATACCTTGCAATCAGGGGAACTCATCTCTACTAAACTGACCTCTCCAACAATGCCACTATAACCTTACATCTAATCTACAAACCACCAGGCCCGATCCAACCTCATCATTCGAGATGTATATCTCACTACCCCTTTCAACAGACACCAAACCTTCATCTAAATTTGTGCTCCTAGACGACTTAAACTTAGGATTCAATGACCCTTCAGACGTAAACGCCACCACACTTACAAACACCATTGAAGCTCTCTGCTTCATACAATGAACAACTAGCCTGAGTCACACCAAGGTTAGTACCCTAGACTGGTTAGCAGACCTTAACTGCAACATAGATATCCTCTCTAATGAGCCTTGCCATGGTCAGACCACAGCATCATCTCATTTGCTATACCAAGGATCATTCAACTGAAAGCCTCACCATCAATTGCTCCTGCGACTCTCTCCAGAAATATTCAAAATATCTCTGCTGACAGTTTACTCCCATTTTGGAAAACGCTCACAATCTATAAACCCTAAAGAATGACCCGACCTTCATGGTTGACCTATATAACCAAACCCTTCTACTAGCGATGAATAAAATCACACCTTTGACTAATGGAAAACTAAAGCCTCTGGCCCACCTAAATCCATGCTTGACCCCGAGAATCAAATCACTTTGATCATCTAAGAGAACTGCAAAAAGTCTTTGGAAAAAGGACCCTTCACTGCTGACTAAAGATAACTTCCCCTCTGTTGTGAAGTCCTACAAAGAAGCCATACTTTTAGCCAAAAGTTCTATCCTCAAAAATAATTGTGAATGCCAATTCAGGCACCCATGAGCCATGTTACAGGGACTCGAATCCCCAGCCCCACTGCCTGCCAACTTCTCCAAAGATCTTGTGTGCTGCACCAACATACATAATGCCTTGCTCATGAAAATCTCGGTTCTCCAGAACAAAATCTCAGAGAAGAAAAATAAAGTAAATGTCCACTGAAAGCCTATTGGCCTCACTCAAACTGAATCCCGCTCTAAGCACCTCACAGGTCCTGCAGTTTGGGTTCATCCCAGTCTCAGATCTAGAAATAATCAAACTCATCCAAGGGCTAAAATCATCCAGATGCCAAGGAGACATTTGCACAGCCCAAATCATCACACACTGCACCCTATAACTGTCATCCAGCATTGCCTCCCTCAGCAATGTATCATTTGCCTCCAGCACTGCCCCTGCAAATCTTAAAGAAGCTTGGGTACTTCCACCCCTCAAGGAACCCACCTTAGACACCAACACACCCACCAACTACAGCCCATTCACTATCATCCATTTCATACTTAAAAACTTGGATAGAGCAGCCTATCTACAAATCCAGAAGCACCGTGAATGAGAATAACCTCCTTGGCTTGTGCCATTCCGTATTCCGCCCTGGCCATGGCACGGAATCAGCTCTTATAGACTTAAGAATACAAATAGACAAATTCCAAGATAAGGGTAAACTTCTCCTCCTACTGGACTTGTCAGCAGCATTTCATCTGGTAGATCATAAAATCCTATGACTACATCTTTCGTCAGCTGGACTTTTCTCTCCGAAAGCCACAGCTTGGGGCTCATCATTCCTCTTTAATAGAACAATTAGAGTGTTCTCATCTAACACTTTGGTCCTCCCAGCCCTGGTCGCCTGTGGAGACCCCCAAGGTTCCTGTGCCCCCCCGACCCATTAAAACATTTTTACAAAACCACTCTTCGACGTTTTAGATTCCTTGGGTATCACCTACACAACTTATTCAGACGATACCCAAATCCTCATTCCAATATCAGGCCCCTACATCCTAGATACAAACACTCCAGGCAGGATTTACCAAACCATTCAGGCCTGGATGACCAAACATTCACTATGCTTGAATGAGGACAAGACTGAGTTGCTCTTGGTCAGTACTCATTTTCTACTAAAAAAACAAGGCAAAGCATAGAACTCCTTCATCATTTATGGCAACACCATCACAGTCCCCAAACAAGTAAAAACCTTTGTGGTGTACCTAGACACCCCACTATCCCTAACTAGGTAAATGGCATTCCCTCAACAGCAGTATATAATACAAAATTAATCACTGCCAGCAGACACTTCCTCTCCACCAAGAGTTGTGTCACCTTACCAAGTGTACTGATGGTTTCAAAATTGGACTACTGCAATGCACTTCGCAGGAACTAATACCTCTAATATTAGACAACTTCAGGTTTTACAGAAACATGCTCTTAGAGCAGCATTAAACATTTCCAAGAAAGACCATATCTCCCCAGCCAGAAGGAACTTACACTGACTTCCAATGCGAGAATGCATTCTATTCAAAACTCTGTCCATAACACACAGATGCCTCCCCAACACTGTGCCCATATCCCTCACTAGAACATTCACAAAGCCACAATATTCTAGACAACACAGTTCACTCAGGCCCACCTCCTTTTGATACCGAGATTCAAGCTGCAAAGAGTTGGGGATTCCAGTTTCCCAGTAGTGGCTGCGAAACAGTGAGTGCATTACTACGTTGCTTAAGAGCCAAACCCTCAGTCCTGTGTCTCAGCTAATGCCTCAAAACCTTCTCCCATGATCAATAAATCTGGTTTAGTCATTCGTAGGATTACATCTAATCCAAGTAAAGAAACTAATCTCTGATCCAATGTTTTATTTTATGTTCTATGCCATTGTTCACATTCTATTTACTGCGTACTGTGTAATTGCTGCCTCATTCTTTGTAAATTAGCGCCCAGATGCATCTGGGATTGGTACGCTATATAAATGCCAAATAAATACATGTAACCCAATCCAGAAAATGAAATTACTGTAATACTTTGTGTACAAGATGTTTCTTATTTTTCCAAATCTGTCCAGAGTCTAACAAGATGCTACCAGTCAAGGTCTTTGTTCTTGTCCACCCACCGTCGACATTGCATAATCTCGTTCTTGCACTTGAACGATATGAATGACACATGGAGTAATAAGATTGTTTGTCTTGTCCTCCCTCTGTCTCCCCTCCCTTGGCTTGTCCTGCCTATAAACACTTGTGTACAGGTGAGTTATAAATTACTTATCATATATGATATATATCATCATATATCATAAATTGGGCGAAAAGACTGTCAGCCACTGGCCACAGCCTTCCAGTATGTCCATTGCACTATTCCACTAAATAAGCAAAAATACTCTGCCCATACCATGGTCATTGGGCCAGGCATACATCTGAGATCCACAGCTCGCTCACACTTATGGACATCATGGTTACTGTGCAGGCTTTAAATCCTGGGATTCCTATCGAATCCACCTGTTTTGATCCCCTGATAAAAGCAGGCAGATTCCATGGGATTTCATTTGAAATGCTTCCTGTATATCATAATTTGCAGACGACATTTCAATTCTTTTTTAAACTAAGAGTGTACATATTATGAGTAAAGGGAATTGTACCTGGTTCTACTCTTTGCATTTCAAACTCTGTTTTGTAAATTTTTACAATTCAAGAACTTGACGCAACAGCATTTAAGAACTACTGTTAATTGTCATCTGCATGCTATTAACATGTATTGCAAAATGATCCACTTTGTGTTTTAGTATAGGACTTTTGGTTTGTTCTCTTGTAAATTTATCACAAAATTCCAACAAAAACAACTAGCATTGATGAAAAAACAAGATGGGTGTTTTTCATTTCTAAAAAGACTCGGTTGCTGTGATACACCATGGGAGATATATAACAAATAGTATTGTGCCAAGGGCAGCCCCATCTCTGTCCAACAGGTGAACAGATGAACACCAAACCAATAAAAAAGGCAAATCTATGGAGGTTGGATCAAACTTCGATTTGGTACCAAGTCATCCCTCAGTTATCACGTTATATTTGTTTAATGGAAGCACCTTGTTCTCAATAGGAATATGACTTGGAGTAGGCCGAAAAACAGAGTTTTATTTTTTTCCTAATAACCTTTGAACCGTTTCACAAATGTTCTTCCTAATGTCTGGTTTGGAGGTGCCTGCACTAGACATTTTTTTAGGAACACTTTAGTCAATTCTGTCAAACAACATTCAAAGCGAATTGGCTCTATCTTAACAATAGGACTATGATCGCCAACCTATATGATATTATTATCGCACCGGAGCAAAGTCCCGGTCAAGTCCCGCTTACCCACTTTGCCGCGCTTGTCACAGCGTCTGGCGAAATTATTCAACTTGATTATTTGGGTGAGGATATTTATATTGTTTAGCACTGTTACTTTGGAACTAAAATGAAACACAACATTGCTTCCCTAAAAGCAGGTATGCCCGCAGCATCAGTTTCACATTTCTCAAATGATGAAAACCATGCTGAAAAATTGTCAGCCGCAAAATCCAAGAAACCACGTTTGAGTTCCACTCCTCGTGTGAGTAACGTGAGTTCAAAATTTAAAACAAAAGCGGAAATATTGGCAGGCATGGATATCCGCCCCTTCTGTTGTGACTCTACGATTCCGACCCTGTCACTACATGTTAAAACTAACAACGAACCCCCATTTCCCGGCCCTATGTCTGTTCTTTCACTGGATCATAAAATTGACTCTGTGGCACCTGGAGTCAAGATGGTAGCGAAGGAAGGCACAACACAAAAGGCAGTGGAAGCTGCCTTTGTTGCAGTTGGCTCTGTGACCTTTGCTAAAGAAAACGTGTCCCTCACAGATGGCATTTTGTTAAAAAATGTGTTGACAGGCACCATTGCTCCACCTGTTGAAACATCTGAGCCTGCTATTCTGTCCATAAGTGATTCTTCGAAGTCAAAAATAATTCACAGTCCAAATTCCACTTCAAATACCGGGGCTGTGCCTGTCATTGATTTGGACTATAATGCTACAGCTTTTTCTTCTTACACCCGTTCAGAAAATTTGTCCAAATCTCCTATTTTGTTTACAAATGTTAGTGTGGCTCAATCGGTTGCTAATCTGTCCTTTATAGCCCCTACACCGCGCAAAATTCCCACCCAGAACTTTAAAGAAGCAGGGCCGATTGATTCTCCTAGTGTAAACACAGAAATTGCCCTCATGTCTATGAACAAGGCCATCTTAGCCTTAGCTAAGTTGTTTGAGGCTCTAGTCACAAAGGCAGATTTGCACTCCACTCAATTGAATCAACTACTGGCAGAGCATCTCACACTTGCCAACAAATTGGAAAACTTGTCGAAAGCCGATACTCTCCCAAATAGCAGAAGGTCAATAGCATCCCAGACCTATTTTCCAGCTTCTGCTTCTTCACACATTTACCAGACTATTCCTTGTTTTTTGAATCCCATGATTGATCACTCGTGTGGCTCAATTGACGCTGCTGTGGGCCACTCTCAAAAAGCTATCTATCCCTTGTTTGACTCAAATCCAAACTCCGTTGACAACAGCAAATTGGGATTCAAAAAGCCTCTTTCTGTAAAAAAATCTAAAAACATCAAAGCTATGGCAAAACGTCCCTCGCAAACTAAACTCTTTGTTAAAAACATTTCCATTCCGGCTGTTAATTCTGTAGTTGCGGCTAAAGCGATTGCTAAAAAATATTCTTCTCAATCGCAAAGCTGGAAAGCTAGCGCCCTCCCAGTGTCGGCAACTTCAGCTCCAGATCATAGTCCATTAAATGACTTGATTCGTGTTGCTTCTGACATGTCTAAAAATGATCAACAGAAACAGGGTTCCAACACATCTCCATTTAATGCGGCACCATCAATGCCTTGCGTGAACAGAGAAACACGACTCAAGGAATTGAGGCACGCCATTGATGAGTATATCACACTTAAACCAGCCCCTAGAAGCTTAGCTTTTAGCACAAATGACATAACAACAGCTTCCAAAACTGCTACATCTGATGCTTATCGATCACAAACAGTTTCACAGAATGCCTCGAACACTGTATCTGGAAAACTTGACCCCCAAGCGCCCGCACAAGTGCCTTCTCTAACCATTCCAACCACATACCCTTGTGAATCTGTTGTTACGGGAGACATGGATTTGCTGATTCAGTCTTCTTTGGTTAAGTTCTTTGAGAACTTTGGCTTTTCCCAGACCAAAGCCTGTCTAGAAAATCAACAAAACCCTAAATCCTTGCCACCAACAGGAAATAAGAAGAAAACATCAGTAGGATTTAAGCGTCCGGCGGTTCATGCCTTGACACTTACCTGTTTGCCCGCACCATCAAAACAATACAATCTTAATCGAGCCTCTGTCCTCGCAATCTTTGGGGAAATTCCAGAATTAGATGACATTGGAATGATTGACATTGAACTTGTTGAATTTGTTAATCAATCAAACCGTACATGTGTCAATCTTTGGTTAAATTCGAGGATAGTGGTGAACACCATATGGACTGTGAAAACGCAATTGTTTGAGTTGGGCTTTAAGCTCCAGACCATGGCGGACCCCACAGACTCTCAAACAAATCATACCCAGACTTTTAATTCAATTTACACTTCAAAACAAAACCAACTATCAACTCCTAAAACATGTAAGTGTAATGCCAAAACAAATCAATGTTAGAATAAGGTTCTGGGAAAATCGGCTGTGTCTTGCATTAGTAGGAATTCTAGAGGTCATAGTGATTTGTTAAATAATAAGAATGTTTGCTTGATCGATCACGATGTCATCATGTTGCAAGAAACATGGTTTACCGATGTGCCCTCATGGAATAATTTTGATGTTCTTTTAATTCCAGCAGTAAAAGGTCCGGGGGTCGGCCCACATTGGGTTTGTTGACAGCGGTTAAGCAGTCCTCAGCATTAAAAATCGAACCATGGTATTCTCCTAATCCGTTCTTACAAATGACAAGAATTTGTGGGGGAATGTTCTCATGTGCCATTATAAATGTTTATTGGAACCCCGCTGGTATCTTGGATGACTGCTTTTTGGATTGTATGGCTAAGGCCCTTGATATTGTCTCACCTGAAGCTCTCACGGAACAAATACTTGTAGCTGGTGACCTAAATCTTCATTGTTTGTGTCCCCCATGCAAATCTGAAAGGGTTCAACTTGATAAATGGTCTAACCTTTGTGAAGTCAAGGAGTTTGCTTATGCTGAATGGAGTTCTGCCACAGGATGTTCCTCCGAAGCCAACTTGTCATCGAAACGGGTCCATGGGAATTATAGACTTTATGTATGCCACTGCTTGCATGCTAAATAATGTTACAGCTTTTCAAGTCATTCAAACAGAAGTAAGTGATCATAACATTCTACATATGATTTGGACCTCAACTTCTGATACAAATCAGTCTACTTCTGTATTCTTTCCGGGCTTTTGTAATGTAAATTCTACTCGAATAGATTGACATGGACTGAGTCTTCCCTGGCAGCCTTTAGAAATCATTATCAATCCGAGTTGAGAACTAGAAATGGAGGCTTTGGCCATAATAATCTAATCTATTATGATCTAATGCAACTTTTTCAACCTGGGTCAACTGCACATAAGCACAGGCAGACTCCTCACTTTCACACTTATGACCATGAAATAAGAACGAGAAAAGCCAAATTCCGGGCTGACAAAATAATTATTGCCAAACTTCCACCATCTTTGCGCACCCTTGCCCTAACCAACATTAAAACCAAATACACAAATTGGGTAAGAGGTTTAAATGCCAAGCTTTACCAAATTGATGGGAACAACATGTTGAAAGCCTTGACTACTAAGAACTCTGCGCAAGCATGGAACAACATAAATCAAGCCACAACAGGACATCAAGTGGCTATTCAGATGAACGATGTAACGGAGGACAGGTGGATTCAATACTATTCTACCACATTCGCTGCTCCGTCCGATCGGTTGGATATAGACAGCCCTGGTCCTTCACTACCTTTTCACATTGCATTTGATAGAGATGACATCCTCCTATGTAAATCGCAAGCAAGTAAGTCGGGAGCACCTGGCCCGGACGGTCTTTCGAACAAACATCTTAAATGTTTCCCGGACATTTGGGCAGACATTCTTATTCTCATATTTGAAACCATTAATGTCACACAGAAGATTCCTTTGTCCTGGAAACAGTCGATTGTTGTTCCCATTTACAAAAAGGGTGAGCGAGCTAATCCAGCAAGCTATCGCCCCATCTCACTCCTTGACGTGCCTGGGAAGATTTACTCTCGAATAATATTAAAGAAGTTGAAAGATTGGGCACTCCGAGACTCCAAAGTAGATCCCCTACAATCAGGCTTTGTCAGTGGCTTAGACACCCTCCCCAACATCATAACACTAAATATGCTCAAGTCTAAATATGCTATCAGGAAACAAGTTTTATACTTTGCCTTTATTGATTTCCGCTCAGAGTTTGACTCCATAAATCGGTAACTTATTCTTGGCTGTCCCTCCTCCTTGTTGTCAATTATTATCCAGCTACACACTGAGACTTCTATGCGTGTAAGACTATCTATTGAGGGTCTTCTCTCTGCAGCATTTACTAGCTTTCTTGGATTAAAGCAGGGTTGTATCTTGGCATTGTTTCTGTTTAATTTGTTTATTTTTGATATGGGTTTTTCTTTTCTTCAAATATTTTCAGATGCCCCTGAAATAGGTGGTCAGCGTATTCCGTGGTTGCTTTACGCTGACGACTTGGTATTAATTTCTCAAACCCCTATGGGCCTGCAGAATTTGTTATCTGCTTTATCCAAATATGCCTTGGAGAATTATTTAACTATAAACACTGAGAAGTCGCAAATTATGATCTGTAAGCCCCCGGGGAGAGCCAAATCACAAAATACTGTATGGCACCTGCAACAAAAACCAATGGACGTGGTCTCGGAATACAAGTATTTGGGTTTGTTCATCCAAAATAGTGTGGGTGATTTATGTTACCCAAACAAACTTCGAATAAAACTCACGTCTCTCACATCTCAGGCCAAAAGTCTAGTTTACAAGTACGGCAAATTTTCTTTAAATCATTTGCTCCTGTTCTACGAGCAAAAAGTCATTCCCATGCTTATGTACGGTGCTGAATCAAAATTATACACTAATGACCAGATGTGGGACAAGCTAGAGGCGACTTTCTGGAGAAAGGTGCTCCACTTGCCAAACTGTGTGCCCATGCCGCTCTTACGTCTCGAACTGGGCATTAAACCTTTATCCAGCAGAGTCAAATGGAGCATGTGTGCATTCTTTCGTAAGTGTCTGCTTGGAGTCACCAATAACAACATATTAAGCACGGTTGCCAGCTATCTGACCTCCTCCAATCTGTACTTTCCCGTCAAATGGCGTAGTTCAGTTTTGAACACTCTATTAGAAGCTGATATTTCTCTACAGAATCTAATAGAGAATCCAGCTAGAGCCAAAATTAAATACTATCAATGGGCGTGGATCCACAACTATGAAAATTGTGCAAAGTACAGAGACTTCAATAAAAAGATCTTTGGCACTAATTGTCTAGGGCAAATGGCCGGCTATCTTGTAAAGTGTCCTTCGGCAAAAATTAGGAATCAGTTCTTACGCGCAAGATTGAATTTATGGCCCACGAGGGAAGTCCTGGTGAGGCGAAAAATTATACCCGCTGATCAAAAATACTGTCGATTTTGTGAATCTGATACTGTCATAGAAACACTTCAGCACTTGATAGTAACATGTGCTTATTTAAATGCCTTACGCTTCAAACAATTCACTAAGCTAACAAATTTGCATTTGGTACGGGATGAAGGTGAGACATGGAGTATTTTAGTAAATAGTCCAAGATTCTCGATCTTAAAGTCCATTGTACACTTCTTGGAAAACATTTTACCAACGGAAATTCATTTTTAAATGTGCTATGTTATATTAGAAGACCATATATGTTTGTTTCCCACTTGATATGTGTTTTTATTTAACATTTTTACTTAACATGGATGAATCGCTTTTTGGTTTCCCCTGAGATTTTATATGCACATATGTTTTTGTGTATTTTATGTATATATGTAATTTTAAGTTGCTCTTAAGTCCCTCTTTGTCCTTCAACATTCTTGGTCCAATGTGAAGTTTGAATTGTTTATTGAAGTTTGAATTGTTTATTCTTTATTGATTTACTTTGTACTAACATGTACGTTTGAAAAGTTGATTGAATTCAGCTAAATCAAATAAATGTTTCTTTTTCTATTATTATCTATGCAGTTTTATGTGGTGCAATCCAAATGCGAAGCCAGGAAGTGTTGTGCAATAATATTAATACATTCAGACTGATCGATTATTAAGGGTAGGATTAGAGAGGAGAGAGGAGATACTGAAAATGTTTACAGTATAATAATGAAAACACTCAAAACACTTGCTGTTTTCCAGTCAAAGTTACATCCATTAGGGTTTGCTTTTAGCAGGTACCACCTTTTCTTCATGGTCGGTTTAGTTGATGTTTACACCAATCAGGTATGGCTTTACTTTGACTATAGCAAAATTTGGCTCGGGACATGCTTTATATACACAGCCGTGTCTGATGTATTATTACCATTTTTAGATACACAGGTATGGCACTAACACTTGTTTTCAGGTGTTTGGATAATGAACTGGATGTAACTGGACCAGATCACATGTTTTTACTTCTTTCTTGTGTTTCAATTATTTTGTGTTTCCACTTTTTGTGTCCTACTGTTTGTCATTAGGCATCTTTAGCCCGGACGATGAACACATGTCCAAAATGCATTGGAACCGGATTGATTTTGTTCCTCTGAAATGTGCACATGAAAACATCTCACTACCATAATGTTTCGTTCTTGAAAAGTTAGGAACGTTGTTTTGAATTATTGAAGTCAGCCTAGCCTTTTAGGCGCAATTGTTGAGCTCACAGCACCTTGAACATTGTTTCAAGGTCTGGAGGTAGTTGGTACTTATAACTCAAAGTGTTAAAGAGTTGTTTCTGCGGTGCTCTATGCATTCATATTGGATCAATTATTACCTATAACGTATTCCATTGGTGGAGTCCACCCTTTCCCTCTTTATTATCAGACATTACCGTACCCACACACGCGTATAGTGAATGCTCAGGTCAGACTCTACCCATGCAGCTTGTGTTGGGCATTTAGGACCTCTCAATGCTTGATCCGAGATGGTCGCTTTTCTGTAATTATACACATTAGTAAGGAACCCCCTATGCCTGATCCAAGATGGCCTCACACACGGCCAGTGCTAAGATGGCGGCATGACCATAGAGTTCATGTGATCCCTCGTGGGTCTTATGCCACTGTGCCGGCAGTAAAGAGTGAATCATGAGCGGAGGGGTTTAGCAAGCAGCAGCCCTCTGGACTTGTCCGTTTAGCTACCAGGACCTAGGGTAAGATATTTCCCCATCAGGGTCCGTTTCCTTCCCCCGGTTCACCAGGGACACATCAGCATTCTAATACGGCTAGTTTTCCCCTTTTCCGGCGCGTATTTACTTGGGTCCATGTGTTTTCCCCCAGGTATCCCCTGAGAGCCAGTGCCACAGCTGTCAGCGCGGTACCTGCATTTCACATTACAGCTCCAAGGAGCACGTGTGAAGACATTGTACAGCTGGTAAGTCTTTCCAGTACTCGCATACCCCCGTGGAGTAATATCTGTTCTTTAGGATCTGTTTTTCAATGCTGTTGAAGTTCGTTTTGTGACACGAAGGCACCATCTATTCATTGCCTTTTTCTCCTCTGTTTTCACTGTACTTAAATAGGAGCTTTCAGCCCTTTGACTATCCCGGGCATCTTGTGACTGCACCCGTACCAATATAGGGTGGTAAGGCATTCTTCGCACCCTATATGCACGAAAGGGTTATAAGATTCATTACCCTGCACATGCAATTTTGCTAGGGATGGAACAATACGAGCACCCCTGAGAACAATCCCTTCCCCTCTTCCTTTTGTTTTATGTGACAAAAAGTCGTCTGTTTGAAAACACAATAGTGTTCAACTAGTTGTATAGCCGTGTGATATTTGATACTCTTTGGAGCAATCTAGATATACATTTTCCCAGCAATTGATGCATAGTAGCAAACACTAGCATTACACAGTAAGGGGCCCAATAGTGATCCACCCCCATTTTTTCTGCCACTTCTTTTTAGGAGCAAGAAAACACACCCATGGGAGCAAGCAGTTTACCATAAAGGGAGTCAACACCCCCCTATTATGAATAACGTCCTGACGAGGATGACCTGAACAAGCTATGGTTATGAAACCGGTCGATCTTGATACAGCATGAGCTGGTCTCATGCACTTTTATGATCTATGTACTAAACAATTTGGCATAGACTTAACAAATTCAATCAGACCTGTGCTATATACCAGGTCGACTATAGACTGTTGTCTGTGTATTTTTAGATGTTGTAAAAGGACCTTAGAGCTAAGGTGCCCTAGATGTGTTGTGTGTGATCAGTACAAGTTGTTAGACTTTTCTAGTAGCTGGCACCACATTGGTCAATAAAGCATTACACAATGTCGTGCAGATATAGCTCTAGAAAATTCTAGTATTGGGCATTATCTAATCTAAAATGCCCATCCGTCCAGTTATTACTTGAACACTTGGGACAACTTTTTTAATTGTTGAATTGTGACTGTAACGGCTGGTATAAGGGTATCTTTATCCTTTTCCTCCTGGTTGTTTATAAGTGGTGCAGTACTTGACGTTAGGAACGGCCCACTGAGATACAGAAACGTTGTTGCTATGTGTATATGATGTACTGAGCATACATATAAAATATGCTTAGCAAAATTATCTCTCTATAGACCGTGATAGTGTGTTACTATGTATTCAAATTATCAGTAGTAATGCAAGTCAGACCTTTGTTAGGTCCAATAAGCAATACCCTTAGTGTTATAGCACACATAGTATAGCCTGAAACTATTCTCTTTGAGGGTATAGAGCACAAAGGCAAAGGTCGTCCATAATGTCACATACAGGGGTATGGGGAACACTTGATATAGTCTTATCCATGACCATTATATGAGATAATGAGGGAAGAAGAGTACAAATATATTGTCATATCATCTTCATGTGACCTGCAGTGGATTCAGACACATAAGGAGTTAGTGATCACAGAGAAGTGCTTCCTGCTGTCAAACAGCACTTCTGTGTGCCAGAACCTGAGGAACGTTGCATCCGGGTATGCCCAGAGGCCAGACACACTGGAGCTCATTATGTGGATCCGTAATAGTCTCCCCCCTCTTACTGGAGTGCTTATAAGAGAGACCTAACCCAGACAGTATGTTGTCTTCTTTTGGAAAGATGGCCAAAATTACTGCTGCCAGTCTGTCAAAAAAGGGTGCACCTACTGTGACCAAAACCACCAAAGGGGCGCATAATAAAGACTGTAAAGAAGGTAGGAAACAACTTTGGGATGCATTTAGGTCACGCCTGCAAAACAGTAATTTGGTCAATAGGGAAAGGGAAGAATACAAGAGGACTTGTCATAAAAGGAAAATGGATGTAGTGCACAAAGCATTGGATGACCTAATAGAGGTGTTGGAGAATAAATATTCTAGAGTCTTTTGGTCAATGGTGGCTAAAAGAGCAAATCCCAATGCCAATCTGGCGATAGAAACAAATGTGCACGCTGACCTTTGTGTGGCCCACTTCTCTGCAATTTGCACAAAAGAAGTAACCAAAGAGACGGGAAAGGGAGAGACCCAAACTGATCCTAGTCAGTCTTAAAGATATAATAACAGCGATTAAAAGGCAAAAACCCAACTAAGCACAAGGGCCAGATTTTCTACCAGCAGATCTACACCGTTCAATAATAGATTTGCAGGCCTCGATACTTTTCAACCCTTTTCAATGCAATTTTGCACGCCTCCACAATCATCCTAACTTGGCGCCATTCAATTATTGTCCCGAACCTTACAAAGGGGGACAAATTGTTGCCTGGCTCATGCCACCCCATTGCATTATTAAATGCAACCTCAAAGATCATGGGCAGCATAATAAGGGAACACCTTTTTGCTTGGGTGAATACTCATAACATCTTGGGGAATTGTGAATTGTGATACAGTTAATAGTTAATAAGGCATTCAAACTTTCGTTACTGATAGAAAAATATGCAACACTGTCACACTCAGCCATATATTTGGCGTTTATGGATCTTTCAACTGCTTTTGATGTGGTGGACAGAGCGAAGCTCTGGTTAATTCTGGTAGACTTGGGCATTCAGGCTGAGCTATTGAAAGTGATACCATTGTTGTATTCTGACACAGAGTGTGTTGACGGATACAGGACAGGGGGCACTCGCACACAATCGTTCATGTCAACAAGAGGATTACACCAGTGGTGTGTGCTGGCTCCAATCTTATTTAACTTATATATAAATTAGCTACAACAAACGTTGGAGAAGTCCACCCCTGACGTTCAAAGGTTGGGTGTAAGAAGACTCCCTCTCCTGGTGTATGCAGACAATGTTGTCCTTATGGCTAGGACACCTAGGCATTACATTCATTATTAGATGCCAATGCAAGCTTTATGACAAGAGGGAAATTCGTAATGGAAGTAAATAAAAGAAACGTGTACAATGGCGATGGGAAAAGATCGACATCAGTCTAAAGTTCACAGAGTAAATGGAGTCCCACTAGACAAAGTGAAAGTCTTTGACTATCTTGGGATCTGCTTCTCTATGGGGGGAGAGAGAGCGAGGCCCACATATAGAAGAAAGCAGCTAAAATTGCCTAGGATTTCTGCTTTGAAAATTCCATAAATGCTCAACCAATGCCACTGCTCATCAACATCTATAAAGCTAAGCATCTTGTGATTGGGGTACAGGGGTCTGAAGTATGGGGTATTGAGTCATCTTATACACTCCAAATAATTGAAAATGCATGTTTTAGAAGGATGCTCACGTTACCATAGGTATCTCAAAAGTGGCAGTACCTATCAAGCTTGGGTTAGGCTACATTGAGGATCAGCACAAAATGGCTCTCCCATTATTTTGGGTATCGACATGGGTTAATTTTCCTGCCTACCTTTCGAGAGAAATTATCTTGGACATTTTAGAGAGGGGCTGTAAAATACGGTGGCTATCTCATGTGAACCACACAACGCCTCTAAGTCAATCAATGTCTCCCATTGGTATGAGAGGTCGGAGTTATTAGACAAATACTCCAAAGGGAAGTCGAAAGCCTTGTTGCTCAACAGGCTAAGAGACACTAGAGAAGCGACAGATATGGAAACACCCGCAAATAGGGCTCATCTCACAATTTGATCTCCTAATAGATTTGAGCCCTATATCGAAAGGAGCCCATATTCTTTACAGCACAAAAATCTATAGCTGATGAGATTTAATCTCACTAAGCTCAACTCGGTTGCCTGTATTTGAAGGGTCCTGGGCCTGATGGTGGTGGGTGTCTGTTTTGCTTAATGGCTGTGGAAAGCTTGGGCCACTTTCTCCTCCTGTGCCCAGCTTATATTAGTATAAGGAAAAGAACTATAACACCAATGTTAAGATGCAGTTCAGAGAAGCCCTCCTTCATTGCCTTTTGTTGCAAGTTTGCGTTATTTCTTGGGCAATTCATGTTTTCGTGAAGAGAGCTTTGAGCAAAGGGAAAGCATTCTGAATGATTTTGGCAGGACTTAGTAAAACTTATTTAACTATCTGGGTGTCATCTATTTTATCTATTTAATAAGTTATTGAATTTGCATTCATATTCATCTATAATTGTAATGCTACATTTTGTTTTAACGTGTTTTTGTTGGAAATCACTTTCCCTTGAGGTAAATAGGCTTCGTGGTCAAATTGTTTTGTGTTATTTGAACATCTTATCGTTGAAGGAATGCATGTTAAATTGTTTATTGTTATTTTTTCTGATTGTATTTTTATTACTGTTTATTCATCACTGTCTCAATAAAATCTAACAAACTTGAACTTGATATGTTACTTGTAAATGTACATGTAGGAGGGTCCCCACCACCAATTGGTTGCCTTTGCACAGGGGTGCAAAAGGGGAGTGCAAAAGGCAGCGTACACCTGTACAAAGCTGGTGGACTCCATACATCAACACAACATTTTTGCCGGCATGAAACTCCGCGCCAATGTGAATGCTGAGAGTATTTGCATGGCAGCAAGGAAGCGAGCTTCAGAAATGCAAGTTGCATTCTGCCCCTCCTCTCTTCCATACAAGTTGGAGGAAATGGGGCGTAATGTTAATGAAAGACATTAAGATTATGCCTGGCCAAAAGTAAGCCCACCCATGTTAAACAATGCCTGTTTCTCACACACATTGATTTGCTATTGCACAAGCAGTTTCTCAGGACGTTAATATTTCTTTGGTGCATTAATACCACAATTGTATGTGTTTTTGTGTGGAAATCTGTGAGGAATATGCAAGGACATCGTGGAAGAACGTGTGTAGATTAAAGGGAAGACATATCATTTGACAACTGATATGTGGTGAAGTGGACAAGGTATGTACTTCTTTCGTGCTATGGAGTGTGCTTTGCAGATGAATCTGCCAGCAGTAACTGAAGACATAAACTAGCATCAACATGTCTGATTAGACCTTTGGAAGGGGACACACTAATGGTGGACAAATAGACCTTGCAGTCTCGTTATCCATTACTGAATAATTGCACATGATCCTCAAACGTGTTCCTATGTAATCGATCTTAGATGTTTTCAGTTCCAAGCAAGCAGACAATACTCGTTCCTACCTCACAATAAGTAAGAATCTATAGGCAGATCACTGTAAATGATTGGTTGGAGTGACAGTGGGCCTCATTACAGGTTTACCGGTATTCCGGCAGTAATACCGTCAGGATATCAGCAAGTGCTAATACTGTTACCGGCACTTGTGCGATTTTGCCACAATTATCGGCAACAGCATTACTGTGCCTGTAATACAGGCATTTTTTGGCCGGTAGTGGTCGGATTTACCTCCAGCTCATAGGTAAACCTGTCACCCCTACCGGCAATGTTGTAGTTGGCCAGTCCGGTAAACATTATTACTGGCAATTTGACTGTGCACTGCCAACTCTCAATGAGGGCTAATTTGTCACAAGGGGCCACAAATAATATTTTATCATACTGGGATGAGTGAAAACGTTCAGCACCTAACAACCCCAGGTATGATATGTCCATAAAATGTGGGTTTGTTGCAACTGGATTAAGATCCAATAAACCAAACGATTTGTTTTAAATAGTGTGAGGTGCATCACGTGTGGGCAATGGAAGAATGTTCCAAGGTGGAAAAGCTCAATATGGCGGTAGCAATGTGAGCAAGTGGCATCCTGGGAAAGGCCACAGGAGCAGGAGCAATGAGTAGAATAGTGGTGATGCATGACGGTCAAAAGATCCATTTTGTTAATACCTTTCCCAGGATGAAAATAGGAAAGACGTGTCTTCAAGATAAGGAAAACTGAGTTTATGACACAAGTTGGGCAATGGTTACACCATGCAAAGTGTTAGGCGAATTCCACTAAGTCATTATCTTTCCTTTGGACTAAGGCATGCAGGACTATTCGTACATAAGAATGGGAAGAAACCTGTCCTGATAGTGGGCTACTGAAGCTGAAGTAAAATATGGACAAATCCTTCATTTCTTTGAATCCCATAAAATAAACCCCCTGTATAAGCCTTTTGCAAATGCAGATGCCATTTTGTCTTGGTGAATTGCTTGACCAGAGTTTATATATTCTCCCTCCCCTAGGCTGTCATTAAAAGCTATTTCTATCATCCATCATTCAAGAACCTAAGCCATGTAAAATAAGAAAACATTGCCTCCTCGCCTATGTCTAGGATGGTGCTTTCCAGTTAGTGGAAGTTTAGGTATAATACACGAATGCAAACAATGAAATGCAATAATGGATGTTTATAGTATGCCACATAAATAACTACATTTAAAGCCGATGTGTGTGCCTTCTATGGGCATTTAAATCGGTGGAAGGAACGAGAAACAGATGTAGAATATGTCTGTCCCATGCCAAGAGAGAGAAACAAAGACAGAGTGAGATGAGCACCTCATACACAAATAAAATGCAATAATGGGGCATATTATATTAAATACTTACTTTAGGTTACTCGGCTTACACAGCAAAGACGTTGGTCCAGTAAATAACATATCTTAATTATCTGCCTTCTTAAACCACACAGGACATTTTAAACACACGTTGGCTACTGTGGGAGAGTGTTTTCCAAATATTGAATAATAAGCTGTGATTGTAAACAATGACACAAGTATTATATTTGTCTAAAATAAACTCTGGGCCCCTGTTACTACCACCCCATTGTTTTGGGTCTACACTGCATAATTCTATACCGTCTAATGAATATCCTTTTTTACTAGAGGTTGAACATGTTTTGCAAGAAAGGCTTGTTTATCTGCAATCATAATGATTTTCAAACATTGTGAATGCTGCCTTTAATTCCAGATTAGTATTGTATGTCATTCCTGTTCAACAATGGTGACTGATTGGACCCATTGCCAGGCTGGCATAGACAATTCCATTATGCAGATTATCCTGCCTGAGTGCTGTGCTTTTTTTACCATTCCTATTCCCTTTGCTCTGATTGAAGGGCGTTGGATTGGCAATGTATGTATGGCATGCGAGAGAACTGCCAATGGCAATGAAATATTTTTGCAACAACATTTTGTGTGTTCCATAAATTCATAATCACACTCAGGATCAGCCTAAAATTAGAGTGAGCTTTAACGTTACAAAACCTGGGTGGTTCAGTTTTGTTTTATTTTGCTTTAATGTTGCTAGAATGAACAAATATTGCACATTCTTTTGCCACATTGTGGCAGATGTTCGATTCTACTTGCATTTTGTTAATTATTTTCTTATTAAATGTGAATTACTCATGTACTGTATTGCAGACAAATGAAAAAGAGATCCGCATGACAAATGGAGGCGCTTCTCGTCAAAGGAGCATGCATTCGAAGGCGCCCATAGCATTTGCTGCATGTACAACTATGCATCGACACAGGAGTGGTGCAGCATTAAGTCTGCACACACTGAGTGCCAAGAGGGCGACAGGCAGCACACAAGTGTGCAAGGGTGCCAGATGCAGAGAAAGGGCGAGGGGAGTAATGGTGCAACCTGATGCAGGAGGAACGAAATGGGGGTCATTTTCAATAACATGTTAATTGCATCAGGGGCTGGGGGCAACCAACCCTAACACTTCAGTGTTGCTGGTCCCCTGCATGCAATTTGAAACACTCCCAAAGTCAGATTGTAAAGGTAACGAGTAAATGAAAGTGATCTCTCTTTTCCTCCTCATTTTTTACTCTCCACATTGGGAGAAATAAATAGGCTTTGAAGATGGCATTTTATAATAGATTCCAACGGAATCCCTCGAAGGCCTAATCCGTTAGAAGCCCATGGTTTTAAGACCTGCACGAAAATCTCATGCAGGTGTAAAATCAACATTTTCACCGGGATGGAGGGAGAAAGCAAAGCGGAGATGCTGTCTCTGCTGTGCCGCCCTCGTACACCACCTAGGAAGGACAGCAACATGTTATGGACTGTTATAATAAAGCATACGAGCATTGTCATGTTCTGGAGAGCATGACCCAGAGAGACTTGCTATCCATTCAACCCTATGGGGGACGTTGGGTTACATGAGGGAAGGAGGCTGGATACAGAGCAGTTTGTGTGGTCTGTCCTGTCCACAAAAGGGGAAAAAAGAGGCAGCATTGTCTCAGCAGCAATGGTTAGGGATGCCTACAGAAAAGAAGATGTGGCATCATAAAGTAAGCAGCAAGTAGGAGGGGCACACAAACATGGGGTGCAATAACCAGACTGCAAGAAGACCTAGAACTAAATGAACATGTCACCTAGCGAAAAGGGTATCCCATCTGCAATATTGGTGATCACCTCTTCGCCAAGTGGTGCCTTCTGCGTATAGAATCAGCTTCCTGACAGGCCTTCATGTGCAACCTGTTGCCCCCTCACATGGACTTTTACTTTGCCACTGCCTCTGCAGAGAAAAGGTTGTGCTTATGAGCCCCAGTCCGTTTAAGGACATGAGTCCCAGAATGCACACAGCAGTACCAGTTGGGGCTTTGAATCTGGCAGCCCAAGGCAATGGGCCTCATTACGAATCAGGCGTTAAGGGGTTAACGGCGCCGTAAACGGCGCCGACCCTTAACGCCTGATTACAAGGTCCCTTAGCGCCATGGTGAGTTTAACGCCTGCTTTTTGCAGGCGTTAAAATCCATGGCGCTAAGGGACCTTGGTGCTAATTACGCCAACGTAATTTACGGTGGCGTAATTAGCGCCTTCCCCACTCCCATTATGCCCTATGGGGCAAAAATGGGAATGGGGAAGGGTAAATGGGAAATGGGGATTTACCGCCCCACTCACCTTGGAATGGGGCGGTAAATCTGCCATCCACCATGGTGTAAACGTAGTATACACCACGGTGGTAAGGGTACGACCCAGGTGGTAACTTACCGCCTGGGTCGTAATGAGGCCCAATATGTGCGTCGCACAGAGGTGACACAGTATATTTCTATAGGTGGAGCACAGCTGGAGCCAAGAACAAACAAGAATCCACGATTTGCTAAAAAAAAATGAACGCTTTGGGTGTGGGGAATGGTGTGCACATCTGTATGAGAATGTGTGCGGTAGGATGTGATGTAAGTAGGAACAATGGGGCAAGTTCAGGGGTAATGAACATGGGGCAGGACTGAGGCCAATAGTGACACATGAGTATCCATCTCCTATAGCCCTGATTAATCTTATTCAACAAAATCTTTAGACGCACAGTAGCATGGACAGATGCATTCCTTTCCTGTAGGTCTACAGCAATTACCTCACTTAGTAAAGTATCAGAAAGAAAAAAAAATCCAGCCTTGTATAAGAATACTACACCAGTGAATACAAGGTATGCTCCCTTTCGTCCGGAAACGTAGTCCTCCATGCATCCTCCAAATCAAAACTCTCAATCATAGATGTATGCTCTCTCGTTGCACTATTCCATGAGTATCTACCATCATCTGATCTGTCTAGTTTACCATCCATAACACAATTAAAGTCTCCTCCAATAATCATTAAATCCCCATCCATGCCCCCAATTGCAGAGCTACATCTTTGAAAAAAACACCACCATTATTACAGGGACCATACTCAGACCCAACCATGACCTTCACCCCATCTAAAACAAGGGAAACCAATACAAATCTACCCTCTGGGTCATTCTCCACCCTCCCCACACCAACAGTCAACCCTCTTCACATCAAGACACAGCAGACCTCTCTAGATTTTGAAATGTAACTGCTAGCAAAAACCAGAGTGAATTTAGAGTTTAGCAGAATTTGTATGTCTGGTTATAACACATGAGTTTCCTGTAAAAGAGCAAGGTCTACCTTCAGCCTCTGTGATCTATTGCATATCCTATTTATTTTTATGGACAGTTCACCCCTTTGACATTGCAAGTCAATAATGTACAATTAGTACCCCGTGAGGGCGCAATCAGAATGAAACAAGCATTCTGATTGGCCCTCGCTGAGGCCTTACCCGGCTGGGAATCCCTCGTCGGAATTCCACTGCCATTGTCCCCAGCGGGGGGCGTGGCAGCCCCTCAGCCAATGAGGAGGCTCGAAGCGGGCCATCCCAGCTCTGAGCCTCCCCATGGCTGAGAGGCTACCTTCGCTCCACGCCGGGGACTCAGGTAAGGCTTTTTTTTTCCTTCCCCTTTCCTCCCTCCTCCCTGCCCTCCCCACCCCACTTAACTTTTTGCTCCTTTGTCCCCGGTGGGGGACGATGGCAGCCTCCAGCGATGTGGAGACTCGGAGCGGGGCCATCCCTGCTCCGCGCCTCCACACGGCTGGAGGCTTCCATCGTCCCCCGCCGGGGACCCAGGTATGTTTTTTTTTCCCCCTCCCTCACTCCGTCCCTCCCTTCTGCCCTCCCAACCCCACTTACCTTCTTCTCTGTCTTCTTTCGGGAACGGACACACTGGGAACACTTCATTATTTATGGTCCACTGCAAAACCTTTCCCTTCATTTCCTCACATTTAACCTCTGAAAGTACTGGAACGACTAAGAGGGACTGAGAGTAATAAACACTAAACCTTAATTTTGCCACTCTGGTGCTGGGACGAAGAAGATGCATGCAGAGTATGGTGAGACATGCATGTCCCCTTAATCATAGTCAGGCAAGCCCAATTCAGGATTTACACCTGCAACCTGTTAAGTGGTTGCAGGTGTGTAAATAGAGGGCCGGAGAACAGCACAGAGAGCAACAGGGATGTCTGTGAGGAAGAGACCAGCAGAGGACCCTTTTCCGAAGGAGGCAGCGGTGGTGGGACCAGTGGAGGAGCCATGATGCCGGCCAGAAGCCCAGAGAACCTGTACAGCACAAGGCAAGTCTGGCCATTGGGCTGTCACAGGTGTGGGAGCCTCCATGCTGAGGAATCAGCAGCGGGAGCTGTGAGTGAGCGAGAGAAGGAAGGACACTTTTCTGCACCCATGCAAAGTCAGCAGAGATACTGACATGTGAAAGTCTGGTGTGCGAGTGGGGCTCCCAGAATCTGGCCTGCCGACCTACAGAGCAGAAATGAAGCAGCAGGAGTACTCGAGGAACAATGCAGAAGACCAGTGAGTGTCTGTGAAAGTTACCCGACAGCCGGGGCATTCCTAGCGGGCTGAGAATAGGTAATGAAGTACTGAACTGAATAGCAAATTGAAATTAACCATATTGAATGCATATTGAATACCGAACTGAAGGGAAACTTGAGATTCAGCATATCGAATGTATATTGAATACCGAACTGAGTGGAAAATTGAAACTAAGCATATTTAATATCTGTTGAATGATGAAATGAATTAAGCTTATTGAATACGGAATTAAGTACAACTTTATGGACAAAACAAATAGCAGAGGACAGTCAATGAAATTGCTCATATGGAAGCAACCTATGTAAAAGAGTGCAAGTGTGAAAGAGTGCCTTAGAACAGTGGGAGATGAACAAGACCACCACAAAGTCAACTTTGTGAGTAAATGTAGTGTGGGAAGGCCAAAGACTGGAAAAAAGGTGTGTGACACGTTATGACAGAGCCAATAGGCTGACCAGGAGAGTCCAGAAGGAGTGTAAACACTGTACATAAAGCCAAGATGCCAGCAAAGAGAAACTAAGGGAATGTGACTCTGTAGACAGTGGCACATACAGAAGAAGGGAAAGATTTGTGGGAACCACACGCACCTGGACGCTGGATATTTAGTGATTAGAGTTTGTCCAATTTGATTGAATATATGCAGCATGAGAAATGAGAAGTCTTTGTCAAGTCAATTGGTTTTGGGTCATGATTTATTAGCATCTGGGTGCTGACATGTGTTTCGACCCGACAGGGGTCTTTATCAAGGCTGCAGAGGTTCAGTTAATGCATATTCCACAACAATTTGTGAGGTGACAGGTGTAATTAAAAAGCATTTAGTTGTAGTGATTCAATCATGTGTGTGATGTGACATTGGCGCAGTGGTGTTAAAAAGTAATTATAGTGAAATATTATGGTGGGAGGTGATACATAGGATATTATTGCATAGGTTGCATTGAGTTTATGTGAGCAGCTGTGGTTGGTTTAATATAAACAAACAAAGTTACATGGTTATGTCATATAATGGATGATACATTCACATTTTTTACATTGTACATTACACATAGTGGTTGCGTAATACAGATTTATGCATCAAACTGGTGAAGGAGGATATGCACCAAGGAGTAAAAAGAACAGAAACCAATTATTTAAAGGTAACGTGTGTACAGTTAGGATGAATGGGCTGTTTAATGGCATCTTGAAAATGGGATTATAGGTTGGGTCGTACCGGGTTGTGAGTGGGTGAGAGCAGATATGCTGGGTGATGAGCTTTAAAAAATGGGCTCTACTGAGTAGAAAGCTGTAAGAGAATGGGGTGGAGTACTTCGTATTAAATGAAACTCTTGGACTGCCCAATACGTGGGGTGGGATGACAGGAAGAGGAATGAAGGGAGAATGAATAGCCTGTCAAGGTTACGTTCATGTAGTCTATCTATCCTAGCAAGTGATGATGGGTGCACAAGGTTGCTTGTAGCATACTGTATTGTGTGGGAGGGGAGCTGCTCTTTTCCTGGAGTATTGTTAAGGCCCTCAGTGATGGGCTTCATTGGGGTAAAATAACACCTGGTTGCTGGCTGAGGTTATGACAGTTGCCAATCTGAACATGGAAGGTATGTGGTAATGTGATTGTGGTGGGTCCCTAATGTGGTGGTACAGCGGAAATTCTGGAATGCATTTTGATCCTTGGTGTGTTGTTAGCGGCATTCCTAAGCCTTGGGAGTGCATTAACACCTAGGGACGGGCTATGTGTGGATTGCGGTTGCTTGGAGGTACAGGGTTTGCATATGGCTGTTGCAGTGTTAGGGGGGTCAGGGTGTGTCGTGCGGTGGTGGCCTGGCTGGGGGGAGGGGAGCTGGTGTCCTGCGTGGCATTGCAAGTATTGGTACTAATATTTTGAGCATGTGCTTGATTGGCATTGTAGACACACAATAACGGCCCGGCTGGGGTCGGCATCTGAGTTAGGACGTGACGTTTTCCGAATGATAAGGAATTAGGTTCTAGTAGTCAAACCCCTAAAGAGTGTGGGGTGGGTGTGCAGAATAAGACTAAAACTGTATGGGATAAGGGAGAGGAGTTCAAGGGCATCTGATCAGGCATGCACTTATTGTGTAGGCCAGCGAGGCCTCTGCAGTCAGGATGTGCAGTCATGGTCATCTTTCGATCCGGTCCGCCATCTTAAAATGAAGTTGCAGTAATATGTGAAGTGACCGTGATAGGGTGTATTAGAGCTGCCCTCTGATTGGTTGGGCAGTGGGGAGCCCCTAAAAACATGTTTTGGACGATATGCGATGTGTGGTGGCATATAGTATCACGTGGACCATTATTGAATGAAGAGTCATGGTGGGGGCAGGCAAAGTGAACTTTGTGAGTAAATTCAGTGCAGCAAGGCCAAAGTCTGGAAAAAACAGGGGTGATTGCAAACTTGTCAAACATTGTTTTAAAGTTGGCTTTGCTTGAATGGTAAAAACACTGAAAATGGATTTAATTCACTAAAATTGTTTCGATACTAGTGGGAGCCACTTTGTATGGTATCAGACAAACACTAGCAATGATTATTGAATAAATAGCAGGTTGAAAACTTAATTCTCAGGTCTGATGCAATGAACAGCTATTTCACACCTGATGGATTTGAGCCAAACGAAAAACTTGCTGCAATCTGCTTGCGGTAAGCGCGATTGCAGAATTACTATAAGAAGTTGGAATGCAGTTTTTGGTTTATTGGAAAGCTGAGGATGTTAGCTTCAAGTAGACACATACATTTCATTTCTACCATACACGTTGAAGAAATTATGAAGGTTTTTGTAAAGGTCCTTTTTCAGAAAGAGTCAAAATTTGCAGGAGAAAGATGCGCTTTTTTAAAATGAACAAACAAGATTTCTTTACACTAGGGAGACTATGAAGCCGCAAACTACACCACAGAGCAGCCACCAGCCCAGGATATCACTGGTTGATTTGGCCTGCCGAGACGCTCGCCTTTCTTCATAAATATATTAGCGCAAAGATGATTTTAACACTACTATTGCCAAAGGACTATAGGGATGAGAGAAAGAGTTCAGGTAAGACACAAATATGTTCTACAATACAGTTCTGGATATAATAGAATGGTTTTGGATAGGATTACTTATGGACAATACATATGCTAGCGACAACCCTATGCTATGGATACTCACTACCAATGTTTGAAATGGACCCGTCAGGGATCTGGTCAAAGATTTCTGGACTGGAATTCTGATAGCACACCGGATTGGACTCAAGGCGCTCTGGTTCTGCAATCAGCAAGACACTCTGGAGACTGCACGGCGGGACTGGACTGGATCTGACGGGTTGGTTCTGTTTCGCAGCTATCTGGTCACTCTACTGGGTTGGATCTCTGGATTCTGGCAATTATTCTTAGCAAGAAAGCACCAACAGCACAGCCAGGCTGTTCTTTTTGGTTCCCCTTGGAGGTCTGAGGTAAAATATGGTTTCTGGATTTTTAAAGGCCAAGCTGAGAAGGGTTCAGCTTTGGAAATGGACCTTTCTGTTTTCAAAGTTCTGGAGTCTGGAGTCTTGGATTTGGATTTATCTTGCAAAGTGCTCTGCCAGCAATCGGTTGGTGGGTGAATGTGTTTTTCTAGGTCCTAAGCTGACTCTATTTATGTATTTCCTAAAGGGCTGGGTATGCTGAATTATACTAGGAACACCCCTAGGTATTCAATTGGTTAGGGTCTTTCCTCTCCCCTGATTTGAGAAGGAAACAGAGTGTCATGATGACGCTGTATTTTATGATCCAGGGAGAACCTCCCCTTTGTTTCTGCACATGAAATCTATTTTTCATACAAGACATATTTAAAATGTTACAAAATTGCTAGCAACAGCATATTGATATCACAGATGTGGTGGAGCAAGTATTCATCCGAGCCCCATCACGGTGAAAGCTTAGGTCTAGATTTGGCAATTTTTCACACTTTTGGTCTGGTACCCAATGTCAGATTTGTCTACATTTTTACACATGTGCGCATGATATCTGGGCATAACCATATGAAGTTTCATGTTTCTGGCATCACCACAATTTCTACAAAACCCCAAATTCTGTAGTCTTGTCCCTGAACATAGTACAGAGTGCTGAGTAGTTTTAAAACGTGACCAGAATTTTCATATTACCAATACTGTCATTTTACAATTCTTACAATTTAGCACAGTTCTGTGTCAGTCCTTTTCAAAAATATACTTTCTTGTGTTTTCAGAATACACAAAACTGTCTGTCCCGTCCCCAAAGTTTTGGTGGGTCAAGAGCAATCCCCGCCTCTTTCCTCTAGCAGGGGCTTCTGTTGACACTTGCATCTGCATATCTTTTCAATCCAGGAAGCACTTTGTCTCTCCCCGGTGCAACATGCCAAAATCTCCTCCCCTCTCCAGTAACACCTGAATGGGAGTTCCTGGGGCAGAGAGCAGAAGGAAGGTGCCTTTTGTTTGGGGCACGCTGTGGAATTTGCTTTGAAGTTCTTTGGCTTGTATCAGTTTACTTTAAAACTCAATTTGTTTAAATTTGTCTTTGATAAAATAAACTTACATTTTCAAAACAGGCAAACAGATCTCTAATTCCAGTCTTTTTAAACATATAGATTAAATAGTTGCAACCTATATTGTTTTTGATAGCAAGTCCCTTAATTCCAACCATTTAATTTTCTGCACAAGTTTAAGCTTCCAATGCAGTTAACTGACAGCTGTCATTCAGGCAGCCGATGGTACTGCACCCATATTCTGACAGATTTTTACAGACAAGTACACATTTTAATGTGGATATTCTTGTGATGGAGTCTGCTTTTCCTGACATTGTGTGCCTATGTGGATTCTTTAACTAAGGTGATGAGTAACACCCAGCAAAGATGTTGGATATTTTCTGATGCTTGGAACATTATTTTGTAATTTCAACAATCAAGGAAAAATGGATTTCAGAGCACTTCTGGGTTTTCTTGCAATGAAGCACTGCCTTTCATGTAGTTTCCATTTTCACTCTGTGGGCAGCCCAATGACAGGTTTTAACAGTGTGGTCTCCTGTTCCACTACTGACACAGGCAAAGTAGATTGGCAGCCAACTTTTCCGGTTTCACTGCGCAATTTTCAGAGGTTTTAGCGTGCATAAGGTTTTTGCAGCCATTTCGCTGGTTCTGGTGCCACCAGCACACAGTGATGTCGCAGGGCAAAGCCTAGTGGGTCAATACACCCCACAGGATGGAGTGGCCAGAAGTGTTGGCATGCACAATTCACCTACAGTTAATATGCAATACTACATTTCCCCACCTCCCCAGGCACATACATGTACTCACTGTGCATTTGCTGTGATTGCCATGTGTTTGCCCATTCCCTTGCCCATTGTGCTCATCTATGCTGGGGGATTCACATGTACATGGGGTTTGATAGACTCACCACCATAGACGTTACTTCCTGCTCCAGCCTCTGCGCTTTCTGACCCCCTCAATACCCTCCATGTGTAGGATGGAGCTGGCCTTTTACTCCCACAGCATGAGGGTGAGGGGTTTGACAGTGTCACCTCCTGTGGCTGCACTCTCCCTCTGGTGGCGTGAGATGAGGATACGGACCCTCGACTTCAAGTCATTCCACCATATGCGGCAGTCATCTGCATCTCATAGAACAGTGCCCACAGCCATCACCTTTTCATTGATGGAGGACCAGATTGCAGCCTTCCTCTGAGCAGAGGTTTTTCACTGCCTACTACCAAACAGCTCCTCTGCATGGTGCACAACTTCCTCTGCCAACATGTTCAGTTCAGTGTCGTAGAACGTTGGCGTGCACAGCCTCAGGTCGGGTGGGAGATTCTGAGTGGATTGAGTTTTTAGAGATGGGACAGCGGTAACAGTAATACCATTGTATCTCGGTGGTATTAACACCAATTGTCAAATATCAATGGTAATACCGCCGGGTGGTATTACTGTTACCGCCGGGGGGGTGGGCGCACACCCGTCAGGTGATGATACAGCAGTAATTCTGCTGATTATAACGGGATAACAGTAATACCACTGGGGTAGAATTACCACCATATTTATGCCAGACTCGTAATGAAAGCCAATATACTGTCATTTTCGCCAGCTCCTCCGATACGCAGTTTCAGCACAACTCACATGAATATTTAATTTCTTCTTTTTTTCACATTGTTTATTTAGCCACCTGAATCAGGTTTTAATCTACTCCTAACGTTGAGAATTTAATTGGGACTTTATTAAAGTGTTACTGTGGAAATGGAATTAAATGACACGCGTAAGAACATTTTCATCAAGAATAATTAATTGCATAATTCTTCAGATTACAGTTAGCTTGCATTCATTTTCTGCTACACACAGTCAGTATTGATAACCGTAAACTTTACACTATTGAGACACACAGGGAATATTCTTTCTTTAGGGCCATACACACAAATATCAAGGCTTTTGCCAGCAGAGTGGAAAAGTGAATGTGGTAGTGAATGCGGTGGCAGTTATTACCCCAATGTAAAATGCTCACTTATATGATTCAACCAATTTCAATATTTTAGTTGCAGGAAGCATTATATCTATTGTGTTATAGAGGCTTACTGTTTCGTGTGCTAATTTAACGATTAGTCGTTCATGATTAAATGTCTCAAGTTATGTACAGTTTGTTTTTAATGTGTGTCAGTCTTTGTATGTCTGGTTTTAGTTATCATATCAAGAAAAGGAAAGCTCCACAGTTAATACATATCAAGAGAACTCAACACAATTATTTCATCATAAGATTCTAAAAATCACATATTCGATGTCATAACATGAATTTTATTGAACATATATGCACACAATCATAGAAAATGTATAATAAATATACAGGTAAAAACATACAATAGAAAAATATTTAGGGGCCGATTCATGGAACAAATGTGCACCAAAAATCTCAGTGCAAGCTGGCGCAAGCTGGCGCATGCGTGAAAAAGCAAGCGCATGCGCACATGTGCGATTCAAGGAAGGCCTGCGTGTGTTTTCCCCTGGATGTGCGCCATTGCAACATCCTAAATGCCGTGCGCGAAGTGCACAGGGAAAGTGCACAACATTGACGCACACACCAAAAAGAGGGCGGGACACGGGGTGTAAGACGCAGAATGGGGTACAACGCATGAAAAAGAAGGCGTAATTGGGGAAGTACTGCAGGGAAATAGACGGAACGCCCACACGCACGCAAACAACACGTATTCATGGAATCGAATACGGGAAACACGTGCATGCTAAAATACGTGCACAGGCGTCAACAAGTCCACCACAGGAAGGCAGGCGTAAGTGTCCCCGTGCACAGTATAAAAATGCACGCAAACAACAAACATGTATATACAGCTACGATGAATTCCCCATTTGACGCAGCACTTATCGTGGGACACCGCAGGAGGAGGAGAATAGCCAGGGCCCGCATTTCTTCCCCCCGGACTAGCCTTTTTGGGATGCCTGACAACCAGGTCCATGGCTGGTATAGGTGTCCACCTCGTATCATCCTAGACCTGGTTAGGGAGTGGGAAGATGACCTTACATCCCCCACCCTGTGCTCCCAAGCATTGAGCCCCTTGGAGAAGGTGCTCAATGTCCTGCATTTTCTGGCCACTGGGTCATTTCAGCAGACTACTGCCATAGTGGGGGGGTCTCACAGGCCACACAGTCACACTGCCTACACCAGGTGTTGGCAATCATGACTGGGCGCCCCTCAGTCCACAGGCACATATACATGCCCAGAACACCCGCAGAAAGGCAGGCCGTGGTCCAGGACTTTTACAGGGTGGCACACTTCCCCAAAGTGCTCGGTGCCATAGATTGCACCCATGTGGCCCTACGTCCACCGAGGGCCACTTAGCACATCTATCGAAACCGCAAGCACTGGCATTCCATGAATGTGCAGGTCGTATGTGATGCAAAGGGAATCATCACCTCTGTCTATGCAAACTACCCTGGCTCCACCCATGACAGTTTCATATACAGAATGTCACCCTGAGCAGAGCACTGGAAGCTGGCCAGCATGGCGACACATGGCTCCTAGGTGAGTACAAATGCTCGTGCACATGCATGCATGTCACACACAGACAAATACACAAACCCTAATAATCACAACCATTATCACCTCCCCAGGGGACAGTGCCTACCCTCTGAGCAACCACATGATGACGCCAATCCGGAACCCCACCACACCACCCCAGGTAAGATACAATGCTGCCCATATTGCAACCAGGGGCATAGTGGAGCGCACATTCGGAGTGCTCAAGTCACGCTTCCGCTCCCTTGACCGCTCTGGCGGGCAGCTACAATATGCACTCCCAGTAGTGTGCAGGATCATTGTGGCAGCATGTGTCCTGCAAAATGTTGCAACACGGCAGGGTGTACCGGTGGACATGGTGGTGCCCCCACATCCCCAACCACAGGCACAGGCGCTGCCCATGGGAGGGGATAGAGCACTTGGCGAGGCAGCCCGGACCCAGATTGTGGCCACATTTTTCACCTAAACTCCCACCCGTGCGGAGTGCACACAGGCCTGGCACATACCAGGTGACAATCGATGAGGACAAAGAGAAAGTCAACTGTCACAACCTTACCACCCTGAGAATGTTGCCATGGAAGTGCTACATTGTGTGCATCCATAGCTACTTAAACCTAACCAGTCCTGTGTGACCAAAAGGAACACATGCAAGGTGTGTGTCACACACCCCTGCAAAACAAGTCATGACAGTCTCTGGTATGTCACCCAAACCCTCCCAACCCCCATCACCCTTGTCTGCCACACCATGACATAGCAAGCAATAGCAAAAGGCCAACACATGACCAATAAGATCCGAAGTGACATATGATAAATGGAAAGTGGCCCCACACAATGACGCCTGACATGGAATCACATGACATGACTGACCAACAACCTCCCACACATACCAAGTCATATACAAATACATTTCACCAGTCGTAGCATGAAAATAACACTGAAAGCCTTTTCACATGCACATTGGGCAAGGCACACAGCACAGTGAGCAGCCATTGTGTTGGAGATACACCTTTAGCATCACATGAAAAGGACTAATTTAAAAAATAACCAATTGATGCATCTACAGGATCCCCAAATGGTCATAGATCATGTGCTGCAGGGACACAGCGGGCCCCAGAAGGCAATCTATGTGCACCTTTGGCCATGGAAGGGTGGTTGTACATGTGGTGGATCATTGTGCAACTGTGTGAGTCAATACATTCAAGTGAAATCAAGTGACCCTCAGTGTCCTGTAAACATTACATGTGAACATTGCCCATGTGTACACCCCAGCATGTCAAACCACACCAATCCCATCACATATGAAAAGTAAAGACAACACAGGAACAGGCATTGACCAGCAGAACACATCATGTACATAGTACCCCACAATTACAATGTCAGAGTGCCCAAACACTTTAGCTGAAGCCAACTGTCCAACAACAAAAGGCCCTCCCTCATTCACACATCACCATGACCTACTGAACAACTGTGTCTGGGGTATGTAGCCTTCTTCCTTTAAGTATACCTGGCCACAGGATCACCCTACTCCTTGGTCTCCATGTTCCACCTTATGTGTAAATAGAGTCCAGCCCCCTCAGAGACCACCTTGACTGGCAAAAAATACCAAATCGCAGAGAATTCCAAGGAGCCAAACCCACAAACCATGGAAAAAGCCTGTAGGCAACCAAAAACCCTGGAAGAGTCTCCAGTAGATGACTTGAAGAAACAGAAAATATCCCAGCACATGTTCAAGCACAATGATAGAACAACCAAGCTAGCACAGTTCAACAATGCCACAACAGGATGGGTACCATGTTTGGTACATAATATACATTGATGATGCACCAACTGATGGGTAGTGTCACAGCTCAAGTGTCCAGGCGCAGGAGTGGCACGAACCAACCACCCCCTTCGTGGTCTGGGCGCCTGCAAGGTCAAACTTACACAGGCCTCTGAGACCCCGGTGGGGAAGGAGGGTCAGGGATATGTTGTTTGTACAGGCATTGGTATTCAGGATAACCGGAAAGAGGGGCAGGAGAGGGGAGTAGGATTGTCAATGGAAAGTAGGGAAAATACAAAAAACAACTATTCACAATAACACATACTCAATCATACAAAACATGTTCATCATGCACATTGTACCAAATGAGTCAAATGCAAGCCAAAGAGAGACTTATCTCTGGGGTGAGTGCTGGCCTCCTGCCTGCACACTCTCAGGTCCGGTAACATGAGCAGTTCAATGCTGCAAAGAGAGTGTGAGTTACTAATCTGTGTGTGTTTACAACACACACATGCAACACCATAAATGCCCCAAAGTTAGTGACTCCTCCACAAACAAACACTCTTGTCTGCTGCTTTGTACACATATGTTAGCTTGCCCCCGTGATGGTTCATACACTGTCAATGCAGTATAGCAGGTGCACGTGGGCCCGCGGCAAATGGAAGACCAATGCGTCAAGAATCACACATCATACAATGGTCCATGGGTGAGCAGCTAGACGCGTATAGCGAGGTGCAACTTCAGTACAAGTGGTGTTCTGGCAACCGCAGATTAAAATAGGTAGTGCACGTGTCAATTTACACATGTAAATGATATGCACTGCACACAAGTCTGTGCGTCGCTGGATGTCCCTGTGCGCTGCTTCAGTTTCTGGCTAGGAACGCTACTGTGCTAATAACTCTGCTTCTATGGAGCAGGGTGGACCGGAGGATATGTGCGACAGCCCCAGCGTGTGCCCCTGACACAATGGCACAATGTATATCAATTAATGGACACATCAATCATGAACCCACCCAAATCTAATGCAGACATGCCATGGATAAAACCCCCACAATCCCCACTCGGGGTGTTAACACAAGTAGTACAGCAGCAGACAGGCCACAGATATGACAGTCCAAAGCCCTTGTGTAAATGACTGTAACACCGAACCATTCTTGGATAAGGGAAGCAGGAGTGGCCTATGTGAGTCAGGACCCCAAGCTGCAAAAACATACACAAGACAAGCTTGAAGGGCCCAGCTGGAACAGACAGTGGATGCTTTCAAAAGCCACAAAGCACCACACCGTTACATGAATGCACAATAGACAAGCAATTTTAAACTATATTAACTAATTAAACTAAATCTAAAAAAACCTACATTACCTAATTAAACTAACTATCAAAAACAATGTTAACTAACTAAACTAAATGAAAAATCAAAAACGGTCACATATGACCCGGGGGGGGCATCCAGGAAGGGGAGGGGGGTACAGGGTGCAGCTCAACACCAACATTCGATGATGTTGAGTCAAAAAAAAAAACTCCATGGGCTCAACACCTGCACAACTTGACCTGTGTGGAGAGATATTTCATTGTCTGAGTCAGCCTCTTCCTGAAAAGGTAGACGTGGTACAGGAGCCTGACCACGCCTAGGCGCAGCTTGCCCCTCATCGGCAGCAAGTCTGCCGGACGGGTGAGCCTGGTTCTGTGCGGCGATGACACGTAGGTCAGCATGCAGAACCTCTTGTGATATGCATGCTTCTTCTTGCAAGGTAGCATGTGTAACATAGAGTTCTAGCCTGGATGGACAACTGATGCACCTCGCGGCAAGCACGTAGATCAGCCAAGATGGTATGCTCAAGCTGTGCAAACCTCTCCTCTGACAGCTCCCTCTGGGACATCAAGAGGACACCCAGAGTGGATCTGAGGGATTCATACTCAGCCCTCAGGGCCTCCATGTGTGCCTCTGCGTGAGCAGCAATTGCTTGATGCAAAGACATTTCATCCTGGCATGCCCTGTCTGAGGCCGTCATGCCCAGCCTGAGCGAGCGAGCCGTGGACTGTGCCGCCCGCTGCTGGAGAAGCATCTGCCTAGCAGGGGGGAGCATGGATTGTGCATGCAATGTGTTGCATGGCTACAAGCAAACCCCCACTAAGTGAACATTTAGGGATGCATTGCATGGCAGTGAAAGGGCGACCAGAGACCTGTGTATTGGCAGACAGTGCTGGCTAGCATCAATTGCATCATCTGAGTCAACTGACAACACAGCAGATGATGATGGGACAGAAAGCAGGACATATGATGAACCCTCAGTAGTACAGCCATGTGTGCAGAAGTAGCTACACCAGTTGAACAGAGTCAGTGGGCCTGAAACGGGGGGAGGCCTGTGCCCTGCACAGATTGTGACACCCTAAAGATGTGTGTGGTGCTGGACTGAGCCAGAGTGGGCATGGAATGGATGATCAAAAGCAAAGAAATGTAGGTCATCCTTGACACGTACTACAATGATCATCCAGTCAAGGACACATAGTGGCATGCATGGAATACACATGGAGCATGAATGGGAACTCATGTCCCAGTGGAGCTTTGCCATCTGCACAGTCCAAGTGAGACAACCTGCACGAAGTGCAGAGGATGTACACCACTGCACGTCTCTCGCAGTTTGGCTGGTCGGAAGTTTTCATGTACACAGGAGTCTTGAACAGGCCATTGCAGTACGCCAACGTGATGCACACCTGTGCAATGTTGAAATTGGGGCGCAGGGTTGGTGGAGGGTCAAGGGAGAATGCCTACATGGAGTACCTGCATGTATGCAGAGGACACATGCACGTCAGTCATGCAATTACATAGTCCCAGTGCTGAGAGGAAACATACCCCAGGCTACATGCAGAAGGGCAATTGAGCTGGAACATGGACTGTAGCGGCAGCTGAGTGACTAGCATGTGATTAGGGTGCAAGTGTGGTGGTGAGGACAGTCCCCATCTGCTCTACATGTCCACTATCCTGCACAGCAGGCACGTATCATAGAAGCATTGCATTACTTGCACATGAGAACCATGTACACATGACATGCTGTGGCAGTCAAGCACAACACATCACACAAGAAAAACACACATGTTGTCGACCAACAGGCAACAACACTCACTGGACGGGGCATCAAAGTCTGGCATCTCTCCCACTCCTTCGACCAATTCTGTTGGCATGAACTCCGCAACGAGTGCCTCGAGCGGAGTGAGGTCTTCCTCCTCAGGTGGTGGCCCACCGCCAGTCACCAGAGTCATGTTGTAATTAGAGGCACGCTTTGCCTTAGTGCTGCGTTTAAGGTCATTCCAATGCTTTTTGCACTCTTGTGCTGTGCACACCTCATGGCCGAATGCACTCACATCATCCGCAACTTGCTTCCAGCGGGTATTACGATGAGCAGCCGTAGTTTGACAATTCGGCCCCACTAGCATGTCACAGTTGTGTTCCCGCACGTAGTCCACGAGGAAGTCCAGTTCCTGCTTGCAGAAAGGCTTCTTCCTCGACGTGCCGGAGGCTGTAGCTGTGTCTGGGGTCCCAGCCTCTACTGCTGGTGCAACCTTCCTCCTCTTGGACGCTGGTCCGGACCCTGGCTGGCAAATGCTGCCCTGATCAGTATGGGCAGTGGCGCTGTTGGAATGAGCCGAGTGAGTGGCAGGTGGAACATGGAGTGAAGCCCTGACTTGCGTCAGTGGCTGCTGGGTGCCCTGGAATGGACCCTTCACAGCAACATCCGCTGTGCCAGGGTCATTGACCGGGACTGTTCTGGTTGGTAGACTCACAACCGGGGTGGTGTCGGCTGCATCTGCCCCTGCACTTGCCAACATCTGGCTGATCGGGGCAGCAGATGACATTACTGCCCCAGGGACACGTGCCTCACTCAGGCAGCCCTGTGTGAACCTACAGTGTGCCTCCTGACCACCTCGAAATCTTCCATGGACTCTTCAAGTGCCAAAGCAGCCTGCGTTGGCAGAACCTGAGCCTGAGTGGTGGTGTCCACAGCTGCACCTGCAGCTACCACTACCTTTGGGCCCGTGGCAGTCAATGAAATGTACTGCCGGGTCACATTGGTGCCAGTGCCAGATGCAAGAAATGCATCTCCTGGAGCCGCAGGGGGTGGTGGCATGACTGCACCAACATGTGGCACAACATTGTTCCGAGCTGGAGCACCCATGCCTCTTCCCCCTCTGCAGCCACCCTGGACACCCTGGAGTCCCCCTACTCCCTGGTCACCCCGGCCAAGTCCCTGACCATGCCCGCCACGTGGAGTATGCCCAGCTGAGGCACCCCTCAACTCACGTGGCCTCCCAGCCATGGCACTGATGGAGTAGTGCCGGCACAGATGGAGTAGTGCCAATGGGAGGTGTACACGACAGTTGTCCTGGGCAATTGGGATGAAGGGGATGGGATACAAGATGTTAACAGCACCCCTGCACCTGCAAAGCTTTATGTGACCCCGGTGATGAAGTGACGGGTCACACAACACCCAGGCACACTAAAACTGCTTTAAAACCGTGCATGCAACCCCCAGTAGCCCACGTGTGTGGAATTAACCTCCTGCAGTACGCGGTGGCACCCAGGGACACGAAAAACACATACGCGTGGGACACGCAGGCTACTATGACCTCAAAAATGGGTATGCGATACACAGGGGCACCCGCAGTGGGAAAAATAGCGTGCACAACTCACCGTCAGACTAGCGTGATAATGAAAAACATGCGTAGTCAATACCCCCGCCAAAAGAAGAGATATGTTTTTGATCCGCTGTGAAGTTGTGATGGCGCGTGAAACAACACGAAGTAGCAACACACACGTCGGTCTCCACGAAAGGCACGTACAGCAAACTGCCGGGACCCGCTCAACTTTAACCCGTGCTGAGGGACACGCGCGCGCATCACTTCTCTTACGCGCTTAGGCCCTTTCCTCGGATCACATGCATTCACACGCGGATGTGTATTTTTTTCACGTGCTGATTCACTACGCACCCGTCATGAGGGGAACAGCCATGCGCGTAACGTCACAGACGCGCTTACGCGGTAAGGGCCTTTCCACGAATTACACGCTGACGTGCAGTTTTTTCACGTGCCAAATCACTATGTATCAATCTGGCCACGCGACAACACATGGAAGACCATGCTCCTGCCCAGAAGGCCATTTTCCTGCCCCCCAGAGCCCCGAGCAGCCTCCCACGAGCCATATGCTGCTGCCTGCCTGCCTGCTGTCACCGTGCCCTGCCATTTGGTGCCTGCACATCTGCCATCTGCAGGGGTCCAGTTGCAGTGACCACCCCTGCTGGAACAGAAGTCTCCCGATTGGTGTTCCATCACTCCACAGCCCAGCCCCAGGACCCAGTTGCCCACCCACACCTACCTCGGGGGTTGCCATGCCCGCCACAACACCTTCCGGCACCAGTGGCAACCCCCAGCCAGAGAGGCAGAGGGCTGCCAGCTTGACTTCCGAAGAAGTTGGCATCCTGGTGGAGCAAGTCCTGGGGCAGTATGATGCCCTCTTTACACCATTGCACGCCGACAAGGAAGGACGGAGGAGGATCTGGACAGGCATAGTGGGTGCCATCAACGCGGAGGGGGTGGCACCCCATGACATGAAACACATCCAGAAGCGCTGGGAGGACTACAAGTCCAGCACCCTCAAGAAGGCCCAGCGCCTCTTAGAGGCAGAGGGAGCAGTGGGGCACCGGGGCCAGATTATCAACCAGCAGATGAGGTTCCTGGAGAGCATTCGCCCAGTGCTTCACCACCAGATCCTCAGGATGCAGGCCCGACTGGAGTCGAGCGGTAAGTGGCCATGCATTGCTGTGTGAAACAGGGCATGTTGCAGTGTGCTGATAGTCAGCTACTTGCCTGTATGTGTGACATTGGCATGTATGGATGTGTGTCTGCAGGAACATCATGGTGATGCATGTGAGACCAGTCATGCGCAAACCACATGGATGGTGCATGTGTTACAATGCAACATGCGGATCAACATGTGGAATGCACTCATGAATGCATTCCTGTCTCTGTTGTTGGACATGGATGGGGTGTGAGAGATGGGTGCTGCTGTCAAGGACATGTATGGTGTACATTTATATGGGCCTCATTACGACCCTGGCAGGTACGGAGTGAACGGTGCCGTAAAAGGTGCCGGCGCCGTTCACTCCGTACCGCCGTATTACGAGTTCCCCTCGCAGGACACGGTAAGCACGCCTGGGAAAACCAGGCGTGCTTACCGGGTCCCGCGAGGGGAAGAGGGAGCAAACAACGGGCCATCTCGTAATGACCCGTTGTTTGCTCCCTCTCCCATTCCCATTCAGCCCTATGAGGGCTGAAATGGGAATGGGGAAGGACCATGTCCGGGTCCTTGGAGGGAGGAATTACCGGGCCTTCCGAACTCGGAATGGCCCGGTAAGTCCTCATTCTGAGGACCCAGACCCCGACGCGATTTTGGCAGCAGCCATGCCGCCAATAGCGGCATGGTTACCGCCAAACTCGTAATGAGGGCCTATGTGTCTGAGTAGCGTGTGTGTGACTTGTAAATGCCATGGATGCATGACACATGTCCGTGACAATGTTCCGATTCACTGATGCAGCCTAGTCATCCTTGTCTCCACTGTGTCTGGGGTGTACAAGGCCAGATGGATGAAACTATGGTGATGTGTTTGCATGTGATCAGTATGAGCCATGATGCATGTGAGTTTCGAACCACCATCGTATGTTTCAACAGTTCCTTGGACATGTATGCAAATGTTCTTTGTATGCGCAATGCCTGTTTCTGCATGTGTGTTGCCTGCACTGACCCATGTGTTGTGGAGGTACATGATGGAAGTGACGTTTGACAGTGCCACTCATGTGCTATTGCTTCCTGTCTAGGGGACTATTGTACAGTATCCTGATGCTTGTGTTCTATGTCTCCCTCTTCACAGCGGCGAGTGAAGAAGAGGGCGGAGACGGCGCTGTGGAGCAAAGCGGCGGGGATGCCTCCACTGGCCGGCGACGCAAGGCCCAGTCACCTTCCCAGGAATTACCATCATCCGGGAGCGAAGGGACTGGTGCCGTGTCTGCCACTACGACTGCAGTGGACGAGGTGGGTGAGCCCCCACAGGGGCTTGTGATGGCGGAAGACGGTGTGGAGCCATCCAGGTTGGTGGTTTCCACAGAGGAGGAGGAGGCCGCTACTGAGCCGCACATGGGGCCTGGTGGGGGTGGTACCACTGGTGCAAGTGGTGCAGTCCAGGGGCAGGGGCAGGAGGCAGCACAGGTCGCTGTGGAGGGGCCTGTGCATGTCACTGTCCCTGACACTGTGCCTGCACCACCATGCACCAGCAGTGATGCCCCATCCCAGGCCCATCCGCAGTTAGGGGGGAGGTCGACGTCATCTGACAATCCTCTACCTGTGGATAAGGGGACCCGTGACTGTATTGAGACCGTCCTGATTGGTGTTGCGTTGTGCACGCGTGACATTCGTGATGAAATGCGTGCTTCCTGGGGGGAGCACGCAGGTCATCACGAAGAGCTGTATGCCAACATGGCCAAGTTGGGAGGGGCCTTGGTCGGGGGTTTCGTACATGTGTCGGGCACACTGGCGGCCCTCTCCTCCTCTGTGGAAACTATGCGCCAGTCGTTCTCCATGCCGTCTTCTGGCCCAGATGCCACCAGGGCCCTCGGTGGAGATCCCATCCCTGCCACAGTCGGGAGTCGGAGGTCCAGCAGGGGTGGACACCCCAGCAACTGGACCCCAGCAGTTGGAGGATGTGCCGGCATCATCGGGCAGGGCACGTGCACAAGGGAACCGGTGGATTCCATCAGCCTGGGTGCCATCGTGCTGGCAGAGTCAGTTGCATTGGAGGCAGCGGCAGGCTCAACGTGGGAGGCATCATGGCTCGGGGCCATCAACATCAGAGGGGCAGGCATCGGCCGGAGGGCAGGAGGACCCTGGAATGGGAGTGTCTTGGATGTGGCAGCGGTTGGGCCAGCCGATAGATGCAGATCGGTGGCGGGCATAGGAGGCACGGCTCACAATGGTCAGGGCAGAGAACTCCATGCGCAGGGCGCTGAAGCGGGCTGAGTGCCTCAAGGGAATTCGCAGGGAGTTTGAGGTGGACATGGCATTATCCCTGCAAGACCTCGGGGCTAGGGAACAGGCCTGCCTCAATGACGTTGAACAGGAGTTCGATGATGCCCTGGCCCGGGAAATAAACTAGTGAGCCGTAGGACTTGCCCTCCGCCATTGTAAATAGTTAGTTAGTGTTAGGTTTCATTTATGTTTTCCTTTCATTTGGGGCACTTGGACTATGCCCCACCTTTTTATAGATAGTTCTTTATTAGATAGGGTTTTTTGTAGGTTTCCTTTCTATAGTTGTGCTTATGGACCCTGGATTTGATCTTTGTATATAGTTGGAGACTGCATTTCTCATAATTTTCTTTTGGTTTGGGTTCACCATGGAGCAATGGATTATTCCTATATTTCTTTTTGGATTTGGTTTGCTGGATGGACACTTTGGACCCATTTTTATTTGGATTTATTTGGAGTTTGCTTTCATGATGTTTTTTTGTTGTTTTTTTTGGGACATGCTGCTTTTTCTTTATTATTTCCATTGTTGTGTGATTTCATTTAATCCCCTTGCTTTTGTGTTCAATACATATTTTTTTCTTACTTCAATGCATGGTTTTCTGTCATTGGTTTCATGCATGTAACGATGTGTGTTTTCTCATTCACTTGCACCCATTGTGTGTGTTTGACGGACATGTGTTGATGTGCATACTTGCCATTGGGTTGTATCATGTAATTGGCATTTCTATGTGAGGTGGATGGAATACTTGGTTGTTTGTTTGGACAGGGGTGTGATTTGGGAGGCCATAAGGCCCATGATTGTGGATCGTGATGACATGTTGGGGGGGACATGAGTCGGGCCTGCTGGCAGGTGTCTGTAAATACGCGGGGGGTAGGGTTGCAGGGGGACATGAGTCGGGGCCTGCTAACAGGTGCCCATCAATGCTGGGGAGTGGGGTTGCAGGGGGACATGAGTCAGGGCCTACTGGCAGGTGCCCGTCAATGCTGGGGGGGTGGGGGTCCAGGGGGACATGAGTCAGGGCCTGCTGGCAGGTGCCCGTCAATGCTGGGGGGGTGGTGGTGCAGGGGGACATGAGCCGGGGCCTGCTGGCAGGTGCCCATCAATGCTGGGTGGTGGGGGTTTTACGTGTGAATTCGCTAGCGCGAGAGGGTTACGTGTATTCGTAGTGGTGCGCGGGGAGTTCTACACATGAATTCGCTAGCGGGAGAGGCCTATGTGTATTCTGGGGGTGCGCAGTGAGTTTTACACGCGAATTCGCTAGCGCGAGAGGGGTACGTGTATTCTGAGGGGTGAGTGGGGAGTTTTACACGCATTTTCGTGGTTGGGGGCTGTATGCTGGTCCACTGGCCTGTGCGCCATGTACGGGATTTGTGCACTGTTCATGGCGCACAGGGCAGGGTTGGGGAAGTAACTGGCGCTGCTGCAGGGTCGCAGCGCACTCTGTGCCACGGCTGGTTCTGGATGTTGAAATCCATGAATACGCTGTGCGCTGAAATGGGTTTTGGCACACGTGGCGGCGCAGACTGCCGCACGTGCACACTGTGCACCAGCCACGTGCACCACTTGTGTGCTTATTTATATGAATTACCCCCTTAATCTCTTAACATTACTCTCATATTAAAACAAGATAAAACAAGATAAAATCTTATTCAAAAATAATTAGGATGCACCATGCAGTCATGCATATCACACATACAAAGTTTGTCAGCCCCTGATGAATGTCCAGCGGAATAGAGCTTGAAGGACAGAGGATTGGACGGGTCAGGCTAGTGAAGGAGCAAGAATTTGCTCATTACCTGTACTGTGCCCATAATACCAGAGAATAATATGTGTGTAATGTTTAGAGGTGAAAAATGTTTCTATTGTTTGTGTTTCACCTGTATATTTATTAAACGTTTTCTATGATTGTGTTCATATACATTCAAAACAATTAATTTTATGATATCGCATATGGGATTTTTAGAATCTTATGATGCAATAATAGTGTTGAGTTCCCTTGTTATATATTAACTGTGGGCTTTCCTTTCCTTGATATTTAACTGTGTACGCCATAGGGTAGGAAGGCTATTTTCTCCTAGTTGGGGCAGCAGTTTTTTCCTGTTGTTGGTTTTAGTTAGAATACATTTTGGAAATTATAGAGAAGAATAGCATTTCATGTGGCAAGCATGACATCTCAGCCAACATTCCCACCCCAGCAGCCGCTCCTCTCTCACATCGCTATTCAAGAGTATGTCAGAGGGCCTGGAACCACCTGCAATGAAAATATGCAAGTATGAACGCCATGAGGGTGCTCAGTTCTGTACCTCATAGGGTGAAGTGGATGGACCCCAGCTGGTCCGTAAGACTGGGGGTCTCCAAACAGCCCTTTAAGATGAGTAGAAGCACCCTTGAGATAGATGGGGATGCAGATTTGTACTCTCACATCACATAATAATGACAACTCAATACTTTGGCAAAGGGAGTCCGTTTAATGACAAGTACAGAAAACAGGGAGTTCAATGAACATCAGCAACCGCTCGATCTTCCTTCTAGCTTCAACTCCAACGAATTTCAGAAAAACAACATAATTTATACCAAAAACTCGTCATCATTGACGTGTAATCTTAAAAACCTGACATGCAACTCGTTTGGTTATAGGAAGGTAATTTAATATAGGTACTATATCTGTATATGGTAATGGGGAGAGGGGATTGGATAATAATGTCAGGTGGGGCAACTAAGTCCTTCCTTCAAACTGGCCACTGTAAACGTCACAAAAAGTGTGACGTCCTATTGGCTCTACTCTCTATAGGACCCTAGATTACAAGGTCCACTATGATTGGGTTGGCATTGAGCCCACGCATACTTTTACACTTGCGCTTAGCAGCATGCAGTATAATGAGGCCAGCTGCAGGGATTAAGTCTGTACCCTAGCTTCCCTCCAATTTATGTTACAGCTATTCATCACCTTAGTGGCCATGTGTCAAATACTGCCTTGTAGTTTTGACTTTAGTTTGCCTCTTGGTCTGAGAAAGTTAGGGAGGATGGGTACGATAAGGCTCCATGCGTAGGTGTGAAAGTCTCATCCCTTTCTGCCTGCCTTGCCACATGTCTAGGACACCGTGAAATAGGCCTCATCCTCGTGCAATTTTTGTGTATTTCATTTACTTCTGTCAGTCCTTTAACATCTGCGGCATATCTCAACCTTGCTGAACAGGAGACTCTTGTTATTCCTCTCTTAATTTGTAGGCATTGCTAGTCTATTCCAGTCTGACACAACCTTGGCTTCCTTGCATGGTTACCTTCAGCAGGATTTCTCTCTGTCTTTAATTCTTAAATTGTTAGCTGAGGCCCTCGCCTCTTGAGACCTTTAGTAACCTCGATTCGATTCTGCTCATGTGCGTAGCGGATTTTCGCTCATCTATAAAGTCCTTTTGAGGTAGATATGTATAGTTGGCACTTCCCGCAATCTATTTTATTATTAAGCATAAGCAAGCTTTCACGATTTCTTTGTTTCTTGCGGTCCCCTGCATATGTACACATTTAAACTGGCTTAAAGTTTTCATCGTGCATATGGCATACGTTTCTTTATCTTGAAATCACCTGTTTCACCTTAGGCCCAAGATGTCACTTATCCATGCCATTTCATCTCTTTATCAGCATTCTTGGGTCATCATATACCATCTCTGTGTTTCAGTCCGATCTCTCGTGATGTCACCAGTCATCGTCTTTTAGTATCTTCGTGGTTTCTTCGGGTATTCCATTCTGACAAACGTCCCTTTGTCGTGTCTGTAGGTATGGATTTCTCATTGGGTACCTTGCTGTCCAGGTTTGCTTAGGTGCCGGTACTTCAATAGGTGCTGTTCTTCTGATAGGCACTGGGCAGACCCCAACTGCGGCTCTCTGCAGGTTTGTCTGTTCTTCATACGTCACATATTTTGGTGCGAAGGTTCCTGGCACTTTGCAGGGGGTGGCTGGGGTGCGGCTGATACTTGGCACTTCCTCTTCAAGGGGCATTGTTATTGCACACATGTGATGGAATATGTGTGCTCCCAGGACCCATATCCCCAGGTTGTTATCAGGATAGGTTGCTGCACGCAATGAACATGTGTGCTTTCTGGACCCATAAAACCAGTTGGTCCTCATTGATACCAGACCTGAATGCTGCAAGTGAAGGAACATATATGGGCTGATGTCATCCTTACAATATTGCATGTGTATAGGTGTCACTCCTGGTGGGAAAAAAATACAACTTCAATATACCATTTTAGTTTGGACCATAGTCCACCATCCTTTGAATGTCCACCTATAGTTATCAATAGACACATGTTATGCATTGTTGCACACATGTCTACTTACTGGGAGGGGGCCCTGGGAAAGATTTGCAATGGTGATTGACCACTGACAATTTGTGGAAGTGTATCCTTGTTTGTGTGCAATGCCCCTCTCCCCTTTGCAGCTACGTATAAATGGAAATTAGTATGGAATGAAGAAGTACATGGTGTGTCCTACATACTGTAACACTGTACACACCCCTAATAGTAATCACAAATCAGTGCCTGTCTCATAGCTGTGTAGTCTTCTGAGTGTTGGGCGATTCCTTCTCTGCTGGCTCCTCTCGTTATCTGCTTGATCCAATCTGTTATTGTTTACATTTTCTGGCAATGACACGTGCATGGCAATGTTGTATAGGATGCAGCACACCAGAATGATGCTGAACATCTTTTCAGGGGCACGCACAATCATGTTGCAAGTCCTCATGTGTGCTTGGTTGTTGTGTTGTCCTGCAGCTGTGTCAAAATAGTCTGCATGGATAGGCTGCATCAGTGGGATAATAGGGACCCACAGGTCAATGAATATGGCAGATGTGTCATTTGTGGCATGCTTATTGACAATACACAAAGGGCATGCTTATTTGTTTGAACACTTGCCATTCAACTGTATTCTCCTGTTGCTCATCTGATACATCAATTGAGGTACACTACTGGTCTGCATTGCCATGTCATCATGCAACCTTGCACATATACGAGTGCATATCATGTTTGCATCACACACATGATGCACGTTAATGCTGTGGAACCCTTCACTTTTCCAATACATCTGTTCACATACCTTGGGGGTAGGATTGCAACATGTGTTACATCAATTATCCCTACAAAGATGGCTAGGCCAGCCACACTGTTGAATTCAGTGTTAAAGGAGTTGATGGTGGGTAAATTAGTTGGGAATAGGATGTGCTTTCCCACATATTCGTGAATGGCATCCAACACTTGTGCACAGCGATGTTTGTTAATATGCAGTGTGCATGTTTGTGTGCCTTTCATACGCTTCATGTACACCCCATTTTTAACATGTCCATGGGTACACACATATTATCTTGCAGCACAGCAATGCCATGGGATGCATTACAAGGTTGGGGGAAGTGTTGGTGAAATGTTGTGCCTGCCCTCGTAGGTTTTATGCACTAAGCGTGTTACCCTGGCAACCCTGGAACATTATAGCCCACATATGAATGAAAATCCTTTGCTGCACTCCATGTAAATATTGTGCTGCATAGTCCATCTTCAAACGCCCCTTTCGTTCAGTGCTGCCATTCTTTCTGCTTGCCTTACTTGCTGGCATCTTTGTGTGTGAAGGTGCATAGCCACTAATGCTAAATGCCCCTGCATTCGCCATCTTGCTCTGGTAAAAAGACAGGCACTTACTCCGTTTGTATTTGTCCCGTTTACGCCATATTTGTTGTGGAGGATGCTACCTATGTTATGTACAACAATGTTATGGCGTATTGGCTGCTCCTTATTGGTGAACGCATGTAGGCCGACAGAGTGCTTTTCCAACAACTGTCCCCATTGTTCCATTGATGTTGTGGCGGTGTGATTGGTAAATTGGCATTAGTTACATCGGTTTATGGTACACCACTGGTGGTTCCACTTTGAGACTATTCCGATGGTTTTTTGGCACATACGTGGCATACATTTCCATACTGAGATAAGTTCTGTCTGTTTTAATGTCAATATCAAATCTCAGGAATTATTATTTAGTGGGAGTTGTAAAATGTAATGAGTTCCAATTTATTTATTAAGAGAGACCTCACGTTATCTTTCCCTATTTTTCAAACTAGGTATTGGAACCTGTCCTCTTTACAAGACTTCTCACAACATTGCAGTAAAGCTGAAGCCTCATTTGGGCCACTGCTGGTAATTTCCATTTTGGAATCCAAATTATTTTGATCCCCAATGAGATTAAATCCATAGTTTATGGGGGACTAGGACTTACATTTTTGTGCGTCGGCACTTTCTAATGTATGATGAAAAAACAGATGGGTGGAAGGTTTTGAATACATCGGTACCACTGGCAATGCTATGAGCAACCTTCCACATCAACTTGTTTAGCCCATCTGCACTATTGCAAAAGAGGGTAAGCCGTATGCAAGTCAGTCAGGTACTGGCACCAATCTGAGCAGCCTAGCCCAAATCACTAGGCCACATCCCTTCTGCACAGAAACACAAGCAACCCCAGAGATGTTTCAGCATGGTTGAGCCTCATCATTTAGGTGCAACTTGGTTCCGATGGTTCAGCGAGCAAGGCACCCACGTCTGGGCATACCCTCTCTCATAAAGGGAGACAGACTATAACCAACAAAGTGATTGGTGGAAGGTTTTGATTCAATCCGAACCACTGGCACTGTTCTGGCCAACCTTCCACACCACAATTTATTAGCCTGTCTGTGCCATTGCAAAAGGAGTCCAGCCATATGCAAATCAGTCCGGTACTGCCTCCAATGGGAGCAGCAATAGTGTTGCTATAGTCACCCCTAGTGGGACGAGGATGCTGAGACGTGGGTCCCATGCCTGCTGGGTCTCAAGAAAAAAACTAAACCACACTAGTGATGCCCAATAAGGCTGAAACATGTCTGGGGTTGCTTGTGGTTTCGGGTTGATGGCTCGGTTTGGACTTCCTTTTGGAGTGGGACCAAGCCTGATTTACATGTGGTCTTTCACCTTTCTTTAATGGCGTGGCAGATGAAGAAGGATGGTCTGGAGGGTATCCCAGAACAATGCAAGAGGTTGGGATTAAAACTAAACCTTCCGGCCATCACCTCTTTTGTGTAGCTACAGACACCTCAAGTGGGACAAGGAAGCCCAGATGTGGGTTCAGTGCTAGCTGGGCCTAAAGATGCAAGCTACACCTCACTGATGATAGCCAATAGGAGTTGAGAAACATGTCTGTGGTTGCTTATAGTTTTGTACAGAAGGTATGCGAACAAGCAGTTCAGGCTTGACTGCAACTTTTGAGGTGAGATCAAGCCAGATTTGAATATGCACTTTCCCATTTCTGTAATGACTTGGCAGGTGCAGAACAATGGTCTTTATGATTGCCCAGAGCAATACTAGAGGTTAATTTTATTCTAACCCTTACAGCCATCACCTGTTTTGTGTTGCTATAGTCATCCTGAGTGGAACAGGGATGCCCAGATGTAGGGCCCATGCCTGCTGGACCAGGAGACCCAGGATATACCTATCTGATGATGCCCAAGGAGGCTGAAACATCTTGGTGGTTGTTTGTGCTCTCGTGCAAATGGGAGATGACCAAGCATTTCAGGCTGAACTGCCTCTTTTTGGGCAGATCAAGCATGATCTGTATATGTTGTTTCCCCTTTCTGTAATGGCTTGGCTGGTGAAGAACAATGGTCTGAAGGGGTTCCCAGAGCAATGGCAGAGGTTAAGATTAATTCTAAACCTTCCAGCAATAACCTCCTTTGTGTTGGTGTAGTCACCCCTGAATAAGACGGGAAGCCGAGACGTGGCTCTTGTCCCTGCTGGACCAATAGACCAAAGCTACACCTCTTTGATGATACCAAATAATGGTTGAAACATTGTTGGGGTTTCTTGTGGTCTTGTGCAGAAGGGATGTGACCAAGTAGTTCAAGCTGGATTGCACCTTTTGGGGTGGGACCAAGCCTGAATTGCATATGGTCTTCCACACTTCTGTAATGGCTTGACAAGTGAAGAACAATGGTCTGTGGGGTTGCTCAGAGCAATGTCAGAGGTTAAACCACATGCTAAACCTTCTAGCCATAACCTATTTTGTGTTGCTATAGTGACCCTGAGCCTGTGTGGGATGGGGAATCCCAGACGTGGGTCCTGTCCCCGATGGGCCTGGAGACCCAAGCTACATCTCACTGATGACACCTAAAGAGGTGAAAACATGCCTTGGTTTCATTGTGGTTCATGCATAAGGGACGTGGCCAAGCAGTTTGGGCTGGATTGCTCGTTTTAGGGGTGCAACCAAACCGGATTTGCATATGTTTTTTTTTCTCATTCTGAAATTGCTTGGCATTTGACAAACAATGGTCTGGAAGGTTTCGCAGAGGAATGCCAGAGGTTAAGATTAATTCTAATAATTCAAGCCATCACCTCTTTTGTGTCGCGTGGATCTCCCTGAGTGGGACGGGGATGCCCAGAAGTGGGTCTTCTGCTTGCTGGTCCCGAGATCCAAGCTATACCTCACTGATTACTCCCAATGAGGCCAAAGCATGTATGGGGTTGTGTGTGATCTTGTGCAGAAGGGTGTGACCAAGGAGTTTGTGTGGGACTTTTGCAAGTGGGACCAAGCCTAAGTTCTACATGGTTTTTCCCCTTTCTATAATGGCTTGACAGGCAAACAACAATGGTCTCAAGGGTTTCCCAGAGCAATGCCAGAGATTAAGATGAATTCTAAACTTTCCAACCTTCACCTCTCTTGTCTCACTATAGTCACCTTGAGTGGGACAAGGATGCCCAGAAGTGTCTACTGGGCCCACAGACCCAAGTATTGCCTCACCGATGACTCCCAAGGAGGGCAAAAACTGTCTGTGGCTGAATGTGGTCCTGTGCAGAATGTATGTGACCAAGCAATTCAAGCTGGACTGCCCCTTTTGGGATGGGACAAAGCCTAATTTGCATATGGTCTTTTCCCTTTCTGGAATGGCTTTTCAGACGAAGAACAATGGTCTGGAGGGTTTCCCAGAGCAATACCAGAAGTTAAGATTAATTCAAAACCTTCCAGACATCACCTCTTTTGTATTTTCTGTAATCACCCTGAGTGGGATAGGGATAACCAGACGTGGGTCTGGTGCCTGTTGGGCTTAGAGATCCAAGCTACATCTCACTGATGACACCTAATGAGGCCAAAACATGTTTTGGTTTGTTTGTGGTTTGTGCAAAGAGGATGTGACCAAGCAGTTTGGGCTGCATTTCCCCTTTTGGTGGTGGAACCAAACATGATTTGCATATGTTTTTTTTTCCCTTCCTGAAATGGCTTGGAATTTGAAGAACAATGGTCTGGAAGGGTTCCTCCCAGAGGAATGCCAGAGGTTAAGATCAATTCTAATCCTTCCTCTTTTGTGATGCTATGATCACCCTGAGTGGGACAGAGATGCCCAGAAGTGCCTGTTGGGCCCAAAGACCCAAGTATGGACATACTGATGACTCGCAATCAGGCCGAAAACTGGCTGTGGTTGATTGTGGTCTCGTGCAGGATGGAGGTAACCAAGCAATTCGAGCAGGAGTGCCCTTTTTGGGGTGTGACCAAGCCTGAATTGCATATGGTCTTCCGCACTTCTGTATTGGCTTGGCACGTGAAGAACAATTGTTTGAAGGGTTGCCCAGAGCAATGCTAAAGGTTAAAACGAATTCTAAACCTTCTAGCTATCACCTATTTTGTGTTGTTATAGTCAACCTGAGTGGGATGGGGATAAGCAGACGTGGGTGCTGTGCCTTCTGGGCTTTGACATCCAAGCTTCATCTCACTGGTGACACCTAATGAGGCCAAAACATGTCTGGGGATGCTTGCGGTCTCTTTACAGAAGGGATGTGGCCAAGCAGTTTTGGCTGTATTACCCCTTTTGGGGCTGCAAACAAACCAGATGTGCACATGTTTTTTCCCTTTCTGAAATGGCTTATAATTTGAAGTAAAATCACATTGGTCTGGAAGGTTTCCAGAGCAATGTAAGAGGTTAAGATTAATTCTAATCCTTCCAGCGTTCACCGCCTTTGTGCTGCTATGATCACCCTGAGTGGGACAGAAGTGGATCCTGTGCTTGCTTCGCCTAGAGATCCAAGCTATACCACACTGATTACTCCCAATGAGGCTGAAACATGTCTGGGGTTGTTTGTGATCTTGTACAGAAGGGATGTGATCAAGCAGTTTGGGCAGGACTTTTGCAGGTGGGACCAAGCCTGACTTGTGCATGGAATTTTCCCTTTCTGCAATGGCTTGGGAGGTGAAGAACAATGGTCTGGAGGGTTTCCCAGAGCAATGCCAGAGGTTAAGATTAATTCTAAACCTTCCAACCTTCACCTCTCTTGTCTCACTATAGTCACCCAGAGTGGGACAGGAAGGCCCAGAAGTACCTGCTGGGCCCAGAGACACAAGGATTGTTTCACTGATGACTCCCAATGAGGCCAAAACCTGTCTGTGGTTGATTGTGATCTCGTGCAGAAGGGATGTGACCAAGCAATTAGAGCTGGACCGCCCCTTTTGGGATGGGACGAAGCCTAATTTGCAATGGTCCTTCACCTTTCTGTAATGCCTTGGCAGGTAAGGAACAACAGTTTGGAAGGTGGGCCAGAGGAATGCCAGAGGTTCAGATGTATTGTAAACTTTCCAGCCATCAACTTTTTTGTGGCACTTTCTAATGTGCACCATTGGTGAGCCGTGAAAGCACCAAAGGGTGGGGGCACGTCTAATTGCTTCCTGCATATGCAGGGATAACCTTTCTCTGTTCCTGTTTTTCGTTGAAGTCCTGGGGGATTTCCACATTACCAGTACAGTCTTTGCACTGGATAAGGTTGTGGCCCTTTATGGACATGTGCTTATGTGCATCCCCCAGCTTGAGAGAGCACAGTTTGCACTCAGTATGTGTATTCAGGCCTGAAAACTCATTGTGTGGGCCTGGTAGGGGTTGGCCTGTGAGGGTTTGATGGTGGGATTCATTGTACTGATTGGGAAAGAGTCCCAAAAGCTATCAGTTCATGGTATGTAATCAGAGATGAACTGTGAACCGAAAGAGGCCCAGAAATAAATTCCAAAGTGGCTCCATATTACACATTTTTAGAATATCCAACCCTTCTCCTATGGGAAAATTTGGAAATAAAACACAAAAGAGGCCCAGAGTGCAGAGGCCTACCGCAAAATCTCTAGAGTTCCCTATAGCCAGTCCACCCCTGTATGCAATTGGAGGAAGGTGAAGGTGCTCTCTGCTCCTGTGTGTGGTTCTGAATGTGTATAAAAATATAGATCCCACACCATTTTCTGTTTGACAGTCTGGATTTTGTCATGTGGTTGTTGTTGCTGAGTGGAGGCATCTCCTGTTCTACAGAATCACTGGATCTCCTGTTCAAGGCTCCTGCTTCTTCCTCAACAATAGGGAACTGTAAAGGTGCTCCCTTCCTTGACTGGCAGGGAGAGCCAGGCACCTCATCATCTTCACATCAAGGCATCCCTTGGACGCCATGCTGTGGGTGTGGACAATCCTGGAGGGGGTGCTGGGAAGAAGACACTGGATCGACGCCACTGGCACTGTAGATCCTCCATCCTAGAGGATGAGAAGCCGTTGAAAGATGGTTGCCGTTAGCTGAGGCTGTTCTTCCTTTAAGAATGATCACCTGGAACCCACAACCTGACATGGTGCGTGCAGGGCCCCTGCCTTGGTGACATCTCAATCTCCTGAGACAAAGAAGTGTTCCTATAAGCACACTGCTTTTGTTCCAATAAACGGTAGCAGGCGCCCCTCTCTCGAAAGAACATGGCATGGTAACCTGTTCTCTGGTTTTACCCGCTGTGAGAGTCTGCAGCCATCACTTTTAGCTCACTGTACTTTTCACAAAGGAGGAATATCCATTTGCATATCAGTCTTTGTCACGCCCTCAAGGGCAGTCCAGCACCGAAATGCCAGGCAAACCCCATTTGAACAAGAGTAACAACAGCAACCCCATACATGTGTTTTAGCCTTGTTGGGCTTCACCAGTTAGGTGGTGCCGTGCCTCTCTGAGCACTGTGAGCAAGGGGTCCACATCGGGCTCCCCCAGGTAACTTATGGTGGCCAACCCCAAGTTCCTTGCAAAAAAAAGGTAGCAGGCGCCCCTCTCTCTAAAGAACAAAGAACATGGCATGATAACCTGTTCTGTGGTTTTACCCACTGTGAGGGTCGGCAGCCATCACTTTTAGCTCACTGTATTTTTCACAAAGGAGGAATATCCATTTGCATATCAGTCTTTGTCCGGCCCACAAGGGCAGTCCAGCACCGAAATGCCAGGCAAACCTCCTTTGAACAAGAGTACCAACAGCAACCCCATACACGTGTTTCAGCCTTGTTGGGCCTTATCAGTGAGGTGGAGCTGTGCCTCTCTGTGCACCGTGAGCAAGGGGTCCACATCTGGGTTCCCCACGTAACTTAGGGTGACCAACCCCAAGTTCCTTAAAAAATGCACAAAAAGGTAGCAGGCACCCCTCTCTCGAAAGAACGTGGCATGATAACCTGTTCTGTGATTTTGCCCACTGTGAGAGACCGCAGCCATTGATTTTAACTCACTGTACTTTTCAGAAACGAAGAATACCCATTTGGATATCAGTTGTGCTCATCTGAGCATGGCAGTTGCTGCCTGTGATGTAGAGCCCCCTTTCCAGTCCAAAGACAAGGTTTATTGGCAAATCTCCCAATCAGTGCCCCGCATGTGCCATCCTTGCTGCTGCTCCTTGTTTGTGGCATCCTTCTGACCTGCATTGAGTTCGCTGATCTCCCTTGAGCCTCCTCGAAACACTGTGGACTGCCTTTGTTCATGAACTGCGTTCTATAAAACTCATAGGAACACTGCATCCTCTGCTGTGGCTAGTCTGTGGCACTTTTGATGTTTATCTTAGTCCTCAGAGGATCCACTGTGTCTGCCTATCCCTTTGTTTTGGGTTGCTGCAGCTCCTGCACATCTGGTTCATGCCCATTTACTTCAGGGCCTCTTCACGTTAACAATTGAACAAAAATTGGCTTTTTTGGAATGCTTCACAATGCTCCACTGCATCATAGGGTCATTGGCATCCTCCTCTGGACTAGTCCTATGGACTCACAAACTGTGAAAATCCTAACCAGGAACAACCCATGTTAGTCCATGGCCTATTGAATAACATTGGGACACTGTCATCCTAAACTTTTATTTTAGGACCGGTTTGGTTTACTTACCTGTATTGGTAGTAGCTTTATTAGTGGCGATTTCCTGTACTGAAATAACATGTTTTCTCCATCCTAGAGAGGGTTTAAATATTTTAATTGGTTTGAAATTATTTGTGGGTCTCAGGGTCCCCTCAAAGTCCCCTGAACCACTGGATCTATTCAGAATACGGGAAAGAGAGTGAAAGAGACCATCTGCAGCCGCGCATAGATACAGGCAAGATTGCAGGACGGTCAGCGCCCTCTGAGAATTCGAGCAAGCAGTTATAGCTCTCAAGTGATCTGCAAGGGACAAAATGGGAGGAAGGAACACTCATTCCTCAATCTTACTAAGATACCGCATGAGAATAGAGACTGGAACATGAACTGGGACATTCAGTCACCATCTCTGATATGTATGACCACGCATGGATAAAGTGGGCAGGTCTTAGCTCCCTTTTCATGATTTCTCTTTGCACATACATGCCACAGGTGGGAAAGAGAGGGCCAGGTTGGACAGGGATAGCTGTCCAATCTGGATAGGGAGAGAGAGATTTGATCAGCCAGCAAGAAGCATGAAGTGTCTTTTTTTGGGTGAGGTCAGTGTTGAAGGTGGTGGATGACCAAGAGACCAGCAGGAGAAAGGAAGAAGTACCAGCTTGTGGAGGAGATTCATTGAGAAGGTGAGGTATTTGCTTAGCTGTGGTAGTGGTTCTGCAGTGTGAGTAGGCATGTTTGAGAAATTAGTGAGTAGAAAGGTTAGTGTAAGGAATGAAATTGGATTGACTGCAACAGGTTGAAAGGAGGGTGTTTGTGCAGCTGGTGGGAGGAGAGTAGTCGTGATAGGTGGAAAGTAGTAGAGATAGGAGGAGAGTAGTAGTGGTAGTGATGGGAGCAGAGTAGTAGTGGTGGGAGGAGTGTAGTAGCAGTAGGAGAATAGTATTGAAAGGAGGAGGTGAGTAGTAGTGGGAGGAGGAGAGTAGTATTGGAAAAAGGGGGGCATCGTTGATGGCGGGAAGGGAGGGTAGTGGTGGTAGAGGGAGAGTAGTAGTAGGTGAAGGTAAGTAGTAGTGAGAGGAGAAGAGCAGTAGGATGAGAGAGTAGTAAAATGGAGAAGAGGAGTAGTAAAGTGGAGTGGGAGGCACATGGTGGAGGTAAGAACTAGGAGGTATCAAACAGTGGGCGCACAGAAGACTGCTGGGCAGTGATGCAGCAAGTCGAGTAGACAAGAAGAAGGCAGCGTGGGTGTGAGTGAACCAGCCTAAATCTAACCACATAGGTGCAAGGCACTCTCCCAATTCCCCAGTCTACCCTAAACCTTGGATAGCGTGGGCACAGTTAGGAGGTCCGTGAGGGAGACTAGATAACCTACACTTAGGGAACTGCCCACAGGATAAGACAGAGATTAGATAGTAGGGCCAACATTTGGGAGCACTAACCAGGAGTTGAGTATGCCTGGGTTAGGGAGGAGGCGCAGTACATGATGAGAGAGACAGGGAAGGCCAGAGGCCACACAAAGAAAAACTTGAACTGTTTTTAAGCCTGATTGATTGCTATGCCATCTCTGACAGATGGCTGAGGGGCACTGCACATAGGCTTGTGTTAATGGTATCAATGGACAGACAGTTGGGAGGACATGGGCGATTTTAAACACATGGCACTACAAAAGCATGTATGTAGATACAGTGTGTCATTCAACAGGGTATCCATCATCTCAAGAGGAGGGAGACTGAGGACAGCAGCATGACAATAGCACCACAAAACAATATGATCAAATGGCAAAGCAATATGCATCAGACAAAAACACAGATAATGTCAACACCAGCACAACCACATCACAGGACAGATCGGCATCTGCATATATATGCGTGGACTAGCAAGCACCAAGTGCAATTGAAATGGGAGTACCATCATCATTGAACCAAGGAGTGTATTTTCAGATTACTTTCACTGTTGTTCCTAAGATTACGTTGTTTTATTTGGTGGCACAGAATTTCTGTTGTGCGATTGAGAGCATGACACAGAATAATGAGGATGTGGCTTTGGGAGGATTGCATTGTTATGTGCTCATTTGTAGGCGTGGTTTGTTTGAGGAAAATCAATTAATGTTGCAAGAATGTGAATGGAACATTGTACTAGTCGTCCAGAGAAAAAATTGGAGTATATAACAAGGAAACCAATAATACTATGTAAGGTAAGTGTAAGGTAAGAGGTATACATAGATATGTGTTGTAATGTGTGGGAAATGAGTGTTGTGAGGGATACCAGGTACTAGAGGAAGTTAGAGACAGTGATCCATATCAATTGTTGTGCCAGTTGTATGGGCCACCATTTTGAACCTATCACATTTCGTTTTAGGAAGCCATAGTGCAGCATAACCACAAGGCTAAAAGAAAGAGACAAGAGTCTTTTTATAAGCCATACCACTTTCATTAGTTTCAAATGTCATTGCAGTTCATTATGTCAACGCCTGTCTTGTTAAAGAGAAAGCAGAGTGGTATAAGGTGAAAAATGAAGGATGATGGGTATTTTTGTATTTTTATTGGTTATAGTGTGCACCTAGTTTGAGAGCAGCAGATAGCTTTTCAACAAGAGGGTTTCAGAATTCGGTTTTTCAATGTATACAGTAGATCAGTAATGCTGGTTCATGGACAGCATGTTTTTTAATTTATTTTTTTAATAACTGACAGTTATTGTTTAAACGTGTTTTAGTCTTAGGAGGAATAGGAAGATGATCAGGGCATTTTCTGGCCTCTTCCATGATTGAGTTCCAGCTGGTCGGTGTGGCAGGAGGAGAACTGCTTGCATGTCTTCTCCTCATGGTCAAGCTCAAACTCCAACCTTTTCATGGTTTTGCTATATGAGGCACACGAGCTGAGACAACAAGTATGTCTGTGTAGTTAGCAAGACCTTTGTGTTGGTTAGTGCCGCCGTCAGATTATATGGAGAGTAGAGGGTGATGCAATGTGGTGGGCGGAGTTTCTGGACTCATGTCTGTGTATACCCATCCCACTCAGGTGACATTTGCACAACTAAATGTTAATAGCTGGAAGGATTAGAATGAATCATATATATCTGGCATTGCTCTAGTTAACCCTTCATACAATTGCTTTACAGTCTGGTTTTTCATTGCAAAGGTGGTTGGATGATATGCAAGTCAGGTTTGTTCCAACACTGAAGGTACATTCAAAACTTCTAGGTCACATCCCCTGGCAAAAGACCACAAGCAAACCCAGGCTTGTTTCAGTTTTAGCTTTTCATGCCAGAGTGATTCACGGAAATCTTCTGGGTTTCTTGTTGAATATAATCTTGAATTGAGTGAGGAATGATGCATAAAGAAAAGGATGAATTGTGCAGGCATATAATCTCATCCATCCATTTGTGTGGTGGCAAGGATTTCCATGAATAGTTTGCTGGTTGCGTTATGGAGGAGAGCTTGTATTCTGCTTGGCATGACTAGTTCGTGGAAGTCTGATGAGGTACCCGCTTTAGGTGGTTAAATGTGCTTAACGTCTGCTGCTTGCGGGAGCCATGGAAGGGTGTAAGGGAAGGATAGCAGTGCAGGAGGTCCGTTTCACAATGAGTGCCTGTGGAAGTGCACAACACTTGGAGGTGAATATATAAAGAAAATAAGCAGCTGGGCAATTGAATGGGCACACTAAAGTGTATCATGCTGCTATGTGGTAGAATGTTGATATTCATTTGAAAGCTTAATTTGTTGGACAGGGTGTGTTTCCCTCAGAATAGTAGAATTGTATGTATTTTATTTGTATGCTGATTCGAAAGAGTCTCATTAGGGAGTGGTAGTTCTTGACAAGGTTGCTTGATAGCCTTTTCTGGTACAATACGTTTTTCATGGTTTACATGTTGTAATTAATCAGAGTTAAAAAAAAAATAATAAAAAAAAACATTTGCCATGCTTCCTTTTACAGAAATCCTGAATTGTGGTTTAAGAAGCATACGTGGCATTATCTAAGGCAGGGATGTATAGAAGTCCTCTTCGTGTCACAAAGTTGACAGAGGAGGCTGCAAAACATGCATATGTACTTCTAAATATGGGACTATATTGATTTACCACCATCTAACGTGTGAGTCACGCGTTTTTTATAAAGACTCAAACCAGAGATTGAACTCAAGTTGAATAGTCCTATGTTAAAGGCTTCTCAACGAGAGCATCTTTAACATGATGCCTGTTGAGCAGGATTACGTTGAATGATCGGGAAGCATACGGCTGGCATGTGACACACAATGCTTCAGAATCTAGAGCCAGCAAGGAGGGATAGGGAGGATGGACAGCCCTTACTTGGAGAGCACGTGGATTCATTGTGCCCTCTTAGTCCAGCAAGAACATTCCAGGCGATGATGTGCCTTAGTCATCAGAGAACCTGGTTTTAGTGATGAAAGCCAATGGTGCCGCAAAGCAAGTCATACACCTCATAAACAATCTTGAAAATTGTTCATGAGTTGATGTTGCTTTGCAAGTGGTGCTGCTGCCCATGATTTTCTGGCCTCAATGTGTGTTTGGTTCTTGTGCGTGCATTCCAGGGGGAGGATTGTTATCCTTGGGATCCTGCCTACTGAAGAGTTTGCACCTGCAAACGATGAATTAGTAGTGGGCATTTTAGTAGGATGGTGGCAAAAAATGGGTAGGCAGTGATTGAGTTGAGGGTCTGCCTGATGATTCAATGTTATTTGTTGTGCCTGCTATGAAAGGAGAGGGTCTCTTCCTCGGTTGGTGGCTGAAAAATGATAGTGACTTCTGATTACATTTGCATAGTTCACAGGAACTATAGCCAATCACTAAACACAATAAAACATTCTTGTAAAGATGGGCTTGCCTATGGCTCTCATTTAATAGATATAGCTGCAAAATGAGCATTCTGACCCAATGTTTCAGTATTTTTTAAAATTGTTCCAATGTGGGCCAGTAAAATGTGCCCAATAGATTATTATTAGTTTCATTGTGGAGGGTCACTGCACATATATAGTGATACAAACTAATATACGGATAGGATCTGCCACATTTAAAACTATTTTCTTATTTAGATTACATGACTCTTTTAAAATAGTTGTTAACAGTGAACTAGATTCACCTGGAACTACGCAACTATATGGAGCTTTCATCTGTTTGTAGGAGGCTTTATGATGCCATTTTTCAGCCCACTTTTTTCATACAATTGTGCAAGAGTACATTGGTTGTTTCAATATGATGGTACACGATTTCTTGTTCTCTTTATAATTCAGAGATACCCCACTGAATAATTCTGTGGAGCAATCCAGTATTTCCTCTTTTGTTTAACTAAATGTGCTCAATGTACTTGAAGTACATAGGAATAATTCAAACAAAAGAGTTGATAAGGGAAGATTAGTTTATGTCTTCATGAATTTAAAGAGTTAATGTTTCTGATTAAAGTAAATTTTGTGTACAACAAATATGTTAGAACTTATCATTAGAAAAAAGTATGTGGATTAATAGTTACAATGGCATGGATTTCCATAAAATAAAGGCTCAAGAAACCAAGCAAAAAATGTCTGCATCAGTGTTAGGGAGAATTCTCCTAAATGTGCTAATTCCCTTCACCTTAGAAACCCCCAGCAACTTTGCTGGATTTTGAAGACTTGATTTTTTTTACCTGGAGAGAGTGTGAGCCTTTTTCTCCCAATCGCTCATGTATTTTGAATTTGTTTTACTCTAGTGTTCTTTGATTGTGGAGTTTTAGACAACTCCATAAGCATCATCTTTTCATTTGTGTCACACAGCACCCTCAGTGCATTGACACAGGGAAGCCTTTCAAGCTGTCCTAAGGTTTAAATACCTTCTCTGGGATAAACTACTGTTTCCCAGAGAAAGTAAAGTGAAATTGACTTTACTAGTCTTTCCAAATTCCTAGACCCAGCACATACTATCTTACAATAGAGTGCTGGAGGGGTTACTCAGTATCCCCTATGTCTAGAAACTCATGTAGCAGTCAAATTCTACCCTTTCCTCTCGAAATGGCTGGTGGCAGTGGTTTTACAACGAACTACGCTGATTTTTCCTGACCACGAACACTGGTAGCATTAAATCGCAGCAGCCATGTCTTTCAAGATGGCGTCTGAGCCTCCCTTGTTTAACGGGTCCCGGTCTTCTTTTTTCGCCATTTATTTTTGGAAAGGTCCTTCTAGAGTTTGTCTCTGCGCACCAAACCAGATTTGGTCCCTTTGTTCCTACGCCTTTGGTGGGCTTCAGGACTCAAGGCCGCCTCTGGGGCTCGAGTGTCTGGGGTGGGCAGGAAGTGAGGTAGGTACCCGTAACTCCCTGTGCTTAGTCTCCTAGGAGACCTAAATGCTCTCTGGCATAATTGGCTGGCTGACTGTCCGATAAGGACAGCCACCCTGCTAGGTGAGTGGCAGTTAAGCTGGAATGAATGGGCAAAAACAATTTAAAAGGCAAGTTTCTTGGCTTGGAAGGCAGAGTCAACCACTGGAACAAAAGAACCAAAGACGAGCTGGAAGAGGATGGCTGCTGCAACTATTGGACCATTGGTTTGCCCGGTGAAGCACTGCTGGAGGTCAAAAACGCTAAGTTCATCTCGACAGAGAAGCCCTTTAAGGACGACTTCTCCGTTTGAGTTGGTGGGACCAATCAACTCGTAAGCCACCTGGATACCATTCTCAGAGCTGGTTGTATTTTTCTCAGAGTGTTGCATACAACCGAATAGCCAGGGAGAAGGACACCAGTTTGTGTGATTGACTACAGCTACCGGAATTGAAGATTTGCTTTTGCCAGCTTTTTCAACCAGTCCCCGTGCAGTGCAGGAGTCCCCCGACATCCTCCCTCTTATCCCCACAACTGAGGCTCAGGAACAGCGAGATCTGCAGGAACTGCCAGGAACAGACGTCTTCAGCTGCATCTTTTTCTTCATTGTAAGGTACTGTGAAAACCTGACCGAGAGAACTTACCTCTCACTGCGAAAGTGCTTGAAACTTTGGCAACTTGCAGGCCTAGCCAGCTTGGGACCCAACATATGAACCTTTCTTTAACAAACTACTTCTGAGAAATTTGGCAAAGGCTTTTCCGTTTAACTTCCAGAACTGCTTTATCCTATCCAAGATGTTAGTCCATTGACGTTGGCCTAACCTATTGCATTGAATGAACTCCTCTGGGGAACTCAAACTATTTGCACTGTTTAGGAGTAACTAATATTTTTTTTATTAACTTATACCCTTTTGCTCCTACTTCAAAGTAGTTTAAATGCCTCAGAACGTGATGTTGTGAAGTACTGAAGTATATTTTTGTGTGATATAGATTGCCTCCTTCTAGTGAATGTTTTATAACTGACTGTGAAATAAATATGTGTTTTTACCAAGAAACCTTGAGTATAAGAGTCTCTTTGAATACTTGTAATGATAGACATCTGTGAAACATCCTTAAAGCTCAAATTCCCTTGAGATAATCCTGGCTGCTCAGCAACGCTACCACAAAAGTGTGTAGTTCAGACGTATACCAAAGGTTGGTTTTGCATTCACCTGCAGTCCTAGGTGTGTGTAGTGGTCCCAAAGGGTACTGCATTCAAACTTTGCCTAACAATCTGTCAACATTTTAATAAAAGCCAAGCGGTCCTAAACAACTGTATTTCTCACAATGTTTATGAACTGTACCGACACATTATTCCCTCCGAGTTTCAAAACAACATACATTTATATTCCTACGCATGCAAACAACTTCCATGCACACCTGACAAAATAGCAACAATGAGCAAGTAAGCTGATGTAAGAGTTTCTGGTTTAAAGACAAGGGGAAACTTATGCACATACTAGATTTGTGGACAATTTAAACAAATATTGCCAAGAGCGCATTTTCGGGGTGTGAAGAATATGCTAGGAATACATTGAGCCTTCTACCTGGCCACGATTGTCCTTGAGCTTAAAGATAGAAACAGTGGTGTACTCTGTAATGTTTGTAAAGCATTTCTATCGCCAGACCGTTATTAAGGAGAGGATGGTTGAAACCTGGCATGCTGGACATGTATTTTTTGGGAATTGAGAACACATAGTGGTGAGAATTAAATAACATTTGTGAAACTGTGTGAATACTGGCACACTATGAACATACCATAATACTTACATGCACAAGGGTGCTTTGGATGTCTTGCCTTAATCGGTGGGCTGCACCATGTGAACACAGTTAATGGAACCATGCTTGGGGCAGTGGGATTTCGGAATATCAGTTGTGAAGGAACAACAAACGCACTCTCAAGTAGTGCCACAGTCTTGGTGAGGGCTGTTGAACGTGCTGGATAGAAAGGGAGTGCAGCAAGCCGCCCCCTTCGTCTGGTACTGACAGATGTCCACATTTGAGGACAGTTACAGAGATGACCATCAGTGAAGCCGCCTGCTTCATAAGAACAGCGTTGTCATTACTTTCATAGGAGGCCTTATTCAAATAAACACAACGTAACTAGCCAAACCCTTCAAAGGCTTACAATAAAACTAGTACTGCACACCTGTATTCAGGGCTGGACTGGCAACCAAAAGAGGCCCTGGAAATAATTTTCAAAGTCTGCCGGTGTTACACATTTTCAGCAAGCTCAACCCTATGGGAACATTTGGAAATACTACACAAAAGAGGCCCAACGATCAGGGCCTACCGGGAAATCTCCAGAGTTTGCTATAGGCCAGTCCACCACTGCCTGTGTTAAATGGAGCACTGTGCTTGACCTCTACATTTCACTAATAATGTATTGCAAAATTGATAAGTAATCAGCTATTACATCCTGTATGCCGGTCATATAGCACAACGAGTAGAGCCCTGGCTTTGTCATCTGTACCGAGTCTGCAGACGCAAATTCGAATCCCGGCAGGGCCAAACTCAGCCTTTTATCCTTCCGAAGTCGATAAATGAGCCCCACACAATGTGGGTAATAGTAAGCAGTGCTCAGATGCCTGAGGGTTCGTAGTGCTATATACATGCTAAATTATTATTATTATAAAATGTCCCACCTGAAATTGACTCCACATTAAACTAAATCAAAATCTTAGATATTTTAACACTCTGATCGAGCTTAATAAAAAATGTCAATGTTTAACACAATTGATACAAAATATATATCCCTTGCATTAAATGTTCTTACTTGGACATTATGCTCAGGAATAATCTGGAGTGGACTGCCCCATGTCTCAGACTGTGCCACGAAGTTAGCACAAGTTAATGGCACAATACTGAGGTTTGGTTAGAGTCTGGGTAGGTGCACCCTGGAAAATATTCAATCAATGTATTTAGCAATATCGTTCTTGTGGCAAGTTACAACGCAGAGTTATGGGTTTACTCTCCTGCTGCCCCAATATTTCGAAAGGAAAATAATTGTCTGCTTTGTTTATTTGGAGTGTTGGAGCTCCCACAATTACCTCATGTTTCTGGATGCATCTATAGGTTATATTACAAGCCTGCTTAATTTTAAACAACTGAAATCGTGGGTAAAAATTTAATCAATTGTTATCTCACTCATTGGAATATTAAAGATGTGATGTTCTCGAATGATGGTGGTTTTAGCCGCTAACTGCAATTTTTGAAACAGGAACTTGCTCTGCTGGATCTTTTTGAATTATTCTGTGAACATTTGCTGTATCAGAAGTCGATATGACTACTTTGTGTGCTGACTTTTTCCACAAAAAATGCGGCAGTGTCATAATCTCGAGCTCGCTAAGCACTCAGCGCAACATTATTTAGAAAACGATTTATATCACTGTAAGGATAATTACACCTGTTGGTTTTCTGATTCACGCAAGGCAGACATTTTATTTAACTTAAGGGCGAATCATCTCCCGTTGACCGCTGAAGTTTACAAGTGGAATTTAAAGACATGCCCGTCCATTTCGCTCCAGTGTGTTTGTGATGCCAGTTCTAAGGACGATTTAACTCTCAAGGAAGACATGTCTTTCACCAACACTTACAGCATGTCATTTAACTAATTTAACTAAAAATATGGATATTTCCCATCTGTGAAAAGTACAGTGAGCAAAAAGTGATGGCTGCGGACTCTCAAAGTGGGAAAAAAAACACAGAACAGGTTATCATGTCATGTTCTTTCTGGAGAGGGTCGCCTGCTGTATTTTTTGGAAAACAATTTTCTGGGAACTTTGGGTTGGTCACCCTGAGCTACCTGGGAGAACCCAGACGTGGACCCCCTGCTCACTGTGCTCAGAGAGGCACTGCTCCACCTCACTGATGAGGTCCAACAACACTGAAACACGTGTATGGGGTTGCTGTTGGTACTCTTGTTCAGAAGTGAATTGCCATAGTATTTAGGTGCTTGCCTGCCCAAGTGGGCGGGACAATGACTGATATGCAAATGTTTATTTCCCATCTGTGAAAGGTTCAGTGTCCAAAAAGCGATGTCTGTAGACTCTCAAAGTGGGAAAAAAAACCACAGAACAGGTTATCATGCCATGTTCTTTCAGGCGGGGGGTGCCTGCTACCTTATTTGAACATTTTAAAAATATGGCTTAAGCTGTAAATATTGTTTCTTTTTTAGAATGCTGTGTTATATAGGAAGAATGTCATTCGTAACAATACACTGTAATGTTGTATTTATTTACTTTTTAGAGTGGTTTTGGTTTTATGAAATTATGTATTTTTCCAAATAAATCTCTAGTGAAGTGAAATACCCCATACAATCCCTCTATTCTGCCCTCAATTCGATCTCGTTATTCAGTTCTAATCATTCACAAATCAAACTTCTCCCATCTTTCTGCTCCACCCATTGCCCTGTCACAAAAGGGGTCCCACTAGGAGACTCCCTTTCACCCCTTCTCAACATCTATCCAAGACTACTGCTGGCTCTTATCCGCTCTTACAACCTTAATTACTACAATTATGCAGAAGACACGCAGATCACTTTAAAAATTCCCAAGACACCAGTCTCCTCACTCGCCGACCTCGCCTCTTGCCTTTCAGTTATCGACCTATGGATGACGACCAACCACCTTATCCTCAACTTGAGAAAATCAGAAATACTAATATGCAGCAAAACTGCCCTCATTCCCCAACCCTTATCATGGCCACAAGTCCTGGGAGCCCCACCTGCTGCATTCACCTCCGTAGAAATGTTTGGATGCACCATGTACACAGACCTATCTCGCTCCAAACACATGAAATCTGTATCCAGAACTTGCCACTTCCACTCATGCATCCTAAAGCAAATCTTCCATATCTCTTCTATCCACAAAGACCTCTGCAATACTGGTCATCATCACCTACCACCTAGACTATGCCAACTCCCTCCATCTCGGCGTCCCGACATGCCAGCTCAGGAAACTACAATTAATCCAAAAATAGCAGGCAGACTACTCTTTGCCCTCTTGCCCAGAGTACATTACACCCCCACCCTCAGAGAGTACTACACTGTCTCCCTATCAGCCTAACAGTGACCTTCAAAGCCATGTGCATCACACACTGAGCCCTCCGTAACACAGGACCCAAATTCCTACAGAGAAAAATCATCTTCTACCAACCCCCCATATAACCTCAGTTCTGGCTCGGTTCACCTCCTCGCTATCTCCCCTTACCACTCCACTGAGTGGGCAGCTTGGCCTTCTGTATCCTAAATCCCACCACCTGGAACACTCTTTCTCTTCATATCCGCTGCACAGAGAACTACCTGTCCTTCAAAAAAGTCCTCAAAACATGGCTATTTTCAGCATTATAATGAAACCCATCCCTAACATTCCAATTCCCGATCCAAGCATATGAACATTCACCACCAGGATGCGAAGCTGTTTTCGCAGCAGCCCTGACCTCACAGCACTGGTGGCATTAACAAACATGATTCATGCCCTCAGGTCACACAAGCATCAACAGCTGGAAACGCAGGCCATTTTAACACTAGGACATGTCGCAGGATTGATTAGTCACTGAAAATGGCATATGTACGGGTATAACAGGCAATCACAACCAAAGATGTTGAACATCATCTCCACTTCACTCAGATAGACTGTTATGTACAAGGGTGCGCTGTCATGGGAAGAATTTTGTAATGCGAGGAATTGTGTCTTGCTCAGAACAGGTCGGGTATTTATCCGTAAAGGCAATCAAGAACTAGTCTGGAATCGATCTGGAATAACTTGAGGGATAGGGATAGGCTGCTATCAAACCTGGGTGAACAACAGGGTTCGGCTGCTAAGGAAAAGGACACAAATGTGAATGCACTCAATATTTGAGAAGTTTCGCCATGCTCTCCAGCTGAAAGACCCTGGGAGCATAGCCTGCGTTCCTTTAGCTGCAATTTGTAAAGCACAGACTTTTGCCGTCACCAACCATTTTATCATGGCCACAAGAATTGAGAGAGGAAGCCACTACCTCATCGGGTGCTCATACAACAAATCTCCATCCAAAATGCTAGGTACGTATAGCGCGCCACTCTGGTGGACATTGGCCAGAGGCATGGCTTCCCACACACATCAGAATACAGCAGTGACTATGACAAATACAGGCTTGCTAGTCACATAATTGTTCTGCCTCCTCACACCAGACCATGCCTCAACCCCCCTCACACAATGGACACATAGCAAGCCTCTAGCACTGATACCATCCCCTCACTCCTCCCAGCACCCATTCACATGCCTGACTTTGTAAGTTGCTTTCTACCATAGCCTGGCCAGCCCTGTTAAACCTCATTTGGCCAAATGCACACTTGCTTTCTAATCCTACCCGTGACCTCCAACACTCAGGACTTTGGACCCTGAGGGTGTTCCTCTCAGATACTGATGGACTTGCTTACAATTGCTGTTCAGTAGGTTTAACAATAGACTCAATATCTCCCTTGCTAACCCACTCTACACCTGAAGTCTAGAATATGTCCTCCTCAGAATCTTTAGATGAGATGTCCTTTCTCCTCTCTCTTCATGTCTCCTTCCTTTCTTTGTAGGATCAGGCTCCCAGATGCCACTTTGCCAATTTAGCAATCTGTCTGGCAGCGGGGAACCCAGGGAGCCCACCCCATGCCAGGGAAAAGCAGATGTAGAAAAACCCTGAAGGTGAAATTTGGAGCGGGTGTGCTCTGAAGAAATCTCTGGGTGGTTTTCCGTTGTTTGAGGATTCAGGTGAGTATGTTTTCAGATAAGTAATGACACCAAATTCCAGCATGCACCAGTAGGACTGGCGGAAAGCCCAGCAGACTATAGTGGACTCAACACACACTACGTGAAGTGTGTAAGTATCTCAGCGAATTGCCGGGACGATGCGGAACCAGGAAACAACCTGAGAGGGTCTCAGAGAGGGTAAGAATGGTTCCACGCGGAACGCGGAACAGAGAGAAAGGAAAGGTGCAGCTCGAGATGTGGCAGGAAAGTTCTGTGTGGACTGCGGGATAAAGCTCCGCTCAGGATGCAGAAGAGTGTGGGTAGGATGATACGTAAGTAAGCAAAGTTACCTGCAGTAGGAAACAAGCGGATAGGACCAACAAGCATTCAGTCGCACAGCGTACACAGCAACATGAACAGTCAGTTGCAACACACCGAGCCTCAGCACAGGTGTGCGAAAATAGACCTACTGAACCACCATGTTGAAAAAGACTAGACCGTTACACACAGTTGAGTAGGAGAAACATTATATGACGGCTAATTAATTCTCCAATGATCCCAAACCCTCCAGGGATGGATTGTGACAGTTCCCAACACCAGAGCTTTGAGACTATAATAATGGTAAAAGGTGCTATATAAATGACAAGTACAATACAATACAATAAAATAAATATTAATGTTTGCCTGCTTCAAATCTGTCTTCCAGGGATCTAGTTATCCCTAGATTACAACAAAATGATCATCTAATCCTGCAATTGTATCACATTTCCAGTGGCCAACAGGAGTCTCACACTCCTAGGTTTAAAAATCACCAAATGTGTGGTTCTTCAGTGCCTAAAAGATATACAAACAAAATATTTGAAAATGTATTCATACATTCTCATGATTGTGTCATCTTCTAACTCAACGGTCATCTTAATAATTCATGTTTTTGCAGTTACGTGTTGAACCAAATAAATCTGTTATCACAAAAGCACCTTCTCTCTTAACCACCGCCAATGTATTGTGAATCTGTAAAAAATACAAAAAATGCCCATATGTAGACATCATTTACAACAAAATAAAGTAAAGATTATATACAGTGAATTAATGTACCTCAATTTATCTGTGAGACTGAGCAATTGGTTCTCAGACCAAGAATGTCCTAATAAGCAATTATTGCCAATGTATAAGACATGCATTAGCTCATATATTTGCTGTTTCTCAATTTGTTCTACTCTTACCACAGTCTCCACCAACCGGGTGCACTTGGACCTCCCTGCCCTGTTACCCTCTATGCACTTGCATGACCCAAATGCAACGTGCCTGATGATCCTCTGTCTGTTCTCCCTTGTCTTCCCCCAAGAATTGCACTTCTAAAACTGCAGAAACGCTGTTAGGTCTATTTGTGGTGTCTCAATGTGTTAATTGTATTAACACACTTACTTTGCTTGCAAAGACAATTATCCTCTCAGAATTTCAAGGACTCTGAGCAACTGTTGTTTTTCCGTGTTCCCACCCTCCTTGAGCGCTTTAAAAGTTTCATGTGTATAGGTGCTATATAAATAAACAATACAATACAATATATCCATACAAGGAGGACTTCATCCTGTAAAGATGTGGATTAAACAGAAATTTGCTATTTAAGATATTTAAGATATGTTCTCTAAATCAAGGTGCACAATTAGTCTCTGTGCACATAATAGGTTAATATCAAAATATAAAACTGCTCATATTCAGAATGACATACTCACAAATGAATGCACGTTATGGTTATCTTTTCATTTTATTCACACAAGTCAAGAGCTCATTAATAATGTGTCCTAAACATGTGCACAATGTGCAAAACCTCAACTTCCGATTATTTTTCAATATAATTTCACTTAAATAAGGACACAGTTACTGGGTGAGATGGAAACTTGATGAGGAATCCTGTATTCAACAAAAACACAAACCCAACATTTGCCAAAATAGGGAAAGATAAGTAATGAACAGCACCTTGTCTGATAAAAGCCTAGTATATATGTGCAAAAGGTTCTTCATCTTTATTTATTTATTTACTTTGACACTTATATAGAACACCTAACCTGGAAGTGCGCTATATAAGTGACAAATAATAATGCGCTATATAATTTGACAAATTCAGAACCCCATCAGATGGGCCTTGCTGACTGCCAACACTGAGTAAATTCCACGTGTTGGGCTCCACCCTTTCAAGATTAGACCGGGCTCCTACAAAGACAGACACATTGCACATTAGTCTGTGCTCACTATCAACCAATCTCCGTCCTGATGAAGGCCGCTTACCTGTGACACTGTAGTCTGGTGACTAGATGGCCAAAACACACTGTGTTGACATTATAACAGAAACAACTATCAGCACTGCTAAAATCAGGGCAGGCCCCACAACACAGAAATAAATTAACCAATATGACACTGCAGAGTGTCAGTGTCTCACCCATGTGTCTACAAAAAGTACTATGTTTATGTGATTTTATACTTGGATTTATACAAGACCTGTGGATATAAAAATAAAAAACAGATGTTTTTTTAAGTGAAATAGACATCACTTGTTGTATACCATGAAAAAATAATATTTGCTTAAAAGAAAGAGGAGGGTGACTTCACACTATAGGATGGAAGTAGGCGGATATAGAAATCCACAGGACACAGACACCCTTAAGAATTATTTTAAATAATGTTTTGAAAGAAAGCATCAGTACTACAAAGCAATATGCTCTCGGCTACAGGGAGAGCCTGCATCAGAGACATGATGATCCAGGCAGCCAACATAGGGAAAAAAAATGCTAAGCAACAACAGACTAAATTAGAAAATGACATTGAGAAATTGACCAAAGGAATCACAAAAAAATAATAAAATAATAAGACATGTAACTAAAGCTAAATATGAAGGTATCACCAACCACCAACATAAACAGATTACTCCCTTTTCTAACTAAAACATAGAAAATAAAAAACTTTCCAACCACATGTTCTGTCAGGACCGGAGGTCATATTTAACGTGAAGGTGTCTTAAAGGCATCTTATAAGTGTTATTCACATTGGGAGAATTAAAAGAAGGCAATACAACAATACAAAACAATATTGTATCTCATTAAGTTGTTTCTAGATGCAGGTTTTCAGAATCTAAAAGTGATGTGAGGGGTACATGAAGAGTTCTGAAGCTTGAGAGGTGGTACTGAAATCCACAAATACCCTGGAAGCCAGTGATGACAGCAAAACAAAAGAGGTGAAAATTAACCTTAAACTCGGGCATCACTCTGGGCAACCCTCCAGACAACTTGTTTTCTCCTGCCAAGCCATTATAGAAATGGGAAATACCATATGCAAATCAGGCTTGGTGCCACCCCAAAAGGGGCTGTCCAGGGCAATCTGCCAAGATACATCTCTGCTGCACGAGACCACAATCAATCACAGACATGTTTTGGCCTGATTGTGCATCATCAGTGAGGTGTAGCTTGGATGGCTAAGCCCAGCAGACAAGGGACCCAGCTCTGGGCATACCTGTCTCACTCAGGGTGACTATAGCAACACAAAAAAGATGGTGGCTGGAAGGTTTAGAATTAATCTTAAACTCTGGCATTGCTTTAGGCAACCTTCCAGACCATTGTCTTCACCCGCCAAGCCATTACAGAAAGTGAAAAGGCAATATGCAAATCAGGCTTGGTTCTGTCCCAAAACGGACAGGTCCAGCACAAACTACTTGGTCACATCCCTTCTGCTCGAGACCAGCCACCATAGGCAGGCTGAAGAACAAACCATGGACATTTTGTTTTTTTTCAAAAGACATGAAGTTGCTTACATTTTACCAAAATCTATTAAAAGGCAATGCTCTCCATGAGCATTTAAAGTTAACGGAGTTCAATTGCTTTATGTGGTAGGAAATGTGAGTCTTATGTTGAGATATCCTATATGCCATTTCCTGTACATTTGCACATGTGCAAGACAGTTTGCCAAGTCTTGCATCATCACATTCTCAATAAAACAAATGCAGTAGGGTTTACTTGTGCTGGCTCTAATCTGGTTGACCAACTACAAGCAACATTTGCGCATGCCTCTATGCCTATGTACAGTTTTCAGATTCTCTATTTTCTTATTGTTTTATCATTTGTGTTCCTTTGTGTAAAATTTCCCAGTATGGGTATGCATCCTAAGGAACTCACAGTGTAAACGTGTCATAAATCAACCATGTATCTTATACTGCCCAGTAAAATGATACAGGTATAACCATAAAGGATACAATTGAAGGGTTTTTCCGGATCCTTAAGGAGGCAAACGGCTTGAAAGTAGTGAAGTCTAGAGCTTCCAAATGATACCGCTCTCTGACTAATATAACAGGAAGAGGGAGGAATCACTGGAAAGGGCGTGGGAAAGGATTGGAAGTCAGCCTAGGATAAAATAAGATGTAATGAAGAAGTATCCCAACAAAAATCCTCGCTAATAGTTCATCAGTTAGGACAACACTAACCTGTAGATGATTGGAAGTCAGCCTGCAGATGCTGATAACTGTAGGCTCTGTCACCAAGTCTCTGAAGTAATCCAATAAAGAACAAATGAAAAGGAGGGAAGGTTAGTAAGGGAAAACTTATCCCGAATGGCACGAGGGTCACGCTAGATACCGGGTTGGTGCACCACAGGATAGCGTCCAATGTAACGTGCACAATCACCTTCTAAATTAACAATTGTTGACGGTACTTCCTTTCCCATGTAGAACAGGAGAGAGTGCATTGAATTCCACCTGTTGTTTCATCACAGGCGACAGGATTCAATCAAAGCGTAGCATAAACTCGAGTGTGAAATTGTGCTTGTAAAGAGTTCAAGAAACCGTGTGTGGTTTGAACACGCAGCAAGTGTACATGCAGCCAGGAAAGCCGCACTATAAGAGTTCAGGAAACCGTGTGTGGTTTTATACGCAAACAGTTTACACGCAGCCAGGGAAGCCGCACGTTAAGAATTCAGGAAACCGCGTGCGGTTTTACAAGCGAACAAAATACATGCAGCCAGGAAAGCCGTACATTAAGAGTTCAGGAAACCGTGTGTGGTTTTTACATGTGAACAATTGACACGCAGTCAGGAAAGCCACACATTTAGAGTTCAGGAAACTGCGTGAGGTTTTATACGCCAGCACAATACACGCAGCCAGGAAAGCCGCACGTTAAGATTTCAGGAAACCATGTGTGGTTTTACATGCAGCCAAAGTACATGCAGCCAGTACAGCCGTATGTTAGTATTCTTCCACGCGACTGCAGGAGTTCAAGGAACAGCGTGTGGATTTACACATGGCAGTAGATACCACGGGGACTGCCAGAGATCGGGTGTGCAGGAAAAGTTGTCCTTTGATCTTCTTAGACGAGGCTGAAGATAGCGTGTGGAAAAAGAACACGCAGACAAGGAAAGCCACCCGATCTTCTTAGACACAGCTACAGGAGATCGGGTGTGGAATTAACACGCGGAAGGAAAGCCAAAGACGTTGCTGAAGAGTTGCGAGGACGCAGAACAAAATTTCAGCTACAAGACTCCATGTTTGTTCAATCAGAAGCAGCGAGCCACGTCCTAACGCTGCCTATAAACGTAAGGTGGAACATACGTGACAATGCCTAATCACGTGATATTAACGACGTGTATAATGCAAACGTTGTTTTCCAGGCAAGGTATCAAACAGCCTCCATCTCAAATAGAAAGGCTTTGCAGTTCTATGGGCATAACCAGGTCTGAGCGAAGAGTGAGTAACAGGTCCAGATTTGATCTGACTGCCATGCATGACAAAACTCACAATATTATTTTATATTGAAATCTGCCCTTTAAGTGTGAGTGAATTCCCTTAAAATATCAAACATAACATGCTTTCATCATCCCATTACGTTGCTCTCACACTCCTGAACTCAAACATTCCATTGCATGGAACACATTGTTATCTCATCGACAGAGACCCTGTTATCCCCATTACTGCCAAAACAAAGCCTGCTCACTTTCTGGATGACGCATTTCCGGTTCAAGCCACAAACAATTGTATCACTCCACACTGGCTCAACACCATCAACTCCGATCTCAGGATCACAAATCAATGGGCACATAGTTCTTATTTTTTAAATGACATGACATTGCTTACAGTATCAATTTGAAGAATGCTGTCTATGAGAAGTTCAATTTAGCTGAGTGGAAATGCTTTACTGTAGTGATATGTGTAAATATTACTTTGAGACCTTCCATTTGCAATTTACTGAACATTTGCAGAGGTACAACAGCGTTTTGCCCATCACTTGCATTATCACATTGACAGCAGCAGAAATGCAGTAATATACATCTGCGCTGGCTCTAATGTGGGTTTGCAAGTGCAAGCCCCTTTTGTGCTTGTCCTAATGGGCATGAGAATGCATGTTTAGCACATTTTCATATGTCTGTCTTTCTTTTCACACTCTCTTTTTTCTTACTGCTATTTCGTTTGTCTTCTCTTTCTTTGCCTCATAATGCTGGACTCTTTACACACTCTTTCCCAGTATGGGTATGCATCGTAATGAATTCACAGTGAATCCTCAGCCTATTAGGTTGTCTTGACAAGCAGCCCTTTACATATCAGGGCATTACCCTAACGTATCAACCATTACATGTGTTTATCATAATATCACAACACTGGCAACAACTGGTAAAGGTTTAGCCTGAAGAGGCATGCAGTCAGAGAAGCCTCAGGAGGATGCTCGCCTTCGGTGCGGTTGGGTATTTTCAGCAACCTCCACCAAAGTAAAATGGACAGAAAACAAGTCTAAGGTCTTAGAAGAAAGTATCTAAAGGTCAGCTGGTAGTGATGACATCTAGAGCTAGAATGGAAGGGAAGCTCGGCTTCAGGTAAACATGCATTCTTCGCGAGTGCTGCAGGGGTCACAAGCTAATGCTGGTGCCACAGAGTGCATGCAGCATGCGAGTAAGAATAGGCATTTACTTGAACACAAGCTTTTTGGAAGGCAAACTCTCAAGTGCCACTAGCGCCCACATTTGTCATTGGAAAACGCAATGTTGGAAATAAGGTTTTAATGAAAGCTTTATTTAGAACTGAGAGGAGGCAACTAAGATCAAACACGATAATAGCATTTAGTCATGCTTTTCTGTTTGGGGATTGTGCTAATCATATTAATTTGTACATTTACTTTTTCATGTATTTATTCTTAAAACGTGTATGGTTTTCGGATTTAAGTTAAAACACTTCAAATGTTCAAACATGAATCTTTTTTTAAAAATAATAGAGCAGCAAACCGACCATTATGCATCACCTTTTCCCTTAGTCTTACACTTCATTCAGCAGCTATTTTTGTCTGTTTTTTCTTCACTTTTACAACTTTTAAATAGGCTTTTGCACATTTCAAAATCTGAAAAGAGGAGGTCCTGTTCTTGATTCCTTTCTTCCTGCTTCTATTGTCTGGCCACTCCTTGTTTAAAGAACCCTCTAATGATGAAATGTGATGTATTACATGACCCAGAATGTTTATGAATTTTAATTCTAATGTGAATTTTTATGAAGTTGAAGACTTTAGTTATTGAAGTTAGCTTGCACACTCTCTGCATTTTTTGTTTTTTCCTTGGTTTTCTTATGTATGAAATATGATGTGAATTTTATACTTTTTCCTATTTCTTTTTATTGTAATGAAACACCTTTTGTACTGATAATATGAAAAGTTGATATATCAACTGAGCAAATTAATAAAACATTTTTTTAAAAAAAGAACGTCTAATTGTCTGCTAAATGTGTTAATGTATTTCTAAGTATTGCATTAAGCAACTAAAGCAGTTGTTTTATTAACGTGAAATATTATTGCTTATATTTGCCTAATCTCAAAATTGATTATTTTTAAATCTAACGTGGAATGAAGATAACAATCGCCAAGGAAATGCAAACATGTACATTACTACTGTATAAACATGTCTACATAAGGACTGCAGGGTCTTGTTGGGATATCTGTGCATATGTGACATGATCCATTGTTTCTCTGTCATTTACTTTCTTGTATGATATGAATACTTGTTTGTTCTTTGGCTGTGGGGCTTGGCAGTGTCATGATCCTGACTGGGACCCATGTAGCATGCAACATTAGTAGTCATCACACGATTCAGGTTTGCAATTTTCATTCTATATTTGATGATCTGTAAGTGCTACTATACTCACATACATGAACATTTCTACTTAAATTGACATGTTGGAACGTACGATTTTTAATAACCAAAGTTATTCTTTATCTAAGACGTATGATATGATACGATATGACATTTATAATACGCCTATACACAAGTGTTTTGAGGCGCGACAAGGCAAGGAAGTTGGAAACAGTGGGAAGACAGAGAATGATCTTACTAGGCCAGGTGTAATTCGGATCTCGCAAGTGTATGGGCAGGGGGAAAGGGAAAAGTGCGAGGGGAAAGGGAGGGGGAAAGTGCAGTACATGGGATAGTAGAAAAATAAGATAAATAAACGGCCAGATGGTGGCAAGTGCAGGTAAGAGCAAGCATAAGTGCTGGTAAGGGGGCTGTAGGGATACAAAATAACAGTCCCCAGGTGCAGGGGTTGCCAGGGAGGCAGTGCAGTAGTGCAATTGGTGGGGACTGGGCCCGAAATCAGAAAGGGTGGCCAGGTAACCAGTGCAGTTTCAGCCAGGAAGTCAACAGGAGAGAGGGGGAGAGAAGGCAGAAAAAAAGATGAGGGTTTTGAGGTGCTTCCAGAATGGGAGACAGTTCTCCTCAAGTTTTAGGGAGGCAGGGAGGCTGTTCCAGAGGGAGGTCCCTGCCGAAGAGAGAGATCTCCCACCAACTCGTTGCTTGGAGAAGCGACTGACCCTGAGGGAGTTGAAGAAGAATGAGCGAAGAGCTTGAGAAGAAAGATATTTGGCAAGAGAGAGTTGAAGGTATTGCGGCCCCAAGCCCCAGAAGGCCTTGTGGACAATGCAGAGGGTTTTGAACTTAATCCTCGCAGCCACTGGGAGCCAGTGCAGAGATTTCAGTCGTGGAGAGATATGATCCCTATACTTGAGGCCAAGGACAAGTCTTGCAGTCCTGTTCTGGATAGGTTGAAGAGGGCAGAGAGTAGAGGCAGGCAGATTTAGATAGAGGCTGTTACAATAGTCTAGCTTAGAGAGAACCAGGGCTCTGGAGACAGTGAGCTTCTGGGGGAAGGAGAGGAAAGGAAGAATACCTCTGAGGAGGTTTAGCTGGTAGTGTGACTTCTTAGAGACATCAGAGATGTGAGGAGAGAAGGAGAGTGTGGAGTCGAAGATGATCCTGAGGTTTTTGGCCTTGCAGGTGGGAGCAGGAAGAGGGGCAAGAGAGGCTGGCCAGAGAGCTGCAGGGAAGGAGGGAGTGGGTGTGCCGGGTATCATCCGCAATGAGCTGAGTATCATCTGCACGTATGCAATAGAACCTTGACATTCAGACAAGCAAAGGATGTGAAATACGACTTGCATCACTGTGTTTATAAATACAGACAGTTCTACTTCCAAAATTGACTGTAATCATGTTCCACAAACATATCTGCTTCTCCTACTATTGGAAGGTTCTCAGTCCTTGCTGTATCTCAGTGGCCTTTCAGACTCCAATGTGATTATTGAGGCCATCTTGGAATTTCTTCTTTTAGTCTGGAACTTGAATCCTTACGGAAAGGGATGCTGATACAAATTATCCATTCAGACATTCTGAGAATCCAGCAAATTTCCTACGAATTCTCCATCTTGGCATCATCTATACCTTTTGAATATGTGTTTGAGTATTAGATATCTAATACTTTGATCGCCTGTGTCCACATTCAAGAAACTGTTTTGATATAGGACATTTAATATCTTGTCTTTCCATATCACATTTGCCCTCCGTTATTCAAAGTTTTAGTGACCTTGTCATTTGTAAAACACATTGGAGTCCACACAGGCATTAAGTAAGATTTATCACAGGAACATGATTCAAAGTGCAAAAGAAAGGGGAAAGAACGTAATATTTCTTTCTGAGAAACCCTTTACGCTTTTTGAGAGTGCTGGTTTACTGTAAAGAGTAGCCAATTTAATTGTTCAGGTGGGTCTTTTTGTAAAGGATAACCTGTACATTTTTCAATAAAGAGTAGTTATTCTGTGTAGGGAGAGCCAAAACAAGTGGTGAGAAAGGGGAGTAGTTTTTCTCTGTGTCCATGAAGGGCAGCTAAACTACAACTAGCATGCATTTAGGGAGACACTTCTTTTTGAGAATCATCTGTATACAAAATAGGTGTTAAACAATGCCTGGACCAAGTACATTACAAGTACATTACAAGTACAAGTATAACCAAATTCTCCAGTGGCGCAGGATTTATGCATCCTCCCTGCACGCGGCTAGCAACTCTTACTCCTGGTATCCGGAAGATGCATCTGTTGGCCCCAATTCTGGAAATGAAAAGATACAAAGGATCCACTTGGACCTGTCATCGCTGGATGGAAAATGAGCTCCTCTGCTGGCGGAAGTTGCAGCATTCTGTCGCCGAGTGGGCGAGTGGCTTTCCAGGAGTTGGGCTGCTTTCATTCCCCATTACCGTGCTAGTGAGGCTTTCCAGCATTTTACCTGTTTCCCACATGGCTTATGATTGAAGGTAGGAAAGCTGGTTTGTCAGGTATCCTTCACTGCATACAATTAAGTGATACATTTGTTGCCTGTTTTTCTTTTAACTAACAGCTTTTGCGTCCTCATATAAAATGTCTGTAATGACACATCTTGTCTCACGTAAACCCATGAACTCATAAAGCTTTACATGTCCCGATGCCTCTAAATTATGATTCTGTGATTTTTAAGGCTGTGGCAATGTCACCAGTACCCAGCAAAGAACGTCTTTCCAAAGTATTGGCATCAAGCTTGCACAGGAGGCAGAGACTCTGCGCTAAGTTAACTGAGTTGCCTTTTAACATTATTAGTGTTTCTGATAGTGCCACAGCTTTGTTTCTTGGGGCCATCATTACCGAAACTCACCCAGAGCTGCCCTCTGATATTGGTAGTTTCTCTGATAGTGCCACTGCTTTGCTCTCTGGGGCCTTCAATGCTGAAAAATACTCAGAAAGCTGCTGAGTCTTTATGACGTTTCCTTTTGCTGCAAACCACCTCCCAGATGAACACAGATCTAAAATCAACTTTGACCACACTTCACTCTCTGTCTTGTACCCTGAGAAAAATCCAGCATCTGATTCCTGGAAGCTTTTTCAGGCCAAAATGACCACCAAGCTTAACAAGTGTACCAATCCTTGTGATTATAGGGCATCGATGGAATATGTGGAGATATCTGTTAAGAGACATAATTTGTTTAAAACAGAAAAATGCTGCTAAACTGATCCCAAAGCACCTTCGGTGGCACATGTGTTTATCGATAAAGTGGACAGTTCTTGTCAAACAAACTCATCACTGGGCATGTCTGCAGGCCTTAACTGCATTGTAACACCGCCAGTGAAGATTGCTTGTACCCGCCCGATAGCCATTATAAGGAATGAGTCCCCACAGACTGCCAATATTGTACCTCCTGCAACCATCAAAAAAGCAGAGACGCATTTGGCTGGTGTGTCTGGATCTGTGGATATTGCCCTCAAACCAGCTTAATTACGTAGTCTGCATTTAAGAAAGTCCTATATGACAATGGCCAAGGATGGCCCAATCAGAGACCTGGTCATGGACCACAGGAATTTCATAATCACCAATGTCGAAGAGCCTTGTGAGAGAGAACCAAGGGAAGCACTACGAAATAAAGTACTGGCATGGCTTCATCTAAGAACGGGTCCGAGTGTGGTCAGAAGTTCTGATCGGAAGTTTCTACGTAGAGTAAAAATTGATGGCTGGTGTACCCTGAAGAATAGGGACTGTGTTTTGGTGGGGTGTGGAAGCAGTAAACTCCCTGGGTTTCTAAGTATTTGTAAATATTTGCTAATGGGCTCTTCAAATCTAAGACCTGTAGACTGACACTCAACCATTACCAAATGCCTTCTGCTTACGGGGACCCTTCTAATGTTATCTGGCTGCTCTTATGTATTTCTATTTATTTATTCTGTTTATGATGTTTGTAAGTTGTGTTTTGTGTAGCGCTCTGAGGTCTATAGGCATGTAGCACTTTACAAGAATTCAATAAATATTGTTTTTAATAATTTCTTGTTAATCTGATATGTATCATGCTTTGCCCATTTGTTTTAGTTCTTCTGGTCCAATACTTTGGAGGGGAAAATAAACATTCTTACCTTCATGGAGGAATGAAATAACATGCATCAGCATTTTCACAAATCATGGAAGGCACAAGCAGCATAGGTAAACATTCAGTCAAAATCAACTTACCATGTCATCAACCTGTACAAGGTGTACCAACAAGGTGGATATATATTTTCTAAATGTTTGGAAGAGTGTTTGGAAGAAAGATGAGCTTCAGTTCCATGATCCTTGGAAATAAATAATATGATTCAGAATTATTCATATTCTCCAAAGTTGTCTACTGGCTAGTAAAGTGCAAAAGAAATAGGAGAGAAATTAACATTTCTTTGTGAGAGACCCATTCCGATTTTTGAGAGTGCTGGTTTACTGTAAAGAGTAGCCAGATAAGTATTTGTGTAAAGGATAGTCTGTACATTTTTTAAAAAAGAAAAGAGTCGTTATTCTGTGTAAAGAGAGCCAGAACAAGTGGTGAGAAAGGGGAGCAGTTTTTCTCTATGTCAATCAGGGATAGCTAACCCAAAACTAGCATGCATTTAGTGAGACACAGTCAGTGGTCGCAGTGGGCGGGAGTGTTTGGGTGCTCCTCTACTTTGTTTTATTTAAGTTGTACCGTTCCTATACATTCATTTCTAAAAGAAACCATTCTGGAATGGTTTTGTTTTAAAATAAAACTGTACAAATAATTATAATTGTTAATTTATAACATATTGTGCTGCGCTGTCTTGCTTCCATGATCCTTGGAAATAAATAATATGATTCAGAATTATTCATATTCTCCAAAGTTGTCTACTGGCTAGCAAAGTGCAAAAGAAATAGGAGAGAAATTAACATTTCTTTGTGAGAGACCCATTCCGATTTTTGAGAGTGCTGGTTTACTGTAAAGAGTAGCCAGATAAGTATTTGTGTAAAGGATAGTCTGTACATTTTTTAAAAAAGAAAAGAGTCGTTATTCTGTGTAAAGAGAGCCAGAACAAGTGGTGAGAAAGGGGAGCAGTTTTTCTCTATGTCAATCAGGGATAGCTAACCCAAAACTAGCATGCATTTAGTGAGACACAGTCAGTGGTCGCAGTGGGCGGGAGTGTTTGGGTGCTCCTCTACTTTGTTTTATTTAAGTTGTACCGTTCCTATACATTCATTTCTAAAAGAAACCATTCTGGAATGGTTTTGTTTTAAAATAAAACTGTACAAATAATTATAATTGTTAATTTATAACATATTGTGCTGCGCTGTCTTGCTTCCAAGACAAACGCGTTGTCCCTGAGCTATACCCCCTCAGTTTAAAGCAGTTGAAACTTGCTCTTCAGTGCACTGCACTGAACGTTCCCTTAGAAAAACAGTGTATTTGTTTAGGGGTTTGAAGTGTACATGGGAGGGGGCACAGCGACGGGGTTAATTTTTATTTTATTTATTTTGCATTTTTAAAGCGCTCACACAGCCCTCGGGCATCGAGGCGCTGTTACAGGAATTGTTTTTTTTTTAGTTGCGTAATTGTTTTTCTTTTTGTCTTAGTTGCATATTAGTTGCATAAATAACACCCAGTGGTTTCTAAGCGCGGACCCGGGGATCGAACCTGTGTTGCTTCGTGTCATCTTGATTCCAAGGCACGCTCTTTACCGCTGAGCTATCCTCCCGGGATAATAATATAATGGGGAGCGGGTCAGGCCAGCAAGGAACATAGTTCCAAAACTTCTTTTCATACCCTTCAACCACTGTAGACACATCTTTTCGAGAAAGATCTGTATACAAAATACATGTATACAATGCCCGGACCGAAGAAATCATCATCTGTAGGTAATCTGATATTTATTATGCTTTGCCCATTTTTTAGATCTTCTGGTCCAATACTATTGAGGGGAACACAAGCATTGTTACCTTCAGGGAGGCATGAAAGCACATGTATGGGACTTTTTCGCAATTAATTGAAGGCACAGGCAGCATAGGCAAACAGCTTGCCATGTCATCGACCAGTGCAAGGTGTACCAACAATGTGGATCTACATTTCTTAAATGTTCGAAAGAGTGTTTGGAAGAATGATACAGCAAGAAAGGCAGTACAGAGGAGTACACCATTTAGCATGCAGTGGAAGAAGGTGATATGTTTAATTCATTATGAACATGAGGAATCACCTCACTGAACGGCCTCTGCAAATGAGGTACAATGTTGTACTCTCCTAGTACATATGAATCACCTACACTCTGCGAAAATATACAAAATATATATCTACTTTTTCGTTCAAATTTTCATTATATCTTTTTGTTGTGCACTTCATTAAACAAGTTTGGCTTATGCAATAGGCCAACACACAATGACATAACAACAATATGACTTAAAAATATAATCCAACACCTCAGCCAGTGGCGCAGTGCCAAAAACACTACACTAGTGAGAATGAGAATTTACAACCCTGTAGCATGGAGCAATATTTTCAAAACCTAAAATGAACTGCTCTTATAACATGCAACATGTTTCTGTTCTTATCATTGAGCACATTCTTCAGGGAACCAATCATCAATCAGGGTCATACATGATGTAAATGGTTGATGCTTTGTAGTGTCTATGGTGTGTTCAACAACCATAACCTATGAAATAATAAGTAGAACATGTGTATCAGTGGACATGACCCCTACCAATTGCATAGGCCATGATTGAATCCATTTTCGTTTGTGAAGCTGACTATAAATGTCATTAATTACCTACAGACCTGTACAAGCCCGCTCATTAGTGAGCAGCCAGGAAAGGTACAATGTAGAACTCCAAATGCATCTAAAAGAACCAAACAATGTGTTCACATATACTAATTGGAAGACAGAGAGCACAAACATTATCTGTGGTGGGATCACTGACCTGATTATGCTATGCACATCCATCCACCTCATCTACTTGGTGGGAACTGACTGGAACAGACCTTCACAGTGCTCCTTACGTGAGACCCGTCTGCAAGGGATAGCTGGGAACTAGTCTCTATTGTCAATGTTCTAATATGGTTTGCTTTGCATATAAGTATAAATATAAATATACAGGCTAAACATCCATATGCCTGACCTCTGCTTCCCACTATTGGCTATTTTAGTGCAATAGGACTGCCATAATTACCTGTGCACTACGTACCTCAAATGCAAACTGTTGCATGATTTTGCTGGCTCTGCAATGCCGGTGGTGTCCTGCGATTCCATTTAAGTAGTACATGTGATCACAGCCAATTGACCACTTTATCGAACTGCAATGTACATAATTCTTGAAACTGAGCTTTACATCATACCGATATTGTCGCAATACCTCCACCTTCTTCCAGACACGACACCTAAATTGTCCTTGGTAAACACTCAACACTACTAAACCACAAGCAGATTAGATATGTTCTTATAACCAGCTCCCTTTGTATCACATTTAGTCTCTGCTGGACAGCAAAGAACCTCCGAATTGTCTTCTTGGCAGATAAATACTTGTTCCACTCTGTTTCATTGATTTGTCTAGAAGTCTTAGGCTTCAACAGATTCATCAGTTTATGTACTTTCTCCATATTTGTATCTTCCTGTTCTTCTTCTTAATTTGTCATACAAACTCCTTCATCTGTGACCAAACACTTGATAATATTACACTGCTCGGTTTCGCACCCTGGTTTTGTGTATGCATTTTTATGAACTTTTGGATATTTTAAACACATATTTATAAAATAAATTCACAGAAAATTGCATTCCATATGGAGGTAACAGCATCAAATAACTTACGAAAGAGCAAACTAACAATTTTCCGAGGCCTCCATTTTGAATGTCCACCAATTACTGTTAGGGGACCATCGGGGATGTCCTCATAGCCAAAATAAACCCATGCCATATGTAGTATTTGTTCCCCAACTTTCATGCTTATACCATCAATAGTACAATTATTCCAAATAGTTCACCTATCTGCTGTGCTATTACGTGTATTTTATGCTCCACAATTTAGATCAACAAGAAAAAGAGCAGGATAATGAAGAACATAATGTAGACCTAGAAAAGAGAATATAGAATCAACAAACATTGAACGAAGATTTAAAAATAAAGAAAATTGTGTGAATCAATTATGTCTGCAATCTAATCATATTAATAATCAAATTGAAGATTTATGTTAATATGTAAAAAAACATGTCATTCAAAATGTTAATTATAATTGTGGAACTTGTTCCTGTGATCCATATCCCCAACAAGCACCCCTATCAATACAGAGGACATTAGTGATCAACACGTTGATGACATTTCTATCCCTCCTTCCCCCAATTATGTACATATATCACTTCCTCATTTCCCCCTGTGTGTGTTTACCATTGTGATTATTCTCGCCTATCCTAGTTGCATATAATGTAAATACACTTATATTTGTTTTCATCAACATTTGTTGTCTACTGTCTATGTACCCAGTCTGTGGACACAGATCAAAACATAGCACAAACATGCATTCAAAGCACAGATACATTCATACATTTAAATTCACCACTAATAACTAGCCATCAAAACTAACATTTTAAAGTGTGAACCTTCAACACAACTTTAAAACATTCCAAAGTCGGTCATCTGTGCAGTAATATTATGTCCTGTGTCAATGAAAATGTGCATCACTGCTGGATGCATTATTGATTAGGCTCCAATATCCATGCTGCTCAGATGCACTACAATTGGTTAGTGAATGCCAACCTGGAGCTGCTGTCAGATTGATGCATTCAAGTGACTTCACTGTGTGTATGCTGATGTTCACAAACATCCGCTGACATCCAAGGTGGTTTGTCATACTTTAATTAGTTTTTGAACATCAATTTGGAGCCGTGGTCACGCCTACATTCCTAGGTGATGTCACTGGGGCGTGCTGACATTTACAAGTGCCATAGTATAGCCAATGACAGCCGTAGACATCATAATGTAAGCATGCTTGTGCTGTGTTAGTACGTGTCCAAGCCCGGTATTTCTGATTTGCAGACATATATACATTCACAATACATTTTTTCATAAATAAATATTCACTGCATTCTGACTACTGCACAGAAAATACTAATTTCCAAGATTTGTAAAATGTAATCCATCCTTTCTAAAAATATTCACTGCATCATATTGAATATTGTAATGTTCAAAATATGCCATTCCAATATCTCAAAGAAATGCACAGTTGATTCCTCTTCACACTATAAACTCCATAACACCTCCACATATTCAAAGCCAAGAATATGTGAGATACAAAACTCCTTTGCATACATCTTCAACCAATAAATCCAGGAATCTCATATTTTCCAAACAGTCTTCTTGTTCATCTCTATGATTTTAGCAATTCAAACAAGAAATAAGCACTTGTGTCCCTGTCGTATCCAGGTTAACTCCTCCTCCAGAAACAGAATGGCAGATCGGCTGAAACTCAGACTTACACATACATCAGCTATTGCCGGTGCCAGTACGGTCCTCTTGCCTACGGGGCAATGAAGAAGTACACAGACGGTACTAACCACATAGGTCATCAGACATTGGGAAAAGGGAACAGGGCATACCTTCTTCTCTGTTTACCCTTATTTATGTAACACTATCTCATTGACTGCATGTGACTGCATTCAAGCAGTCACAGAGCCATCAACCAATAACATCCACATAGCCTCCATCTAACCTTCTCACCTCAGCTCAACAGTTCAGATGTGTCTTTCAACTGTGAGAATGCATTTGTACTTTGATTTAGAGCCTGCTCTATAACAAGCTATTGTTCAAATGTTTACAGATGTTCACACATGTCTACAGATGTCTACTTCCAGGAGGTATAGCCATCAACATCTCAGAAGACATACTACAGGTATGTTTTAATGTTTTCAAAGTAATCAAGTGTGATAAAACAATATAGTAGATAAATGTGCATTAATATAGGCCAAGTATACTTTTTACTATATGCACAATTCATCTTTTCCAATCTATAAAATCTAACTGCAAAACACCTGTTTCTTAAAATTACAAATATAATACAACCAGTCTTTCATCAATTTCAAGCACTGTGTTTAGAACTTCATACTACTAAATAAAACATGACCTAATTTGATTTCATCTATAACATTTTTATGTACTTCATAACATGATAACTTCAGCATCCATCCCAATTGTATAATAGCACTGGTTTTAAAACTACTTCTGCTTACATCACCACTTCTGCTTATCATACTACATAGAACAGTGCATGGTTCCCTAATTTAAAACAGCTCCATTACCAAGCAACAACAAAAAAAAATGATTCTTTTCATAAATTTGCTTCTGTTTCTCAAAACTATAAAAGACCTCCATACTGCATTGGAATATATCACCTTCATTATAATGTCACTTCAACTATAACATTCTTTCTATGCAGCAAATCATGGTTGCCTACAGTGCCCATCCCAACTGTATACATACAATCATGTATTATACACTTCTTTACATTTTAAAAATGTGCAACATTCTGTCTTTTATAGTTTCGGAAAAACAGAAGATTACCCACGAAACACACCCAACAAAGCAACTTCCTTCATTTCTGGAAAGTAAGTATATTTATGTAATAAAATGTGTCATTACAATTTGGCTAACATAATTATACTCTGTATTACCCTGATCTGTTTCTACCTTAGACAACTATCCATTCATAACATACTCATTGAAATGTTTGCCCCTTCCTAGTTCCATTAATGCAATCATAATCTTTTGCATTAACCCCACGACTCTCTTCCTCCTCCCAGTACAGCCGGAGTCTGCACGACATGACTCTATACAAATGTTGTGGCCTACAGGGATTATTATATATGCATCCCTCTTCCTCATGCCAGTTCCCAATCACATTCCATATCATTACCCCAACACCCCTCTTCCTTGTCACAGTACCTAATACTCATCCATTTGGTTACCCCCATTCCACTTTGTCAACCCATTACTCAATCACAGTCGTTACCATTACCAATGCATCCCACTTTCTCATCCCAGTACCAACATATACTCGTTTCCATTAACCATATCACTCTTCCTCACATTAGTACCCAATAGTAATCCATATATTTATCAATATAGCACTCTTCCTCATCCCAATACAATAATAGTAATCTATATCATTACCTGGACATCCCTCTTCCTGATATTACTACTTTGAGGGGTCAGTAATGTGAGGTAGACAACTGCGTGTTGATTTATCAAAATATGTCATTGTATTAAAGAACACATGTAAAACTGCCTTACTATCCCTACCCTGTTGGGGAGATCCCTGCCTAACTAAAGCAAAGGGAAAATCTTATAGCATAGGATAACTTGTCCTCTCACTATGCAAAACACACAAAACAAACATATAGCAATACAATATAACCAACAGTATTGCTACAATATTTGAATGGCCTTTTGTTATCCCGGGTAAGTTTTCTTCCCCACGATTCAAAGTTAACTTTTAGCCCTTCCCCCAGATTCAAGATAACTTCAGAATAGTCAACAAAGAAACTAAAGGTATTGAACCAGTTCTTGTTAGTTCCAAAAAGTCCAAAGTAAATGTTCAACACACACAATTCCACTGGTAACAAGTCTTGATTCTTTGATGAAACATCCACTTTCACCTTCCAGAAAAGAAAAAAGAACTAATGGTAATACTGGTTATGTCAATGTATTTCTTCTTCCAGAAAGCTTGCCCCAGTTTGAAAGAAAATGTAATATTCCCACTGTCACTAATACACAGTTCTTGATCAACGGTTCAGAAACTTCTTCAGTTACAGTCTTATTATGTACATTCTATTTATTACATGGTATATTTGTCAGAATTACTTATTTGATTTTCTGCTTCTTCTTCAACAACCGGCTTTTACTCTGAGAATGGCCACTTTTGGCTCACAGTATTTTAATTGATTCAAACTGCTGCAATTTTGCATCCACTGACAACTGGATATACACCATATCATTAGTATTTCACACTACTACCACAGTTTCAATACAGGCTTTGTCAAGATATACTGTTATGAAGTTCAACCTCTTCAGGTAGGAAAGGCACTGTTCCTTTTGAATAACCTTTTTCAAAGGCATCTCTTTGCCTTTCGTGTCCTTTTGCCACAATAAAAACCTGAATTTTCCCTTAAATCTCACTTCTCTCCTGCCTCCACAGTCTCTGGTAACACAAGTTGTGTCTCCTTTGCGCCATTCTCTTAGCTTCAGGTCATTCTTTCACTTACACTTGCAAATTAAGCCTCTTGGTGTTTAACCACTTCACAGTGCAGATGGATGTCTCTTTAACACTTAGAAAGGCTGATTTCAGTATTAACAGGGGTTGCCTCTTGGCTTGGGTCATTTTTGTTCTTCTCTTTAACAGTTTTCTGTCTTTACTTCGAAGAAATGAAAGGTAAACCACTTCTAGAAACACTATAAGATTCCGTTTTTCAGTTGAAAACACAATTAGACACATACAACCCTTCTTTAAAGTAGATTTCAAGGTTCAAAGATGCACATCAAATTGTATTCCCGTATAAAGGCAAAGGATAGAGTTCAGGCATCTTTGGGAAGCACAATTAGGCACACATGACCAGAGGAGGGGCTTAGGTAGAGGGCACAATGACCCAAAGCTCAGTGATTGGTTGTTAGGAAAGCGACAGTTCAGAAATGAAAATTAAAAGGATTTTTTCTCTACCAAATATTCCACCTTGATGACAGGGAGTATTCATGACCATGTGAATCCATGCCAGACCCCATGCTGGAAAAAGTATATTTTGTGGTGCCCTACCTGTATCAGGCATGGCACATAAAACAAAGTGCCGTGAATAGTGGCTGATCCTAGCAATGGATTGTGGCCTACAGCGCCGGTCTAACTATTGAGGTAATGACCATGGAAAGAGCCTATTTTTAGGGGTACCACATTATCGATACAATGGGACTCATTACGAACCCGGTGCTAAACCATGGTGCTATTAGCACCATGGTCCATGGCGGGGTCCGCCATGGTGAATGGCGGAATTACCGCCCTATTCCAAGGTTGGCGGGGCGGTAATTCCCCATTCACCATGGCCCCTTCCCCATTCCCATTTTTGGCCCATAGGGCTCAATGGGAATGGGGAAGGCGCTAATTACGGCACCGTAAATTACGGTGCTGTAATTAGCTCCTAGGTCCCTTTGCGGGTTGGTTTTTTAACGCCTGCTAAAAGCAGGCTTTAAAGTGCAACCCGCAAAGGGACCTCGTAATCAGGCGTTAAGGGTTTAACGGCGCCGACACCTTTTACGGCGCCGTTAACCCCTTAACGCCTGGGTTGTAATGAGGCCCAATATATCTTGTTATGTGTTCAAAAGAATGTAAGACGCATGAGGCATGCTTGCACTTTATATTGACAGCACTTTTGCACTCTTTTCATGATCTGTATAGAAGCTACAATCACAATGGTACCTGTGGTTGGTTGATTCAAAGGGTTGTCGACCATGTCTTCCTCAATAGTCCCAAACAGAGACAAACGATTGCTGTGATGGGGATGCACTATTTTTAATATGTTCTTGTTGATAAGTGCTGTTCATTTCTATTCTTTGAAGTCCCCAGCCCCCTATGATGTTTTATATGTACACATTTTATCTGTATGGTTACTTATGATCCAATTGTGTATGTTATAATGCACTGTATATGTACTGTGGCTAATGACTATGTCGAATAAAACCTTGTGATTGATTGATTAACTGTAGGGTGCCCAATGCCAATTTTGACTTTCTTCCATTTATAGGAGGGCATGGGCTATGTGGCAGAGCATTGTGTGGTTAAGGGTGTAGCAATTTGATTGGTTTAAACCATTCTCCCACTTCTAATGAAAAATGAACGTGGCATTGCATTTGCTAACATTTTGTGGTCTTTTCATAATCATCAGCTGACAGTCCCTTATACATCTAGACAACTGGGTCGTTGGTCGCCATTGACTCTGCAATAGTCAAGCTAGTGTTATTGGTTTCTTTACATGCAGTAGACTTGACACTTGGATCAGAAAAAAGTGCCAAACGGTGCATTCTTCCATACACTGAGAATGTCCCGGACAGTAACCCTGGCTGCATATTTCAATTATGCTGAAAGAAAAGGTGCTAGTTAGCAAGAACTGCTGCTGCATGTGTGATATAATCTTTTCCCCAATCACATCAGCCCCTTTGGCTGAGTTTACACTTCTGCAATTATTTGGTAATAATGGAGCAATTTAATCTCCTTTATCGTCTGCTGCAGCAATTGTTCAGTGTAAAAGTAATGCAATCGTTTCCTCAGACAGCCTCATAATCCACAGCTGCCTATGCTGTGTGCCGGGGAAATGTTGTAGCAGCCGTTTTGTAAAAATAAATACGAATTCTTAGCAGAACAATGGAGGCCCTACTGGTTTGAATCAGATTAAAGTCTCAATTCGTGTGAGGAGGCAGAGTGGACCGCCTACTGTATGATAAAATCAGACTGCTCGAAATCTGCTGTGCTGCGCTATTACAACATTAATTCTCTCTCCGGCGAACAACACGCAATGCAGACAGCAAAAACTTTTTTGTCACAATTCAGCAGTTTCGGTAAACCAAAGGTGACGATTTTACAACTCGACATGTAACTTTAGCAAGTGAGACCATGTTCTGATTGCTAATGAATTTCATACAACCAGAGGATTGGAATACCCATGGTGGTGAACCTCTCCTCTACTAGTAAGAGGCTGCCAGCCCCCCTTAAATCCTGTGCTAGTTTAAGAGTGGCTAGAATATAGGCTCTTGAACACATTTTATAAAAGGTACAATTAATGTTGCGCTACTCCCCTGCACCAAATTCACTGATATTGAAAACAAGACCTCATTGCAGTGCAATTGACATTTTGCAATTTTCCCTCTGGCTACTTGGTCTGAAAGTGCCCAGAGCTGTCTGTTAGGCAGAATTACATGCAGTACCGTCTGGGAAAACCACACACAATTAGGACTACAGGTGTATGCAAGACCAACCTTTGGTATAAGTCTGTACCACACAGTTTGTTGGTAGCGAGCTGGGTAGCCAGGCTTATCTCAAAAGTGAATGTGAGCAATACAAGTCTTTACACAGGGGACTTTCAATCACAGTGGTTCAAGTAGACACTCATACTCAAGGTTTCTTGGTAAAACACATACATTTATTTACACAATCATTTAGAAAACATATACTAGGAGAGAGCAACTTAATTTCAGATGGCAATACACTACAATACAAAACTCTAAGTTTTTGAGATAGTTTGAGCTCCCCTGAAAAGGGGCCAAATAGCATTTCAGTTACTTAGAAGGGAGTAAAAGGTACAAGGTAAGTGGAATAGGTCACATATACTTGATAGATAGTGCAAATAGTTTCAGTTCACTAGAAGAGTTCAATTCAAGTCAATAGGCCAATGCCAAAGTCAATGGGCTGGTGTTTTAGATAGGAAGGAGCAGTTCTGGTATCAAACAGTGAAGTCTTTGCAAAAGTTCTTAGAAGTAGTTTCGATGAAAAAGAATAGTTTGTCGGGTCACAAGCTGATTAGGCCTGCAAGTTGTGAAAGTTTCATGAACTTTCACTGCGAGAGTTAGGATCTCTCAACCGGGTTGGCACAGTACCTTATAGTGAAGAAACAAATGCAGCTGAAGTCTCTGGTTCCTGGCAGTTCCTGAAGATCTCACTGTTCCTGGGCCTCAGTCGTAGGGACAAGAGAGAGGACGTCGAAGAAAGAAAACAAGCAAACTAGATGGAGTCACTTCAGTTTGAGTAGCTGTAGATTCAAGAACACAAGCTGGTGTCCCTCTCCCTGATTAATCCTAACCAGCCTTGAGAATGGTATCTAGGTTGACTGGTCCCACCAAATCACAGGAAGAAGCCGTCCTTAAAGGAGCTTCTCTGTCGAATGGAGCTTTGGCAATTCAGACCTGCAGCAGGGCTTCACTGGGAAAATCAATGGTCCAGGAGTTGCAGCAGCCGTACTCTTCCAGCTCGTCTTTGGTTCTTTCGTTCCAGTGGTCGACTCTGATTTCCAGTCCAAGTGGCCGGCTTTTTAAACAGTTTTCTCCCATTCATTCCAGCCTTGCCAGATAGCCAGCCAGCCAATCATGCCAGAGTGCATTTGGGTCTCCTAGGAGACTAAGCACAGGGAGTTTCGGGCACCTCCCTCACTTCCTGCCCACCCCAGACACTCAGACGCCAGAGGCGGTCATAAATCCTGAAGCCCGTCAAAGGCACACGAACATAGGGACTGGAACCTATTTTAACAAAGGGGCTTAAAGCGCCATCTTGAAAAACATGGCTTCCGTGATTTTTAGCTACGGGTGTTCGCAGTCAGGAAAAATCATGGTAGTTTGTTGTAAAACCACTGCTGCCACCAGCCTTTTAAATAGGAAAGGGTTGCATTTGACTTCTACATGAGTATTTAGACATAGGGGATACTAGGTAACCCCTCCAGCACTCCATTGTAAGATGGTGTGTGCTTGGTCTATGAATTTGGAAAAGACTAGTAAAGTCAATTTCACTTTACATTCTCTGGGAAACAGTAGTTCATCCCAGAGAAGGCATTTAAACCTTTGGAAAGTCTAAAATACATCCCTGTGTCACTGCACTGAAGGTGCTGTGTAACACACATGAAAAGATGATGCCTATGGAGTTATCTAAAACTCCATATTCAAAGAACACAAGTGTAAAACACACATCAAAACACATGAAAGAGTGGGAAAAAAGGCTCACACTCATTCCAGGTATAAGAAATCAAGTCCTCAAAATCCAGCAAAGTTGCTGGGGGTCTCTAAGGTGAAGGGAATTAGCACATTTATGAGAATTCTCCCTAACACTGCCAAACAGGCCTCACTACAAGTACTGTGGTGCAGAGAATAAATTGGGGTAACGTGATGGTAATTTTGTTACTGCTATGTTACCACTGGATTATCGTACTGCTGTACGATAGGTTTGGTGGTAAGGTGGAGGTCCCCTAACATATTAGCTATTCTCCCCTGCCATATCCTGCTCTTCACCTCTGGCCCCATCCTCTTACTGTTCACCAACCACATGTCCGTGATGGTCGCCAACAACCTCCTACTATTCACCAACCACCTCCTCCAGATGTCCTGCAGCCACCTCCTGCTATTCACCAACCACCTCCTCCAGATGTCCCACAACCATATCCGGATTCTTCACCAATCACCTCCTCCAGATGTCCTACAGCCACCTCCTGCTATTCACCAACCACCTCCTCCAGATGTCCCACATGCATCCCTGGCTCTTCACCAATCAGCTCTTCCAAATGTCCCACAGTCACCTCCTGCTATTCACCAACCACCTTCTCCAGATGTCCAACAGCCATCTCTGGCTCTTCACCAGTCACCTCCTTCTGATGTTGGATATATATCTGTATGTATTGATATGGGGGGTTGTAAAGTGCACAGACAATAGACACTATACAATCACTAAAAGCAATACTTTGCAAAAAGGAGTGCGACAGGGTGTGAGCTAGCTATATCGTTCAACTCAGGGAACTTTTTTCCATCCTTCGTGAATAAGAGATAACATTGAATAATAGGCGTAGCATAGGAGTGGATAATAATTGGTGTCAAAGCATCCAGGAGTTTGCTAGGAAAATCTTCTGTCATCAAGATGCTATTAAGAATCATTTATCCCTGCTTGATAAATCCTCCTTGGTACTTGAATTACTTCCTGATTCAGCAGTACCCTCTGAGATACAGTCCTTTTTTCCTTTAAGGAACTAACCAAGTGAGTGGTCTATACAATTATTCAAAATATGAAATCCACTACAAGGCAATGTTTATCCGGACTCCTTTTTCAAAGACTCACTTAAAACCTTGTTACTGTGGGTTAGTTAAATGATTATCCTTTCCTTTGTTGAAGCCCTGTTCCGCAATTGCTTCAAGGAGGTGTGGCTCACGTCACATTTATGAAAAGATAATTTGCACCCTGTCACTCGAGTGATTTATAGTCCCGTAACTAATGTGCATTTAAAAAAAAAAAAATCTTGATGGGGCTGCTTAGACAATTAATTTTTTTTTTTAATGTCACAGAGTGCTTGGAAGTCAGTCTGTGTTCCGTACGGAACATGTAACCAAGGCTGCCTTATTGGACTTAAAGTCAAATATTGCAAACATTGTTTATAAGGGTCACACAGCAATGCTCATGCTTTTAGATTTATCCACCGAGTTTGACCTGGTCGACAGGTTGATTACGGTAGGAAGATGTTCCAATAAGACTGAACTTTAGTTCAAATCCTTTCTGGGACCGCAGCGGGTCAGAGTGGTAAAGGGAGATTGCTAGGACAGACCAATGGCACTTGCGTGAGGTGCTCCTCAGCGATCATGTCTGTACCCTTTATTGTTCAATATTTTTACAAGGTCATTGTGAGATTGGCTGGATGGTTTGTGTCTGACATATGCAAACTATGCAGATGACATACAGATCCTATTTGAGTTTTTGCAGGCACTTTGCACAGGTTTCCAATATTGTTGATAAAATCTATGCATCCTTAAAGTCTTAGATGGTGCGGAACTGTTTAGTGCTCAATTATAAAAAGACAGAATTGCTTATTATTGGAACTGGTGAAGAAACCAGACTTCCAGTATAACCAAATTGTAGTTGCTGGATATGTTATTTCAGTTGCCGAGCATGTAAAAACACAGGTTCAGCTGGACTCGCAATTCCTGTTTAATGAACATGTGGCATGCCTTAGATCCTCCTGCTCCTATATGATCAAATTGTCATGGCAGATCCGTCCCTACGTATCTGAAAAGAATAGGACTTTGGTGGCCCCTTCTACTATTAACACAAAGTTAGAATACTGTAATAGCCTCTAAATGGGTACATATTTGACTAGTATTAGGAAGTTAAAAGTAATTGAAAATGGGGCAGTTTGAGCATTTTGTGGTCTTCAGAAACAAGAGCATATTATTGAGGCTTGGCGAAAATTACATTGGCTCCCACTGCAGACAAGTGTGAAGTACAAGGCACTCACTCTTGTTTACAGTTGTCTGTCAGAAGCTGCTCCTTGTTATCTTTAAGAACATATTAAGAAGGTACCTTTTAGAAGAACCTTCAACATTAATAAGGCAATTATTTTAGTTCATTCATGATTTACTTTGAAAAAATGTGGTGGTGCCTGTTTTGATGTTTGGCTCACATTGTTATAGAATGTGTTCTTGCCTTCTTGAAGAGCAGTTCCTGTCCCTCTCACTTTAAGAAGTGCTTGTAGACATTCCTTTTTTCAACAGAGGTGTAGATTAATCAGTAATTCCTGGTCCATTTCTCCTCCTTCTTTTTGTGTTATATGTCAGTGAGTTTTTGTGAGCACTCTGGGGACTTGGGGTATTTGGCACAATAGAATAATCAATAGAATAGAATAGAATAGAATAGCATAGAATAGAATAGAACAAGTAGGTCTTGTGTCAGTTACTTCAGGTCAACAGGCTAACTTCCAACATTAGTCAAATGTAAAGAGCATTCCAATGCTTTTCTGCGAGATCAGAGAAGGACCAGCCACCAAGGGCCTAACCATGAGTTGGGAGGAGCAGTAAAAATGCAGCAGGAATGCTATTACGGCCGCAATAGCGCTCCACCCAACTATCTATTGAAGTGCTTTGCACTCTTAAGTAAAGTGCAATGAGAATGGGAGCGTGTAGCTGGAAGACATACCCCAGAGCAGATGTTGGGGGGTGGTGAGAGTTGATGAGCATGCTGGGACCTTCTGTGCTCTCTCCAGACCTGTCTCCTCACCATGGCATGGTGCAGTGCGGTGCATTGTGGTGAAAATATCTCATAAACTGTGCACCAAGGGCCTTGAAACATGGTTTTTGTGTGTTCCACATATCGAGACTGGTCCTTTTATGACCACGTTCATGTTTTGCTGATTTCAGGCAACCTTCTTATGTGCGAAAGTGCTGAAATCAAGGGAAAGGGGTGGGGTGTCCAAATGTCATGTAGCCGTGTCCAAATGTCATGTAGCCAGTAATGTCCAGAGGCTCCTAACAGGTAACGATGCAAAATGTTGTGCTGGTGCCTGAAAAGGTGTGGGAGTGTATAAGGAACAATGCTTCGCCAAGCCGCAAACCCACAAACAATTGTAGAGTTTTGCTGGGAGGGGTGTCGGAAAGTCATGTAGCAAGTAATGTCCTGTAAGAATAATTGGGCAGTATCCAATATCTAAGTGTAGCCATTTCAAAATAGGTGCACAATAGGTGCACAATAGGTGCAAAGCAGTTTTCAGTAACAGCCAGCAGGTAAATTTTCAGAGCAGTTAGTAAAGTGTTTTAGCACAGTGTGCTGTCATTTTTAAATGAAGAGGTGCACATTTTTACAGATTGGATGTTTTCATGTGTGCGAACTGCATTAGAAATACATAATTAATGAACCTTGTTCTAATTGCATTACTAAAATATTAACCCCAATCCCTCTAAAATGAATGCAGTTTCTGTGCACAATTACATTTATTCTACATTGTTACATGCACGGTTTAAAATCCACTTCATTTTCCATGAAGAGATGCACACTCTGAAATTCATTCCATATGAGTGTTTTCCGTGGAGAGCAGAAATATGGCACGGCAAGAATGCAAATGGAAACAGTTGCTTTGCTGGGCTGCAATCTTCATTGTCTTGAAAAACAAGGGCTGGTACAGGACACATTCGTTTATTCTGATTAGTAGAGATTGGGGGTGGATCGGTGAATAGAGGACTGACCTAGGGGTGATAGGCAGGAGGAGTTTTCTTAGGGAATAACCAGGAGGAAGATTGCACATCAAGCTGGGACAGAGGTACAGACGGTGCTTCCAAGAAAATGCGGCTGGACTCCATGTGGATGTGAGCGCTGGCTACAAACTTAAACAGCTGGGAGCTCACAACACAAAGAGGTCGAGTTGCTGGCTTTGATGCAAAGGAGTCCTTAGCACTGGGTCTGCGAAACAGCGAGCTCGTGCAGATAAAGTCCTGACAACGAGTGTTTCAAACTTCATTGGCCTGGGTGAGTTAGTGCCAAGTGAGGAAAAATAATGGATGGGAGATGTCATAATTTGTTGGCAGTGCAGGGAGTTTGAAAAAAAATAATACTGCATGCACATCTTTCTCCATGTTTAAAAGCGCTGAACACCAAATTCATTTTTTTGCAATGTGCTTGTTGTTTTCTGTTCTCTTTTATATTTTGTAGGCTCGATGCTGTGATATCATGTGGTAAGATGTATTTCTGTTTATAATTGTTATATAATACAGTGGCCCTCATTATGAGTCGGGCGGTACAGGGTTAACGGGACCGGTAAAGGTGCCGGTGCCGTCAACCCCGTACCGCCCGATTCCGATTTCCCCTTGCGGGACCCGCTGTGCACGTCTGGTCTCACCAGACGTGCAGAGCGGGTCCCGCGAGGGGAAGAGGGAGCAAACAACGGGCCAACTCGTAATGGCCCGTTGTTTGCTCCCTCTCCCATTCCCATTCAGCCCTATGGAGTCCGGGTCCTCGAGGACACGGACCCTGACGCGATTTCAGCGGCAGCTATGCCGCCAATAGCGCCATGGTTACCTCCGAACTCGTAATGAGGGCCAGTGTGTACAAAAAACAAAGGCTGGGATTTTGGTGTCATTTTATGCATCTGTGAATCATTTCTACACAGGGGAATCACAAGGGTTTGATGTTTATATCAGAGCGGTAAAACATTTGCTAATTTACCACTGTAGCTAAATTAGCAAGCAAAGAAAAGTGAATACATACCTGCAAAGTAGGAAGGTATGTGTAGTTGTTTTGAGGGAGTCCTTTTTTGCATGCTGAAAAGAAGGCAGTGTCAGATAAGACACATAGGGCCTCATTACAAATATGGAGGTAGCCATGCCATGGCTGCCTCAATACCAGGTTCCAGTACCGGGTTCTGTGAATGAGGAATTACCGGGTCATTCCAACCTTGGAGGACCCGGTAATTCCTCATGCACAAAACCAATCCAGTTCCCATTTGAGCACCCATAGGGCTCAATGGGAATGGGGATGGAGCTAATAACAGGCCCGTTAATAACAGGCCCGTTATTAGCTCCTTGGTCCCCTCGCGGGACCCGGAAAGGACGTCTGGTTTTACCAGACGTCTGTTCCGGGCCCTGCTAGGGGACCTCGTAATCAGGCATCCCGTAATGAACGGTGCCAGTCCCGTACTAGCACCCTTCATTATGGGAGCACAAGCCTCATAATGAGGCCCATAGGTTACTGGATGTAAATAAGCCAGTAATACCAGCCACATACAATAGGTGGCGTTCTGAATAAACTCACTGGGTTCTCTAAGGGTGTGATATGTCTGGTGGGTTCTCTACAGGTGACCAAGGGATATTCTAATACAGATGAAAGATTTGTTTTATGATGGGGCTGTAGTACAAAAAGCCATGCTCACCACTATACCACAACAATAAGGTAATTCTGAAAATACCACAAAGTAAGATACCACTAAAATTACCACCAGCACAACTAACACTATATTATCACCAAAATAGGGTAATACTAAACTATCTCTAAATGTAAGGACTTTTTACCACCAGTTTACCACTAAGATATCACAGTAAGAAAATACCACCAAATCCCGAATTCGCTCCAATAAGACAAAACCTCCTACATAATAAGTGGTGCATTGGGCGTGTGGGAACAGACTGTAGAGCAACTACTGGGCGTGGCAAGTCTGTTCCACAACACCATACATGTATTAAAGGGAACTCATTTTGTGAGAGCAGCGTAACACTGAAAGTGAATCTCAGAATGTCTCAAATTGATGCCACATTCCCAGAATTGGTGAAATATTTAGAAACAAAATTATATGCACATGGAACATGGTCATCAAATAATGCCACAGAATGGGATGACCGGATCTATTGGGAAGTCCAGAAAGAAGCACTGGACAACATTTTTGAAGAGGGTAGCATAATTCAGGTCTGTCTTCTGAGATGATTAAATGCTGCTGAGAAACAGTTCATTTTAAATAGGTCTCTGTGAATGCAAGAATGAAGCTAATTAGCAGACTAAAAGTCAAATTAGATGGAACTAGTGAACAGGAGAAAAAGTTAAGAGTAGAACTGGAGATATGTCAAAAGGACATGCAATAAAAGTGTAAGGAATTCAACACTCGATTGTCTCAAAGGAGAATACAGTTTGAGGACAGTGAGCAAGAATTAAAACACTTGAAAGAATTGGTAGGTCACATTAGACAAGATAAAGAGGAGAATATTTTAGAGATGCAAGTTTTACAAAGAGAGAAACTAGAGAAAGAAGGTGAGCTCCAGACTGTTGAACAAGAGATAGCTAAAATGTTTCAAGAAAGGGACAAGCGGGACAAAGAGTTTAATGAATGTCAAATGCAGATGAGGGATATGCAAAATGTGATTAATAAAATGGGTGATGAAAACACATACTTCCGTAAGGAGGCATACCCACTCCTTAAAAAGTGCAAGGATCTGGAACAGCAGAAATGCGATTTCAGGTTCCACAACAAGCGACAGGGCATCACATTCAATGGGATTGGGTGAATTCCATTTCTGCACTATAAAATAGCGCCCGAGTGGCTGTGCCGGTGTCTGGGCTTAGTTGCAGCGCCTTTGGGGGGTTTGACTCACCCATTGGGGTTTGCCACCGATCCCATACACCTGAGACAAGGGTTGAACAACAAAGTAATGCAATTCCAAATATAGCGCCAAGTAGCCCTATGAAGATAATGAAGTCAATCAAGGCCCTGATCAAACCGTTCAAAAAAGGAGGGGAGTGCTGTAAAGAGGACCACTTAGAAGTGGTGCACAGTATATTTAAAGACCTACACATACCCAAGGAACAATACAGACAATACTTTCACTTAACTATGGACGCTCCCACAGCAAGCATCATAAGGGGATTTAATGAACAGGAGAACATGTCATGGGCAGAATTTGAATAAGAGGTTAGGCATCATTTTTCTCCATTCCAGTCATTATAGGAGGCGAAGAAAGTTGCATGCACAATCAAAGCTGGGCCAAATACATCACCTTGCCAATTTCTTCCAGACTTATAAAGAGCTTTTTCTGGTTTTGATGTATCTTTTAATCCCAATTCCAATGAGTTTAAAACTGCCTGTTTTATGGTTTGCAGAAAGACATTATATCACAGATGGTCCGCAAGTTTGATTGTGAGAAGACCCTTGAATGGATTGTGCACCAAAGTACAAAACTAAGGAATCCTCGGCAACAGTAATGGAGATCAGGTCGGCTAAAATGTCACTTGTGTCCACTCAAAGTCCAGGCAAAAATAATATGACACCCAAACAGAGGGGTACTCCACAGAGATTGCTGCCCTCTGCACCGATGTTTCAGTCACATGATCCTAGTAATATGGAGAGTTACATTAGCCCTAGGTGCTTAGGAGATAGACCCTGGGCAGGATATTGCCCCGATATGTCAGGCATGAACAACAATCAGATACAAAATCAAGATCAAAGAAGTAATAGTCCCTACCAGAGCAGATTTGATCCCAACACCATGATATATGGTAACCAGGACAGACCACGGTATGTGGATTTATTTACTGAAAATGGGAATCAGCATAGGGGACAGTACTCACAAAATGAGAGACAGGACACGAGGCAGAATATGAACTATGCTCCACGTCAATACAATCAATCACCGCCACCAGGGGATTACAACCAAAGAATAGGTACACCCCGCTCCCCGCCCCACATGAATCAAGAATTCAGAAACAATTCAAATAGGAATCACTCTCCTGAGAGATACCAGAAAAGGTTTAACCAGGGGGAGAACAACCAATTTTGGCATAGGCCGCAAATAGAAGATTCTAGAGAAATGTAAAGATTCCAGTGTCTCGAAGCCCAAATAAAAATGTTGGCTGAACAAATAGGAAGACTCTGTACAGTTCAAAAACAGTCATAAAATGAAGGGGCAGAAGGTCATAGAAGTGACCTGGTGGCTTCAGATAATAAGTGACTAAATATTCATGACACCTGCAATGATAAAAAGACAGATTCCCCTGAGCCGGTTTTGCATAATGGCCCTGAGCTGTTTGATGACTTAAAAATGAAAATACCTACAAATGAACATGAGGCAGAAGTTGCAAACACATTTAAAAAAGAGGTTTGGTTTAACCTAGCGTTGAATCAAACATTGGAAGTTTGTACAAATGAAAAAGGAAAAGGAGAAAAACATGAAATTCCAAAGGAACAAAGAGACATATTTAAGAAAGACAACTCATGCACTGATTAAATAATTGATGAGGGAGTAGATGTGAATGTTAGAACACCCTCCCTAGACAGTCAAGATGGTAATAAAACACAGGCAGGAAGAATAATTACTAAAAAGGAGGGTACAGATCATTCAACTTAAGAGTTCTTTGAGCCACACATTTTTGAAGAAATTAAAAAAACTGGTATCATGCAAAATACCAACAAATGCCCAGAATTAGAAAATGACAATTTATCAGGTGATGTTATTACGCATATTCAGTTGGAGAATTGCAGTGTGAACTCTGATGATCCCTGTATGGAAGGGCAAACAGTGGCCACACTCCAAATGACCTCTGAACATGGGGAGATGGGTAAGGATCCTCAAAAGGAAATGGACAGAAAGGAGGGAAAGATGTCCTTTAATTTACCGATGTGCTTAGCCAAGAGTAAGAAAGGTCTGAGAAAAGTGAGTCCTGAAATCAGTAAAAATGTTTGTGTGTATTAGAGGAAGTTGAGGACAGATTTTATGCTCCCATTACTGTGGAAGAGAAGTACAATACATTTGCAATGATTGACACAGGTGCACAGGCCACAATTATGTCCAAAGAATTGGTAAAACGTATCAATGAAGGGAGATCTCCACAGAATCAGATCAAAGTGAGACAGAGTGAAGGCCAGTACATAACTTTAACAGTGCGGAGGTGCCTATTGAAGGTGTCACTGAAGTTGACATAACGGTAGGGAAACACTGAATGAAACAGGAAGTATTGATCACATCTATTTGTGAAATTCCATTCCTGATGGGAACAGATTGCCTGAAAAGATTGTCTCTTCTCATTGATGGGGTAAATGAAGTTCTGTGTTCTTTAACCAAAAAACCATTAAGGTCTAAGAAAATAAAATCACAAAACAGCAGCGTAAATGAATGCCATACTGTTGCCAAATCTAATAATGCAGTGGAGGTGTACCTGCAGAATAGCTGTGTGCCTAGTGTCACCGTTATTTTGATGTGTCAGGACAAAATGCAAAGTGAAAAAGAAAAACAATCTGTGCAGATGTATTTGGATACTATAAAGAAATGGCAAACTGAAATAGATTAACACACATTGTGCTTCTATTTAAAAGAGAAGAAGTGCAAACAGAACACCATCCCTAAAACAGACACAGAAAAACACATCACCACTCTTGCTGAAATACATTTGGAAGATGAGCAGTCAGGGATTCATATTGGTATAAATGGCCATTCTAATATGATAAAAGCCACTTTGGCACTTGAACAGGAAAGCAATTTTGTTAATTAGAAACTACTGCACAGAATAATGGAAAGGGAGGAGATCCCGAAGTTTAGAATTAAAAACCAATAGATCTCTGGATTGGACAATCCAGATTTTGAAAATTGAATTGCAGGAAGGTGCATGCTAAAGATTAAAGTTGGACAAAAAACCATCTACCACAATGTGTGGATAGTGAGTAGAACACAAAATGATTTTTATCTGGGCAATGATATCATGCACAGGATGTGTATGGTGTTAGATTTCCTTAACCAAAAAGTATGGTGCTGGCTAGGCGGGCCTGCGCCCGAATTTGAAGACAAACAAACAGGTGAAGAAGGATATTATTAATCCTGCATTCACCAAAGCAGGTTGCTATAACACTAATGCTCAAGAATGGAGAGCAAATGAAGGTTCCTAACAGGTAACTATGGAATGTTTGGTGCAGATTGGTGAAATGGTGTGGAATTGTATGAGTAACAATACTTTGGCCAGCCACAAACGCACAAAACATTTAGAGTGTTACTGAAATTCAAGTAAAGGGGTGTGGTGTCCAAATGTCATGTGGTCAGCATTATCCAATTGGTCCAAATAGGTAACTGTGCAAAATTTGGTGCAGTTTGGTGAAACAATTTGGAATCCGGGAAAAGGTGTGGGGTGTTCAACTGTCATCCAGCCAGTTATGCCTGGAGCATCCTAATAGGTAACAGTGCAAAAGCTGGTGCAGATTGGTGAAACAGTGAGGAATTGTATAAGGAAGAATGCTTTGCCAAGCCACAAACCCAGACACAAACCCATACATGTTCCCTTTTATAAATATAGAGGATGTGGTAGAGAGAGTAATAAGGTTGCTATGTTCCTCTTACTGCAGCTATCTAAAAAAAAGTCAAATGTCTGCTTAGGATCCATCATGACAAGGGTGCAACTAGATATGTTAAATATGGTTTTGCCATGAGTTTTGTACTGGTTAACTCTAATAATGTTGACTTTATGAGAAAAATAATGCCAACACTGTCTGCCAACACTTCAGAGGCATTGGGCATAGCTTGTCCAAGATTAGGAATAAGCAGTGTCAGTCCTTTTTCTACGTAATATGTTTTAGCTTTCAGAATCTTGATTACCTGATGTTTATAACCCTTCTCCTGTTATTCACGAAAGTCCTCCTCCTGATGTTCACAAACCACTTCCTACTCTTTATTCACCACCTCCTCCTGAAGGTCACCAATCCTCTCCTGCCCTTCACCAACCACCTACTTCGGATTTCTACCAACACATGCTCTTCACCAAACATTCCCTCCCATTAAATCTTTCTCCAACCACCACCAGTCCTTTCTCAAATCTCCCACTTCCTCCTTCACAAATCACCAACTCGCTCCAAAAGCCTGCCACATCATCTTTCTGCAAACATCCACATTGCCTGGCTGAGAGTTTGACATTTTATTGTGTTGTAACCTCACCTTCTGTGCTGTGCTTTCTGTCATAGTTAGCACCTGTGAAGACAAATCGAAGAAGGCACATGAATGGGTATTTGTTCCAGGTCCATATGTGCTTTGTTTGATATTTTGGGGCCAGACCAAGCCTTTCAAAGGCTGGCCCACTGTTGTATCCTGTGTGCTGGGGCGCGTGTGGAATGTTGTTCTGTGTTTATGGATCAACAATCCACATGGGCCAGTTGGTGGAGATAGGATTGCTGGAGGAGGCTTGCCTGCTCTGGGGTCCAGAATAAAGAAGTAAACTATCATCCTGTGTCTGCAGTTTACTTCATTTGGAGGGCGGCGAGGATTCTGGACCCCTTGCTTCCACGTGTGCAGACCCTGCGATCGTCGGTCGGATACGTGGGAGCAGGAGGAAGCCATGAGGTGCTCTGTGGCTGGGCCGTTGGGAGCGTGTGCCTCTGTTCGGGGTTGCCGGTGGACCACCAGGCCATTTTGGGTCCTCACCCTGGTGTTGGCGTGCGTGTGGCCTCCCGACGGAGTGGTCACACTGAAGTTACCACAGTCAGCCCGCTGCAGCTCTCCCCCCCCTTGCCCAGCAATTACCTTCAAGGCGCAAATGTACCACTGCAGCGCCTACGGGACGGTTGCTAGTGTAGGCTCTGTACTGTCCTGCCCGCTGTGCTGACTTCCGGGATCATAGCAGGTGCGGCGGGGCTGGGGCCGTTGCAGCATTGACAGTTGCCATTGGTGAGTTCGCCTGGTCCCAGTGTGACTGCCCGATCTCAGCGTGCGGGGAGCGTGGTTCCACTGACTGCGTTGGGCTGCCTGCCAGAGGTGCTTTTGTTTTGCTGCAGAGTGGCAGTTGCTGACACCGGCTCCCCCAGCACATCCGCCGCAGCCTACCCAGCACGCATTGAATACGCTGTACGCACACTCCCTATGGATAGGAGCAGGGGGCGGACCCACAACCAGTGGGCTGTCAGTGTAGGGACGCCTTGTGTTTACGCGCTCACGTGGGAGGCGTACCAGAGTGAGACGGATTCACAGGAGTTTGCTGACTGTGATTCGGAGGAGCCGGTTGGTGTCCCGCGCCTGTGGGATATTGCACATTTGAGCATCTCCTGACTGATTCTTTGTGCCTGTTGGTCCATGCTGTCATATGTCTGGCTCATCCTGGCAGTGTGACAGTCTCTGGATTCTGCTTTGTGGACGTCCTTGAGAGTTGTCCACGGGGCACTATGACATTGAACGCTATGCTGGTGTATTGAAGTGGCTGCGGGAGAGCTTCCATAGGGACTTTATACGGAAGTGTCCCTACACAGTGCTGTTTCTTGAGGTTCTTCACTTGTTCTGTTGTCAGATATGCAGCATACCTCAGCTAGACCTACCCCTGCATTCTTACCTACTCCTGGTGAGCCAGCAGCCCCATGGGATCAGTGGATCGGCTCTTTTAAGGTGTATCTGAGGGCGGCTGGTGGCTCAAAGTTTAATGATGATGAAACGAGGTGGCACTTTTAAACTGCATAGGTACTGAGGGGTTGAGAGTATTTCGCCATTTGCCAGGGGAGGAGGTGACAGTCCCTGGCAGTGGTGAGGGTGAAAGGGTGATAAGTGCATATGAGAGTGCATTTAAAAAACTGGAGGTTCGCTTTGGAAGAAGAATAAACGTGGTGCTGGAGCGTTACAGGTTTTTCTCCAGGGCACAAGGGCCAAGCGAATACATCGACTCTTATGTGTCTGTATCACGTGCCTTGATGGCCACTTGTAGATTTTCTGGCACTTTGGATGAGTATATAAGAGATACAATAATGATGAAGACGAGTAATCAGAAGGTTAGGGAAAGGCTCTGGATAGAAAGTGACCCACCGTTGGAGAAAGTGGTGGAAATAGCCAGAGCCATTGAAACGGCCAGGGCAAGTGTACAGATTGTCACTGAGAGGGAACGTTCTAGAGATGTTGTTCAGGCCATTTTACCCCGCGGCAGAGGGGGCAGTGGGGACAGCAAAAAGAGGTCTGATAAAGGGACAGTCAAGAGGGTAGGGTGCCTAAAGGCATGAAGCCTTGCAAGAAATGTGGCTGGCTAAGTCATTTGATGGGTTACAAGGAGTGTCCTGCATTGAGTAGTGTGTGTAGAAAATATAAAGGGAAGGGGCATTTTGCCCGCATGTGCAAATTCAATAGTGCTGTGAATGTGGGGTCGGTGGGATGTGTTTCTGACCAGGGCATTGAATGCCTTCCCAAGGCTGAGCAGGGTGTGATTTTGCATGTGGAAGGGGTTTCCCGCAGAGGTCCATGGGTTTCAGTGTTGGTGGACAATCATCCAGTAGACATGTAAGTGGACTCAGGGTCACCCCACCCCTTTGTGTCCCCGGAAGTGTATGTGGGCACATTGGGGAAAGAGATATCAGCTTTATGCCCGTCTGACATCAGTCCCAGTGCCTATGGGCAGAACCCAATTAGTGTACTGGGTTATGATCGATCTTGTATTGAATTCAAAGGTCGACAAACCACAGGCAAATTGTATGTGGCGCTCAAAGGTACCAGTGTGTTGGGGTGGGATGAACAAGCGGCTTTGTGCATAGAAATCCACCCGGGGAAGGAGGTTCCCGTGCTGAGTATCCAGGAGGCTGAGAAGGCGCCGGGGCCGGGATATGTAACATCTGAGTCACTTGGCGCTGAGTTTCCGGAGGTGTTCTCGGATCAGTTGGACAAGGTCAAAGGATTTTCCCATTGCATTATTCTGAAAAGGGGCAACATAACCAAGGTGCATAAAGTGAGGGGTGTCCCAGTATTGGCTAGGGTTGGGTTGAAGATGGAATTGGATAAACTTATGGCGGCAGGGTCATTTAATCTATTTAGTCTTCTGAGAAACTGTTCCCTATGGTGTTGGTTAAGAAAGGGGATGGAAATCTGAGGATGTGTGTGGATTTGCAGGAGCTCAATTCGAGTATTTGGGTCGACCGTCATCCTTTACCAAATATTAACAAACTGTTACTTACTTTGGGGAGGGCTGAATATTTTTCCACATTTGACTTGTCTGCAGCCTATCACCAAATTGACCTGCATGTGGATTCCAGACCTCTCACCTCCTTTGTGACTCCGTTTGGGGCATATAGCTTTTGCCGCCTGCCTTTTGGTCTTGTTTTGGCATCAGCTGTTTTCCATCGTTGATGCAAGAGTTATTTGGTGGTATGCCGGGAGTGTGCTACTTCCAGGACGACATTTTGGTATGAGGTGGTTGCAGGGAGGAGAATGATTGCAGGGTGTGTGAGGTTATGAGAGTGTTGAGAGAAAAGGGTTTATGGTAAAATTGGCAAAGTGTCAGGTGGGAGTGGATAATATGATGTACCTAGGTAACACATTTAGTGCTGAAGGGGTCAGTCCTAAGGCAGAGTTGGTGCAGGTGTTGAAAGATACCCTGGTGCCTACCAATAAGGATCAGCTCAAAGCATTCTTAGGACTTGCTGAGTATTATGTGAAGTTCATACTGAACTATTCAGAAAAAAATATTTCGATGAGAGCATTATTGAAGAAATGCGCTAGATTTGTGTCATCGGACAGGTGTCAGGAAGAATTTGGGGCGGTGAAGAGTGATGTGTACAATGAACCATGTTTGAGGTCCTTTGCCCCAAATGCAAGACTTGGTTGATGCTCGTGAGACAGGGTTAGGTGCTGTATTGAAACAACTATGTTAGGGAGAATCCAGACCAGTGGCGTTCGCATCTTGGACTTTGGCGGTGAATTGGGCAGCAAAACATTTTAGGACATTTCTTTGGGGCATTCCCTTTGTAGTCAGGACAGGACAGACCCTAAGCCTTTGGTGCATGTGTTTTCCACTGAGGGCATGGGGGCTGTATCTTCAAGGATAGCCAAGTGGTCTATGGAGTTGCAGGAGTATAACCTCACCATGGAGTATGTTCCTGGGAGACGAAATGTTGTCGCTGATTGTTTGTCACAGTTACCAACTTTAGATTCGGGAAAATATATTGAACAGGAGAGGAGGAGGAGTTCCAAATTGCATGCATGATTCCCGCTATCGACAAGTCCCTGTGGAACACTGAGAGAGAGGGTGATGTGGAACTATGTTGGGTCAAGGATGGGCTCAGCAAAGGTTGAGAGGTGGTTAAAGACAGACCGGAGGGTAAGGGTTATTCCCAGGTATTGCATGAGTTGGCTGTTAGACTTTGGGGTGTGACTAGAGGTACGAAATTGGTTCCGCTAATCAGTTTGAGGCAAAGGATTGCTACATTGACCAACAGGAGGCTAAGGGAAGACTATTGGTGGCCTTCTATGGATCGGGAAGTGGAACTTGTAGTGAAGGAGCGTCATGCATGCGCCATGAGTGATAAGAGCAAGTTTGTTCGCCCCCAGCATGTCCATCCTGTTGAAATTCCGAGGGAGGTGTGGTTGAAGGTAGTTTTGGACATCATGGGTCCATTCTAGTGTTTGCAGCCAGAGTCTAGGTTTCTGTTGGTTTTTTTTTTTGGCGGACTATACCTCAAGATGGGTGGAGGTGGCAGCATTTGGTAGGGTGACCACTGATTGTGTCATAGCTTTTCTGAAGAAGGTATTTGATAGGGAAGGCATTTCCACCAATCTTGTTACGGACAAGGGTATAGTTCAACTCCAGCCTCATGAGGGAGTTTTTAGGGCAATATGGCATCGAACACAATTGCACGACTCTGTATAATCCTTCTGCGAATGGCTTGGTGGAAAGGGTTAATTCTATGATTAAGAATGCCATTCAGTTGGCTTTGACTAACGGGCTTGAGTGGCAGGAGGTAGTGGCAGAATATCTGTCTGCCTATCGCAGGACCCCTTCTGTTAGTACGGGGAGGACACCCTTCGAGTTGATGAGGGGAAGAAAACCAGGTACCACCCTGAGGTCTATGGCTTTAGGTGGTGGTGGTCCATGTGAGTTGAATTTGGAAGGTGTTCAACTGAACATTTTGGCACGCCAGGAGGCAGTAAGGTTGTCCCAGGGAAATAGGAAAGAGTTACAGGTCAAGGTGGGGATTCTGTTTGTATAAAGAATCCTAGATTTGTGCAGAAGGGTGGTAGTGCGTTCTCGCCTGCCAGAAGAGTTGTAAGAAGTGGCAGAGGTTATGTGCAGTTGGAAGATGGTACAAAATGGAGTAAGAGGAGGGTTGTGGTACTTGATGAATCCAAGAGTAATACTGGATCATTGGGAGACAATCATGAGTTGGATGGCGAAGGAAGTGATGTGGTTGATTTTGTGCCTGAGGTCTGGAATGATTGTGTTCTGGAATGTGTTGTGCGTAGTCAAGCTCAAGCGGAGGAGATGGTTTTGCATGGTTTCCCGGCGGGTAGCATGCCTGGAGATGGCGTGGATAGGAGGCGTTCTTTGAGACGGTGTGGACCTCCTGTTAAACTAAGAGACTATGTATGCTAATACGACAATGTGCATTGTATTCTTAGGTTATAACATGATGTTGGCACTTGTGCACTATGCCATTTATATCAATTGTTATGCCAATGTATACCAGTGTTTTACATTCTTTTGCAGGCAACATTCTTTTGCAGGCAAACGTTTTTATGAATGTTCTTGTTGTAATGTTCCAGTGTTTTACCTTGATATGTTATGATGGTGATGAGTAAGAGGAGATATGTTGTATCTTGTGTGCTAGGACGCATGTGGAATGTTGTTCCGCGTTTATGGATCAACATTCCACACGGGCCAGTTGGTGGAGATAGGATTGTTGGAGGAGGCTTGCCTGATCTGGGGTCCAGGATAAAGAAGTAAACTATCATCCTGTGTCCGCAGTTTACTTCACCCACCTTTTTAAAAGTAACTTTCTTACTAGGCAGCTTGCTGTCTGGCTGGGGCCCATGTTTGCCTTTGACTATAAACAAGGAAATGCTGAACTTCATGTTAATTCCCAGTGTCAGTGTTCTTTGTTCATGCTGTTAAGAACTGTACATGTTGTTGAACTGTTCAGCCAGTTTTCAGATAGGGTGCCGCTAGTGAGTTCGACCTCTCCATGGGCAGTGTAAGGGCTTTTAGAGAGTGTTGCTTGGGCCTTTTTCATGTGCCTTTGTCGTCTAAGCACACTCGTACTTTCAGTGCCAGTGGAAAAAAAGAGTTATATGCAGCATGTTCTCCTTAAATCTCAAAAACCTTGTTCCCTTAAAGGGACACTATCAGCCAGTGCCATTGGTCTCTGCATGTCAGAAGTCCTTGTTTGGAAAGGCTGAGGAAACATGTTATTATTTTCTTCATGTGATTTAAATGGTCCTGTTGAACTTGTGGACTTTCTTACAGTTACATTATCTCTTGGTGTTTTCAGGGGACAACTTCATGCCAAATAACTAGTACTTAGTTGGCCCATCATCGGCTAGTTTGGGCAGGCACCTGGCCCTCTTGGTTTCCCACTTGATGACCTTAGAGTCAAGCAGTGGATTCCATATCAATCTCCTGCCAACTCCTTCTTACTGTTTATTTATTTGTTTATTTCTTCGGATTTGTATAGCGCACTGCAGCCCACAGACATCGAGGTGCTGTGTAGAGTTTAAGAAGGCTTGATTAAGGTTTACAAAAACGCCGCCCAGTCAGAATGACTTGTTACAATGCAGGATAAGTGGTTACATAGTTGCAGAGGTACATAACAGTGCCAAACAATTTTGTTTGGAAAGAGAATGGAAGGTCTGACACTTTAACAGAGTTATCAGATACATACTATCAGCACAAAATGACCACTGCTCCTCCTACCACACATTTGGCAAAAGACATGTTGATCGTGTCCCTTGAGAATCTGATCAGAGTGCTTGGTCGGCCATTGGAAGATTATTGCATTATCTTGCTGAAAGAGCACATCTTTCCTGATGTGTTCTCACAAACACCTTCTTTTTACCCTATACCCTGTTTTGACCCTTATTCAGCCAACAATGACATCTTCCCCTCTACACTGGTCCCAAATTTACTAACCTTTCAGAAGATCCAGAAAAATGTTTTATTGGTTTGTTATAGTTTCAAAAGTCTCTCAGTCTTAGTCACCAAGGCAGTTAGCGTCAGTTTGGTCATCTCAATGAAAGAGATACAAGGGGAGAGATACATATTTGTTGGAATGGTGGTGCCATCAAGGTTCTGAGAGGGCACTGGGATTGATGGAAGAGTGAAAGGGTGTTCAAGGTGTTTGACATCTTCCAAACTAGGGTTTTCTGATTAGTATGGTTGCTAACTGGCCTTATGCCTTTGGCTCTTTCTGCTGTTTCTGCCATTCAAGACAAGAGCAACTTGCATGTTGAAGTACAAGCTGCAGCATTCAAAGTTTTCCTGGTTTAATTTCAGGGCTGTATAAAAGTACCACTAAACACAGTATTAGACAAACAATAAGAGAAGGTCCAAACTGAGTGGAACCATACATGGGTGAAATCTACTGGAAACAAGAGAGGGGGGTACATTCTCTACTATTATTTAATTGTTTAACTGTGCTTAGTAAACTAACTATCCTGAGCAATTTGTAAATTAACATACAAGTTAAAATTATCAAAAACGAACAACACAGACTGGACATGGTCGTGTTTTCAGTGGTATGAGGATAGTACATTCCAACTAATGAGTGTATAGGTTTGTTCTCTATAAATGTATTTCTAAATATCACCATTGAACAATTAAAATGTGCAATCAGGGTTTCATGATCCTACAAGAACAAAGATATGGAATCATAACTATCAATTGATGTATATGTCTGGGATTGATGGAAGAGAGACAATGCATCCAGTTTGGCACTAAGTCAGTTAATGTTAGATTGTGTAGAAGTCAATGTTTTTGGGTGTAGACAACATTGAGTTTGTTTGTGCTCTATTTATTTATCATAGTACAGCCATAACCATGGCATTTTATAAACAGCACAAAAAGAGGATATATATGACATCAGCCAATATTCCACATAATCCTTGACTAGATTACCTTATTCATGAACAATTCCAAACTTGCCCTCCCAGTTACAACAGCCAATAACCAAATAAATGGCCCATTTTCTGAGGCCCACTGACAAAAAGCACATCCTTCTAAGATTGTGGGTTTCCCTACAGTGGAACAGTAAAAGTTTGTCTCATTCGATCTCCATCATTTTACATAGTCTGCACTTGCATTCATCTCTCAGCAGGGCCCTCTGGCACTGATAGCTTCTAACAACTCAACCAGGTTACATTTTACTCTCATGCATTGCAGGCGTATATAGCTAAGGTGGATCTCTTTTAGGTACAGAGTGGGTTCCTCTGGAGGAGCTCTTAAAGCCACATCATTTCTACTCCTTGATTTAGTGGAAAGGTTAACTCAATTTGATTCTCTATCAAGGCTTAATACCCTCCCCTTTATAATTCTTTTAAATGTGTTCCTAGTAATCCTACTCATGCCAACATGTAACCTTTGGCTCCATGTATACTCCCTTCTGCCAAAATGCAGGAGCAGGTAAGATTTTTTGCAAGACTCAGAAATGTGTTGGCTTCTGCCAACCGAGTGATGATCTTACGCTTTTTTAGGTTCCAGTACATCGTGCATTGGTATTGATATAGTGCCATTAAAGAGCACAGGTTTAGATAATTCAATCAGGATATGGACAGGAAGGTTCATTAAGGATTTTATGCAATAAACATCTAGTTTGCTCATTTCCTCCTCTCTCTCCCCACCACCAAGCTTGTATTCCATAGGTCTGTTTGGGAACTAATTTAACCCCATAGACCAATGTTAGGGATATGAGAGAGAATCCAGAGTGCTGTTTGGGAAAAAGCGCTTAAAGGTGTGAATTACTTGATAGATTGTCAGGTCCAGCTTATTAATGTGAGGGCCCCAGTTTAACTGATGGGCACTACTCCTAAGTATATTTACTCTGTCACACGCTCAACAACCTTCCTGATCATTGTCCACTTGTAGTTCCTAGTGTGCTTTTCCCTTTTCTGCAGGAAGATTATGGTCTTTGTTTTGGAGGGGCTAATGTTGAGGTTGTGAGCGGTGCAAATTCCACCAGTTGATTCAGTAGAGCCTACAAGCCCCTGGGAGTCAGGTTAATAAGGATGAGATCATCAGCAAATCCCAGCCAGTATATTTTGGTGCCTCACAGTGTAAGAGGATTAGATTGTGCACTGGTCAGATGCTCCAATAGGTTTGCCAAATACAGATTACATAAAAGCAGCACTAATATATAACCTTGTTTTAGGCCATTGTAAGTTGCAATGGGTGCAGTTAGGGAACCCTTTGCATTTGCATTTGCTTTCTCTTCTCCTTCTCTCATATCTGACTGCCTTTCTGTCATCCAGGAGTGGTGTGCCTTCAATGATCTCTGCCTTAATGCCAGTAAGACTGAGATTCTCCTCATCGGCACACCTGCTCCCTTCTTTCCTGTCACTCTCTGGCCAGCCTCTCTTGGCCCTCTTCCTGCTCCCACCTGTGAGGCTAAAAACCTCAGGGTCATCTTTGATTCCACACTTTCCTTCTCTCCTAACATCTCTTACGTCTCTAAGAAGTCACACTACCACCTGCACCTCCTCAGAGCTATTCTTCCCTTCCTCTCCATCCTCTAGACGCTCACAGTCTCCAGAGCTCTGGTTCTCTCTAGGCTGGACTACTCCAACAGCCTCTTTCATTATCAGCCTGCCTCTACTCTCAGCCCTCTGCAACTCATCCAAAACAGGACTGCGTGACTTGTCCTTGGACTCAAGGCCTGGGATTGTATCTCTCCAGGACGGACATTTCTGCACTGGCTCCCAGTGGCGGCGAGGTTTACATTAAAAACCCTCTGCATTGTCCACAAGGCCTTCTGGGGCCTGGGACCTCAATACCTTCAACTCTCTCTTCCTAAATATCTTCCTTCTCGAGCTCTTCACTCATCCGCCTCCAACTCCCTCAGAGTAAATCTCTTCTCCAAGCAGCGAGTTGGTGGTAGATCTTTTTCTTGTGCTGGGGCATCCCTCTGGAACAGCCTCCCTGCCTCTATGCAACTTGAGAAGAACCATCTCCGGTTCCAGAAGTACCTCAAGACCTTCCTCTTTTCTTCTGCTTTCTCTCCTCCTCTCCCCTGCTGATCTCCTGGCTGAATCTGAAAGTGCATTTGTTACCCGGCTACTTTCTGATCTCGAGCCCAGGTCCCCTCCCCACCAGTTGCACACCTGCACTTCCCCCTTGGCAACCCTAGCACTCGGGGACTGTTTCTATATCCCTACAGCTCTTACTAGCACTTGACACCTGATGTCAGCACTTACCCTCGCACTTGCCACCAGCTGGCTGTACTTTTATTTATTGTCTTTATTTATTTTACTGTTATCCTATGTACTGCACTGCCCCCTCCCCTTTCCCCTTGCACTTTTCTCTTTCACCCCTCCCCTGCACTTGCGCAATCTCATCGGCACCTGGTCCAGTAGGATCATTGTCTCTGTCTTCCCTCTGTTTCCCCTCCCTTGCCTCGTCGTGCCTTGAAACACTTGTGAATAGGCATGTTATACATGCCATATCATATCATATCATATCATTGAACCTTACCTAATAATAGTGTTTTGGCATAGGGAGCTAATGATGTGCAGGGAGCCTTTGGGCATGCCCCAGCCATTAAGCCTTTGCCACAGCTCGTTTCTATCCACTGTGTCGAAGGCAGCACTGAAATCTATAAATGTTGCATGTACCATTTGGGCACAGAGGTCCTAGGCACTTGCTATCACAGAGACCAAGGTCAAGATGTGATCATACATGGAATGGGATTTGGGAAAGCTAGTTTGATTGAACAACTTTATTTTCCTCTGGAGGACACAGAGGAATTAAGATTTTAGGAGAACACTTGGATTGATTAACGAGTGATAGTGTGTCCAGTATTGTTGACATCTTGCAAATGGTGGAGTTCTGGTCGGTATGGCTGCCAACTGGCCTCATATCATCGGCAACCTTTTGTCTTTTTAGGCATTCTAGTAATTTTTCTTTTAAAGATTAAAATGACTGCTTAATAAATAAATGGGATCATTCTATGTTTTTAAATTGTTTACCTTCATTAAGAGGTTTTCTCAGTCCAAGAAGTACTAGATAGTAGTTCTGCTCTCGGACCCATAACCAAGAAAGGTATGGGTGGCCAGGGAAACACACCTGGAGGATGAAGGTGTTAAATGTCAGAGTCACAGTTTCCTCACTGTTACCTAAAGCCCAACCCCTATAATGCTGAATTCCTATTGCTGAACAACAACACAGACTACCTTGACACTCAGACCTGACTCACTGATATGCACCTCAAGCGATTCATACCCAAGCTAGGCCACCTGTGCCAAGTCCCTTGGTTTCAGCATACAGACACAGCTCCTTCAAACAGCAGAACAAGGAAGACACGCATGGTTTGGCACCGACTTCCTCTGCTGTAGATAATTAGGCCCCACATCACAGAAAACAATTTTAATCGTGCTGCTCACACCTTGGTACTCTCCCACCTGGATGGTCCCAATGCCCTTTTGGAAGGCCTTCTGGTAACTACCATGGCCCTCTTGAGATGTGTCCTGCATGTTGCAGCACGACTCATCAAAGGACAATTTGACCACATCAGCCCAACCCTCATCAAACTGCACTGTCTCCCGCTACTAGGCTGTATCATGTTCAAACCCTGCTGCATCATCTACTAGGCTTTCCACAAGCTACTTCGCTGAGAAACTCGGCATCTCCAGGGGCCTACAATCTACCAGAAGTAAGGACATGTGCAGACCTGAACTCTACTGGTGCAAGAAGGAAATAACCAGAAGGCAGGCCTTATCTGTCTGTGCGCCAAGACTCTGAAACCTCCTCTCCCTCAATATCAGATATCAGACTTGCCCCCTTGCTTCTACAATTTGAGATGGAGCACAAGATCCTCCTCTAAAAGGACAAGCTCCTCCCTAATACCTAGTTCCACACACCCTCCATTGTCGTAATTCTGGCGCAGCTAGATTAAAAACAACATTGATACTCAAGGTGCAACTAGATTCATCACTGAGACAATGTTCAACAGGGGTAAACAAATCAAAGTGCAGTTAGATATAAAAACAACAGCTACTTCAGCTTTCTTTTGGATGAAACCCATGGATAAACATCTAATGGATTTTCAATAAATGTCTCATGATTTTGTAAAATACGTCTGTTTGACAATGAATTGTTGTTTGATTTACTATAAAGAGTTGTTGGAGAGTCGTCAATCTTATGACTATATTGTTTGAATATACTATTGACTTAAAAAGAATTGTGTGTGGCACAGTTAGAGGTGCCAGTGCTTGTGAGGTTTTTTTGTGAATATTAGTGGTCCTAATAGGTCAGGACTTCAATTCACCACTGCAGCCCCATTGATAATTAAATATGACCATGGAGGACCAATTGGGATCAATTATCACCATAACAAGGTGCAGAGAAATTTATTGATAAGGAACCTTTGTTTTGTTTCACACTCAAAATGCAATTAGTTTCAACACAGTATCATCATTCAGGCACAGTTAGATTTAAAACAGTGGCTACACTCAAAATGCAATTACATTCAACACAGGGCAAGATTTCAGAAAATATGTGCACCATACTCATCGTTGTTTACATGATAGTTACAGCAGGCAAGATTTAGGGGATAGACTGGACAAGGGCGCCTAGAGAGAACAGGCAAGCAACTGATGTATTTGTGACTTAAAAGAGTTTAGCAAACCCTCTACCTCCCCTTTTGTTTGCAGCAAGTGAAAAGTTCCTGGGCAACTTGGAAAATAACTAAAGAGTCTATGGGCCTCATTAGAACCCTGGCGGTAGCCGTGCCCTTATTAAGGGCACGGCTGTCGCCGGTAATGAATTTTTACCGGGTCCATTGAATGGGCAATTACCGAGTCATGCCGACCTTGGCGGACCCGGTAATTGCCCATTCCATGGACCTGGTAAAAATTCATCCCCATTCCCAACCCATAGGGCTCAATGGGAATGGGGATGATGCTAACAACGGGCCATTAATAACGGCCCCGTTGTTAGCATGCTTGTCCCCTCGTGGGACCCGCAATGGACGTCTGGTAGAGCGGGTCCTGCTAGGGGACCTCATAATAGGGCAGTACGGGGTTAACGGCACCGGCACCTTTACCAGCGCTGTTAACCCCTTACCGCCCTCCTTGTAATGTGGCCCTATTACTTAATTTCCAAGCATAATCAAGGGAGCAGAGACCTTACATAAAATTAAATTCATCAGAAATGTGCTCATCAGAGATGTGATTTTCTATTTCAATGAGATTCTTCAAATGAAGTAGCAGTAAAAGCCTTAGGCCTGATTTACACAAAATGCACAACACTAGTGCATAGTGTTTGTGGCAGCACTACGACAGAGCTAAACCCAACTACACAATGGTATAACTGTAATGCTGTACAACCCACACCACGTCACCACAAGAGGTGCAAAACATGCTAGTGCAGCGAACCTGTGGCTCAAAAATGCTGAATGACACAACAAACAACCACCCCCCACTAGGTGAAGGTAGTCTGTGGGCCTCATTACGAGTATGGAGGTAATGAAAAAAGGAAGGCTATTACGAGGCGACAACCTGCCAATACAGGATCTACACATGATGCCATGGTGCTGCACAACTCCACGCTACCCCGATACATGGAGCGATATGCTGGACGACGTGCCTGGCTGCTTGGTGAGTTGCCTGACTGGCCCATGTCAGTGCATCGGGGTTGTGAGGTGGTGGGATGCATACACCACCTGGGTGGGAATGGGGGGATTCATACTCCATCTGGGTGGGAATGGGGGGAATGCATACTCCACCTGGGTGGGAATGCATTCTCCACCTGGGTGGGAATGGGGGGATGCATACTCCACCTGGGTGGGAATGGGGGGGATGCATACTCCACCTGGGTGGGAATGGGGGTATGCATACTCCACCTGGGTGGGAATGGGGGGATGCATGCTCCACCTAGGTGGGAATGGGCAGTGAGTGGACAATGCACCCAGAGCTAAACGCTTATGACTTGAACATCTCAACCCGAACATGACACATCAATGCCATACATAAGACCAATGCCGTACATCAATGACAAAATACAAGACGCACAAGCAGGCCATATTGCAGTACACAATGCATCAAATAAATCTGTGTGCATACATACAGGGACATGTGCATGTCAACACCAAATAGCTGCGGCAATGACCGTGAATCCTAAAGGTGTCAGCTCTGATTGACTCACACATAACTCAATGTGCTCCCATGCAGGTGATGGAGGCTATCCCTTGAAGCCGTGGCTACTTACCCCTGTGCGGAACCCGCGGAACAGGCACAAAGAGGAGTACAATTGGGTTCATACCCATACCCGTGTCGTGATTGAGCAGACCTTTGGCCTGTTGAAGGCACGGTTCCGCTGCCTAAGCAGGTCTGATGGAGCACTCCTTTATGGCCCTGAGAAGGTGGAAAAGATCACCATGGTCTGTGTCATGCTGCACAACATGTGCATCCGGAGAAATGTACCACTGCCACCTGACATTGACATGCATGCACCAGGTGAGGATGATGAGGATGATGATGGAGGAGAAGCAGCACCCCTGCCAGTACGTGATGCACAAGATGGCCGTGCTGTACGCCAATCACTGATTGACGATTACTTCTGAACCACAGGGACGTTGATGGTTATGTGTCAGTGCTACACTGAGCACTGGGACCATGTCGACATGGACACAGGGTGTGTGGGGAGTTGGGCACTGTGCACTGTCATGAATTGAATGGACACACGAAATGAACAATGTCCAGGCATTAAATGATTTCAAACACAACGGGTGTATTAAGGTAATTAACAAAACAGTGCTTTCTCCCTCCACCACTCAACTGCCCTCCCCACTCGCCCAAAACACCCAAACACCCCACACCCCCCAATGAACACCCCATACCCCCAATGAACATACATACCCCCAATGAACACCCCATACCCCCAATGAACACTCCATGCCCCCAATGAACACCCCCCTTAATCCCCTCTATGCCACCAACACCACCTCCCACCTCACCCATTGTCATCCCACACTATTTGGGGGCTTTTTTAGTGTCTCGGGCAGCATTTCGGTCTGCCTTGCACTCTGCCTTATCATCCGCACAGGGCTGGAGTGGGTAGAGGATGCAGGTGTGGATGATGGGGTGGATGCAGATGGTATTTGCACCGCCGGTGCTGGTTGTTGGCGCTGCATGTGTTGAAGCATGCTGGTTAGGACCTGTGTGACGGCCCTCAAACTGTCACAGATCATGACTGCACTGGTGTTAATGGCCGCAATGGTCCCAGCATTGGCCTGACAGATCTCTCTGCGTGTTTCCTCCCCATCAGCCACATATTGGCGCGCCAGCTCGATCATCGAGTCCTGCCTTGCCTCCAACCTTGACAGGCGTGTCTCCATGTCAGTGGGGGCTGCTGAGGTTGAGGGTGCTGCGGCTGGGTGGGCCATTGCAGGGCTGGCCTCTGCGGTGGTAGTGAGGTCAGTACTGTGCAATAGAACTGCAGAATCCGGCATGGGGCTGGAGAGTGTGTCCTGAGTGCCGTGTTCGGTGGTGGACGGGGGCTTGGGGTTTGTGGACATTCCACATGGATTGTTCCATCTAGGCCCACGTACTCCTCCGCTCCTACATCCATGTCACTGAGTGGGGCTGTGGCTGCTGCCTCACCCACTGAACTTCTGGCAGTGGACTGGGTGCCATCAGCCTCCCCTTCAGCTGTTGTTGGCAGCTCTGTGGTTGCAGTATTGTCCGCTGCTGTGGTGTCCTCATGTGCCTGCATGGCCTGTGCACTTGCCCTGGGTTGGTCTGTGGGCCGCGGTGCTGCCCCAGATGTGGATTGGCAAGTGCCCGGTGGTCTGGCCCTGGACATAGATGGCCGTGTGGCAGGGTCCTGACTCCCACCTTCTCCATCAGTGCCTGTGGGGGAAGAAGAGATGCAGGGCATCAGTGATGGTGTTACATGAAAGATGCATGAGATGGTGCTGTACAGGATTTTATTTCTCATGCATTGCAATCTTATTTATAGGTGTGTCACACAGGGTAGTTTCCGGGGAGGGGCATATTGGCATTAGCCGTGGCATCTCCATTTGGCACTGATGCATACCAGGTGGTATCTCATTGTATTGGGGTTTGTGTGATGTATGACATGCAAATGGTCCCTGTTTGTTGGGTGTCTGTTGGTAATGGGATTTGCACACAGCCTGCATTTCAGTGTGGCAGGGTGCGGGCCTCCATCTGGACATGGATCTGTGAATGTGTGTATGATGGTCCATGCATTGCCTTGGCTTGGCTCACTTTCACATCAGTTGTGCTACGTCATGGTTTGGCCTACTGGGGTTTGCAGGGTCACTCACCTCCATTTACAGATGTCGCGGCACTCGTCTCCATTTCCCCGAAGCCCTCTATCGACTCCATCTGGATGGTTGTACTGCAGGTTTCCTCCCAGCGCATGTGTTTCACCTGTGATTGGGCACCCCCGCCTGTGGCCATGGCCACCCTACGATTGCTGGACAGGATGTTCTGGACCCTGAGACGGAGGTCGTCCCATCTTTTTTTGCAGTCTTTGACTGTGCCGGGGGTGGTGCCAACAGCCGACACCTTGCGTGCTACCTCATCTCAGATTTCCTTCTTCCTCAGCTGCACTTCCCTTTTGAGGTTATTTGTGAAAACCTCATTGGCATGGGCAGCAAGGGAATCTGCCAGCATATTTAACTTCTCATCAGAGAAGCACTTCTTACGCAGGCGGGTGTGGTTTTACGGGTAGCCTTGGACATGATGTATACAATGGCCCTGGTCTCTCCTCTGTAGCACTAGTGAATTGGGAGGATTGCAATCGATTGTGTTTTTAAAGATGGCTGCCGGCGCATTTCCCAATCCAACGCGATGACGTTACTTCCGGGTCTGGTATTACGAGCCTGGTATTTGCATGTTGTTATTACCGGGTCATTATTAAGGGGTTGCTCCTTGGCGGAGGCTGTATCGGCGGGTCCCGTGATGGCGCTATCGGGGGTTGGAGGGCCTTTAGCGGCATTACGGTGTAGCCATTACCGGCATGGGATTCGCGCGTGCTCGCACACTCATAATCAGCCACTATTGGCGGCGTCAAGGGTGCACGGATGCGCTAATACCTCCCTGCCAGTAATGGCTCCGTTTTTAGCGGTAATCTCGTAATGAGGCCCTGTGTGTGGGCATATCATATTCAACGGCTCACTATAGAAACATGAAGCATGCCTGAAAGAGGGATTGCCAATTGTGAGTGAGCCCAGCATACTGCACCATGAAGAAAAAGGTAATTACATTACAACATGACCAAACAAGAAAACAGATGGAAGCTGTGTCTTTTGTAGCATCTGGCTCTAAAGCACAATTGCTAGAACTGAAGGATGTTGTTGGCCTTCATGTGTCAGATGTCATGTCTACCTACTGCTTCCTCAAGGATCACACATAGATGCTTGATAGGTCAGTCGTTGCTCATGTAGTTGGAGTCCAGTCTACCTTACTTGACAATTGCAAGCATTTGGCCTGTCTTCAGTATTGAGATGAATGTGCATTGACTAAGGGAGCTGTGGATGATTGCTAGTGATGGGATGACTGCTTCAGTCAGAAGGGTGAAAAGCACCAACAAAAGCAAGGAAGGGAAATGTTGACAATGTACAATGTCGCCTGAAGTGAACATAGGCATGTTTGCAGATGCTCCATGTTGAGAGTCATGAAAATTGGTCAGTCACTAGTCTGTGCAAAATTACTTGTCTGTAGTGCAGTCATTTCTGGTGTTTCAGATGTTTGTGCATGCTGATCCTGAAGAGCTACAACATAAATATATATTATATTGAGTTATAATACTCCATGGGCCACATTACGTGTGTGTGTGTGGGAGACCCTTCATGCAATTTATCGTGGCTTGTAAGAGGTCATTGACTTTTTTGGTGTCTGTTACTATGGTGGCAATGCAGTATTTTGGCCTTGGCAGTTTTTGACATTGACAACTACACAAGTTGCCTGTGTGTAGTGTATATCTCTCAGAGCAGGGTGTGCATGGATCCAGTATGGGATACATCCTAAGTTACTATTTTTCTATTGATGCTACACTTGTTGAGGTTAAGTATTTTAGTTTACCTGGTTGTGGAAGGTGAAGGATCCAGGGTGTTTGCAATTATGTGCATGATGGTTGATGTTGTTTACAAGGCTGTTGTTTATTTTTAGAATAAGAGAAATGAGTCATGGTTACTTTTACTGACATTCAGCCATGTGACATCTTACTCTGGGTAGTGACTGAATAACCTGAACACCTGTTTGATGGATTACTGATGAATGTGCTTGACTCGGGATGTGTGACTATTGTGATGGAACATTGTTATATTTTACAACAAGTTAAGTGTGAATGATGAGCTATTATATAGGGTGTAGAGTTTCCTCATGATGAGGTAGGGGATGTCACATTTCTGTGTGTTGACTCGAAAGTATACTGTGTATGAGTTTGCATTTCGAGAAGCCAGTGGCAACTTCCTTCAGCCATGTTTTTCCTGGTTTGGCAGGAATGTTAAAGCCACTGTGGAATAAGCAGTTATGGTGAGTAAGAGACATTGGGGTGCCAAGTCAGTGAACTATCCAATTAAATAATGTTTGCCCTTGGTTGGTAGTTTATATGATATTGAAGCTGATTGTGTCTGTTTAAAATCCTATGACACTGTTCTTTGGACTGTTTCCTCATAATATTTGTAGGGATTGTGAATGAGAACCTTGTTGGATATCATATAGGCTTCACCCATGAAATGTTGTTCAAGTTGTAAATTGGGGTTTAGGATGGAGATGTATGCTGCATTTCTGGTTGGTGAGTGAACATGGAGGAAGGCTGTTATAGTGCAGATGGGGGCTATGGTAACATGTGTGAGGTAGCAGCAATTACCAACCTAAACAGCTTGTTGTTGCCAACAAGTAACCAACGTGCACTCCCTCGGGATTTATAGTCTCAGTACAATTTCATTGACTTTACAATGATTAATGAATGTTCAGTAACAATTTGTAATGTATTCAAAGATAATTTAATTTGCGTGTGATATCACACCTTCATTAATATGTCCACAGAACAAAATCAAATTGTTGCTTAACTGTATCTAACTACATATTTCACAAATCCAAAGAGAAGTAAAAAACATCACTTCTAATCATTGTCAAACAAAACACATTTTTGTCATGATTATAGTGTTTTTACACAGCCAACTCTATACTTCCACTTCTGATTCACTACTCTACTTCCACCACTCAAGAATCAGCTTTATAATATAATCATCCACAACATTTTACTCCACACACCCTACACGGCCTACCTATCCTGAGAATGTCGTATCTCATCCTCCTTGGTACATCACTTGGTTGCATGTAGATCCCTTCCTGCACTCTCCCTGTGTTACTTCTATGAACCCTTGTGTTGATTCGTTGCATCTGCTCCCATATATATCCCCATGTGACTACAACATACTCTGTTAATTCTTGAAGCAACATACACCATAAATAATACACTATTGAAATAACTAGGAAGATAACTTGTCACTACAAACAAAAGAGGTGATGGCTGGAAAATTTGGAATTAATGTTAGCCTCAGGCAATTGCCTTGGACAACCTTCCAGAATACCATTCTTCCAAGCCATTACAGAAAGGGGAAAAAACATATACAAAACAAGCTTGGTCCCACTGCAAAAGGGGCATTCCATCAAACACTGCTTGGTCACATCCTTTATGCATGACTCCACAAGCAGCCCCACACATATTTTAGCCTCATTGGGCTCAATTAGTGGGGTGTAACTTCAGTCTCTAGGCCGAGTAGCCTGGGGACTCACTTCTGCACATACCTGTCCTACTTGGGGTGGCTTATACAAACAAGAAAGGTGATAACTTGAAAGTTTAGAAATAATCTCCGGATTGTTCTTCACCTGCCAAGCCGTTATGCAAATCAGGCTTTGTCCAACCCCAAATGGTCCTGTGCAGCATGAGCAGCTTGTTCACAATGCTTTTGCATGAGACCACAAGCAACCTGAGGCATGTTTCAACCTCATTAGGCAACATCAGTGAGGTGTGGCATAAGGGTTTATGGCCAGCAGGCTCGAGACCCACATCTAGGCAAACCATTGAACTTTTGGTGCCTTACGGCAACAAAAGAGGTGATGGCTGAAATATGTCAAATTAAGCCATTACAGAAAGGGAAACCTATGCAAAAGTAACATGCCAAAAGTGGCAGGCAAGCACACATTGCTTTAGATCCCTTCTGCAGGAGATCACACAGATTAAACACCGACATGTTTCAAGCCTCATTGGGTGTCATCAGTGAGTAAATGTAGTTTGGGTCTTGAGGCCCAGCAAGTTCATGAACCACGTCTGGGAATACCCAACTCAGCTGGGGGGGATATATGAAAACAAAATACGTAATGGCTGGAAGGTTTAGAATTAATCTTGAGCTCTGGAAATTGTACTGGGCCTCCCTCCAGAGCATCCGTCTTCAGCCTGCCAAAACATTACAGAAAGGGGAAAGACCATATGCAAATCAGACCTGGTGCCACTGAACAGGGACAGCCCAGCTAAACTGCCTGGTCACAATGGGCACATTGGAGCTCTTAGTAAAAGCACCAAGGAAATGTTGGGCAGGAATGTGCCTTCAGCCTAGTTGCAGGACACCCCCAAACAGAGGAGCTATACCTAATGGAAGAGGTGGTCAGAGGCATCATTTCGATCGATCAGGTTGTCAGCGTGGGAGGCATGGACATTCATGTGGTCCCTTCTTGTGAGTGACATGTGTGCATGTTAACTTTGCTGTTCAGCATTTATTCAATGTCAGTAGTTCTACAGTGGGCTGCTGGATATGTGGCAGATGGATGTGATGGGCTTCTTCATGTAGTAATGCCACCTGGTAATGGTCACTCCCTTCTGGTGTGGAGGGGTGAATGGTGCAGTCATTAGTTGTTACAGATAAAACATGTATTTTACTTATTCTATAACACAAACTTGAGTCACTCAATTGTCATGCTTGGATATGGGTCACATCGCCTGCTGAGTGAGCCTCTTGAGATTCAGTATGACTTAATAGGTGATTCTATGATATGTACATTTGTTTAAGGTATTTCTCCTCTAAAGGGCCTGATTGCAGATTAGTTAGGACGTTACGTTGAGTTCCTTGCTCCCACTCTGCATTCCAAGTGTGATGTGAACATTCCCTGTCCTATTTAATGTAGCCTTGCACACATGATACTTGGCATCATCCCAAGGACAGTTTTACATAGATGTCTTTTCATTCTGAAACCAGTAATTGGCAAAAGAGACATGTGAAATCTTACAAAGCCATATTTCAAAAAATGTAGCAGGTGCTCCTCTCCAGAAAGAACACGGCATGATAACCTGCTCTGAGATGAGAGTTTGCAGCACACGCTTTTTTGCCCAGTTTACCTTTCACAGATGGGAAATAATCATTTGCATATCAGTCTTTGTCCCGCCCACATGGGCAGTCCAGCACCGTAATGCTATAGCAATTCCTCTCTGAACAATAGTAGCAACAGCAACCCCATACATGTGTTTCAGCCTTGTTGGGCCTCATTAGTGAGGTGAAGCTGTGCCTGTCTGAGCACAGTGAGCAGGGAGTCCACGTCTGGTTGCATCCAGGTAACTCAGGGTGACCAACTCCAAGTTCCTTGCAAATATTTCAAAAAAGGTAGCAGGCGCTCCTCTCCAGAAAGAACACAGCATGATAACCTGCACTGAGATGAGAGTTTGCAGCACACACTTTTTGCTCAGTTTACCTTTCACAGATGGGAAATAATCATTTGCATATCAGTCTTTGTCCCACCCACATGGGCAGTCCAGCACTCAAATGCTATAGCAATTCTCCGAACAAGAATACCAACAGCAACCCCATACACGTGTTTCAGCCTTGTTGGGCCTCATCAGTGAGGTGAAGCTGTGCCTCTCTGAGCGCAGTGAGCAGGGAGTCCACGTCTGGTTGCCCCCAGGTAACTCAGGGTGACCAACCGGAAGTTCCTTGCAAATATTTCAAAAAAGCTAGCAGGCACCCCTCTCTTGAAAAGAACACGGCATGATAACCTGTTCAGTGGTTATTAACCACTTTGAGAGTTGGCAGCCATTTGCTTTTTGCTCACTGTACCTTGTACAGATGTGAAATAACCATTTGCATATCAGTCTTTGTCCCGCCCACATGGGCAGTCCAGCACCGAAATGCTATGGCAATTACTCTCTGAACAAGAGTACCAACAGCAACCCCATACACATGTTTCAGCCTTGTTGGGCCTCATCAATGAGATGAAGCTGCGCCTCTCTGAGCACAGTGATAAACAGTGTTCAAGCCAGCGGAATGGAGAATAAGTGGATGCAAGGGATTGTACATCAGAGATGAAGCTGGCCAAAGGCCCATACTTCCCAGCCATCCAACGGACCCATGACATGATATGGGAGAGACTCAACCAGACAGAGCACCAACAAGATCCTATAGAGTCATAGCACAGACAAAAATTCCCAGGCCATATATAACACTGTGAAGGGTGCACGAATTATGATGGCCTCAGCTGCTGAGAGGTAGAGCCAGAGAATAGCAGATGGAACTTCTGCCATCATTGTAATTGGGCAGAGGCTGCAGGAGTTGGCAGAGCCAATCTCTGTCAGGAAAAAGACCATGCTCACGGACATTAGCTTTGTTGGGGAAGATTTCTCTTTTGGCAACTTGTCTTCCATAGTTCTATGGACCCCCAAACTGTTTGCTTTTGTTTTTTAACCTGTCCTGACCTTTTACAGAGGAGTGGAGACTTCAGCTTCACTCGCCTAGCCTTTTGATCATGTTGTTATGAGGTAACTGATAACTCCTTCACACTAATAGTACTGGGAAACTTTGTTTCCCTTTAGTATTTTACTTTTTCCAAACTTGTTAACCTTGCACACAGCATCTTACAATGTAGTGCAATGGATATACTTTTGTATCACCCTAGTCTTTTCCACTTGGGATTTCTGGTTACTGTTATATGTGACAAACGGGTGGCAGCAAATATATTTTTTATAATTTTGTGTGTTATTTCTAATGTGTATAATTTCATTTACCATGCTTGATTATTAAACGTTACTAGTGCCCTACAATGGCCATATCTCAGGATTTCCGCTTGTTCTTTGACCATATTGTTGTTTGGCTTTATTTCTGCCTTCCCAGACCAGGAAATCTCATATAAGGTCATGCACGTGCCCAGAAAGTTGCTGCAGACTGTCTGGTCCCACCCACATCCATGGTGTTTGGAAGTCTGGATGTGGCACATGATCAAAATCATCAATGATCCCTGATTGGGCCACTGCTGGCTGTTTGAATGGTGCTGATCCTTAGAGTTATTGGACATGGAATTGCTTTCAGCCAAACTTGTGGATAAGAAGAGGGCTCCTGCAGCCATTTCTTCAGATCAGCATTGTAGCCAAGAATCTTGTGTAGAAGACTAGCCAGCTGAAGATCTAAAGAAGACTCGTGAAGATACCCAAACTCCCTTCCTGCATCTGGCCCAGTGAAACCCTGTTGGACTACTGGATCTGCGAAGGCCGTGTGGTGTTTCAACCCCTGGACTGGTGTGACTACCCAGTCTCAGCGTGATCTCGAGAATCCAAATGTCTTGAGCCTTCAAAACTGTCCCTGGACCGCCCGCTGGACTGACCACATCTCCAGTGGGCTACCTCACTAGAACTGTAGTCATTTTGCATTTGTAGCAAGATCTTTGGTGGTCGCTAGCTTTTATTGTAAGTCACTGTCCTATTGAATTTCATCCTCACAACTTGAAGAGATCCTGCCCTGGAAGGTCTTCTTGACCCATGGTTGTAAAGAAGCCTACCACTTTTGCTGGAACTCACCCTCCCCTGTCCTGTGAAGTGTCCTGAAGAGGTCTGAATTGGTGCTTCTGCATTTCTCCATTGCCAAAGGTTGAACTCCGCTCCTGTACCAGAATGGAAGAATCATTGCACCGGCAGCTCCTGGGCACCTCTCATAAGAAACCAATGGGGGTAAGCCTAATATCCAGCCGCCCCCAGTTGACCCACCCAGTCCTGTGGGAAAATCAGAGTCAAGGGGTAAGTTAACACAAAGCATTTGTCTCCCCTGCACTCATAGGATAACATTGAGAACAAGACTCTTTGTATCCTTCAATTCCATTCCTTTTTGTTTGCTGCACCTGAGCAGTGTAACATGAAAGATAAGGACACATTTTACTTAGCAGTAACTTGTTGCACCTCTTCAGTTGAACAATCACAAACACAAGTACTTAACCTGCATCAGATACATTCGGTGGGGAAGCATTGTAACCCCACTCTTCAAAGGGATTGGATTTCTGAAGTTAGGGAACATTTGTTGTGAGTTGGTTCCATCTGGTTGAATGCATTTTAAGAACCTATGGTGACTGCATATATATTAATTGTTGAGTGTTGTGCAATAATATCATTGGCTTGTTTCATTTCTTAGTGTGTGTTGAAGACCTAGAATAAATACTGTATTTGTATACATTCCTGTCTAGATTGAATTATTTTGTGCTTCACTGTGGGGGCTCATTGTGGACTTCTGGCCAAAGTCACACTCTCTTGAGAATAGCCTTGATTGTTCTCCCTGGGTTTTGGCTACCCTCTCAAAGGCCCCCTGTACACTATAACCAGGGTAGCCTCCTAAAATCTTTCAACAAGGCCAGATTCTAGAAATCCATCTCAAAAACCTTCACTGCAAGTAGCAGTGGGATGACTTGTATCGCTCTTTCTGGGCCAATCCCACAGAGGGATTATCCACGGCAACCCAGTGGGGCACTTTCGTTAAAGACTGGGGCCATCACCAGCAGCTATGCAAGAATGGAGCAAGACCTCATGTAAATAGGAAATGCTATGGTTGAGAAACCTGAAAGTGTCTCACCCGCTAGTCCCTGGGGATCTGTCACCCAGGTGGCCAGGACACAGCATTGCTTTAGGATCCAGTTCGTGGGGGTGGACCAGTGCAGGAGGATCACCTGGATGAGGGGTTTCGGGGAGTGGAAGTGGGACAACAGAGGGTGAGACACGCTATCCCCTTCCCTGCAATACCTTTACCCCATCCTACCAGATACGATACTAAGGAACTCACCCCCTCCTTTCCAACACAAGTACTTTCTCACAGACAGCTTACTTTGAGAGATAACGGACTAACATCTGAGCCGTATACCTGACGTGTCCCAATACAATGGTCAGGCAGGGTCAGGCAATCACTGACCATTACACAGACCTAAATTCCATTACACTTCCCCCCATGGATAAAAGGTGGAGCACAAAAGCACACTCTGAGCAAGGCAAATTACACGAGGAAGCAGCAGTTCCAAGATGGATATTTAACATAAGGCAAAAGACAGCAAAACCAAAGAGGATTGCAAGGAGGGAAGTTCCCTTGACCTTTTCATTGAAAGACCAAAACTTCCACAAGCCTTTAAGAAATGGAAATGCAAGACCTGGAATCAAAGCTGACGCATCCTGCATTGCGTGTTGGAGGTACACAGTTCTCTCTGGTGTCGATAGTCAAGGCGAGGAGAATCGTTTGCCGTCGTGGTACTGTCCTAGGCTCCTACAACAAAGACGCACCAGTGAAGCCAGCACAGCCAGTGAGTTGGAGAAACTGATACCAGACCGGTCTGTGTGGAACCCAAGGTTGCAAGTAGCCACATTGTATAAAGAATATTGAAGAGAACGATATATGAAGCGTATGTGGAAAGCAACGCAAATATAATGAAAACAGCAGATGAGTGAATGAACGTTGAAGCTAAGATACAATACCGTGAGATAGAGTGGTCTGGCGCTACATGCGTGTTCATTCGAAAGCCTCTGTTAGGTATCCAACTGATTGGTGACTAACGTTAAGAGAAAAGGAATTGTGAAATCGAAGTGGTCCTGAAACGGGTCAATCCAAACCCTGTGCACGTTCTAAGGTCTTCGAACCCGGCTGAGGGAGACTAATTGAATTACAGGGATCTGAGCACAGCTGAGGGGTATCCGCGGTCACCCTAAAAATGGAATATCCTATGAACATTGTATTAAAGGGATCTGAGCCCGGATGAGGGGGATCCAAAGTGACAAAAATGATGCTAAAGGGATAGTGAAGGACCTAAAGTGAATACTTATGAAAATCTAAAGAAGAGAGGAACTTTTTGTTTATATGGTCACATCAGGCCCTCTGAATAAAGAGACTTTGAGAAGCAGAGAGACTTCAGCACAGAAGGTTGTGATGCTAATGATTGGAGTGTATCCTCGTGCTAAAGAAGCCAGAGACTGTGCTACGCTTGAGTAAACAGCCTTGTCCTGTGCTCTAAATGTGGGGAAAGAAGGCCAACGGCCTGTAAGTCAAGACATATCATTTTGTGAACACTTCTTTCTTTTTCATTACACTATTTTCCCACATTTGTATTTAGAGGTAAGGATTGACAATAGGTTTATTAGTAAAGCCCATTCGTATTTGATAAGACACCACTGGGACTGTGTTTTATTATTTGCTACGCGTAGCTTGCTGCCATCTATAGATTTAGGATTAGATAGGTGTTTTTCAAACCCTTTTCGAAGTTCAATAAACACCCATGAACTGTGGTCACTTGTCTCTGTCTTGCTTTTGATACCATGCCTTCCTTAAACAAGGTGTCAGCAGTAGAATGTGACTCAATTGAAACAAATAGGAGAACCCTAAGATTCCAGATACTTAGTCATAGGGCCTCAGAAGCCGCTATTGCCACGAAATAATCAATGTGTTTTGATATTTTGTAGCAGTAGAGAAGATGCTATCCCTGCAGGGATGAGAGGAATAATCCCCTCCTGTGCATTATATAAGATTGACCCTAAAATCTGGCCTAGCCTGGAAGTTCGGTCTAGACTTTCTAGCAGGCATCACAGATCCCGACTTCCGGTGAGACATAAAGGTTCTCTTACAGAACCATGGAGAGATTCCATTTGAAGTACAGCGTGGGGACAAAATTGTACTGGGGTTTCCTAATTTTTGAGAGAGTGAACCGGAAGATACTGAGAGAGGTACGGTAGGTGTTAGGGAAGCTGATGAACCTTCTATGACTGAAGAGAAAAGAGAAGAAGAACTTATCCTCTTTCCCAACCTAGCCTTCGCCCAGCGAAATGATCCAGCTCTCACTGAGGCTTTCTTCCAAGCAATTTGCAAAGGGGAGGGAGTAGAAAAGGGAAGTCTTTTTTCCCTAAAACAAGCATTACTGTACAGAAAGGAAACATCCACAGAAGGCCTAAATAACACTCAGTTAGTAATCCCCTAAACCAATTGGAAGATCATTCTAGAGATTGCACATTCTCATCTGATATGGGGACACTTAGGACAATATACTAAGACCCAGTCAGGTATCAGTGGGACGTTTTACTGGCCAGGTATCCATGCCGATTAAAAAAAAAGTATTCAGACAAGTGAATATGTCAGAAAACCAATACTCACATTCCCTTGCCTGCCCATCTGAATCCTTTGCCCATAATAGAAGTCCCTTTCTCAAGGATCGGGATGGGTATTATTGGACCTTTGGAAACCTCTAGACTGGGTACAAATATCTACTTGTGTTTTTTGATTATGCAACCAGATAACCTGAGGCATTTCCTATGTGGAACAACACAACTCAGCAGAATTTAAAACACGTTTTACCGTATTCTCCAGAGTTGGTTTTCCTAAGGAAATACAGATGGATCACAGATCCAATTTCATGAGCAAGCTCATGGGTGAAGTCAAGGAGCTGCTCCATATCACCACCTTAAGAACTTCAGTTTACCAGCACCAAACAGACGGCTTGGTAGAAAGATTTAACAAGACAATCAAAATGATCCTGAGAAAGTTGGTTGATAAAGATGGGAAGGTCCTGGACCGTATGGCCGCCTTAGCCCTATTTGCTGTAAGAAAACCCCCTCAGGCATCCACCAGATTCCTTCATTTTGAACTACTCTATGCTAGAGAACCTAGAGATGTCTCAGGCATGCTTAGGGAGACCTTGGAAGAAAGAGAAGAGACACCCCTTTTGCAAACGGCTCCCAGATTGTGAGAGCATATGAAACTTGTTCAAAATCTAGACTGTACTCAAATTTCAAAAAGGCCCAAGCACAAGAAAAGTCCTCTTCTGACAAAAAAGTAAATCTGAGATTGTTTTCCATAGGACAAAAAGTAGTGGTCCTCTTGCCTACTTCAGAAAACCAACTTGTCTCTAAGTGGCATGGGTCATATGAAATATTGGAACAAACTGGACACTGTACTTATAAGGTAGACCAACCTAACAGGAAAGAAAAGAACCATCTATACCACATAAATATCCTTAAACAGTGGAAGGAAAATCATTTAGCCACCAATGCTGCCATACTATCCTCTTTGGTACCAGAAGAAATAGATAACTTTGAATTAATTCCCCAAGAACTATCTAATCAACAACAAGAAGATTTAAAGGATTTGGTAATAGCATTTCCAATGTATTCTCAGGTAAACCAGGAAGAGTGAAAGGCACCAGTCACTATATTAGAACACCCAAAGGAAAATTGGTCCATCTGAAATCAGATAGACTCCTGGAAGCCCATAAACAGATAGTGGTTGAGGAAGTAAATAAGATATTATAGAACCCTCTTCAAGCCCTTGGTCTTCCCCTATAGTGTTGGTCGGAGATCCAGAACATTCCTGGAGGTTTTGCATAAACTTCGCCAAGATTATTCCATCTCCGATTTCGATGTCTATCCTGTGCCACTCATCGAAGACTTGATTGACAAACTCAAAAAGGCCACCTTGCTTTATCCACCCTAGACCTAACAAAGGGCTACTGGCCAGTCCCAGTGCATGTATATGATAAAAATAAGCCAGCTTTCTCGATGCCCCTGGGTCTTTTCACAGTATTTTGATAGCCCATATCTCATAGCAGAGGCAGGGCCAACTGAACTTTGAACTTGAGTGATGCAGTACTAATGAGCCCTTAAATGTCTTGAAATCTACATACTAGTAGTCAGCTGTGCTATTTCATTTTGAATGGGCACCTTCCCTTGCCACAGCTCAATAAGGCCAATGTAATAAGGCATTGGGCCGGCCAAGGAAGGTCCACACAAAGGGTAATGTTGTCAAGGTGGAAGTGAGAACTGCCCTACTGAATGAATGCATGCCTTATCTAACTGTTCTTTATGATCATCCATTACTGTAGCCATTCTAGGTAACACACTGTACCAATCAGGCGCAAACCGACCTTGCATGTTGGACAGACAGGTTTCACCCACTAAATATGTGCAAATGCAAACCTTTGCACTTGTTAAAGGAGAAAAAACGCTAACACATGGCTCCCTATATTATACGATCGGCACCCCGATCCTGTATCTCCCAAAAACACATTGAATCACCACACATTGTGGGGGAGTGAGTTGTGAATAGAAAAGACCAAGTTCTCTATTATACACTATGGACCTGTTTGTGGAGAACTGTTTGTGGACCCTAGATTGGCATGCCCCTGGGTGTCAATTCAGGAAATTACTATTATGTTTGTTAATCCAAAACCAACATTGATTGTCACGTGGCTAAGAACCTGTGCATTTTAAAATACATTGGGCCTCATTAAACGGATGGCAGTAAGGAAATAACGATACCGGTAAAGGATTACCGGTATTGCTAAATTCCCTTGCTAATCACGACCCGGATAACCGCTAATAGCGGCACCGCTAAGAACGCTAAGAATGGTGCCTCTAATAGCGGGCAGTCCGCGGGCGTGCGACCACTCATGTTGCAAATAGCGGCATGGCGCTAATAGCAGACCATCACAAGCCATGTGGACCCGCAAATAGCAGCATGCATTAGGCCAAAAAAGGCCATACCGGCATGGAGGAAATAACGGCATCGCAGACCACCCGTTAAGAGACATGCGCAGTGCTCCCACCTGCCACAGGTGGCCACAATCAGCACAGGTGGAGGCAATGGAGACTGGGGCAGCACAAAAGAAGCACACCAAACCCCTTCCCACACCCCTTCCCACACCAAGATGGTTCCAATACTAGCAGCATTACATGGGCTGAAGGAAATGATTGCATTGCAGCACCAACAACAACAGGCAGCACAGAGGAGATGCAGGAGGAGGAGGGTGAGAGAGGACCAGCAAGCCCCACCAGTGCACCTAGTCATACCCCAGAGGCAGCCACCAATCTCCAGGATCAGAGCCAGTCCATTCAACCTAACCCCTGAGCAGATACACACCCTATACCATCTGGACCGGGATACCATCACCACCATTGTGGACATGATACACAATGACATTGTGAGCCTCATAGACATCCGTACTGCCATCCCCCCTCTACTGAAGGTGGTAACTGTGCTCCACTTCCTGGCCACAGGCTCCTACCAGCATACCGTAGGGCAGATGCATGGCATATCACAACCAGTACTTTCACGCACGCTGAACCAGGTGCTTGATGCCCTCCTGAAGCACACAAGTGAACACATATCCCTGCCACAACTGCCCTGGAGATCTTCTATTCTATTCACTGGCAGGCATCCCAAGTTGCATCGGGGCCATCAACTGTACCCATGTGGAATTGGTGGTCCCACATGACAATGAGGCAGTGTACCGAAACAGAAAGCAATACCACTCCATCATCAATATCCAAATGGTATGTGCCCGATATCCCGATCGACCCATGATTCAATGGTCCTGTGGAACTCAACGATACCACGCTACAGGGAGCGACATGCTGGACAACGTGCATGGCTACTTGGTGAGTAGCTGGGCAAGCACATGGCAGTGTGATGTGGATAGTGATTGGGGGGAGAGATGCATACTCCTACTGGGTGTGATTGAGGGGGAATGCATACTCCTACTGGGTGTGATTGGGGGGGAGAGATGCATACACCTACTGGGTGTGATTGGGGGGGAGATGCATACTCCTACTGGGTGTGATTGGGGGGATGCATATTCCTACTGGGTGTGGACTGTCGTCTGTAGAATAAGTGGACATACAGATGTACGCCAATGTCCACCAAGGCAGCCCACAATGGACCAGACACAAAGCCACATGCAAGTTGGAAGCTGCACAACAAAGGAATCAATCCAATACGCCAAACATGACATATCTATCCACATGCACATTGCACATCATACCATACCCTATATGACACAAAGCAGCAACATGCAGCCAATATGCAAAATGGAAATGTGCGCTGAACAACATCACAACAGATATGTGCCCTTGAGTGCATACTAAGGGATCACCTGTAGCCTTTGTACTGAACCACACCCGTACACCACTACTGAAGTGCCGCTTCACAGCATGGGGACATCGATTTCAGAATGGCAGTACACTAGCAGTGTGGTACAAACCTTGCCCTGGCCCAGAAACACTAATGACCTGTCCTCACCCAGAACATGGCAATAACTGCCGGAGGCATGCATGGTGCATGTCCACTTGCAAGGACTAGCTCCCCCTCTCACATTGCAGTTACACTGATCGTCTCCATGCATGCTGGGATTAGTGGATGCCAATCACAATGCAAAGTTAATTTGGGTGATATGTACAGGTTCCACTTGATGTAAACAGTAACACATCCCCATTCTTGCACCCATGCAGGTGATTCTGGCTATCCCCTGAAGAGGTGGCCCCTTACCCCTGTACGGAACCCACAGAACAGGCACAAAGAAGAATACAAACGTGCACATACCCGTACACGCGTCACAATTGAGCAGACATTTGACCTTTTGAAGACACGGTTCCGGTGCCTCAGCAGGTCGGGTGGGGCACTCCTGTACGGCCATGTGAAGGTGGCCAAGATCACCATGGCATGTGTCATGCTGCACGATATGTGTATCAGACGGAATGTGCCAATGCCCCCTGACATTGAAATGCAACCACCTAATGAGGATGATGATGGGGATGAGGATGGAGGAGATGGTGCTGCAGGTCATGCAGGAGGCGATGCCCAGGAGGGACGCGCTGTGCGTCAGCATCTGATCAACCAAATATTCTGATTCACATGGTCCTACTCTGTTGAATGGATGTGGGCATTTGTCCACTGGGTTTTGTGGTGAAGTCCACATTGGGCCCTGTCCCCCAATAAAGCTCACATACACAATGATAAGGTCCAAGCATGTGTTTTGACGTGTCGCCAGTGTGTTTAATATGTTATGAGGTAAAGAAGTGCATGGACCCAACTACTCAAACACCCTTTCCCCCTTCCCCCACAACACACCCTCCGCCCACAACACTCCCAAAACACCCTTACCCCCTCCCCCACAACACTCCCAAAACACCCTTTCCCCTCTCCCCCACAACACTCCCAAAACACCCTTTCCTCCCTCCCCCACAACACTCCCATGTATGGCTGGTACAACGTTGCTGTCTTGCTGTACATGTGACAGCTACATCGGGCTGGCCCTATTTCCCATCCCCACTCCCACCATTAGGGGGTTGGAAGGTTGTGCGCCACATAGATCACAAGGACCGGCGCCGGGGGCTTGTTTGCCTTGAGCTGGCAGAGGAGGAGGTGCATGGTTGTTCTTGTAGCTGTGGGGGGTTCTGTCTGTCCATAGCGTCAGCTATGCTTGTGAGGACCTGCCTCACTAGTGCCATTTCCTTGCAGAGCCAGTTGGTGCAGGCTTCCATGCCCTATCTGATCTCCCTTGCATTCTCCCTACACTCCTCCCTCAAACGTGCTGCCTCATCAACATGCTGGCCAACCAACGCTGTTATATCCTCCTGCCGCTGTCTGATGATGGCCATGTCATGGCCACTGTGTGTTGCTCGTGGGGTGGGTGCCGCACCTTGTTCTATGGGTCCAGCATCAGGTGGGGACACTGGTGGACTCCAGCACCCTGCCACCATTTCCTTGCCAGATTGGGCATGGCTGCTTGATTGTGATGTGGGGCGTGGACTTGGTTCTTTTGATTGCTGGGGCCAGGGGGTGTGCTCCTGCATGGCCAAGTGACAAGTGTCCTCCACATCGGACAGCAGTGCTGTGGCTGCTGCCTTGCCAATGGAACTTTTGGCAGCAGACAGTGGCCCTTCCGTGGGTGGTTCGTGCGTTGGGGGGATCACTGGAGTGGGTGCTGCAATCGTTTCTGCCATGGGTTCACTGATTGGTGACGTGGGTGGTTTGCTGTGTTTGGACCTCTGCGGCAGTGCACTCCTCCCTGTGCCCCTTGATGTGCTCGCGATGTTGCCTGCCTCCTTTCCCCTGGGTTGTTTCTTGGCGTGCGGAGCCTGTGTCGCAGTGTCCTGCTCATAGCTGTCAGTCTGTGAGCCTGTGGGGGACAAAGAGGGTGTCATGATGCCGGCTCCCGGGGAGCCGGTTCAAGCCCTGCGTCCCCGAAAGCGGACATCCAGTCCCCAAGGATGGACCCAGCAACCCCATATAGGGGCCCTTTGGACAGTGTCCTGGCGCCTATGTCGCCAGGCTCATAAAAGACATCAGTCCTGGCGCCATAGGCACCAGGCTCATTATGGATGTGCTTGGGTGCACTTACTTGATGCAGACCATGCTGCAGGATCCCGGCCTCCTTGAGGCCTGAAAGGAACTACTTTACCTGTGGGACTAATTTACCATCCGGGCGTGGTCGGGGAAGGATACATACCTGATTGGAGGAAGGATACATACCTGGAACTTCTTCCAAGGCTATTTAAACCCCACCCGAACAGCCACACGTGCTTCGCGTTGTTCTGCATCTAGCAGCTGGACGCTCACTGTGTCTGCTCCTGCATCCTGACTTCTGCCACGCCTGCCAGCATCCTGGATCACCAGCAAAGGAAGAGAAGAAGAGAACAGAAGAAGGAAAAGTCCTTACCTGCTAAATCCGCATCCCGGAGACATCTCGCCGACAATCCTGAAAAGGAAGACTTTTATTTAAAAGCTCATCGCGTCGATCGCTGCAGCACCGCATTCCACTGACCTTTACTGGGCGCCTCCATGTTCAGCAGCGATCATCCGGATTCGCAGTCACGCCCCAGCGCCTAGGGAGAAAAAGACCAGAACAAAAGGTGAGAGAGAGAAGGGAATAAGGAAAGCTAAATCTCCATGTTAAGACTTACCTGTTGATTCATTCCCTCTTCATTTCGGGTCCGCGCTGCATCCTGGCATTTCCGGACCCCGGCCCCTAAGGGAAAAAAGAGACATCAGCGTTAATGAGCGAATGAAAAGACATTACCAAAAAAACGCTCATTAAAGACTTACCTGATTTCTACAAGGATTTCACCTCTCATCTCGGGTCGGTGCCTGTTCCCCGGGATTCCGTACCCCGGCCCCTATGGGGAAAAAAGACACTAGCATTAGTACATTAATGCATGGACACAAGGGAAATCTCTTATCAAAAAACTTACCTGGAAGCCAAGCAGGTTTGGTTCTCAACAATCCGAAAATCCAGTGAAGTAACTGGATACCAACGAGCACCTGCATCAGAAGCAGGATGGAGAGCTCGTCCTTCCAGACCCTAAGGTTAGACGCTACGAGGAATCACAGAAGGGTTTCGAGGGGGGTGAGAGGGGAAAGTGGGAGGCTGATTGCATTACCCCGCAGACAGTTAATCCCCTATTTTCGCCTACAGAAGGATACTTCTGCGAGCCAGACAAGCCAGATTTGGGGGCCCGGTCCAGTCCGTCTTCCGAACCCTGCGCATCACCTTAGAAGAGGTCACAGCAGCGCAAACCAGGCCAGCGCCTCCGTGGGAGTCAGGTGAGCGTTACAGAACGCGAAGCCTTCCTACAAATTCCCACCCAGGCGCTATGGAAAGTTCTGAGACTGATCAGTTGGCCCAATTACTGGGGGAATTACGGGCCGAAGTACATGCCACTCGTCAAGAGACTAATGCCCTCAGGAGGGAATTAATAATATCAAAGGAAAGAACTGAGGACCTGGCCAGACAGCTTTTGCAAGGTCAAGCTGGGCAAACTCCTCTACCCGGTTCCGGAGGGAACCCCGCTCCTGTGGTTTCCAGTAACCCTGTACAGATTAATTTACCTGGAAACATGCCGCTGGCCCCACCCGAACGCTTTGCTGGGGACCCCAAACGATTCGCCGTATTCATGAATCAGTGTCGTTTGCACTTCCTATGCAGACCTGGGGCCTTCCCTAATGATGAGACCAAGGTAGCCTTTGTATTGTCATATCACTGCGGCTGCGCTGCCGATTGGTCAGTTCCACTGGTTACTCAAGATGACCCGATTCTCTGTGATTTTTAAAGGTTTCAAGCAAGCATGGAAAGGTTATTTGCTCGACACTCTCAGGGGCAGGCTCTGGATGACGAACTTCTATCCCTGCGACAGGGCAATCAGGACCTCCTATCCTATATTTTTAATAGACTAATTGTGGAAACGGGATGGCCAGAGGATAAAAGAGTCACGTTGTTTTATCGAGGCCTACGCGGAGAACTTAAAGATGTCTTGGCCCAAGTTGTAAATCCGCCCCAAGAATGCACAGAGTATATAGACTTAGTGGTCCAATTAGATCACAGACTTCAAAACAGAAAAGCAGATCGGTCCAGGTTTGAGACCCGGGTGTTGGTCAAGACCCATGCTAATCCCAAGGGAGTTGATGTCTCTGAGCCTATGCAAATTGGAGGGGTTAAAGGCCCTTAACTCAAAAGGAACGTGAAAGGAGGCGGCAGTTAAAATTATGTCTTTATTGTGGTAATTCTGGACACTTTCTACGAGATTGCCCGGCAAAACCGCCCCGAAAGGCGGTAGGAGCCGCTGATAAAAACCATGGATACTCTGTTTCCGGAAACGACTCTGCCCGTCAAGTCTAGGGGTCCGCTTGCCGAGCTTGAAAACTAACTCTCAGACCTCGCATTTCATTGTGCCAATGGTTCTCGTAGATCCAGAACAGCCTAAGCGGTTGCATGCAATAAAGGCATACATCGATAGTGGGGCTATTGGAAACTATGTGGATCGTGAATTGGTCTCTAGGATTAACCTCCCTCTCCGTCCTAAAACCAGCAAAGATGTCATCACCACAGTCGATGGAACTGAAATTGCCTCTGGACCGGTAACACATTCCACTACTGAGGTGACTCTTATTGGTCCCGACGGCCATCGGGAGGGTGTTGTGTTTGATGTAATCAAGGCTCCACAGTTTCAGGTTATTCTTGGAATCCCTTGGTTAGAGACACATAATCCTCAAATTGATTGGCGAGCTAAGAGAATAACCTTCCCGGATTGTACACAAACCTGCTACCCAGAAAACCTGAAGATTAATCTAGCATCTGTAACCTCTGCCTCCATGCAACTACCTCCGGAATACCAAGACTTTCAGGACGTCTTCCAAAAGGAACAGGCCAATAAGTTACCTCCTCACAGATCATACGATTGCCAAATCGATCTGGTGCCCGGTGCACAACCCCCTTGTAGCAGGATTTATGCCCTTACCGAACCTGAGAATCTGCATTTGAGACAATATTTGGATCAATACCTAGCTTATGGTTTTATTCGCCCGTCAAAGTCCCCGGCATCCTCGGCTTTGTTCTTCGTGCCCAAAAAAGAAGGCGACCTTAGAACTTGTATCGATTACCGCGCATTGAACCAGAAAACGGTTAAAAACCGTTATCCTCTGCCTCTGATCCCTGAACTCCTTGACCAGGTGAAGGACGCTTGCATATACACCAAGTTAGATCTCCGGGGGGCTTATCATCTGGTACGAGTTAAAGAAGGCGACGAATGGAAAACTGCCTTCCGTACTGAATTCAGATTATTTGAGTACCAGGTGATGCCTTTCGGATTGTGTAACGCGCCGGCTGCCTTCCAATACTTCATGAATGATGTCCTTCGGGAACTCATTGATGTTTGTGTTGTCGTATATATCGATGACATTCTGGTGTACTCCTCTTCGGAATCTGATCACAGAAAACACGTCAGGGCAGTACTTGTAAAACTGCGCCAACACAAACTATTTGCTAAATTGGAGAAATGTGTTTTCCGTACTACAGAAGTCGAGTTTCTAGGTTTCATCCTGACACCCAAAGGAGTCCGAATGGACTCAAGAAAAGTGGATGCCATCCTCAAATGGCCATCACCTAGCTCTGTAAAAGGGGTTCAAAGCATGCTCGGCTTTGCCAATTTCTATCGCAGGTTTATCCCGGAATTTTCACGCGTGGTACAACCCATTACTGCACTCTTGAGGAAAAATAATCGTTTTGAATGGTCTGAAGAAGCCGAGCAGGCCTTTCAGGATTTAAAAGCTAAGTTTACCTCCACACATATATTGAAACACCCGCCTCCAGATCTCCCTTATGTCGTCGAGACTGACGCATCCAGCCTAGCCATGGGAGCTGTCCTGTCCCAAAGAGATCCCGAAACCAACCAACTGCATCCCGTAGCATTTTGGTCCAGAAAATTCTCAGCACCCGAGGTTAATTATGCAATCACGGACAAAGAATTGTTAGCCATTAAGTCCGCTTTTAAAGTCTGGCGGCATTATCTGCTTGGCGCTCGACATACCATCACAGTGATCACTGATCACCGGAATTTACAGTATTTGAAAACCGCCAAGGCTCAGTCATCACGGCAGCTCCGATGGGCTTTGTTTTTCGCTGAATTTGATTTTGTGATTACCTATCGACCTGGCTGCAAGAATGGCAAAGCAGACGCCTTATCCCGAATTGGAATGGGAGAGTTTGATACAAACTCAGAACCAGTACCAATAATTCCTGAACAGAGGATTCTAGGCATGACTTCGTTACAGACGCTTGAAGACATTCAAGCCAGAGTGAAACAACTCCTGGACCCTACAACCTTACAGGATTGGATACAAAAGGGATCAGACTTTACCATAGATAATGGTTTACCTTATTTTCAAGGACGCTTATTCCTGCCACATAAGGAATTACACAAACTAGTTATTTCCGGTTTTCATGATGCATTAATAGAGGGACACCCTGGTATTGCCAAGACAGAGGAAAAGGTGAAACAACAATTTTGGTGGCCCTCTTGGCAAAAAGATGTTAAATCTTTTGTGATGTCCTGTGGTGTTTGCGCCCAAAATAAAAGTCAAAAGAAAAGACCAGCCGGTCTCCTTCAACCTCTAGACATACCACCAGCACCCTGGCACACCCTATCAATGGATTTCATTACGGACCTACCTCCTTGTTCGGGGTACAATACTATTCTGGTAATTGTGGATTTGTTTTCCAAAATGGCCCACTTTATTCCTTTGAAAGGTTTACCTTCAGCTTCTGGCCTAGCCAAAGAATTCCTCGAAAATATTGTTCGGCTACATGGATTCTCATCTATACTAATCTCTGACCGGGGAAGCCAATTCATTTCCCACTTCTGGCGCAAATGTTGTCAAATGGCGCAGATCGACGTAAGATTATCGACCAGTCACCACCCTCAGACCGATGGTCAGACCGAGAGGACAAATCAGACCCTTGAGCAATACTTACGGTGTACGTTACAGCAATCTGAAAGCAACTAGAAAGACATTCTTTGGATAGCCGAACACGCATATAATAATTCGGTACACTCTGGAACTGGCCACAGTCCTTTTTATACTTTGTTTGGGCATCACCCTCAAACCTCAAACCTTGACTCACCTCAGAACTTCGGAATGCCTGCAGTAGAACATCTGCATTCTACAATTACCCAAGCCTTCAAAGAGGCAACTACGCATTTACAACAAGCCAAGAGGAAATACAAGGAGAATGCTGATCTACATCGGAGTGAAGCACCTCCGTATCAGATTGGGGATAAAGTGTGGTTAGCTACCAGACATTTACCACTCAAAGGGCCTCAAACTTTTAACCCAAAATATCTGGGACCTTATTCTATTACGGCAATAATTAACCCAGTGGCTGTTAAACTTGATTTACCAGCTAGTATGCAAATTCACCCTGTTTTTCATGTGTCACTTCTGAAACCAGTGGTACCCGGAACCCGACTACTCAAACCTCCAGAACCTATTCTAATAGATGGGGAGCCCGAATTCGAAGTGAGGAACATTTTAGACTCAAAAATGTTTAGGTCAAAACTGTTCTACCTAATTGATTGGAAGGGGTACGGACCTCAGGAGAGGTCGTGGGAACCCAGCGACCATGTGCATGCACCTCTATTAGTCAGGAAATTCCACCGACTCTTCCCAGACAAACCAAAACCCCCGGAGGGAACAACCTTGGGAGGGGTCTTGGGGGGGAGTGCTGTCATGATGCCCGCTCCCGGGGAGCCGGTTCAATCCCTGCGTCCCCGAAAGCAGACATCCAGTCCCCAAGGAAGGACCCAGCAACCCCATAGAGGGGCCCTTTGGACAGTGTCCTGGCGCCTATGGTGCCAGGCTCATAAAAGACATCACTACTGGCGCCATAGGCGTCAGGCTCATTATGGATGTGCTTGGGTGCACTTACCTGATGCAGACCATGCTGCAGGATCCCGGCCTCCTTGAGGGCTGAAAGGAACTACTTTACCTGTGGGACTAATTTACCATCCGGGCGTGGTCAGGGAAGGATACATACCTGATTGGAGGAAGGATACATACCTGGAACTTCTTCCAAGGCTATTTAAACCCCACCCGAACAGCCACACGTGCTTCGCATTGTTCTGCATCTAGCAGCTGGACGCTCACCGTGTCTGCTCCTGCATCCTGACTTCTGCCACGCCTGCCAGCATCCTGGATCACCTGCAAAGGAAGAGAAGAAGAGAACAGAAGAAGGAAAAGGCCGTACCTGCTAACTCCGCATCCCGGAGACATCTCGCCGACAATCCTGAAAAGGAAGACTTTTATTTAAAAGCTCATCGCGTTGATCGCTGCAGCGCCGCATTCCACTCACCTTTACTGGGCGCCTCCATGTTCAGCAGCGATCATCCGGATTCACAGTCACGCCCCAGCGCCTAGGGAGAAAAAGACCAGAACAAAAGGTGAGAGAGAGAAGGGAATAAGGAAAGCTAAATCTCCATGTTAAGACTTACCTGTTGATTCATTCCCTCTTCATTTCGGGTCCGCGCCGCATCCTGGCATTTCCGGACCCCGGCCCCTAAGGGGAAAAAGAGACATCAGCGTTAATGAGCCAATGAAAAGACATTACCAAAAAAACGCTCATTAAAGACTTACCTGATTTCTACAAGGATTTCACCTCTCACCTCGGGTCGGTGCCTGTTCCCCGGCATTCCGTACCCCGGCCCCTATGGGGAAAAAGACACTAGCATTAGTACATTAATGCATGGACACAAGGGAAATCTCTTATCAAAAAACTTACCTGGAAGCCAAGCAAGTTTGGTTCTCACCAATCCGAAAATCCAGTGAAGTAACTGGATACCAACGCGCCCCTGCATCAGAAGCAGGATGGAGAGCTTGTCCTTCCAGACCCTAAGGTGAAACAGTACGAGGAATCACAGAAGGGTTTCGAGGAGGGTGAGAGGGGAAAGTGGGAGGCTGATTGCATTACCCCGCAGACAGTTAATCCCCTATTTTCGCCTACAGAAGGATACTTCTGCGAGCCAGACAAGCCAGATTTGGGGGCCCGGTCCAGTTTGTCTTCCGAACCCTGCGCATCACCTTAGAAGAGGTCGCAGAAGCGCGAACCAGGCCAGCGCCTCCGTGGGAGTCAGGTGAGCGTTACAGAGGGGGATGGCATTGGTGATAGGTCAACGTGCTTCATGCAGATGTTGTTCATCATGCTGTTCTATGCTTTTGGACTTCATTTGTGGGCATACAGGTCATAGGACTGTTGGGTGGGTCATTCAAGCATGGGTCTAGGTGGCACGTGTCTGTGGTGATGCGTGCATGTGTGTGTGTTGGGATGTGACCCTCACATGGGCAGGGTTGTGTGCATGTATGTTTGTGGCCACATCCATGCGCTGATTTAGGGCTCAGATTTGGGGGGATACCTCATCTTTCACAGTGCAGTGTTTTATGTGGACACTCACCTCCATCTGACGATGTGGGCACACCACGCTCCATTTCGTCGACTCCCTCTATAGTTTCCAGACCTATGGTGCTCGTGCAGGTCTCCTCCCACTCCATCAGTTTGATAAGGGATCCTCCACCGCCTACTGTGGCCATGGCCAGGTTCCGATTGACAGCCAGGATGCTGCGTACACGGAGGCGCAGATTGTCCCACTGCTTCCTGCAATCTTTCACGGTATGGGTGGTGGTGCAGACCGCACTAACTTTGTGGGCCACCTCTGCCCAGATTGCCTTTTTCTTTATAAGGGTGACACGCCGTATGTCATTTGCGAACACCACCTTTGCATTGGCGGCAAGCGTCTCAGTGAGCATGATGAGGTCCTCATTGGTGAATCGCTCCTTCCGCAGCCGCTCCGCTCCTTTTTTGATTGCCTTGGGCATTGTCAGTGGGTCTTGGTTGATTTTGTATGGCACCGGTGTGGATTCAGGTCCTGGGGGCAGAGGATGGCAATGGATTGTGTTTTTAAAGCTGGCCGCCGTGCTCTTTCCCGTTCCTGTGCGATGACGCTACTTCCGGTTCTGCATATTTACGGTGACCGCTAATAGCGTTCACCGCTAATGCCATGTTGCAGGAGGTCGGAAGTGCTATCAGCGCTATCATAGGTGCCGATAAGGGTCTTTACGGGGTCTTTACCGGCATGGAGGTAGGGTCAAAAATGGCATGGCGTTAAGCTTGTGCCCGCGTATTCGTAATGGCACGCAATTAGTGGCCTCTCGCCTATGTGGACACGTTCTTAGCGTCATGCCGGTAAAGGCGGCATCTTACCGCCTACCGTGTAATGAGGCCCATTGACATTATATCTATGAATTATCCCCTCGACTACCGTGGGATATATTTTGGGATGATCCCTAACTTTGTGGTATTTTATTATGACGGTAAAGATTGGTATTTTGTTTGGGTGTATTACAGTGGTAAGACTAACTTCAGAATATTACGAGGGTACCTATTTGCATAAGTTACTGGACTTTGTACACTCAGTGGGGTAATTACTACCTTATTTTCCCACCTCACAGCATTTTATGTACAATGTATGGATCATATATGAGCAAATTATTGTATGCACACACACACACATCAATTACCCCCTCTGCTAAAATAAACCCATCACCTGTTGGGCCTCAGTCTATGTGCTAATATAAATTTGTATTTTTATCTTATTATTTATATAGCGCTTTACACCAAAGCGCTTTGCAGACATAATAACAACACAGCCCAATTCGTTTTTCAAACCTTTTGGTTTTTATATAATATTAAAATTCAAAGCTGTTATTAGAGAGTTCACACACATTAACAGAACCTGCTCTGCCCAATCTTAACATCCGACCTTGCCAACCTATGCCTTGCATATGTTTGTATTTCTCTGTTTCTATATAAAGCCCACACTAAAACTACATGTGAATGCTAACTAATAAATCCCTGTAACTCAAAGCCCCCATCCATCAACTCATACACTACCAAGCCGGGAGCCAAACCTCTGCTCCAAGCATACATAAGCTTTGAGCCCATATTGCATTATTTTTAAGACGTGGAATGTGGTAAGCAATTTTTAACCTAAAATAAACAAGAAGGGAAATGTCAGCAAAACTGTCATTTTCAATAAAGGGGAATATTTTTGTATTCTGTTTGTTTGTAATGAAGATGTGCCACTGTTTTCAGATACGGGACTAAAATGTGGTGTAGGATATGAAGTAGTTCCAAATGGGTGTTCTATAAACTGTGAAGCGATTATTGTAGCTATCACACCCCCACCCCCCTGAGGGGGGAGGATACATGGCTGGTAATGTCCCACCAGCCTGAGCCTACGCAGCCCCAAGCAAAGCAAGAGCCTCAGCAAGGACTGTGGGCCATATCTGACCATGTACGCCACCCAAAAAGTAGGTGATTGCTATTGACACCAGGGGCCCTGTCCAGGATGCAGATGGGGGTAGGAGGGTTGTGGGAGAACTGGGCTTTGTGCAAATTTCACATGCCCAATCTCTAATGAAAGCAACAAAAAAAAACAATATGGCCACCACCACAGTAAATAGAAAAGGAACATAGCTATGCTGGGTACAGAGAACTAGAGGACTGGAGGACTGGAGGAAGTGCCAGTACTGGAGCACAATGCGCCAGTCCAGCAGGTAAGTGGGGATGGGGATGGGGAAAGGGTGTGGGATGTCTCGGAGGAGGGGTGGGAGAGGGTGGAGACATGATGAGGCAACAGGGAAAGGCTTCTTTTTGCCTCCCCACAATCAAGATGGCAGCACCCGAGAAAGTGCCTTGGGGGCTGGAAAATGTGTACAGTACACAATGTGTTCTCGCCCGCATTTCCAGCCACATGATATGTTGAACAACCTTCCCAGGTGCAAATTCAAATTCATTCTGTGTTATTGCCATAAGGAAAATGTGTGTCAAGGAGTACATAAGCCTCAATCCCATATTGCCTACCATATATATCTGTATGTCTCATTCATTTGTCAATAGCTAAATAAAACCAACACATTGAAATAATCAAAACCAATAAAAACATGTGTGGATTTATGTGGTTTCTAACAAAGCTCTCACAACTGCTCCTTATTGAGAAGATTAAGCCCTAGTCACTTCACTACTATCATTACAATCATGCCACAGAAGAACAGAAAAGCATTAGCAGACCCTCAATTTCCACCCCACACTCTGCTCAAAGCGTTGCACATGGGCAGTTGGCGCCACTCCACGGAGGGCGTGAAGAGATGCCATTTGGTTCTCCATAGGCCTATTGCTGTTCGCAAAAACAACTGACAAGATGCCAGGTTACCAAGGTAAACAGCCTCACAGTGGGGCAGAGGGTGCATTATGTATCAGAGGATATTTCAAATGTTAATGACAATCACTGTGCAGTGACAAAAAAAAAAAATTGTACTGACTTGTTAAAAATCATGTTATGTTAATGTCTCCACATAACTGATGTGTAATGATATTTGCTATCAAATAAAGTATTCTAAAACATACTGACATTAAGATGGTGGGTACGTTTTTAAAAAAAGTGGTGTTCACGGGGAATTGGCTAAACATATTTTTAACTGGGATAAATACCTATGATGCAAGGCAGAGTTCAAAAACCTCCTTGTTAAGTTGGTTGGTAGCATGCGAGGAGGCCCGTGAAAGCGTTCTGCCACCACTCAAGGTTCACCTGGCATGAAGTTTAAAAAAATACCTAAACTATGCTTTTCCCTCTGAATCAAAATAAAGACTGTTTTTGTCTTACTGAGAATCAAAGCTTTCATCCAAGTTTATTTATATACAGATGTTGAAAACTCCTCCATGCTAGTTAGACGGTGGATTGTTAGTCCCCTAGGTCATTCAACACTCCACTAACACAGCTTGGCATCATTGTTTACTGCTCGGTGCATATTTGTGACTGCCTGTCAAAGCTGCCAAGTCTGCGCCTGGCAACTGAACACAAAAAAAAGTACAGACGATTGATAAGCTCTCACTGATACTTTTATGTCACTGAAGCAAGATTAAATGAAATTAAAACCTTACATTACAATTTGATTGCAAACTGTGTCAGAGTCTCTGAAGAATTGTCAAGGGAATGATTCAAGGTGCTTTTAGATCCTTTTAAGATAAAGACATTCATAAATGTTGTTGAGGAAGGAGAACAAGCATGGAATATGTGACACCAGCTCAAATGTAAAGATGATTATTCTATACAGAATACTTTGATTGGTTATATTGAAAACAAAATAAACACATTTATAAAATGTCACAAATAATTCCAAATAAATGATTCATTTGTAGAATATTCATAAGAAGCACTGCCAAAAAAAAATGAAATTGGCAGAAGTGGGCTATGTTTCTCTTTCATGTGAAATACAGGAGTAAAAGTAACTGAAGGAATGTCCAGATATTTCACCTACGTCCAAATCACTGCCATAGCGAATATCTGCTCAAATCCAATGTTAGGTGCTTGAAGGGATGCTGCTTCATGCCCCCACCACGCTTCCCCCACATTCTTCAACTCCAAGAAACATAAACACCTGTTCTCTATTATTGTTCTAAAAAAACAACAGTTCAAGCATAATCCTGCCGGTTTTTGCACATACACCTGGCTAAGATTGCATAGTTCCTAAACGGTATTCTTTTGTACATTTAAAAATAAAATATATCTAAATGCAAATGACCTGAGTGTAGCATTCCAATGATATGTAAATACATATAACATGCAAAAAATAGATAAATACATTTTTTTTAAAATGACATGGGAAAGATAGAGAGATGTGAATTGAATATGGGAGACAAAGATCCTGAGTCTGACACTGTGAGGGCCTGATTCACGGACCGTTGTTCAATGGGATTGCGTTATTTTAAACCCATTCTGTGAATTAGGGCCTGCGTTTGTTAAACCCTTACGTATGCGCCTGAAAAAGTTGTGAACAATTAACATGCAGCATTGATAGTGCGCATAGATATGCACATGGAGTTTGAGCAGGCGCTGGTGTTTAAACCATACACGAGTGGATCACTTGCGACCGTTTCAAGCATTGAATTGAAGTATTACAGGATCCGTATGAACCACTGCACTCCCACTTACTATTTTAACCCTCCGACAGTGAAAGCAATGTGTGCTTCTTTTTTAAACGTTTCACAATGGCAGGCACTTTCAAGACCTATACATGAGAAATGCGCTGACATGTAGGTGCTGTGTGCCTGACATCTTTGGGAGCGGGCATCGAACACTAATATATTCAAGGGGGATGGCAAGCACCCCACTGATGCTGAGAGACAGCCCGGTGGAAATGCACAGACCAAGTTTGCAAATATGGTGACCTGCACATTTCTATAAATTGTGCAGCCTGTGTGTTATCTTTAGAAGCCTTATTGTCTGTTAAGAAGACCTTAAATATTTTCAAAACACCCTCACCAATCCCAAGAAGTGTGGAATGAGTGCCACCTCTCACCTCCAAATACTTCTGACACCTTTATTAAAACATATCCACAAATGTACGCTCTGCCTCTATTAACACAAATGAGGAAAATCCAGGGGCTGTGCCCACAATATTGAGAAGCGACACTGTTCCCAGAATGGCCCCAGCAAGAAAAGGGTCCAGTCTACACACATCACTAATGACAGTTACCCAACATGTAAACCCACTGATCACAATTTATTAATCACATTGTTTTTAATCTAACGCCCAATTAACCAGAACTCTCTCTTTATTCTTTTTCTTTTTTTTTTATTAAGTGTAAATGGTTTATTACAAACCTTTCACAATTTCCAGTTTAGTTTAAAGATCATGCACAAAAACAAGAACAGCCAAATCAGCCACAAAACAATAATTGATTTACACTTTCAACATTAAATCAGACAATGCATTGAGGTTTTTTTCTAGCTGTACAATGGTTGACTTGCTTATTTTTCCAGCCTGATGGTACTTCTAATTTTCATAATTTTCACTGGAATGTTCTAATATTTGAAATGTTTGTTCCAGGAATTTGGCTGTTGCATAATTGATTTTTGGTTTTCGACAATCATGTATCAGATTCCACCATGTTTCTGAATCTATGCCGCATAGATCTGCAATATTGCTCCTGAGGTATATATTTCTTATATCTCTCAATTTTGTGCAGAGTAATACCAGATGGCTCAGAGATTCTTCATTTTGTTTGCATAATCTACACTTTGTGCATATTGGTTCTTTATTATATCTTCTTGTTTTGTTATGCTGACCATTAAGTCTAAAACGCAGCAATAGGTCTCTTTGGTTACAATTTGGACATTTTCTCAGATATTCAATTGTTATAGACATCACACCACAGTTTGTTTTTAGAAGTGTATGAGTCTTTGATGATGCTCTTTTGGTTTCAGTTTTGAATCAATCCTCAGCCCATTTCGTTCTTTTAACTTACTTTGGGTTTTCTGCTAGAGTGTTTATATCCAGGCCCAAGTATTCAAGAGTCTGATCATACTCTTTTTTCCAATCTCCAACTGCCTTTTCTGTGAAGTTATTCTTTTCGCAGAACACTTCGAATTCAGGTGGCATAATGCTGCTCATTGATTTTCTGTAGAGCATAAGCTTATTATACATAATATATGCATATAGGGCTGTCAAGCCAAGCTTGTGGCGAATCACAGACATTGGGGTGGCTTTCGGTATTGGTAAAACGGTTTTCCAAAATAGCCCTTCCAAGGCATCCCGAAAATCTTCTCCGATGTTCATGCACGTCTCTCCACCGCCTGTTAGTGTTGGTATTACTTTAAGTCTGTACAATGTAATTACAGGTTGGAGGGAGAGCTTGCTGAATCTTTTATTAATAATGTTTGCTTGTGCAGTTTTTGTTTTATTTTCATAAGTAACATCTTTTTCCAGGGTTCTTCATTCTTTGTTCCACTTATTTGCACGCCTAAGTATCTTATTTTGGTGCTTGGCTTTATTTGCATATTGTTCAAGATCCATTTGTTGCTTTTACTTTTTTCCATCTTCTGTCACCGAACAACAACATTTCAGACTTTTCCGCATTTATTTCTAAGTCCTTATCGTTGACATATTTTTCGAACTGGGCTAGAGCTCTTTGTATTCCAACTTGGGTGTGATCTAATATAATTAAGTCGTCAGCTAATAATAGACAGCCAACTGGTCTACCATTTATTCTTGGAGGGAAGGATCTTTTGTTATCCACAGAATATTGCAGATCTTCGATATAAAAGCAAAAAAGAGTGGCCGCTAACTGACAGCCTTGTTTCAGGCCTTTCGTTGTCATAATTTTGTTCGATAAATTACCACTTTGATCTAATTTAACTCTTATTGATGTGTTAGAGTGTAATTCTTTTATTGCTTTTAGTAAGTCCAGGGGGCACCCCTTTGCTTCTAGTTTTTCCCACAGATGTTTTCGATTTATACTATCGAATGCTTGACGCAAATCAATGCTGGCCATGTAATGTTTTTGTTTGTTTGTGAAGGCTCTTTTTTTCATCAATCCTAAAAGTAAGAGATTCAAGTTGCAACCTACCTGTTCAACAAAACCGGACTGGCATTTGTCATAGACGTTTGCTTCTTTAATCAATTTTCTTTAACGGTTTAGTAGGAGTGTAGCAAAGATCTTTCCAACACAGACCAGCAAGGCAATTAATTGGTCGGTAGTTTTAAGGCTCCAGGCAATTTCCTTTTTTAAAAATAGGAACAACGATAGCTGACAATTCTATAAAAGAGCATCCCGAAGTATTTGGACAATTTTTCTGGGTCTGTATTTAACACTGCATTAGATAAGCCGTCTGGGCCAGCGGCCCATGATGTACTTGCTTTTTTGATCAACATCTTTATATCTTCATTGTCGAACTTGATGTTCCATGCAACACCAGTGTCATCTTGTTTGTTGTTTGTTAAACAGGGTTGCTTTGTGTCATTGAACAATTTTGCAAAATGCGTAGTCCAGGTAGTTTCTAAAATTGGGTTTAAATGTTTCTCATTTAACAGGTCCCATAGGGTTCTGCTATTTGTATTGTTCAAGGCTTTTTGCATGCATTCGGCATCATGTTGTAATAGTGATGCTTTATGTGACGTTTGACAATTTTTGTATTTTTGTTTTCTTTTCCGTGTCAATTCTCTTTTTTCTTGATGGTTTTTATTTTTGAGTGCATATAGGTCTTTCCGCAATGGTTTTTTTAAGTGCCAAAATTTCTAAGTCATATCCATGCATTTTCTTGAATTTTCGTTTTACATATTTTTCTGTACTTTCTTTAAAACTCTGTAGAGACAATTATATTCTACAGAAATGTTTTATTTAGTTTGCCATTTATCCAGGTTTTGTAGTACAGTATCGAAATCATTCATTTTCAGCCTCAGACGATTTAGGCCTGTTTCCAATTCGACCTTTTGTCCCATATCGTTTTTTTCTTTGTCTTCCAGCGTGAGACTAATGCAATAATTGGATCATGATCACTATGCATAACGGGTGTTACACCAAAGCTCAACATTTTTGGCAGCAAGTTTTGAGAGAAGAACATATAATCCAATATTTTGCTCGTTTTACCATTTGTCCAGGTATCAACAGGGGGAATATCCCCTTTCATATTTCTGTTTAATCTGTGGAGTCTCCTAACATCCATTTCTTCGTTCCAATTTTGTCCACGTTCACATTTTTTCCCATTTCCGCCAGCTATTTCTTTCTGTGTATTCTGTTTTTCCTCAAAGCAATTTGCGTTGAGATCTCCACAAACAATAATTTCCATATCTTGGTATGCTTCCCTTTTACAAACCAAACAGTCCGTTATTAGGTCTATGAAATGTTCGCTTTCTTTCTTCAGAGGATTCCAATATATATTCACTATTAATAGTGTCTGATGTAAGATTGTTTTTTCTGACTCAATTTGCACTGTTGTCGATTGTATATATGGATTTATGTTTGTGGACTCAATGACCGTCATCACTAATCCATTTTTAATCATGGTTATTAGGCCTGCAAAGGGCATACCAATCAGATCACCTTTAGCTTGGTTGAATAACACATTGTATCCATCTACGATAGGTGCAATTTTTAGCTTTGATTCTTGTATACAAATTATTTCAAGGCTGTTGAGATTTTGTTTGAAATCATTAAAAAGGTGATGGAAGCCTCTGGTATTCCAGCTCCCTATTTCCCACTGGTCTCCTTGAATTTTCTGGGGTGGCTACAATGTTGGTTTTGTTACAAGGGAGCCGGCCATCCAATTCCAGTATTTAGGATCATCTTTTGATTTCTGAGTTGTAGCATTTAGCTGGGCTACATTTTGAATGCGTTTGATGTTTTAAAAAAAATAAATTATTTAGGTGTTCTTTTTCAAGACTTGTTATTTGGGTTTCTCTGTTTTCATCATCTTGGAACTGAGGTATACATATTTCTGTATTTACCCTTTCCATTGTACCCTTGGTGCATGGCTTTGGGTTTCCCTTTTGGACGTCTTCTCCTTGTTTTACACTCTGAGTCTCTGCTCTTACTTCAAATTTTGGGAAATCACTGTCATTTGGGGCTACCCCATCGATTGGCCAATTTTTGCTTTTTCCACAGTTCCAGTTCCAGGCGCCAAAGCCTTCGTCAGGTGCTGGTCTCCTAATCATAAAGCCTAGTAATCTGACATTTTCGGTGGCCTCTATCATAATAGATGCAAGTATCAGAGAATTGGTGACAATTTCGACTAGGTCAACTCGTGATTCAATAGGAAATCTTACAGTCAGAATTTCCTCTGATTTTATAGTTTTTAGTTGAGGAATATACTGTGAAATCTTCATAATAGCTGATCTGTTCAAGAGTAAACCATCAGGAGTTCTTGACATTTTTTCCAGGACCACAACTGTATTCGCTGGAGGTTCTTGCTTTGGATTATTCATTTTTTATTTACTCCAATTATTTTGGATTTTCTTTGTGTTTCGTTTGGTATTGGCAACAGGCTGTCTCAGATTTATAATCGATTATTGCTCAGTGTTTGGTGTAGAGGCTCATTTTGTGGTGGTGCCATCTTGGGCTCTTTGCTTGCATCTATGCATTTGGAATTGCATTTTTCCCGTTTCTATCTTAGGGTTAGCAATTTTTTTTTAATCTTATTATTGTTTGCTGTGGGATCTATACAAACATCCTCAGATTCATATATGTTGAAATCCACAATCACCTTTTCTTGGGTTTCATTTTCCAACAAACGTTCTGTTTCATAGACAGAGCAATCCAACAATTCCTGGATACTAGCGTCATATACACTGGAGTCATCAGAGGATAGAGATTGCGGTGAGTTGTTCACCTGTGGCAAGCTGGATATTGCTTCTAGAGGTTTACCACATGGAGCAAGAGAGGTACTTGGAATTGCTTCTTCAATCAAAATTTTAAGGTTTATTAAGAAGCTTCTAGAACCACAAATCCTTTTTGAGTCTTTATTTTTTACATTTTTTGATTTACATGTTCTTTTTAAGCTTGTCTTTTGTGTAGGGTCCAACTTTTTTGCCTCCGATTTTTGAGTGGCAGTTGGATCAAATATTGAAAAGGGATTAGTCGAAACTTGATCAGAAGGCTTTGCAGATTTATCGGCGGAGGCTCAGGGATTTCACAAATGATTTTCTTTCCGGTATCATTACTTGGAGTCAAAATTCGTTGTGCCTCACTTTCAGTGAATTGGATGGCATGAGAGTCACTGGCTGGCTCAACAGTGCTTGCTGTATTTCTTATTTTTGGTGTTCTGGAGTCTCCTACTTGTGATGATAGATTCGAAACAATCTTTTGGATGCCTTCTAGGAAAAAACGCTTGCATGATTTAGCTTCCTATACCAAATCGATCAGCGTTTTTAGGACTACTCCGTCCATTTCTTTTTCTCTACTTCACTTTTCCATAATTGCTTCCATAACTGATTCGACATAAATCATTTTGCTGTTCATTAGAACGATCATCGTGATTTGGTCTTGCTGATTGTCATTCAGATTTTCATATAGTTTAAGGAAAGGCGCCACAGTTATAGCAACTGATGCTATCAGAGATTCCTGTACCTCTTTGAGCCGTCTTGATTCATTTGCTGCTCCTTTATCAGTATAGTGCTTATTTTTTTTTAAGAGTGATTCCTCTACTTCTTTTGCTCTCATTCAAGCAATACTCGTGAAGAAGCAGTATAATCTTCAAGTGATAGCATCTCTTTTGAGAAAGGTTTTGTGTGTGGTAAAAAATTTGAAATTTGTTCTTGTAATGATTTTATTTCCAAAGAGCAATTTTGATCAGCACAGGCGGAGTCACTTAATTCCACAGGCAGTATAGTCGTCTGCTATTTTGGATCAGCGAAGCTCTGGTGGGAGTCTTTGTCTCGCGGTGCGAGGAGCTCTATAGAGCTAGAAGACTCGAGCTGTGTAGTTTTCGAAGCTCCCTTAGAAGGTGAAGTCATACAAGGTCGTTTTGGAGCCCATGATTCATTTTGAACATCTAACATGTTCTGCTCTGGTGAGTTTTTACTTTCAGATCTAATTTGATCCCAGTTTGCTCCACCGGGGAGTACTTCCGAAACTATAGTCATTGGCCCTCATCACGACCCTGGCGGAAAGGGGTTTACGCCGGCGTAACCCATGGCGTACCTTTCCGCCCGACTACGAGTTCCCGTAGCGCCATGGTGATTTTTACGCCTGCTTTTTGCAGGCGGAAAAATCCATGGCGCTACGGGACTTGTCGTTAATTACGCCACCGTAATTTACGGTGGCGTAATTAACGCCTTCCCCACTCCCATTATACCCTATGGGGCAAAAATGGGAATGGGGAAGGGTAAATGGGGATTGGGGACTTACCGCCCCGCCAAGGTCGGAATGGGGCGGTAAGTCCGCCAACCCCCATGGCGGAGTTGGCAGCTCTGCGCCATGGACCATGGTGCAAATTGCACCATGGTTCTCCGCCAGGGTCGTAATGAGGCCCATTGTGTTATTTTTTTTCGAGATGGATTTTCCTTTTTGTGCTTCTTTCAATTCAACTGCATGTGTATTTGCTAATAGATCATCATTGGTTATCTCTGGAGTAACGGGCAAGTCATCCAAATTGCATAGATCTTGTGACATGGCTCTTGGGAATACAATTCCTTGTGTGTAATGGAAATTTTGTGGTTTTTAGCATTTTGGTTTCAGCATTTGGAGTCAACTTCCCATTAAAATGCCTCCTCAAAGTTTAAATATTTGACATAGAGTGGCGTCTTTTTTTTAATTGTTTTTTTAAAATGTGTGCTTCAAGTTTCTCCGTGTCTTTGGACCGTTTGCAAATCTGTGCAATGGCACTTGTGTTTGGAAGGTTGCATTTTTTGAAATTAGCGTGAGAACACTTTCATTTAGGCTTTCTTTTGGCTCATTAACTGTGTTCATGTCTGTGTGCGTAGACACAGAGAGGTGTTCAGCATCAGCTTCCTCAAAGGTCTCAGGAGCCACAGCCAAAATGCACATGCTAGCCAAAATCAAAAGGAACTGGGGGATGCCAGCACCCACAGGAGGCACAGCAACCAGAGGGCCGGACACGCCGCCCCGGGCCGGTGAGCCACCGCCACCCGCACACCCACACAAACCGCCCTCGGGCCCACAACACAGGGTCGAAACAGCCGCGCCTGCTCCACCAAGGTCGCGGCAGTGCTCCCGGGCTCCACAGAGGAAAAACAATCTAGGCCCGCCGGCCCAACTTCGTGCATAGATCCAGCCACCCCGGGGACACCGCAAGCACCGTCCGGCCCGCACCCAGCCACAGATAGGCCGGACGGCACACCCGGGAATCAAGGCAGGACAAGCTCCGAGCACACCAGGGAGCCCCCCTGTGAGGAGAAAACATTGAGTACGGGTGAGGAGCAGTTTTTCAAGGGGGTTGAGAATAGTGGGCTACTGGCATTTAAATCACGGTTTCTGTCTGGAGGAGGAATGATAGGGCACTGTTTATGTACAAGATCAAGGGCACGTACATGACTTTGGGTTCAGGAGTTCATTACTTCAGGGTCCATTTGCTCACACATAGGCGAACAATCGGCACACACGCTGCAACGCTCCGTGTCTAGGAGTGTATTTTTAAAGTCTGAATTTGATGGTAACAGAAAGCAGACTCCAGTAGCAAGGGCAAACTCCTTCCAGGCAGGTAACAGAGGTAACAGAGGTTGTCCTTCTCCTTCCAAACACTCAGCAAACACTCAGCAACGCTCGTCGTCTAGGAATGCATTTTTAAAGTCTGAATTTGATGGAAACAGAAAGCAGACTCTAATGGCAAGGGCAAACTCCTTCCAGGCAGGTAACAGAGGTAACAGAGGTTGTCCTTCTCCTTCCAAACACTCAGCAAACACTCAGCAACGCTCGTCGTCTAGGAATGCATTTTTAAAGTCTGAATTTGATGGAAACAGAAAGCAGACTCCAGTAGCAAGAGCAAACTCCTTCCAGGCATGTAACAGAGGTAACAGAGGTTCTCCTTCTCCTTCCAAACACTCTGCAATGCTCCACGTCTAGGAGTGTATTTTTAAAGTCTGAATTTGATGGAAACAGAAAGTAGACTACAGTAGCAAGGGAAAACTCTTTCCAGGCAGGTAACAGAGGTATCAGAGGTTCTCCTTCTCCTTCCAAACACTTGGCAAACACTCTCTATTAACTGGCACATCCATTGCCAGTAATGGAGCTTTTTATATATCAACAGACACCACATGTATGCTGCCCCAGTGGGCCATTTAATTTTCAAACCTAAATTGCACAACGCAGTGGGAAATTATAGTGTGAAACAAAGGTGAAATTCATGTGTGGATTAGTGTGGATGCATCCTGTAGTGAATGTTTGTGGAGTCATAGACAGTGGATTCCTATGGAATACAACTGCTTTTGTGGGTGCTTAACCAGGTAGATTCTGCACTAATCCGTTGGATTTACAGCTGCATGACATTGTCAATTTGGCATGACATCAGATGTTTTTGCAGGTGGAGTGAGAAGCGACAGCAAACACGGTCATACAGTTCCGTGCCCCGACCTGCATGGAAAAATACATAAACTATCTTGGAACAACAACAAGGTGTTAAGACAGGCCTGTCTTTAGCATATTCCCAGTCCATCATCTGCATTTTCCGATTTGGACTAATTTGATGGTCAAATGAAATAGGACAGCGGTTGAAAGGTTACTTCTTTTGGGACAGACTGAACATGTCCGGAATAGCTTTCCTAAGGATATGCTTTGTGCCTCTGGTGAGAATGTCACATTTCACTTCAGGTGGTGGTGGGGTCTGCTGTGCCAGGCAAGGGTGGACCACTGTGCTACAAATAGCTTGACTAATAGGAGGTTGGTGGGTATTCAGGAAAATATGACCTTTTTTTTTTTTTCAAGAGTGTAGAGGAAATACAGAGTAGCAAGGTGGTGGGTCATCCCAAAAGAAGTAATTCTGCCATCCTGGAAAATATTTTTATAACACTTTCTTGTTCACTCACATGATTCACCATTATTTAGAGAAAACCCTTGGACATGTGACAGTGATTGGCTCCTGACTCAAGGCTTTCCGGGTATGAACCTTGTCTGGATTCATGTACTTAAGGAATGATCTTGCATCATTCATTTCATGGGCTTTCCATAAGGCTGACGGAAAACATTTCTGAAGAGTACAAAACGAGTTTCTGTAACCACCTCTGAGGGACAAGAGAAGTGACCTGCTGGAAGAATTGACATTAGCCTGCTCCAAGAGACCTGTTACCTACGAAGCCCACTACCTCTGTTTTGACAAGCATCTTGCAAGTAACTTTAGACCCATTGTTTGGTTAGGGAGGTGCATGACCTAATGTTTCAAGGGGATTGGTAAGCAGACCCGCATGTCATGTCAAAGGACGTTACCCCTGGTACTGCTTTTACTCATCGTATAAACGTTTCATCTTTAAAACATTTCAACATGTATGACCCCTGCTTAACTGTCTGACAACTCATATACCTGGCTTCTGAGTCCAGACCACCTGCCCTATTTAGATGCATGGATCTAATTGACTTATTATATTGCAAGGAAAAGTGGCAATACGTCAGTTTGATGCTTTTCAGCATGAATAAGGGAGATATATGTGGCTAATTGTGAGTTTGCTGGTAATTTGACAGCATATACACTGAATTACCAGCAATCTCGAAATACTGTTACCGCTGTTGGTCCCGTGCATTTACTCCATGGGGAATTGCGGTAAATGTATCACTGGTGGAATTACTCCAGGGTAAATTTTACGATTTTTGAGGTAAAGTGTCGGCTTTACCTCCAACTTGTTGCTGGAGGTATATCTTGCACTTTACCTCCAAAGTTATAATTCGGCCATGCAGGAAGAATGGCAGTAATTCTGCTAGTGCCGAAAAAAGTTCCGGTAATGGAAATACTGCCACTTTTTTCTCGCACTATCAAACTTGAAATGAGGCCGATAGGGCCTAAATAGCAGTTTGTTGGTAGTAACGCTTGAAATACCCTCAAACAGGATTACCTTTACCAAAGGTAGTACAAATGTAGTAACTTGCAGGGTCTGCATAATTCATAGTCATGCATGCCTATCAGGAAATGCAACATCACCACCTTTAGTAATACCACATGATGTAACATCACGTGCAATAATGGTTTTCAATGGAGGAAACTACCTCCACACAAACCGCAAGTTTTAATTAATTTAATCTGGTGGTACAATAACGGTGTGGTGATCTAGATGCCTCCTCTTTATTAACACTATGCAACACTCTTGTGGGCAACATGTCCCATTCCAAAGCATTCTAGGTACCTTTATCCTTAGCATTTACTTTGGGCCTAGAGAGCGGTTAGGTGACCTATTCCTACCTTGCCAAAAGACGTTCTTAAAGCAACTGATTTATTTTGATGTTTCCAATGTTTGTTTCACTCTTGCCTGCATTTCCACCATTATATAACGTGTAGAGTGATATTATATGATATGATAGTTTATTTATATAGCGCCTATACACAACCTGTTTCAAAGCGTTTCAAGGCAAGGGAGGGAACAAGGAAAAATACAATGACATTCTTACAGGCCATGAACAGTAAGGATGTGAAATTAACTATCATACTCGGCCTGACGACATTTCAGATAGTGCAAGAGCTAAGACATAGATAATGACGGGAGGGGGAGAGTGGGAAGGAAATGGAAACAGACAGGCGACTACCGTACTAGGCCTGACAACATTTCTGGTAGAGCCGAAGAAAAACAAAATGTGAGGGAGAGGGGTGCAGAAAAGGAAGGGGAAGCAACAAAACAAGCGACTATCGTACTAAGTCTGACGACATTTCAGATAGTGCTGGGGGGAAACAAATAAGGGGAGGGGGGAGGAGACAGGCGAGGTTGCTTTCATACAAGGTCCAGGGACAATTCTGATAGAGTAGGTGCATAGAAGAAAGTAAGGGGAGGAGAGGAGGAGATAGGAAAAGGGAGAAAGGGAGAGGAGGAGAGAACAGAGAGTAAGCAGTCAAAAAGAATGGAGAAGCAAGAGGGAGAGCGAATACAATTGAAGAAGTCAGTAGTAACACATATTGTTGCAAGTCAGGATACAAGATGAAGATGGGAACAGCATAATTCAGGGCCACCATTAGTGCAAGATGCAAAGGAAGTCCAGCATGAGAGTTGACAAAGGGTGACGCACCATGAAGTCCATAAAAGTATAATCCAGCATTGGCCACAAGACGGTGATGGTGAAACCAGGATATATCAATACCTACTCCTGCAGAAGTAGGCTGGAAAGGGGGTGAGGGGAGCAGGGTAGAAGAATCAAGCAAAACAGACAACACCTGTGTGAGAGAAGGGTGGGGGTACAGTTAACATAACTATAGTCTGCATTACTAGTACGCTTGGCTGTCATGAACCGTCGCCTACGTCCCTTCTGGACTTCGTGGTCCCTAACACATAGGGGATTGAATGCAGTAATCCTTCCAAAATGGCCGCCTGATACGGAACGCTGCTTGTCAGGCCTTGCACTCCACGCTCTACGTTCTACAAAACAGACACACCCCCGCGGCTCTGCACGGCTCTGCACATCTCAACTCTACCGCTTGCTGTAGTTGGACCTGTGTTTCCGAAGTTCGCTCGGGCTTTCTTCTGAATCCTGTTTCCCGGTTCCTTGAATCCCCCTTCCTTCCTTCTTTCCCTCAATCCTTACCTCCGAACTCCTGGATTTTCACCCACGCTCGCGTCACAGCGCTCCGTGTCTCCAAGCTCAGACATTGTGGATTCCTGGTCTCCGTCCTGGACATCTGAACATATCCTGGAGTTGGATTTTCATCCTCACGCTGGAATCCAAAGACCAGCACACAGGTTTATACAAATCCCAGACCGTGCGAAAGAAGTCACCAAAGAAGGTTTCAAACAAACAACAAAAACAGGTGAGAAGGGGAGAGACTTGTGACAGATTGAGACGCCTAAAAACCGATACAGACACATAGATGGAAGCCGCTGTTCAAGACCTCATGAGAGGCATGCAGGAACTAACCACAGAAGTCCAGAACCTTAAGGCTGAGAATGCTGCACGTGGCTCTGCAACTAAGGAAAGCGTGCTATTGGAAGGAGTAGTTCTTCAAAGAACCTCGGTGCCTTCCTTGATTCATGTTTGGTACACTTCACCTTCAAACCCTACTATTTTTCCACTGCTAGAGCAAAGGTGGGGTTCATGATATCACACCTCACTGGTAACGCCTTGACCTGGGCAACCCCCCTAATCAATTCAGGCGATGACCTCCTGGATAACTATGATGGGTTTGTGGAAGCCCTAAAAACCATGTTTGATCGCACAGAGCAGGTTTACAGCGCTCAAGAATGTTTGCTTGAATTTCAACAAGGATCCTAGGATATGCTTACCTATGTGACCCGCTTTAAACAACTTGTGAAGGAAGCTGATTGGTCTCAAGAAGCCAGCTTCACCCTCTTCCGAAGAGGCCTGAATGAAGAAATAAAGGACGAGTTAGCCAGGGTAGCTTGCCCAAGTTCCTTCCAGGCTCTCATGGACCTTTCCTTGCAAATCGACTTTCGAATCCAGGAAAGAAAGGCAGAGAAAAAGAAGTCTAAATCAACCTTCCAAAAGCCTACCACAGACCACCCATCCAGACCAGAGCCCACAGCTTCTCCAACCTGGGATCCCATGCAACTGGGGGCCTTCCATGGACCCATTACTCCACAAGAAAGAATGCGCTGGATTCACACTGGTATGTGCATGTATTGCGCCTCCGATAAACATCTCGTGAGAGAGTGCCCTATTGCTCCTCCACGGCGTTCGGGAAACACCAGCTCCCGATCCTAGATGGGGCACAGTTTCGGGAGAGAGATGTCTGCTCCACATCAATTCCATCCTTGAACTCTCCTGGACAAAATCATCTTGTGATTCTACAGGCATTCTTCTCGCCTTCCAAGAAAGAATCTTACCGCATCCGGGCATTAGTAGATTGCGGAGCCATGGGCATATTCATAGATCATGATTAGGTCACTACTCACAACATCCACATGAAACTCGAGACATAATGCAACCCGTAAAGGCTATTGATGGAAGACCCCTGTCTACGGGACCCATAACGCTTCAAACCAAGGAGATCCTACTTTCTGTAAACCACCATCAAGAGAGGATTAAATTAGACATCATAAGATCGGCCCACTATCCAATGGTTCTAGGCATGCCCTGGTTACAGAAGCATAACCACTACATCAATTGGGCCGCAGGCTCCTTGTTTCTTGGTTGTGAACATTGTATGTCCCACTCCTTATCCCTAGATACCTTAACAAGGTCTCCTGTTGACCCTCAAGAAACTCAGCAAAATCCAGTCACTGTTTCTAAAATCATCCAGATTCCCAGGGCCTATCAGGCTTACACAGATGTATTCTCGACGGCCATTGTCCAAGCTCTTCCACCACACAGACCTGAGGATTGTGACATCAATACTGAACCCTCAGCAGGCATCCCATTCGGGATAATGTGTATTTTGTCAGAACCCAAAAAAAGGGCACTCTGGGAATACCTTGATACCAACTTGGAAAATTGAACTATACGACCATCCAAGTCCCTGGCGGGCGCTTCTTTATTTTTCGTCCCCATGAAGGATTCTAAGGAGCTCAGGCCATGCCTAGACTACCGTGGCTTAAACCAGTGTACTCTCAAGGATCGTTATCCATTGCCTCTCATCTCTGACATCCTGGAAGCAGTCAGAGGTGCAGTCTTCACAAAATTAGATCTCGGGGGTGCCTACCATCTTATTCGTATAAAGGAAGGTGACAAGTGGAAAACAGCCTTTAGAACACCCTTTGGGCACTTTGAATACTTGGTTATGCCCTTTGGACTTGCTAATGCCCCAGCAATTTTCCAACGTTTTATGGATCGGGTGTTTTCTGATATGCTGTTCCTCTTCGTCATTGTATATCTGGACGACATACTGATATACTCCAAGGACCACCTGCAACATGAAGAGCACGTTAAGACAGTCTTACAATGTCTACGTGAACATAAGCTCCTGGCTAAACCCGATAAGTGTCTTTTCCATGTATCAACTGTTCACTATCTCAGATTCGTTCTTAGTCCAAACAGAATTGGAATGGACCCCTCAAAGGTTGATTCCATTCTATCCTGGCCTGTTCCAACCACTGTGAAACAAATTCAATCCTTTCTAGGGCTTGCTAACTTCTACCGGAAATTTATACCAGCATTTTCTGAGATTGTGCATCCTATTGTAACATTGTTAAAGAAAGATGCCCCTTTTCGGTGGACCTCAGCCCAAGATTCTGCGTTCCTATGGTTGAAATCGGAGTTCACACACGCTCCCATCCTGGCTCAACCTGACAATGATCGACCTTTTCTTGTCGAAACTGATGTCTCCAACTACGCCATTTGGGCAGTCCTGAAACAGGAACTTGGGGACAAGTTAGAACACCCCATTGCCTATCTCTCTCGCACCTTGACCCCCAGTGAGACTCATTATTCCGTCCTGGAAAAAGAATTGCTAGCCATTCGTCAAGCCTTCACTTATTGGCGTCATATTCTTTTGGCAGCCAAACACCCGGTACAAGTCCATACGGACCATCAGAATCTTCAAGTCCTGCAATCCCTAGAATGTAGTAACAGTCGTCAAGCTCGTTGGGCCTTCTTTTTTGCACAATACCAATTTCAAATTCATCACGTCCCTGGAACACATAATATTACAGCAGATGCCCTATCCAGACGTCCTGATTATGAACACCTTGAAGATCAGACTTTTCCTAAGATGTTTCCCCACACAATATTTGTTGCCCAAGCAATTAACCTCCTGGAGGATATTCGAATTCAAACCCAGTCCTCTGAACCTTGGAAGGAGTTCAAGAGAAACAATCGATGGAATCTCAAAAGAAAGGACGGATACCTGTTCAAGGACAATCGCTTGGTCATTCCCACTCCTGGACTGAGACAAAGGATCACAAGCCTATGTCATGATACTTTCCATTCAGGACACCGTGGCATCACCAACACTCTCCATCTAATACAAAGACAGTTTTGGTGGCCAAAGATGAAGGATGATATCAAGATCCATATCCAGACATGTGCAGTCTGCAATCAGAACAAACATGATAACAAAAGACCAGCAGGTCTTCTGCTCCAACTAGCAATACCAACAAGACCCTGGGAAATCATTGCCACAGATTTTATCGTGGAACTACCTTCTTACAGGGGCTACACAACTATAATGGTTACCATTTTGTCCACTCATATGGCTCATTTTACACCCTTATACAAACTGCCATCTTCATCTGAACTTGCTGGAATTTTCCTGGAACACATATTCTGGCTTCATGGTCTACCTTCCATGATCATTTCTGACCGAGGACCCCAGTACATATCCCAGTTCTGGAAACAGTTATGTTGAATACTGGGAATTCAACGTGCCTTGTCTTCGGGTAATCACCCACAGACCAATGGAGCCACTGAACGATTAAACCAAACCCTGGAACAATATCTTCGTTGCTTTGCCACCAAGGTCCAGGATGACTGGTCACTCTTAATACCTGTGGCCAAATTCCCTTACAACAATTTGGATCATTCAGCTATCAAAACCAGTCCTTTCTTCTGTAGTGAAGGATTTCATCCTTCCGTCCTACCGTCCATCCTTCCACACCCTACCCCAGTTCTTGCGGTTGATTCCTGTATTGAAACACTAATTAATGTGCACAAAGAAGCCAAGGAACACCTAGAAAAGGCCCAAAAAGACGTTAAACATTATGCTGACTCCAAAAGAAGACCTGGGCCTTCCTATTCAGTAGGCGATAAAGTCTGGTTATCCTCGAAACTCCTTCCCCGTCATCTACGACCAAATAAATTGGCTCCCAGGTATTACGGACCCTTTTCTATAAAAGAAATCGTCAATCCAGTGGCCTTTCGACTCCAACTACCAGAATCATGGAAAAGGATCCATCCAGTCTTCCACACCACTTTGTTAAAACCATGTGTTCAGTCCTCTCGAACTGCTCTAAGATCTACCCCAGTGATCGTCAATAACCAACTCGAATATGAGGTCTCCAGAATCTGTGATTCCAGGTACCGACGTGGTCAACTACAATATTTGGACAAGTGGAAAGGTTATCCTCCCAGTGAGCGCACCTGGGAACCAGTGTCAAACATGAATGCCACCAGGCTGATTCAAAGATACCATCTTATCCATCCAGGCAAACCCAGAGGAGCTTGGCTTCAGAGGAGGAATACTGTCATGAACCGTTGTCTACGTCCCTTCTGGACTTTGTAGTCCCTGACACATAGGGGATTGAATGCAGGAATCCTTACAACATGGCCGCCTGATACGGAACGCTGCTTGCCAGTCTTTGCGCTCCACGCTCTATGTTCTACAAAATAGACACGCCCCGCGGCTCTGCGCGTCTCAACGCTACGGCTTGCTGTAGTTGGACGTGTGTTGCCGAAGTTCCCTCGGGGCTTTCTTCCGTATCCTGTTTCCTGGTTCCTTGAATCCCCCTTCCTTCCTTCTTTTCCTCAATCCTTACATCCGAACTCCTGGATTTTCGCCCACTCTCGGGTCACGGCACTCCGTCTCTCGGAGTTCGAACATTGTGCCTTCCTGGTCTCCGTCCGGACATCTGAATGTACCCTGGAGTTGGATTGTCATCCTCACGCTAGAATCCGAAGACCAGCACACAGGTTTATACAAATCCCGGACCGTGCGAAAGAAGTCACCAAAGAAGGTCTCAAACATACAACAAAAACAGGTGAGAAGGGGAGAGACTTGTAACATTGGCTTACTGAGGTTGTTTTTATTAGTTGCCTGTGCAAGTAAATGCATATTTCTATAGAATCATAATGGGCATTTCTTTTATTTGGGAAATACTTTAGGTTATTGTGTGGATGCTTCAGCTGCTGACTCACCTCTCCAAAGAGCATAGCATGACTTTGGCGCACCGATCAAGTGCACCAGTGAGTGCTGTTTGGCTGGGGGGAACTGCTCCTGCCATTATTGTACAATTACGGTGTTTCTGGAGGTACTGGCATACTACTGCATGTGAATTTGGATAGTGGACTCACACTAATTGGATTACCATAAGAGATACTTATATTGTTTTACATTTTGTTTTCTAGTTTATTTTCGAGGGATTTACCCATAAAACTGTTAGCCACGCCCCTCACCACCAGCAGTGAATAAATACAACCGTGCACACATACAGTGCACGAGCACTGCATGCGCACACAGATTAAGTGCACCAGTGAGTGCTTTTCGGCTGTTCACGTGGTGCGTGGAGTGGGTGGTGGAGCATCTTGTTATTCTTTTCCCCCGGAGTGGGAATATTGGTATAATTATATTGTATATAATGTGTGTTAGTCTACTTCTAAAAACGTACTTTCATCATGCCTGCTGTAAAAAAAGAAATCAATTACCTAGTAGCGCTAAATTGGCCTGTAAGAGTTTCAAAGGGGTTCCGGCTGGAAAAAAACACTCATCTTCAGGAAAAGAACACAGGTCTGTGTTACAATGGAGAGAATGACCCGGCGCATGGTGGAAGCTGTATGGGAAAAAAGAGGGGAGCTAAATATGGCTTAAGACAAGATAACTGTCTACTTTGCAATGGTTGCTAAATTGGGTAGTCTTTCCTCATGTGCGAGATAGAAGATCAGACAGGCAATGAGGGACTCAAGGATATTGATCTATCTGAGATGGAACCCATTAATAATAATTCCCTCTTGAAAATGAGTATAAACTTAATAAATCTGATGGTTAATGCACAAACTGATGGCCCAGTTATGGTTGTTCCTACAATGATTAGTAGGCTACAAACTTAGAAAAATCTTCTGACCTAGAAAGAATTGCAGCCAGGGTTCACGCTTCCTCACCCTGTTTAGAGGACTCCTACTCATCCTCTGAGTTTCAGAGGAAGAGTCTCGGAGTGAACATGAGAATACACAAATTCTGAAGGCCTTATTTACTATGTATAGCTCAATCTATAAAGATCAACAATTTTTGAAAGAGGATATGACAAGATTGTTGGATGTTGTGATAAATATGAGTGAATTTAGGCCTATTGGGACTCAAGCTGTTTGGTGTGCTCTGCTGATAACCCACTTAGCGGTTAATGTATCCCAGTTCATTGAAGTAAATGCCGATGATTGTATATTGACTGGACATGATGAAATTCAGATGTCGTTAAAGAAACTACCAAGACTCTACCATCAACAAGTGGAGACAAAAACAAAATAAGTATTTAGGAATAGGAAGATACACAAATAGGACTAAGAAAAATGTAAAAGTTAATCACATGAAAAGGGGAAGAAATAAAATTAGTACCCGGCATTCCTATCCACGGGATTACACTAAAACATGTTTGGCTCATTTCCGAGCCCTTCCTCAGTGTATTCCCGTGTATGCACAAATGTCTTTCACGTGCCGGGTACACCCTTTTTTCAAGGCAACCTTGGAAAGAGAGAAGGGACCACACGTAGCCTCTTCTCCCTTTACCAAGGTGGCCTTTTTTATTTTTATTTTTGTCCCATTCATTAGTATGGAGCAACTTCACCCAAAATTGCCCTGTTGCTCTCTACTAATGAAGCAGTACGCGCGATCTAGTGTTCCTAGAACCAGCACGTACTCCAACAAAACCTTTTCAAATGGCAAAGACATGCCGCTTGAAAAGGGTTCATAAGCCTTTAGTGTTCTGGGGCTGCACGGTCAGAAAAACCAGTATCCGGAGCCTGCAGACCCCGGAATACTAATGGCAATGACCGCCTCGCCAGCGGGCCATTACCGCCTTATGGTAATGCTCCCGGGGCCACCGTTACTTGAGATTCTGGGGGCATTACCATAGGTGGTAATAGCCTGTTGGCTCAGCAGTTATTGCCACAATAATAAGGTGGTGCAAGCTTTGGCAAAAATGGCAACGGAGAAGGTTGCATGTGTAGAATCACCTACCCACTTTCACTTGACAAAGGACAAATCTTGGGGTTCCCAGATTAGATTGAATAATGGCAACAGAATGAAAAGGAAAAAAAACTCCTGAGAGCATGAAAAGGCTATGAAATAAGGAATACTGGAACCCTGGCTGGGAAAGAAAAATGAAAAAAAAGATCCACCAAGAAACAAAGTTACCTTCTCCCAAATTGAGGAACAGGACCTAATTATAGATTAAACAAATTGGAATAATAGTGATCAGTTTGGATTATCTCCTTTACTAGATTTGACAAAACCTAAATTTTGGGTGGTCATTCCCCAATCAGGTCTAATTAGTATAAAGGATATATTGTGCCATCCTAAACTGTGGTCAAAAACATTTTGAATCACTGAACTCTATGCTTCATCACATGGTCCATACTTAAATAGGAACCATGTAAGGAAATGATTTCATCAAATGTCGGACCTGAAAGCCATCAAGACACTGAATCTAACAAGAGTAGAGATTCCAAAGTCTGTCTATGATCCGAATTGGGATAGTACACTTGGTCTCACCTATCGTCACAGAAAGTATTTGATCCTATGCAGCGTGATTCCTTGTTATAGGGTATGAGCGTAGTAGAATTGAAGATATTGCACCTCTAATGGCAACTAAAATGAATAAGAGCAAAGATAATATCAAACTTAACCCCTATATTGATCTAGAAAGGTTAGTCCACCAGATTGTCAAGGGATTAAAGGAGAACATTACAGGCGGGGTACAAAAGATACAGATTCCTAATATAGGGATACCTGTGATGAAATAAATTGATGGAACGAATGGGAGGGGGATAGGTTAAGATTTATCCCATGGAAATCAAGAGGGTATCATTCTTTTGTATCAAATATGTCAGGGATGTCCTTCTTATTGATGGCATATATTTATGCTCTCCAGGAAACCTGTATGATTATTCAATTCAAGCTGAATGGCAATCACATTTTCCAACCAAAGGCCAAATACAATAAAACAGGGAGGCCCTTTGGTGGTCTGATTTTTGGTGCCAGGTCTAATCTATCTCTACTAGAATATGACCACACTATGGCTTTACCCTATATATTGGGGGCATCCTGTATACAAGATTGAGGATTCCATACAAGAAATTCATTTTATTATTAATGTTTATAACCCCCTCAATAATGGCCATTCTGCTAATATATTTTTTTATTTTTTATTTTTTATTGAAAAGCTACAGTTTTCCCCTTTCCCCCTCCATCATAAAGATGGAAGGAAAAAAAAAGAGAACTTTTGTTTCAAATCATCTACACCTCAAATACATATCATTATTATCAACATCAGCATTGTGTCTTACTATGCTTTCAACAAAATTCTTCTAAGCATCATCATATCATACAGTGCACTTAATAGACAAGCAAACAGGCAAAATCAATTAAACATTCAACTTAACAATAAAACAATTAAGCACTTAGACAGTTCCTTGATCACTCTACCATTTTCGAGCAACGGCCTAGCACCCCTTCTGATTAAGGAGGACATCTCAGGAGAGCGTTCATAAAGTTTACAATCGCACAAACATGTTTGATGTTTTGTCCTGAAGATATCAGACACCACCAGGTAATCATATCACCATTTGACGGGGCATAATCGCCTAGATGAACAGAACGAAGATCAGCAATTGCTGGACAACTTAAAATCAGGTGTTTCAAAGATTCAAACGATTCCTCACAGAATCGACACAAATTGTTGTTTATAGCAGGCTGCATTCTTTGAAAAAGAATTTCCTTCGTATTCAACGCATTTAAACGGAAACGAAGAAATTGTTCCCAATAATGACGAGTATAGCATTGAAGCAGGTAAGTGGCTGAGAATTTCGTTTTTTTTTAACAATACCCAACTTTTTAGAAAGAGCAAGATTTGAGTATCTTTCAACATTAATAATCCATGCCCAAGTTTAAAATTTTCTTTTTGCCACTTTTGGGCATGAAAACAGGTCAAAATTATTAATATCAGCTGCAACAATCCACTCTTGCACTTTAGAGCTCCATTGGGCCAACAGATTACTGATTTTTGAGTCATCAGAGGCAGTAAATATTCTATACGCTGGTGCTCCACCCACATCTCTCATCTTGCGCGAAAGCGAGATGGACTTCCAAACCACAATTGAAAAAAGTGAATTTAATGATAGTTTGTGACGGATTGCTATAATTGGAATACAGTTCGGGAGGTTAAGAACCCGTTTCCAAAAAAGACCCTCTACAATATTCCACTTGTGTTCACTGATATTCCATCCCGCTTCAGCACCAAACGTTAAAATAGGAACTACCTTTTGACGGTAGAACGAATCACCGGGGATAAGGAAAATTTGCCAAAGTTTTTATTGATCTTGGCTGCTTGCAGTGCCAGTCTTACTGCTTTCAGTTTCAACGCAATTAGCCATTGGACTTCTCCAATTGAGCTGTTAAATTCGATGCCTAAATAGCGAATCGAATTGACAGACATTAACTGCTGACCGCCTACCGCCCATTTAAATGCACAATCTCTTCTACTCGATACTGAACCAATCGACACAATTTTAGTTTTGTCTGTGTTGATAGCCAGTTCATTTACAACTATATAGTCATAGAGGCAACTTTGCAAATGTTGAAGGCCGATTTGTGTTCTATCGATCAGAACGAGATCGTCAGCATAGGCAATATACCGAACTGGAGTTCCGTTTAGACGTGGAGGAAAACAATGGGCTTGCTCCAAGAATAATGGGAGATCTGCCAAAATTAGTTTGAACAAATCAGCAGCCAATGGGCAGCCTTGCTTAACACCCCTTGTCGTTGGAATGCTGTCAGATAATATGCCTTGTTTGTTCAGGCGTACTCTAAAAGCGGTATCTGTATGTAACGCCATTATTGGGTTAAGAAGGGCCATAGGACATTTCCATTTCATTAGTTTGGCCCATAGCATCTGACGGTTAACTCCATCAAATGCTTGCCTCATGTCTATAAAGGCTAAATGCAATTTGGTCTTACTCTGTAATGCGTGATATTTCAAAGCTGTCAAAATTGCAAGGTTTACTTCCACACCTGTACCTTTGAGAACCCAGTTTGCCGAATATCAAGGATTCCCACCTTTTTAGCCCAACTTACCAATTTACATCTCAAATTAGAACCAAAGAGTTTTCCAATAGAGTCCAATAGGGCAATGGGTCGATAGTTTTCAGGTGCATCCCAGCAGCCCTTCTTATGGATTGGAATTACGATTGCTGTTAACCACGATTTAGGCAAACACTTAGATTTTGCGATTTTATGGAACAAACACTCAATAAAAGGTGCCCAGATCTGCGGATTTCTTTTTAGCCTGACATTACTTATCATGTCCGACCAGCAGCTCAAGAATTTTTCAGTGACTTAATAGCGTCAATGATGTCTGACGACATCTGGACATCCCAGGGACCCAATCTAACCGCTGATTTACTTTTGGGAACCTTCAGCTGGCTATTAAACACTGACCTAAAATGTTTACACCAAGTATCCCCAGAAATTGCGTTCTGCGTAGAATTGGAACCGTTAAAGGGGCCCCTATTTAATATTCGCCAGATGTCGCGTGTATTCTTTGTAATCATCAGTTTCATCATAAACTCGGCAGAATCCTGTTCTACAATCACTTTATGAGATTTCAACCAATTTCTATAAATCGTCCATCTGGCCTTTACTTTCTCCAGCATTATCTTAGATGGTACATTTTTTTGCATTTTTATTTTACGAACATCTTTTCTTAGTTCTTTCTTTTTAACATCAAGCGATTTACTAAAAGGGTGAATATGCTGCTTATGTTGCTGAGCATTATCTTTGATCGAAATGATATGATTCTGTAGAAGCGGAGTATAGTCCACAACGTCTGTCAAATCACTTAGATTAGCCGTTAAAACATGGATCTCATTTGCGCTCAGTCTTAAGCGATTTCCGCTCATGTTTACTTCAACGGCTGCTGGGTATGGGGATAAAGTATCCGACACCGCCAAAAGACATTTGAGTTTCAACAACGAATGATCGCTCTTGGTCTTTTTCAATGATTGCAGTGTGAGAATCCTTAACCCCAGGTTACTAGACACCCAGAAATAGTCAATAATGCTGTGTGTGGATTCACGATGCCATGTGGCCTGAGCTGGAATATCGCCACACACATTGCCTTTCAACAAAACGCAGACAAACGACTCCATAATATCTGACCAACGTTGTTCTTTCTCACCTAGCTCTTCATGTGGAATCTGGCAATAAGCTTGAATGTGGAGATCGTATTTAAACCACGAGCCATTTAGGTCACCGCAGCATATGATGCTCAAATTATTGAATTGCATGGCTGCTTCTTCCATTAGACAGCTAATCGCTGTGGTAAACTCTATAACTTTTATTTTGGCCGGATTCCAGTAACAATTTATGATCAACAGAGTTGCAACTGTATTCGAAGTGTCTGAACATGCTTGTATAGTTATACCTTGAACGTAAGGATTAGGATTAAAACAGATGGGTGTAGACCACTCTCGTGAAATCCGAACCATTGTCAAGAGTCCTGCTGATGGTCGGCCCTGAGTGTTTTGGATTGCAGGATTGACCAATATATTGAAGCCATCTCTCATTGGAGCATCAACTAACCAGGTTTCCTGCAGACAAATTATAAACACATCATCCAATGGAATATCAAAGTCCTGAAACAAATGTTGAAAGCCACGAGTGTTCCATGATATGATCGAGAAGATTACTTCCTGCGATCCCAATCATGGCTATTCCTGCTTCTGTTGTCTCTGATGCACCAGTTGTTTCTCAGACCGACGAGAGTCACCATGTCGTATTTCAGAAGTCATACTATGGCGAACAGATTTCACAACTGTTTGTTTTCTCGATGTTGAGCCATGAACCGCCAGCGCAGGATTTGAGCATCTCCTATCCACATCTGGTTCAACTGAGATATCAAAGACCCAACAACAGAAAATCTTCAGCTGCCTTAAGAAGATTATTACGTACACCAGCGGCATCAATATGTAGAAGCACAGCATCAGAGGCACTTTCTGTCACATATTTGACAATTTTAATATCATCTGATTCAATCAGTCGAAGTGGTGGAATATGCTTAAACAACCGCAGAACATTTGCACGGTTGAGATTCAGATCATTATCATCCTTAAGTATGTTTTGCAGTCTCAATTTACACCTGCCATCCTTTGTACGATGGTGCAGCTGGTCCTGTGGCCTCAGTGGAGAGCAGCGTTGCTTGTTGCATTGGTTAGTTGTAAATTTTGGGTTCAATTTCGAAATAGTTGCCTTTGAAGACAGAACTTCCTTTTTCGTAGTAGAAGCACGGCGGCCTTGCACTACTTGCCACTCTGAGGGCGGGCAGCTTAATCTAGTATTATCAGTTCTCATGGGCAGGTTTAGCTCCAGTGGCTGTTCTTCTATAGAATGTTGCGATAAGTCCTCATCACTACGATGGGAATAAATAGAAATGTCACACAAATCTTGTACGCCTGCGGCCACCGTGATGGCTAAAGAGCTGTCACTCGAGTTTAGTCATCTACGTTTAACACCATGGTTCAATGATAAAGACGGTGCAGTATGCTGTACTCGAGGAGGCACCTTTGCTCCATTCGTAGGTCGCTTGAACAGATCTGGCCTTGGTGGAGTCGACATGTTTCTTATAAAGCTTTTTGTTGCAACATGAGAAGCTAATTTTGCTTTCTTGGCTGTAGAAGTCGCTTTAATGGGCTTCCCTTTCTCCTTCGAATTGGCAGTCCCATTCAGAGCAAAAGATTTTGCCGTGCCTCCAAAAATGCCAAATGTAGACGGGGCACCATCCTGTGAAAAGACTTGTGTTGTTACTTTGTTCACCTGAGAAGCATCAGCTAAAGGCACCTCTGCAGCCCTTGTTGGCGATCTAATATCAGAGGAGACATGTAAGAGGACGCAGTCAGATGAATTAGCATCACTGACCACAGTCGATGGAAGAGCGCTGTGACAGGCTCTTCGAATGTTGTAATGCACGAACCGTTTGGCATGTCGTTGCATCCAGATGTTCACTAGCTTGAATCGTAGACCGGGACCCCTGCTCAGGATTTGCTGATGGGGCAGTGCACTGTGCATCAGATTTAGGCAGGTCAGAACTATGACCGGACTTTAATAGAGGTACTAATTCGGACAGCACCTCTAACAGACATTTTAGCTGTAAATCATGTCGCCCCTGTTGCAGGGTCACTAGATCATTAAGACGAGATTGCCAAAATGAACTTGAGTCTTTACCGGCTTGAACATCGAGTTGGATGAGCTTGGTAGAAGCATCTATTAGATCCAATTTCACCGAAAGATTCAAAATAAGAGCACCTTGGTCTCTTATAGTCTCGTTTAAAGACTCATAAAGCTTTACAAACTGAATCATCGCCTGTGATGATGCAGCGAGAACATTATTATGCAGTTGAATGGCTGCACCCGCAGACAGGTTTATTTTTGAGGTCGGCGTTTTCAGAGAGTCTTTACATGGAGTTGGAATAAATAGGGAATCATTCACAGAAGTTGTGCTTTTTACTGGAGTAGCTGGTGTTGCTGTTGTAGCATTCTTTTTTAGCAGTGCATCAATAGCGTTGTGCCCTTTTATATATCTGTTGACTTCAGGTAAGTGCACATTGCCTTGAGAATGATGAGCTGACCCTAAGTCCTGAGCTCCAGGAAGTTCCAGTCGAGATTTTGGTGATGGCGGCGCTGACATGATGGGGGACAGAAGCACCTGCTTTTTCTGCGATGGGCGTGACTGACTGGCACTGCAATTCAGACAGTCACTAGTCGAAAGCTGCAGCGAAGAAATGTCTTGAGCTTTCTTGTTTTGAGCGGTAGAACGAACAAGCCTATCAGTAGTAGGCAGCACAGAAGAAGCACAGGAATCGCTCGAAGTCGTTGGTTTGAAATCCACGTCGGCCGTTTTTTGCACTTCGAGGGCTTTGCTCAGGCACTACCGGCCCGCGTCAGCAGAATTGACTTTTGAGAAGTTATAGGAGCATTGAGCATGAGTCCAGAGTGACTGACACCTTCTTTATTTATTAGGCACGACACCGAACTGCCTGGAAAGGAGCAAGATTGCTCCGTCGAGTCCTTTCCACTTTCCTGTTGCTCACTTAGAACTCTGGAAACTCCATTGCTCGCAGGACTAGAGTCAAAGTCAGTTGAAGCAAGGCTTCCCATTGAATCGGCGATCTTCTGCAGCGGGAAGGAAGCTCGTTCAGTAGCCTTGATTTGCGCAGTGTGCGATCGAACCAACGGGCTCTCATTTACATTTAATTTTTCCTGTGTAGCTGAGATCGCACATATTATTTCTGCATCTGTCAAATCAAATGGCAAAAACATTTTAAAAGGATGGGAGTGCGTGACTGGAACCACCTTCGATAACTCATGCTCCGCTGACGGCGACATCAGCAACGGGAGTGGCATCGGGACAAGGTCCGCAAGAGAAAGCATGGTAAGTGGTTTTGGCAAGGGCTTGTGAATTGTCGTGCTGAGCCCACTGTGATCCAGACTAATGCCTACAAACACCGCTGTATCAGTGGCATAAACCGCACAGCTTTCGACCAGAGAGGCATCGTCGTGATGTACCTGTGCAGTTGTTTGAACCAATTGAACAGGAGCTGCCGAAGGTTCCGGGAGCACCGGAGGAACTTCCTTCGAGCATGCAGCGGGCTTACCTTGAGACTTCGGGCCAACAGCTGCGTTGTTTGGCAGAGGAGTCCATGGATTAAGCATCCGACGCTGTAGCAATGTCTTATTACGTGTCTGAGGCCCCCCCAACGAAGGGGCCTTCTGTATTGCAGCCATCGACCCTTGAAGATAAAATTGCTGGCCCCCCGGCCCTCGGACGCACTCGGGCGAACTGGGCAAACTGGGACTCAGCCGGGACTCCGCGCCGCGATCCGCGCGGCAAAGCAGTCTTTATGCAAATCCAATAATAGAAGTAGAGAGAGGACTCACAAGTCGCTGCAGCTCCTCACGGTATCACAGACACAGAGTAACTGGGCAAACTGGGACTCAGCCCGGACTCCGCGCCGCGCTCCGTGCGGCAAGGCAGTCTTTATGCAAATCCAATAATAGAAGTAGAGAGAGGACTCACAAGTCGCTGCAGCTCCTCACGGTATCACAGACACAGACTAACTGGGCAAACTGGGACTCAGCCTCTGAAAGGTCGAGCGGGCAGTCAGTCACATGTCAGGTGTGCTTGGCTCAGCTCCTCAGCAAAAGCTCAAAATAAAATTCAAAATTAAGAATAGTCTGCCATTTTGTGCTTCCGCCCACACCAGGCCATTCAGCTAATTCTGCCATTCTGCTAATATTATCACTGATTTAGAGAAGCTTTTGGAAGAGTGGAGCAAAGTGAACATTGGAGCACTCTTTATGATTTTGGGTGACCTTAACTATGCAAGATTCTCCCAAATGGATACTGCTGAGAATTTCGAAAAGGTGATAAATCACAATGATGCAATATTTGTATCAGCAGGGGAGGAATTCATAATTGGATAGGACCCTTAGGATATATTTATTAATACAATTGTATTTGGAGGAATTGGAGTTTGATGGACATCCATATACTTGGTGTGCTAGGAACAGTTGTTCTTTGATTCGTTATATTTTGGTCTCCCATACAATGTGTCAACACATGGGAAAACTGAAAATTATACCCACATCAGCAAGCGATCACGTGGTGAAGAAAGGTACTCTATGCTCGAAAACACATCAGAAAGCAAAGATAGTTGGAGATGCTCATATTAACCCGTCTGGTAATAGAACACAATGGTCTGTGAACAATATTAAGCTATATACGATTGTCTTTGATTCATTCTGTCCTAAGTATGTAACTAAGGTTAAGGTATCAGTTTCTGTGTTTCAGAGTTTGTCATAGAATGCTTAGTATTATATTCAAAAGCCTGAGAAAAGAAGCCGGCTAAATAGCATGTTTGAAAGGAATCCATTTGACATAATTGAAGCATGTAAAGAACGGAAATATGAGAGGGCGATGAGAAAAATAAAGAGGAGGAATGGAAAAAATGGTATAATGGGAGGAACAAACGGCCCAATTGAAGCCAAAATATGTATATGTATAAGGCCTTACGTTTCTGTGATAGCCGTACATTTTGGAATTTTTACACAAGCCATATGAATAATCAAGATACAGTGGGAATAGAATTCAATCTTATATCCGAAAGAGAATGGCCTTAGCTGGCCTTTATTATAAAAATAAAGGAGCAACACCTATGAAAGCTGTGTATGGTAACGAAGGCCTAATCTCACGGATAAATATCGAAGAAGATACTGTAGAAGCAATAATTAAGAAATTGAAGCCTTCAAAGGTGTCAGGTCCCGACAGCATAACACATTTAATCTAAAAATATAGACTTGATATTGGAGCACAATTTTAAAACATCTTTTTGAAAACATTATGTACACAGGATGTATACCTCTTAGTTGGAAGGTATCTTTTTTGATTCCTGTTTTCGAAAAGGATGTGGGAGAGATCCATGAAAACTATCGACTTCTGGCAATGACAGATGCATGTTCAAAAATATTTTCCCAAATTCTATTAGTCGAATTAAAAATATGGATACAAAAATTGAATTTATTGCCCAAGTTCCAAACTAGATTTAGACAAGGGATGGGAACCCAGTCAAAGCTCTGGACATTGATATACCTTATGCGTCAATGTATAAAGATAAAACAAGGCGCTGTATATACCTGCTTTATAGATTACAAGAGCGCCTTTGACACTGTGGATAGAGAGAGACTATGGTCTAAACTGCATGATTGGAACTTGAAACCAGTAGTTTAAAATTTTATCCGAGAACTTTATACGGAGCCAGTGACACAAGTGCGGAAATTAAAACAAATTCTGGCCTTAAGCAAGGCTGCCCATTAGCTCTGACACTATATAATCTTTATGTTGCAGATATAGGACAGTATATGATCGACACACGCAATTTTCATCCAAAAAGTGGTAAAGAAATGATTAGTTGGCTTGCTTATGTGGAGGATACTCTCTTGGTTGACTGCACCCTAATTGCAATACGTGTGTGGTATGAATAGGCTGTGTGGGTATTCAAGTATGAACAATCTGAGCATTAATTATTTTAAAAAAGCTAACACAAAAAAATAAAAAATAAAATTATGATCATTGGCCCAAACAAAAGAGGACAGACGAAATTCAGATGGATTATGGACAATGAAACAATTGAAGTAGTTGACTCAAATATATATTTGGGAGTGTATATCTCTAGTATAAAGTCAATGGACAGACAGAAAGTCACAACAAGGTTTTTAGCAATATTGAATGTGATTAGACATGACATGGGATATTCCGTTGAAGCCTTGGTTATACTATATACAACCTTTATTGTACCGTGTCTAGCTTATAGGCTCGAGATTCTTACAAATAAAGAAAGAATGGGATAAAACAACTAGAAGGTAGGTTATGGAGAAGAGCTCTGTGGTTGCCTAGAAACACTCCAATTGAGGAAATACATTGTGATTTGGGTTTAATATCACTAGGCACACAATCGAAAATAAGACTGTGCATATTCTATCTCTCAATGTTGGATAAGAAGGAAGACAAGGAGCCTCTATTTGAGGACTTTGGTGGCTTACTCACTGGACCCATGGGTAATAATCACTTAAAGGAATGGGATTTGGATGTTAATTAATTTTTTGAGGAGTTTGGGTTCGTAACTATTCTGGATGAACTGATTGGGGTTATGGAAAATGAAATAAAAAAGCTTGCAGCAATAAGGGACCAGAACGCCAACATTTTCTATTTGGGTAAATGTAAAAAAAATATGGCTCATACGTCATGCAAAGTCTGCCTGTGGATATGCCTTGCACTTATCTCATTAAGTTATATGATAAGGTGAGAAGGTTCATAATGTCCTTGAGACTGGCTGTATATCCTACCTTATCCCGCATTGGGGCTTGGTCAGGGATCCTGTACCATTAAGATATTGTAGACTCTTTAACCAAGAGGTTGAAACCTCCAGGCACATACTCACCAGTTGCTTAAGGGTGATAGATATCTACAGAAAAGGCTGTCTAGGTCTATACTATGAAATTGTAAATTTTACTCTTGTCCAAAGATGGTCTTTTATATTTTCAATAAGGTCAATTACATTAAATTGTGCGGTATACCTCATGTGGATAAAAATACAGGAGTTACTACAAAAGCACCTGCTGAGGTGTCTTTATTGACATTATGATTACCAGAAAAGGAAATGATGATACATGAAAACTAATTAAATATCTCGTAGATGTTTTGCCTGTAAAAGTGGTATTAAGACGAATTATGTAATATTGAGATTTAAAGGTATGTTTCAGATAATAACATAATATGAGATAGACTTTATGCTATTGTAATTGTATTTGTATAAATATGTTATGCACATGTTTTATCTATGTGTATGTATGTTTTTATCTCTTTTCTATACGTGCTGTAAGGTTTATTTAACCATAATAACACAATAAAAAAAAATGATTTTGTCCCATTTTCCAAAATAGATGCAGAAGAGGTATACATTTAGGGGGTAATTCATGGATTATTTGCGCCGTAAAAAATGGGATTTGTGCGCCATTCTGCCCGCAAATCCCTTTATAACAAATGGGGATTTGCGGGCAGAATGGCGCACAAATCCCGTTTTTTTCAGCGCAAATAATCCATGAATTACCCCCTTAATGTTCTATCTTGTTTACCTTTATGCCAGGGACACTGTTTATTCCAGTAGCATTATAGTCTTGGTTGAAGTGTGTGTACGCTATTTCTGTACCTTGTTTCACATCTGATCAAATGTGGTATGTTATTGGTATTTATACCATGCAGCACTGCCATGTACAGGTTCTCAGGGTGGACTTTAGTTGTTCAGGTTGAGAGGGAAACTGCAAGGCTGGTATATTCTAGTATTGCTTTCTACAGACTGGAAGTAAACTGAGTTGTGCATGCTTGTGGTTTTGCTAGTTGTTTTGGGATAAGACCATCAAGGCATTTGGGCCCAGGAGTGAGAACTTGTGTGACCATAGTGCTTGTGTGACAGTCTGGTTAGAGAGGTATTCATAATTTGTGTGGAAGTAGCTTAATTGCTTTTTGTGAGTTGCGTTTAGTCACAGGATTTGCATATTTAGTGGGTATGTGTTTTTAAGGCTCAAGTGAGAGATAAGAGAACACACAATATTTCTTTGCAGTATTTCGTAGGTCCCCAGTCACCAGTTGGACTTGGTGGAGTACATGCTGTGGCACTTTCCAAATCTTGCATGTGAATTGGGGCAGGGATATGTGGGCTCCATGGGCAGCCGGGAGGGAAAATCCCATTGTCAATGGTGTTGCATAGTGGTAGTGGGGAAATAAACCAAGACATGAGAACTTTTCCAATTAACATGAATTCATATTTAGGGATTGGGGTGGGTCAATTTTCAATGGAAATGTACTGCTAACAGAAACAACGTTGGTGACATATGCATACTAACCACACATGATGTTAAATCCACACGGTCAACTATAAGGCTTAGGCAACTGTGTCCACATCAAAGTCTGAGGAAGAAAACAGAACACTTCTCTGTCACTGGTCTGTGCTAAATAAAATTCAACAGCTTAACAGAGGACTGTCGCTTAAACTCCTCTAGCCATCATGTCTCACAATTTCGTCTTTTGATCGTTAAGGGACTCTACTTTAAAAACCACTACTCATATGTGCAAATGACTTACACAAATGCCAGGCAAATGTATTTACAGGCATTGCAGGTTGTTATGCTTTCAAAACAAATTTGCGTAGAAAACGTTGATCGCAGTTTAATGGACATTTCCCCACGTTAAATGCGTTAAATGTGCATGCAAGTGGTAAAATTGGCACCTTTTTTCCTGATGGGTGATTCTAAAAGACACAGCTGCATGCACAATTCCCAATGTGGAAGATGTTTTGCCCATGTCCAATCCTTGGGTATGTGGTTTTTCTGCATAGTGAAAGTGAATGGGCTTTGTGATGTGTTTTTTCTGCTGATCTGTCCCTTATACCATGCTTGCCCTGTTACAGGTTATTCACCATAAGAACAACATGGCATAAATGGGGTTGGTTCCGTTCCCACCCTAAAATACAAATCTCGAAATAGAAAAGCTCATGAAAAGCAAAAGCACTTCTCATCTTTTCTTTTCATTTTATACCATTCACAAAGAAATCACAATCAGAAAAATGCATTTCAAGTGATAAGACACATGTTGACTGCTGCTGGAAATGTGAACCTCCCATGCGCCTGGGAGGGGGACTGACCCCAGGCTTCATGGGCCTGGCATTTAGAAATGCAATGGGGGCTGAACTGCAAATGCTTACAATTCAAGCACAGTTGCCTATTTATCTGCAAGTCAACACTCTGAAACATTAGGCTTGCATGCAGAACATGCATGCAGCAAAATGAGAATTTATTGCATTAACATCAGCGTGAAAATGCATGCTGGCAGAAAACTAGATGCACTTGTCGGTTGGAGTGTGAAGAGTAGGTGGATATGTAACCTCCAGCCTGCGCCCCAACTCCAGGTGACCAATTGTAGAAAATCCTGTAGATCAATAAAAATGGGTGTGAAAGTCTACCACCACTTTTACCAACATTTAAACGGAAATGTGGGACCGTCAAATATAGCCCAAACAATGTTAAACCATCCTGAGTTGTAAATTGCAGTTGTTCAATATTAACGCCCTTTTAGGGAAAATGAAGACTACCTGAATGTGCTGGAATGGTGCCTTGCTCTCTCATGTGTGTTGTAATGTCTTTGCATTACTATACAATGGTGCACCTGTAAAATTCCAGAAATTACTTTTTAACCTGAGGGATAGAACCTGACACAAAGCCACGATTTTTGCCACATACTGAACCTTCCTGTGAATTGCATAGGTAAAAATGTACTTGAGGTTCAATGACTAGCATGTGACCCAATATAATCTCCCAGCAAGACATGCTGCAAGCCTCTTTTGGGTTGTCCTTTTCAGAATATTTGTCAGAAAAGTATTGTGATAAACTTGTAAATGCAAATAAAAGCTTATTTTAAATACAATACGTGATCAAGTATATGTGAGAATTTACAATTTGTAATAATACATCACTTTTTGAATTTGTTTGGACAGATTTCATATTCTGATATGGCTTTGGCAATGCTGGATGTGTTAGTCAGTCAGTGAACCAGATACAACTAATTTCGGTTCAGTTCAGCTCTGCCTATTGTTAAGGTGGGGGGTAGGTATGAAATTCCAGGGGTTAGAGTTGCTATATAGAGACACATAGAGCTTATTTATCCTGCATTAGAGAATCAAATTACACTCCCTATAAAAAGCAATCTGTTCATGGACTGTTATTTGATGGGATACCTCCCAGTCACATTGGCATATCTGAAAGGAAATATCCTTAATGAAAATAGATTTAACATTTTTTTTATTTTTTTTATTTACTTGATTTAATCAAATAAATGATTTTTACAAGAAAGAAAATAAAGTAGTCGTAAAGAACGTATGAGTCAAACAGCGACATCAAAAGAAATCAGGAGAAAGCAAAGAAAGAGAAAAAATATGACCGGAGTCCAAATCACTGCTTATCAAGTTCAGGACTAACATTAAGAATCTGTTTCAGGGTTTGGGCTGTAGCAATTGTCCAGGCCGTCTTTTCACCGCTGATTAATCTCTCCCACCAAATTGCTTCCTCCTGAGTGTAAGATGCCGTCAGGTGGGGGCGGACATATTTTTCGCTGATTGACTGGGTTCCCGGGCAGTTCAGTAAAAGATGACGAAGGGTTTCGGGCTCTTCTTCATTTTGCAAAATCGACAACTATTTGAGCTGGATTGGCCTCTGATCGCCCTGATTTTGTTTGTCTCCAAAAGGTTGAGGTGAGCCCTCAAAAAGATGTTTCTTACTGACTTGTTGGGAAATTTTGCTAGGTAGTTCGGAATTGTGTTCAGTTTGATCTGTTGAGGTGGAAGATGGTTGGTGGACTTAAGCTGAGCCGCTCCATCGAGAGTTTTTATCCAGTCTAACTCTTCCAGTTTCCTTTTTATTTTTGTTGGATTCTGTGAAAGCTCCTCTTCTGATTGCGAGATTTCATTCAGCTTATTTTTACACAATGTTTCCCAGATTTTCAGAGCTGGACAATTCCCACCTTCGATTTCCTCCTTAATTATGTCCAGAATGGTGGGTCGGTTTGGGAGTCGGGTTTTCCTGTAGAGCATCATACTGTGGATTTCAATGGTCGCTGCCAGCGAAAGGAGACGCAGCTCTCTTCGAATCAGCAGCATAGATGTACCCTTCGGAAGGCCTAAGACAGTGCGCCAAAAGAGCCCCTCTAACCGAATCCAAAGTTTCTCAGGGATTTGTAGCATGGCCTCCGCCGCATATGACAGTGAGGGCACCACCTTTGCTCGATAGAAACTTAGCATTGGGGCCAGTGATAATCAGCCGTATTTTTTGTCTACTGCTCGTGCTTGTGCAGCTAAGTTCCGAACCTTGTTCAGGAGAGCTTCCTGTGCTGCTTCGTTATTTTTTGTACAGTCAAGCATTACGCTGAGATATTTAAAGCAGTGAACCTTTTCCAGTGCTGTTCCGTTTAGGTACCAGCTCAAGCGTTCTTTGGTCCTTTTTGACTTTTCCAGCACCAAGATCTTGGTTTTCGCTACATTAATTTGTAGGTCGTTGAGCTGTATAAATTCTGCCAGGTTGTTAAGTTGACGTTGGAGGCCGATAGGGGTAAGATCCATTAGGATCATATCGTCGGCATACAGCAGACGAGTAGTTTTTCTGGATCCCATCGTTGGAGGGAAGGAGCGAATTGAGAGTTCCTTGGCCTGAAAGTCGCCCAAGTAGGCTATAAAAAGAGCGGGCGCTAAGGGACAACCCTGCTTCACCCCTCTGCTAGATGGAATTTCCTTTGATAGCAGGCCTGCTTGATTTAGCCTGACTCTTAACCTGGTGTTCTCATGCAGCGCCCGGATCGGTTGTAAAATTTCTTGTGGGCAATTCCACTCGCGAAGTTTCCTCCATAGAGTTGTTCGATTGACCTGGCCAAACGCTTGTGCCAGGTCAATGAAGGCCAGAAAAACGCGAGGTGCCCCCTCAGTGATTTTATTTTTTAATGCGCTCAGAAACAGAATATTTGCTGAGGTCCCGATGTTTTTAGTGAATCCAGTTTTAAAAGGATCCGCACACTCAGCGTTTTGTGTCCAGCGCTGGAATTGCTTTAGGAGGAGGGCCCCAAACACTTTTCCAATTACATCCAGAAGCGCTATGGGGCGGTAGTTTGAAGGGTCCTCTTTGCTGCCTTTCTTGAATATGGGGACCACTATAGAGGTGGTCTAGGACGAAGGAATGGATTTTGAGTTTGCGCATCGCTTGAAAATCGCGCTAATCAGCTCTGACCACTCCTCCGGGTGGGCCTTTAGATTGATGTTTGTGACTCCATCCGGTCCTGGGGCTCTTGAAGATTTAAGCCTACGAATGACCTCTACTTTATCGTCTTTGTTACTTAGATCGATCCATGATGTCTGTGTGAGGTCCGCTTCGGTTTTAGTCAAAGCTGATGGGGACTCAAAAAGATCTTTAAAGAAATTCACCCAGGACTCTTCTCCAATGTTGTTTGCCACACTTTTTACCATTGGAGTTGTAGCGGATCTGAGCAGGGACCAGAATTCACCAGAGTTTTAAAGACTCATTTTCTGCAACATCAGTTTGGCCTCCTGCTGATAGAGCGTATGACGATGGTGCGAGACCCAGGATTTGTAATCAGATTGTGCTTTCCGCAGCTGATCAAGGGTTTCTTGCAAAGAGTTTACTTTGACATAGCGCTTCAGTTTCCTTAGAGCCCGTCGTTTACCTACCTGGGTCTTGCAATATGTGTGGCTTCGAGTATCTGACATTTGTTTTGACCCTGTGGCTTGTGATGTAAATGGGACCAAAAGAGGCTGATAATCGGGGACTGTCGCCACTGCATTAGCTGATTGTGGTTCAGGTTTGCTTAGGTATTGTGCTGTGATGATCGCTAAAGACTTTACCAAGAGTTTCAGACGGTTTCTTTGCTGATTACATTCAATTTGGCATAACATGGGAGATTTTTCTGTGTGAAGAGATTTCCACTTCAAGGAGAGCAGATTATGATCACTCGCACTTGTGGCGATTACCTCAAAAGAAACAGCTTGCTCGGCCAGAGGCTTGGTAACAAAAATGTGGTCAATGTCCGCAGTAGATCCTCCTCTCGACCAGGAAGGCAGACAGTTTAGTCTTGGGAAAAGGTTGCCTGCGTTCACGAGGGCTCTAGATGACATTAAGTCTTTCCACTTTTTGCCTCTAGCTTCTCTGTTACGCGCAAATGTTTGCTGGACGCCTGTCGTTTCCCATGAGCACCGCATATTATTACATTTGCCGCTGACTGGTCCACCAGCATTGTATCAATGGCTTTTTCAACCATGAGGAGAAAGGTTTTATCATCGATGGTTGGTGGGTTCCAATAAACGTTTATGACACCCAGCAACGATGTCCGAGGTCTTTTTTTCGAGTCTGTGTACTGCTCCCATTGGAGTAGTATTCCAAGCAGATGCGTCGATGACAATACAGTTTTCAGGAGGTGTAGCCCACTACCTGAACGGATCGCGGTTAAAAGTCCAGACGTTGGGCGGCCAAGGGCCCCTTTTTGGGCAGGGGCAAAAGCTATGGTGTATCCATCCATAGTCGGTTTGTCCATTATCCATGATTCCTGGATGCAGAGGACGTCAAATTGGCCCAGGTTTGTGTCGCCTTCTTTGGTCAAATGGAGAGAACCCCTGGTATTCCAGGATCCTAAGGCCAGCTTATCATTCCGCGTAGGTCTTGCAGTTTCAGCGTCCAGTAGAGGGCGGGAACATTGCTATTGTTTCCTGCTAATTATTAAGGCCTTTCGGAATCCAGGACCAGAGATGAGCGAGTGGTGCCTTCTTCGTTTTTAGGGGAGGATGTGTGCCGTTCTGGCTCGGAACTTGCAGAATCGTTCGTTCGATAATGTCTAACGGGCCTTTGGGGAACCTAACGGGCCTTTGGGGAACCGGCCAGTACCCAGCGGGTCTTTGTAAATTTGGTTATTCTCTGTCTTTCTTGGTGTCTCGTCTTGCAAAGGTTTAGAAGTGCAAGAGCTCCGGTATTCTCTTTGGCTCTGTACTCCCGGGGCATGTGACCTGGGTTCTTCACTTAAGTTGTCTTTTTGGAGATGGTCCTTTCTTTTTCGTGAAGAGTGCTCTTGTATATCATGCTCCTGATAGGACGAGCCTTTGGGCTCTTTTATGGAAGTAAATTCATAGCACTTGTTTATTGTTGAATGTAGGGCTCCAGTGTTCAATTTAAGAAGATCAAACCCCAATTTTAGAAAGTGTTCTTCAGCGTCTGAGATCATGCATTTTGCTGAAGTAGAGGGAATGTATAGGTATGCAGATGCTTGCTTCCCTTCATGGAACGGTTCAACCAACGCAATGTCCTCAGTTTTTAGACGCCTCAGAGATGGAATACATTTGAAGAGATTTAATACATAACCACGGTTTAGGATGATGTATTTCTTATTGTCAGGAAGTTGTTCTAACTTAAAGGTGCGGGTCTTCATAGATCTGGAGGGCGATTTCCGGAAGCTTGATTTTTCATTGCGTTTTTGGCCCTGCAGATTATCTATTCCTGAGTGGGGGTCTACAGGATCTTGAAGTTGAGTTTTTGCTTTTCTGTTTGAGAGATCTTTGTTTACTTTCCCCATGCTAGTAGTTGCAGATGGCCGTACGGGGGACAGAGACCGCGTATTGACTTTCTCAGGATTAATTTGTTTAGAGACTGATGACGCAATGTATTCCGTGTTTGGTTGGTCCTTAGTTCGTTTTTGGGTGCATGGAGCACTTCTTTCATCTGGGCCCCAGGTGGAGTTTACGGTCAATTTCTTGCAGCGATCTTCTAGAGTTAGAAATTTGGAATCGGTTTCTGCGATAGGGTTTATTGGAAAAGCTGTTATTGCCGTTATCGGATACTGAATAGACACTTAAGTTCATTAGATCCGCGTCAAAGTCTGTGGCAGCATCTTTGTCAAACGGGGCAGAGCAAGGGATTGTTGCCGCATCAATGGGCTTGATCTTAAGTTTCGCCTCGGTTGTCACATTGATTTCCTTAATGGGTGCGGTCCCAGCTTTCTCTTGTGTCGGGAGCCATATACAGGGTCCCCCCTCAGTGTTCGAGGTGGCCGTTGCTTGGAGCATCGGCTGCGAGCTTGGTTTCGAGTTGTTTGATTTCCGCACAGCTGGATTAAAGAAATCTTTATTTGAGATTTGGGGGATCCTTTCTAAGGATACCGTTTTGGTTTGGTCATTCGAGTCAGACTGAATCGTGATCACCTCTTTGTTTATGGAACCGTTTGTACTCTTGCCCACAGGTATAGTTTTCTTTTTTGTCGGTATGGCTGTTTTTACCTGATCTGCTCTTTTCTCCAAGTGGATCTTGTTTTTGCTGGTCGTCCAGACCGAAGGAGTCTGGGAGCTGGTTTCAGTGGTTTCAGGTGGACTGTTGAGTGTGGAGGTATCACCAGTGATGTGCAAAGAGTGGGAAGGTTTACTCACTGGGTCGGTACTTTCTCCGAGTTTTTTGTCTGTCCTGTTGTGCAGGGCGTTTATATACCCCTCGAGGAAGATCAGCCTGCTGTTCATTGAAGCTGCAATTGATGTATGGTCTTTTAGGGTGTCGTTTATGGATTCATATAATTTACAGAACGGGGCAAGAGCAATCGTTACTGTCGACATGATAGACATCAGGTCCGGCTTTTTCTCCGAAGGATCTTTGAGAGTGTTTGTCGGTAGTTCGCTTAGCCGTTGGCCCCTCCGCGGACTGTTCTGGGTGAGAGGTCCCCTGGGTTGATCTAACGAAATAGGGGGTCTAAAACCGGCAGTCTCATCTACCTGGGCTGGCAGATGAGCCCCCGTAGAGCAGTGCACGCTGGGGGCTGGAGCAAGAGATGGGTGTTCGGTGTCTGGCTCTGTGCCTATGTTTAAGGCCCACTCTGCGACCCCACGCCCATTTGGCAGGTGTACCCCAGTGGGGCAGTGCTCACTTGGAACTGGGGCAAGAGGTAGAGCTTTGCTGTCTGGTTTTGTGCCTGTATTTGCGGCCTGTTCATCACCCCCACGCCCATTCTCCAGGTGTATTTGGGGTGCAGTCTCAGTTTCCGACTGAGGGTTAGCAGTGTTCAAGCTAGTTTTTTCAGAAGGTTGCGGGAAGATGGTTTAATTGACGACAGCAGTGGAAGGAGAGGGGACAAGAGGGAGGACTGTTTTTGGGCCCTGAGTCTTATTTCCTGCTGTTTTCAATGGTAGAGCTGTGGGGGTCATCGGACCTCTCTTCACTGTTGGCCTCAGAGTTGAGTTTGGTACAAACTGCTGAGAGTGGTCAGGTGGTCTTTGAGATCCAAAGTGCCACCTGCCGACTGGTGAAGGGGAAGTCCAGGGCGTGATGCCCTTCCCCTGATCCATTGCTGAAACCTCGGCTGCACGTTGTTGATTCTGCGTTCCTGTTTGAGGAGCAGCCTGTTCGAGGACAGCTTTCAGAATTTCTGCGTCTGAGAGTTCATCTGATGTTGTGTCTTTCCGTTTGCGGAATTTGGCGAAGAAGTTTTTTACAGGCGAACTGGCTGCTGTGATTTTTGCTGCGCCCTTTGGGGGAGCCGTTGTAGGACTTTTCGGTCGGTTTGGCGTTTTTAAGCTTAGGGTGTGCAACACTTTCTTTCCGGATTTTTGGCAGAGATGGACACAACGCTTTCTTCGAGCAGGAGCTGTCTTTATTTTGAGCAGACGTTGATTTGTGGAGCTGTAGTTTATTTTTAGTGGTTGAAGATTTGGTGACCCACTCTGAGGGCTCTTTGGGCTGGTTTGGCAAGATGGTATTTCTGTAGGCATAATCGAATCCTCGGTGAAGCTTTGCTGAGCTTCCCAACGCTCATGAAACGCCCCCGCTCCAGATAGAGACGGGCGGGAGTGTAGCGGGATGTAGACTTCTGATTGATTTGGGGTGGGCAAGGGCGACACAGGCAACACATTTGCCAAGGCTACCATGACCCCTTCCCCCCCAGTGAGACGGACTCCCGTGTAGTTCCTTCATCTATGGTGATGAGGACTGCAGAAGCGCCGGCAGCGGGGTAAAGGGAGCAGGGCACTTCATCAACCCGCACCCGATCCTCCTCCCCCCCACCCCCTGCGTTTCTCCCTGTAGCCGCTCCTTACCTGGATCCTCCGGTAGGGCCTCTCCTCCGAGACGCATTCCCGGGTTCTCAACAGGCTGCAGAGTGGTTTTCTTGGGGAGGCGGGGGGACGTGGGTGAAGGCCTTTCATCTGTTTCAGCCCACCTTTTGCCCTCTTCCATATCTGATACGGGCTCGTGAGCCGTGTGTCTGTCCATGTCTGTAATTTTTTTTGAGCTTCTTAACTGCCTGCCTTCCTCCGTATGCAGGCCTGTACGGGGTCTGCGGGTCAGCAGCGGGACTGTCTCCGGCTGCGAGGGGTTCGACTCTCCCCCTCGGGCTTCCATCGTCTCGGCCCGGCACGCAGCTTCGCGGACTGCCGCAGACTGCAATTTACACCGCAATTCGCACCGCGGTCCGCTCCGCGGTCAGTAAGGTACTTCAAGTGTTCAAGTCGGTCCTCCCACAAACAGAAAGTAGTAGTGGCCAGTGAAAGCAGACTCGAGGAGGACTGCCGCATACTGCAATTTACACCAATTTAACATTCCAAACAGGCCTCAGCCACATATTCTGCAAAGATATAATCAATACTGATCACATGATGGACACTTGGTATTTCCATACCAGAACTTCAAATGCAGATCAATGCACTTAGTGTGTCACTACTTGACATTACTTAGATAATAACATGTGCAAAATGCCCAGTTACTGAAAGAACAGACAAAGGGGCTTATCATTCCGCGTAGGTCTTGCAGTTTCAGCGTCCAGTAGAGGGCGGGAACATTGCTATTGTTTCCTGCTAATTATTAAGGCCTTTCGGAATCCAGGACCAGAGATGAGCGAGTGGTGCCTTCTTCGTTTTTAGGGGAGGATGTGTGCCGTTCTGGCTCGGAACTTGCAGAATCGTTCGTTCGATAATGTCTAACGGGCCTTTGGGGAACCTAACGGGCCTTTGGGGAACCGGCCAGTACCCAGCGGGTCTTTGTAAATTTGGTTATTCTCTGTCTTTCTTGGTGTCTCGTCTTGCAAAGGTTTAGAAGTGCAAGAGCTCCGGTATTCTCTTTGGCTCTGTACTCCCGGGGCATGTGACCTGGGTTCTTCACTTAAGTTGTCTTTTTGGAGATGGTCCTTTCTTTTTCGTGAAGAGTGCTCTTGTATATCATGCTCCTGATAGGACGAGCCTTTGGGCTCTTTTATGGAAGTAAATTCATAGCACTTGTTTATTGTTGAATGTAGGGCTCCAGTGTTCAATTTAAGAAGATCAAACCCCAATTTTAGAAAGTGTTCTTCAGCGTCTGAGATCATGCGTTTTGCTGAAGTAGAGGGAATGTATAGGTATGCAGATGCTTGCTTCCCTTCATGGAACGGTTCAACCAACGCAATGTCCTCAGTTTTTAGACGCCTCAGAGATGGAATACATTTGAAGAGATTTAATACATAACCACGGTTTAGGATGATGTATTTCTTATTGTCAGGAAGTTGTTCTAACTTAAAGGTGCGGGTCTTCATAGATCTGGAGGGCGATTTCCGGAAGCTTGATTTTTCATTGCGTTTTTGGCCCTGCAGATTATCTATTCCTGAGTGGGGGTCTACAGGATCTTGAAGTTGAGTTTTTGCTTTTCTGTTTGAGAGATCTTTGTTTACTTTCCCCATGCTAGTAGTTGCAGATGGCCGTACGGGGGACAGAGACCGCGTATTGACTTTCTCAGGATTAATTTGTTTAGAGACTGATGACGCAATGTATTCCGTGTTTGGTTGGTCCTTAGTTCGTTTTTGGGTGCATGGAGCACTTCTTTCATCTGGGCCCCAGGTGGAGTTTACGGTCAATTTCTTGCAGCGATCTTCTAGAGTTAGAAATTTGGAATCGGTTTCTGCGATAGGGTTTATTGGAAAAGCTGTTATTGCCGTTATCGGATACTGAATAGACACTTAAGTTCATTAGATCCGCGTCAAAGTCTGTGGCAGCATCTTTGTCAAACGGGGCAGAGCAAGGGATTGTTGCCGCATCAATGGGCTTGATCTTAAGTTTCGCCTCGGTTGTCACATTGATTTCCTTAATGGGTGCGGTCCCAGCTTTCTCTTGTGTCGGGAGCCATATACAGGGTCCCCCCTCAGTGTTCGAGGTGGCCGTTGCTTGGAGCATCGGCTGCGAGCTTGGTTTCGAGTTGTTTGATTTCCGCACAGCTGGATTAAAGAAATCTTTATTTGAGATTTGGGGGATCCTTTCTAAGGATACCGTTTTGGTTTGGTCATTCGAGTCAGACTGAATCGTGATCACCTCTTTGTTTATGGAACCGTTTGTACTCTTGCCCACAGGTATAGTTTTCTTTTTTGTCGGTATGGCTGTTTTTACCTGATCTGCTCTTTTCTCCAAGTGGATCTTGTTTTTGCTGGTCGTCCAGACCGAAGGAGTCTGGGAGCTGGTTTCAGTGGTTTCAGGTGGACTGTTGAGTGTGGAGGTATCACCAGTGATGTGCAAAGAGTGGGAAGGTTTACTCACTGGGTCGGTACTTTCTCCCAGTTTTTTGTCTGTCCTGTTGTGCAGGGCGTTTATATACCCCTCGAGGAAGATCAGCCTGCTGTTCATTGAAGCTGCAATTGATGTATGGTCTTTTAGGGTGTCGTTTATGGATTCATATAATTTACAGAACGGGGCAAGAGCAATCGTTACTGTCGACATGATAGACATCAGGTCCGGCTTTTTCTCCGAAGGATCTTTGAGAGTGTTTGTCGGTAGTTCGCTTAGCCGTTGGCCCCTCCGCGGACTGTTCTGGGTGAGAGGTCCCCTGGGTTGATCTAACGAAATAGGGGGTCTAAAACCGGCAGTCTCATCTACCTGGGCTGGCAGATGAGCCCCCGTAGAGCAGTGCACGCTGGGGGCTGGAGCAAGAGATGGGTGTTCGGTGTCTGGCTCTGTGCCTATGTTTAAGGCCCACTCTGCGACCCCACGCCCATTTGGCAGGTGTACCCCAGTGGGGCAGTGCTCACTTGGAACTGGGGCAAGAGGTAGAGCTTTGCTGTCTGGTTTTGTGCCTGTATTTGCGGCCTGTTCATCACCCCCACGCCCATTCTCCAGGTGTATTTGGGGTGCAGTCTCAGTTTCCGACTGAGGGTTAGCAGTGTTCAAGCTAGTTTTTTCAGAAGGTTGCGGGAAGATGGTTTAATTGACGACAGCAGTGGAAGGAGAGGGGACAAGAGGGAGGACTGTTTTTGGGCCCTGAGTCTTATTTCCTGCTGTTTTCAATGGTAGAGCTGTGGGGGTCATCGGACCTCTCTTCACTGTTGGCCTCAGAGTTGAGTTTGGTACAAACTGCTGAGAGTGGTCAGGTGGTCTTTGAGATCCAAAGTGCCACCTGCCGACTGGTGAAGGGGAAGTCCAGGGCGTGATGCCCTTCCCCTGATCCATTGCTGAAACCTCGGCTGCACGTTGTTGATTCTGCGTTCCTGTTTGAGGAGCAGCCTGTTCGAGGACAGCTTTCAGAATTTCTGCGTCTGAGAGTTCATCTGATGTTGTGTCTTTCCGTTTGCGGAATTTGGCGAAGAAGTTTTTTACAGGCGAACTGGCTGCTGTGATTTTTGCTGCGCCCTTTGGGGGAGCCGTTGTAGGACTTTTCGGTCGGTTTGGCGTTTTTAAGCTTAGGGTGTGCAACACTTTCTTTCCGGATTTTTGGCAGAGATGGACACAACGCTTTCTTCGAGCAGGAGCTGTCTTTATTTTGAGCAGACGTTGATTTGTGGAGCTGTAGTTTATTTTTAGTGGTTGAAGATTTGGTGACCCACTCTGAGGGCTCTTTGGGCTGGTTTGGCAAGATGGTATTTCTGTAGGCATAATCGAATCCTCGGTGAAGCTTTGCTGAGCTTCCCAACGCTCATGAAACGCCCCCGCTCCAGATAGAGACGGGCGGGAGTGTAGCGGGATGTAGACTTCTGATTGATTTGGGGTGGGCAAGGGCGACACAGGCAACACATTTGCCAAGGCTACCATGACCCCTTCCCCCCCAGTGAGACGGACTCCCGTGTAGTTCCTTCATCTATGGTGATGAGGACTGCAGAAGCGCCGGCAGCGGGGTAAAGGGAGCAGGGCACTTCATCAACCCGCACCCGATCCTCCTCCCCCCCACCCCCTGCGTTTCTCCCTGTAGCCGCTCCTTACCTGGATCCTCCGGTAGGGCCTCTCCTCCGAGACGCATTCCCGGGTTCTCAACAGGCTGCAGAGTGGTTTTCTTGGGGAGGCGGGGGGACGTGGGTGAAGGCCTTTCATCTGTTTCAGCCCACCTTTTGCCCTCTTCCATATCTGATACGGGCTCGTGAGCCGTGTGTCTGTCCATGTCTGTAATTTTTTTTGAGCTTCTTAACTGCCTGCCTTCCTCCGTATGCAGGCCTGTACGGGGTCTGCGGGTCAGCAGCGGGACTGTCTCCGGCTGCGAGGGGTTCGACTCTCCCCCTCGGGCTTCCATCGTCTCGGCCCGGCACGCAGCTTCGCGGACTGCCGCAGACTGCAATTTACACCGCAATTCGCACCGCGGTCCGCTCCGCGGTCAGTAAGGTACTTCAAGTGTTCAAGTCGGTCCTCCCACAAACAGAAAGTAGTAGTGGCCAGTGAAAGCAGACTCGAGGAGGACTGCCGCATACTGCAATTTACACCAATTTAACATTCCAAACAGGCCTCAGCCACATATTCTGCAAAGATATAATCAATACTGATCACATGATGGACACTTGGTATTTCCATACCAGAACTTCAAATGCAGATCAATGCACTTAGTGTGTCACTACTTGACATTACTTAGATAATAACATGTGCAAAATGCCCAGTTACTGAAAGAACAGACAAAGGGGCCTCTGAGAGCTGTTTACATGGCATATGTGCTAGTACAAGCTTTCATATGTCAAGCAATACAACTCATTTAAATTAAAATTAATCTGAACGTGATATGTCTAGGGTTAATACTTTATGAAAATATAAATATTAATAATTCCATCCAAAAAAAATTGCACTAAATAATGTGACAAATCTGTGTATTTGTGAGGTCTTTGAGGAGCGAAAAGTCCTTATTTTATCAATATGTCATGTTGCTACAATGATATATGGAAGAAATATAATTTTGAATTCAAAAGTTTTCAGAACATAGAGCCCCTTACCTCTCTCATGTTTTGAAATATGATCTGCCTATGGAAATTAAAGATGGGACATCTCTGGGAATGTCTGCCTGATAAGCAAGCCAATGGAAATACCTGACCAATAAAATATTGCGATGACATGATGACATGGTGTGGAAAATTCCCTTTGTATAAGTAGAAACGTAGCTGTGTAGTTATGGTTAAGTTGCTGTTTCCATAGGAAGAGCCCTTTTTGGGTGGCTTATAACTTCGCGCCCCTGGACGAATCCTCACCAAACTGTGCAAAAAAAGTATATGGGTCACTCTGAATTTTTTTGCAAAGTTTGGTGAGGTTTGGTCAGGGTGGGCAAAGTTATAGGGGGGGTCCCAAAATGGATTGTTTTCCCATAGACTGAATGGGGAAAAAACGTTGCTCATGCCTACAGCCCAAACCGCTGGACAGATTTTCACCAAATTTGGACCAGGAGCAGTGGCTTGGTCCCGAAAGCGTGCTTTTGCAAATTTGGTGAAAAATCGTCCAGTAGTTTTTTATAAAAATTACCAAAAAGTAGGTCACAAAAAATTAGTGATATCTATGTTTGGTCCTTTAGGATTGTTTAGCGTGTTTTGGGAGCACAGAGTACAGCACCACTGCACAGGATCAATGTATAGCATTTTTTTTTTGAAGTGCAGCGCCACTGCATGGGTTTGGTGCATTGATATAATGTGGTACAGCAAGACATGTGTTATTGAGCATTTTTATGCAGCGCCACTGCAGGGGTTTAATGCAATTGTTTCAAGCTATGTGTTGCCAGTGTAACATGGACATATAAGTGAGGGCAGGTTATTCAGTCAAAAACGATTTTTACATATAAAATGCAAATCATTTTTTTTTCACAGTTAAAAGCACACATTTGTACATTCAAAATGCGCACTATTTTTCACCTGAAATGCCTATGTTGCAAGAGACACATTTTAAAATTAATAAACTAACCTCATTAACAACTAACCTGATCATAACCCACTAATAATAATGTGTTCTTCAGTGCAACATGAATGGAAAATGACAGGCTCTGAAAGTCATTATTTAAATGCACATTCAGTTTTTTTTTTCTTTTTGCTCTGCTGTTCTGTCCACAGTAACTGCAGGAAGCAAAGACCTTGAATAAGCAGGAAATCAGTTTGGTTACAGTTGCAACTGTATAAGCCAAGCCATTGTGTGCAGAGGGTGGTTAGGGCATGATAGAATTTTATTGGTTAGGATCCTTTGGTAGGAGGTAACCAGAGTTTTCTTGTAGAATCTCGCGGAAGGAGCTAGGGAGAGACATCTTGACACAGCTCGAAGAAGGACTGGGTTGATAGCTGGGGATGCCTGATTCCTAAAGCAGATTCAACTTGGTTGCAGAGACTGGGATTTCCAGTCAACAAGTCCCAGTTTAAGTGACAGCAGATGCTTGTCCTTGCTGGGTGAACCCCTCCAGAAGGCGACCAGCCAAAGAAGTTAAATACTGAATAAGCCTGGTAATTATCTCGCTGAGGTGTGGGGGCTGAGTGTGTACGAGAATATTCAGTCAGTGTAGGAAAGGAGATTCCTGTGCTTTACCCACGTGTTTAATGTTGCAAATTGAATTCTTGTCTCCACCACTCTCTTCTCAGTGTATCACAAATAATGCTGTTACTGTGCTATTTCATTTATTTCTGTAAAGAGTGAGATCGTGTTTAAATGCAACTTTTTTAATACACAAAAATATCTGAAAGCAGACGGGTGGTGTGTTTTATATTTACCAATACAGTGCTGATGATGTGGGGAGATGTTTAGACAGTGCAATTGTCATTTCTAAGGTAGCTAAAAACAAGATTTGGCTGCAGCTGTGTGCACAATGTCATTCAGTATGAGCAATTATAACTAACTGTGTGTGTTGTAGTCTGCCGGAGGTCTATGAGTCGGCAGAAAGGGAGGCGCGGGACATAGTTCACTACCGTATATAAGTTAGTGAAAAATACCACATGTAGCTCATTGTTGTAGATAATTCAGTGAGAATTGCCCATGGTGGCACACTAAAAATGAAAATGTGGTGTTCCTGAAATGCAAGCCTGAGGTCTCTCTAGTGATCACAAGAACAATCTAAACAAAAACAAGGGGTTCTGGATATTGGGGCCACAAATAAAACAAAGGAATTATGCTCACCAAAAATACCACCAACCACGCATACCAACCATGCATACCAACCATGCAGGTCTGTGTACTGAAATAATGCATATCCACTGTGTTATTATTATACATAACCCAATCTGAATACAAGGAGTGATTGTTGCTAAATTATTTTTCGGCAGTAAGAAAATACTGCCAGGCCCCAAATCTACACAAAATACCCAACAGTCCGCAGACACACTTCCCTGTTCGCTCCGCGGAGGGTGTCCTGATTGGCCAACCGGCTTGCGTCATGTCTGCGGACATGCAATGTGTTTGCTGATTGGATGGTGAAGAGCGTGAAGCGCGTCAGATTTTCGGTAACGCCCGCCATCTTGGATTTGCGGACTACTATTTAGTAGAGTGTATTGGTGTGTAAAACAGTTTGGGGAGGGTGGGGGAGTAAGAGCTGGGTTAAATGTTGTATTTATTTAGGTGGTAGACCCCCTTGTTGTGTTTGCTTTGTCCACGGACAACGCGGATGTCCTGAAATGTTCTAAATAAATTAAATGGGGGTGTCGGGGGACACTACGCCTGTACGTATGTTTCATAGGCAAGTTGAAACTGTTCTAAGAACACACACAGTGTCCTGAAATGTTTGAAAATAAACGAAATGGGTGTGTCCTGAGGACGGTAAGCCTGTCCGATTTGTTTGCAGACAAGTTGAATCTTTTCTAAGAACACATCATGTGTCCTGGGATGTTCGTCAATTAACAAAATGGGGGTGTCCTGAGGATGGTATGCCTGTCCGTACTGTTCGCAAGTAAGTTGAAATTGTTCTAAGAACACATAAAGTGTCCTGGGGTGTTTGTAAATAAACGAAATGGGGGTGTTCTGAGGACACTACCCCTGTACGTATTGTTTGCAAGCAAGCTGAAGCTGTTCTAAGAACACTTGCGGTGTCCTGAAATGTTGGAAAATAAACGAAATGGGTGTGTCCTGAGGACAGTAAGCCTGTCCGTTTTGTTCAAAGGCAAGTTGAATCTGTTCTAAGAACACATCATGTGTCCTGGGATGTTTGTCAATAAACAAAATGGGGGTGTCCTGAGGACGGTGGATGTTCGTCAATGAACAAAATGATGGTGTCCTGAGGACGGTATGCCTGTCCGTACTGTTCGCAAGCGAGTTGAAATTGTTCTAAGAACACATGAAGTGTCCTAGGATGTTTGTAAATAAACGAAATGGGGGTGTTTTGAGGACACTACACCTGTACGTATTGTTCGCAAGCAAGCTGAAACTGTTCTAAGAACACACGCGGTATCCTGAAATGTTCGAAAATAAAGGAAATGGGTGTGTCCTAAGGATGGTATGCCTGTCCGTTTTGTTCGCAGGCAAGTTGAAACTGTTCTAATAACACATGCAGTGTCCTGAAATGTTTGTAAATGGACAAAATGGGGGTGTCCTGAGGACGTATTGTTCGCTGGCAAGATGAAAGTATTCTAAGAACACATCATGTGTCCTGGGATGTTCGTAAATAAACAAAATGGGGGTGTCTTGAGGACGCTATGCATGTCTGTACTGTTCGTAGGCAAGTTGAAACTGTTCTAAGAACACTCATCATGTCCGCCAACATTAAAAGTGCCCATATGGCATAGTTAAAATGTTTGATTCTATGGGTGTGATATGCTGTGGTGGTTGTGGCCAGGGCATAGAGTCTTGGGAGCATGGCCATATGGCCATGCACCCAAGACTCTATGCCCTGACCACAACCACTGCATCATATCACACCCATAGTGGCTTTTAACTTTGGGATCCAAAAACAAATTTATAAGCAACAAAGTTATAAGCCACTATGGGTGTGATATGCTGTGGTGGTTGTGGGCAGGGCCTATAGTCTTGGGTGCATGGACAAGACCAAATTTCTAAGCACCAAAGTTATAAGTCACTATAGGTGTGCTTTGCTGTGATGGTTGTACTTATTATAATATACTTACTGTTTGGTTTAATAACTGGAGTACATGTATTTCTTGTTCATTTCTGTGATAAAAGAAAAGATCATGTTAGTATTGGTATTTTGTAACGACTTATAACATTGAATAATCAACCTTTTTTTTTTACCCTCATATTTAGTAGATTACAAACCAGTGCACTGTGCAATTTGCTCAGTTTCTGTGTTTGTTGCTAAAATCATTGGGTCTGTGGGAGAAAACAAAAATCCATGTTGTATTAAAAAAACAACTTTTTTTGTTATGCTACAGTCTGTTTGTTTGTTTTCAGTGTTCACTTGTTGTTTCTGGCTAATGCTCTATATATTGGCTTGTTGCAGATGTTTGGAGCAGTTAGATACCTGTTGACATATTCTAACAGTCTATTTTTTTGTTATAATGAAGTGGTATTGATTTATCTGTTTGGATATTGTAAAAGTTTGGGGCAGTTAGATACCAGTTGGCATATTCTAACTGTCTATTTTTTGTTATAATGTAGTGGTTTTGATTTATCTTTTTGGTTATTGAAAATCTTGGGGTAGTTAGATACCTGTTGGCGTATTCTAACTGTTTATTGTTTGATATAATTTAGTGGTATTCATTCATCAGTTTAGTTGTTGTAGAATCTTGGGGCAGTTAGATACCTGTCTATTTTTTGTTATAATGAAGTGGTATTGATGTATCTGTTTGGATATTGTAAAATGTTGGGGCAGTTGGATACCAGTTGGCATATTCTAACTGTCTATTTTTTGATATAATTTAGTGGTATTCATTTATCTGTTTAGTTGTTGTAGAATCTTGGGGCAGTTAGATACCTGTTGGCAAATTCTAACTGTTTATAGTTTGTTTTATAATTAAGTGGTATTGATTTATCTCTTTGGTTATTGTAAAATCTTGGGGCAGTTAGATACCAGTTGGCGTATTATAACTATCTATTTCTAGATAGTAGTATTAATTTATCTGTTTAGTTGTTGTAGAATCTTGGGGCAGTTATATAGCTGTTGACATATTGTAACAGTTTATAGTTTTTAATAGAAGTTTAGTTAATGTTTAAGTACAGTTTAGTTAATAGATTTTGGTTTTAAGAAGATTAAATAAGTGTTTGTAAGATTTGCAGGTAATCTCTGCTTTAGAGTAAAGGTACTATCATTACATTCGAACCATCCATATTTTTTTTATATATGCAGTATAGTGACCTGCATTTGTTGTGGCTCCTGTGTGGTAGATTATACCTATTGTTGTGAAGGTTTTCTTACCAAGTGATACTTGACCATGTGTGAATCCAGTCAGCTTGCAGTTGTTTTTGGTACCAACTGCATTGTAACGTAGAAGCATTAGTATTACGTATTTACTATGTGTTTGTATTAGTAAGGTGGAGCGATTATCCGAATTGCAGGTAGTACATAATCTACCATGGTTTGCATTTTGTACAAGTTGCTGAAATGGATCGGATTCACAATTAGGTATTGATACATACACAAAGCGCTCATTGGGGATTTGTTCTTGTATCACATTGTTGCAGAGAGTGCATGTATGTTTCCACATGTATGAAATCTGGAATATTTCATTTATATGTATGGTTTTGTTTTCCAGTATTTGTAGAAAGTACTTTAGAAATTCTTGTGGATCTTCCTGTGAGTTTATAGTGAATTTCACCATTCCAGCACAGTAGTCCAATTGTTGTTTTATTCCATAAACACTATATGTGTTGTCAGGATTGTTTGTTGCATTTCTATGAAGTACTAACATTTGCAAACACAATTGGTCTGTACTGTGTAAGAAAATGTTGTCAATAATTGGTGGTAATAGAATAGAATATTCATTGCTACATTTGCATAGCAACTTACACCAATTACAGTTGAAAGTTTAAATGGACCAGGTAGTTCCGTATCTGAGTGCTTTTTTTTGAGTTTGTGTTCCTTTTTTAAGTATTAGTTTTTTTTAATTGTCTTTGGAGGATATGCAGTTACATCCTGTTGCATTTCTATTTGATTTAGTTTTCTTTTAGAACATTTTACTTTTTGTGGAACAGGATATGTTTTTAGATGGGGGGTGTATAGGTGAACAAAGTGTATTGTTTTATAAAATGCAAGGAATATGAGCGTTTATTTGCATCAAAGTTGATTAGACATAGACCGTCAAGTGTACGTAAGCGTGATAGTGCTACATAGCTCATGCCTTCTTTAAAGACTGTTACCAATTTCTATCAATACTTTGTTTAGGGTAAGACCTTGTGATTTATGAATGGCGACTGCGTATGCTAGAGTTAGAGAAAATTGTTCTCTGCGTACATACATGTCTTTGAAGAGAAGAAATCGAGCTGTTGCGCATCCTATCCTTTTCACTTCTGAAAGTTTGTCAAAGAGAATATTGACAAACTGAATGTTGTCACGTGTGTATGTTTGAAAGCCAACAACTGCACCAGTGCTCCATTAACTAGTCCTTGATCCACGTTAAGGTTACGTTTAAGCATTACTCTGCAATTTAAGGATAATTTTTATATTTTTTTTCAATCCAGCTGTGTTGGAGATTGAATTTTCTAAACTATTTAGTCTCGTTGTGGCTTGTTCACAATTGGGTAGTGTTATACCATATATGTCTAGTTTGTCTGTGGCACTAATTTCAATTATTGGTTGCATTTCTTTTTTTAACATTGTTTCATTGAATTTGAAACAGCTTGCAAGAGTTGGCATTAAGGCCATACAATTGACATTTTTGTGGGCTAATTGTTCCATAACATCCGTAGCACATGCATTATCGCCATAAAGTGCATGAATGTGCCGGGTTTTCAATATTGCTTGTGCTTCTTGAGATAATATACCAACTCTAATACTTTTTAAGATGTTAGCATAAGTGAGATCTGCAGATTGCCACATGTTTTCTGTTAATTCTCTGTATTGGAAATGTTGCCAAAGGTTGACATTTCCAATGCTGCCAACAGTTTTACGGCAGAGTTTGTGTCCTAAGGTTTTAAAAATAGGCTCAACTTTCACTGGTGTCAATTGAAGAAGATCTCTGAAAACAATAACGTGTTTTCCTCCAAAGAGCTCTTCGTAGTTTGTTTTGAGTACTTCTTGTAATCTGAGATGAATCAAAGCCAACATTAGGTTGGAGACCATGCTCACTTCATCTATTAGTAGCATTTTCATTTGTTTTAATACTCTGTGTAGTTCCATTGCAGCTTCTGTAGAAAGTTTGTAATAGTCTAATTTGTTTTGGTGTTCTATGTTGTAGGCAGCTAAACCTGTGGGGGCAGTGACAACAGCTGACAGTTTGTTATTTATCAATTGTTGAAGGAATTTACTGATGATTTTGATTTAGCATGTTTTGCCAGAACCAGCTTCACCACTGACGTACAGTAGTATAGGTTTGTAATTTTGGCAGGTGCATTCTTTATTTTCATGTTCTATATCATATGCAATTTCTTTTGTTACTTCTTCAAAAATGCTGCGTTGCTCATTGTTTAGTTTTGATTGTAGTATAGTTAAGTCTTCTTTATCTTCATACTGACACCTGGTATTTTCTACTTCCGTCATAGCTAATTCTGCCTCATTTGTTACTAGTGGCTCTCCCAGTGGTTCTAGGCTTCCTGTTACAGAAGGTTGACTACTGTCAGGAGTGTCCTTATCTAGTTGGGCCTGGAGTTCTTCTTTGTGTTGCTGTTCATTGTGCAACATTGTTTTGTACTGTGTAAAGCTTACATCAGTTATAGTGCTTTCATTTATTTTGAAACCATCTTCATATGAGTCATCGTTATCTAGTATTTCTTCTTCTTTTCTCCATGGTTTAAAGAGTTGTAGCAGGGACATGTAATATACTTCTTTATGTTGAGGAGTCTTTAATGACAATTTCATTCATTAAATTTGGTTTGGTGAGTTTTGCTAAGCTGCCTTCACAGTTTGTCACTCTGTATTTACATTTTTTTATCAGGTTTTATATTATTTTTGTATGTGTAGTTTTGGGCTGTGTTGTATAGACACATGGTTTCCAAAGTGGTACTCCTGTTTGGGTAGTATGTGTTCAATAAATTGTTTTTTAAAATGTCTTGGCTGTTGGGATCATGTTTGGCTATTGTTTCTATATCTTTGCATGATTTTTGAACTCTTTTTCTAGATTTAGCTGGACCAAGACTTAGCCATTCTATATTTTCAGATTTACCATACTGTGCATTACCAGTTAAACGATCAGCTGCTTCATAGGATCCACATTCACTATGGGACAGAATTTTTATGCCCAAGCTGTATAATTTTTGAGACACTGTTTTATCTGATGACAGGTCATTCCAGAGGTCTTGCAGCTCTGTCTTTTCTGCTTTGGTTAAGTATGCTGTGACATATCGTGCAACTGCAGTACAATTGTCTTCAATGTACTTCACATCTATGTTTGCATTTCATAAGTGGGCAATGATTGCATTGTAATAATTGATATATTTTTCTTCTTCTTTTCTTTTTATGTAATATGTATTTTTAGGCGACTAACTGAAGACATGAGGTTGTTCACTTGACCTGTTTTTGTAACTGGTCGAGGGAAACCAAATCAGCATTTGTTGTAGTATTTCCCTTTGTTTTTGTATTTGCGACAACAATATTTGCCACATTTGTGTCTTTGAAATTGTAAAATTTGTGCATGAAGATCACTATTTTTGGATTCCGATGGAATTTCACAAGTGACATATTTTTCAATAAACTATAAAACAGTGGCATCACTGTCTTTACCAAATTTAGGAGAATCTTTAATTCATAAATTAATTTGGATATGTGTTGCTCCTCTGGCTTGGTATTCTTTTCTCCAAAAGAAGTGTTGCACTTCTCCAAGGGGAGGAACAGTTTTATTACAAATAAAATGTAGCATAGCAATGAAGCGATGGTGAAAATATCTTGAATCATTAACAGGATCCAGAGAACAAAGTTCTCCAGGTGTTAGTATATCTATGTTTGTTTTGTTTTTGTTTGATATGCGTAGGAAATCATGTAAATCTTGGAACCATAACGTCCCTTTAATAAAGTTTTTTTACTGAAGTTCATAGGTTTTTAGTAGCACAACTTAACCATAACGTCCCTTTAACAAAGTTGTTTTACTGAATATATATATATATATATATATATATATATATATATATATATATATATATATATATATATATATATATATTACAAGGTCTGCAGTAGCTACCTTGTAGCCATGGTTGAGTTGCTCAGCCCACAGGAAGCACAGTTTTTGGGCAGCTTATAACTTTGGCCCCGTTTGACGAATTTGCACAAAACGTCACAAAGCAAGCATACAATGACCTCCGAATTATTTCGCAAACTTTTGTGTGATTTCATCACAGGGGAAACGTTATAAGGGAGGTAGCAAACTTTTGAAATCAGGATAGACATTAATGCAAACACATTTTGCTCACGACTACTACAGAGCAAAATGCTGGACAGATTTGCACCAAATGTGTGCAAGGAGCAGCTGCCTGGTCTCAAAAGAGCGCTTTTGAACATTTGGTGTTAATCCGTACAATAGATTTTTTTTAAAAACTGGCCAAAAAGTAGGTACAGAAAACCTGGTGATATATCCGTCCGGTTCGAAGACTGACTTCCTGGTTCTGTGTCTGCGGAGGCCTCTGAGTGTTATGATCGTTGACATCATAAGAATCCACTGATAGGGCAATTAAAAATGTGAAGTGTGTTAAAACATTTCAGTTAGATTTCATGAACCACATTCATTGTTTGCAGACAGTAACAAACCAAAAGGGTGGGCCAAGTTTTCTATCATACAACGTACATCTCTGTGACGTCGAAACCAGTACTCTTTAGTACCACGCATATTTTCTAATAGATTTGTAATATTTGATTGTAAAACCTCCTCTTTTTTTGCACTTTTTGTAATAATTGTGTAGCTGTCATATTTTGAAAGTGTGATCCTGATTTTAATATGTGTGCAACTCCGTAACATAAAGTTGTTAGTTCACTTTCAAAGAGTAGGAGTTATATGTATTCCACATTTTGTCTAAATCTGGGATCTTCAGAATACATCCGTAATGAGCGGTATTCTGATGCTGATATTTGAATAGGTCTATCATCATACCTTCCTCCTTTGCCACTAGGAAAGAGTAGAGGAAAAGCACGTATTTCTATACTTTTTTCCTATATGCGTATTGGTGATCCTTTTGTTTGACGCATTTGTTACGTTTCCAGTGCATCTTCTATGGTGTCATTAGAGTGCAATGGATGAATTGTATAATGGTCTAAAGTGTTTGATATTGTAGCAGGATCTAGGAGCTCAAATTTACCAGCTTCTTGTGTCTCTTTAATTATTTCAGTTGTATCCTTCAAGTTTTCTTCAATATTAATTTCTTTGTAATATTCATTAATCTCTTTAAGATATTGCAAGGCTTCTCTAACTTTATGTAAATCTACCAGCTGTTGCCAAATTATTTTGCCTTTTGTAGGTACTCCATTTACCAAGATAATTAAAGATTATTTCATTGGACGTTGCACTCCTAGAGTGTGCACATTTTCTTTTAGTTCTAATGGTAAATACACTACTTTTCCACAAATACCTTTCACTAATTCAGAGGGAGGTAATTTTGCAGTTTTTGGTTGAAGGTGTATTATTGCTTGAAATGTGTGCACTGTTTGAATTATGATGCTCTCATATAAATTAAGTTGTTGAAGGGGTTTCGGTAGTGGGTATAAATTCAAATTATTTGTGATAGCACGTGAAGGAGTTTGGTTGTTGTCAAGTTGTGTAGTGCAGTAACTACAAAGTATTGCGGGGTCAGTTATTTCGTATTTCTTTTCTGCTATAAGGTAGAGAGTTAATTCAAACCATTTAGAATCTTCATTGTCTTCTATTTTGTATAATAGGTCTACAGTTTTTGTGTTACTTTTATAAAAGGTTCTGCGGCAACATACACACACATGGTTTGGTACTTCAGCTGATGCACTTTTAAATTTTAGTATTTCTTTTTTGTATGTGTGTAGTAAAAGGTTACCATGTGTAGAATTGTTACTAATTTGGTTTACAGCTATTTCATTCTGTAAGTGGGTTTCACTTCCAAAATATTTTTCTGGATATAGTCGATTTCTTCTAGTAGGTCTTTTGCTGTACCATGTAGAAGAAAGTTATTTAAATTGGCTAGTGCTAAAGCAGGACTTTTAGCATAGTACAGTTTATAAACTAGATTTCTTATAGTTGAATGATGTGTTGATATCCTTTTGATATCATGGAAGGTGGTTTTGCAAGTAGGTCCTGTAATGCAGGCCAATGAATGTCCTTGTAGTCCTGTGTACTTGCGCACTGGACAGGTATCCATATTTTGCAGTAGTTTAATTTTGATTTTGTCTTTGTCTTTCACATATTGATTGAGGAATTGGCGTAAAGACTTGAAAGATTTTTTGGGAATGTTACACATTGACGTGCATGGCCATTTGTATACTAGACGTTGTTATTCAGTTGAATGGAGAGGTAATTCTAAGTTTTCTGGGGATATTTTTGTAAGCAGTATTTCTTGTTCCATTATGGTATTATTAACTTTTTCATAACCTCTTCCACTGCTATGTATGACAATTTTATTTGTTTGCTTTTGTTTGTATGCTTCTTCTTTGAAATATGGTTCTGTGCTTGTAGTGTGACTCCACTCACCTCCACAGATATTTAAGAAGTTATTTCTGTTGACATTTCGTTTAATGAGAAGTCTTTTTTGTAATTTAGTCATTAGTTTTGTTAGTGGTTTCATTTTGTTTAACACTAAAATAAATAACTTTCTTTTGAGAAGGATTGCACTGTCTATCAAAGCTTCTAAGATTAATTTCCTATGATAGGTTTTAAGCGTTGTGCCTGATTTCTCTCCTGTTTTTGTAAGATTTTGAAGGACTCAGTGACAGAACATTTTTGCTAAAATACTTTTTTTTGTATGCTTACTTGGCACTATATCAAGATTTATAGGAGCAGTTTTATCTGTAGTGGTAGCTGAATTTTTGTTAATTGTTTTCTGGTTCGTTTTACATTTTGATAGAGAAGGTAAAGTTTCTGTACTTGAAGCTTGTTTTGTTTCGCTAAATGACTGTATTAGCTGTTTTGTTTGAACTTTTTTTACAAATTCTGCTAGAGATGGATGCTTATTTTGGACACTTTTATTTTCATTTGCTCTACGTCTGCGTTGCTTTCTACGGACTTGATTTTTGGTAGGCATTCTTTAGGGTCTGTTGAAAAAAATAAAGAAGGTATGGGTTGTGGTGTTCTGCAATGTATGTGTGCTGTGTGCATGAGTGTCTGAGTATGATGATAAAGATGTATGTGATGGTGTTTGATTGTGCATTGGGCAACTACAACTAGTTGGGATGGGTATTCTGAATTTATGTGCTACTAAACTGGGGTTCAGATAACAGTAGAAAGTAAGCTAGTGGTGTGGAGAAGTAAAAATAATAAATCTAATGGTATACAATTAAACAGTTTTTTGTTCTATGATATGAACATTCTAGGGGCTGAGTTGGGTCATTTGTGCGCCGAAAAATAGGAATTTGTGCGCCATTCTGCCTGTAAATCTCTGTTTAAGAAATTAGGATTTGTGGACAGAATGGGGCACAATCTCTATTTTTAGGTGCAGAAATAGCATGAATTAACCTTACAGTGTGTTTGAGTAATAATACAAATATTATGGTGGTATTTAACTTACTTGTTTTCTGGAATGAGCAGGTTTTTTCTTAGTTGTTCTTTGTACCTCAAATTCGGCTGCTTCTTTTCAGGAGAGTGGTCTTCACTGCAATTGTAAAGGAAACAAATTAGTAATTTTGTTTGTATATAGCACTGATTTTAATTTAGACATTGATTTTTATTTTTTTGTACAAGTATTGTTGTTTGATATTTGAACATACTGTGTGCAGGCAATTCTGTTTGAGTATGTTAACTCTTTATATTGTACTTTAAATATGTTAGTTCAACATACTGTGTGCATGCAATTCTGTTTGAGTATGTTAACTCTTTATATTGTACTTTAAATATGTTAGTTCAATATGCTTTGCAAATGTGTGTGTAACAAGAAATTAAATAGCAGATAGGTTTGGAAGTGACAGTTGATTATAGGAGATGGAAAAAATGACAGTAAGTTCATTTTATAGGTTATACAAGCTAAAAGTCAGTTAATCTGTTTATATGAATTATAAGAATTGTACATGTACTATACAGAACATATGCATACCTGTAGTTTGTGTTCATGCATATGGATATGCATGCAGCTGCAAGTAGAAATCTTGGAGACTTGTACAGTATTTCTTGTAGAAGGTTCTTTCCAATGACATGACACTTGTACTCAGAGAGATTAACAGTACATTTGAAGTGCTGATCTATGATGATGCAGTTAGATGTAGAGGTCTTGGATGTGATTGGTGGATGGTCATGTGATTGCTTAGCTATATCCAATGAGGGAATGGCACAGAAAGTGAAATGGAAATGGTAGAAGGGACTGTCCATGTTACGATATGTCCGCGGACATGGAGGTGGTCCGCGGATATCGCGTGTTACATCTGGGGATTTTGGTGTGGGGAGGCATACAAATGAGAATGAGCAGAGCAAGGGATTGGTCAGTAAAGTTTAGTGGGTGTGTTGTGCCAGAGAGAGTTTTTCAGATACTCTTTTTGCTGAGAGAAGAACAAATAGCTATGGTTGTGTGTTTCAGAAAACAGATTGTTTGGATTAGGGAGACTCGTGGATACATTGGTTGAAGGTGCATGCAGAAAGCTGTGAAGTATTTGTAGATCTTGGATTCCCACATGTGGAAGTGCACTGGCATGGAGTACGTGGAATTAAGTGGTTGTACTTGCTACCTCCCTGTGCTACTTTGGAGACAGAGCAACATCCAGACATAATTGTAATTCATTGTGGAGGGAACAGTTTAGGACATGTGTCTGGAATTTCTTTGCAATTTGCAATGAAAGAAGGACTTGGGAAGGTCATGGACATGTTTCCAAATTCTCAAGTAATTTTTTCACGGATTGCGCAGAGACAAATGTGGCTTCGTTCTTCTTCATTTGGTCCACAAATGGAGAAAGCAAGGTGCAATGTCAATAAGGTTGTTTGTGCCTTTCTAAGAGATTTTGGCATGTCCTCTTTTCACAATGAAAATATTATGTTTCGTAGCACATACATTTTTCGCAGAGATGGAGTCCATCTTACTTATGGTGGCAATCAGATTTTTCTGAGAAATGTACAAAATGCATTGCAACCTTTTTTGGAATTACAGCATCCATTTTGTTGTAGGTCTTGAGCATTTCAAATTTTTCAAACACAAACAAACACCACCAAAAGGCTCTTTTCAGAGCCACCATTTCCTCCAAGACAACACTGCAATGGTTATGATAGGGCAGCACCCCAAAATGTTAGATGTTCGCGGACTGTGCGCAGACTTCTAAAAAATACACAGGGCCCGGCTTCATTTATTTTCACTTCTATTTTTAAACTGTGAAAGGCGGCTCTGAAAAGAGCCTTTTTTTGTTTTGATTTTTGTTGTTTTATATATTTTTAGATTTTTTATACACGACACACTAGGAGAGGAGGGAAAAGGAGGGTAAGGGGGGACACCAACCACATGGATATGAAAGGGCGGGTGGAGAGAGGAAGATTTAGAGTGGGTCTTACTTGGGTAGTGAGCATATCTTCTCGTGCTCTGAGACCAGAGTCTCAAAAGCACTTCAAAGTCTCTCCCCCCTGCAGAGTACTGCATTGCAGTACATACACACAACTGTGACCCTCGAAAGGTAAGGGTCATCAGTATTGCGTATGGCCTGTGAGGCAGTTTGAGGAATACGCTGTCCCACAGGAGTGTTCCTTGTGGTGACAGGATCGGAAACGGAGGATGTAGTAGAGGAAGTCAACCTACTACGCTCCTCGCAAGGTACAACCTTGCAAATGGCCCCAGTGTGGAATGACTTTAGGTGTCGCTTCATGGTAGTTGTAAGCTGTATGAACCAGGCCTCCCGAGACTGAGTACCATTTTGCACTCGTTGCAGGTGACTCGGTTTGCACGCGCCTTAGGTACATTACCATCAATTGCCATTTGTGATGTCATCTTTGATGTCCTGGGTGTTAGTCTTAGCAGTGCACAGTGGTGGCGTGAGTTGTTTAACTTACCATAACTGGCGAATTTCAGGGGTTTTTCGGTTTTACTTGGAACCATAACGTCCCTTTAATAAAGTTTTTTTACTGAATTTCATAGGTTTTTTGTAGCACAACTTAACCATAACGTCCCTTTAACAAAGTTGTTTTACTGAATATATATATATATATATATATATATATATATATATATATATATATATATATATATATATATTACAAGGTCTGCAGTAGCTACCTTGTAGCCATGGTTGAGTTGCTCAGCCCACAGGAAGCACAGTTTTTGGGCAGCTCATAACTTTGGCCCCGTTTGACGAATTTGCACAAAACGTCACAAAGCAAGCATACAATGACCTCCGAATTATTTTGCAAACTTTTGTGTGATTTCATCACAGGGGAAACGTTATAAGGGAGGTAGCAAACTTTTGAAATCAGGATAGACATTAATGCAAACACATTTTGCTCACGACTACTACAGAGCAAAATGCTGGACAGATTTGCACCAAATGTGTGCAAGGAGCAGCTGCCTGGTCTCAAAAGAGTGCTTTTGAACATTTGGTGTTAATCCGTACAATAGATTTTTTTTAAAAACTGGCCAAAAAGTAGGTACAGAAAACCTGGTGATATCTCCGTCCGGTTCGAAGACTGACTTCCTGGTTCTGTGTCTGCGGAGGCCTCTGAGTGTTATGATCGTTGACATCATAAGAATGCACTGATAGGGCAATTAAAAATGTGAAGTGTGTTAAAACATTTCAGTTAGATTTCATGAACCACATTCATTGTTTGCAGACAGTAACAAACCAAGTGGGTGGGCCAAGTTTTCTATCATACAACGTACATCTCTGTGACGTCGAAACCAGTACTCTTTAGTACCACGCATATTTTCTAATAGATTTGTAATATTTGATTGTAAAACCTCCTCTTTTTTTGCACTTTTTGTAATAATTGTGTAGCTGTCATATTTTGAAAGTGTGATCCTGATTTTAATATGTGTGCAACTCCGTAACATAAAGTTGTTAGTTCACTTTCAAAGAGTAGGAGTTATATGTATTCCACATTTTGTCTAAATCTGGGATCTTCAGAATACATCCGTAATGAGCGGTATTCTGATGCTGATATTTGAATAGGTCTATCATCATACCTTCCTCCTTTGCCACTAGGAAAGAGTAGAGGAAAAGCACGTACTTCTATACTTTTTTCCTATATGCGTATTGGTGATCCTTTTGTTTGACGCATTTGTTACGTTTCCAGTGCATCTTCTATGGTGTCATTAGAGTGCAATGGATGAATTGTATAATGGTCTAAAGTGTTTGATATTGTAGCAGGATCTAGGAGCTCAAATTTACCAGCTTCTTGTGTCTCTTTAATTATTTCAGTTGTATCCTTCAAGTTTTCTTCAATATTAATTTCTTTGTAATATTCATTAATCTCTTTAAGATATTGCAAGGCTTCTCTAACTTTATGTAAATCTACCAGCTGTTGCCAAATGATTTTGCCTTTTGTAGGTACTCCATTTACCAAGATAATTAAAGATTGTTGCATTGGACGTTGCACTCCTAGAGTGTGCATATTTTCTTTTAGTTCTAATGGTAAATACACTACTTTTCCACAAATACCTTTCACTAATTCAGAGGGAGGTAATTTTGCAGTTTTTCGTTGAAGGTGTATTATTGCTTGAAATGTGTGCACTGTTTGAATTATGATGCTCTCATATAAATTAAGTTGTTGAAGGGGTTTCGGTAGTGGGTATAAATTCAAATTATTTGTGATAGCACGTGAAGGAGTTTGGTTGTTGTCAAGTTGTGTAGTGCAGTAACTACAAAGTATTACGGGGTCAGTTATTTCGTATTTCTTTTCTGCTATAAGGTAGAGAGTTAATTCAAACCATTTAGAATCTTCATTGTCTTCTATTTTGTATGATAGGTCTACAGTTTTTGTGTTACTTTTATAAAAGGTTCTGCGGCAACATACACACACATGGTTTGGTACTTCAGCTGATGCACTTTTAAATTTTAGTATTTCTTTTTTGTATGTGTGTAGTAAAAGGTTACCATGTGTAGAATTGTTACTAATTTGGTTTACAGCTATTTCATTCTGTAAGTGGGTTTCACTTCCAAAATATTTTTCTGGATATAGTCGATTTCTTCTAGTAGGTCTTTTGCTGTACCATGTAGAAGAAAGTTATTTAAATTGGCTAGTGCTAAAGCAGGACTTTTAGCATAGTACAGTTTATAAACTAGATTTCTTATAGCTGAATGATGTGTTGATATCCTTTTGATATCATGGAAGGTGGTTTTGCAAGTAGGTCCTGTAATGCAGGCCAATGAATGTCCTTGTAGTCCTGTGTACTTGCGCACTGGACAGGTATCCATATTTTGCAGTAGTTTAATTTTGATTTTGTCTTTGTCTTTCACATATTGATTGAGGAATTGGCGTAAAGACTTGAAAGATTTTTTGGGAATGTTACACATTGACGTGCATGGCCATTTGTATACTAGACGTTGTTATTCAGTTGAATGGAGAGGTAATTCTAAGTTTTCTGGGGATTTTTCTGTAAGCAGTATTTCTTGTTCCATTATGGTATTATTAACTTTTTCATAACCTCTTCCACTGCTATGTATGACAATTTTATTTGTTTGCTTTTGTTTGTATGCTTCTTCTTTGAAATATGGTTCTGTGCTTGTAGTGTGACTCCACTCACCTCCACAGATATTTAAGAAGTTATTTCTGTTGACATTTCGTTTAATGAGAAGTCTTTTTTGTAATTTAGTCATTAGTTTTGTTAGTGGTTTCATTTTGTTTAACACTAAAATAAATAACTTTCTTTTGAGAAGGATTGCACTGTCTATCAAAGCTTCTAAGATTAATTTCCTATGATAGGTTTTAAGGGTTGTGCCTGATTTCTCTCCTGTTTTTGTAAGATTTTGAAGGACTCAGTGATAGAACATTTTTGCTAAAATACTTTTTTTTGTATGCTTACTTGGCACTATATCAAGATTTATAGGAGCAGTTTTATCTGTAGTGGTAGCTGAATTTTTGTTAATTGTTTTCTGGTTCGTTTCACATTTTGATAGAGAAGGTAAAGTTTCTGTACTTGAAGCTTGTTTTGTTTCGCTAAATGACTGTATTAGCTGTTTTGTTTGAACTTTTTTTACAAATTCTGCTAGAGATGGATGCTTATTTTGGACACTTTTATTTTCATTTGCTCTATGTACAAAATGCATTGCAACCTTTTTTGGAATTACAGCATCCATTTTGTTGTAGGTCTTGAGCATTTCAAATTTTTCAAACACAAACAAACACCACCAAAAGGCTCTTTTCAGAGCCACCATTTCCTCCCAGACAACACTGCAATGGTTATGATAGGGCAGCACCCCAAAATGTTAGATGTTCGCGGACTGTGCGCGGACTTCTAAAAAATACACAGGGCCCGGCTTCATTTATTTTCACTTCTATTTTTAAACTGTGAAAGGCGGCTCTGAAAAGAGCCTTTTTTTGTTTTGATTTTTGTTGTTTTATATATTTTTAGATTTTTTATACATGACACACTAGGAGAGGAGGGAAAAGGAGGGTAAGGGGGGACACCAACCACTTGGATATGAAAGGGCGGGTGGAGAGAGGAAGATTTAGAGTGGGTCTTACTTGGGTAGTGAGCATATCTTCTCATGCTCTGAGACCAGAGTCTCAAAAGCACTTCAAAGTCTCTCCCCCCTGCAGAGTACTGCATTGCAGTACATACACACAACTGTGACCCTCGAAAGGTAAGGGTCATCAGTATTGCGTATGGCCTGTGAGGCAGTTTGAGGAATACGCTGTCCCACAGGAGTGTTCCTTGTGGTGACAGGATCGGAAACGGAGGATGTAGTAGAGGAAGTCAACCTACTACGCTCCTCGCAAGGTACAACCTTGCAAATGGCCCCAGTGTGGAATGACTTTAGGTGTCGCTTCATGGTAGTTGTAAGCTGTATGAACCAGGCCTCCCGAGACTGAGTATCATTTTGCACTCGTTGCAGGTGACTCGGTTTGCACGCGCCTTAGGTACATTACCATCAATTGCCATTTGTGATGTCATCTTTGATGTCCTGGGTGTTAGTCTTAGCAGTGCACAGTGGTGGCGTGAGTTGTTTAACTTACCATAACTGGCGAATTTCAGGGGTTTTTCGGTTTTACTTGGAACCATAACGTCCCTTTAATAAAGTTTTTTTACTGAATTTCATAGGTTTTTAGTAGCACAACTTAACCATAACGACCCTTTAACAAAGTTGTTTTACTGAATATATATATATATATATATATATTACAAGGTCTGCAGTACCTACCTTGTAGCCATGGTTGAGTTGCTCAGCCCACAGGAAGCACAGTTTTTGGGCAGCTTATAACTTTGGCCCCGTTTGACGAATTTGCACAAAACGTCACAAAGCAAGCACACAATGACCTCCGAATTATTTCGCAAACTTTTGTGTGATTTCATCACAGGGGAAACGTTGTAAGGGAGGTAGCAAACTTTTGAAATCAGGATAGACATTAATGCAAACACATTTTGCTCACGACTACTACAGAGCAAAATGCTGGACAGATTTGCACCAAATGTGTGCAAGGAGCAGCTGCCTGGTCTCAAAAGAGTGCTTTTGAACATTTGGTGTTAATCCGTACAATAGATTTTTTTTAAAAACTGGCCAAAAAGTAGGTACAGAAAACCTGGTGATATGTCCGTCCGGTTTGAAGACTGACTTCCTGGTTCTGTGTCTTCGGAGGCCTCTGAGTGTTATGATCGTTGACATCATAAGAATCCACTGATAGGGCAATTAAAAATGTGAAGTGTGTTAAAACATTTCAGTTAGATTTCATGAACCACATTCATTGTTTGCAGACAGTCTGGCACAAAATACATTTGGGGTTATTGTGTTGTGGACAGAGTGTCTGAGGAGAGAGAAGAAAGGGAAAGATTGAAGTGTTTTGTGGGTTAATATGGCTGTGGAATTGTTGTCAAATGTGCAGTAATTTGTACTGTCCACGGGCAATACAGACATCAACTCGAGTCCGTGGACATCTATTGAACGTCATGGTGTTATGTGATATTTATTTAGTATTGGACATTTGTATGGCACCTAAACACAAGATTTTCCAGGCACCGCAAGACAAAATGGGGGGGGGGCATGGGAACCATAAAGGAAGATACAAAAACGCTTATGTTGACTGTGTGACAATCCTACCGTGCAACTTCATGACAAATGTAAGTACAGGGGGAGGAGGTAGAGGGGGTAGAGGAAGAAGTGTAGGAGTGGGGTACACCAAGGTAGGTGGTGGACAAGTGCTGGGCGAGCCAAGGCAGCAAGTGTCTGGGGAAGAGGAGAGAAGGGAGGATGAGTGTGGTGGACAGGGAGGGCCAGGTTGGGCTGTTCCAGGATATGGAGACTGAGGGAAAGTGCTGGTAAGGGATGATGCAGGACTGGTAGGGGGTGGTCTGACCCCAGAATTACTCTGAAGGGATCAGGCCCCAGTTGCAGCAGCAGAAAGAGAGTTAGCACGGAAGGGTGAGAAGGAATGAAGAGGAAAAAAGAAAAGTCTTGAGAAGTTTCGGGAACTTAAGAAGATCCAGTTTAAGTCTGAAGGGGCGGGGAAGCAGTTCCAGAGGTAGGAACCAGCAGAGGAAAGGGATCTACCTCCCACTCTCTGCTTGGAGAAATGGTTGAACTGCAGAGAGTTGGAGCCAGAGGACAGAATGAATCTGGCCGGGAGGTATTTAGGGAGTGAGAGTTGGATGTAGAGAGGTCCCAAGCCCCAGTCCCCCTTGTGGATAATGCAAAGGATCTTGAATTTGTGGAAACCCTGAGCCAGTGGAGAGTATTTAGGGCTGGAGATATGTGGTCTGTGGGCTTGAAGCCAAGGTATGTCTTGCAGACCTATTCTGAATTAGTTTATTTATTTATGTTTGCATTTATTGCAGCACACAACACCATAGCATATCTAGACGTTAGTTACATTGATGAGAGGATGGGGGTGAGGAGAGGTACAAGGGTGGGAGGTATGGAAGGGGAACAGAGAAAGACGGGGGTCGAGTTTGGGTGCTGCTTGGGGTGGACTGTAGGATTTGCAGGTTCTTTGATTCAGGATAAGCATCAAGTCTGAGAAGGTGCTGTAGTAGGCGGACAGCTAAGTCTTTAGAATTTTGCAAAAGGACCAGTAGGCAGGTTCCTTTCTGAGGACCGGTGGGAGATTGTTTTATAGTTTGGTGGCCATGACCTGCAAGCTCCCCCCGCAAAAGGCGACCTGAGTTGAACGGGGTGAAGGGAGTAAAGAGGCAGATTGAGGAAAAGACTGTTGCAGTAGTCCAGCCTAGAGAAAACCAGGGTTCTGGAGAACAGTGAAGAAAGGTAGAATGCCCCTGAGAAGGTGCAGCTGAAAGTTGGACTTCTTGGCAAGGTCTGTGATGTGTGGAGAGAAAGAGAGAGAGGAGTCAGAGATGATCCCAGGTTTTTTGCCTCACAGGTGGGTGAGGGTATGGGAACCAAAGGTGTCTGGCCAGAGAGTGGTGGGTGGAAACAAGGAGCCGGCATCCCAATGAGAAGGATCTCCATCTTACTGGCATTACGGCAGAGATCATTTGCAGAGCACCTTGACTGAATAGCAGTCAGGCAGTCTGGAATGAGGGAGGAGGTGGAGGAGGTAGAGGATTGTAGCTTGAAAGAGAGCTGTGTGTTGTCTGCCTTATTTCAATAACACTGGAAATGAGGGGAATAGGTGAAGATCAGGTGGGCCAATGGGGCCAGGCAGATGTTTAAGAGCCATGGTGATATGATAGAGCCCTGAGGGACACCACAGGTGGAGAGTGAGGTGGAGGAGAGAAAAGTTCCCATTTGCACTTGGATGGCCTGTTAGAAAAAAATTAGGTAAGCCACACTTGTGCCCTGTCTGTGATGCCTAGGGTAACATGGAGACGGTTTATGAGGATGGAGTGTTTGTGTCAAAGGCAGAAGAAAGATCAATGAGGATCAGAACAGAGGGAGTGTTTGAGTCAAGATTAGAGAGTAGGTCTTCACAGGTGTTCAGGAGAGACATTTCCGTGCTCTGGATGCCTTGAAACCAGACTGGTGGACATGGAGGCAGCCAGCCACTTCAGTGTGCAGGGTCAGTTGGGGGATAACCGGCTTCTACATGAGCTTGCCCAAACAGGGGTCATAGAAATAGGGTGATAGTTAGGCAGGCAAGAAAGTTCAGCAGCCAGCTTTTTAGGAGAGGATGCACACCAGAGTGCTAAAGGAGTTGTGGGAAGGAGTCAGTGGCAAATGAGTGGTTGCAGAGGTCAAGGCTGGGTTGAGAGAGTTGATGTTGATGGTTCTGGAGGAGCAGGGGATATCGAGATATCATCTGGTCCAATGGGAGAGAAGGAGGAGAATATGCGTCAGCAAGGGAGGCACGTGAACAGGGGTTTGGGGGGGCGGATGACAAATAGCACATGATATCTAGAGTTTTGGAGGAGAAGTGGGCGGCCATAGTAGAGCAGAGGGCCTGGAGGGCGGAGGAGAGGAGGATACTGCGGTAGGATTGGAAAGTTCCTTGCCGATTATAAAGAGTTCAGCCATGTTATTGGTGGCTCCAGAGATGTAGGCTTGGACATGGGTCCTCTTCTTGGAGCAGATGGTGAGATGATATGCCTTTGCCATAGGAGGCAGGCCAGTTTGTTAGAGGATGAGCTAGATGTCAGTCACTTCTGCTCTGCAGCTTGTCACTTGCAATTCAAAGCTGCCAAGTCAGAGTCATACCAAGAGTTGTATTTGAAGCAGGCTTCATCCAGATCCTCATGATTTGGGCAAGGATGTCCACGGTGTTAGAGATAGAGAGTTGGAGGTTAGCTAGAACAGAGTCAGAAGGAGAGTCATATGAAGGGGGCAGAGGAGGGAGGAAGGAAGAGGAAAATGCAGTGACTGACACACACTTCAGTAGTCAAATAACATAGAAGGAGACTGGCAGTGCAGGAGAAGGCATCATAAGGAGACAGGGGAAGTCAAGGTGGAAAGAGAGGAGGGAGTGGTCAAACCAGGTTAGAGGGGTAGTAAGAGGGTTGTAGAGAGCGATGTCTGTTGAGATGAGAGCACGCAAGGTGTATCCAGCAGAGTGGGGAGGGACAGAGGGGAGGATAGTGAAGGAAGAAGTGTCACAGAGGTTGCAAAAGAGAACATTAGCCACATCTGGAGAGTCGAGATGGAATTAAAGTCCCCAAATAATATAATTTAGGAGGAAGAGGCAAGAAGAGCGGAGGACATGTCTGCCCATTATGAGTGGAAAGGGGGTTAGTCTGGGTGACTGGTAGATGGTAGTGAGAGTTAGTGAGAAGGTAGGAGAGACAGAAAGCCTGCAGACTAGGCTTTCAAAGGATGAGTAGGTTTGAGTGGGGATGATGGTGGCAGGAACCCACTCAGGGAAGACCAGAGTCATTCCACCGCCAAGCCGGGAAGGCCAGGGATTGTTTGTTTGTTTGTTCATTCATTTGTATTGGGCTCCAGACCCGGGGATATCAGGGTGCACAGGTTACAAGGATATTCGAAGCTTGGTTACACCGTAAATTAGCATATATACATATATACATAGCATTATATCCTATACCTTACATATTTACAAAATGGACAGACAGAAGTACATTACAGGTATATACACGTGTTGAGCAGGGGAGAATAGGTAACAACAGATAATTTACACATTATATGTTAAGGAAAGATACATAGAGTAAAACCTTTTAAGTGTCAATGGAGTTGGGATGTTCGATTAGTGGTCGGTCGATTTAAGCCATTTAATGCAATTAGATCCTGATCATGCACTCCAACCATCACCACGTGGTGCTTCATAGAGTATTCCTAGGGTTGTGTGCCCCCTAAAATACTCCCCTCAGGGGACGAGTTTGTTGGAGGCACCCATACTTCATACTGAGATGCCTGCAGAATGTGCCAAAGCTGCTGGCTAGCATACCATTCCTACCCACCACAACCCTCCCTACCTCCAGATGCACAATTAATGCTGGCAGTTCCTCTAAGATTGCAATCAAGTGTTAAAATATAGCTGCATGTAGTGGGCAGGATTGGACAGGATCTTGTAGCCATCAGCTAGAGGAGTGCCAACAGCAGTGACGGAACTGGCCTTGAACCACATCTCGGTGAGAGCAAGGACCTCAAGGTCTTCCGGGAGGCAACAGATGTCAGAGGAGTGTTTGATGGTAGCGGAAGAATTGAGGGTAGCTAAGTGAAGCTGGTTGCTTCTTTAAAGGTTTTGCGAGGGGGACACAGGGATTGGGTGCCATCATTGGGGGAGTCAAGGGAGGATGAGGGAAGGAGGTGTGGCAGGAGAGGGGGAAAGTTGAAGAGAGATAAAATACACCTGACAAAATGTAGGAAGTTGGACTGAGATCCCTCGGACATGATCGTGCCATTGTGATAGACATTAATGTTGCATTTGGATGATGCGAAGGGAGCCAAGAACACAGCATCTGGTGCCACCAGTCATAGTTGAGGAGGAGAAAGGGGAGAGGACATAAACCATATGGGGAGTCCATAAATCAGAAGAGGGAACAACAAGGAGAATGTTAGGGATAGTCTGTCTGGAGGAAGCATTGATGTAGGTGTCTGCAATGGCAGACCAGGGATGGAGCTCAGGAGTGCATTTTTAAGTTTCCTCCATCCACGAGGATATGTGATGTAGAAGTAATTAGGAAAGATAGGAGAGAAGGAGAGCACCATGGGGGCAGATACAAAGGGAGGGGGAATAGCAGGCAAGTGGGTCAGAACACTATGCAATGATAGAATATCACTGGGTGGTCAAGCAGACAAAATTCATGGGCATGTTGGAAATGCCCAGAATTACAGTTATTAACAGTTATGTTACAACAATACTTACTTTAGATTCTAGTTATGCAATACAACTACTGAATGTGGCCGACATTTACATGATATGATAAGGCATTTGTAACACGCCTATACACACGTTTTTCAAGGCACAATGAGGCAAGAAAGGGGGAACAGAGGGAGGACAGAGACAACGATCTTACTAGGCCAAGTGACATTGGGATTGCGCAAGTGCAGGGGAGGGGAAAAGTTCCAGGGGAAAAGGGAGGGGACAGTGCTGTACATGAGATAAAAACAGTAACAGGAATTGTGGCTAGCAGGTGGCGGGTGCAAAGGTAAGTGCAAGTGAAGACAGCAGGTGTCTAAAAGAGCAGGTAGGGGGACTGTAGGGTTATAGATACATACCCAATGGCAAGGGTTGATTGCAAGCAGTGCGGGTGTGCAACTGGGTAGACAGGGACTTGAGCCCGAAATCAGAGGGTAGCCAGGTGACCAGTGCAGTATCAGAGATGAAATCAGCAGCGGAGAGGAAGAGAGAAGGCAGAAGCAAAGAAGAAGGACTTGAGGTGCTTCCGGAACCACAGATGTTTCTTCTCAAGTTTCAGAGAGGCGGGAGGCTGTTCCAGAGGGAGGCCCCAGCCGAAGAAAGAGATCTACCAACAACTTGTTGCTTGGAGAAGCGACTGAACCTGATAGAGTTGGAGTTGGAGGAGTGAAGAGCTCGAGTAGGAAGGTATTTACGAAGAAAGAGTTGGAGGTATTGAGGACCAAGGCCCCAGAAGGCCTTGTGGACAATGCAGAGGGTCTTGAACTTAATCCTTGCAGCTACCGGGAGCCAATGCAGAGATTTCAGTGCTGGAGAGATACGATCCCTGGACGTGAGGCCAAGGACAAGTCTTGCAGTCCTGTTCTGGATGAGTTGCAGAGGGCAGAGAGTAGAATCAGGCTGATTTAGGGAGAGGATGTTGCAGTAACCCAGCATAGAGAGAACCAGAGCTCTAGAGACAGTGAGCTTCTGGGCAAAGGAGAAGAAAGGAAGAATACCTCTGAGGAGGTACAGTTGGTAGTTTGACTTCTTAGCGACATCAGAGATGTGAGGAGAAAAGGAGAGTGGGGAGTCGAAGATGACCACGAGGTTCTTAGCCGCACATGTATTAGTAATAACCATACATATGTTTGTGGCTATGGAAGTGGCTAGATAGTTCATGTCATGGCCGAAGCATATTGTTGTGGCCCTAGCCAGTGCCACAGCAATATGTTTACTTTGAATAATATGGCTGTGGCCCTTATCACAACAATAAGTTTACTTTGGGTTTAATGTGTGGGGGAACACTGGCTATGACTGGAACAGTATGTTTAGTTTGAACAATATGGATGTGGACATTGTGAAAACAATATGTTTACTTTGGGTTGAATGTGTGGAACAATGTGACTATTGGTTATGGTCACCATAGTATGTTTACTTACTTTGAATGGTTGCCACTTTGGGTTGGGCTACTAGAAGAATGCGGATACTGGTTAAGGACAGAACAAAATGTTTACTTTCATTTGAATGGTAGCAACAATATGGCTACTGGCCACGGCTAAAATAGTGTACTTAGACATGGTAACAAGGATATGTCTGTGTTTTTTTGTCTCTTTAGAAAATATAATATAGTTAGTTGTAGAACATAGTACAGAAGATATACATACTTAAGGTTTTACACATACATTTAATTGTGTTACCCCTCACTAGTAGTACATTGAATGTACTATGTTTCTACAACATGCGTGTGTTATACACTGTGGTTGTATTAACATGTTGTAATCATTGGGTTATGGGGAAAAATCCAAGGTGGATTGAATAAACCAATTTCCAATATTTACTGCAAATTAAATGTACATTTTGTTTAACTTTGTTTCCTTTCAGCCTGCTACATTTATGAAAGGGAGACACATTTTGTATGTGTAGAAAATAGAGCAGTTGTAGTATGGGTGTTCTGAGTATTTAAATAGTTGATGGTGTGTTTTAAGGGTAATTTAATTAAGGAATAGTTGCTTCATGATTTTGCTTATGTTTTAAGTAGTTAGACACCCATTGAAGTATTCTAACTTTATGGTGAACTATATGGTAATGTAAACGTAGTATATTGATAATATGGGTTATTACATAATTACAAAGGTGATGGTGTGTTTTCAGGGTATTGTAACTAAGGAATATTTGTTTTGTGTGTTGGTTTGTGTTTATGTAGATAGATACCCATAGGTGTATTCTAACTGCATATCATTGTAAATGGCAATTTTAAGTGAAATTTACTGACTAAATTTGGGTTTAAGGAATATTAAGAAGGCATTTGTTAGATTTGCTGGTAACCTATGTGTTTGAGAAACAGAGGTGTTGTTACAGTCAAACCATCCACGTTTTTTCACTTATGCAGTATAGTTGCCTGAAGTGGTTGTGGCGCCAGTGTGATATATTATGCCTACTTGTGTACCGCCTGATTTGTTGGCCGATCCATCCAGAATCAGCTTTATTGTATAATAAAGAAGCGTACATCGAGGCCTGAAATGGCTGCTGCGATGCGGAATGAAACCGAGGCTAGTCTTGGTTTCTAGGGAACAGCTTGCCTTATCTGCAAACCCCTGCCTCCTACAGGCAGAAGCCGGCCTTGTGGAAGAAGGCCTGAGAAAAAAATGCTTCCTGTTTTCCGCCTGTTCTCTGATGGACGCCGAACCAAACTATCAAGGTACTCATTCGGTCTGACCCCACCTTGTTATATTCTCACCGTTCAGGTCACCTTCCTGCTTCAGTTACACACCCATGAGCTTTCCATGCTATCACGTACTATACCTCTGAAATTACGAGCTCCCCTTCACTGTCTTCGATGGCCCATCTGACGTCATCTATCAGTATTGCTTATTTGTTGAATGCGCCTGTAATAGATACCGCCACCATCAGTCACCGTAGCACAGCCAACCTGTTACCCTTTCTGAGATCTATTGTTGTCATACTGCCCACTGCAGTGTCCTCTGATTCAGCCTTTTGCTGACAGTTTGCCTATTGTTTATTCCTACTGTGTGCCCATTGCACTGCCTATTGAATAAGCCTACTGCTCACTTTGTGCCCATTGCATTGCCTATTGAATCAGCCTACTGCTCACGTTGTGCCCATTTCATTGCCTATTGAATCAGCCTACTGTTCACTTTGTTCCCATTACATTGCCTATTGAATCAGCCTACTGCTCACTTTGTGCCCATTGCATTGCCTATTGAATCAGCCTACTGCTCACTGTGTGCCCACTGCACTGCCTATTGAATCAGCCTACTGTTCACTTTGTGCCCATTGCTCTGCCTATTGAATCAGCCTACTGCTGACATCCTGACCATGGGCTTGACTCCCGATTCAAACTATTGTTGATATATTTTCCTACAGTGACATCTACCCTAACCTCCTAACCATCCCAGCAGGTGTATTTGTCATACCACCAGGTCCTCTTTCCACAGAGCTACACTGGCCTTGGCCTCATTCCTTCCCTTAGTTCAGACAGTCACTTACTCTCTACCTCCCCTTCTGCCCACTCTCACCACAGACCATCCATCACATTTCCCCCAATCATAGCAACTAGTGACCCACTCAGCCCTCTCGAATGGCTACTGAGCTTCACTACACCACCAACACCACTCATCCCCCTCTCAGTCCACACCAGAAACCAGAGACTAAACTCTCGATTCCCAAAACACAAAAGTACATCTAAGCTTAAAAACCTCCAACATGACACTAGAAAAGGCACAGCTTGTCATATCTCCTGGAACCCTATGGCCACACCTAACAACATCACCCCACCAGCCTCTAACATCAAAGGAGCCCTCATCAATGCTCGATCCCTCATCATCCATGCCTCAGAGATTGCAGATCTTATCATCGCAAATTGCCTAGATTTCCTGGCTGTTACAGAAACTTGGCTACACCATGCAGCAGGTCCAGCAATATCCCTAGCCCTACCAGAAGGATATACCATTATCAGAGCCGACAGAACGTCAGGCAAAGGTGGTGGAGTGGCTTTCATTGCCAAAACCCACCTTACCCTCAGAGCTATTCCCACCTCCAGCTTCCCCTCAGCCAAGCTCCTATCAGTGAAACTCACTCTCTCTCCCACCCAAACTATATTCTTGCACCTTGTCTATCTGCCCCCCTGCCCCTCTCCCTCCTTTTAAACCTCCTCTCCACTCACACCAAACTTGGATCGCAAACTATCCTCCTCGGAGATCTGAATCTTGGCCTCCATGACCCTAATGATCATCTTGCCTTATCAGTGGACAACACAATCTCCAACTTGGGATTTACACACAAAATCACACCACCTACCCATTTCAAAGGCAGAACGTTGGACTGGGTGTCAGGCCTTAACTGCAATGTCTCTGTTACACAAAATGAACCCGTAGCTTGGTCAGATTATCACCTCATCCTATTCTCCATCCCTGGACCATCTCCCTCTAAAGCGACATTAGCACCCCCTCACTCCCTAGAAACTGTCGCAACATCACCATAGACAGCATCCAACCCCTCATTAGTGACATCCTTAACGGGACTAAATTCAACAAGCTCAACCCTACTAACTTGGTAGACCTTTACAACAATACTCTTAAGTCGGCATTAGATTTGGCTGCCCCTTTGAAACTCAGGAATGCCAAAACTTTGGCCCACCTCAATAAATGTTTCACCCCTGAATTAACAAGCCTCAGAAACATTAAAAGATCTGCTGAATCCACCTGGCGCAAATCACCTACCTTCAACAATAAAACTGTATTTACATCAGCCTCCACTAGTTACAAAGCAGCTATTGTTTCTGCTAAAAAAGAAACTTACAATTCCAGAATCCATAATGCCAAATCCAGTACTAAGAAACTTTTCAGTATCTTTAAAGAGCTTGAATCCCCTGCACCACCTACACAAGACTGCATCAAAAACACAGAATGGTGTACAAAGATCCAGAAAGCCCTCGCAGATAAAATCACTCTACTCCAAAATAAGATCAAAGCCAAAAAGGCAAGCCTTACTACTGATTCTCACTCTGCCCCTGATCCAGCAAAAAACCCACATCCCTGCACTCCCTTCTCCTTCTCTCAAGTGACTCCAAAGGACGTTGAAGACATCATAAAGAGTCTAAAACCATCCCATTGCCAAGGAGATATTTGCCCAGCCACCATAATTAAAGAGGGAGCTAACAACCTAGCCCCTTGCATCACCTTCCTGATAAACTCCTCATTCTCATCCAATCAGGTACCCAACAACCTCAAGGATGCGTGGGTTATGCCATTACTAAAAAAAAAAAAAAACTCAACCCTAATGTCACCACTAACTATAGGCCCAACACTACCATCCCGTTTCTTTTGAAAATCATGGACCGGGTGGCCTATCTGCAAATCCAGAAGCACCTAGAGGAAAATGAACTTCTCAGACTCAGACAATCTAGTTTCAGACCCAAACATGGAACTGAGACAGCCCACCTACATCTAAAGATCCAAATAGATGAGGCGAAGGTTAAAGGTAAGATAGCCGTCCTCCTACTTCTAGACCTATCTGCGGCCTTCAACCTCGTTGATCACCAAATTCTTACCAAGCACCTTAAAACAGCAGCAGCATTCTCCATCAATGCTTCCAACTAGATTAAATCCTTTTTATCAAACCGGACTACAAGAGTCTTCTCCTCTTGGGCCTCAGCTGATCCCACACCAATACTTTGTGGCGTCCCTCAGGGATCCTGCGTGTCACCCACATTGTACAATATATTTACGAAGCTATTCTTCGACCACCTGGACAACCTGGGTGTCATCTACACCAACTATGCAGATGACACCCACGTCCTCATCCCCCTCACTGGCTGTTATGACCACAACTCCAAATTGCTAAACAACACCTATAGTGAAATCCAAGCATGGATGGCCACCAACAGTCTATGCCTCAATGACGATAAGAGTGAGTTAATGATCGTGGGCACTCAGGCATGCCTGACAAACTCGACACCAGATACACTTCTTTTGTCATTGACAGTAACATAATCAACGTCTCCAAAGAGATAAAAACATTGGAGGTCTACCACGACTCAACTCTTTCTCTTAGAAAACAGGTCAGCAGCATGGCATCCTCCACGGCCTACACTAACAAACTGATCTACAGTTGTAAATCGTATCTATCCACAAGCAGCTGTCTAACACTAGCTAGAGCACTCGCTTTATTTAAACTGGACTATTGCATTACACTATTCTTTGGTTCCTCTGAGCAAAATCTAAAATGGCTCCAGGTACTCCAAAATAACTTACTGAGAGCTGCACTCAGTCTCCCCAGATCCTGTCATATATCCACTCATAGACACAACACCAACTGGCTGTCCATCCATGACAGAATCACACTGCACACCTTGGCCATCAGGCACAAATGTCTCACAAACTCAGCCCCGAAATATCTGGCAGACAAAATCTGTATAAACAAACCCACACGTACCACCAGATCTTCTCTCTCCCTTAGCCTGATGGTATCAAGGTTCAATCTTAAAACTGCCGGAGGAGCTAGCTTCCCTGTCCAAGCTGCCAAACGTTGGAACTCGATCCCCATCCCACTTAGACAGGAACCTTCCCTCCTAACCTTTAAAGCCAGCATAAAAAATTGGCTGAGCAACATGCCTCATCACTAAGATACCGACAACTTGTCCGCTCATTGAATAGTTATGTTATCGCTCTTCTGTAAGTCACCGCTCTTCTGTTATCTGCGATTTTTATCTGACCCACCTGTAACTAGGGTTCCTTTTATTGTCTTCACACCGACTGTAATTTGTCTGCCTTCTTATGTATTTAACCTCTAAGCTTTCAAGTGTCCAGTTACCTCAAGGTTTGGTGCGCAATATACATTTTAAACAAATACAAAAATACAAATACAGTTGTGAAGGTTTTCTTGCAAAGAGATACATGGGCGTGTGTGAAGTTTGTGAGTTTACAATTATCTTAAGTGCCAACTGCATTGCTTCTTAAAAGCATTAATATTACATATTGGGCATGTGAATCTATTTGTATTTGGGACAGATTGTATGAATTGTAAAATTAGCAAAATATGCCACAATTTGCTTTTTGGAGAAGGTGTTGAAATGGATGTATGTGTCCAAGTGTATTCAGTTTGTAAGATTTCATTCCTAGGGATCTGTTGTGTCTCGAGTACTTGTGGTAAGTACATTAGGAATTCTTGTGGATCCTCGTGTGAGTTCATGGTGAATTTAGCAATTCCTGCACAGTAGTCCGATTCCTGCTTTATCTGTTAGACATTGTAGATCGTGTCAGGGTTCTTAGTGGCATTTCTGTGCAGGATGGGCATTGGACAACATAGCTCCTCTGAGCCATTCAAGTTGATATTGTCTGCAATAGGTAACAACTGCAATAGAAGAGTAATTGCTACATTTGCATAACATTTATCTCCAGTTACGTTGCTGAATATAAAAGGGCCTGAGAACTGTGTCTCTATTTGGATTGAAAGTCCTGTATTTGTTTTTTTTTTCTGTGTTTTACTTGGATTGTGGGGAGATCTGCTATGGTTTCTGTTTGTACTAGTTGTATTGTTAAAGGTTTTGTTTTTTGAGATATAGGGTACATGTCCAGATGTGGAGTGTACAGTACAAGGAATGTCAGCATTGACCTTGCATCAAAGTTAACTAAGAATAGACCAGTGACTGTACAAAGACGTGAAAGTGCTACGTAACTCATACCTTCTTTGAAGGTTGTGCTGCCAATTTCAACAAGTTTGTGGTTATGGGTTAGGTCATGTGACTTGCGAATGATGATGACGGACGGAGAGGATCGTTCTCTGTGTACACTCATATCTTGGAAAAGAAGGAAACATGCTTTGTTGCAGGAGATGTTTTACTTTGTTCAGTTTGTCAAAACTGATAATGACAAACTGGATATTGTTTTTGTTTGGATAGGTTTCAAAGTCAACATCTGTTCCAATTGCTCCATTGACTAAACCTTGTCATAGTTGTATTTTAGTATTACTTTGCAGTTTAGGCACACAGTTAAAAGTTGTTCTACTCCAGCTGTGTTTGAGATACATTTTTCTAGGTGATTTGGTTGTTCTGTTGCTTGCTGACACATAGGAAGTGTCATGCCATGCACCTCTAGTTTCTCTGTGCAGCTGATATAGACTTTGTGTTGCATTGCTTATTTCATAAATGTTTCGTTGAATTGGTTACAGGTTGCAAGGGTTGGAATTAAGCACATGTATTTTTTGATTTTGTTAAATAATGTGATCCATTACATCAGGGGGAGATGTGTTTTTTCCATGCAGCTCATTTATTAGTCTACTTTTCAAGGATGATTTTGCATCTTCAGTAAGCACACCAGTTTCAATGCTCTGTAAAATGTGAGCATATGTCAGATCTGCAGACTAAAACACATTTTGTGCAGGTTCTCTGTAGCAAAAATGATGTCAGAGATTGATATTTCGTATGGTTCTAAGTGTATTATGGCATTCTATTCAGCCTAATGTTTTGAACATGGGTTGCCCTTTCACTGATGTAAACTGTAGGAGGTCTCCCAAAAATATAACATGTTTTCCTCAACAGTTCTTCATATCTAGTTTTTAGGACTGCATTTTTTGATGAATTAAAGCAAGCATTATGGTGCAAACCATGCTAACTTCATCTAATATGAGGACTTCCATTTGTTGTAGAATTCTGTGTTTTTAAGTTGCAGCTTCTGTTGACAATTTGTAATATTCTAATTTGTTTTGGTGTTCTACTGGAAGGAGGAGCAGTTGGTGTAAAGTTACAGCTCCTATGAAGTAAGCAGCTAAACCTGTGGAAGCCGTTAAAACAGATGCAAGGTTATTTTATCTTCTGCACATTTTCTGATTGTTTTAATTAAGGTTTTGCCAGAACACACCTCAGCACTTACATGCAAGAACAGACCACTGTAATATTGTAATCGTTCCAACTACAAGTATTATTTTCATTCTTTAGTCCATGTTCACTTTCTTCAGTGACTTTGAGATAAATGGTGAGTTGTTTATTTATTTATTTAATTGTATTTTATAACATGCCTAACACCGTACCTTAGTTATCTTTTGGTAAGCTCAGATCTGGGATTCAAACCTCTGTTACTCTGGGTAGTCTTGCGTCCAAGAACAGCAGATTGCCCTTGTGCTATTCTTCATTGATGTTCATCATTTAACTGTGATTTGAGCACTGACATATCTTCTGTAAATTGTTTAGTTTGAAACATAGTGTTTACTGCCTCATTTATTGCTATTTCTCCTACCTTTTCAATGAGTGGCACTCCAAGTGGTTCTTGGCTTCCTGTCAGAGGTGGCCGACTCCCTTCAGGAGGGTCTTTTTCTAGAATTGTTTATATTTCTTCTTCATGTTGGCGCATGTTATATAACATTTGTTATACTGCTTTCATTTGCCTTGTATTCAGTATTAAATGTGTGATGGTCATCTAACAATAATTCTCCTTTTCTCCAAGGTTGGAATAGTTGCAGTTGGGGTATGTAATAAAGTTGTCTATGGTCTGCAGATTTAAATGATAACTTTACATGGTTAATTAGACTTACTAAGCTTCCTTCACAATTTAATACTGACCATTTGCCAGTTGCCTCAGTTAGCATAACATTATGTTTGTAGATATAGGGCCTCATTACACGGTAGGCGGAGGACCAAGGTGCTATTAGCACCTTGGTCCATGCCGGTAAAATACTGGCACCGCCTTTGTGGAAAGGGGAATTACCGCCCTATTCCAAGGTTGGCAGGGCGGTAATTCCCCCTTCCCCCATTGCCCTTCCCCATTCCCATTTTTGCCCCATAGGGCTCTATGGGAATGGGGAAGGCGCTAATTACGGTGCCACAAATTGCGGTACCGTAATTAGTACCCTGGTCCCTTTGCGGGTTAGTTTTTAACGCCTGCTAAACAGCAGGCGTTAAAGTACCTACCCGCAAAGGGACCTCGTAGTAAGGCAGTAAGGGTTAACAGTCACTGGTACTATTACCGGTGACCGTTCATCCTTACCGCCTTAAGTATAATGAGGCCTATAGTTTTGGGCTATATCATAGAGACATATGTTTTCCAAAGCAGTAATTCTGTTTGGATAGTATGTTTCAATCGGATATTTTTTAAGTTGTCTTGGCGGTTGAAATCATCTGTAGCTATAGATTTGATTTTCTGGTAGGATTTAAGTACTCTTTTTCATGATGAAGCTGGACCAAGGTTGAGCCAGAACATGTTCTCAGATGTGTCATACAAAGCTGTACCTGTTAAATGATCTGCAGCGTTGTAGGACCCATATTCTCTATGTGACAGCATTTTGATACCAAAACTGTACATTTTTTGTGGAAGTAGGGTGAGCTTGTGCTGTAGGCAGTCTGGTCCCATGGGTGAAAGTGTTCACCCTAAATGATCAGATGATATGTCATCCTAAGGTCTTTTAGCTCAGGTTTCTCAGATTTGGTTAGGTAGGCTGTGAAATATATTGCAACAGCAGTTGAATTATCTCCAATGTATTGAATGTCTATGTTAGCATTCCACAAGATGGCACTGATAGGATTATAATCATTGATGTACTTAGATGCTTCATCTCTTTTATTGTTGTATGTGTTTTTTGGAGATTTTTCTTTGACACTGTGCCTTAATGAAGACATTATATTATTACTTGACCTTTGGCACAAATTGGTCTAGGGAATCCAAAGTCACATTTGGTTTAAAGTAAAATATTTAGCTTTGCTTTCGTGTGAACGTCTGAGTGGACCACAATTTTTTATTACAAATTAAGTGTAACATGGCAATGGAATGGTAGTGAAAGTATGGTGAGACATTTAAGGGATCGAGATAAAAGAGTTTGCCTGAACCTTTTATGACTATTCCTTCTTTATGTTGGTTTGCTGTATGTAGAAAGATATGCAAGTCATCCGATGCGTAGTATGCACAACTTAGAGTAACAAACCATGTGGGTGGGCCTACGTTCCTTATCATTCAATGCACAACAGCATGACTTCGGAACCAGTATTCTTTTGTACCTGGCATATTTGTCATGAGATTTGTAATACTTGACTGCAACACTTCATCTTTGTCTCTAATCTTTTGAAGGAGTTGAGTAGCTGCAATGTTTAGGAAATGGATAACAGTTTTTAGTGTGTGGTGTGCAACTCGGTAACATACAGTTGCTAGTTCACTTTCAAATAGGAGATGAAAATGTATTCAACATTTTTCCAGTACATTGGATCTTCAAAATACCTTTGTAGCAAATGATATTCTGATGCACTGATTTGTATGGGTCTTTCAATGTGTCTTCCTCCTTTTCCTGTAGGAAAGAGTAGTGGAAAACAATGTGCTTCTAAACATGTACTTATATGCTCATTAGAGACCCTTTGACCTAATACATTTGATATGTTTGTTAATGTGTCTTCCATGGTGTCTCTGGTATGTAGTGGGTGAATTGTATGCTGGTAAATAATATTGTCCGTAGTGATAGTATCAACACTTTCAAATTGACCGGTTTGTGGAGCATATATTAGGGTTGTTTGTTTTAAGTTGTCTTCTATGCTTATACCTTTGTAGTATTCATTGTTTTGTTTTAGATACTGTAGGGCCTCATTAACTTGGTTTAATTCAACTAATTAATTCCTCATTGTCTTCTATCTTGTTGGACATATTTATTATTTTGCAATTTTCTTATAGAAAGTTCTGCGACAACAGACACAGAGTTTGTCTGGAATTTCAGCAGATGTGTTTTCAAACTTTTCTATTTCTTTTTTGTACATGTCTAAGGAGGTTAGTGTTAGAACGGTGTTGGTTTATGTTTTTGTAACTCGTTCCAAAATATTTACTTTGTATGAATTCTATTTGTCTGAGGAGTTCTTCAGCTGTTACATTAATGAGATTGTGATTGAGTTTTTGTAGTTCTACAGTGGCACCATTTGCATTGTACAATCTATGCCCAAGGTTTCTCATTGTATAGTGGTATGTTGCTAACATTTTAATATAATGGAGGTGCTTTTATAAGCAGTTCCTGAAATGCAGGCTAATGCATGTCCTCGCAGTGCAGTGTGGATGCGTAATGGGAGGCATGGAGTAAAACATTTGTAGATGAAGATGTTGTATACAACAGGTGTAGTGCTATGAGGAAGAGGGATCTGGGGATAATAATAAATAATGGGATGTCAGTAATGGTATGAGTAAGGTGAAAATATGGTAATGAATTTAAGTGACATGAGGGAGAATGTTTTAAACATAAGGATATAGGTTAATGCTGGGTCCTGGGATGAGGAGGAGGGACGTTGGTGTAATAATATTGATTAGAATTGCACAGTTGGATGTGGAAGAGGACTGTATAGATAATGGGAGGTATGGAGAAAGGCATTTATAGAGGAAGAGGCTGTAGAAGTCTGGTGTAGTGGTATGAGGTAGAGAGATGTGGAGATAATGGAATATAATGTGATTTGAGTAATGTTGTGAGGAAGGAGAAATATAGCAATTAAGGGATTGTTGTTAGCAAAGGTACATGAGCGAGAATGGAGTAGGAATGAAGATGAAGAATAATGTTGGGTAATGGATGAGGAAGAAGGTTGTTGTGGGAGTAACATGAGGCAGAGAGATTGGTGTGCATATGTATACTGTATATATGCAGTACTCTTTAACCAATATGATTGATTATGTAGTAACCACCTCACATCTTTGTCTCTCTGAGCCTGGATGTCCACGGGCTTTGGCGCAATACAAACAAAATAACATAACATAACAACATATGTGTATATGTGATAGGTGTGGTAGAAAAAGGTTTATAGAAAGAGAAGTTGTAGAACTGTGGGGTATTGGATAAATGATAGATTGTAATTGGGAAATGGCTTGTAGAAGAAGTAGGTCTAGTTGATGGGGATGGCGTGATAATGTATTTCTAGTAGTATGGGTTAGAAAGTGGTGGTGTTTTTCAATAAGGAGGAATGTTGTGCTGAAATGGAAAACAGTGTGATTGCTGGAATGGAATGAGGAAGTGTGTAATAGAATAAAATATAGTATGAATGGATAGTTTAGGATAATACACAGTATAGTTATTTTATTATAATTGTTGTGAGATAATGGAACATTAATATACTTCACTTGTAGAAATTGAAGTTCTCTTTCTTCTGTAGGTTTCTTTGGCAATCTTTTTTGTTTACTTTCAGAAGTAATTAGAAAAGCACTATTAAAGTATTGCTATGGCTCCTGCAGTGAAGTATGTTAAAGGTAAGCTTGTATAATATAGTGGTAAAGGAAGGTGTGGTATAGCTCTGACAAAAGGGAGTTTATTTTTAGTTTTGGCAGAGCCACCCATCAGCCAAATCTTTTCCATTAGAATACAGCTAGGGCGAAATGCTATTTGAGGAGGGACACACAGCTTGCAAGTGTTTGATTATTTGCCCACCCATTGACTGCCCATGGCAATGCTAATCCATATACCCATTCCCATCCTGTTTCAGCCTACTTTAATCGACTTACCAGTTATTTTTCAAAGCAGTCTTCTGAGAGTTAATGACTTAATTAGTCCTGGAAACCAGGTCTGCCTTTAGTCACTCAATCTATAAGAACTATGTGTGGCTTTCACTGAAGTCCAGTTAAAAACAAGCACGGCAAAGACAACATATTTGGCTCATGTATAACTATTGGTCATTTGCTACGCGCTGATATTAGATGGCCACGTATTGGCACCATTTTGCACCTGCTACCATCAATTGCCAGTTAATACCACTACAGCAATTTCTGGCAAGTACATTTTCCATGCCTACACAAGATCCCAAACTGGTGGCATTGCCAATGCTTGTTTAAAAGAAGGTATTACTATGTGTTGTACTGCAGGTTGAAAACTTTGGTATTTTTAATAATGGAATTGTTCCTTGGTATAAGTATTAGGATATGAAATTCAATATGAAAGCAAAAGTACTTTTAAAAGTATTAATGTGCTGCTGGTATGGGTGCCGCAGTAAAACATGCTTTGTAACATAGAAAAACCATTGTTATTGAAGTGAAGTTAAAGGGAAGGTTATGTAATACAATGTAATATAAAGGTATGCTATAGTTTTGACAGACGGAGCATTGTTTTCTAAAAGAAGTTGGCAATATTTGATGCAATGCAGTTTGATAATGGTGGTCCTTTTTCATTATTGAATTGCATAGTGGCAGGCATACAGAAGTACATGTTTTAGAATGGAAAGGAAAAAACATGTCTGGAAAATCTACGGATTGAAATGGGTCAAGTTGGCTACTATGACATTGCAAAGTGCTCTAAGTAGCTGAACATGTGAGTAGCTATGTATGGAGAAAAAGTTTGGAAAGCACTAATTAGGTATTTGGATAGGTGCTGCAGTGAAGTATATTTTGCAGCACAGAACATCAGTTGTTCTTCAAATTATATTATAAGAAATGGTGTTATAAAATATTACTTTTGAAAATGAAAGAATACCTGTAGTATGCCTTCTTAAATGTAGATTGTGAAATGTAGATCCTCTTTAATCTGTAACTGTTTGTACAGTAGATCGTTATAGAGGCTCTGAATCACAGCTCAAATGCACTCTCAGAATTGAAAGATACATCTGAACTGTTGAACAAAAGTGTAAAGGTTAGATGTAGAGTTTTTGGATGTGATTGGTGGATGGGTCTGTGACTGTTTGAACATAGCCAATCAGGGAGTGTTGAAGATTTACGGGTAAAAAGGGAGGAAGGGCAGACATGTGCCATGATAACCACGAACACTCCCAGCTGTTTGCAGAATCCTTCATGTGCCATCCAGGCTCTTTTACTATGTCCTGTAGAGAATGAGGACTGCTGAGACTGCAGGCACTTTGGAGATCCAAAGATGTCAGCAGACTCAGCCAATCAGAGTTTCTTTTTCTTAGAGGAGGAGTAAAACTGTAGAGGAGGACCGGGTAGCAAGTGCTTGATTTATTGTTTGAATTGCTGAAACCATGGAGCTCAACAAGAAGACTCTTTGGAATATAGGAGATTCATGTAATAATTGGCTGCAGATATATGTACAACAGCATGGTATCTCACAAAATCATTGCTAAGAAAAATTGGAAGTGGTATGGCATGGAGTCTGTGGAACTGAAATGGAGTGAACTATTACCCATGTGTGAACATATGGTCCATTTGAAACATCCAGAAATGATTGTAGCACATTGTGTAGGTAGTAGTTTACAGTATGTAACGTGTGTATCTTTGCAGTTGCCCATGAAAGATAATTTCACAATTCTAATTGAACTTTTTCCACAAACAGGACCTCATCACGAGTTGGGCGGTAACGCCGGCGCTAATAGCGCTGGCGTTATTAGCCCTACCGCCAAACCCACCGGTGCTATTAGTGCCAGATCACGGGTTTGGCGGAACGGGTATTGCCCATTCTAACAGTGCTACCGCTGCATTTAAGGGCTAGCGCCAAACTCGTGATGAGGCCCAGAGTGTTTATTTTGTCACAAATTAGTCAAAGACAAGTGTGGAAAAGTTCAAAGTTGTGTTGTCCACAAATAGAAAAAGCAGGGTGAATGTCAATAAAGCTGTATGTGCATTCCTGCACGATTTTGGAATGTCATCTTTTGAAAATGATAATGTATGACATCATGGAGTGAACATTTTCAGAAAAGAGTACATTTAACAAGTGTTGTAAATTACCATTTCTTTCCAATATTCGGATTGCAGTGAAACTAAATGAAATTGGAAGAAGTAGGGTATGTAATGAAAAAATGTACTAGTACACATTGTACATAGAAATACAAGAAGAAAACGGCTCTTTTAAGCCTCAACATTAAAGAGTACGAAAAGAAGGAATAACGTTTTTATACTGTCTAGTCAGCGGATATATTCTCCAATCTGTGGCCATCAAGGGTGAAGACACAGCATCAGGGCTCATGATGTTTGGTGATGTAATGTTAATGTAAGGTGCAAAAGCCTAGCTTAAAGCCTTCAATTCACGCCACACTGTGAGCCTCAATACGAGTTAGGCAGAAATTCTGTGGTAAATCTGAGGAAAATGAATTACCTTTGCCGCCACTTGGTCAAGTGATATTTCTCCCTGATTAACAGTGGTGGTAGAGGATTAATTCACCATTTATTTTGGGTCCATTGGACCCAATGGGGCTCTTTTTGTGTAGTTCCACCGAATTTTTGGCATTGAGTGGCAAGATTTACCTCCAGGGTTTTGCTGGAGGTAAATCCTCCACTCAAAGCCAACACTCATAATTTGGTATAGTGGTAAAATTGGCAATAACTGAGTTACCACCAATTTTACCACTTACCGCCCAACTTGTAATGAAGCCCTGTATTTTTAATTGTTTGTATGGCAGAGAAGAGGGGTGGAACAGAACATTATTTCTGTCACCTTTTGTCCTCTGTGCTATACAAATGGTCCAGTATTTTCACCAGAATGTAATATAATGCTCATGAAAATGCTGGAAATTATTATGGAGTCCACCTGCTTTATGAATCAAGAGAAGGTAGATGGAGTCCATAAAAAGGCACACATTTTTATTATTCTATTTTTAGACTTTGAAAGGCAGTTCCTCAAGGAACCTATTTTTTATTTTTGTGTTTTTTGAGTGGGAGGTTGTAGTAGAGAGAGGGTGGGAAGGAGGGAGGTTGGGGGTGGGGAGGGACACCAGCCACTATAAGAGAGGAACAGGTGGACAAGGAAAGATGTTGAGCACAGGGTATAGAAACTAAGGTTGGGGAAATTCTTCTGGTGGGCCTTAACAGCAGCCACAAAGGCATTGTGGAATTGCTCCCCCCTACAGATGAGTGCATCACAGTACACACACAAGACAGTTATCCTTCAAAGGAACCAGTCAACTGCCTTTCGTATGGCCTGTGATGTGGCAGGAGGAATCCTCTGCACCCTTTGGTGGAATGAGTGTTGGCAGCAGTGGAAGATGTGGGTGCAGTATTTGAGGTGCATCTATGCCCTGCAAAGGGAGCTACCCTTCTAAGGGCAGACGGGTGGTAAGTCGTGGTGGTAGTGCCCCTTCTGGCTGTGACTGAGTATAGTGCCATACATGGGCAGGCTGAGCATTCAGCACTCCCCGAAAACCCAAAACTCTCTCCGACCACCTGAGGTAGTAGGCAGGGTCGGATTGGCCCTTTGGCCTTTTGGCCCGTGGCCGGCCCAAAATTGTCCTTGGGGAGTGGGGGCCGGTTTCTGGTCATGCCTGGGCCGGTTTGGAAGAAAAAAAAAGAGATTTTATTTTCCAAAATTCTTTTCAACATTTGTTTCACATTTTGTTTTCCAATTTTTTTTTTCTTTTTCTTTTTCAAAAAGCCTTTCATTCTTCTTTGGTCGATAAATGAGTACCAACACAGGTTGGGTGATATTGTATGCCTATTTGTTCTAAAAAAAAGAACTTTAGCGTAAGTGCTACACAATAACATATAATTTCGCCTTGGATGTCTGCTTGTATTCACAGTAATTTAGTGTACTTAGGAACAATGCTATTTGATGTCACTTCCTGTTTTGTCAAGAGGTGAAAGGTTGTGTTTCATCGCTTCCCGGGATGTCACTTTGGGGTGGGGTCAAATGACATCACTTCCGGTGATGTCATCAGAGGTGAAGGGTTGTGAGGCGAGGGGTGGGCCACTTTTTTTTTGGTGACCAGGCCTATTTCTTGTCCCAGACCGACCCTGGTAGTAGGCACCTACACCACCGTGCCCTCATCCTCTGCTTCCTCCTGCAGTACATCTGCTGCAGTGACCCTGTTTCCTTGTCCAGGTCCTCCAGGTGGTTGTGGTGGTGGTACCCCCACAGGGGGATGACCATGACTGATATCATAGTAACAGCTAATCATCCAAGTCTTGCAACTCCCAAAAGAAGTCCTCTCCAGAGGTCTGCCAGATTGTGAATGTCTAAAATAAAAATGGGTGTGTTCCCTCGGAGGAGCTGTCTGCGGTCTTTCATCCTGTCCATGGACCCCAGAGTCCAGAAAAGGCAGTTAAAAGTTGTAAAAAACTCAGAGAACAACTAAGAAGTCTAGTAGAAGTTGTGGAATATTAAAGTATCAACTTGAGAGTTGGTAGTATGGGTGAAAATTGGATTTCAAAATGTCCCCAAGCATGTACATCGACAGTGGACATGTCATCAAGCCACGCATACGTGGTCACATAATGATGTTCATGGCTGTCCACAACGCATCACAGCGTTGCTATACCATAGTGACAACTGCAAAACTAATAAAAATGCATCACGCTGTTATACACAAGTTTGTTAATAGCGAACGTCGGCAGAGGCTGTGATGTCACTCGGTTGTGCTATTGAGAACGCAACCATGCTATGACATTCACAAACTAATTAAAAGTGCATCAATGGTAGTGCAAATGTGGTAGCCGTTCATTAGGCACTAAGTGGTGTGACTGTAATGTGAGGTTGCTGACAAGAAAATCTATATTGTCCATGGATTTCAAATTGGTGTTAAAAAAATTTAAAAAATAAAAATCATATATACATCTATATACTTTATGATAGGGAGGCAGAATCAGGGATCAAAATGTTAATCACTTGTATTTTCTGTGAATGATTGGGGTGATTGATGGGGAAAGCATCACAGGTACAGTTAGTACAGTTAGGGCATTGAAAATCAATATTTATAATAACATACATTTTGACATATGCACACAGTTCACCAATTTGATGTTCAATTTCATTTGAATTAATACATGATTGGTTCATTTGATTTTCTATATTCTCCCTTCTAGGTTCAAAATGTTGTTCATTTATTTTCCTCGGGGTTTTGATTGGGTAGTTCTTGTTGTTCTAGACTGTTAAGTAGAAAAGATATGTATTACTTTGAGTGTAATAGTTTATATATAAGTAACAACTGTATTATTTAATAATGTACTATTAGTAGGTTCTTCTTGTTCATTTATATCTTCTGAGGGGAAGCACAATTCTAACCACCCCAGAGTGCTTGGCATTTCTATTATAATGTAGTTATATAAACTGTTCACATACGCATTAGTATAACATACTGCATGTTTATTAATGAAATGAAAAGGTACTGTTTACTCACTAAAGTTTTGAAATTATCTTTTTCTCTGCTTCCAAGGTTGTGCTTCAGTGCCTCTCAGGTGTTGCAGTGAATTGTTTATACTGGGTTACAGTTTTCTTCAGTATTTGTTACAATCCATAATATTGAGTTATCATTTTGGAAACAGTATTTAATTTTACAAAGTTATGATGTATGAGAAACATGGTTGTATTGACGTTTTGCATTGTTGGTCTACATATGTTTGTTCTACTAAAACAAAGAAGAATATTCTGTCCCCCTGTGATATTGGGTAATATTGATGCCACCTGTCCCCAGGGACATCTGTGAACTAAAGATACTGTCAGCGTACTTTATAGGTATAAAGTGGTGGGGAGGAGAATGATTCTTAAGTGTAAAGTTTGTAAAGAGAATGTATGAAGTTGTGGGTAAATTATGTTGTAAAATCTTATGAAATTTATTGAAAAAAACGTTTGTTAAAGGGACGCCATGGTTGCAGGGTAAAATAAAAAAAAACAATACTTTTTCCAGGTATAGTAAGCTATGCAACCATAACTAGCTCCACTGCCAGGAACTGCTAAGGCTAACACCCAGGACATCAAATATGACATCACAGATGGCATGATCAATGACATTGCATATCCGCAGTGGTTGTTTTTGTTGAGTGACAGTGCACATTTTAGGCAGAGGAGTTGATCTCATCACACTGCATTGAAAACATCATGCACATACTCTAAAGGAGTTGTACATGTAGATCTTAACCTTGTTCTATTTTCTTAAGGTACTTTCCTGATGGTTTGGCCTGAGCTCATGGTGCCCATACATGGAACAATAAGCATGCCGCAGACAGACAATACATTTTTTATAATTGATGATGAACTCCAATATTAGTGTCATTTTTTGGTCATGGTATTGTTTCCTCCTTACTAATGTTTCCCTCTATTTGCCTCAAATGTGTATGTATTGATGCTCCCGCTATATATGCTTGTGTGTAGTAATTCCTGTTTTGTTAGCTTTTAATTCTAAGTGTAAAATTAATCAAGATTCTGATAAGCTTGGACTTTTCATTCTACTGGCCAAACATACCAGTTTAAAAATACTTTACCTCTTGTATGGACCTTCCATAATGATTGTTGCCGAGTAGAAATATCATATGTGATATCATCAGTGATGTCATTGATGAAGCCATTTGTGATGTCATCTTTGATGTCCTCAGAGTTAGTTTTAGTGCTTGCAGTGGCGCTAGTTCCCAAATAGTAAATGCAAACATCCCTATTTCTTTTACCAGTAATACATTAGTAATCTGCTACATTACTCCCACCTCCCTCTTCCTCATCTGAGTACCCCAGTAGTAATCTGTTGCATTTCTCCAACCCCATATTCCTTGTCACAGCACACCATTAGTAATCCTACCTTTACTGTCACATCCATCTTCCTCGTCCCAACACTACATTAGCAATCTGTTGCATTATCCTCCAACCCTCTTCCTCATCTGAGTACCTCAAAAGTAATCTGTTGCATTTCCCCATCTCCCTCTTCCTTGTTCCAGTACACCATTAGTAATTCTACATTTACTACCACATCGCCTCCTCATTCCAGTACTCCATTACCACACTTATCTCTCCCTTATCACAGCCTCAGCTCCCTATTCCTCATCCAAGTATTACATTTGTTAACTGTTGCTTTACCCCAACTTTCCACTCCCCATCCCAGTACCCTAATAGTAATCTGTTGCATAATCCCCACATACTGCTTCATCTTCATTACCCCAATAGTAATCTTTTACATTAGCAACACATCCTTCTTCCTCGTCCCAGTACTCCATTACACCCGAACTCCCTCCCACTGCTTCCAGTAATTCATATCCCATACCCCCGTTGGGGGAGAAAGAATAGTTCAGGGACAGCATGTTTGTATTGGAAGCAAGACAACACAGGGCAACACAGGTTTGAATCCTGATCCTGTGCTTAGAAACCACTCCTGGTATTAAGCATGTTGTAAATGAACAATGATAATCAGTAATCTCTGATGATATCACAAATGTCATCCCTCATGATATCACATAAAGGAAAGATCAGTGACATCTGTAGTATAGCAGATCACACTTGCAAGTGAGATGCAACATAAGTATTTTTATGCATATATGTGGGGATTCAACTACAGAGCTTGATTGAAGCTTGCATTTAAATATAATGGTCCTCATTACAACCCTGGCGTTAAGGGGTTAACGGCGCCGTAAAAGTCTGCGGCGGTGTTAAACCCTTAACGCCCGATTCACACTTTAACGCCTGCTTTTTTCAGGCGTTAAAGTCCAACCCGCTAAGGGACCTTGGTGCTAATTACGGCACCGTAATTTACGGTGCCGTAATTAGCGCCTTCCCCATTCCCATTGAGCCCTATGGGCCAAAAATGGGAATGGGGAAGGGGCCATGGTGAATGGGGATTTACCGCCCCGCCAACCTTGGAATGGGGCGGTAAATCCGCCATCCACCATGGCGGAATCCGGCATGGACCATGGTGCTAATAGCACCATGGTCCAACGCCAGGGTTGTAATGAGGCCCAATGTCCATTTACAATCATGATATTCTAACACACCAGAGTTACTCTGTACTGAACGTGCATTTACTATGATGAGGCATTCTACTACCTTTATTACTCTGTTCTAAAACTTGTTCCCAATGCAAAGATGAAATGTACGTAGTACGGTTAAGACTTTGCTCCAGTCCACCAAAGCAAATAACCTACATGAGAAGGAAGCGTTTCTTAAATCAACATATCTACATATGACAGACAACTTACTGACAGTGTAACACATCAAAAAGTAGGTCTTGACCAGGTTAAATGGTTACATTTAGGGCAAGTAGGCTGCAAACATCAACCACTTTGAAAAATACTTTCATGTTGTGAGGAAAAACGTTTATGAGGACTGGAGTAACTAATGTACTGAACGGAAAAAAGTTGTAATCCCAGTTGTAATCCCTTTCGTGTTGCGGTTTGAAGCCTGCATGTTGATACATGTTTTTAGACTATGACTCCCATGATCACTCACCATTGCTGGTTAGAGCTAGTGGAAGTTGTAGTCTAAAACCTCTGGAGATCCAAAGGTTGCAGACTGACACTGTATTGCATCTGGATGGAAGGAGTAGAAAGGAAGGCAAGGATAGGCTTCAGCAGTATTCCAGTTTGATGAGGGCAAAATCTTTTGTAGATTAATTAGTAAGAAAAATGACACATTTTCCTAATGTTGTGGAGCTTAATATGAGCAACAGAGCAGTGCCAGTGATGAACTCGTGCAGTCGTAGGTCAGTATAAAGGAGCACCACAAGATTGCAAGCTTTGGGTGCGGGAGAAATATGGTCAGGCACTAAGGAGATTAGAAAAGGGATGGGAAGGATGGCATTGAAACTGGGAGAAAGATGACTTCTGTTTTGTTTGTTTAGTTCCGCATGAGAGTGTGGAGAGCCATTGAGTGACAAATTGTAGAGAACAGTTCGTAATCTGTTCTGAGATGGCTGGGGTGAAGGAGGGAATGGATAAAAATATGTAAGTGTCATGAAAAAAAGGGTTTGGTGAAAACCAAAGGATGAGATACATCTTCCTAGTACCGAGGTATAGAGAGTGAAGAGAAGAGGTCCAAGAACTGATCTATTCGGAACACTGATGTGCTTGTCACTACCATGGCTGCATTGCTAATGGTGCATTTGACCATATACCTCCATGATACTAGCCATTTCTGTACATCTTATGAATAATTTCAGAAGCAAATTGACATATTTTCATCAATTAGATTGCCTCCATGCATCACTGAATGCACAATTTCCAACAATGTACGATGCATTTAGCTGTGCAGAACCGGATTTTCTTCTTGGTTGTTGGTAATGGTAATGCCAAGCAAACATCCCCCCAAACTTTGAATATACCTCTTACATTCCTTCCATCTACAGATCTCTCTCTCACTTCATAATTATAGGTACATTATTTCAAGGCTTTATGGACCACCAACAGCACTCAACAAAATGCATTGATTGAGAATGTGTCTTCCCTTCAAGATTGAAAAATACATAATATTGGAGGAGGCGCTGTTGTGCACGACTGTGTTGGCTGCCTGATACGAGTGCTCCGGCCCGATCTACATCCGTGTGACCATTTATCCTACTTTCTGAGCCGCCTGCGGGGTGCCGAGCAGAGGACGAGGTGCAGTAGGGCAAGGTGCATGCACATAAGAAATCCTGGCGATGGAGGTGCTGTACTTCCCGAGTTGCACCGTGTGACAGTTTGACTGAGACCAGGCCGGAGTGTGGGCTGTGCTGGACAACCAGAGTCCTGGTGCCCCGCGCCACTGACACTCTAGGCTGTCCAAGCATAGAGAGGAGGAGCCTGCGGTGCCGAGGTGCGAAGCGCTGTACGTCGAGAGGGCTTTGCTAGAAGGGGATGGATTTCCCTCGGTGCCTTACACCCAGGGTTGAGGCACGGTGGAGCGAGAGGACCGCGGCGGTCGTGTGACCGGGACTGGCTGATTGGGGCCACCTGCGTGAGGTCTGCGAAAACAAACCCGGACAGTCGCGGCTGCCAGTGGGCCCGGCTGGGCCGAGCAAGCGCTCCGTGCCCCGGGTGAGGCGGGTGCCCGCTGCGCACCACTGGGATGCCAAGCAGACTGCCCCTCCCCCCTGTGGCGGAAACCCCCCCTTCTCCAAGTGAAAGCACACAGTAAAAGTGAGCGGAAGGACGCCCAGCCTGGACAAATCCAGACTACAACCCACAGTGCAACGGAGCGAAAGTGACATCTATAGTCGTCAAAGATCATGTTACAACAAACATTGAACAACCCTCCATAAGAGTGAGGAGTGAGCAACGTGCAATGACTACGGAATACGTGTGCAAACTAAATTGTGAGTCACACATGTGTAAATTGAGCCATCAAAACATTGTTAAATCAAACCATATGCTGGCTGGAATACATTACATTTAACAAGTGCATATGCTGGGAGCACAGTCCATTTCACCCATTACGCAGGGCCCCAGAGACTGGGCCTACTGGCACTGCAAATAACGTGGTATGATCACAGAATATGCGCACACACTAAAATGTAATAGTGCAAATGCAAACAGTGTGGTAGCCATGGGCTGGAGCAATTGAGATACGAGTAAACTAAGCCATATACTGGCTAGAACACATTAAATCTGCTGGGTGCATACGTTGGAGGGCACAGTCCATTGGCCCTACCACGCAGAGATCCCGGCGACTGGGCCTGCTAACAGAACGAACAAAGTGGACCGATCACAAGAATGTGCGCCCACACTAAAACATAGTCATGCCTGTGTGATCAGAAGAACGGCCGCATGTTAAAACCATTGAGAAACTGTTAAGTAAGTCATACACTGTCTGGAACTCTTCAAATTCGCTGAGTACATACGTGGGAGAGCACAGTCCATTGCCCTCATCACGCAGGGAGCTCAGAGACTAGGCCTGCCCACATTGGGAATTAAATATTCAAATGAGAGGTATGAGGACTGGAGTGCTAGGGTCCAAGTGACCCCCTGCGTAGCAATTGCCCAACGGCTCCCGTGCGGTGTGCATTGGCCCGACAACACCTGTGTGGCCTGTAAGGGTTTAGGACCCATTTGACTGAATTGGTTATTTATAGACATTATAACCCCCAGGCAGATTGCAGTGAGGTTCCTGCTGCTGCGGCTGCCATGGGGAACACACGGAAAGAAGATAAAATGGCGGAGGGAACAAGCGCCAAGAAGAAGGGGCCGATGGACTCATTCACCAACAGTCAAACAGTGGGTTATGAACATGAGCTACCAACAGCCTCCGGCCCCAACCCCGACGCAGATGGAGGCGACAGGGTGGAGTGCCTGACCACCATAGGGCAAAATGGCTTCCTATCCATTAATGTTAAACGGGATGACATTGTTACCACCATTGGGGCATTGAAAACGAGAGTGGACAAGGAAAGCCTGAGACTCACTGAGGCAGAAAACAGGATTGGCATTAACGAAGATACCATCACTCGTCATGACCGCGACATAGCCCAGCTCAGAGAAGGTATGGCCAAGATGCAAAATAAATGTGAGGATCTCGAATCGATCGCGCTCCCAAAGAAACAATATTCGTATTGTAGAGGTGTCCGAAAAATTTGGCAAGGGTGCAATGGAGCAACAGGTGGAGTCACTCTTTAAAACTCTTTTTGGAGCAAACTCCTTTTCGATTCACTTCCTGGTGGAACGGGCTCATCGCACTCTGGCTCCTGTGCTAAAACCTGGGGCTTCGCCACGCACAATCATTTTTGCACGGCTCCTCAATTATAGAGACAGAGACACAATCCTTAAGATGGCGCGAGAGCTTGGGACACTACATTACGAAGAAATCCGCATTCATATTTACCCAGAATTCACTGCAGGAGTGCAGGCAAGCAGCAGATCATACGAACCGGTCAAGAGACTACTGAGAGCACAGCAGGTCCCAAACGCACTAATATTCCCGGCAGAGATGCAAATTCAATATGGAGGAAGGGCACATTTTTTTGAAACCCCAGCCGCTGCCTTGGCCTATGTTGAGGCCACCATACCTTTGCCCCCAGGGCCGTGGGCCGGACCAGAACAGAGGACCCTCACCTGCGGCTGGGGGCCAAGACCCTGCTGAATGATCTGTCATGCATCTATATCCTTTTTGATTTGTAACAGTGCTCGACTCCTGTTGGGGATGATCTGGTGGCCTCGTGATGGCAATGTGGCACCCTCAGGAAAGTTCCTACAAGTTAAAAGGGGTCATTGTCAAGTTCGGACAGATGATGCGGATGGGGGTGGGTTTGGGGGGTTGGGGAAGTTGTAGATTGTTGGTGTTACTTGGACAAATTGGGGTTTTGGAGGGAAGGTTGGGTGAATAAAGGTTCTAGGTTGGCAGAAATGTGGTCTCGCAGATACTGGTGCTGCTCGCGTCATGTAGGTACAAGGACTATTGGAAACAATGGTCTGTTACAATGCATATACATAAAGGGCGGGTGATGGATTAAAGATAAACTTACTATCCTGGACTGTCCGGGGTTAAACAACCCAATGAAAGCCAGAAAGGTGGGGAACTATGTCACCAGGCACGGTCCCCAGATTCTAATGCTGCAAGAAACACATGCACAAGGCTCTGTCAACACGAACATATTGTTGAAATGGGGCAAGCTGCGCTATTACACAGATTATTCTTCTCAATCCAGGGAGGTTATTACACTTATATACCCCATGTTGGGGTTTCAGACCAAGGGACACAAGATTGACCCAATGGGGAGATATGTTTTGGCCCGTTGTTTGCATCCTGGTCTGCTCACGGGACCCGCTAAGAAAGCCTGGTTTCACCAGGCGTCCTTAGCGGGTTCCACAAGGAGACCTCGAAATGAGGCGTTAGGGGGTTAACTGGGCTGGCAGCTCTACCGGCCCTGTTAACCCCCTACCGCCTTCCTCGTAATGAGGCCTCTTGTTTGCTTTGACAATGTTGTTCTGGTTTTAGGAGGCATTTGATGTGATCATCATTTGTTCAATGGCATGAAAGTGTTATTAAAGTAGGGATAGAGGAGTGGGGGTTGTGGATAACAACTATGTTGTCTCTTGCTTTCAGATGACTCTTTTGCAGATATTTAGTTATTTGAGTACTAAGAGAAGATAGTTTGGGTATGATGGTTAGTTGTTTTTTCTGGAGGATTTGTGTATTGATGTTTGGCTTCAGGCTGCTGGTAAGTGCAGTAAATAACATGTTGTGGGGTCCAGCCAGTGTGACAGTGAGCTTTATCATATCTTTAGAGTGTGGTTACAAAGAGAAGTCCTTGAAGAAGCCAGATGTGAGCTTGATAGGCCTAGGCTTGATTAGCGTGTCAGTATTGTGTGGTGAATGGTAAAGGTAATGGCAAGCTGATCTCACCAGCCAAGAGGTAGGGGTGTGTTGTATTGGAGAGATGGTAAAGCTGCAATGATGTAGTCTAGAATATACATTTTTTATGGGTTGGATCATTTGTGTGATGGGTAGGTGTATTGTGTTCAGCAGGTTGAACAATACCTCCTTCATGTCTTTGTGGCAGGTGCACGTAGTTGTCTGTAGTCTCTGAGGAAGGAATTGCTTGTGTGTGTGAGGGACCATGTCAGTAAAGTTGTCATAAAAAATATTGAAAATGATGCCGTCTGTGCAAGGGCGGTGGAAGTGGCAGAAACATGCTGTGAATGAGTCAATGCTTGCTACTTGTAATCTAGTGCAGCACCAGGATGACTAATGGATTATAAAAAGTCCTTCACCGGACTTATCTTCACTGGTCCTTTCGTGCATGTCTCTGATTTGAATAATGTATCTTTGGGGGCAGGGGTCTAAGATCTGGTTAAAAGTGGGTGACAACAAAGTTTCAACAAAGATGAATGTATCCTGGTCATGGTCAGTTCTGAATTATGCAAGGTCGACTGTGTGTGTGTGTAACTGCTGATGGTTCATTGATGGTCATCAGATATGATTCTGTGTTGTAGTAGGGGACATTGAGTGATTTGGTTTTAGTGTAATGTTGTATGGTGTCCATGCTACCATCAGTGTTGTGCAGTGTTTGGATTAACTGATGAAGGTAGCAATGACTCTAGAGGGAGTAGGGTGAGACACATGACATACAGCATGCCTTAAGCGAATGCTGTAAGCGTCGAGACGCTTTCCAGGTCATAGCAGAATCAATAATTAGATTGCCTTGTCTTTGTCTTCCCTCAAGATTGGATGACCAGTTCAGAAACACTCTACGAGCCAAAAAACTGTCAGTAAGGAGGAGAAAGGACTGACAAACAAAATGGAAATTCCAGAAGTGATTTTCCATCTGCAGAAAAACTGCCAACGGCAAGGATTGGAAGATACGATTCAAAGGTGAAAGAACCATATTGGTCAAAAATGCTATAATCTTTCAAGGATGCAATGAAAAACGGAACTGGATGGACAGAATAGTGATTGCACTAATTATATTTGTCACACACACCTGTGAAAACATGGATACAAAATGTACAATTCTCTGTCCCAATAATGATATTCCCATAGTGATACCACTTAAGTGACTGCAGATACAGTTGTATTGTATAAACATTTGAATGCATACTGCTCTCTCTAAGAGTGATCTCGAGCTCTGAGTGGGTGACAAGTTAGACAAACACAGTCTGTGGGCAAAGGTCCCCTCAGACCCATTTATTTCGACCGTATCAATTCATTTGCCCTCAAATGCAGAGCACGAAGAGCCTAATTCATGGAACGTTCAGCATGGTGCAAAGTGAGTTTGCAATGCCAACAAACACGTTCCACTGGGCGTAATTTACAGAGCGGTGCAAAGTGTATTTTTGCAGAGCAAAGTCACTTTGCACTACACAAGTACTCTTTGCACCATACTAAAAGGCCATTAGTTACCAGATTTTGAATTGCAACAGTGCAAGTTAAATGAATCTTAAATGAGTCCAGGTACAAAACCTATGGTTGCTCATTTGATGACATCTCATTAGAAATATAACTTTTCTTTAAATACCTTTTTCCCTTCTTAGGAGCAGTTGAAGACAACACATGGTGGCCACTCTTCAGTGTTTTAGAATAAATTAACGTAGACAAGGCATTTTACAGATTATCTTTATGGCAGACCTTAAAGCATGCATTTAATTGGGGGAATTTTTGCTTAGGTTTATTCTCATCAGATATTGTAAAATATGATATACTTAAAAGGTTAATACTTTTAGAAATGTTTATCCTGTGTAGGAGCAATACAAACACAGTCTGACCTTAGTAAAACCGTCTGATTATGCCTGTTTGATTTGTATAGATTTTTATTGATTATTCTCAATTTAAGTTGAAATAAAATGGATTGATTGCTGTGTAGTTGTATATGTCATGTCACAATTTGACTCACCATGTCATACAATGCCATATCTTTGTATATGCCAAAATCCCAGCTATCCCAGCTAACTCCAAGTTTGACATTTTCAGCAAGCTTCATTTTCACAGTAAGCTATCAATCTGCTAGCTTAACCTTACGTGCTAGCTCTGCTAGCTTTTCCAGTAAGCTTGTGGGATTGAATTACCAGTACCAGTGCTGCTGCCTTAGATGGTAAATGCAGGGTTCCACTAGAAGGGGTATTATGCCTTGCTGCCTGATTAGACAGGGAGGCCATATGCGTGTCCGAGATATTCAATTTCAGTTATGTTCCTTATGGTGGGATCACTTTTGCATTCCTGTGAAATGTTTACTGGTATACATGTTATTTTGGTAACTTATGAGATGAGCTGTTCAAATCCTACACCTAATGTATCTCTTAAGTGTTTGCTTTGTTGAAATATAACTCTCTGTTGTTTGTACAAGCACCATACCCTATGTTCAAAAATATGAAATTCTGACTTTCACAGAAATTAGAAAGCATCATCTCTTTCTATATGTATAGATCATATTGTTAATTTTACTAAATGCCACATGGCCATGTGAATACATCTCCATTAGATGTATTGCCCATAACACAGACTGCATTACTCCCTAAACCTTTTACGCTTTATTGCTGACATATTTGCCCCATTTAAAAAAAAAAAACATTAAACACAAGATGATCTTTGAAATGTAGGAGAATGTCACACACAATAACAACCCATCCATTTTTTTAAATTCTGAATCTTAGAGCTTCCCAAATAAATCATAGGTCTTGTAAAAAGCATTAAAAGGACTATCCAATAAATTTGTTGATATAGTCATGATTTTTGATGAGCGACAATTATTAAAATAGTTACTCAATTAAGGTGGTCACTATTCATCATTTCTTCGATATATTCCATATATTGGAAAGTCGATCTCACGATAGGCTTCAGTCCATGATATTTTCTTCTTCTACTGTAATCTACCATCTTTAATCTAGGAACTCTGGGCAATGGACACATTTCCTCACATGTTTTTGTTTTTTGATGTTTTTTTCTCCAGGTTTTGTTGAAATAATTAAGAGGGGAGGATCGAGATGGGTGCATTTGGCATCCTTGTTGAGGAACTTAATGTAATGTGTTTCTTTTTATTGATTGCACCATCGTCAGCTCATCAACAGCCTCTGCTGATTGGATGATAGTCTCCTTTCTTTGGTCTGCCTCTTTTCCCTCAATCTCTGCCCATCGGATCTGGTATGCTTTGGAAGAAATAGAGTTAAGAGATCTAGGCTAGATATAACAAGATACAGGTTAAGTATTGATTAAAATATTCCATTACCAATGTTTTCTTTTTTATCACTGACCTAAGATCAAAATATGTAGTTAAAACATTAGCCACTCACTTTTTCCCCCTAAAAAACCTCTCAATCTGCTGAATTATGGACTTTGGATGTTTTAATTTGATTAATATCCACAAACTTCTCAGCTACTTTTTCACAATCTTTTTTCAAGAAATTATTGACAACTGGAAATATCTTGTCGAGTAATTTGAATGTACCACAATATCTGGAATTTCGATTGCCTAGCTCTGTGCTTCGCAAAGTTGAATCGAAACACTTAGTACCCAACTTTGTTCTCTCTGAGAGATTCTTTTCTCTCATAAAAGACTTTGGTACCCTCAGCTGTTTTATACATGTACAAAGCATATTGGAAATGTATTATCATATCATCTACATATTTGTGAATAGTGGACATATTGAACAGTGTTTGTTCATTCATTTTATATAGTAGATGTTGTGGTAAAACAATTTTTCTGCTGTTAACCAATCTGTCCGGACTCAAATTGGTATGTTTTCACGGCATTGCCTTGACCACAGATATCTTTAATATGCTGATAATTGTCTGGTTGGTATTTTCTATGCCCCCACTGGAGGATGGTCTGAAGGAAATGTGTCATTTCTGTTTCATACCTAAGATCTCCCACATTTGTGTCATCATTGTATTAGTGAAATGGCTGCATCTGTCTGATTTAAACCTTCAGGGGTAAACCAAATATAGAGAAAATATGCTTACCATCAACAATGTGGCAGCTCTGGCTCCACAATTTTGAGCTGGTAAACATGCGATCCATCGTGTCATCATACAGACTATTTGGAAAACACTGTTGAAGACTTCTTCAGGTCTGACCACACAATAAAATGCATAGGAATTTCTGAAACATTACAAAATAATCTTAATGCCAGGTTAAATCAATACAAAAGACAACATTTCTTTTTTGGTGGTCCTTCTTTATATAGCACATCTTGGACAGTCACATAGAGACAGACGTGAACTAGGTCAATACACTTCGGACCACAGGACCTTCGTCAGGCCAGACTGCAAACACCATACACAATAGTAAATAATAAACATTTCCAAAAAGATCCTCACTTTACCTGTCTCAGACATCAAGGAAGATACTTCTGGGCTGATACATATAAAAAGCCAAAAAGAAAGAAAGAAAAACATGTCAGTTATTTTACAGCTGGTCTCAAATTGCATTTCTTGTCAATAGTGTGGAAACTGAAACAAAACAAAATCCATAAATAACATACCTTCTGTCTTTGTACAAATATGGACGATGGACCAACTTCTCCACTGATCTACTGCATCAGATCTGACACAGTAACAATGCATCTTGGTGCTAACATTTTAAGAACATTCCTATTTATGAAAAACTGTACGTTGTAGGATAAAATACTCATTCCATTCCCTTCCTTCCATCCCCCATCACCCTAACCTTATCTTCCCCCCTATTGTCCAATCCATCTATCTGCAATAAGACAGCAACCTTATTGGACATGTTTTCCATCTCAACCTCCATTTCCTCTGCTAAACTGAAACCTGGATCCCTCCTCACAACTCTACCAGCCCTTCCTCCTCTTTCTCTCATGTCCCACGCTCCTCTGGTCATGGCGGTGGCATTGGTCTTCTCTTCCACCCAAAATACTTTCTTCCACTCCTCACTGCCTCAACCCGCCTTTCCTTCCTTTGAATACCTATACAAATCCTTTACTTCCCCTCACCCTATCTCCTTTCTTATTATCTACAAACCTCCTGGTACCTTTTCCTCCTTCTACGAAGGCCTTGACCACCTCATCTCTCTTATCTCTCCCTCTCCCTCTCCCCTCACTGTACTTGGCAACTTCAACCTTCACCTCCTTACTTCCCCTCACCTCAACCCTCCCCTCTTCTTTCCATCCTTGTCTCCTACTTCCTCTCTCCTCTCCCTTCTTCTCCTGCTCATTCTTCTGGCTCCACTCTTGATCTAATTTTTAATTCAACCTATCCCCCCTCTCCCATCTCTATCTTACCCAACTATCTCTCTGACCATGCCTTACTCTCCTCTCTCACTCCCCCTCTCCCTCCTATTGCTCCTGTACCTTCAATCACTTCCTTCCTTCGTAGAGACCTCCACAACTTTAGCCCTTCCTTCTTTTTCAACACCTGCTCCTCCTCTCTTCCTTCCCTTTCTGATCTCTCTTCTCTCTCGGTCAATGATGTCCTAACCTCTATATCCTCAACTCTTGATCAACTGTACCCCCTCCCTTCCTTTGTCCCACTCGGAAACCCTCTCAACCCTGGCTTTCCCCTCACCTTCTGTCTATGCGTCATCTCCTCCATCGCCTCGAGCGACACTGGCTCAAACTACCCTCTCTAGCCAATCAAACCTCCTATTTCTCTTACCACTTTCTCTATGACGCCTGCCTTAGCCCCACTAAACGTTCCTACTTCTCTAACCTCCTCCACCCCCAAGCCTCTCATCCTCGCCATACTTTTCAAACCCTCTCTCGCCTTCTCTCCTCACCCACCCCTGACCCCTCAGCTACATCTCCCCTCTCTCCTTCCTACTTCGCTGACTTCTTCTCTTCTACAATTCTCTCTCTTTGCCGAAACATTAACTCCTCTCCCTCTTACTCCTCCCCTCCCTCTTCCTCCCACTCACCTTCTGTTTACATGTCTAAATTCTTGCCTGCCACCCCTTCTGATGTCTCCCTCCTCCTTTCCAAATCCCACCCTACTGCTGCCCCTTCTGATCCTCCCCAGACCATCCTTATTCCAAAGATCTACCCCCTTCTTATTCTTTACCTAACCTCCTTTTTCAATATCTCTCTCTCTCCTCCGCTATTATCCCGACCGCTATCAAGCATACCACCCTCATCTTTATTCTGAAGAAACCTTCTGCTGATCCCCTTCTTCCCTCGAACTTCCGTCCAATCTCGCTTCTCCCTTTTCTTTCTAAAATACTTGCATGCCTAGTCTACTCCCAGCTCCCTACTTTAGTCACCGACCTTTCTCTCCTTCCCTCCTCTCAATCTGGCTTCTGCCCTAAACACTCCCCTGAAACAGCTCACGCTTTTTTTCTCAATTCCCTCCTCACTGCTCGCTACTCTAAGCAATCCTCAGTCCTCATCCTTCTTGACCTCTCTGCTGCCTTTGATACCGTCACCCCCCCCTTACTTCTTAGCACTCTTTCCTCTTTTGGTTTCAAAGGCTCTGTTCTCAACTGGCTCTCCTCTTACCTTTCCTCCCACTCTTTTGACATCTCTTGGGGTGGTCACAACTCTTCTACCCTTCCCCTAAACTGCGGTGTACCCCAGGGCTCTGTACTTGGCCCTTTTCTATTCTCTCTCTACACCTCCCTTCTAGCCCCTATCATCTCTTCCTTCAGAATTTCCCATCATCTTTATGCTGATGACACTAAGCTCTTCCTTTCCTTCTCTTCCTTCACTCCTGATCTACATCTTAAACTCTCTTCTTGTCTTGCTGCTATTAAAAACTGGATGTCTTCCCATTTTCTCTCTCTCAACACTGATAAGACTGAAGTCCTATTCTTTCCCTCCAACACTCTTCCCCCTCCTTCTCCTCCTCCTTCTTTTCACTTTCCCCCCTCTAATCTTCCCATCTCTGACCACGCTCGCAATCTAGGCATCCACTTTGACTCCTCCCTCTCCTTTTCCCACCATATCTCTCTTATCTCTCGCGCCTGTTGCTACCACCTCTTTGACATTCTTAAAGTGTGCTCCTCTCTCACCTTCCACACCACTAAACTGTTAATCTCTTCCCTCATCTTCTCTCACCTTTTCTTTTGCTCTTCTATCATCTTTGGACTCCCAGACTCTCATCTCGCCCCCCTAAATCCCTCTACCACTCTGCTATCCGTACCCTCTGACTCCATTTCCTCCTCGCTCTCTTACCTTGGCTGGCTTCCCTTTCATTCCCAACTCAAATTTCATTTCCTCTCTCTTGTCTTTAAATCTCTTCATGACCTTGCTCCCCCTATCTCTCCTCTCTCCTATCATTCTACACCCCTTCCCGCTCCCTCCGTTCTGCTGACCTCTTCCTACTTTCTGTTCCCCCACCCCCATGTGCCTCTTCTTGCTTTCGCTCCTTTCAGCTTCTAGCCCACCCTACATTGGAACTCCCTACCTCTCTCTATCCGCTCCATCCCCACCTTGTCCTCCTTCCGTGCTTCATTGAAATCTCTTCTTCTCCATTCCCCACGCTGAAACCGCTCTCTCTCTCCCCACATGTCTCGCCACTGCTTACCTCTCCATACCTACTTCCTCTCCTATTACACTCACCTGTCATTTTCTTTACAAGCTAATTGCGCAAGTCACAGTTTTGTTGGTTTGACTCATGTTTTATAATTGCTTCTACTGTTATAATCTACTATGTATCTTGTTGTTACAATGTGAAGCGCTTTGGATTAAAACGCTATATAAATAAAATAAATACAAATACAAATAATAATATGTTTCAGATCTGCTGCCAAGTGGTGCACTCTGGATCCCAGCTGCCATCAGCCCCACAATCCAGGGATATTCTCCTCTATGCATTCTTTCATGCCTCAGCAATCGTCAGGGAGGTAGAGCTGTTCCATGTGTGCAAGGCTAAATACATAAGTAAATGCTAGTTTGTTAAAGCATACATATATATTCAGTGAAAAAACCCCTTGGATAATAGAGAGTTAAGGTGATCAGATGTAACATAACAAAACCGCTGAAATTCAGCAATGGCATTCCACCTTAACTATGTGCCCCCTGTTGCGCTGTGTACGGCCACAATGATGACACCACTGATGCCATCACTGATGCCATCACTGATGCCATCACTAATGACATCACTGGTGACATCACCAAATATATTTATTAGGTTGCTCCAAAAAAGACAACCGGATGATACCTTAGTTAGGCTAACAAAGTAATTTATTTGCAAGCTTTTATAATCCTCAGACTAAGTCATCAGCTATAGAAAGAATGAGACTCTTGGAATAGAAGAACAGCTCAAGGATTCACCTATGGAATGTCTTATCGGTTTGTGTCTGCTTCTGATTTGTTTTCTTCACAAAGATCTTTACAATATAGAAGTTCCCCACACATTCCATTCACAGAGATGTAAGTGATGCACTGAAAATTCTGTCTTAACTAAAGTTATCCACTAACTATAGTCATGCTGATAGGTTTGCAAACAATGGCTCTGTTTCTTGGCAATTATACTTGTTCTAGATTCTGGTGCTCTTGTTGCTTGACTAAAGATACACTGTTGTGTTTGCCCAACAGTAACAGTACATCTTAAAATTCTATTTTTAGATTTCATGCGCCAAAGAGAGAGGATTCATTTAGTTGTTCATATCTGTATTTTCTTCTGTTTACATGATGTTCCGTTTAATGTATTGATCCAAAACGTTTTTTAAGCATGAGTTATTCAAGAAAAAACCTCTACACATGTTTCAACACTAACAGTGGATCTTCAGGAGGTAAAAATATTGATTTATCCTATTGGGGTTCTCGCTGGTTGTTTAATTGATTCACCAGTCAAAATATCAATGTTTTATGTACTGTTTTGATTGGATTCATAATCCAATATTTTCTGTGTGAAGAGGAAGAAGATGGTACTTCTTTCTATGGTGGCCGTATTCATGTGTATATTCTAGGGTGCTGGTCGCTGTCCTATAGTTAAGATTAAAGCCATGAGTCCTAGAACATGCAAGAATTCTATTGCTAATAACTTTAGTCTTGCATTACAGATTTGGATTACATATTCCAAACAAAAAAGTTGTCACGTCCCCACCCCCAGACTGGACATTTTCGGAAAAATGTGTTAAAAAAAATGTATTAAGAAAGCAAAAAAAAACACTGTTTACAACCTACTCCCATTTATTTTCCCATCGTGAAAAAGTAAACATTTGGTAAAGCTGAAGTGCAAAAACTGTTGGGCGGATTTGGACCAAATAAAAAACAACTTGGGCATGAAGCATTGAATTTATTTCTGGGATAGGTTTGGCGGTAATTCCATCCAGCAGTTTTTAAATCAATTGACTGGGAAGTGGGTGCATCCTGCTCTCAATAAATAGCTATTTTTCCCATGCTGCTTTGCAGCAGAGAGGCTTATTGTTTTGTTTACCCAATATTCTATTGCTAATACCCTTTTACTTGCTGGTTGGATTTGGATGACATTTTCCAAACAGAAAGTTTGTGAAGGTCCCCCCAAACTGCAAATGTTGGGAACAATACTGTAGAAAATAAATAAATGTTATTATGAAAACAAACTTGGACACAAAGCATTGGCTTAATTTCCTTGCCTGGTTTGGGGTAATTCCATCCAATTATTCTTTTTTTTTTATTTGACCTTTAAACCTCTATATATCGGCATTGGTGCTTTGCAGTAGAGATGCTGAGAGGGGATAATAACTGTTGACGTGCTGGATCGATATGGATAAAATTGTCCAAGTAAAACATTGTTCAAGAGCCCCTCAAACTGGAAATGTAGGTACAAAGAACATGCATTTTGTTTTCAGCCTGCTCCCATTCATTTTCCCATACAGATAGTTTTTTTAACAGCAGTAGCAGGAGACCCACTGTGCAGATCTGAACCAAATAAGAAACAACTTGGGCACAAATCATTAACCTAATTTCATTGAGTGGTTTGGGGTAAATCCATCCAGTAGTTTTTAAATTTGACAAAGAATGGGTGCCCCCTGATCAATTAAACCTTCATATTGGTCTTGGTGCTTTGCAGTAGGACGGCTGAGAGTGGATGATAACTTTTTACTTGCTGGATGCATCTGGGTGAAATTTCAAAAGTAAAATGTTTGTGAAAGGCCCCCCCGAACTTGACATTTGGCGAACAATACACTAACAATTGTTAAAGTAATACAAAAATTTAAAAAACACATCTTGTTTTCAGCATTCTCCTACACACAGCCATAATGTAAAAACTGCTGGTGAGATTGGGACCAAATCCGAAACACCTTCGGCACACAGTGTTGACTTATGTTCCTTGACTAGTTTGAGGTAAATCCATCCAGTAGTTTTTTTAAAAATTGACAGAGAAGGTGGTGCACCTGCTCCTTAAAACCTTTATATTGATCTTGGTGCTTTGCAGCAGAGAGGCTGAAAGAGGCTAATAACCTTTGACTTGCTTGATGGATTTAGATGACATGTGCGTACTAAAAAGTTTGTCAAGGGCCCCCCAAAGTGGAAATATTGGGAACAACTCATTTAAAAATGAAAATGTTATCTTAAAAAAACGCAGTTTTCAGCATACTCCCATTCATTTTCTCATTGAGAAAAAGTGTAGTATTTGAATAGTCATAGCGCGAAAACTGCTGGGAAGATTTGTAACAAATAAGAAACAATTTGGGCTCAAAGCGTTGACTTATTTTCCTTGACTGGTGAAAGTGAGCAGTCCCCCAAAATACAGTACAAAACTCCCCAATGAGAGTCAATAACGGACACACCCCAGTAGGCAAAGAGACCAAGAACAAGTGCGGGTGAAGTTAAGGGATGAGTTTATCCAAAATATTGGGCATACAGAGGACTGCCAAACAATAGAAAAACATTCATATTTATTTTAGAAAATCACGTCATCTGTGATGTAAGATGTAGGTTGCACATAAGTTGTGGGGATCAGATGGTGAGGGCTTGATAGTATGTAATCTTTATGCCCAGTGCTCCAGGATTGGCGGAGGTCCACGTGGTGCCAGCGCGGGGTGCCTGGGTCAGCTGGGCTCTTGGGGATGGAGCACAGGATCAGAAGATGTCTGTGCTGTTACAATTTACACTAATTAACAATGCCCTTTTGGCCCCACATACTCTGACATGTATTGCCATATTACTTATCCATTTAATATATCTCACACTCATCAATTATGTATACTTAAAAGCATTATTTCATGAATCAGGTGCTTTATCTTGGGGTTACATTCTAGGGCTATCTGCAGCAATTCCTGTGTTGGATATATTATGGGACAGTTTAATAGTGTGTTAGTAGGATATATTATCGCTTGGAATTTGCCCGTTAGGGGTGATGTGGGCTGTCATTTGGTTGAGGGGCACACAACTGGCACATCAAACATAATTTAGGATTAGGGGCCTGGAGGCTGTGTCTCTGAATCTGGGGGTCCGCTGGTGCTCATTCAGAGTTATGGAGATGAATGTTTTTTTCCAGACTGGAGCTGTGGCCAAGTTCACTGACAGGGCAGTGATGCAAAAGGGAAAACAAGAGATACAACATTCAAAATATTACTTCTTATAAACAGACATCCGTGAGAATGAGTTCACTGCAGTAGTGGCACAGGAGAGGAGGAGGAGGTGGGTGTGGTTGGCTCACTGTGGGCAGACCCAAAGGGAGAGGTGCAGGCCTGCAGCCCAGTGCTTCTGCGTGGCCTACTAGAATTAATACAAAATAGAGTTGGTGATCATACAAAATGGAGTCGGGTGTCACCCCTCTTGCGGGTGTTGCACGTGTATGTGTCACCCCAAGGCTGGCCAGAACCATGGCCAGTGGCACATGGTAAGCCTTGTAATGAACATAGTGTGCCTGCGGGGATAAGAATGAAGGGAAGGGGGTTGAAAAGACCTTTCCTCCCTTACACTGGTTTGGGGTAAAACCATTCAGTACTTTTTAAAATATTCGACATAGACATGGGGATAGCCCTGCTCCTTAAAAATGTTATAGATATCGGCCTCTTTGCTTTGCAGCAGAGAGGTTTTTCAGAAATGATTCCCCTGATAATACTGGTAGAAGACGAAAATGAAAGAACTCAAACACTGTTTGGAGGAGGAAAAAGGATGCCATCAAGCTTTGGAATGAACTCCCATATGACCTTAGATAGTCTAATAACCTTCTTGACCTCAGCAAGAGACCCAACATGCTTTTGTTTATGTAGTCATTCCTAGGGGATCACTGATTGTTTAGAATGACAGCGTTTCGATGCACTGGCACTAGATGCTATGTAAATACCAATAGCAATGACAATAGCAATCACATCAGGTGTTGAGTGCGAAAGAAGACAACAACTGAAGTTGGGGATTTGGAGGCAGGTAGCGGAGACATTTAGGGGTAGAATATTTTCAGTTTATCTGTGGAAGACCGTGGGAATCTCACGAGATTATAGCATCAACGCTGCAAAACTTGGTCAGAAACAAATGTGCATCACACAGAATAATAAGGCGTAATGAGATAGGGTTTGGGAGGGAAAAAGCAAATGAATGGAAGGAGGGGACCAGGAAAATAAAGGAGTGTCGAGTGCCTGTGAGGACATGGAAGACATTTCGAGCATTGTTTCCTATTTTCTCAGGATTGTGTGAATCGCCACTCTACAGCAGGAATTTCTGTTATTGACAAACAGTTACTGTGATACTGTTGCCGGAATAAGGAATTCAAAATTTCACATCTGCAATGCTTATATCTACTGGGAAGGGGGCAATGGGTGTTTGGTAACAAATTAAAGTTGTAGCATGGCCAGTGGCAATCGCTAATGGGCCTAAAAGAAAGTTTTTGGTGCAACATGTTCAGAAGCCAAAGCCAAAACCCATAGCTAGTGAGACCTCAAGAAAGTATGCAACATGTACAGAAGCCATGTAGGCCATGGCCCTGGCCATAGCCAAAGGCCATGGCTACTGGATACGAAAGAAAACTACTGCTGCAACATGGACAGCACAGTACAAAGGCCAAAGGCCATGGCTAGTGAGAGCTCAAGAAACTATGCAACATGTTGGGCTGTGGCCACTGGAAACAGTTAAGATGAACAATACATTGCAACAATACCTTTCAAATTCAGTGAATACAAACTTAGCTAAAGAGATGCTTAAGGTGAAAATGTAATGCAACACTACCCTTGAAATTTGTCAGACTGTTCAGGCAAGGCCTCCTTTTTGTTGAGCTCCATACTTTAAGCAATTCAAACATGAAATGAAAGACTTGCTGCCCTGTCTTCTGGAGTTCAACTCCTCCGCCACAAAGAGAAGGCCTGATTGGTTGAGCCTTCTGGCGTCTGCGGGCATCCTCCATGCCTGCAGTCTCTGCAGTCCTCTTTCCATGCAAGACATGGTAAAAGAGCCTGGATGGCACATGCTGTCCGTCTGTGAACAGTTGGGTATGTCTGTGAAGGTACGGGGACAGGGCAGCACTTCTTCCCTTTTTACTATTATCTCTACAACACTCTGTGATTGGCTATATTCAAATAGTCACACACCAATCCACCAATCACATTCAAAACCCCTTCTTCTAACCCTTTCACCTAGGTTCAACAGTTCATATATATCTTTCAACTCTGAAAGTGCATTTGTGCTAGGATTCAGAGCTTCCACTATCACAATCTACTGTACAAACATTTACAGATTTCTATTTCTAGATTCAACAAGATCTACATTCCGCTATCTACATCTAAGAAGACATACTACAGGTATTCTTTCATTTTCAAAAGTAATATTTTATACAAACTTTTTTATAATATAACTTGAAGAACAACTGGTGTTCTGTGTTGCAAAGCATACTTCACTGCAGAGCCTATGCAAGTACCTAATTAGTGCCTTTAAAAGTATGTCTGCACATATAGTGACTCACATGTGCTACTACTTATACCACTCCACAGTTCCATAGTTGCCAACATGACCCATTCCAATCTGTAGATGCTTTTCCAATCCTGTTTATTTCCTTTCCATTCTGGATCTTTTAGTTCTGTATTTCCCAGTATAGTACTCAGACCACAGCACATAGAATGCAACACAAACAGCAGCACTGCATACACACCTACAGATTGGAATAGATGACATTTTCAAATATGCAATTCTATATTTAAAAGTACCTCAATTTTCAACCTACAGTACAACAAATAAGTGCATCTTCTTTTAACGAATGATCTTCCTTCTGTCAAAACTGTAGCAGACCTTCATATTGCACTGTATTATACAACCCTGCTATTAGCTTCACTTCAGCTGCACTTGGTTGCCTATATTGGTAAACATGCATCAGTACAGCAGACATTGCAATAACGCTAATAGTGCTTTTTAATTTCTGCTGCTTCCACAGTGAATTACATGTTATTTTGTTGTATTTATTTATTCATATACAGGAGGAACAATACTCTTTTGAACACAAAAGAACATACAATCGATGCAAAATCAGATTTGATGGGAAGCAGTTCGCTTTTTACAATGGGGTGAGTTTGACGGACATTCTGACCGGGTCAGGTAGGCGGTAAAGCCAGCTGTGCTCGTGATGTGACCATGGCGGGTGAAGTTCTTTAGTGGATGCAGATGAAGTGAGCAACAGAGTCAGGTTAGAGGTGAAGGAAAAATGTTAGCTAGCAGGAAGATGAGAGGTAGGTTAAGAGGGCAATTTGGTGGTGAGGAGGTATGCTTTTAGTTTGATTTTGAACACATGACCCACTACTTATACTAGGGAGCAATTCCATAGTTAAAAATACCTACATTATGAACCTCAAGAACAATTAATAAGATATATTTTTTAAAATGAACACCTTATGTAAAAATAAACTACAGCAGTCCTTCATACTACACTGTATTATGCAACCTTGCATTTAACTTCACTTCAACTGCAAGTGGTTTTCTAGGCTGCAAAACATGCTTCACTGCAGCAGCCATCACAATAATTTAAAAGTGCTTTCAAAACTACTTCTGCTTTCATAGTGAATGCAATGTCCTACTACTTATGAGTGCAGAATGTTCACATTTGCCAACAATCTTTCTTTTACATTTACAGAAAAAAAGATTACCCAACAAACCTGCTGAGAAAGAAAACTTCAATTTCTACAAAGTAAGTTTATTAATATCCCATTTATGTCGTAACAATTATAATAACATAACTACACTGTGTATTATCCTAAACTATCCATTCATACTATACTCTATGATATTTCACACTTCCTAATTCCATTGCAGCAATCACACTCTTTTCCATTACAGCACAGCATTTCTCCTTATCCTATAAGACCACCACATATAACTACAAATACTTTATCACAAAACCCCCATTAACTACACATACTTCTTCCACAAACCACTTCCCAATGACAACAGGTATCATTTACCTAATACCCTACAGATCTCCAATCTCTCACTCTACAAATCCTTTCTATAACACGTCCTATATGGATGCTCCAAATGCATGAGTCCCTCAATTCTTTATTTTTTTTGCAGTACTAACAATTATGCCATTTGTTCATTTAATTTTTAAATGTATGCATGTATGTTGTTATTAGGCACTGTCTGCCATGAAAGGCATCTTCTTTTAAGAACAATATTGTTTAAAGGTCCCCGTCTGGGCATCAGAACTAATAGTGCTAGGCAATGGAAGGTGGACAAGGAATATGGACTTAGACGCCATACACCAATCACCATATGATATTGGGAGGCAAAATCGTGGGTTTTAGGCGTTTAACTAACCAAGTGTCTATTTTTCAATGTTTAATATCTATTACATAACGTATTGCAATTTAATGCATCTCTGAAATTGCATTTCATGGTTTTGCCCGTCCCTTTCTCAATAGCACAGGCATATGCTTCTGTTTTGAAAATCTAATAAAGTTAGTATTTCAAGAACATGATTTTCACAGTATAGATACCTGTATAATGCAATATATTAAATGCAGTCTCTTTAATAAATGATGCACCTTCATCTACTGCCATGCCTTGTCTTTTCTATTTTCACTCCAGTAATTCTCAGAATAACAAAGCGTGCCTAATCTGAGCCAATCCTTCATTCCGTTGAAGTTAGTTTTTACGGAAGTATCTGCTCGACATATTGCAATTAAAATAAAAATCAATCATAAAATGTGGAATGTACCCACAATTGTGTGGCTGGGTTTTATAGCAGTTGTCTCTGACTTTATCAGTGAATGCATATGCTTCCTCTGTAGGTCATTCTTGTGGGTTTAGTGTTAGCTTCAATAGTCACATGGTGAACATATCTACTCACTCCTGTGTAGCGGAATGGGTCTGGGGTAAAGAGTTTGGTCCTGTTTGCCTTTATTTTCATTGCTACATTCCATACACATACACCAATGTAGCATGTGTTGTTCTTGATGTCTGTGTTTGAAAAGGTAGCTGTTAGTGAAGACGCTACATCAATTTGCAACTGTCTAGTGTGCCCATACATGTGTGGTGGGCATGACTCCTTGAACTGCAGTCTGCCTCCCTGCCGGTTCACTCTATCATTGCTGATAGCATTGAGTGCGTGGACAAAGGCTACATTTGTGTGACACCCTTACATTGTGCTGTTTATTTTTGTTGAGCCATTCCTCCGCTGCCGTGGATGACATCTGATTTAGAATCACAAATTAACCATATAGACCTTTGCCCTTACCACATCCTATGATGGGCACATATGTGCTGCCCTTGGAGTGTGTGACTGCATATGGTGCCAAGGTTAATGACAATGACATGCATAGCAGTAAAACACTACGTGGGTGTCCTCTGACTTGCATTGAACACATAGCTGGGCATGATGCTCTGGGCTGGCTGAGAACGGGCTGCATGGGGACTTGGACGCAGAATACAGGCAGAATGTACATTTTGGTGGGGAGTTTGACCATTAGGAGTGTAACCTATGCGCTCTGGAATATCAGCATGAAGAGAGCTACCTCCATCAATATTTTATCAAAGACCAGGGGGGGAATATGGGACAGAGTGGAGGATATATTCGCGCCTGCTCTATCACTGCCCGCTGGCCGCACATACACTATATCACTCGATCATGAACCAGGCCTCCGCATTGTTCAGGCATGTGCCTTAAAAGATTTCTCCTACACTTGGGTGTGCTATTGATCTTGATAGGACTCTTTCACAGTCACCATTATTTTCAGTCAAGTGGTTTTTCCTCCACAGAGTGTTTGTTTTTGGACAATGGAGCCTCTGGTTGTTTGACAGTTGCAGCTTCCACTTTCTAAAAATCATCACCTTTTTTCACACTGTGGCAACCCAGCAGACTATGCACCACTGTCTTATTCACCACTCAGTCTTTGCAGCAATGGGTTGTATTGGGCAGTCAGCCACTACAGGGCTAAATACCAGCTGTCACCTGACAGATTACTGCCATCTTAAAAGTAATTAAGTTTTAGAGGAGCAGATGGATGCATTTCCCCTAACTCCCGTCCCCTCACCACCGTCATACTGGAACAGCAGGAGAAGGGCTATTTGTGGGGCCACATGTGTTATGCCTATACCGCATCGAATGTACAAAAGACAATATACACTCAGACAATCGTATCGAATGTGCCCTCGTACTGAGAGAGTGAAAGGATAACGTGTGGAAGGATGTCATCACTCACCATTGGACATCATGTACTGCATAGTGAAGTCTGACGAGGGCAGAGTGATGTCATGAAGAAGACATATGAGGATATACTGAAACAATATGAAAACACGTAAGAGTGGCAGCTGAAGTGATAAGAGAAACCTGTACAAAATGATAAAGTATTCATATATGCAAAAGAAGATAAAGTAACTTGCTGACCAATAATGGTAAATAGGCAGCAACGCAAGGTAGATGAGGCATGTAGAAGCTTGCTATGGAGGAAAATATAACGTGGCACAGACGGCCATGATAGGAAAATGGACGTCTGATTGTGTAAAGATTCCATCCAGCTACCTCAGAAAAAGACCATGGGTGCAGAGTCAGGAGACGTTGGAGAATTGGCTTTGTGTTCAAAACGAAGAGGAGTCTATGCTGGCCTGGAATCAAGGATGCTATTTGAGGAATAGCTGCAGAGCACAAAGGGAGGCAGACCAATAATCCATGGACATGAGACATATTTCTCTTAGATTAAAGAAGAAGTAAACATTTGTAAGAGCCAAGTATTGGACAATTAACAAGGCATAAGGCTCCTACAACATGGAGTGAGCAAGTCTTTAGAGGCCAAGAGAAGCAATGACAACCAGCATAATTGAATCAAAAAGTAATAAATAAAAGGTCAAAACGGACACATTTGCAGTCTCTTCACATGTAATTCAGAAGTCAAAAACAAGGGCTTTTCGTTACGCTGTGGATGAAGATAGTGATGTGCTTACACTTTCTTGAATGTCCCAGAACAGAGAGTGAGCTGCAAGGTCAGCTACAGACTAGAAACGTTGGCTCATGGTCAGACTGATGAGAGATGATTGACTCATTGGGAAAGTGGGGAGTAATCTGATGTGACTCAATCACCTGGGTTTTGTTTAGCTAATGTGATGCTAGCCAAGCCGAAGGTCCAAGGGTAGGTGAGAATGCCAGCCAATCAGTGGATCTGTGGGCCAACCTGCTATACAATGATTCATAGACCAATCCATTGCCATTTTGTCTGCTACAACCAATATTATACATATTTAGAGGTATTTTTATTTATTTATTTGTATAGCGCACAAGGCCCGAGGTAGTTTGAGGCGTGCCTTAAAAATAGATAGCCAATGGTGTACTAATCCATATGTATTCTATAAGAAGATATTTTCCCCTAACCAATCCATCCCGTCAATAGGTTTTACAGTTTGCCATGTAGGATGATGTCATAGATGATGCATATTGGGGTATAAAACCTCTGTGTAATCAAGTTTCTGTGTGAGTGTGCAAGCATCAGTCCGATGTCTGCCAGTTTGTCCAGCTTTATTAAATTGAGAATAAAGTAGTACTTTGCCACATTCTTTGAGTCTGTCCGGTTATTTGGTCTGAGATCTTTATTGGTAATCCCATCTAGTACAAGAGATGCTTCAAGGTGCTAGAGCACAAAGTGACCAATATAGCTGGTAGAGAAAGAATAGGAAAGTAATTACTTGTTTGGAATGTGCATGTAATGTCGTTGTTATAGAGATGTTCTTTCTCTTCTAATCTACTGATTACATTTCACCTTGTGTCTCTCCCTCACCACTACTCTAAAGTGTTTGAAAGGGTTGTGTTCAACATCTTATACATTTCTTAGACATCCACAACATTCAATACCCCTTACAGTCAGGTTTCCACTCCTGTCACTCAAAAGAAACTTCTCATGAATATGCCAAATTTGTCCACTACCTTTGACTCGGTTGATCACTCCAATCTCTTTAATTCTCTCTTTCATCTTGGGATTCACGATCAAGCCCTTGCCTGGCTTGAATCCTACCAGGCACCTCACCAATCCTCTCTCTCCTGGATCACCAACACCTCTGAACTCACTCTGCTAACTGTTGGTGTTCCACGGGGCTCTGTCTTGAGCCATCTACTGTTTACAATATACAGCGCTGCTCTTGGGTCATGAAACTCGTCCTTTGGATTCTCATACTCATACCAACTCTTCATGGAAGACACACCCAAATCCCATGGGTTTTTTCAAAACCAAACTAAAAGCCCACCTTCCGAGCAGAGTTCAGTTTGCTTCAGTCTTTACAGCATTGTGAGCCAAAAGGAGCTGCAGCTACGGAGTCCTGTGGTAGCTGTTGCTTTAATTTGAGACTCATCCTTTAAAAATTGACTCTGGGCGCTTGGTGTCGCACGGAGTTCCGAGCAGAGTTCTGTCTGCTTTAGTCCAATTCGGCCCCAGAGGCCCTGAAACCACTTCCCATGATGGCGGACGCCTTGGGTCCGCTGACCCGACAGAAGCTCCTGCAGCATCGGCGGCGACTGGGAAATGAGCAATTTCAAGTCTTTCCAGCAGAGGTAAGCCTTTCTAAAGAACAAACTGCTGAAAACATGGTTGCCATTTGCCTTTCGGTGCCGTCTCTTTCTGTGCTAGCAGCAGCTGGACTGGCCATGCTGGCTGACATGAATATACCCCAATATTCACCAGTATCTGAACTTTCAAAAGCGTCACTTCCCTGTGACATTTCATTGGCAATGCATGTTGCGAAGGGAAAGGGAAAGGTACAGATGCACTCGGTTGATGTAAATACCGACTTGTTCCAATCTCCATTTGACATCACAGATACAGAGCTAATGGAAGTTTATATTCCAACGAAATTTCAACACGAAGAGGACAATGGTCACAATGGTTACAATGGACATTTATTGTTAACTAACCTCTCAGGAATCACACAGAAAACTGAATTACGCACGCAGGAAAATTACTCAGAATTACTATAATGGGGCAATGAACACTCGGTCTGAACAGCATACCTTATCCCCCTCGAAATTCACATCAACCTTGTACTTCATAAAAAGTGCCCCATGGCACCAGCCTGCCCAACCAGAAACAAACGCAACATCACTGCCGAAGCCCTATTACCCCTGGTCCTACCCACCCTTAACGCTCTACCAGACAATGCTGATCTAAATCTACTTGTTGACACCTTCAACAACTCCATGGCCACTGCCATTGATACCATTGCCCCTTTGAAACTACTCAAAAGCAAGCCAATAAGCCACTTGAATTCATGGTACAACCCCGAACTTAAACTACTTAGGAAAAAGAAGGCCAAATCAGAACTCTTACGGAAAACTAACCCATAATCTGAAAACAAATCCAATCTCAAGAACATCTCTGCGCTATATAAAAGTGAGATCATTTAAACCAAAAAAGATACCCATAATGTTAGGATAGACCAGGCAGGCTCCTCCACCAAAGAACTATTTAAAATACTAAAGGAGCTAGAAAACCCCAATCCACTTCCAGACACCTGCTCAAAGGATAAACTTTGGTGCACCAGCATCCAGAACGCCCTCCACAACAAAATTACAGGACTCCAAACCAAAATTGAGGATAAACGTCAACAACTCTTCAGCAACAAGACCACTAACCCTATCCTTAGCTCTCCAACTCCTATCAAAGATAATATAGGCTTCACCTTTAAGAAAGTAAATATTCTAGAAGTCCAAAAAATCATCACCTCCTTAAAACCATCTAACTGTAAAGGGGACAGCTGTCCTGCTCAGATAATAAAAGACGCAGCCAGAGACCTCTCCCCTTTTATCACCACGCTAATTAACCTTTCATTCACTAACAACTCTGTGCCCAGCAACCTCAAACAATCCTGGGTTCTCCCTCTCTTAAAAAACAATCACTAGACCCAGCCATACCAACAAATTATAGGCCCATCACCACTGTCCCTTTCCTGTTAAAAATCCTGGACAGTCGCCTACATCCAGATTCAGGAGTACCTAGAATCTAACCAACTGCTAGGTATATGTCAATCTGGCTTCAGACCTCAACACGGAACAGAAACCGCTCTGGTTGACCTCAAAAGCCAGATTGATGAAATCAAAAACAAAGGTAATTCCGCAATCCTACTTCTCTTAGACCTCTCAGAGGCTTTCGATTTAGTCGACCACGAAATCCTCCGCAGCCACCTATCTATCGCAGTCCACTTCTCCTCCTCTGCCTCCTCAATCCTTCCTGGCGAATAGAACCATGCAAGTTTTCTCCACAACAGCAGCAGCGGACCCTATCCCTATCACATGCGGAGTCCCACAAGGCTCCTGTGCCTCCCCACTTTGTATAATATATTTACAAAGCCGCTATTCGACAAACTGGACCGTCTGGGTGTCACCTACACTAACTATGCAGATGACACGCAGATCCTCCTCACCATCTCGGGCAACTACAATGCGGACGTGACCCGGATTAACGAAATCTTCTCCATCATTCAGGCATGGATGGCCACCCACGGCCTATGCCTGAATGATGAGAAGACGGATCTCCTTCTGGTCGGCTCTCGCAATAACCTGTCAAAACTCAGTCCTTGCTACAATAACATTATCATAGATGGTAATACCATCCCCATAGTTAAGAGTGTGAAAACCCTAGGCTTCCATCTTGATGCCAACACCAACCTCTCCAAACAAATCAACGCGACCGCCTCACCACTGCCTATACGGGTAAGCTAATTAGGGCTAGCAGACCCTTCCTATCCTCCAACAGCTGCCTCACTCTTGCCAGAGCCCTCATTCAGTCCTAACTGGACTACTGCAATAGCCTGTACCTAGGAGCCAACCAATCCATAATCAACAAACTCCAGGTTCTCCAGAATAATGCACTACGTGCAGCACTCAACATCCCAAGGTGAGAGCACATTTCCACAAACAAGAAAGCGTGTAAATGGCTGTCCATACAGCAAAAAATTGACCTCAAAACCATTTGCCTCACTTACAAGTCCTTAAACCACCTAGCCCCACCGTACCTCACCAATAAATTTACTTTAAACACCGCCACCAGAACCACCAGATCATCCAACTCCCTATGCCTGTCAGTGCCTAGATTTGCCCTAAAAAGAGCAGGAGGCGCTAGTTTCACAGTGCTTGCCTCCCAACATTGGAACACCCTACCACTCAACATTAAAACTATTGAGTCCTTTCCGATCTTTAGGAAACATGTTATTGGCTGGTTACTGAACAAAGAATAGCATTTACCTTCACCTTCTAAGATCTTCAACTCCCTAAGGCCGCAACCATGCCTATATTATATGTAAACTGTTGCACCATGTAATTTATGTAAATTGCTGTACTATGTAAATGTATATATCATGCCTGTAACCGCTTCCTTAAGCGCCCTTCTACCTACGGGTCCGGAGCGCTATACAAATAAATAAAACAAACAAACAAACAAATAAGTGTACACAAGTGGTGAGCTGCAGGGAACACAACGTTACCAATGAATCAGAAGGAAATAAAACTGCCGGAAACGCACCACATGTCTTGACATTTACTTTACCTGCAATGATGAGTTAGACGACACCAGTCATGCAGACATACACTCAGCCAAACTTAACTACCTTCGATCCAGTAGCACGAGAGGCTCCTCTAACTGAGCGTCGAAAATCAGATTTCTTAATGCTACGAGAATTGCTAAATAAAAGTAGTTTCACAACAAATGGCTACATCTCCGGGAGATCAAAAGAAGGGTTGCCTCATGACCCCGTGGTGATGCAAAAACATGCCTCAGTATTGACGAGTGCACGCAATGAGATGACGAGCACGCCGCAAGCAAAGCTGGCCTCCATCTTGACGCCTGCCGAGAAATCCAGTTCAGCATGAAAAATCTCAACCTCCATAAAGAGTAAAGCCACTGGTGACTCTCGACCCGACAGTCACCAACAAAGTAGTTTGAATCTGGAGTACAATGAAAATTGCCATCCAACAGTGGCGTCTCAGTCGGACAATGACATCGGTGTACACAACAGCAGTAACTTGTCAATAGCCGCTGGCATTCAAATACATAGGGCCTCATTACGACCCTGGCGTTAAGGGTTTAACGGCGCCGTAAAAGGTGTTGGCGCCGTTAAACCCTTAACGCCTCATTACGAGTTCCCTTTGCGGGACCCGACCTTAATGCCTGCTTTTAGCAGGCGTTAAAGTAGGGTGCCGCAAAGGGGCCTTGGTGCTAAGTACGGTGCCGCAATTTGCGGCACCGTACTTAGCGCCTTCCCCATTGGGCAAAAATGGGAATGGGGAAGGGCCCATGGTGAATGGGGTATTACCGCCCCGCCAACCTTGGAATGGGGCGGTAATTCCGCCATTCACCATGGCGGACCCCGGCATGGACCATGGTGCTAATAGCACCATGGTTTAGCGCCGGGGTCGTAATGAGGCCCATAATAATGTATTAGCAGCCACTTCCATAGCTTACTCCATTTATGAAGTTATATAAGACTCTTCATGAGACATTGAAAGATCAAGGGTCGCTGTTAGCTACTCTCAACACAAAACTTTTCTCTTTAGAAAACTTTACGATAAAGCTGCAACATCGACTCGATGGAGCAGCAGAACAGTCAGCGAAATGGCAAAGTCGCCTAAGTGATCTTGTGCGGAGTGAACTGGCATGAAAATCTGACCTGATAGAAGCAGTTATGGATTGTACGAAATGGATGAGACATAATTTTAAGTGCTCCTCAGAGGTGCCATTTCACCTCGGCACTAATAATTATCATCCAAATTGTGTGTCTGTGGATGCCTGCACCAGGAAGGCGAAATTGGCTTCAGCTTCCGATGTTGATGCTAATTCTTCAGCAGAATTTGCAGGTCATAAGAGCAAGGCTGCAGATGCGGTTGTGCTAATCATTGAGAAAAGTGGTCAAGTCAAATCACTTCTAAAAAACTGTCAAGAACCAATTTCTTTGTGCACAAGTTCCAACACGCAGACATCTACAGCCCTGAGCACAGTAAAAGAATTAACCACAAACACTGATGCTTTTGGGCACTTACCTGAGCTGATGACATCTCTCCTTCAGGATGTGATTCCAGTAACCAAGAATCCGCGTCTCTACCTAAGGCGATTCAAATTCCATCATTTGGAATTTTCTCACGCACGTCGAAAACCCTGGTAGGCACAACAAAAGAGTCTATTCAAAAAAATTCAAAAAGACTACTAAAATCACGAAAGGACAAGATGCATGTTGGCATGTTAGAAGGCTTGTTCTAATAACTCAAAAAAATGTATTAGAAATGTATACACTTCTCCCCAAATTGGGTTATTCGAACACCCTCAAAATCCAGCTCAACAGGCCAAAACAAAAGGTAGTGGGACAATCACCAGCCTAGTGGACCATCTTCCATCTAATATAAATAACCCAAACAAAAGATTGCGAGTTGATTTTGAAGATACAGAAACTCGAGACTCTTCATCCTCTGTTGACTTATGTGACCTGTCCACCTATTCAGTTAGCAAAGACGACAAATCCATTGTGGAAAAAACTGCGGATGTAGACATAAACATGGGCAATACGCAATCAGTGCATGCTGTCAGACAACAGAAGTCTGTGATCAGGACTGTGGCAGACACTCCGAAAGACAAAGTTGATTCAGAAAGGCGTCGACAAACAGAAATCTTTTCTTGCAACCACTGGCGTCACAAAGAGTAGTCTGGTTCACTTAAAACTACCAAAGTCAATGATCAAACTCTGACGTTGAATTTAAATCCGAAACTGACCACAGCACAACTACAAAAACAAGGGGTCCAGTCAGTCCCGCAAACTTCACATTTGAAGACGGCCGCGGCCCCCACTTATCGCAAATTACAACTTGAATATATTCTCCAGGACAAAAACAAGGTGAACCTGAATAGGCGGAATACAATGAAATTGCTACATTGCATTCCTTCATTGTGAACAATAACTTCAGAAGATATCACAATCGTGGAATACGCCTCTGAAACCCATTCTGATTCGGTACTCCTGCACATCAAATCCCAATTTATTATAAAAACATTAAGAGAGGCAAAGGACGAGTTGCTCTTTTTTGGATTTAAGCTCTCCTTAGTAATTGAAGGATTAGATACCCATTGTATGAATTCCAAACAGGTTGTTGATTCTCAGTCATCAAATGAACAAAGGCGTAGCACGCTGCAGAATCTTAAAAATCTAAAGCACTCAGACAGTAACATATCAGATCAGCGCTTAAGCATGCAAAACAAATCGTCCAGTTCTTCTAATCGACAATTCACCAGACATTAGCTGAAATGCCAACAACAAGACAACCTATATTCATTGATTTCCTGGAATACAAGCAGGTTTAAACATATATTTCAAGAATCCCTACATGACATTGAAGATCATTTTGTGATCTGCCTCCAGGAAACTTGGCTTCGAGAAGTCCTTATTTGAGACAGACACTTAATTCTGCTAAACATTCTTCATGTTTGTATATATGCCTCTCTCACTTTTGTACCTGTTGTTTTACTGTAAAGCGCTTTGGCTTAAAGCGCTATGTAAAATCAATAAACATAAACATAAACGCAGCCAGGAAAAATCATACAGATCGCCTAAACTCTGATTTATTAACAATGATAAAGATTACCAATGGTTGAAAAGTGGTTAAAGGGGACACCCCAAACTTATTTGTACAGGCTAAAACCCTGCAATAATTTGATCTCAATGTGTGTTAACAAATACTTATAGTAAACACATATTGGAACCCCGCGATGATTTCTTCTGGAAAGCATATAAAATCTGTGATTGCCATCATAGAAAACTGTATGATCAATTATGACAATCCCACTATCATCATTTGCTGGTTTGATGCTGATAAGAATCTAATAGCTTGTGATCGAAATCACCCAATACAGAAATCAAACCGGGGTCAGGTTTAGCTTTCTGAACTTAAAATGAGGAACTGTTCCATGTTAAATGGTCAAACACGAGGTGACATTCGCCCTGCTTATACGCAGCATCAGAACCAGTCTCATGAGACTCTAGATAATGTGGGGGCTTCAATTTTTTTTAGCAAGAATGAAACAGGTGACAACCCTGAAGTTAACTAACAGCTATCATGATGCCCTTAAGCTATCATGGCATATGTCCGTTGGAAAGTCCTCCAAAACACATGCTACCGATTTAGCAATCAACCAAGGGGTTAACAGACTGCGGATCAATAAACAACAAATTGCCAACTTAACTGCGACCATCTGCTCAACGGCGGCACCTTTGTCTATTCAAGTTGATTATGCATCGCTTCTCGCACAATTCAAAACCGGGAAATACGGAGGTAAAATTACTTCGCAAACCAACAAATACCCTGTTAGTGTGAAGATCAGCGAAGCAACAAAGGACCAAAATCACAATATAAAACTCCTAAAACCATTGGCCTCCGCCAACATACTTGAAGACATAAGAAAAAGATGACAGAAAAACCGGAATTGGTTAAAATCTTTTATTCAAATCCGTGATCAAGAAAGAGCAGAAGTAATCTTGAGTCTAATTGCTAAACACAATACCAGACATATTTGGGTGATAATAAATGAGGGATAGCTGAATCAAAGACTTCTGGACCATCCTTGAATGTCGTTTTTGGCAAAAAGTCCTCAAACTGTCTGCCGTCTCAATGACAGCCATTCGACACAAGTTATGTCTGAATTCCCTTTATGAGACAGTGTTGTGGAAAACAGTAGCTGTATTGAGGAAAATGTGTGTACCCAATACACGTATCGTATTTTGGCCTATGCTAATGAGACTTCTCATTGTTGGTTACTAAAGATCAAAATAACTAAAAACAAAATAAACTAGCATCTTCACTCTACCTGGGAGCTACAGCTTGTGGAATTTTCCAGTTAGCGCAGAATTTAACTAAATTTCCAACGCGCTATCAAAGAGACCAGTTCTTGAGACTTAGATTGAACTAATATAAAACTAAGGAAATGTTGTTTCTAAAACACGACAAAGAAACATTCAATAACTCATGTAGATATTGTAAGATCTCAGTTGAATCATCTAAGCATCTGATTACGGAATGCCTGGAATTAAACTCAAAATGATCAACGCACCTAGGTAAATTTGCCCCACTTAGTGGAAATATGGAGGAATGGTGGCTTGTGATGCTAGGGGGGAAAAACAACAAGTTAACTTAACTTTATAGCCGCAATACTGATCACTGTATGAATAAAACGATATGGAGGTTGTGATAGTGTGACATTGTTGTTGGATATTGGGGGGATTGGTGAAACTGATAAGAAGTAATGAATGGAGTATAGGACTTGAAACTAAAATATGTGATATATAATAAAAGTTTGTTATAAACTAAATGTTACAATACAAAATAAAAAAGCCTACATTCTCACCTCCGAGTTACTGTTTTAACCTTCCTGTCATCTGCTTTCTAGCTAACATTTTTCCTCGCCTCTACCCTGTGCTCACTTTCTAATACCTCCACTCTCGCACTTCGTCCATCATGGTCACATCCATAACACAGTGGGCTGTACCACTTACCTGAAGTTAAATGTGTCTAATGTTGGTTGTCCTTAATCTGTGTATGTTGACCCATGGATTGTCACTTGTGACTGTTCCATTTAATCCCCCCCACAACCTGGTCAGAATGTCACTTGGAGTCAAGGCATTGTAAGAAGCTCACTGCTTCCCAACAAATCTGATTTCTTTTCTATTGTGCGTTCTTTTATTATCAAAAGAGAATTGTTCCTCCCTGTACAAATACATGAATAAAATATTAATGATTTTCCTCTTTGAGGTACAAAAACCGCATGGTTCTTATATTACGCTGCAAAATACAGAAGATATGATAATGAGATTTGCTTTGATGGCTGAAGAAAGAATCAACCATTAAATTATGAAGAATATCCAGAAGCCTTCCAAATGCTTTATCTGGTGTAGTGATGAATCTCCTCCAGATTCTCACCCATTCCTTGCACATTCTCATCCCCACTTCCCTGGTAGCCCTACCCATCCTAGTTCCTTTGCTAACTGTGCATCCAAGTTGTAACCCTATAGGTTTGCCTACAATACACAGCACTCCATTACTTCCAAGCAAAGGCGTTGCTGGGGGGGGCATAAATGGGGGCTATAGCCCCCAGTCTTTTGGTTATACTCCCGGATAGAAGCTCACAGGCTCTAACCAAAAGGCTAGTAGCCCCTAGTCCCGACAGTCCAGACATTAGGGTAGCTCCAGAACTTTTCCAGACCTAGCAACACCCTTGCTTCCAAGGTAGGTTTGAGCATTATGAATCCTACAATTACACACACTGTCAGCTCTTCAGTGAAAGGCATTTCAGTCTGCATCCTTTATGCAGTTGGATCAGCTTTTAATATTGCCCACCTTTACTCTGTTTAATGTATGTTTAGTAGAGATCAGCAGATAAGTCACTGTGAAAGCTAATTAGTGAGCAAGACTAGCTATATTGATTTTATACTAACCCTTTATCATATACAATAAAGGTCAGCTGATGAGTCTGACGAGAAAGCGTGATTGGAAATAGCACATTTTCCCATTAATGGATCAATAAAATGCAGTTATTTATTTTTAATAGCATTTGAGACATCTGGACAAAGGTATATGGAAGCATCTGCCTTCTTTTATGAAAGTGAAAGGGTGACATTGGTTTCTAGAGCAGGGCAACATGTATAAAAGTGATGCCACACAACTTTTTTGTGCACATGATTCATTGTGCCCAACCCATATTGATGATTAGGAAAACCTCTGTCCATCATAGCGTCAGGGTGTGAAAAAATCGGGAATCTAAAATTAGCAAAGAGGATGTGTCTTTTTAGAGGCCTGCAACTGGAAATATGTGCTTCATTTTATCCAGGAACATGGATAAGATGCTGCAATAATGTCCATCTGGTCAGCTTGGATTGGGGCCTGAGAGCGTCACAGACTAAACTCCTCTTCAGGACCTGCTGGACTCCGGAGCGTATGTTCAAAAGACGTCTTATTGAGAGTGACAATGTTGGAAATGTAAATTGGTGACAGGCTCGTTAAGTCATTTACTCTGGGCCTGCCCAAAAACAAGAGACTTTTGGAAAAGTTTTTGTGAAAGGCTGGTCCTGGTTTTAAGCTGCACTATTACAATGAAGGTTTCTACTGTGATTCTCTGAGATGTATCTCCATTGGAGGATGTGCCATTTAGAAAAAAAGTGTGGCTTGTATAGTGGCAAAACAAAAAATGATCCTAAGGGCATGGAAGTCAACGGCCTCCTTTTGTATTGATGACTGGGTGGATGAACTGTTAACCATATCCACATATGAGAGTGCCATTTACAAGCAGACTGGAAACACTGACAAGTTTACAGATATTTGGGGATCATTTCTTGAAGCATATGGATAAAATGTCATCTAATGTACCCAATGTTATAAACTCTCTCCGCCTCTCCGCCTTCCCTTATCTTTCTCCTTTTGCTTTTTCCTTTATTTCTCTGCCCAAACTTGGTGAATCTTTATTTACCTGTTCATTCTGATTGTTTCTTTGTAAACCTACAATGATTGTTCAGAATGTAATGTTGTGATGTACCATTCAATGAGTTTCTTATGACTTGCTTTTGATGTGCAAAATAAACATTTTTAAATTAATAATAAAAGAAATAGTATTCAACTCAAATAATAAAATAAAAACGCAAATTATGCGCTGACAGGCCACTTGCATACATTACTCTCACAAGCATTCTCTTAATTCTGAGCTGGGGCACATATTTCAGAGACATCCTAAATAGAGGGGAACACAAGAGCAGTGAAAGGACCTTCCAGCAAGCAGTGGTCCTATGGAGCATAGTGGTATGCTGCTTCTGTTTGTCTACTAAGAAGTGATACATTTTCCCCTCGACCCTGGAGTTTTAGATTTCAATAGAGAGCACGGATCGGGAATGACACCATAATGATCTAGACTTCAGCTTCTCCCCCAATAATTCTTTGACGCTGATACATTTAGACTGCAGACTCTGATATTAATTAAAATATCCCACCACACGCGGACACTATTCCAACATGGCTGCCTCTATATGTAGCCTTGGCGCCTAGCAACCGCGTCCTCCCTGCCGAGTTACCGTGTGAGCTGGCTCAACAGCACACTTTCGAGATCCCTGCGCCATCCATCTGTGACATGCTGCAGTCGATCTGACCAGCTACAGGGGCGCACGCTCACTCCAGCAAGGTATGACAATAATGTGCACTTCTATGTCTATGAGCTTTTCGCCTTGTAAACGTGCCTTTGCAGGCACTCCTAACACAGAACTTGATTTGTGTCTATATGTGTTTTTCCGTACCCAGGGCATGCCCCACGATTGATGCGGAAACTCATGAATGTTATGGTGCCAATAGCGATCAATTAACCTTGCAGCTACCACAATATAGGTAAGCCCGCTTTTTAGTTGTTTCAATATGTACTTAAGTGACATATACAGCAATCCAAGTGGATCAGTGTGTATATTGACACGATTTATTCAAGCTTAGTTCATATCAGCATACATGCTGATGTTGCTGTGTTTTTTGTCCCTTCTGCTCTGCATCTAGGGCACTGTTATGACAATTACACTGAAGCATTCCATTCAGTCGACTTCACGGCTGCCTTAAAATAGGTAAGACCATTTTTGGTGTGTTTTACAATTGCTGCTATTAACACACTCCACCTTGAACTAAGTTTACTAATACTAAATTCTCCCCCATTTTTCTAATTAGGTGTCCACTGTGACCATTACCCATAGGCGACTTGGGCCTCGGGACCACCTTCTACCTTTATACCTGTGGCTACACTCTCGTTCCCACAAGTAAGTGATGTCCATAAGACATGAAAGACATCAAGTGATTTTTTCACGTTTTCTTGCTATTATGCTTGGAGCTCCCCTTATTATCCCTCATTCATTTTACAGCACCTTCTGAACATCCAGACTGCATATCCTCCTCTGTCCTGATGAAGGCCCTAGGAAGACATTGGCTTACACAGCCCCGTTATAGGGCCGAAACACTGGGTGTAGACACATTTTCCCTCCAAACACAGTGTTACTGATGTTTACTGTTTCATACCTATATATGTATTATATACTTGTTTTTCACTTGTCTATCGAATTTTGACCCCTGTCGCACCCTTGGGATAGCAACAGTCGAAACTGTATTATGTCCTCTGTATAGAACCATGTGCAAGAGAATCAACTTGCTGTTGTTTTGTTTTGATTGTGCAAACTGTGGTTGCTTGTTTTTTTTTTTTAATCAATGATGTTCATCAGTATATCTTAAACTACAAAGAAAGCAGATACCAAAAACTATATAAAAACACGTTTTTGAAAGTCCAGGTGTGATTTCTTACACATCAATGTGCAAAATCTTGAATGAACAGTAATGGATGAAGCTCTCCATTGGTTTTTTCTCGACCCTTTCATTTGTGTTCTAGACAATAGAGAGCACAGACACTTTGCAGCTGCAGAGAGACGCAGAGACCAGGCACAATCACAAACTACTGTCCTTATTTCACACAAGAATATTTCCTATTTTGGTTTTACTCGCTATGCATCAACCGACACAATGTTTCCTGCTTTGCCTTTGCCTGGGGCAAAACTTCTTTTCCCAATCCCCCAAGATGTCAAATAATAATGATCTGCTGTTTCACCAATATGTTCAGGGGGCAAAACATGTTTTTCCTTTTTTTTCACATTTGGGGTGTGTAATACTGGCCCAGAACTACTTCCCTTTTTGGCTACTCTACATTGTTCTGACTTGTTTGGGGTTCAATATATAGACAGTGCTAAGAAATGTGTGCACAGCAATTCAAAGGAGACCTCTAAAATGTCTCTCCAATGAAAAGCCACTGATCAACAGCTAATTGTTTTAAAATGTATAGGTATCTGGAAAGATTATCTTCAACAATCCTCTCCTTCTCCCAGAAGCTCACCGTCTCTAGAGATCTGGTTCTCTCTAGGCTGGACTATTGCAACAGCAGCAGCTTCTTTCTAAATCTGCCTGAAACCACTATTCACCCTCTGCAGCTCATCCAGAACAGGACTGCAAGACTTATCCTTGACCTCAAGCCTTGGGATCATATTTCTCCTGCCCTGAAATCTCTTGATTGTCTCCCAGTGGCTGCAAGGATTAAATTCAAGACTCTTTACATTGTCCACAAGGCTTTCTGGGGCCTGGGTCCACAATACCTTCAACTTCCCCTCCTTAAATACATTCCTACTCAGCTCTTCACTCCTCCACCTCCAACTCCCTCAGGGTCAACATTTGGGGGTAGATCTCTTTCCTCGGCTGGGGTTTCCCTCTGGAACATCCTCCCTGCCTCTCTGAAATTTGATGAGAACCACCTCTGGTTCCAGAAGCACCTCAACACCCTCCGCTTTGCATCTGCCCCCGCTCTTCCTCTCCCCTGCTGATCTGTCTGCTTCAGCACCGGGAACCTGGTTACCCTCTGTTCTCAGGCCCAGATCACTGCCCACCCAGCCACAAACCCACACTGCCTCCTGGCAACCCTTGAACTTGGGTCTGTATCTGATACCCTACAGTCCCCTTCTATCAGTTATCAGACACCCGTTGTCTACAGCTTATTCTTGCACTTACCACCTGCTGGCTGCACTACCTGTTGTTGTTCTATCATGTGTTCAGCACTTTCCCCCTTCCCTCTCCCCTGCACTTGCACGTTCTCAATGTCACTGGCCTAGTAGCATCGTTGTCTTTGTCCTCCTTTGTTCCCCTCCCTTGCCTCATCGCGCTCTGAAACACTTGTGTATGGGTGCGATACAAATAAACTATCATACAATATCATATCATAACAATGTGATATGTTTGCCACTAATGGATGAACAGTTTTGTACATATAGCAAGATTGGGGCAGACTGTGTATCACCTCAAAGCAGAACTCCATACCCTGTACATACATAGTGAAAAGGGTGCATAAGTTGGAAGCTGCACAGGCTTGAGTAGCAGGCCAATCACATAGTTTTGCACTCAATGAAAATAGAAATGCAGATAAAATGGAAATGAACATGAAGTGATGGAAAGCCAATCCTAGAATGACTAATTAGAAATAAATCACGAACGTATGTACTGTAGTGTCTTTGGCATAGAATAAAATGTCAACATGGGATTTTAACGTGCAGATTTCTGTACAAAGTCACCTGCCAAAATCTGGGTGTGCGGGATGGAATGGTAACGGGCAGAGTGCCACCACCTGAAGCGTGGTGCTTGGCCCGGAGGGCTCCCTTCCCCAATGTGCCTCAGTTCGCTAACAGAGGATGTTCGCTGGAAGAATGTCCATGCTTTTCCTGCCCTTAACAGATGCACTACTTTCTAAAGAACATCAATGCTTTGATGCCCCGTCCCTTAGTGTTTCATGTTTTAATAAAGACTTGTGGGTAGATGAAAAGAGTAAAACTCACTTTGAGGAGGCGATGATAATGCTTGATTAAGCACAAACAATCTAGCTCAGCCGTTGCATCAACCTGGCCAGTTGTATACTGTTTGAGGGTAATCTCGTGCATGGTTGCCAAAGTGTGCATGTCCAATCCAAAATGGCAGATGAGAATTATTAGAGTTTGTTATGTGTCAGCCTGCAGCCCTGCAGACCTGCATTGCAGGATGGAGGTTGGGAGGAGGAACACAGAGTGAGCACTGGGAGGAAATCTTGGCGAGTACAGATGTGAAAAGGTTGAGAGAGTATACAAGAAGGGAGGTGGAAAGGGAGATGGAAAGATCTACGGAGATCATGTTTGTAAGAGATGTTAAGGACAGAGTAATGGAGAATATCAAGTTGGAGTTTGAAGGGAGTATCAGGAGGAAGGTTGAAAGAGTAGTCATGAGGATTCCAAAGGAAGGTACATAGAGAGAGTACATTGAGGAGAAAGTTGGGAGAAACATCAGAGAAGAGGTTGAGGTAGAGCCACAGATGTACAGGAAGGGAGACATTAGAGTGAATTGGAGAAAAGAGGATACAAAAAAGAGATCCTGTTAGGAATGAGAACATTGTCTAGGATTAAAATTAGTTTAGGGATTTGGGGTATACAGACATGGCTGTGGGATAGGGAATGACAAGCAATACAATGCACAGAAGTGCAGGTTAGAAGTTCCCTGGTGACAGCGTTGGAGGATTGCTAGCTTTTATGGTGCCACAGTGGCTGTCCCTTGCATGTACCAGCATGCAGACACATGATGACTTGGAGGTTCCTGTGAAAGTCCTACTGCTGTATTGCAGACAAGAAGACAAACTGAGCATATAGAGCCAGGAGACAAGAAAGATGTGTCATTGACACATAAAAACCCATGGCGGGTAAGTGGCTGTGAACTGACTACTGTGGGAAACCTAGGGATATTCTCTCATGTGGATGCTGAGAATCCTCTATTCAGGTGGCCTGGGGAGGGCCATCACTTTTGATCACAACCCTGGGGGTGGACAAGCGAGGGAGGATCACCTGGGTAGGGGAGACTGGAGTTGAACTAAGGGGAATACGCCAGGCGTGACGCTGTATCCCAACAAGACGGTAGGATGAAGGAGAAGAGGTCCCAGAAGCCTTTGTGGGATATTCAGGTCCCATCGCCCCTAACCCGAGAGAGGGGCAAACCTGTCACCCGGAAAAACAAATCCTGGCATGGAGGAGGACAAGTTAAGACAAACACTTAACTTCAATCCCAACCTTTCTTTGTCTTCCCCTCGTTTAGATCATAAGAAGTACTAGGAAGATCATCTATAGACATAAATACCCATCTTATCTTGTATCCCCTTGCCCATTTCCAATAAGTAGGGGGAAGAAAGAAGAGGCAATTGGAGCAATGAGGATTACCCATAGAAACCACATAGGGATACCAAGTGAGGCCTACCATGTAACACCAGTAGACTTTCCTACTGATAGAGTCAGGCATGGTCAGGCAATCAACCCAAATCACTTACAGCTGACTCCACTTGACAGTTACTTCAGATATAAATGGTATGAATCTGCCAAGAAGTATGAGCACGCTGGGATTGCTGGTTGGAATGTGAAGGCAGCAACACAAGAAGCCTGGTAGGACCGGAGGCGAATGGGACGCTGAGACGCTGGTCCAGTGTACCGAAGGGGTAGCAGCATGGTGAAGGAGCCGGGTCTCCATGAAGCCGGAGTAAGGCCAACTGCTGCTAATTGGCCGTGTCCAGGCCAGTGCTCGTTACCCTGTGACATGTGTCAGTCCCAAGGGTGTCTGAGGGGCAGGTGGTGAGACCCTGACCTCACACCCTGTATCCCGGTGAGCTGCACGCCAGTGCAGCGCTGTCTGGATGAGTTTCGCTAGATGAAGGAGAGAAACCCAAGCGCATGAGGTTGGCTGGAGCAGGAGCAGTGGATTGAAAATAAAGCGGTAAGCGGAAAGGAAAAAAAAGCAAGGAAAAAGCAAAGTGTGCAAGGGGCGCAAAGTGAAAGATAGTAAAGTGAGAGTGCAAGCAACCCAAAGCAGGAAAGGGGGCGTGACCGTCCCGACAGATTGAAAATAAGTGAAAGATTGAAAACGTGTGAAAGAAAGCAAAGCAGGGTGCGAGCGACCCGAAACAGGAAAGAAGGGTGCAAGCAACATGACAGATTGAGAACGTGAATTACAAAGTGAGAGAAAGTAAAGAAAAGCGTGCAAATGACCCGAAAGCAGGAAAAGGGGGTACGAAAGACCCACAGGTTGAAAAGGGAAAGTGCAAGAGGCACTATACAAAGAAAGTAAGGTGCAAGTGTGCACAACCAAAGAATAGAATGTGCCAGGGGCACGATAAAGTCAAAGGGACTGTGCTAGAGGCACAGCAAAGAAGAGAGATGGGTGTAGGTGTGCACCATTGAAGGAAAGAAAGGTGAAAGAAGGTGAAAGAGAAACAAAGCCCAAGTGGAAAAGAGCGCAAGATGGAAAGGTGCCCAAAAGTAAGAAACACAGTACAAAGAGAGGGGTCAGGAGTCAGAGTGGTCACGGAGGGGAGGAGCCAAAGCCCCACATTTTTTAAAGTCTCTGACACAACCCCATGGAGAGAACTCTGTGTTAAAATGGAGCATCTTCACATTGTGAACTTTTGTGTAAAACCAGAAGGGCCTAGACTTGGGGAAGGGAATCCTGAGAGGCCCACAAAAGACATTGTTGAGTTTGAAGAAGAGGGGCCTAGGCTTGGGGAAGGGAACCCTGAGAAGCCGACAAAACACATTGGGCCTCATTCCGAGTTGGGTGGTAAGGGAAAAATGATGCCGGTAAAGGAATACCGGCATCGTTTCCCTTTACGGCCCATTCTGACCCACCACACCGTTATTTACGGCGTCGTAAAGTACGATGCCGTAAATAGCGGTTTAGTGGCACGCGCACGACACGCCATGCCGTAATTAGCGGCATGGCGTAAACCGGAGCTGATCCCAAGTAAAGCGGACATGGAAAAAACGGCCTCCACAAGACCGCAAAGTACCTTACCGCCATGGAGTAAATACCGGCATCGCTGAGAAGGTGTAGAGGACCCTGAGCAGTGTTTCCAAGAGGAACAGGTGCACTCAATCAGCACAGGTGGAGGCAATGGAGTCTGGCACAGCACAAAAGGAGCACACCCACACACCACACCCCCTCCCACACCAAAATGATACCGATTGTAGCAGCATTCCTGGAGCTGGCGGCCCTGCTTGCAAGGCAAGAACAACTACAACAGCAACAACAACAACAACCACAGCCACCACCACAGAGGATACACAGGAGGAGAAGGAGGGTGAGACAGGGCCAGCATGCCCTACCGGTGCAGCCACCATTACCACGCCGGCAGCCCCCAACCCCCCGCATCAGAGCCACCCCCTTCAACCTCACACCAGAGCAGATCCACACCCTGTACCGGCTTGACTGGGACACCATTACCAGCATAGTGGACATGATACATGATGATATCGTGAGCCGCATAGAAATACGCACTGCCATCCCCCCTCTACTGAAGGTAGTGTCTGTTCTCCACTTCCTTGCCACAGGCACCTACCAGCATACAGTGGGGCAAATGCATGGCATTTCTCAGCCCATATTTTCACGGATACTCAAAGAAGTGTTGGATGCCCTCCTCACCCACACAAGGGAATACATATCCCTACCCCAGACTCCCCAGGAGATCTACGACACCAAAGCTGCCTTCCATGCACTGGCAGGCATGCCAAATTGCATAGGTGCCATCGACTGCACCCACGTTGAATTGGTGGTCCCGCATGCCATGGAGGTGCCGTATCGCAACCGCAAGCAATACCACTCCATCAATGTCCAGATGGTGTGTAATGCCAGTAAATCCATCACACATTGCAATGCCCGATACCCCGGATCAACTCATGACTCCTTGGTTCTGCGGAACTCAACACTACCACGCTACATGGAGCGACATGCCGGACGTCGTGCCTGGCTGCTTGGTGAGTCATCTGAATGGGCCATGGCGTTGCTTTGGGGCTGTGAGTAGTTCTGGGAAGGTGGGGGTTCATACTCCACCGGCCTGGGAAGGGGGGGGGGTTCATACTCCACCTGCCTGGGAAGGGGGGGGGTTCATACTCTACCTGGCCGGGAAGGGGGGGATGCATGCTCATCCCAGTAATCATCTGTGGCCATGCATGACCAGTACAATTTTCCACCATGAGGGCACACACGATTACCTCATTTCCACTTCTATGCAGGTGATGCTGGCTACCCTCTGAAGCCGTGGCTCATGACCCCCGTCCGCAACCCACAGAACAGACACGAGGAGGACTACAACAGATCCCATACCCGTACACGCGTGGTGATAGAGCAGACCTTCGGGCTCTTGAAGGCACGATTTCGTAGCCTCAGCCGTTCAGGTGGGGCACTCATCTACAGCCACGAGAAGGTGTCCAAGATCACCATGGCATGTGTAATGCTACACAACATGTGCATCCGTCGGAACGTGCCACTGCCCCCTGACGTGGAAATGCCACCACCAGATGACGATGAGGGGGAGGAGGTAGGAATGGCAGGACAGCAGCCGGGTCCCGATGCACAGGAGGGACGTTCTGTGCGTCAAGCATTGATTGGACAATATTTCTGACTCACAAGTCAGCTGAGGGTTTCAGGATGAGAGGACATTGGGCACGGGGTGTGGGGATACATGTACACCATGTACTGTGCGACATTAAAATACACAAGCAAAATGATCAATGTCCACTCTGTTTTAGTGAATGAACAACCAGTGTATTGAAAAGTTTAAGTTTGAACGTGTACAACAAAACCACCACCCTCACCCCCCTCCCCCTCCCCCCAACTCCCAATGACACACCCTCACCCCCCTCCCCCTCCCAAATGTGTGTGCCAGGATGTTTATTGGCCACTTCCGGAGCCAGGGGGATTCATGTTCTGGCGGCGGAGTGTCCGCATTGACCGGCGGACAGGGCTGGTCTGTGTGGATGAACTTTGTGATGGTAGGTACTCCCACTGGGGCTGTGGTCTTGGGTGTGCTGCCTCCAGGGCATCAGCAATCCGGCCCAGCACCTCACAGAGGCGGTTGGTGTTTGAAGTGATTACCTCACCCAGGGCCTGCAGGTCATTGTGGCATTGTGAATGTGATTGACGGTTGTCCCGTAGGAAGTCCTCCAGCAGGGCTGTGATGCGCTGCCCGTGCACTCCATCCGTGGATGGTGTGGCAGATGTAGTAGCCAGCCGTGGTGTTGACCGTGCAGGGCTCTGTGGGCTTTCGGCAGGGGAGGAGGATACAGGACAGGCAGGTGGTGCTCCTTGGCCTGTAAGGATTGGGGTGTCACTCTCCCCAGAGTCGCTGAGTGCGACTTGTATGTGAGATGGTGTTTCCGGCCTGTACGCTGTGTCACATGTCTCCCCCACGTCAGATAGGTGAACCGATGTAGGGCTCTCCGGCTCGTCGATGAGGCACATGGCAGCGTGCTCCCCTGCCACACTGGATTCCTCCGAGTGGACTGTGGGGTATGTGTCCGTTCCCAGTGCAGGCATGGGTAGGGGTGTGGCTGGGGGTTGTGCAGCCTCCATGGGGGTTGCTGGTGCAGATGGTGTTGCCTGTGGCCTCCTCCTTCCTACAGGCTTCCGCTGTCCCCTGCCTGTGCCCCTGGAGGTGGAGGGCTGGGTGGCTTCATGGCCCTCAGTTTCATGTCCGGTGCCTGTGGGGTGGAAGAGAGAGATGGCATTAGCTATGATTTGGGGGTCAGCATCGCTTCAAGGCTATGGTATGAGAATGGTGTTGCAGCGTTTGGGTGACATTTGGGTGGTGAGTGGGACATTGATCTGGGCTAGGATGGTAAATGCATGCAGGTGTCTGGGTCAATCAAGCTGGCAGAGTACTGTGCTGACTCACAGTGACTGCCTCTTTGTGTGCTATGGGCAGTATGGGTTGTAGCCTTGCAAGTGGCATCAGCCTGGGTCTCGCTTGTTACGGCATGATTGGGGGGGGGGGCATATGTGACATGACTGCTTGCCCATCCCTTGGCGGTGGCTTGCATTGGGAATGCATTTACTGTCTTCACTCATGACACTCACCTCCATCTGCGGATGACGGGGCACCGCACTCCATCTCGCCGACCCCCTCGATGGATTCAGGGCCCATCATGTCGGCACAAGTCTGCTCCCAGGGCATCATCTTGATTGGAGATGCTGGGCCTCCTCCTGTCTCCAGGGCCTCGGTCCTGTTGGCCGATAGGATGGCCCACACCCTGAGACGGAGGTCGTCCCACCTTTTGCGGCAGTCCCTTGTTGTGCGGGGGGTGTTGCCGACAGCGCTCACCCTCTGGGCAACCAGGTCCCATATTTTTTTTTTCTTGCTATGGTGGCCTTGCGCATATCAGTGCTGAACACCCCTTCTGCATTGGCATGCAGGGTGTCTACCAGGACCTGTAGCTCATCCTGTGTAAAGCGCTCCTTGCGGAGGCGTGCGGCTCCTTTTTTGAGTGCTTTCGGCATGATATAGGTGAATGCTGGGAAGTCTCAGGTGCAGAATCTTCCTCCGGGTTCTGGATCAAGGGGATGGCAATGGATTGTGTTTTTAAAGATGGCCGCCGCGCTCCTTCCCGTTCCTGTGCGATGATGTAATTTCCGTATCCGTTAATTAGCGGTGACCGTAATTTACGGTGTCCGTAAATTACGGTCACCGCTAATAACGGATAGCAGAGCTTCGGTGGCGGTGTTGTAACGACCGTCTCGCTTCATGCCGCTAAGGGGTTTTACGGGCCCTTTAGCGGTATGCCGCTAGGGGATTTACCGGCATGGCGGAAAGCTCGTGCCCGCGAAGTCGGAATGGCCTGTAAATTGCGGCGTTGTACCAGACCGGACTCGGTCTTTCCGCCATGCCGGTAAAAACCCATACTTACCGCAAACCTCGGAATGAGGCCCATTGTTGAGTTTGAAGAAGAGGGGCTTAGGCTTGGGGAAGGGAACTCTGAATGGCCCACCAGAGACATTATTGAACATTGTGAAGAGAGGCCTAAACCTTGGGGAAGGAACCCTGAGAGGCCTAACAGGAGCTGTGTCTGTTTTTGTTGGGAACTGGAAGGATCGAAGTTTGGGGAAGGGAACCCAAAGAAACCCAAAGACATTGTGATGTATATTGACTTACGGCAACAGCCCTACGTGGAAGGTTCCAAGGTCAACCCTTTTGAGTTTAGCTATTTTGAACTGGCAGAACTACACCTATTGGTAAAACTGCCTGAAACCAGCTGTGGTTTACATTTCCTTTTTTTTCACCACAATGTGTTCTTTAAGAAGATCCCTGAAATCATTTTGTCTAAGAGTGAAGGCAAGCATAGGTTTAAAAACAAAGGTTTTTAAACTGTTACTTTTGAGTCTGTGTCTCTCTTGTTACTATGCCTCTCTCACACTACCCTCTATAATAAAGCACACTTTCACAATTGAACATTGTTGAACCAAAGCTAAAGCCAGCATGCCATTCCTTATGGTCTTTGCAAGTGAACACACTTAAGTGCAGGAGCTTATCAACTCTAGTTTCAATTTTCTTGATGTATACCTTCTCCTATAAAACTGGTGACCGTTTGTTCCCATTTATCAAAACAGTCCCCTGTGATACAGCAGAGAGCATGATGGATAATAAACCAAGCCAAGTACAGACAATCCCATTCGCTAAATTGTATAATTTTCAGTATAACTATTCTTGATTAGAAATAATGAATGACCTAATTGAAATGTACACCTTGTTTATATAACATCAAAATGCTTGCATAGAGAGAAACACATGTTGGGAAATTGCTTCTATAGCCATATAAGAGATGTGTCTTTTAGTATTGTGTTCTTGCTTGTGTGCTGCCAATTAAGTACAGGTATGAATAAATTAACACCCAAATGCCATTATAAATATGCTCCTGATATGCTTTATACTAAAATTATCAACACATCTGCAAAAGTACACGATATAGGCATGTGCCACAACAGAAAGATTTTGTTTATATTATACAAACGCAAATCTTCCCAAGATGAACTTGTATTCTTGTTGGTGATAGACCTGTTTGTAGTCATTTGTCATCACTTGTTAACCTAAATCTTTAACTATCTACAAGAACATTCTACTACGTTAACTTCCCACTCTGAGTCTGCCTGTTGTTGATCCTACTCACCTTCATGATAGGTGTGCAATATTGGATGCAGAATAGCAGGAAACTCTTAGTGTCTTCTTGAGATGGACTTGTTCCCATGCAACCAATGAGCGCAGGTAAAGGATGGTAACAGCTCACAACCAAACCTCTTCAGCTAATGAATGTCACTGCTCCTACTGGCTATGATATACTTAGTAATTTGGCACATTGTTCTTTATTGCATTTTCTCAGTTTATTTCTGTGTTGTTTTAATTGCATTAAACAAATGTGGCATTCCCCCCGTGTCCCTTGCTGAAAAGAAATGTTGGTGTGTGAGATGTCATTAATTACATAAATGTGTGTGCTCTAGCAGTATATTCCAGAATAGTCATTTGGGAACTGGCTACCTGAATGGTGGTTGTACCATTAGGCTGCTAATTACCTTTAAACTGAAACTGAAGAAATGAACATGTCCTACATTTTGTACTGTCACTCACTTAAACTACAGAAAGGTTACTTAGGTAAACAATGTATAATGAGCAGAGGATGGGAGAATCAGGCCATCCAAAGTCAGTAATCTTCCAGCTGAATATGTTGGGTTACCCACACCACCTCTATAAGCGGTCATCTTTCCTGCAGAGCTTCTCACCTCATGGTGATACACTTTCCATGGATCTTGAAAGAACATAAAACTTACAATGTGAAAGTGAAGAGACATTAGGCCTTATTATGAGTTGGGGCGATGCAGGTAAAATGTGGCAGCAATACCATTATCGCTGCATTACCACATTGCCCAACTATGAATTTGGCGGAAAGTTGGAGGATTCACCTCCAACTATGAGCGGCCATTTTGAAGCAGTCAACCCATGGAGTCCTATGGACTCCAATTAAATTGGGACTAACAATGCCACTGCCTCTTGTAATTCAGCAATAATACTGCCAGACCAAGTGGCGATAACAGTGTGCTGCTGAAATACCACTGAAGTCGTAATGAGCCCCATTGTCTTTCAAGAATTCATTTCACCTAAGGATATTTGTGAAGTTAATAGTATTTGTGTTGCAAGAGCACAAGTAAGTTGCTAAGTCCTTACAAAACAGCATGATTTATTTCAACTCTCAATAAGTTACACAAACAACATGAATCACAACTCAAAATAATAGGCATTTTATCAAAAAATTGGTTGTTTAACGCTATTGAAAAAATCTATCAAGGGATGTAATTACAGATCTCTCAGATCTTCAGGTGTGTTTCCCTTTACTGAGCGGCAACCAAGTTAGTCCTACAGAAAGTATCTGCATGTTGTAATGGCTGGGTAAAACAGAAGCACAGCCTCTTCCTTATTAAGAACTGTGCACACATGTGCTATAATTCAAGAGGTAGATATAGCCCTGAACAGCCCACCTTCCAACCTGAATGATTCATCCACAAGGGAAATGACCCCATCAGCTAGTCAAAGTGTCCTACTGGTCCGGGGTGGAGCTCCAAGTTAAGGTACAGGGGATGCAACCGACTGTCCCTCTCCTGAGTGTAAGTTGCTATGTCTGACCATTAAGAGATATTCAGAATAGAACAGACATTCCATCAAAATGTGCATAGCACAGGACGTTTCTTTCTTAGATGTCCGTGAGTGCTCATTCTGTTATCATCATAGTTGTTTATTGGACTCAATTATAGACCCATCAAATATTGCAGTATATCTCATGCAATCATAAAACAATGGTTTTAGCAAGGTTATTCATTCACTTTACTCCTATTATATGCTTCCTGACTCCTCAGACAATAGCATGATCTAGAGCAGAAAAGGAGTTTGGCTAGATTGGAATATCGCTAACACAGAAACATCCATGATAATGTTTCAACACTGGTTGAAACTGCCTGGTTTGGATGCATATGGGTTGTCACAACCTGCAATATGCAATATGCAACACACATTATTTTGATTGATTGATTAATTGATTGATTGAACAAGCAGTATCCTACTGCAATCACTCCAGACACATCAGCAATGGTTAACAGGGTTGCCATGCCATCTTCAGTCTACCCCCTCCTCAGTACATCACTGAGATAGAAAAGTCTCCATAAATGCAGTGGACAGGTCTAATCACATAAATAATATAGAGACCATGATCCTACAGTGCAGATGTGCTGGGTCATTACTGTTCAAAGCTAGCCTGCCAAATAGTGATACTCAGTTGCTTTCAAAGTTACAGACAACAGGGAATGTAGAAAGTGTGAGTTCTTTTTAAATATGGACCTTGTTTCCTTCTGGGACATGAGACCATTTAAATTCAAGGAACACATTGTTGAAGATAAAGACAAAAAGTATATTCATCTATTGATGGTGCCAGCAAATCAGCTGCTGTGTTATATGCCCTAATGACAAGAAGTGAAGCAGAAGGGAAATGTTGCCTGCACCAATATCCAATGAGAGTTTGAGCCCCCGGGTCATGTAGACACATCTAAATGTGAATTCTGGAACAGTGGGTTGGCAATAACCTCAGCCACAGGGAATTGTATAGTCGATATTGGTCCCATAAAATGGCCCTCGTTACATTTATTGTGGCATTTCCTGCCATAATATCACTAAACTCAATTGCCATATTTTAAGGGGCATCTGTCCTTTCTGAGACCTTTTTTCTCCCACTTTTTCTCCCACTTCCCCCTTTGCTTCCACACTCTCCTCACCTGAGCTGCTTGAGTCGAAGCCTTCGGTGAACAGGTTTCGCCTGGCGAGGTAGTCTTTCTCCTTTTTTGGTGGTAATTGCCTGGCACGGAGGGAAGCCACAGTGAACGCTGATGGAACAGCACGCCTGTGGCTCCCTCCCCGGGAGCAAGCCGATACACAAGGGAAAAAGCCAAGCGGCACAAAAACCCCTTGTCAAGCGCCGAACTGCACTCTGTCCAACTCCAAGTATGAACTTCCAAAGTGATGTTGCAGACAGAAATGAAGGATGCAGCAGGAAGAGGTGTGGACTCAAAATGGCAGGGATCCGTAGCAAACGTGAAGCCAGAAGGCGTGGCTGGTATCCAATGCAGCTCGGCAGGACACAGGAAGTAAAGGACTCAGATAATAGAAGAGAAAGCTGAATAATAGGAAGTAGACTGGGAATCCAATTGGAGAGGAACCCAGGGTAAACGGAGAGGAGAAAGCAGAAAGAGCAAGGGCACCAGGTCTCGAAGGAGGGAGACGCGACCCGGGTGAAGGAACCGGAATGAAACCGGTAAGAGGCAAAGTAACAAAGAGAAGGAAAACTTCATGCAGAGGACGAAGTTAGTAACAGAACAAAAGCACTGACAATGCAGACGGAGTGTCAGCAGCAAGCGTAAACCCGGAAGCTGGGAACACTATCCAAAGAGGTTGCAACGCAGCATCCACCGGGAGGAGGAGGAATATATACTCCCGGGGGGCTCTGCGCTGAGGGAACTGGGACGGCTGCTAGAGCCGTAAAATAGAGAAAGGACTACCAGTCTCTAAACCCATACTGCCAGCGACACCGCGGAAGTATCCGCCAGTCTCGGCGGCGGCGGATGACAGTATGCCCCCCTCCAGTGCGTGAAAACCCTGGCTTACCTGGGTGTAAGCGGTGGAATCTGAATATTCACCTAGGGGCATGTACCTGTGAAGCGGGTTCCCACGAGTCCCCCGACTCGGGGTAACCCTTCCAAGACAGTAAGTATTCCAAACAACCTCTATAATACCTAGTGTCCCATATGGAAGACACCTCATATTCATCCTTGTTCTTCTCAGGAAAGAGAACCTGGCGGGGAACCTTTCTGCAGTGGGGCTCAGGTATGAAGGGTTTGAGAAGGGAAGAATGTAATACTGGATGAATGCGACTGAGGGTAGAAGAGAGCTGAAGCCTATAAGTGACAGGATTGACTCTAGAGAGAACAGGGAAAGGACCCAAGAAACTAGGAGATAGTTTAGAAGGATGTGTCCATTTGGGTAAGAATCTGGTGGACAACCAGACCTTGTTGCCTGCCTCCAACCTCGGGCATTCTTTCTTGTCAGCCTGCTCCTTATTGTGTCTTCTACTGTCTTCCAGGCTTCGTAAAGCGGCGGTCTGAGCTGCTGCAATATTCTGTAGAACTTCCTCTGCAGCCGGGGAATTGGTGAGGCTTGGGACATTGAGCAGAAATGCTTTGGGGTGAACTCTGTAAGTACAGTACAAAGGAGAAAGACCGATGGCAGAATGCTTGGTGTTGTTGTATGTGAACTCTGCTGTGGGAAGCAGAGAAACCCAATTGTCCTGGTGTTGATTGATGTAACATCTCAGGTACTGCTCCAAAGTGGCATTGAGGCGTTCGGTCTGGTCGTTGGTGTGAGGATAAAATCCTGAGGAAAGCACTCTTTCAATGCCTAGTCTGATACAAAGAGCCTTCCAAAACTTCGAGATGTACTGACTCCCTCGATCAGAAATAATCTTGTCCGGGATGCCATGTAATTTGAAGATGTCTCTGGCAAAAACCTCAGCCATTCCCGCTGCACTGGGAAGACCCGGAAGGGGAGAGAAATGTGCCATTTTTGAAAACGTATCCACCGTACCATTATACATGTACATGATTCGGACAGAGGCAGATCCACTATGAATTCCGTGGATATAAGTCCCCATGGTCGAGTGGGGAGTTCCGCTTGTGTCAGTAGTCCAAGGGGTTTGCCTGTAGGGTATTTGGCTCTGGCGCAGGTGGGACATGCTCGTACGTAATCCAATGTGTCTCTTCTCAGACAAGATAATTAGGCCAGAGGAATCCTCTTGAGATCCGCTCCATGGTGCCTTCCGAGCCTCTATGGCCTGCAGTGCGAGGATTGTGGCACCAGTTTAGTATCTTCTGGCGTAACGGACCGGATGGGATGTATAGACGATTCTTGTAGAATACCCAGCCATCTTTTTCCTGGTAATGGGAATTAGGATGAAGTGGTAATTGAGCATACTCCGGTTTGACCGCGGCTTTCACTTCTTGAAGGAAAGAGCTTACCAGAACCAGGATTTGGTTCCTCCGAAACAGTGGTTCCGAGCGATGTGAAGACTTTTCCTTACTCATATCCTTGCGGGACAGTGTGTCGGCCAGGCGATTCAAAGTTCCGGGAATGTAGGTGATGTGAAAATTGTATTGAGAAAACAGATAGGCCCACCGGGCCTGTCGTGAATTTGAACACTCCATGTCTTGCAGTACCGTAAGATTCTTGTGATCTGACCGAATGGTAAACCGATGTCGAGCCCTCATAAGCAGATGCCGCCACTCTTCGCACGCTAACTTCATCACCAATAGTTCTTTTTCAAGAACCGAGTAGTTTAGTTGGCTGGGGGAGAGGGTTTTGGACAGATAAGCAACATGATGTTCCACTTCGTTAGCTGTCTGTAACACGACTGCTCCAATGGCTATGGCAGAGGCATCTGTCTCCAATATGAAGGGTAATGTCTGGTCCGCATGCCATAGTATAGGGGCAGAACAGAGGAGTTTTTTGAGAAGGGAAAAGCTACGTTCAGCTTCAGTTGACCAGTGAAAAGGGAGAGCATCCTTTTTGAGTGGTCGGGTAATGGGATACACCACTTCAGAGAAGTCTGGTATGAATCGTCTGTAGAAATTGGATAAGCCAAGGAATCTTTGTACTTCTCGAACTGAAGTAGGGGCAGGCCAGTCAAGAATAGCTCGAACCTTGTTGCAATCCATGGCAATACCCTCCGCTGATAAGATGTACCCTAGAAATGGTACCGAAGGAACTGCAAAAATGCACTTCTCGGCCTTGACCAAACGTTGGTTCCTTTGAAGACGATCCAAAACCTGAGTGACATGAGGAATATGTTCTTCCATGTTGGAGGAAAAAATTAGAATGTCGTCCAGATAGATAATTACAGAAATGGTGAGTATGTCGGAAAACATTCGGTCCATAAACCGTTGAAATACAGCGTGAGCGTTCACCAGGCCAAATGGCATCACCCGGTATTCGTATAATCCGAATGGAGTGCGAAAGACGGTCTTCCACTCATCGCCTTTGGCTACGCGAAGCAGATGGTATGCATTCCTTAAATCGAGTTTAGTGAACACCTTAGCCCCCTGGACTGCTTCAATGATGTCTGTGATGAGAGGCATAGGATAGCGATCCCGGATGGTGACCTTGTTTAGACTCCTGTAATCTATACAGGGTCTAAGCTCGTCAGTACCTCTCTTCTTAATGAAGAACAAAGAAGCCCCAGCGGGGGGTTTTGAGGGCTGAATGAGGCCATTCTTCAAGTTGGTATCCAGATAACCTCTTAGTACCTTTTTCTCTGACAGTGTGAGGGAGAACATTCTTCCAAATGGTACAAAAGCGTTAGTCTCTATGTCAATGGTGCAGCCCTCTGGTCGGTGTGGGGGTAATCTGGTGTGATGATTCTCTTGAAACACTTCTTCAAAAGGTGAGCAGAATTGGGGTAGCGCATGCACTCCAAGATGGGTATCCGGAATGATTGTTACAGACTGTAAATCACACCGATCTTTAAAGGGAAGGCAATTGGTAGTACAGTAGGTAGAAGAAAAGCTCAACTGGTTGTTCGTCCAATCAATACAAGGATTGTGTCTCCAGAGCCAAGGAATCCCAAGAATTATGGGAAAATGGGCTGCTCATATGATGTTGAACTTCAGCATTTCAGTGTGATGGTTGATAGTCAAGAACAGATCCTCCGTAGAATGAGTGATTAGACCGGAGGACAAAGGGGATCCATCTACACCTTCGACCTGTTGGCCTTCTTGATGGGCGATCCTGCGTAGGCCTATTTTATCAGCCCACAAGGTATCAACAAAGTTGCCTGCAGCTCCGCAGCCCAACAGGGCTAAAGACTCGACTTGCTTACCCTCCACTTTGAGGGCCACGGACAGAACCTTGAGTCTTGAATCTTCTTGAGAATCCAGAGCTGACACTGAGAGAGAAACATAGGGACGAGAAATGGAACTTGATGACCCTCGGATGCCTGTCCCTACTGGCGCCGAGGGCAGTCGTTTCCCGATTTCCTGTTGGGTACCTCCATGCAGTCTTTCAAGAGAAGCTGATCCGAACCACAGTAGACACATAGTCCTTTTTCTCTCCGTCTTCGTCTTTCCGCTGCTGATGGGGGTGTCCTAGTAGCTCCAATTTGCATAGGTTTGTCTGAAGACTTAGAAGGAGAGAGAGAAGGGGAAGGATGCGAAAGAGGGTCCACCAAAGATCCTGAAGTGCGTTGCTTGCGACGTTCAGATCTTCTTTCCTGAAGTCTAAACTCTATGTGGAGAGCGGCTGCGAGTAGATCAGAAAAAGTTGGTGAACGTGGAGATTTGGCTAGTTCATCTTTAATCTCCTACCTTAAGCCCCTCCGAAAGATGGCGTACTGGGTGGGTCCGGCCAACCTGCCCCAGCCGCCAAGGTTTTGAAGGAAGAAATGTAGGATAAGACGTCTGAAGAACCTTGTCTTACGTCCAACAGTTCCTCACAAGCAGTAAAAGACAACTCAGGTCTTTCGAAGGTCTGTTTAAGCAGGTTCTGGAATCCCGTAAAGTCATGCAGTATAGCATTTGCACTAGTTATCAAAGGAGTTGCCCATGCCAATGCATTCCCAGTCATATTCGAGATTAGGAATCCAACCTTGGCCTGATCGGTAGCGAAAGTGCGGGGTCTAAACGTGAGGAACTCTTTTACCCTTTTGGGAGAACCATCAAACTTTCCCGAGGAGAGTGGCATGGGAGGTAATTGCACTGTAGGATGATCTCTAGCCGATACCATTTGTTTGAGAAGAGCGTTCTCTGTCTTCACTCCCTGCAGCTCTACGGACATAGCCTGGAAAGCCTTCATCGGCAATACAGCCATTTTAAGTGGCGGTACTACCTCCATTTACATACAAGATGCTTTTAGCAAACATGAGTTGCAAAACACATACCTCTGCAGAGTAGTAAAACAGGCAGTATTCTAAAATACCAACACTTTTGCCGTTATCACACAATTATAAGATGTTCAATGTATTCATTTGCATTTTAAAATGTATTTGTAAAGTAAGTGCAAGGAAATTGATTGATTGGTTATACATTATTATTGATGCCACAATCTTTGAAAACCTGACTAACAGAACCACATCTGTTACTATATTCTAGAACTAAATATATATTTGTACTTTAACTCTCCAAGGCCTGCTTCTGAACATAAAGGGAACTATATAACATAGTGCTTACCCATACTCTTATCTGACACTGTTTGTAGAAGTAATTTCTCTAACAGAGCCGGTCTAAACCTGACTTATTTGTTGAATAAATGCACTAAACCAAATCAAAAGCACCATCTCCTAACTAGTACATGTTCCTCATGTACCCCTTGCACTGTATTTAAAAAGTAAACGTTTATAATATGATCATAGCCGTGTATTCAACTTCTAGAAACTGCATAGTGGGCACAGTTATCAGTTATCACTGAACAATCAGAAGAGTATCAAAAAATATTCAAGTGTGCTGCAAAAATAACCCCTCTGGAGAACGCCGCCTGAAAAGTCTAGACTGTTAAGCACAATCTTTCTAGAAGTCACGTATTTGGTTAAGCTTCAGCATTGCATGTATTTAGTTCATTCATCTTTACTCGATTTGGTTAATAAAGGAATGTAAGTCGTGTGGATGGTAATCCATTGGATCATCTGGCAGGGGATAAACAATTGCTACTTTCTACTGCCACTGTCCAAAATCCTTGCCCTGGTCACTTCTTGAAACTCGGCATGACACCTTGCAGAGCAACATGACAGCAAGTAATGGCTCCGATGCCTGATAGAGGTTCTGAAATATGAGTTGGATGCATATCTCCTAGTCTGAATCATATAGTTTGGTCGTTATTAGGGTTGGTAATCAACGACTCCTTGTCTGAACCTATCATGCTTAAAAGTTTGAACATTTCTTTATTAAAATGAATGAACAAAAATTGATTTTTCACTTAAACCAGCATTTAGATCCACAAAAAGCGATAACTAGGTGGATCAAGAATGTTTGAGTATACTCCTAGTTTTTTCTTAGTATGATCACTTCAAGGGAAGTTAATCCCAGCTCATGTCTAATGGCGCAATTTGGTGTTGAATGTGCATACACCCAAGGTTCTTCTCCTCATTAACCATTGTAAAGAGTTCAAGGATTCACCCAGATCAGCTAATATAGTCTCCATAACATACATCATTGCAGGCACAATTTGACTTGTGCTTCAAGAATTCCCCAATTCAGCAATGTATGCCAAAGTTTTTGTCAATTGACCAGGTCGAGAGCGTTCAACATATCTGTTGTGCCTATATAGACTACGCCTTTACTATCCTTCTTTACCATGGACCATATATAGGCCATAATTGTACCGTTTTAACTCCTGCCTAAATCTTTTCGAAAGGTCCGTTTGGTTGGTCCATGTATTCAATTCTTTCAGCAGCAATGAAGGAAATATTTAGCTTATAGCATCCAGAATAGCCACAGTGCGGTAAATTGGAGGGTCCATGAGATTACCTTTTTTTAAAAATAGTTATAATATAAAACAATTGCCAGCTCAGTGGGAACACATTTGTTCTTAAGATTTCGTTGAACAGGTCAAATAAAAGCGGTGTGGGAAAAAATTGATGGTAATAGAGTTACTGCCACTTTTCCCCCACTTTTCCCACTCTGTCATACTACGAGTATGGCCCTGGTGGGGGATTTACCTCAAGCAGTTATTTCCTGTAAACATCAAGCAACCATATCATTGTTGTTGGTCACAGCAAATAAATCATGATGAATATTTTGTTGTTTTTGGCTATTTAGTTGATTCAGTTTCTGGGTAAATTTTGCCATTGGTGTCCGATTCCACTTGAAATTTAAACCACCCCTATCTGGGGTACGGTTTAGTAGGTTTGTGAAGACAAATGAATACTAAACTTAATCATGGATTGGTCTCTCAATCTAGAATCATCAATGTTTAAAGAAGAACATGATGGTAGAAGAATACAAGAACCGAAAGCATGATCAATAAATGAAGAGGAACACCCTCTACACCATGTACGTATGTTAGAAGGTGATTTTGTTTCACTCAGCACTAAGAATTGGAAATTCCAAGATTCCATATTCTGCCCTTATACCCCCCCCCCATATACACTGCATGTTAAATTGAGATGGTCTTTGCTTTCAGTTCGGGAGTTTTTCATCCAGTTGTCACAACAAGCTTAATAAAAGCCACTGCATATAATAATATAATAATGTTGTTTCCATGCCCGCTGCCCAACCAACCTTCTAAAACAACGCCTATAGCAGATTATATTTCATGCAAATTAGATTTCCTGGAGTCCCTATATCTGTTAAGCAATACAATGTCCATAGGATTAAGCCCCTTGGAATCGGGTAATTACTAAGAGTTGCTGCCAACCAGGACCAATCTTTCTTTATCTGAGCTGTTTATTCGGTACTGATAACTGACCTGGTTGCATTTGCAAAATCTCTATTAATCACTAATGGAGGAACGTCAGATTGTTTAACAAAACCCACGGCTCGGTGACTCGGCACAAAAGAAGTTATGTGCAATTGATTTCTGCAAGTCAAAATCTCAAAATCCAGAAATCCATAGATCGAAAAAGTGTCAACTTCTTCATGGACCAGTGGAGCCACATTGTGAGAATACATATTTGTCACTAATTTGTCTGGCCCAGGATCTGGAATTTCTGTCCAGTCAATGTCCTCCAAATGCAGCAGGCGGAGAGCCAGGATCTTTATGAAAATATGCAATAACCTTGACGAGTTCATCTGTATTATATCATTTATTTGAAACATATTTCTACAACAGATCACTCGAACATCAAATTTCACCTTCCTAAGTACTTCCTTTTGAGTCGCTGCTCAAAAGGAACCTGGTACTCTGCTCATAGTTAGGAGCACGCCCTACTTCAAGGTTGGGGTATTATCATCCACAAGATTTGTAGAGATTGGTTTCAGATTGAGATCACTAGAGTCACTCTTGGAATTAAGGAATGTATGTACAGTTAATACTGTATCCTGATCAACGATGTCAACAGTAGAAATGTGTATAGGATCCTCACCTATTTCAAGGTTTCACTGTTGAACCAAAAATGTTACCTTTTTTTGAGAGGCACATTTACTCATCTTCTTTTCCTTCTGCCTTTATTCTAGTTGGTTGCTTTATCCAAGGGCATAGGCGATGTAATGACATCCACATTTAGGGCCTCATTAACTTGTGCATTGAAATGGATTATTTCCTCCATTGGAATCGATCGCAAAATCTTCCTCAAGGACTTGTTTTTGTTACCATTCACCTTAAGAAGATGTTTAGTTTTCTTCTTTGGTTGTACACGTTTACTCTTTTTCTGTGACTGTTTTCCCATACAATCTTCAGTGCACTGTAAATTTACCATTTCTTGGTTACTATGCAGGTTAATAGTGTTTTCTGTAGCTCTTATGGATTGGAACAGATCTGATCAGCCACTTAATCTGGATTGAGACATGGGAGGAAGATGAAAAGTATGTTGAGAAGTAGCTGCCAATTCATCCTTATTGGTGGTTGCAAGTACAACATCTCCCAAGTCAGACCTGTCGTGGCAAAATCTTTTTCAGTTCCCTTTTTCAGCACTTCATGTTTGTTCGATAAATAACAGTACAGTAACTGTGTAGTATGTTGCACAGTGTCCTTAATGTTATCATAAAGCCTCCTAAAGGATGCAAGTACGAGATGCAGCACTGAAATGGATGATGGCCCCAAAGTGTAGGGTTTAGGGAGTACTTTGGAATTCATTCCTTGACAAAAAATCTTTAGGAGTAATAAACCCAATCTGCTGCAAATGCCTTTGGTTGCTCAGATTAGTTAAAAGGTGGTTATGAGAGGAAGAAACCAATAATCTAGGATCAGGGACTTTTCTTTTCTTTTGAGCCACTAACAAGGGAGTTGTCACATAAATCCTGGCACATGCACAGAAATTACTCTTCTAAGATGATCAAATCCGCTCCAATCAGATTCGATTCCCCCACTGATAAATTTGACTTCAAGGCTTCAGTATGTAATGATGTGTCAATTGAACATCTAGGTTGACAGATTTGTATTTTTGCCTGTTTGCATTTATTAGCTTGCAGAGCCTCTGGACATGCTTCAATTAAACAAAGCTGTTCTATGGTTGTGGACACAGTAAGAGAAGTCGAATTTAGGACCATTTTCATAGACTTTAAACAACTACACAAATTGTATTTAGGAGCAGTTGAGAGATTTAAAGCAACTGCCAGTCAATCAAAAAAATAAAAGCTAAGGCAGCTTTTGAGCAGTCCCAATAAGGGGGGTGGACATAATACAGCAAGTTCATTAATACAAATGTCTACAACATCAATTCACCAAAACTAGAAGTACCAGAATTACTAATCCAGGCAGACCCTATTCCCTCTCTGCAATTGGGCATCTAAGGTATTTGGGCCTCCTCCCCCTTGTGTGTTCAATTGGAGCCAATCACCCGCTGCCCCTTAAGTAGCAAAATGCAGCAAACTCAAACAACTTTGCTTACATCTCCCTGTGGAGCCTCAGCCACCCTCTAGTCACGTGGCTACACTCGGGCAATACCTCAACTCATGTAGCATAGCTCTGGACACTATCTGGCTCGGCTCCCCTTGCCCTTGCAACCCCCAAACCCCAAGCTCCCCTGGCTTGAAGACAGCAAGCTACAAGTCTTTAGGCTTTGGGTACACAAGCACACATAAAGCACCAAGACACTGAGCTGCCCGCACAGAGCAGAGCCGGTCGACACTAGAATAAGGGACCTCTCGCTGCATCCATGTTCCGCTTCACAGGAATCGTCAAGCCACACTGGCAATGCCCAAGACAGAGAGCAACGCTCACTCCAGCCGCTTCCGACAATCCAAAAGTACAACCAATATTATAGAGTGTACACCTTAAGAGTATACATCAGATTCACAAGGATGTTTCACATGCCCAGATGCCCATGAGAGCAAAGTGGGTTTCTTCATCAGCCCTGTTACTTAAGCAACCTAAAACCATGATGATCTCTAGTGTCTCTTTTTTACATTGTCCTGTTTAGAGACAGCATGCTATGAGATCTCTGCAAATGAAATGCAGATTTGATCCCTCCAAGTAAAAGGTTATTTTCTGTTAATATGCTTTTATAATGCACCACATCACCACAGTAGGAGTTTCTGAATGCCTATGCTTGTCCATGCAGTTGAGTACAGTGCCTCCTCCAGGCATATCAATTTCAACACCCCGCCCAATGGATTATGGAGCTTGGGTGATCCCTACAGTGACCAATAGCCATTGCCATGGTGTTTCAGGGAATCACATATGGCGTGGAACCACATGTCCTGTGATGCCTTGTGCCAGCATTGCGGGCATGACATCCACATGCCACGTGATGGTTTTAGCATTCAATGGGAGCATGGCGATCCGCAACAGAGCTGCTGGTAGCCACAGCTCCTGCAGTATAACACTGCAAGTTGCATCCCGTGAGTAGCATTTTGGATTGTGTTTACTCTGCCTTTGTTACACCCAAGCTTTTGGAATGTTAGCTGGACTTCTCCTGCATTACCCCTATTGGGTAATTGATGTTTGTTTCCTCTTGTTTGAACTGTGTACAAACGTTTGCCTGCCTCGCACACCTGCCCTTTGGATTTCCCTTACTTTTACCTCTGGCCTTTCAACTAGAATTTCCTTTTGACTACTTTGAGAATCATGCATACTGGATTCTTTTGCTGAACCTTTTCTTTGTGGATTATGAATTTTGGATTCTTTTGCTTTGCTAAACTTTTGATTTGTGGATTGCTTGGAATTCCACCTTGGGTTTGTGACTTTGGATATTGCTTACATCCCCTTTGCCTGTTACGTCATCCCATCCGCTCTCCTGAAAATAGGTGTATCTGCCCAAGAACCAACCAACCAACCAGCTAGGAGGTCTGGAACTAATACTGAGTGAGGCGACTTTTGTCTGTTTTTACCACATTTACTTAATGTGTCTCTCTCTACACTTTCTAGATATGAGAGCCAGGGGCCCTTGCTGTCTCGTGCTTCCAGACTTTTGCCCCAGCTACTTGCACCTAAGTTGTTATCTCTTCAGGAGGCACTTTGCTTGGGAATAAAGTCCACCTGTTTAGGAGCCCTGTATCGGGGGAATGTGGAACTTCCGTCCTGCCTCATCCAGGGCACGACAATCAAGGCGGCCTTTTCTTTGATGGAGAAAGAAAATTATGGGAAATAGGTGCTACAAACACGTGAAGGTAGGGTGCAAAATATGCATTTGCGGGAGAATGTTTTGTGATAGAATGGCTGTATGTTAATTCTGGTAGGTGGACAATCGTTTTGCAAAATAGAGTATGTTAATATATCTAGAAGTGTTGTGGTAATTGAGTTTTGTTTCCAAGGCAGATTTAGAGACTTATAATTGTGTACACAATATAATGTTGGATACATGTGGGGTTTTAGAATGTTTTTGCACAATCCTGGGAGGTGGTGGCTTATTTGCCCGGGCATCTCTGTACATTGCACCAAAGGTCAAACACCTGCAATTTACTCCCGAGACTGCCTAGTCGTAGCCAAGTGTGGTGTAGTCATTAAAACACTGTTTGTAAAGGTGAACGTTTTTTGTAACAGAAGGTAAGGAATTGAGTGGTCAAACTAGAATAGTAAAATTGAAAAAAGCCTGATACCTTGATGTAATAAAGATTTTTAAAAGTGTGTTCCATGTTCTGTCATGCTACAATGTATTTTAGCTCACAATGAGAGAAGGTGCTGTCTAACTTGGAAACAGGTTATCAAAGCATAAATAAACATATCCAACTTCAGTGAGAAATTATAACCCAATCTCCATATGCAGGCTGTGCTAATTATGTGAAAGGCAAAGGCAGATGTGTCACAAACCTAATAGGTAGGGAGATAATGGCCGGATACCTGGCCTCTGTATGCAGTGAGAGTCTGCCCCCTTCTGTTAAGTTATGTTATGTTGTATTATGTTTATGTTATACTACTATGGGTTGATTGTTACTACAATGATGTGACATGCTTGTACAGCTATTTTGCCACAGTATGGCCACCTCACAGCACTGTTGACCAGAGAAGGACTCTTTCAGGCTGCAACCCAACAATGTGAACACCGGGATATCCATAGATTAGCATATCCATAGAGTAGCACTGAAGGGCCACCCTGCGAGCCATACATTCAACATGGAGAAACTGGGCATGAAACAAATGTCAATGTGCACCAAAATTGAATCACAGGCAAAAGGAATGGTGATCAGGGTGAATGTACACCTCAATACCCTTTTAATAACAGTCAGCAGTGGTTGTTTGTCATAAGTGTAAGCTGGCCATTTTTGGGACCCCATGAGAAATTAGTTATACTGCACCAAATCACTCCCAGAATATTCTGAGAGCTCTTAGACTTGTCATATTGTTCAAAGTATTTAAAAACGTTAGGCACTTCTTTGGCTCAGCAGTGGTCAGGCTTTCAATACTTCCAAAATGCCATGATATTATTGTGTCATACAACGCTATTCGTTATAGAGGAAATTGAAAAGTAGAGTCATAGGTTGTGTTACAAGCCCACTCCAAGATGGCAACAGTATGGTTCATAGTAAGAATTAAAGAAACACAGTCTAGTGTTTTCAGATATGGGCGCAGTCATTCTCGTCGTAATCAGTGTTTCCAATTCCTGGTACAAACAGCCAACAACTTCTCAACGCAGCTTCAAACTTGACCCTAGCGCTCCTTTTAATCCACCTTGTTTGACTCTCTCATTTACCTTCTTTCTACGATACGCCCTCAAGTTTCTACAACTGCTGCCATGACCCGCGGTCTTCCGACAAACTTTCTCTCCCATTACTTAATACCGAATTTTCTTGTTGCCTCTATCACAGTTCCTCTCTTTAAAGCTTCAAAAAGCTCTTGTGTCTTCTAACAGGAGAGACACTCGTGCAATCATTCATTGCCCTCTGTGTCAAATACAACTGAGGTTTCACAGGGCTCCGTGTCTAATCTCTCGGCATTTGAATTCCTGGAAAGCATTGCTGAACTTCCTTCAGACCTTTGAATTCTCATCCACCAGTGGGCTACTCTCCAGGAAATATTCTTTACCAACATCCTTTGTTTTTTTTTCCACCAGGAGGCTTTCCCGGGCCTTACCCTTGTCACTGGTATTCATTCCCAGGGACAAGAGTGGAGCCAAGAAAGCACCCATAATTCACCTTTGTCTTCAGTGCAGGTAAGTGTTCTGTGGATCAACCCATTTATACTGTGTACAATTTGTGGTCATAACACACTGCGAGTGTGGGAATGTTAAAGCAATGCACAGCAAAAGAGGAGGGAAACCCCTTCTACTTACTCTGTTTCTTTACACCTCCAAGTCCACAGAATAACCAGGTTCTATAGACAGGAAAGGTGGGCTTTTTATTTTATGGTGGGTTTTTAACTGTGATCTAGACCAGGATTCCTGGGTGTAAGTGAGGCTTGCTAGGAACTCTATGGGGTGAGGTATAATGGTGTTTGAAGCAGGGTTCATATTAGGATGACGCTGGGCATTTTTGGGAGTTAATCTGAATAATCCTACCTTGTCTATCCTTCTTGACCAGGACCACAATTACCTTGTCCTGCTAATAGAGGAAAGCATGTGGATCTCTGGACCAAATACGTGTGTAGCGTCTGCTTTGCAGCTGATATTTCCAGACCCACTCCAGGTTATATTTGTGGGTTTTGTGGAGTGTTACCTGCTACCTTGGGATTGCTGCACATTGCTTGAAATTAAACATTAATGAGGAACGACATGTTAAAACATGACAGTGTATAACCTGAAATAACTTTACCTAATCAGTTAATATTAAAATAAAATGGACATCATATGCCTAAAAATAAAAAGAATGAGTGAAAAAATACCAAAGAGATTGAAATGAGCAAAACGTACTTAAAAACAAAGAAGTTCAAATATGGTTATAATATCAAACATGTTAAAAACATTAGTGCAGAGCATCGTTAGGTTTAGAGTGGCATGCAGGCGTGTAGAGGAACAGGGGTACCTATCTAAAAAGAAAATGAATATGTACATAAAAGAATACATTCAAGTTTACATGCATTTAGATTTGGGATTGAAACACATATATCCTAACAGAAAAACATTGGACAACATATTCCTGCAGTTTAAACATGACATGTCATAGGAAAACATAAAACAGTTAAGCAATAAGCCCTAAACTGGGAGGGCATTACAACATCAGAGGGCCTTAACGAAGGCCCCGGGGCATCACCGGATGTGATAATGTCCCCCCCGGAGAGGGGTTTAATGCTATTAGTACCCTGGCCCATTAGACCTGGGTACTAATAGTTACTTTTTTAAGTTGCTTGATGCCTTCAGTGTTTCACAACTTAATTAGAAAGAAAACTGGCTGCCATAGAACGGGGAGAAGGGAATGTATGTAGTCGCTGCTCCCTGTTCCGTGGCAACCATTGAAAAACGAATCAAAAAGTAAACAAAAAAGATGCCACGATGGAAGCCGGAGAAGTGACTAACTACGCATAGTCCCTTCTCCCGTTCCATGGCGGCCATTTTAAAAAAGTAAACAAAAAAGATGGCAGCCAGGGAATGGGGAGAGAGGACTACACATTGTGCCTTTTCCCTTTCCATGGTGGGCAGAACGATTCAGCAACCAATCCTACAACGGCTTTGTTGTGCTGTTAACAACCCAGCGAGAGCCAATGAGCTTGCTTGTTACAAGCCCATTGTTCCCAACTGGGTACTAATGTAGCATAACATTAGAGAGCACAGCATGTCAGAGCAGGACAGAAATGCATGACGCAGCCAGATCAATGCCAAATCTTAATATATGTATATTTATTTTTTACCCAGCAAAATATCTCTGCACAGGTAGCATGTCGCAACGGAATATTAGAACAGGTGCACCACATGCTCAGATGAATCTGCATGTGCACACTGCACATACACACACAAATGCAAATACCCTACTCTAGCCGCACCACTTCTACATTGAAATAAATAATGAATTCATATGAATTAAGCAATAGGCGCCAAGCTCGGGGGCTGGGGCATAACCGCATCAGGAAATGCCCCAGGGCCCATAGTTACATACTCGAGCAAAGCGAAGATGGTTGCCATGGAAAGGGGAGAAGGGACTACACATAGTCCCTTCCCTCTTTCCTTGGTGGCCATTAAACAAGTAAGCAAAATGATATCTGTCAGGGAGCTGGGAAAAGGGACTACATGTAGTCCCTTCTCCCTCTCCATGGTGGCCAGAATGCAGCTGTGACTGGCCCGACAGAGGCTTTCTTGGGCTGGTAACCACACAGTGAGGGCTAAGGAGCTTGCTTGTTGCAAGCTCATTGACCCTCATTGACCCCGCTGGGTACTAATATGCATGCAGCAATCATCATTCAGATTATCTGGAACTGCATGTGGATTTTCTTAGCCCTCTGAAGCCTGGACTGCTGTGATCAATTTAATAAAGTTAGTTGACTATGGTGTCATTCCCAAAGCAAACTTGCTTCTCTTTCATCTACAACCGCAGGAATGTATAATATTTATGATTTTATGTGCAGCTTAATGAGCTCTTCAGCACATGGACCTTCCCCAACTTTTGGACAGTGGCTCTGAACTTTGGTTTTTGACTTTGAATAATAGACATATGGTTAATAAACATTCTCTAAAATCTTACATCTTCCTTCTCTTTGGATTTCTGGGAATACCCTTGAGCAGTTTAAAAGAAACCAATTAGGAACTTGTCATTACCACATATTCATATGACACACCATTTCATCTCCATTTTCCAGTTGTTAATTTCAGCATTCATTGCCACTAATTAAATTGAGCATGAATTAAATGCACTTACAACTTCGACAATTAAAAATGAATTAGAAACATGATTTGTTGTAGAACACATTGTTTTGTTTATTTTGCATGTTCTTCTTTGTACATATAAAACTGCAAAGATATCTACTTTTATTTACAGGTTATTCCCTACATAGTATCTTCTTTTGTAAAAGGAAAACAGTATCGACTATATGAGAATACACCAGATCCATCCTTAACAACGCTGGTTCATCCTGGACACAGTTTCTCCCATGACTGAGATGTTGCTTATTATCACTTTCGCCTTCAATGCCATATCAATGTGAGTTTTGGAATCTACTGACTGAACAACCAATCCATATAGGCCAGCAAGGCCTTGTTGGATAGATCAGAGACCCCTTCTATAGAAAAGTAATTAATGTGCTTCATTATGAATTTGGTGGTCATTCGCTAGTAAATCCACTGAATTAGCAGCAAACCTGTTTACTTTTACGGCAACTTGGTCCCATGGGTTCACTTATGAATTACAAGTGGTGTTAAGGCAGTCTAATTCACCATTTTTGGATTTCATAGGTCTTCATTGTGATTTTTGGTGGAATTACAGCTGATGGGTTTGTCACACGGTAAATCCATCGGTTTTTGGACAAAAAGTGGCAGACTTCACTACAGCTTCCTGCGTAAAATAAATCCTCCATTTTACTTCAGAATTAACCCCACTTTCTTCCTCAACCACCAAACTTGTAATGAGGTCCATTGGCATTCATTAATTCATTAGCTTTATTTTGGAACACAGTCAGGCCATAAAAGCATTACAAGACAATACAATGCATACACAACCCAACCACACTACAATTTAATAACAAAATACTTTAAAATTCCCAGATACAAGTTATTAAATACCATTAGGAAATGGAAATATAAAAATCAGATTAAATGATCATAAGGGATACAATTAGCTCTATGATGCCCACTAGTACAATATTGTACTTCTGTATTAGGTTTCCGGTCAGAACCTTAATTCTATTTACCTCTACTTTTTTGGATGTTACTTGTATTAATGCCATTTTTCCCGCTCCTCTGAATCATATATTATTCAGACTTTCTTACATTTGGAACAATGGAGAAAACAAAGAAAAACATTGTTTAAAAAAATAAATACAAAGAGGAGCCTCCCAACTACAGTTTTAGATGCCCCATCCACTGTATTTTAGCCTGTGCATTCTCACCCATGGTATTATATCTTCGGTAATTGTACCCATTAAATGTATCCCTACCTAGTTTGCTGTCATGCATACTCTGCTTTCTTTATCATCATCTACCTTACATAACTGTGTTCTGTATTGATCTTTTAACTTGCATTGTATTACTAATGCCTCTTTCGTCATTCATATTCCATATTCAGACTTTAAAAAAAAAAATGTGCTAGCTGCGGCTATATGAAAATGGGAGTGATTGATATATTGAGGATTGCGCCTAGCAACAGCAACGGCAGGGTTGTTTACCTTCGGATATCCTAAATCCGTCCCACACCATGGGTTGTTACCCACGTGTATACCGCGCATCCACCACTATGAAGCAGCCAAAGCATTTTGGATATTTTGCAAAAAAAGGTGATTGCCAGCATCAGTAAGATGGACGTCATCTCTGAGGAAAATGTTGGTGCTACGAAATGTAATGTTTTCATTGTGGAAGGAAGACATACCAACATCTTGCAAAAATGTGCAAACAGCCTTTTTGACATTGTGCCTGGCTTTCTCCATTTGTGGACCAAATGAAGAAGAGCGCAGCCTCATCTATCTCTGGGCAATGCGCAAAAAAATTACTAGAGAGTTTGGAAACATGTCTGTGACTTTCCCAAGTGCCTCCTTCATCACAAACTGCAGAGAGATTCCAGTAACATGGCCTAAATTGTTCCCTCCACAATGAACGATAATAATGGCTGGATGATGCCGTTTCACCAAAGTGGCACAAAGAGGAAGCAAATACAGCCACTTCATGCCATGCACTCCATACCAGTGCACATCCACATGAGGGAATCCAAGATGTGCAGCCAGTCAGATGATAACTGAAACATCAAGTGTAGAATAAAAAGAAGAATTAAGTATTATTCTGGATAAGAACTTGAACATGAAAGCTCAGGTGAACAGCCTAGTCTCTTCCTCATCCTACTTTATCAAGTTGTTTTGTCACCTTCACCCACTGATTTCTGTAAAAAATTCAGAGACCCTAGCCAGAGCTATCATTGGATCTAAATTGGGCTATTGTTGCAGTCTCTTAGTCAGTATCACTCAAGCAGATTTCCATCGCCTCTAGGTCATCCAGAACAGGGCAGTGAGTGTCGTGAAAGGAATCTGTTATAGGGACCATGTATCAGAGGCAAGACAGGGCCTGCAACGGCTTTGTGTACAGGCAAGAGTGCGCTTTAGGATGCTACTCATTACCCATAAATGTACCATGGGTCAGATGGCAATTTACTTAATGGAAGCCATTGTAAAAAAGCATAGCATCAGATCCCTAAAATCTGACAATACAAACCTTCTAAAAACCATGTGTTGCAAAACGAATAAAGTCTGCAACAGCGCTTTCAACATTGTAGCTCCATTAGCAGGTAATGTCCTGCCCCCTGCTCACAGAATCATTGAGTCTACAGAGGTATTCAAGAAGAAACTGAAGATTCTCCTGTCCTGCTAGATTTTTTAAAGCTTACGACCCACCAGGACAACCTCTGCCCACCTTAACTTCATGTAATGTTTTTGTATTGTTTTGATCTTCGTTTGCACCCTTAAGCCTTCAGGTCCCGGGAGCGTGGTAAAAATTAATAAATATAAACATAAACATAAAAACTCCACAGTGCTCTGCATTATATTTATTCATTTGTACCACACTCCCGGTACCCGAAGGTTTAAGGGTGCAAACGAAGATCAAAACAAGACAAAAACCAATGTATCCAAGAGTCCCCCAAAATCCAGACACTCTGACTAATGCACAACCATATTCATAGCCATCTGTACTCCTCTAAGCAAACAGGGCCTCTGCCACACTCTCCCCTTGCACACCACACCCAGGGACCCTTATTGGCCAATTCCATGTCCTCTACAGTCCCATTTCCATGCATGCCATCCTTAGAAGTCCCGGAGGTGGCACGTGCGATCCACAAAGTACTGCAGTGTTCACGTGTCAAAAGAGAAATTATATCGTGCCTCCTATTGCAATAAATATTGGTATATTGGCCTACGCTAAGCTGCTCGAAAGTCGCTTGCGAGAGAAACCGTGTTGCAAGGTCCTGACCTTAAATTAATGTAAGCCGCCATTTTAGGCCAATCTGCCATTTTAGGATTTGCTTTGTAAAAGTCACCCTATGAGTTAAAATGGTAGACAATGTCATCCCAAAATACAACATGGCCGTCTTGACCTCTGTACATAGCTAATATGTAACTTGCCTGCAGGCCACTTGTTGAGGTCGTGAAGTGAGAACTTTTCCTTCGTTGACCTGTGTGTAAAATGATTACTTGTGCAACAAAACGAATCCACGAGCATATGTTGAAACAATGGGCCTCATTACACAGAAGGCGGTAAGGGTTAACGGTCACCGGTAATGGTACCGGTGACCGTTAACCCTTACCGCCTTACTACGAGGTCCCTTTGCTGGTACGTACTTTAACGCCTGCTGTTTAGCAGGCATTAAAAACCAACCCGCAAAGGGACCAGGGTGCTAATTACGGTACCGCAATTTGCGGTACCGTAATTAGCACCTTCCCCATTCCCATCATGCCCTCTGGGGCAAAAATGGGAATGGGGAAGGGCAATGGGGGAAGAGGGAATTACCGCCCTGGCAACCTTGGAATAGGACGGTAATTCCCCTTTCCAGCAAGGCGGTGCCGGTATTTTACCGGCATGGACCAAGGTGCTAATATCACCTTGGTCCTCCGCCTACCGTGTAATGAGGCCCAATGTATTCAAATATTGAACGTAGAACACTTGTTTTACTACATTGTATTAATGTTTGAGAAGGCCTGCATGGAAAATCTTAGAATACAGTTATTGCATAGGCTTGTTGATACATGTATTAAAGGCACACCAGTTATATGCGGTTGTTCGAGACTTGGCATGAACCCTAGATAGGTGATGTATTACATGGAATATTAACCCGAAGTGGGGCTGGACATCGTGCCCGCCAAGTGTATAAAAAGCGAGTGCATTCTAATGTACAACGTCTCTCACTGAACACTCTGAACCACACTGGAGTTCGTTTTGTTGTATTGAGGGCCGATAGCTATCTGATTTTGTAACTGGATTCAGTATAAAATAAAGTACTTGGTATGTTCCTTTGTAACCCGTGTTCGGTGCATTTCCTTTTGGGGTACTCAGCCTCGATATTTTGATTCTGTTTTCACAGTTGGCACCCGAATAGGGACCCTCAAGATTGATGCCGGATTGTTGAAGGTTGACACACGCTATCGGACCGGGATCGGACGGTGTGACAAAAAGGGGCCCCACTGAATGAGACGCGACACCTCAGCAGCACTGCACGACCCGATCCCTGGATGATTAGCTTGTGGTCTGAGATGTCATCTTGACGAGGGTCCACTTATCGAGACGGGCAGATTTGCCGAAATCACCATACACGAGGTAAGATTAGTTAGGTAAGATTCTTTGAAATCCGATCGGACCTCCTTAGGTTTGTTCAGTTGAGTCGTGACCCGACTCTTAATTCAACCCTGAAAATTTGAATTTGGCGCATTGTATCTGCAGACACAATTATTGACCAGGTAACACAAATAATTTGATATGCCTGGGAAATTGTCTACCTGCTTTAGGGCATTGTTCCGCAATGATAGACAATCTTTGGAATTTAGCCGTCCGGCACCACAGGAGGGGTCGCTGGCATGTACTTTGTACTGCAAGCATGGCATTAGAAGTGTAGTATTTAATGACATTTGGCACAGACAAACCAAACATGCCTCCGAACTTCAGTGGCCAATCAATGGTAGTTTTGAAATCCCTCGTATTGAGTATTTACAGTCAATTCTATTAAAGAAAAAGGCTAGACCTGCAGCATTTGATGTTTTGCAGAATTGGAAAAAAAGAAGTGTTGCAACAACTTAAAAGTAGAGAGAAGCATGCGCGCCGTCATAAAACGAACGCCGAAAAAGCATTATTGTATGACCAAGATAAACATTCTGAATCGACTAGAATTATGGACAGGGCTTTCTCACTTGGAATTCAAAAAATATATCCGTCCAAAGATCTCATACTTCTGATGAATTTATAGATAAGTTATTAAATGAATGAAGGCCAGGTGCTTCTGCGTCACCTCCGTATGTTCCTCTTCCTGCTGCTTTGCCTCTTCCTTCTGTTATTCCTGCTCCACCTGCTGTTGTTGCTGTTGTTCTTGCTCCTCCTAATGTTCCCTTTCCTTCAGCTCCTCCACCTCTTTTTATCGCACCAGTTACAGTACCTCCATTGAATTTGCCTGCTCCCTCTCTTCCAAGTGGTCCTGAGCCGTTCGTAATCGATCGAGGTGCAGGGTCAAAGGTTGTCACTCGCAATACCGTACCACCGGAGAAGAAACGTGAGTTAATTGCATGGGCTAAGCACTGTATGGAGAAAGATGATGAAGCTAGTGTGTTTGCCACACTTTGTAATATGGATAATTTTCCTGAGAAAAATATTTTTATTGAAGGTTTAGGTATTCAGTTATGTATAATGTGGGGAAAATTAAATAATGCGGATCTTCCGCAAGGATTAAGGGATCTAATTACTCTAGCGTTTTCTAGAGACACTGTGGAGAAGGTAAATGAGCATATCGAGAGGTTATTTGGGTATAGAAAGGAGTTAGAAAAGTTACAGAATGAGGATGACGAGGAGGAAAATATGTATGTACAGAAACGGTTCCTTCCGTGTTGTAAATCGATATCTGAGGAAACACGAATTTGTATGAAAGATGCACTTAGATGGATTTCGGATATGTCGATAACTCCAGTTGAAGTATATGACACGCATAGTCACTATACGCCAGAAATGCAGAGGAAAGTCATACAGGTAATGATAGAGTACCTACAGGATGATTGTGTAAAAAGAAAGATTAGTTGTCCCACAGAGTTATTGAGTATTTACAAGAGAGCTTTTTCACTTGACACTTCTTCGACTGCTTTAGCAATCGATTTAGCTCTGTTGCTTAGTAAGCGTTCGGCGTCAACTACTTCTCAGTTGCCTATGAGAGAGGTCCCTCTGACATTTGTCCCAAAGGTTGAGGTTGCGGCCGATCTTGCACATAATATAGTTGCTGTGAACATTCCTGCACATTATGTATCACAGTTCGTTCATGTCCCCTTCTCAAGGCAGGAAGTGAATACTATTAGGCAATCCATTCCTGATATTAGGAAAAATCCAACAGGATTCTATAAAGAAATAGAGTCTGTCTTGCAGTCCTCAGTGTTCACCTTAGGTGATATCGATTTGTTTTTCCCTGTACTCCTGCCCGTAGATTTGTGGAAGCAAGTTAGAACTATAGATGGCGTACCAGGGTTGGGAGATACATAGGTGAATATAACTAGACTCGATGGAGAAAGGCCAGCTGGTGAAAGATCGCCTCAGGTGATACTAACTCTGCCTGATAGAATTATTGCAAAATTTAAAACTGTTATTCCAGAAAAAAGAATTATATGGGACAAACTTATGGCCTGTGTCCAAGGAAAGTCTGAGGGTGCTACCGAGTTCTTTAATCGGTTCGAACAGGTATTCTCGGATTTCAGTGGACAAGACCTAGGCACAGAGTCTGGAAAAAGGTTGTTCATGGACAAATTTGTGCGTGGGTTGCTGCCTGACATCCAGTCACAAATTAAGTCTTCTGAGAGCGCTTGGCAGGCGAAATCACAATCAGAAGTACTGCACATGGCTCAGTACTACGAGAACCGTGTCAATAATGAAAAAGATAGGGTTGAAAATTGAAAAGGCGATTTGAAACTATTGCAGCAAATTGTTAGAGGCCAAAGAGGGGGTAGTTCTCAGGTTAGAGGTCAGTATGTCCCGCAAGGGAATGTGCCCTTGGGTCCTGTGAACATTAACCAGTGTGCTTATTGTCGTCGAGAGGGTCATTGGCGAGCACAATGCCCCGTCCTTCAACAAAAGGCAAATAATACATTTGGAAATATGGGTAGGAGATCCCGAGGTCACCCATGGTGTAGGGGGCCCTGGTAGAGGTCAGTTTGCACAGGACCCTCAGCAACCTTTCTTGCAGGATAATCAGACATCGAGTGTGGACACCAGGAACATATTTGATCATCCTTCTGCTGCATATTTATCTGAAGAGCTTCCTTTTGATGACATTCTGTTTCGTTAGGATTGCCCGAAGCAGGGTTTGGAACCTACACCTATTCCCGTCAAACAGAAAGGTCCCTACGTTGAAATAGTGGTGGGAAATAGGAAACATCAACTTTTGATAGACACTGGAGCACAGAAGTGTTCCATTGATCATTCACGGGTTCCAAACATTCCACTGTCAGGGCAACCAATGTTTCTGTAGGGTTTTCTGGTACACCAGTTGTTTGTCCAGTTTCTATGCCGGTACCTATTTCTTTGGGTCCCTTTACGGACCATTGTCCATTTTTGTTGACTTCGGATTGCGGAGAGAACTTGCTGGCATTGAATCTGTTAAAAGAATTAAATGCAGTGATTTATGGTTCTTCTGATGGAGTGCGCTTGACGATTTCACCACAGCAATTTTCTGTCTCGCAATTCTTGACTAGACATTTGCCTCCAGAATTCATTAATGTACCAGAGAGCTTATGGGCTGTCGATGACAATGATGTCAGTGTTTTACAGATTAAACCGGTTAAGATAGTTATGAAACATGGAATTGAGCTGCCACGCATTCCCTAGTATAAGATTTCAGTTGAGGGCGAGCGAGCTTTGAAATGCATTGTTTCCGATTTTGTGCATCGCGGGGTGATTGAAGAAATTTCAGGAAGTTTGTGTAATAGTCCGATTTTACCCGTGTACAAGAAAGGCGATAATGCAATTCCATTCTGTTTCATACTTGATTTACGTGCCATTAATAAAGTCGTGGCTCCACAATTTCCAATTGTGCCTGATGTAACGACAATTCTAACCATGATTCCAGCTACCGCTACTTACTTCAGTGTGGTGGATCTAAAGAATGCTTTCTTTAGTATTCCTATACACAAAGATAGCAGATACTTGTTCGCGTTCACCTTAGGGGGACGCTCGTTCACATTTACTTGTGCACCTCAAGGGTACACAGAGAGTCCTAGCAATTATAGTATGGCTTTGAAAGAACAACTTGATAGCCTTGAATTGCCCTCTACCTGTAATTTGCTTCAGTACGTTGATGATTTGCTTTTAGCTGCTGACTCTGAGAGTGCCTGTAAGGAGGGCACTGTGTTATTGCTTATCCATCTAGCCAAGCATGGTCACAAAGCTTCGCTTACAAAATGTCAATATTGTTGTCAGGAAGTCATCTATTTAGGCTATCCCCTGTCAAAGGAGGGAAGAAGAGTGACACCTTCAAGAATAAAACACATTTTTGGCATGTCTGTCTCAAATACACAGAAGGAAGTTAGAGCCTTGATAGGTATGGCTTCTTACTGTAGGTTGTGGATCCCACATTTTTCACTAGTGATCAAACCGATGTTGGCTTTGACAAAGAAGGGCATTTCTTCGCCCTTGCCATGGAACGCGGAACACCAGCAATCATTTGATTTGCTTAAGAATGCATTATGCTCTGCACCAGTTTTGGGCACACCAAACTAGGAAAAGGCCTTTGTGTTGTTTGTGCATGAATGTGATGGATGTGCTTTGGCTGTATTAATGCAGGAACATGGAGGGAAGAATAGGCCGTGTGGTTACTTTTCTTCCGCCCTTGATCCTGTAGCATGTGCTTTGCCAAGATGCTTGCGAGCTGTTGCTGCTGCGTCTGTAAAACAGAGTGAGGGAAAGGTTCTAGGCCATGATCTAATCCTGATGGTGCCTCACTCTGTAGATGTTCTACTGAACCGAACTCAAACGCAACACCTCACTTCTGCACAGTTAACAAGATATGAATTGATCTTGTTTGCTCCTCACATTCAAATTAAGAGGTGTTGTGTTCTTAATCCAGCTGAACTCCTACCTTTCCCGCAAGATACTACTTGCGGCGATGAAGTGCAACATGATTGTTTATATATGACCGATCAAGAGACAAAGGGTAGAATTGATTCGAAAGATACTCCTTTGGACAATCCACAATGAGAGCTGTTTTGGTATGGCTCCTGCTTCAAACTTCCGGATGGTACATCCACAGCTGCTTATGCGATCACTATGTTAAGCACGGTTGTGGAAACTAAGAGAATCACGCATAATTCTGTGCAAGCCGCAGAGATTATAGCACCGACCCGAGCTTGTGAACTTTCCGAAGGGCTTGCAGTGAATATATATACTGATAGTCAGTATGCCTTTGGGATGGTTCACAACTTTGGGAGACTTTGGTCACAGAGAGGGTTCCTAACTTCACATGGCACCAAAATCCAACATGGCTCCCTAACAGTACATCTTGAAAACAACAGGGAAAGCTTCAAAAAGCTAAAGGACACGGTACAACCGCGATCATCCTATTAACCGTTAACAAGGAAACATATGGTAGCACAACAACAACGGTTTTCTAGGAAGGCAGGTATTCAGAAAGCTTATTAAATATGCAAAAATTGGGTCAACGGAGTGCTCACACTCTAACACAAAGGGGGGCCACCCTGCTCAGCGTATCTCACCCTAAGGAAGAACACCCTGTCCCTGCCGGGGGTGCCTGTCCCTGGGTAGTGTGTGGTGTATCGCCCATCTAACAGATATAGAGGAGAGTTCTGTCCCTCAACCTTCTATGCTAGTGGCAGTGTCTGTCGGCAGACAAAATGATCCAATTGTGAAAATCTCTTAAAAATGGTATTCTCCAGAGTGGTATAGCAGCGTTCAACAGAGCTGTGGATTAGATCCTGTGGCTGCTGGGTCTTAGACATGGGTACAACCTGAGAAGCAGGTCAACTGTTTGTATTCCATCCAAAGTGTACAAATTTAATACAGCCCGTATGTCACTGTAGTTAGGGTTTGAAACAGTACCGCTGGAGAAACCACTGGTGGGTGAAGCAGTAAAACACAGCCAAAGGGCTGAAGGACTAAAAATTGGCTCTTATAAAAGCAACTCACTCTGTGGTAATGAGTGTGCTAAAACGCACAATTTCCAGAAAACAAAGTCTCTTTGTTGATATAGGAGAGATCAAAGGTGGGTCATGAGAGCCCCCATGACCGAAAGAGGTCGACCGGTTTCAATGGCGTAGGAGATTGGAGCCATCTTCGTCAGGACCGTGATTAGAAGTGCAAGCTGAATTGCTGGAGTTCAAAAATAATGAACTTGTAGAGAAGTACTGTTGTCTCCTGTGGGGAGACAAAAAATGGGGGGGAGAGGAAGGACAATGAGAGGTATTAGAGGAAACACTGGCAACAATAAATGAGTGCTACCATGGGAGTGGAGATCTTCATGCTTGGGAGTGAGCATGTGGAAAAACCAAGGGAATGAGTCAGTTAGTTCAGGAGAGATGTGGGTGCTGAGCACCTGTGAGAGGTTTCACTGCCAAAAGAAGGGGGAGTGGAGAGGGGGGGAGGGTGCAGGAGGGTGAAGGAGACCGTCTCGTTAGATGGCTAGTGGAATCAACCGAATAGTGAAAATCGGCGTGCCGATTGGCCAGTGGAGGGTGCACTGGGGGTGCAACATGGGCAGTTTCAGTACTACCCCTGTGTAGGTGTCCGCTAAAGAGGGGGAGAGGTGGAGACCATACCTCTAAACGGGCATCCAAATGAGGAGGGAGCCGCAGAGATTATAGCACTGACCCGAGCTTGTGAACTTTCCGAAGGGCTTGCAGTGAATATATATACTGATAGTCAGTATGCCTTTGGGGTGGTTCACAACTTTGGGAGACTTTGGACAGAGAGAGGGTTCCTAACTTCACATGGCACCAAAATCCAACATGGCTCCCTAATAGTACAACTACTCTCAGCGCTTGCGCTCCCTACTCAGTTAGCAGTTATGAAATGTGCAGCACATCGAAAGATTACAGATGATATAGGGAAAGGGAATGCTTTTGCTGATCGGATAGCTAGACAAACTACTACCGATCCCCATATGGAGATGTATGTTTCAAGGGAGACTGTAAATGCTTATGCGATGGATGAGGGTGTTGGGTCTGTACAGGATATCCAAGCTGATGCCACGCTAGAAGAATCCAAAAGGTAGGCTGAAGGCTTAGGGAAACTTGATGATGACGGGTGTTGGGTGGATATAGTGGAAGGGAAATGGCTACTCCCTGACGCGTATGTAATGATGATGGTCATCATGGCCCACGGTCCTACGCATGTATGTGCCCAGAAGATGAAAAAAATGTTAGAGAAAGTTTGGGTAAATGACAAGATTTAGAAAATTGCCCAGCGCTACATCCAGGATTGCATGATTTGCCTACAACATAATGTGGGAAAGGGGACAGTAACTCCAAGGAGAAGTTTTGGGCCACCCTCTGTCCCCTTCGAAGTGATCCACTTTGACTTCATTGAAATGGAACGATGGGATAATAAGAAATATGTGCTGGTGGTTCTCTGTGCCTTTAGTAAATGGGTTGAGGCTTTCCCTGTTAAAGATGCTACAGCTATGACTACTGCAAAAATCATGTTAAGGGAATACTTCCCGCGGTTCATGCTACCAAGAGTTATCTGGTCGGACAATGGTCCACATTTTGTCACTGCCGTAATTCTGCAGATATGTACGGCATTACGAATTGACAAACGGTTCCATTCGGCCAGACATGCTCAGAGCGCCGGACTAGTAGAAAGACACAACGGTATCATTAAGAACAAGCTCGCTAAAACGTGTGCCGGCACCAAACTAAAATGGCCGGACGCCTTACCGATCGTGTTGTTATCCATGCGTACAACCCCTCAAACTAAGACTGGGCTCTCTGCATTTGAGGTGGTAATGAGGAGACCTGCCAACATTTGGAACCTTCCTAAACACAAGTCATTGAGAAATGTTGAAAATGTATTACTTTCAGATTATTGTAGTCAGTTGACTAAAAACCTGTATTTGTTTTATCACCAGGTACGAGAAGCTTTACCTGTGCGATACGAGGGCCCGGGTCACAGCATACGGCCTGGAAGTTGCGTGCTCGTCAAATCGTTCGAGCGCTCCTCTTGCTTCACGCCTCGCTGGCATGGGCCATTCCAAGTCCTGTTGGTCACCCAGACAGCGGTGCGGGTCGCTGGGAGAAAGAACTGGATCCATGCGTCCCACATCAAGAAACTTCCTCACCCTGTGCCACACGTTACAGAAGAAACAGAACCCCTCGCTGATACGGCAACCAACGATCCCAAAGCAGTAAGTAGCACTGAGAGTGTGTCCGAGAATCTCTCTGAGCCAGTGAGGCTTGGTGAAGCTGCCATCTTGTCTCCACACTCTCCAAAAGTTTTGCATCCCGAAACTGCCATTTCAAATTCAGCACCTTCACTTGCTTCCGACACGTTGCTTCCAGCAGGAAGTGATGACATATTGTTTCCGGATCAATCAGTACCGGGAAAAGTAAGGTACAATCTACGTCTGAGGAAATAGACTTACGGCATGGTTGGGCTGTGCATTTGAAGAAGAAAAGGATCATCGAGGGCTTGTTTTTGCCCAAAATTTGAGAAAGGGGATTCTGTTGGCTAGGGTTGTGGAAGGACTAAGAAGTTGCTCGACCGGGAGGTCACCAGCAATGAACTTTGGAGTGTCCGCTTGAAGACTACAATGCCTGCTACCGCTACTGCTCGTATGGGACTTGTAAATAAGGGGGTGACCAACCGGGACAATGGACAAATGACTGGGCCCTGAAAATGTATTGCTGTATCTTTATAATGATATTTGGTTTTTTAATAGTCACTGCCTTAGGATTGTGGTACCTCGAGGAAACTCACTGTTTAGAACTTTTGTTGTCTACTGAAAGTACACCTATTGTTCCTACTCCCTTTGTACATTTGCCTACTCTATCCCCTCGGTATTCTCAGCACAGACAAAGGTACCACAATAACACTCTACTGCTTATCATGAATGCTACGCATGCCATTTTTAATAAATCTAACTGTTGGGTCTGCTCACATTTACCGCAACACGGGCATAAGGGGCTAGGTTGGTATATTCATCCTTTACCTTTGACAACTGCTTGCTATGCTTCTCTTAGAGCACTGTTCTTTGGCCGGTGGAATGATAGCATCTCGGGGAACTTTGACGGCACCAATTTGAATAGTTTTGAGAAATGTGTTTTAACTCCCCTGGGATGCTCGCTTTTTGCAAACAGGAGTAAACCGAATGTTACTTCTATTAGGCCTTCTGATAAATTGTCTCGTCCTTTCCAATCTTTGATTTCCTTTAAAATGGCTCCAATAGGCAACAAGGATGCCATGCCTCCTTCTTACACTGTTAATCATAGCCCCGATCCAGTTTCTTTTTGCATACAAAGGAATGGAACTCAGTCAATGGGAAATGTTCTTGGTTGTGCCAACGTTGCACATTTGACTGGGGAAAACAGACCTTTGTATGTAGGCGAACCTGTCTACTTTGTCTGCGGTAAAGTAGCATTCCCATGGTTGCCCAGGGATTGGCAGGGAACCTGTTATTTAGGGATACTGTTACCTGGGGTGTTTATAGCTAGTACAAGAGAAGTTTCAAAGGCTCGTCTATGGCGGGACGAGAATGGTGACACCCCAGCACAAATCTTGGGAGATATAGTTAAATCAGTTGTGCCATTTTGGGGGCAGATAGTGAATTCTGAAGATATCAGAAAACTACCGAGAGTACTGGAGAGAACCATCAACCGGACCACGGACATACTCTATAATATGAGGTTCGAACAAAAGGCGATAAGATTAGTAGCACTTCAAAACCGAATGGCATTAGATGTCATTCTGGCTGAGCGTGGTGGAGTGTGTAAATTAGTGGGGTCCGCTTGCTGTGTTTTCGTACCAGATTCCTCCCCAACTGTCTTCAAGGCAATACAGAATCTGCACATCCTTAGTTCTGAAGTGCATGTTCCCGAGGGAAACAGGGATCTAAGCGCTTGGTTCTGGGACTTCTTGCAATCTTGGGGTTGCAAGGTACTTTCGGTCTCGCTAATTATTTTGGGAATCCTGTTGTTTCTTTGTTGATGTATTCAGTGTCTACCTGGTATGTGTTCGATGCTAGGGGGATGTTGCGCACAAGCGATAGGTTCGATAGGACATAAAGTGTATGCCCCGGATAAAACTTCCAAACAATGTGTTGAAAGATATTTTAGCAAATAACCTAATGGCAATAGGTATTTCCGACAGTGATTCAGGGTGCATGGACGATGATGCATGGAGTTATTTGCAAGAAGATCCAAAGTAGTTTTAGCACTTGGCATAGGCCAAAAGGAGGGTTTGTCAAAAGAGAAATTATATCGTGCCTCCTATTGCAATAAATATATGTATATTGGCCTACGCCAAGCTGCTCAAAAGTCGCTTGCGAGAGAAACCGTGTTGCAAGGTCCTGACCTTAAATCGATGTAAGCCACCATTTTAGGCCAATCCGCCATTTTAGGATTTGCTTTGTAAAAGTCACCCTGTGAGTTAAAATGGTGGACGATGTCATTCCAAAATACAACATGGCCGTCTTGACCTCTGTACATAGCTAATATGTAACTTGCCTGCAGGCCACTTGTTGAGGTTGTGAACTGAGACCTTGTCCTTCGTTGACCTGTGTGTAAAAGGATTACTTGTGCAAAGAAACTAATCCACGAGCATATGTTGAAACAATGTATTCAAATACTGAACGTAGAACACTTGTTTTTACTATATTGTATTAATGTTTGAGAAGGCCTGCATGGAAAATCTTAGAATACACAGTTAATGCATAGGCTTGTTGATACATGTATTAAAGGCAAACCAGTTAAATGCGGTTGTTCGAGACTTGGCACAAACCCTAGATCGGTGATGTATTACATGGAATATTAACCCGAAGTGGGGCTGGACATCGTGCCCGCCAAGTGTATAAAAAGAGAGTGCATTCTAATGTACAACGTCTCTCACTGAACACTCTGAACCACATTGGAGTTCGTTGTGTTGTACTGAGGGCCGATAGCTATCTGATTTTGCTCTGTTTTTCTAACTCGATTCAGTATAAAATAAAGTACTTTGTATGTTCCTTTGTAACCCGTGTTTGGTGTATTTCCTTTTGGGGTACTCAGCCTTGATATTTTGATTCTGTTTTCACACACAGATAAATCGGCCAAATCAAGGGGGTGGTGAGAGAAATTTAACCCAGGGTAGGAGATTTCCTCTATTGTGGTGGCTTTTTTTTCTGTAGGTGCTACTAAACAAACACGTTTTGTTTTATATTTTTTGGGAGGTTTATCTCCTTTTCCTCCTTACTGCTTTACATCAACCTCTGCAAAGCATCCCTTAGATTGTGAAAAAAAGCATTTCCCAGAATGGACATCAAAACTCAGTCTGCGGTTAAATAGTGCACACTAAGTGAGTCAATGTTGTCATTAGAAAAAACAGACATCTCAGCATGTCGCAAAACTACACACAAGCCTCTATTAATGAGGCGCCTTCCAGCATTTTGCTGGGGATTAAAGACATTGGGGTTGTTCCATTGTGCTCTAGGTGGTATTTCAGAAAAAAAAACACCTTTGCAGTAGGGAAAAGCAGCATCAGTTCTTCCACCAACAACTTCAGTACAGGAACCAAACTTGGAGTACTGATGTAGCCCAAATACTATCCCCCACAGTGCACCACCAAAACATCAGGACTACCAAAAGTAAACATGTATGTACAAAGAGCAAGCAGTGCCTGAAAATTGTGGCCAGGCACACTGTACCACAAAGCCTGCAGGCCTGGAAACCCAAGATAACCATCTTGTCTCCACACTCTCCAAAAGTTTTGCATCCCGAAACTGCCATTTCAAATTCAGCACCTTCACTTGCTTCCGACACGTTGCTTCCAGCAGGAAGTGATGACATATTGTTTCTGGATCAATCAGTACCGGGAAAAGTAAGGTACAATCTACGTCTGAGGAAATAGACTTACCGCATGGTTAGGCTGTGCATTTGAAGAAGAAAAGGATCATCGAGGGCTTGTTTTTGCCCAAAATTTGAGAAAGGGAATTCTGTTGGGTAGGGTTGTGGAAGGACTAAGAAGTTGCTCGACCGGGAGGTCACCAGCAATGAACTTTGGAGTGTCCGCTTGAAGACTACAATGCCTGCTACCGCTACTGCTCGTATGGGACTTGTAAATAAGGGGGTGACCAACCGGGACAATGGACAAATGACTGGGCCCCGAAAATGTATTGCTGTATCTTTATAATGATATTTGGTTTTTTAATAGTCACTGCCTTAGGATTGTGGTACCTCGAGGAAACTCACTGTTTAGAACTTTTGTTGTCTACTGAAAGTACACCTATTGTTCCTACTCCCTTTGTACATTTGCCTACTCTATCCCCTCGGTATTCTCAGCACAGACAAAGGTACCACAATAACACTCTACTGCTTATCATGAATGCTACGCATGCCATTTTTAATAAATCTAACTGTTGGGTCTGCTCACATTTACCGCAACACGGGCATAAGGGGCTAGGTTGGTATATTCATCCTTTACCTTTGACAACTGCTTGCTATGCTTCTCTTAGAGCACTGTTCTTTGGCCGGTGGAATGATAGCATCTCGGGGAACTTTGACGGCACCAATTTGAATAGTTTTGAGAAATGTGTTTTAACTCCCCTGGGATGCTCGCTTTTTGCAAACAGGAGTAAACCGAATATTACTTCTATTAGGCCTTCTGAGAAAATTGTCTCGTCCTTTCCAATCTTTGATTTTCTTTAAAATGGCTCCAATAGGCAACAAGGATGCCATGCCTCCTTCTTACACTGTTAATCATAGCCCCGATCCAGTTTCTTTTTGCATACAAAGGAATGGAACTCAGTCAATGGGAAATGTTCTTGGTTGTGCCAACGTTGCACATTTGACTGGGGAAAACAGACCTTTGTATGTAGGCGAACCTGTCTACTTTGTCTGCGGTAAAGTAGCATTCCCATGGTTGCCCAGGGATTGGCAGGGAACCTGTTATTTAGGGATACTGTTACCTGGGGTGTTTATAGCTAGTACAAGAGAAGTTTCAAAGGCTCGTCTATGGCGGGACGAGAATGGTGACACCCCAGCACAAATCTTGGGAGATATAGTTAAATCAGTTGTGCCATTTTGGGGGCAGATAGTGAATTCTGAAGATATCAGAAAACTAGCGAGAGTACTGGAGAGAACCATCAACCGGACCACGGACATACTCTATAATATGAGGTTCGAACAAAAGGCGATAAGATTAGTAGCACTTCAAAACCGAATGGCATTAGATGTCATTCTGGCTGAGCGTGGTGGAGTGTGTAAATTAGTGGGGTCCGCTTGCTGTGTTTTCGTACCAGATTCCTCCCCAACTGTCTTCAAGGCAATACAGAATCTGCACATCCTTAGTTCCGAAGTGCATGTTCCCGAGGGAAACAGGGATCTAAGCGCTTGGTTCTGGGACTTCTTGCAATCTTGGGGTTGGAAGTTACTTTCGGTCTCGCTAATTATTTTGGGAATCCTGTTGTTTCTTTGTTGATGTATTCAGTGTCTACCTGGTATGTGTTCGATGCTAGGGGGATGTTGCGCACAAGCGATAGGTTCGATAGGACATAAAGTTTATGCCCCGGATAAAACTTCCAAAGAATGTGTTGAAAGATATTTTAGCAAATAACCTAATGGCAATAGATATTTCCGACAGTGATTCAGGGTGCATGGACGATGATGCATGGAGTTATTTGCAAGAAGATCCAAAGTAGTTTTAGCACTTGACATAGGCCAAAAGGAGGGTTTGTTAAAAGAGAAATTATATCGTGCCTCCTATTGCAATAAATATATGTATATTGGCCTACGCCAAGCTGCTCAAAAGACGTTTGCGAGAGAAACCGTGTTGCAAGGTCCTGACCTTAAATCAATGTAAGCCACCATTTTAGGCCAATCCGCCATTTTAGGATTTGCTTTGTAAAAGTCACCCTGTGAGTTAAAATGGTGGACGATGTCATTCCAAAATACAACATGGCCGTCTTGACCTCTGTACATAGCTAATATGTAACTTGCCTGCAGGCCACTTGTTGAGGTTGTGAACTGAGACCTTGTCCTTCGTTGACCTGTGTGTAAAAGGATTACTTGTGCAACGAAACTAATCCACAAGCATATGTTGAAACAATGTATTCAAATACTGAACGTAGAACACTTGTTTTTACTATATTGTATTAATGTTTGAGAAGGCCTGCATGGAAAATCTTAGAATACACAGTTAATGCATAGGCTTGTTGATACATGTATCAAAAGGCAAACCAGTTAAATGTGGTTGTTCGAGACTTGGCACAAACCCTAGATCGGTGATGTATTACATAGAATATTAACCCGAAGTGGGGCTGGACATCGTGCCCGCCAAATGTATAAAAAGAGAGTGCATTCTAATGTACAACGTCTCTCACTGAACACTCTGAACCACGTTGGAGTTCGTTGTGTTGTACTGAGGGCCGATAGCTATCTGATTTTGCTCTGTTTTTATAACTCGATTCAGTATAAAATAAAGTACTTTGTATGTTCCTTTGTAACCCGTGTTCGGTGTATTTCCTTTTGGGGTACTCAGCCTTGATATTTTGATTCTGTTTTCACACACAGATAAATCGGCCAAATCAAGGGGGTGGTGAGAGAAATTTAACCCAGGGTAGGAGATTTCCTCTATTGTGGTGGCTTTTTTTTCTGTAGGTGCTACTAAACAAACACGTTTTGTTTTATATTTTTTGGGAGGTTTATCTCCTTTTCCTCCTTACTGCTTTACATCAACCTCTGCAAAGCATCCCTTAGATTGTGAAAAAAAGCATTTCCCAGAATGGACATCAAAACTCAGTCTGCGGTTAAATAGTGCACACTAAGTGAGTCAATGTTGTCATTAGAAAAAACAGACATCTCAGCACGTCGCAAAACTACACACAAGCCTCTATTAATGAGGCGCCTTCCAGCATTTTGCTGGGGATTAAAGACATTGGGGTTGTTCCATTGTGCTCTAGGTGGTATTTCAGAAAAAAAAACACCTTTGCAGTAGGGAAAAGCAGCATCAGTTCTTCCACCAACAACTTCAGTACAGGAACCAAACTTGGAGCACTGATGTAGCCCAAATACTATCCCCCACAGTGCACCACCAAAACATCAGGACTACCAAAAGTAAACATGTATGTACAAAGAGCAAGCAGTGCCTGAAAATTGTGGCCAGGCACACTGTACCACAAAGCCTGCAGGCCTGGAAACCCAAGATAACCAGAAACACCTCTTGCCTGGGCATTCCTCTCCAGATCCTACACAAATGAATCTCCCACTATCCATACAATAAGTCTCTGCCTCTTGCCAACACCAGCCATCTTCACTACACAACCAACAAAGCAATGAAAAAAGTATTACCCTCCCTCCCCGTGAAGCACAACCTTAAAACCTGATTGGCTAATCCCTGCAGTCCCATTTCCATGCCAGGCACTTCAAATGTAATTGAAAAGCACCTCCATCAAAAAGTATTGCAAAACTCTCCAACATGTCTGCTTCCAGAATCATCCACCTCTGAATCCATCAGCCCAAACTACAGGTATGCATATATTGTGTAGAGTACATTTGCAACTCTGTAACAAATGCACATGAACAGGCTAACTGCCACTTACCCTGCATAACCTACTGAATAATTGTACTCAGTTACAGTTACTTACAATGCTGTGTGCTTTCAAAGTTTTCTTTTAATGCCCACTTGCTGAACAACTGCAAACCACATATTTCAATGTTATCAGCACTCTCGCTGTTGTTGTAAAACAAAAAAGAAAACCACATTGGGATCATTTGCACAGCAAATTGAAGTGGCAGGTCCTATGTTAAATGCCCAGAATGCACACAGAAAAGGGAAACTGCATGTATGTTTGCAAAGCATGGCAGGTAGACACATTGCAAAATTAGCGAAATGCACCAATGTAAGGAAAGCAAAGAAATGCATGTGTGCATTGGCAACACAGCTATCTGTAAATTTCAATAAATAAATGCAAGAACAGGAAAGGATTTCTGCACTCATGTAGCAATCATCTATGTGTGGGAAAGTTAATAAAATTTGACACACAGTAACATTCTCCTTTCCACTCTGTACATCTTTCTGCCCTTTTTCCCACATTAGTAGGGCTTGCACAAATCAATTTCCAAAGCAGGTAGTGCAACAGCATCTCACACATTTGCAAAACTGCAGCCCCATAGGCCACAGTTATCACTACAGCAATGGCCCTCATAGCAATGAGGCTGATGCTCCCAAGTACCCGCTCCAATGCAGTGCTGTACAATTGAACACATATACTAACTCTTCCTGCCAACAAACCTCCTAAAATCTAAAATAATGTGTTCTCCTAGTGCTATTTCTGTGCCGATAACACACATAGCAACTTTACTTTACTTTACCTTATTGCATTTATATTGCGCAACCATACACCCATAGGTGTGAGGGCGCCGACAAGACAAATAAAGAAGAAGACTGGTAGCAGAAAAGGAGAAGCTAAGGATCATGTGCTACTACTTGAAAGGAAGGTTTTTAAGTCCTTTTTGAAGTTGCTCAGGGCTACAGAGTGTCTCAACTCAACTGGTAGGGTGTTCCAGATAGCTGGTGCCACAAAGGCGAATGCACCCCATTGTGCTTTCTTGGTTTTGACTTTGGGCTTGAACTAACTTCCTTCTTTCGCAATTGCAGTGAAGAACAGCCTACTAAAAGCCAGTGAAGTCTCTACTGGAAGATAAAACCCAGAAGAAACCTACTCTCCACATCCAACAAAGTAAGTCCAGTACTGTAGTAGGGTACAGCCTGTTACTCAGACAGTGCAGTGTTGGTGTATTGTAGACTAGAAAATTCTATCCAACCCAACAGCAGTTGCTTCACTCTTACTCATTGCACTTTAGCAGGTCCACTCTTTGCATTGTCATCTGAACACCAGTATGGTAACACCCACTAGTATTGTGAAAACATTGTTATGTCCTTACTTCTTCAGGCACATTACACTGTCATACACACTGAAGCAAACCTTTCACACAGGAACACACACACATTCCAGTACAACATCCCAACCAAAAGTAACAGCCCTTTCCAAAATCACACATGCCTCATATTCAGACACTCATGCACAGTGCACACAAATACGTTGCACAACTTCCAAACCCACACTTTCCTTTTTTCTCCAACAGACACAAGACAAGTCCGAGGAAAAAGCAAATCTGTAGAAAAAAACGCATAAATGGAGCAGATAAAACTCAAAGCATGCAAATTAGCCACCCGCTTCTAGCAGATATTGTACAAAATGTTCAGACAAAACAGCTAATACAGTCACTGAGCAAAACGGAAACAGGTAGCAGGAAAAAAAAGTGTGACCTCTCTTTCAAAATGTAAAACTAAATGAAATGTATTAAGAATAATGTAACTACCAGTAGTGCTAATACTGCAACTACCAATGTTAACATAGACATAGGTAAGCATTCCAAAAAATTAATTTTACAAAAATTGTTCCACCATAGAGTACTTCAGAACCTTATAAAAACAGTGGAGAAATCACACTCACCCCTTCAAACTTACCACAGAAAACTGATCATGGAAGCTCTCATAGAAAGTGCAATGCTCCTCAAAAGGACATTTTTTATATTAATTTTAAACATAATGAAACCACTAACAAAATGAATTAGTAAACTACAAAAAGTACTTCACGGCATATGCAATATCAACATAGATAGCTTTGCAAACTTCTGTGCAGATGAGTGGATTCACACCTGCTCAGAGCTGTATTTCAATGAAGAGGCATACAAACAAGAGCAAACAAACCCAATTGCCATACACAGCAGTGGCCGAGGGTATGAAAAGGTACACAGCACCATTATGGAAGAAGAAACTGTACTGGGAGACCCCAGCCCTTTCAATACCTTTGAGATTAATGGGGATGCCGAAGTTACTCAAACATCAATAATCAAAACGACTCAGATAGTTGGCAAAAAGATAACTGTTTTGGTATCAATTATCTAAAACAATGAGTACAACGGACATTAACTGACATCTCAGCGCATAGTTTCTCAATGCATCTTGAAGAAAAGCTTTCTTTTATAACACAAAAATCGTCATTGATGACATCAACCTACGTATTTACTGACGTCATCCTACTTGGCAAACTTCAAAATCCTGTACTGAGGAGCAGGGTTTCACTGATGGGCCCATAGATCAGTGTGCACCCTCTAGTACCTGTAAAACAAGATAGCTGCACTATGTGAGGACTACGGGTACAGGATTCACTTACTCCAACACGACTCAATAATGAGGACTCAGTAATTTGGCAAAGGGAAGTCAGTTTATTGACAAGTACATCAAACAGAGAAACAAATGGAAATCAGGAGCATTGCGATCACCTGTCTCGCTCCAACTTCCTCGAACTTCAGTCAAACGGCCATTGTTATAGGCAAAACTCGTCATTACTGACGTCTAATTCTAAAAAACTTGACATGCAATTTAATTGGTTAGGAAAGGTAACTTAAGTATAGATGCTATATCTGTACATGATAATAGAGCATGTGGATTGGATCATTCTTATCAGGTGGGCATCTACGCCCATCCCACTACATCACACGTGATAGACGCCATTACAAGTACGATGTCTCATTGGTTGTACGATATATAGGACCCTAGATAACTTGGTCCATTGTGATTGGGCAGGTTACACCCCTACACATAAATCCCCATATTAATTAGCAGCATGCAGAACGGAAACCCAGATGCCTGGTGCCCCAGGATTCACCCTGCCTCCTTTCCATCAATCAATGTTTTAGGGCGATGTGTCAATTAGTTGGCTGGGTATGGCCTCGAAACTGTAGCCTCTTATCAGGAAAAGTTATGGCATCCTCGGGTCCTGGATGACATCAGGTGGTGGTACCTCTTCAGTTTCCAGCTTTTAGTGTATTTAATTCTGTTTCGGCCTCACCACCTGCATGGGCCCCCCTTAACTTGACCTTCATGGGGCAGGCTGGTATGAGCCGCTCTTTGTTGAGTTTCGATTCCGCTCCTTCTCCTGCCTCTGGCTGGGTTACGAAACTTGGCCTTTCAGGCCTCTGGCAGCCTGGGTACATTTCTGCTTTTACAAAATGGAGTCGCACTTGCACAATGTGTCTTATTGAGGTAGATATATAGTTGGTGCTTGCCGCTCTAATCTTCTACTAAGCATTGCAAGCAGTATCGTTTCTTTAGCCTCTTGCGTTCCAAGCCTATTTACACACGTTTAACTGGTCAGTTGCTTCCATTTTATATCGTAGCAACGTTTCCTTACGTTTTAACATCTCTGTGTCCATTACATTTATTTTTGTAGTTACTCGAACTGGCATGCTTGTCTTCGATAGCCGCTTTTGTTCATTCACGAGTCTGTTCAGGCCCTTGTGTCAATTCCACTGGCCTTGCATTAGGGCTCTTTGGGTCTCTTCATGGACCGTCTGTAGGTACTCTTTGTTTCATATCAACGGTTGGTACGGCTGTCTGATAGGGTACTGTGCTGCCCAGGGTTGTCTCGTTATGGGCGCTTCAACAGGTATGGATCTTCTGATGTATACTGGGCAGAGTCCCAGTGCAACTCTTTTTTGATTCATTTTCTCCTCATACATCACATACCTTGGCGAGTATGCTCCTGGTACCTCGAAAGGAGGGGTTCGGGTGCAGGCCATGTCTGGGACCTCCTCTACAATCCTAATGGCTATTGTGATTGGTTCTAAAGGAACATCTAAGTATATGATCCATACTAGTCTAACAAAGTGGGGCAACTAAGCCCTCCCCTTAAACAGTTAAAGCAAATATTTCCCCTCCTTCGCGCTAAACGCTTTCAACTAATAATGTTAATGAATAATATGAGAGAGCCTTATCTGCCTCTGAACAATTTGTGGTTTATTTCCCACTTTTAAACACAGAGCGTAAACATTAGCAGTCAAAGTACAATTCCCAGAAGAAACTTAAACAATCATATTTGATAATTACCATTACATGTGTCAGGTGCCTTAACAATTTGGCAAATCAATGTTGCTGGTTTTGTACCCACATAAAGCCCAATTATATTATTCATGTGCCAATTCAATTTGCATGTGCCATGTGCCAACACGTGTTTCAACCCACATGGGTCTTCCTCAGAGCATTCGATTTTTATGAAACAGTCCAAATAACATAAATCCCTTTCACCATTACAACACAATCATCTTTATCAACTTGCTAACTTTAAGATCGACTGATTTGGCCTATAAGTGTGTCACCCACAACATTATTCACAGGGTGGAAAGAGAGAACGGGGTAGGGGAAAACAAAGAACAAAACAAGAATCAGTATTTGAATTTCCAAAATATGATTCAATACATACAGGCAGCGACTCATTGAAGCACATTATTGTAATATAGTATCATTGTCACACATAGAAAGAACCCGTACTGTACGTGCTTCATGACATGAACACGCCAGTACATACAACTGTACGCTTTAGGTTTAGAAAATGATCATTATTCTTGCCTTAGCCAATGACTAATCATATTCTTGAAGAATTAATTATTCATACCCAATTCATTGTGTGCACCTCATTAGCTTATGAGGATTATGCAAGGGAGCCCACGTCTATGCTAGGCATGAGCTCAATCATTCAGATGTCTTTTTAAGAAACAACAACACACTATTCTCTCTTGCTGTGGTACTTAAACCTGTGTGGTTATTTTGTCAATATTATATTACCAACATATTGATATATTTAAGTCCTAGTGTGTATTTACCGTCCTTTTCAAATGCTGGTCATATCACACTAACACATTAATTGGGGTAATCCCTTTATGGATAAATGATAGTTGCTGCTTCAATGTTCAGATTACTGCTCGATTCATCTAGAATCAAAAATATTAATCTAGAGTCAACCTTTTATACTTGATGAAACAGGGATATCTTTACGCACCATTTGTTTATGATGCAAACACTATCTGTAATGTCTTTTGATTTAAAATACATGCCTTACCGTGCACTGTATCCAACCGTGCGTCTTATCATAATTCTTGTTTAGTACTTATTCAGAAATTCTGATACCACGCACATTTGTAGTGCAGCTGTAACCAGTATAATGATGATATAACTTGTGATAGTCTCTTGGTTCTCTAGTACAACAACTGTATTTAACATGTATAGTGGATTGGTATTCTCAAAATCGTCATTTGGCTAACCTATATAACAGGTCCTAAAATCAATTGAAAATTACCTCTATATTGTTCTGCAAGGTCCTTCGCATAATGCGCATCCCTCCGTCTTGTTCGGACAAAGACTAGTCCCTTGTAAAAACGTAGTTTTAACCGTTTCCTCCCACAGTGGTTTTTCATGTGACCAATCACCTGATCTTGCCTTTTGTCCCGCCTACTCACCCAGTTCCTAATGTTCGTCCATGTAGAGAGAACGGTTTTCCCATATCAATTCTACAAGCAACCCTTGTTTACCGTATGCTTAATATTTAGTACATATTCCTATTTCAAAAGACCAGTAGTCAAAGTTTGTCCGTATATATAAATCAGTTGTGCTTGCTGACTAATTACAAAGAAGGATTTATTCGCTGCATGCTTGATCATTCGTGCATATTTCTATTTCAACAGGGGGAGCATTAATAAATCTAGTGTTAAGAACTTCCTCCGTGCAGCCGTTTCATCCGTGATTAGGTGTCTGATGATAATTAGGTACATGTTAGATTATAATACCATTCATTACACAGCCATAGTAGTGGCTGTGTAGTTATGGTTAATTTGCTAATCCCATAGGAAGAACACTTTTTGGGTGACTTATAACTTTACTCTCCCTGGATGAATCCTCACCAAACTTTGCAAAAAAATTATATGGTGCACTCTGAATAGTTTTTGGTTAGGTTTGGTCCAGGGGGGGCAAAGTTATAGGGGGGGTCCCAAAATTTCTTTTTTCCCATAGATTGAATGGGGAAAAAATCTTTGCTCAAGCCTACAGCCCAAAGCGCTGGACGGATGTTCACCAAATTTGCGTCAGGAGTGGCGGCTTGGTCCCGAAAGCGTGCTTTCTTAAATTTGGTGAAAATCCATCCAGTAGTTTTATTTTAAAAAGACCAAAAAGTAGGTAAAAAATAATTAGTGATATCTATATCACCTCCGTAGACAAACTTCCCTGTTCGCTCCGCGGACAGGACACCGATTGGCTAATCAGCTTGCGTCATGTCCACGGACATACGATGTGTTCGCTGATTGGCTGGAATGAAGCGTGAGGTGCATCGCATTGTTTCAATGCGCCCGCCATCTTGTATCCATGGACATCTGCAGACAGCGCGGTGACGAACGGGGGAGAAATACAACTTTGGCAAGTGTGTTGGTGTGTAAGAGTGCTTGGGGAGGGTGAGGGAGTAAGATATGGGTCAAATGCTGTATTGTTTTAGGTGGCAGGCATCCCTGATGTGTTTGTCATGTCCGCGGTCATGCCAACATAATAATTGCAATGCAGTAGCCCATATATCCAGTTAAAATGTTTAATACTATGGGTGCAATCTATGGGTTTGATATGCTGCAGTGGTTGTGGCCAGGGCCTAGAGTCTTGGGTGCATGGCTGTTTAATTCTATGGGTGTGATCTATGGGTGTTATATGCTGCGGTGGTTGTGGCCAGGGCCTAGAGTCTTGGGTGCATGGCCGAAGGCCGTAGGCCATGCACCCAAGACTCTTGTCCCTGGCCACAACCAACGCAGCATTTCACACCCATAGATCACACCCCTAGAATCGAATATCTATCAAATATTTGCAAATCTACAGTTTGTGTACTGTTTGATTTGTATAGTTTGTATGTGGCGTTTTGGCTACATCATGTCATTAAGATTGTAGAGTTTGGTAACAAGCACTACAGTATAACATATCCATAGAAGTAAACATTTTGTATTGTGGTGTATGGTTAGATGTATGCTTCAATGGTTGCGTTATGGGGCAGTATTTATGAGTTGTATTTATTATAATATACTTACTGTTTGATTTTTTGTGATTGGATATATTTTTTCATGACATGGGTAACTGGAGTAGATATATTCTTTGTCAATTTCTGTGATAAAAGAAAAGATCATGTTAATGTAGTTTATAAAGACTTATTACATTGAATTTATAGACATTTCTGCTTTATTTTGACCCTCATATGTAGTAGTTTACAAAGCAGTGTACTGTGCAATTTGCTCAGTTTCTGTGTTTGTTGCTTAAATCATTAGGTCTGTGGGAAAAAAAATCCATGTTGGATTAAAAAAAAACTTTTTTTGTTATGGTACATTAGATTTCTTTTTTGTTTTCAGTGTTTACTTGTTGTTTCTGGCTAATGTTCTATCTGTTGGCTTGTTGCAGATTGTTAGAAACCTGTTGTCAAATTGTGACTGGTTATAGTTTTTTATTTATATTCTCAAGTTTCTAATCTATCCATTGGGTTGTTGCAGATTCTTGAGGCAGTTAGATATATGTTGGCGTATTCTAACTGGTTATTTCTTTTTATAATTTAGTGGTATTGATTTATCTGTTTGATTGTTGCAGAATTTGGGGCAGTTAGATACCTGTTGTCGAATTGTAGCTGTTTATAGTTATCTAATTGAAGTTTTATTAATGTCTATGCACATATTAGTTATTAAATTTTGGTTTTAAGAATATTAAATAAGTGTTTATAAGATTTGCTGGTAATCTTTGCTTTAGAGTAATGGTACTATCATTACATTCGAACCATCCACAATTCTTTTTTATATATGCATTGTAGTGACTGGCATTGGTTGTGGCTCCTGCATGGTAGATTATACCGACTGTTGTGAAGGTTTTTATTACCAAGTGACACTTGACCATGTGTGAATCCAGTCAGCTTGCAGTTGTTTTTGGTACCATCTGCATTGTTACGTAAAAGCATTAGTATTACGTATTTACTATGTGTTTATATTTGTAAGTTGGAGCGATTATCTGAATTGCAGATAGTACATAATCTGCCATGGTTTGCATTTTGTACAAGTTGCTGAAATGGAACGGATTCACAGTTAGGTATGGATACATACACAAAATGTTAATTAGGGAATTGTTCCTGTGCCATATTGTTGCACAGAATGCATGTATGTTTCCACATGTATGAAATCTGGAAGATTTCATTCATAGGTATGTTTTTGTTTTCCAGTACTTGTAGTAAGTACATAAGAAATTCTTGTAGTTCTTCTTGTGAGTTTATAGTGAATTTAGCAATTCCAGCACAGTAGTCCAATTCTTGTCTTATTCCATGAACACTGTATGTGTTGTGAGGGTTGTTGCTTGCATTTCTCTGAAGGACTAACATTTGCAAACACAATTGGTCTGTATTGTGTAAGTAAATGTGGTGGCAATTGAAATATAATATTTATTGCTATATTTGCGTAGCAATTTACACCAGATATATTTGAAAATTTGAATGGACCAGATAGTTCGGTGTCCAAGTCATTTCTTTGGAGTGTGTGTTGCTTCTTTGAAGAAGTACCTGAGTTACTTTGAGTAGTACACTCTTCTTTGGTTGTAGTAATTGATGCAGTATTAGCTTCTTGTATTCTCTTTGGAGGATTTGCAATGAGATCTGGTTGCATTTCTGTTTGAAGTAGTTTTCTTTTACAACATTCTGCTTTTTGTGGAACAGGATAGGTTTTTAGATGGGGAGTGTATAGTGGACATAGTCTATTGTATTCTAAAATACAAGGAATATCAGCGTTCACTTTACTTGCATCAAAGTTGATTAGAAATAGATTGTCAAGTGTACATAAGCGTGATAGTGCTACATAGCTCATGCCTTCTTTAAAGACTGTGTTCCCAATATCTATCAATGCTTTATGTAGGGTAAAACCTTGTGATTTGTGAATGGTGATTGTGTATGCTAGAGTTAGAGAAAATTGTTCTCTGCGTACATACATGTCTTTGAAAGGAAGGAATTGAGCTGTTGAGCGACCTATCCTTTTTATTCTGATAGTTTGTCAAAGAGAATATTGACAAACTGAATGTTGTTGTCACGTGTGTATATTTGAAAGCCACAAATGGTACCAAGTGCTCCATTAACTAGTCCTTGCTCCACGCCAAGGTTACGTTTAAGCATTACACTACAGTTTAAAGATCATTTTAATATTTTGTCCAAACCAGCTGTGTTGGAGATAGAGTTTTCCAAGGTATTTAGTCTTGTTGTGGCTTGTTGACACATGGGTAGTGTCATACTATGTACATCCAGTGTGTCTGTGGAGCAAATTTCAATTATTGGTTGCATTTCTTTTTTCAACAGTGTTTCATTGAATTTGGAACAGCTTGCAAGAGTTGGCATCAAGGACATACAATTGACATTTTTGTGTGCTAATTGATCCATGACATCAGTAGCACATGAGTTATGGCCATAAAGTGCATGGATGTGTCATGTTTTTAATATTGCTTGTGCTTTTTGAGATAGTGAGAGACACCAACTCTAATACTTATTAAAATGTTGGCGCAGTTGAGGTCTGCAGACTGGCGCATGTTTTCTGTTAATTCTCTGTATTGGAAATGTTGCCAAAGGTTAACATTTCCTATGCTACCAACAGTTTTACGGCAGAGTTTGTTTCATAAAGTTTTAAAAATAGGTTCACCTTTCACTGGTGTCAATTGAAGAAGATCTCCGAAAACCATAATGTGTTTTCCTCCAAAGAGCACTTCGTAGATTTTTTTGAGTGCTTCTTGTAATCTGAAGTGATTCAAAGCCAACATTAGGTTGGAGACCATGCTCACTTCATCTATAAGTAGCATTTTCATTTGTTTTAACACTCTAAGTAATTCCATTGCAGCTTCTGTAGAAAGTTTGTAATATTCTAATTTGTTTTGGTGTTCTACTGGAAGGAGTAGTAATCAGTGCAAAGTGACATCGCCTATGTTGTAGGCAGCTAAACCTGTGGAGGCAGTTACAACAGCTGACAGATTGTTGTTTGTCAGTTGTTGAAGGAACTTGCTGATGATTTTGATTAAAAATGTTTTGCCTGAACCAGCTTCACCACTGATGTATAATAGTATAGGTTTGTAATTTTGGCAGGTACATGCTTTATATTCATGTTGTACACCATGTGCAATTTCTTTTGTTACTTCTTGAAAATTTGTATGCTGCTCTTTGTTCAGTTTTGATTGTAGTACAGTTAAGTCTTCTTTATTTTCTTTATAGTGACACATGGTGCTTTCTACTTCTGTCATAGCTAATTCTGCCTCATTTGCTGTTAGTGGCTGTCCCAGTGGTTCTTGGCTTCCTGTTACAGAAGGTTGACTACTGTTGGGAGTGTCCTTATCTAGTTGGGCCTGGAGTTCTTCTTCATGTTGCTGTTCATTGTTCATCATTGTTTTTACTGCATAAAGTTTACATTGGTTATAGTGCTTTCATTTGCTTTGAAAGTGTCTTCATAGGAGTCATAGATATCTAGTATCGCTTCTTCTTTTCTCCATGATTTAAAAAGTTGTAGAAGGGACATGTAATATAGTTATTTTTTAATGAGTTTTTAATGACAATTTGATATGATGAATTAAGCTTTGTTTGGTAAGTTTCACTAAGTAGCCTTCACAATTTGTCACTCTGTATCTACCTTTTTTTCATCGGGTTTTATATTATTTTTGTATGTGAAGTTTGGGCTATGTGGTATAGACACATGGAGCCTCATTACGAGGCAGGCGCTGACGGAATGAAGGGGGGCGGTACGGGACTGCCCCCCTTCATTCCATCAGGGCCGATTACAAGCTTCCCATTGCGGGACCCAAATCGCATGCCTGGTAAAACCAGGCATGCTTTCTGGGTCCTGCGAGGGGAAGAAGGAGGTAACAATGGGACACCTGTAATGGGCCCGTTGTTACCTCCCTCCCCATTCCCATTGAACCCTATGGGGGCTCAAATGGGAATGGGGAATGGTTCCTACAAGGAGGAATTACTGGGTCCTCCAATGTTGGAATGACTCGGTTATTCCTCATTGCAGGAACCCGGTAAACAAGCCCGCTTTTGGTAGCAGCCATGGAGCTAATAGCTCCATGGCTTCCGCCAAACTCGTAATGAGGCCCATGGTTTCCAAAGTGGTACTCCTGTTTGGTTAGTATGTGTTCAGTAAATTGTTTTTCAAAAGGTCTTGACTGTTGAGATCATTTTTGGCTATTGGTTCTATGTCATCGTATGATTTGAGAACTCTTTTTCTAGATTTAGCAGGACCAAGACTTAGCCATACTATATTTTCTGATTTTCCATACAAAACAGTACCGGTTAAACGATCTGCAGCTTCATAGCAGCCACATTCGCTATGAGAAAGCATTTTTATGCCTAAACTGTAGAATTTCTGAGACAGTGTGCCTCATTACGAGAATGGAGGTAGGCATGGAGCTATTAGCTCCATGGCTGCCTCCGTTCTGGGCTCCATTTCCGGGTTCCTGCAATGGGGACTTACCGGGTTACTCCGACATAGGAGGAGCCGGTAATTCCTCCTTGCAGGAACCCATCCCCATTCCCATTTGAGCCCCCATAGGGTTGTAATATATGTTCTTAGGGGATTTACCTTTAATACTATGGGCCTCATTACACGGACGGGGGTAAGGGTTTACCGGTACCGGTATTTTACCGGTACCGGTAAACCCTTACCGCCTTACTATGAGGTCCCTTTGTAGGTTGGGGAATTTAACACCTGCTTTTTGCAGGCGTTAAAAACCAACCCGCAAAGGGAACAAGGAGCTAATTACGGAACCGCAATTTGCGGTGCCGTAATTACCACCTTCCCCATTCCCATTATGCCCTAGGGGACAAAAATGGGAATGGGGAAGGGCTATGGGGGAAGGGGGAATTACCGCCCCACCAACCTTGGAATAGGGCGGTAATTCCCCTTTCCACCAAGGCCCTATGTCTAACTGAAGACATGAAGTTGTTCACTTCACGTGTTTCTGTAACTGGTTTAAGGAAACCAAAGCAGCATTTGGTGTAGTATTTCCCTTTGTTTTTGTATTTGCGACAACAATATTTCCCACATTTGTGTCTTTGAAATTGTACAATGTGTGCATGAAGATCACTATTTGTTGCTTCTGATGGAATTTCACAAGTGACATATTTTTCCATAAACTGTAAAACAGTGGCATCACTGTCTTGACCAAATTTAGGATCATCTTTAATCCATAAAAGCATGTGGATATGTGGTGCTCCTCTGGCTTGGTATTCTTTTCTCCAAAAGAAGTGTTGCACTTCTCCGAGGGGAGGAACAGTTTTATTACAAATAAAGTGTAGCATAGCAATCAAGCGATGATGGAAATATCTTGAAACATTAACCGGATTCAGAGAGCAAAGTTCTCCAGGTGTTAGTATATCTATGTTTGTTTTGTTTTTGTTTGATATGCGTAGGAAATCATTTAAATCTTCCCATGCACATTCTGCACACCTTAATGTAACAAACCAAGTGGGTGGGCCAAGGTTTATTATCATACAACGTACATCTCTGTGAAATCAGAACCAGTACTCTTTAGTACCATGCATGTTTGCTAACAGACTTTTAATGCTTGTTTGTAAAACCTCATCTTTTTCTTGCACTGTTTGTAGTAATTGCATAGCTGACATATTTTGAAAGTGGGTTCCTGATTTCAATGTGTGTGCAACTCCGTAACAAAGTTGCTAGTTCACTTTCAAAATGTAGGTGCAATAGGTATTCCACCTTTTGTCTAAGTCCGGCATCTTCAGAACACATTTGTAATGAGCGGTATTCTAATGCTGTTATCTGAATTGGTCTATCATTGTACCTTCCTCCTTTCCCAGTAGGAAAGAGTAGAGGAAAAGCACGTGCTTCTATACTTTTTTCCCATATGCTGATTGGTGATCCTTTGGTTTGTCGCATTTGGTACGTTTCTAGTGCATCATCTATGGTGTCATTAGAGTGTAATGGATGAATTGTATAATGGTCTTAAATATCGGATACTGTAGCAGGATCTAGAAGTTCACATTGACCAGTTTCTGGTGACTCTTGAATTATTTCAGTGGTTTCCCTTACGTTGTCTTCAATATTAATTTCTTTGTAGTATTCATTATTGTCTTTTAGATATTGCAAGGTGTGTCTAACTTTATGTAAGTCTATGAGTTGTTGTCAAATTTCTTTGTCTTTTGTAGGTACACCATTTTCTAAGACAATTAAAGATTGCTCTATTGGACATTGCACTCCCAGAATGTGCACATTTTCTTTCAGATCTAATGGTAAATAAACTACTTTGCCACAAATGCCTTTCACTAATTCAGAGGGAGGTAATTTTGCTGTATTTATTATTGCTTGAAATGGGTCTACTGTTTGAATTATGATGCTCTCATATAAATTGAGTTGTTGCAGGGGTTTTGGTAGTGGGAATAATTTCAAGTTATTTGTGATAGCATGTGAAGGAGTTTGGTTGTTGTCAAGTTTTGTAGTGCAGTAACTGCAAAGTATGAAGAGGTCAGTTATTTTGTATTTTTTTTCTGCTATAAGGTAGAGAGCTAATTCAAACCATTTGAAATCTTCATTGTCTTATATTTTGTATGTTAGATCTACAGTTTTTGTGTTACTTTTATAAAAAGTTATGTGGCAACACACACATACATGGTCTGGTACTTCAGCAGATGTACTTTTAAATTTTAGTATTTCTTTTTTGTATGTGTGTAGTAGAAGGTTGCCTCTGTACAATTGTTGCTAGTCTGTTGTAAAGCTAATGCATTTTGTAAGTGGCTTTCACTTCCAAAATATTTTCTCTGGATATGCTGTATTTCTTCGAGTAGGTCTTTGGCTGTATGATGTAGAAGATTGTTATTTAAATTGGCTAGTGCTAAAGGAGGACATTTAGCATAGTACAGTTTATAGACTAGATTTCTTATATGTGAATGATGTGTTCATATCATTTTGATATGATGGAAGGTGCATTTGCAAATAGGTCCTGAAATGCAGGCTAATTAATGTCCTTGTAGTCCTGTGTATTTGCGCACTGGACAGGTAACCATATTGTGTAGTAGTTTCATTTTGATTTTGTCTTTGCCTTTCACATACTGATTGAGGAACTGGCGTAAAGATATGAAAGATTTTTTGGCAATTTTACACATTGACGTGCATGGCCATTTGTATACTGGACGTTCTGGTTCAGTCGAATGGAGAGGTGATACTGAGCTTTCTGGGGGTATTTTTGTAAGCAGTATTTCTTGTTGCATTATGGTATTATTACGTTTTTCATACCCTTGTCCACTGCTATATATGGCAATTGTGTTTGTTTGCTTTTGTTTGTATGCTTCTTCATTGAAATATGGTATTGTGCTCGTGGTGTGACTCCATTCACCTCCACAGATATTTAAGAAGTTATTTTTGTTGACATTCCGTTTATTGAGAAGTCTTTTTTGTAATTTAGTAGTTAGTTTTGTTATTAGTTTCATTCTGTTTAACACTAAAATAAATAACTTCCTTTTGAGAAGGATTGCACTATCTATCAATGCTTCTAAGATTAATTTTCTACGGTAGGTTTTAAGGGTTGTGCATGATTTGTCTCCTGTTTTTATAAGATTCTGAAGGACTCTGTGGTGGAACATTTTTGCTAAAATACTTTTTTTGGTATGGTTACTTGCCACTATATCAAAATTTATTGGAGCAGTGTTAGCAATAGTAGTAGCTGAATTTGTGTTCATCACTTTCTGTTTCGTTTTACTTTTTGATAGAAGAGGCAAAGTTTCTGTACTGGAAGTTTGTTTTGTTTCGCTTAATGACTCTATTAGCTGTTTTGTTTGAGATTTTTGTACAAATTCTGCTAGAGATGGGATGCTTATTTTGGACACTTTTATTTTCATTTGCCCTACTTCTGCATTGCTTTCGATAGACTTGGTTTTTGGTAGGCATTCTTTGGGGTCTGTTGAAAAAAAAAGAAGGTATGGGTTGGGCTGTTCTGCAATGTATGTGTACTGTGTGCATGAGTGTCTGAGTATGATGGTAAGGATGTACGTGGTGGTGTGTGATTGTGCATTGGGCAGCTACAACTAATTGGGAAGGCTATTCTTCTATGTGTGTGTTACTATACTGGGGTGTAGATGACATTAGAAAGTAAGCTAGTGGTGAGGAGAAGCTCTAATACTAAATCTAATGGTATAGAATTAAAACACTTATTTGTTCTGTAATACTAACATTCTGGGGGCTGAGTTATGTCATTTGTGCGCCGAAAAACAGGGATTTGTGCACCATTCTGCCTGCTAATCGCTGTTTAACAAATGGGGATTTGTGGGCAGAATGGTGCACAAATCTCCGTTTTTTGGTGCACAAATTTCATGAATCAACCCCACAGTGTTTGAGTAACAGTAAGAATATTATGGTAGCATTGTACTTACTCGTATTTGTGTGGAATGAGCAGGTTTCTTCTGAATTGTTGTTGAACTTCTTGTTTGATATCTGAACATAGTGTGTGCATGCAGTTTCCTTTGACTATGTGCAGCCTTTATATTATACTTACAATATGTTAGTTCAACATGCTTTTCAAATGAGTAGAATATTAAGTGTATGAAACTCACTTGTTTTTTAAGGCTGTGTTATTGAATGTTAGGAGAAAGAATAAATAATTATATTTTGCAATTTATATAAGGTAAATGGCAGAAACTGTATAGAAAAGAATGGAATGTATGCGTTTGTGAAGGTGTGGGTAATACATCAGAAGGATGCGATTTACAGGCAGTGGTGTTAATGCAGCTGGGAGTTTTTCAATGATAGTGTCAATCTGTGTGAGTTTATGAAGATGCATGAACTTATCCTGGATGTTTGTAATTTTATCATACACTACTAAGTGTTTTTCTACAATTACACTGTTATTTCCCCTATCTTCTAATAGTATAATTTTTTAGATAGCTGTGTGTGTAAAACATGTTTTAGATAGCAGACGGGTTTGGAAGTGACAGTTGATTATAGCAGATGGGAAAAATTACAGTAAATTCATTTTATAGGTTATACAGGTTAAGTGGCAGTTATTCTGTTTATATGCATTAATAAGGATTTTACATGTACTGTGCAGAAAATATGCATACCTGTAGTTTGTATTAATTCATGTGGATATGCATGCAGCTGCAAGTAGAAATCTTGGAGAATTGTAGAGTAGTTTTTGTAGTAGGTGCTTTCCAATGATATGAGACTTGTACTCAGAGTGATCAACAGTACATTTGAAGTGCTGAACTCTGATGATGAGTTAGATGTAGAGGTCTTGGATGTGATTGGTGGATGGTTGTGTGACTATTTAGCTGTATCCAATGAGGGAATGGCACAGCGAGTGAAGGCCTGTCTAAGAGTTACGTGGTCTGTGGACACTGCGGCTGTCCGTGGACAGGGCGTGCCACATCTGGGATTTTCCAGCAAATCCAGAATGGAAAGGCGACTGTAGGGATCAGCCAATCAGATGTTGAGGTTGTGGATTTGTGTACAAAGAGACTGTGTGTAGTGAAGATGGCAGAGGTGTAGAAAGTCAGGGTGTTGGTGCTTAGAGATATATTTGTGCATGGTTTACAGCAGTATGCTCAATGCAGGCATGTGCCAAACAATTTTGATGTTAAAGGAGTGGAGGTGGTGTGGAGCACTGTGCCTGATTGCAATGTGCAGGGAATTGTGCAAGTTTGTGAAGATATGGGCAGGATGAACAGTCCCCATGTGGTAGTTTTGCACTATGGTGCTTTCCATTTGGGCTACTTCAGTGCCCCTACTTTGTTGGCAGATTTGGAACACTTGGTTCAAGCAGTAATGAACATCCTTCCAAATGCCATAGTAATCTTTTCTGGTTAGTACCTGGGGCAATATGGGACAATAGTTCTGTTTTTTGTCCTCAGCAAAACATTGCTAGGTGTGCAATCAACCGAGGCATGTGTGCTTTCATGCTTAGAACTGATATGTTCTTCTGTAATAATGAGAATATTGATTCCAGTAATGCTGTTTATTTTAAAGAAGATGGCATTTCCTTATCTTTTATGGGAAATGCCATTCTGTTTTGGAATGTATGGGTTGCTTTGGAGAAGGTTATGTGAAGATTTTAGGAGTAAAGTAAGAAAGAAAAGAAAAAATACAAAAATAACATGTGTCTGTCAAGCATCTGCAAAAAAAACAAACAAAAAACAGCTCTTTTCAGAGCCAACCTCAAAGGGGAAATGGGGTACACTATTTAAATTTACATTCACCACTCTCAGATTTTTCGATATGCCCGCAGACATGGCGGTAGTCCGCGGACAGCACATATTACATATGGGGATTTTGGGATGGTGAGGCATGCAAATGAGAATGAGCAGAGCAAGGGATTGGTCAGTGATGTTTACTGGGTGTTTTGTGTAAGGCGAGAGTTTGTGAGAAAGTCATTTTCCTGAATGAAGAACAGTTAGCTATGGCTTTGTGTTTCAGAGAACAGGTTATCTTGATTTTGGGAGACTCATGGATACATTGGTTGGAGGTGTATGCAGAACACTGTGGAGTAGCTGTATATCTTGGATTCCCTCATGTGGAAGTGCACTGGCATGGAGTGTGTGAACTGAAGTGGATGGACTTTGTACGTCTCTATGCTACTTTGGAGACAGAGCATCATCCAGACGTAATTATAATTCATTGTGGGGAGGGTACAATTTAGGACATGTTTCTGGAATTTCATTGCAATTTGCAATGAAAGAAGGAGTTGGGAAGGTCATGGACATGTTTCCAAATTCCCAAGTAATTTTATCTTGTATTGCGCAAAGACAAATGTGGCTGCGTTCTTCTTCATTTGGTCCACAAATGGAGAAAGCGAGGCAAAATGTCAATAAGGCTGTTTGTGCCTTTCTAAGAGATGTTTGCAAATCCTCTTTTCAAAAGGAAAATATTATGTTTCGTAGCACATATATTTTTCGCAGAGATGGAGTCCATCTTACAATCAGATTTTTCTGAGAAATGTACAAAATGCATTGCAACTGAAGTGGGAGAATGGGAGAAAAGACTCCCCCCAATCTCCTTGCGCCCCTGGCCTAGAGGATCGCGACCCAAACACCCGACACGAGATGAATTTGCCTATCTACCAGACGACCAAATACCCTGGTACAGGAACATACGGATGTGCCCATCAGCCTGCCCAACAGCCTACGCTGCTCAAGCCGACACCTGCGGCATGGATGAACTCGACTAAACCCTTCAACGGTAAATAAACACATCTTTAGAGATGCCGTGATGACCTAGCCAACTGTCAGAACACCCGTGCAACCATGCACACTGTACACCCCCACACCAATCCACATGAAGAACATACTCAGTGCTATGACATAGGTGACGGATACACCCACTGACGCGCACCTTTATTATTTTTCACATAGGTTTTTCGAAAATGCAGAAACGCAAGACACACAAAACACTCATCTAAATGCTTGCTGATGCTTCTCCTAACCCTTGCAATGTGATGAAAATACAACGTATACATGGTTTGCTCTCAGGCATATGAGCAAATCCACGCATTGTCTGCACAAACACATAGTTACATATTTTTGCAAATGACAGGTACACCGCGAGCTGGGAACAACGATGGTCCCAGGCTGGGGGGCTTGCGAGTCGACCAATCAGAACATGGGGCACTCATCACTGACGCCACTAACATTAGCCAATCATTAGGGGTCTTTGTGTAACAATTTTCAAGTATCTAATAGAAGGGACAACCCAAGTATACCACCTGACTGACCCTTAACCACTAACAGCGTTCTCTATACATATGCTATACTAACCCTACCACTCGAGGGACCAATCCAGAGTGGCGATAGGTTTTTTGCTAACTTTCCCAGGTGACGCAAGTAGCGCGTCATACTGAGGCAAAAAGGGGCCTGCGAGCCCCACGAATTTCGAGAGTCTGGACGGACTTGTACGATCCTAGACCCATCCCTGCCGTTATTCAACAAACAGCAGTAACACCTTGCTTCTTGTGTGTGTCTCATGCTGGGAGGAGTTGGGGCCTCCCAGCCCGGAGGTCCGCGGAAGGCCCAGCCGACCCCGGGAGAAACCCCCCGACAAGTTGGAGGCACTGCTGAGATCTGTTTAAGATCTGCCTTTTATTTTATTTTTGCGAGTACCCTCGTTGCGAGGAGGCCCGGCGGCGCGGCCCCCTCTGCCGCCGCCCCCTTTTTGAGGACTACAGGACCATCGCGGAACTGCGAGAAGACCGGACAGCGCAATCCGGATATTGGCCCTCGGGAGCCGGTTGAGAAGTATCCCGCCCGCAATTGGCGGGTGTCCAGAAGTGGTCCAGACGAGGGGAGGTGGCGAGCCGCTTGGAGGGGTGCACGCAGTCGAGCGGCCCCGCATCAAGAGAACTCGGTGAGTATGCCACACCCAACAAGCAATGTGAAATTGTGAGGGAGGGGGGAGGAATAGAATACGGGAGGTGGGAGGTGTCACCAAGGTGCGCGACGAAGATTTGATAAATTAGTGTTGGCGGTGAAGTGAATGGTAGCTGGACAAGTGCGAGAGCAGTCCGCTACGCTACAAAGAAGGGTGGGCGGAGCATGAAAACATCACGTGCGGCCGCTCGTAGACACTGATTGGCCTAGGTCGCGACCACCTGTAAGGGTGTGTGTGTGTGTGCGGTTTCCTAAGAATTGGCGATTATTGATCAATGAGTAGATGAGGATCCCTATGGATCGAGCAGAGAAACTCGATAGATAGATGACGTTTCCCTGTAGGCGGTAGCTAGCTGGTTGCCTAATACGGAAGATAATTGTCTGGTTAAGCACTCCTGTTGAGGGGCTTATCACACACGAGGCGACGCAGCGTGCGCAGTCTGATTATATTGTTGATTACCTTGTTCCAGGCGTGACAAGAGGACAGCTGTGGGGTTAACGGGGATAGATAGCAAACTTATTTCGAACTTTTGAAACATGAAAAGAACTTACCGGTAGTTTTGGAAGAGGTTGGTGACGTCACCAGAAGGGCTTTCATAGGATACCTCGAGCACAAGGCATTGTTGAAGAGTGGTGGGGAAGAGAATAGTGGTAAGGGAGTGGACACGGAGGTAAACGATAACGATTATATCGGGGCAAGGTGGAAAGAGGGACGTGACCGTGCACGGAGAACGCCGGCCACGACGAGTGAGGAAAGAGGAGGGGTGAAATTAAGTGGGACGGCTGTATAAGCACGTCACACAGGGCACGCAGCCGCAGGGGGCTACCTGCGCCTCGGCCGTAGAAGGGCCGTAACGGTGTTAGGTGAAAGAAGAAAAGCCAGAAAAGAATATATAATTGCAAATGCTATATTTTATTATTTTCTTTTAGTGGACGATTGCAAGTCCCAAAATTACGGGGCCAGGTAAAACATCTGAAATTGTATCTTGTTCATTAATTAGCAAGATAACCGCTACCATATCGAGGGAGGATAACAACACAGTGCTACTATATCATACGGGACAGGATCGGGAGGGTGGGGGAACACCCTCACTACCCCGCTACAGCATATATGTAAAACACTGTCACCACATAGGGAGAAACTGATTAAATACAGCATAGAATGGACAGAGGGGACGGACAATAAAATGACGACACCCTGGCCGCCTAATGGCAGTTTCGACCCATATGTCCAACACTCACTATTGACCCATCTACATAACACATACAAGGGGAAGAAATTGACACACCATGTGGAGGTGTTTAACTTATGGAGGATGTTCCAGGGGTCCTGAGCAGGACCGAACGGAATGTTCACTGTGGGGGAAACAAAGGAGGAGAAGAAGGTTAAGGAGGAAGAACAGAACGGGGAAAAAGAGAGTGAAAACACACAGTGCATGGGGAAAGGACAAGAGGGAGGAGAAAAGAGTAGCAACGCAGATGAAAAAGAAATAAAAAAGGAACAGGGCGACGACATGCCCGTAGCGAAAGTAGTGAAAAAGGAGGAAGGGGGCTTATATCCTATAACGGAACTATGAGAAACAGTGAGAGAACAATTAAGGGCGGCTGAGGGGTATTCGAACCCAGCATACAGCCCACCACCATATACAACTACAGGTGGCTACACGGGAGGAGAGGCAACAAGTACGGTAGGGTCAACTTATACGAAGATGCCTGCAAGGGAGGGGAAGACTAGCGAAGAACAAATTGCAGCCATAGGACACGCCGAATGGGTAGCTGCGCAGGTGTTATTAAAATTGCGAGGTTCATTAACAGGAGAAGAGAAGGAGGTAGTAAGGAAAATGAACATGGACAATGACAGTAAGAGCGAGATGAAAGGGGAAGGGGGAAAAGAAAGGAGGAAGAGCTGATAGGAGAAGAAGAAGAGATTTTGGAGGAACGATTAGCGGAGTTAAGGAATGAGCAAAATGCCCTGATCAAACATCTTTAGAGGGAGGAAAGAGAGAGAAGACGAGAAAGGAAAAAAAGTAAGAATGAGTTGGAAAAAATGAGGGAACGAACTGAAGAACGAAAGAGGGAAGCTGAAAGGGTGAAGGCAGCAGCAGAAAGCGTATCTCGAGCAGCACAGCGCGACAAAAAAAGGGAGGAAGAAGAGAAGGAAAAGGAAATGGAAATATGGAAGAGGAGAATACTATCAGAAACGACAAAGAAATACGAAGAAGGGAGGATGATAGAAAGCATATTAGAACGGGAAAGAGAGAGATGGGAAAGGAGGAGAGAGGAGGAAAGGCTATTGGAAAAGATGAGTAGTGAAGTAATGGAGGAATTAAAAAAGAAAAGAGAGGAAATGGGTGGAGAGATAGTAGAGAAAAAAGAAGGGGAACGAGAAGATAGGAGGGGGAGAGTGAAATAAGGAAATGTGTACGCAGGAACACAGAATTAGCAACAACATCAGCGCAACGGGGAGCAATTGGTAAAGAGGAAACGGGAGGAACGGATTTAATAGATTTAAAAACAATGACGATTAGGGGGAAAAAGACAGATTGGGGGTTGTCACTCCTGGATGAGTTTTGCAGCGAGGAAGAAGAAGGAATGGAGAGAGAGGGAAGAAATAGGGAAAGGGAAAGCTTAGATAAATTATATATCACCCGGACTAACAGGGAATCACCATTGGGCCTGCAGAAGGAAGGAAGAAATGGGGGGAAGTGAGGGGGAAGAGCAAGGAATGGCGGGAAGGCACACACGTGCAGCTACACCCTCATCATCCTGTCCAACATGCTCCACCACCCCGCACTCATCACGTGCAACATGCCCACCTACACCTGCACACGCCCCTCACGAACACACACCCAACGCTGGCAGGCTTAGAGATCTCCCAGCACGCAGGCAGGAAGAACGAGTACACACGCCCACATCAAATACAGGAAATGATAAAAGAAGGGGAAGAGATGGAGGGGAAACATCTACGAGCAGGGGAAATATGAACATAACAGACGATGTAGACGACACGGAAGAAGAGGAGGGGTATACGGACTCGACTCTGGGCAACCCGGGGGGTCAGATAGGACACAACCTAATGCCAATTTTGGAGAGAGGAGGGGTTAGACCACAATACGTCCCTTAGAAGCATGCAGACAAGGAAAATATAAAGTGCAGGCTCCCATCACTAAGTGGAGGTGCGGGGAAATGGATATATGAGATGGAAAAACACACCGCAGGACAGAAACTGGCAGTGGGAGACGTGAAGGGCCTACTAATATCAATATTGGGGGATGCAGCAGATGACATCTGGAAGAGAGCGGGCTTCCCCGGGGTCACAATAACAAACACATCACACGACGGGGCGCCATTTGCAAACTGCAGACTTGCATTATGGCAAGCACTGAGGGTACAGTACCCAGACACCTCAGACATAGGAGCAATTACATCACGCAAGATGCGTGAGAACGAAGATCCTGTTGATTATATCCAGGAAATTCAAGATAAGTGGCGTATGGAAACTAGAGAGCAATGGGTCAAGACACCAGCAATATTTTATCATATACTAATACAAGGGCTCCCGGAGGCAGTGCAGAAACAATTGAAGAAACTAGTGGGGATGGAAGCAAAGGCTTGGCCGGAAATACAACTGACGATAGTACATCATTGTAGGACATGGCAAGAAAAGATGAAACAAAAGGAAGAGGATAGGAAAGCGGAAGAGGCTAAATTAGTGCAGAAAAAACTTGCTAAGTACACGATGGAAGGTGCACTAATAACTACACCCACAACAATGACACCAAACCCCACGCAAGTAGTGGCCGCACAAGATCCTTTCCAAATACAATCACCACAGATTTTAGCACAACAGCTGCCACCACCCCCACCATACACGACTAGCATGGGAGGAGGATACTCAACACCAGGAGTTGGATACTATAATTACAACAGGGGAAGGGGAGGAATGATGAGGGGGAGGGGATACGGCTATAACACACAACAGCAGGGGGGAGGATTTAGAAGCTTCTACCCCACTGGGCAACCAGTATACAAGGACAATTCAGGAAGTTTCCCATGGCAGACCAGAGAACCACCTGTATGTTGGATCTGTGGATTGTTAGGACACATGTCACGCACATGTAGAATGAGACCCGGCACATCAGCATGGGGAGAACAGGGACAACAAGGGCCTACGAGGGAACAGCAAGATCACCAACAACAACAGGCACTGCAACAGGGCAGTACGCAGCAACAGCTAGTAACGCAACAACAGCCACAGACATATTCACAACCGCAGCAACAGGTAGCGATATCACAACAACACCAAGTGCAACAAGTGCAGCAGCCCACTCAAATTCACGACCATAAAGTAACCTCCACCAATACACAGCCACAGCAAACACAACTGGGAAGGGTGACTGTCCTGGGACACAACCCTTACACAGGAAGTGGTCAATCATTATACCCACAATAGGACAGCCCACAGGCGACCTTGGTGTGTCCCAACCTGTCGGTAACACCTAATAGTGCAGAGGAACCACGCATAGAGGTAACGATAGGTGACAAAAAGTTATCATTCCTTGTTGACACTGGGGCAACGCGGTCTTGCATAAGGGAAGGTAAATTTAAGATGTCAGGTGAGGCCATGAACACCCAAGGATTCTCTGGGGCTAGGGGGTTGGTTCCCTTTACTGATAACATCCCCTTATCTATAGGGGACTATGACATGTCCGTCCCGCTTTTATATTCAAGGGACTCGCCAGTAAACATACTTGGGAGAGACATAATGAGCAGATTGAATATGACAATCTCCTTCACGCAGGACGGCATAATTTGTTCGACCCCTGGAATAAACATGCTCATGGCACGGCAAATTATGCAAGCATACTGTGGGCAGACAGTGACTAGGGCTGAGCCAGTAGATGGCGAACTGTTCCAGTACGGAACAGACATGGCATTCGCATGGATGCCAGGAATAGAAGGGAAGATCTGGAGGAGGCCAGCAGCCTATCTGTTCAGACCTGAAACGCCAGCCAATGAACCAGAAGGAAAGGTGATTTCAGTGAGCATCGAGAGCATTATAGCGACTGCTGTTTACATCACAGTACATACCCAAGACCGGGAAGGAAGAGCATGGAGGGCAGTTATAGCTCTGGCTGAGGGATGCAGGCTCACCCAGGTGTCAGATGAGGAGCTCTTTTCAGAAGACAAGGAAGGGTGAAATGGTATTTATGATGAGTGTAGATATATGGCTAAGAGTGACATACAAGCAAGTGGCACAGAAAATTGCAATGGCACTTGAAGCACCCGCATCTACCCCAGTTTCCTTTTTCAAGGAAGATATGGCAAAAGTTCCAACATCGCTGTGGACCACAAGTCCCTATGACGTGGGTTGCATAAAGAGTATCGGGGGAGTAAGAATAAAACTGAAAAAGGGTGCAATACTCCCTAGAGTGAAGCAATACCCACTATCAAAAGAGGCAGATGAGGGCATATATGAAACAATAACGGCCCTTATAAATAATGGCATACTGGTACCATCAGAATCACCATGTAACACGGCCGTGTATCAGTGCGCAAAGCTAAAGGAGGGTCTTGGCGTTTCATCCAGGACCTCAGGCCCTTGAACAACATTGTAGAAGCAGAATACCCCATAGCAGCAAACCCGGCCACCATATTATGTGGAATTCCAGCAGAGGCCTCACGATTTACAGTGATTGACCTCAAAAATGCCTTTTTCTCAATACCCCTGCATCCAGATTCACAAGATCTGACGAGCTTCACGTACAGAAACACAAAATGGAAACACACCAGGTTACCACAAGGGTACTGCGAGTCACCCTCAATTTTCAACAGAGTAATACAGATGGACTTGGGAAACATTGAATTGGAAAGTACGGTGTTGCAATATGTTGACGACATAATAATTTGCAGCACAAGCGAAGAAAGGTGCAGGGAGGACTCACTGAAAATGCTGACAATATTGGCTGAAAAGGGGTACATGGTAGACAAAGAAAAGTTACAGTACTGTCAGGAACAGGTATTATACATTGGTCAACTGATATCCCAACACGGAAGAAAGATTGCACCACAAAGAGCACAGGCTATATCAAACACGCCATCAAACAGTGAGGGAGCTGCAGCAGTTCCTGGGATTGTGCAACTACTGCAGAGCATGGGTTTTTGATTACAGCTCATACATAGGACCCCTACTTGAAGCATTGAAAGAAGCAAACAAAGGGGAGAAAAAATTGGGGTGGACAATGGAAATGAAGGAAGCATTTGACGAATTGAAACACGCAATATCAACTGCTCCGGTACTGGCCACCCTAGATTATGAACGACAGTTCTTTATCTTTTCACATTGCGACTCAGCAGAAATGAAAGCAGTGTTGGCTCAAAAAACAAGCATGGGATACAAGCCAATAGCATTTTACAGCGGTTACTTGTACCCTGTTATGTTAGGTCACTTCCCTTGTGAACAAGGCCTTGCCGCAGCTGCCTTTGCGGTAGAGAAATCATCATCTATTACAATGGGGTGCCCGACCACACTATTTGTGGAGCATGCTCTATTTGCAATATTAAACAAGCCTAAGTCCACACTAACCACGCAGAGAGCGTCAGGTTATGAGATTATATTATATAGACCAGAACTATCTATTGTTAGATGCAGTACAGTTAATCCTGCAAGGTTTGTAGCGGAAGTTATTGAAGAAGGTGACTATGCTCATGATTGTACCCAGACTACTGAAATGTACTCATGTACTAGAAAAGTCGAGGAGGATGCGCTAAATAGAGGAGAGCTCTTGTTCATTGATGGGTCATCGACAATAGACCAGAGTGATGGGATAAGGAGAACGGGGGCAGCAGTTGTAAAAATGACAGAAGAATTGGTGTGTGTCCCGGTGAAATGTGTACAGTTATCACAGCATTATTCTGCTCAAGCAGCAGAATTGGTTGCACTGATCTTGGCGTTGAGGGAAACCTTTGACAAAAGAGTTACTATATATTCTGATAGCGCATATGTCACGTCAACTGTCCACTCGGGATTGACAAAATGGCGGAGAAGGGGGTTTAGGAGAGCTGACGGCACCCCAGTGCAACATGCTCTCTTGTTAGCTGAATTAATTGAAGTAATAAATAATCCCCAGGAACTAGCTATGGTTAAATGTCCCGCACACACTAATGGAGAAGATCATATCTCAAAAGGGAATGAAGCAGCATACGCACATGCCAAGTATGCTGCGTATTTTGGTGAAATATGGAACCCCCAGAGTCAGAGAGAGGGAGAGGGAGGGGGATAGCTAAAGAGATGTTGATGAAAGAAGGGTACACCCATCTCCCAGCCACGCAGATAATGGAATTACAAGCGGCCGCACCAATGGCAGAAAAGGAGATATGGGTAAAAAGAGGATGTACAATATCACCAACTGACGCACTATGGCGTCAGGGTAACACTGGAAAAATGGTTATGCCGTTGGCACTATTGAACACCGCCCTGAGCCAGCTCCATCACCCAGCTCATACAGGGAAGGAAGTTATTGCAGCACGAATTAGGGAAGATTGGTTGTGCCCCGAGTTAAATTCTCATGTAACAAATTTTATCAGCAATTGCCTTACATGTCAACAGTTTACGGCTGGTCACACGCTGCAAGTGATAAAAGGTACTATACCCCGGCCAGAGGGACCCTTCCTGCACATTCATATTGATTATGTTGATATGATCAATGTATGTCAAGGAAATAGGTATATGATTGTAGTAGTGTGCCCATTTTCCAGTTGGATTGAGGCAGGACCTTGCTCACATGCGGATGCTTTCAGAGCAGCTAAATTTCTAGTGACGGAGGTTTTCTCCAGGTGGGGAGTGTGCGAAGTACTGCGGTCAGATAACGGCCCGCACTTCGCTAATGAAATGTTTCAGCACATCACGTCCTTACTGAACATCAAGCATAAATTTGAGTGTGCATATCACCCGCAGGCCAACGGTATATGTGAACGCCTGAATGGCCTATTGAAGGAGGCAATCACAAAGATACAGCAAACAACAAAGAAGAGTTGGTTGTATTACCTTCCGCTAGCTCTATTTGAGCTAAGGAATAGACCAGGGTCTGACCACCACCTCACTCCTCACGAGGTGGTGACCAGACGTCAAATGCGCCTTCCTCTAACGCCAACATCAAGAGCATTCACAGACTATGAAAACACTGCAACTGTTATTGGTGATGAAATGTACCAATATGTGTCTTCTTTGATTACTAGTGTAGCGTTTGTGTCTCAACAGCTCGAGTGCACGCGGGGCGGGTCTAAGAGTTACCAACAAGAAGACGCCGACAAAGAATTGAAAAAGGAAAGACTGTGCAAAATTGCTAAAGGTGACCACGTGCTACTCCGCAACTTCAATAGAAGGTGGAACAGCCCACGCTTCACTGGTCCCCACTTGGTAGAGGAGGTATCTACGACAGCGGTGATGTTGCAGGATAAGCGTGCTTGGAATCACCTACACGACGTGAAGATCTGCAAACTCCAGACCCGCCCTAGCGTTACTGACAGGGCCATTGGAAGAACAGCTACAGCATCACCTACGGAAAAGGAGACGTCTACCACAGCTGACGACCTTAGTGTCACTATACCTTATCATCCCCCAGAGTCCCCAGAGACAAGTACTAAAATAGACACTGGTGATTTGCATACCGCCCATCCCAGGGTCACAAGATCAAAGAGTAAACAGACTTCCGCCAGCTGAGCCCCAAACCCTCTGCCTACGAGCGCCCCAAACCCCCTGCCCACGATCGCCCTGCCCACTACAGCCACCACCCAATTGAAGGACATTGTTTTGCACACATACACATGTAAACACTTGTATGTTTTCTTTTTCTTTCTCGCACATGCAGGTACCGTGTGTAATTGTATTGTTAAGAAATTAGGTAACTAACAGCTTACATTGCCCAGGAGTAGATGTTACCCACAGACAATAACTACCCAGAAGCTCTATCACACCATATTGTATATCACATAAAAAGGCCAAAGTACCTAAAAAGAAGGAGGGTACGTGTTTAATACACCGCATTTTTCTTGGCCATAGAACAATCAATATCCCATCTTCACCAGCACTTACCTGCTCTGAGAGATAGATCGCTTAGATTGGCGTGGGAACAGCTCTTCGCCTGGGCACTGAACGACTACCTGATAGGGAGGGCTTGATAACGACAACTAACCATAATAACAAGCGTATTGAGAATTTTCAGGCGGGCAACTTTAACGTTGCAAGAATAAGCTGCCGGACTGCAGCAAGGTAAGAGCAAATGCCGGTGAGACTAGCTTTTGTAAATAAAAATGATAGGGGTTTTGGTGATCACTGGTTTTTTGGCTGCCTCTGTATGGCAGAAAAGTGATGCTATCAATATTATGGCTGCACCCAAACCTAATGTACCCCCACCCACGGCTGCAACAGGTGTTACGTCAGGTGGTACTAGCAACCCTCCACATAAGGGAAGGAGAGTTAAACTCAGCACATACTCAGATAATAAAGGTATTGATAATTACATAACAGATTCCGCACACGTCTCGAACAACATGTGGTACCAGCACATGACCCAAATAGGTAAGCAGACAACAGAAGACAGCTGCTATGTCTGCTCATTGATACCATACGCTATGAGCGCTTCTCGAACATTTGTTGCCACAGAAATAGAAGAGAAGACGGCACGATGTATAATATACCTGGCACTATTCCAAACGAGAGGGCGATTCCAAGGAACAGTGGTGAGACTAGTGTGGAAAACGCGAGACACATATCTATACGAAAACAACTTCCTCAAGTCATATTTGAGTTACCACAAGAGCAGTTTGCATGCTGAAGCGTTCAGATACATGACAAGTGGTCCTGAAAAGGGAGAAACGAAGAAAGTAACACTACAATACCTACCATGTGACTGGTATGCCACTGAAGTTCCTGGTACACAAGGCTGTTGGGAAAGACCACTAGTAACAATAACTGGGAAGGTATACATGAACAATAAATGGGACATAGGAGTGGTTGGCAGCAACATGGTGACAAGAGAAAATATTACCACCATAGATGAACACAACAACAGATGTTGGACGATATGGGGCAAGTACGTATCCATGCTGACATGGAGGGAGAAGGATGAAGACCCAATGAGCATACTGCCGCTGACTGCACCTAAGCTATGCTACCAACACAGAGGAGATGTGGACGTGGGATACAACACCAACTGTGCAAGCGTGTTAGAGTTACCAGAGGGGGGAGCAGGAACAGCAGTGTTAATGGACCACTACTGGGCCTGCGGAAATAAGGCATACCACACCCTGCCCCCGCTGTGGAATGGTATATGCACAATGGTACACATTAATGTACCATCACTAGTGGTGCCCCACAAACATGTGAACATGGCGAACTTCCCCAAAATGGATGAAGGAAACAGGAGGAAGAAGAGATCGGTACAATCTCAGAGGGGGTCAGACAACGACAACAACAACAATAATGTCCTGAACAGGAAAAAGAGACAAGGAGAACCTCTGACAGGAAATTACCTATGGGGAAGGTTGGAAACAGCACTCACTTCAATCCCACCAGAACACAGATTATTCAGCAGAGCAGCAATGTTTTTCTCGTCAATAATACACCCTGGACTACAAGCGTATGCAAACGCTAAATGGCTCCAGATGACCCGATGGGAGCTGATGATGACAATTAATTCAACAGTAAACAGATTCAATGCAATAAGAGAGGAACTACGAGCGGTGAGGATGGTAGCACTACAGAACAGATATGTATTAGATCTCCTTACAGCAATGGAGGGAGGAGTTTGCGCAAAGATAGGACAATCATGCTGCACATTTATCCCTGCTAACGATGCCGACAATGGTACACTCACCGAAGCAGTATCACAACTGGCCCAGATGCACTCCAAAATGATGGAAGAAAGTAAATGAGTGAAGAAGGATGACAGCTGATTTTCATTGTTATGGTCATGGATGCCATCATGGCTGGCGGACGGGCTGAAGATTATAGTTGGATGTATAATACTAGCTGGGGCTGCATTGATTATAATAAGGTCCTGGAAAGCCCGGAAAGCACGCACTACATACGAAATGATCAAAATGGTTGGTGTGCACCCCTTAATGCCAACTGATGATGACCAGCACACAGACACAATAATAAAGGAAAGAGAAAAACTGCGCAAACAGATCATCACCAACCATCTGGACCCGCCATCCGTGAAGCTCGAAAACCCAAGAAACCCGAGGAGCTACATCGGGAAATGGGTATACTGCACACCGGGAGGAAGTTGTGTGTATATGTATTGGTCATTTGAGGACCATGTAAACCACTATGGACACCTGGGAGGAGTAACTAAAATATGGAGAGTAAGAGGAGATAAGGAAAAGGATATGTTTGTGGTCGACAACTCGACCAGAGGGGGGACTGAAGTGGGAGAATGGGAGAAAAGACTCCCCCAATCTCCTCGCGCCCCTGGCCTAGAGGATCGCGACCCAGACACCCGCCACGAGATGAATTTGCCTATCTACCAGACGACAAAATACCCTGGTACAGGAACATACGGATGTGCCCATCAGCCTGCCCACCAGCCTGCCCTGCTCAAGCCAACACCTGCGGCATGGATGAACTCGACTAAACCCTTCAACAGTAAATAAACACATCGTTAGAGATGCCATGACGACCTAGCCAACTGTCAGAACACCCGTGCAACCATGCACACTGTACACCCCCAGACCAATCCACACGAAGAACATACTCAGTGCTATGACGTAGGTGACGGACACACCCACTGACACGCACCTTTATTATTTTTCACATAGGTTTTCCGAAAATGCAGAAATGCAAGACGCACAAAACACTCATCTAAATGCTTGCTGACGCTTCTCCTAACCCTTGCATTGTGATGAAAATACAACGTAGACATGGTCCCGCCTATGAAGCAATGTGATACCGCAACTTAAAGTGCCGTGCATTAAACATCCCCACCTATGCACCAGGCCCAAGTAGGCCGCAAGCAAGAGCCTCCACGAACATTGAACGAGCAAGAGTACAATTGCTGACCCTGCAGAACGCGCCCAGCGAGAACTGACAGCCAAGGGAGCGATGTTGCAACTCGCATACCACCAGCCGACTCCAAGGTCGCACCTGCAAGCTAAGCCAGACACATAGTGGAAAGTACAACTTAAATGTGCAGAATTCTGCCTCAACCACGGTCTCTCCTCACGTGACCAAGCCAAACCTGACAGGGTGCCAGACCCAGGAGGGAGAAGTCGCCTGGGTCCCACGTTTGAGACACAGGCTGCAACAATGAAATGACCCAATGGACACCGACAGCGATGGGAATGGTCTGCTCTCAGGCATATGAGCAAATCCACGCATTGTCTGCACAAACACATAGTTACATATTGTTGCAAATGACAGGTACACCGCGAGCTGGGAACAATGATGGTCCCAGGCTGGGGGGCTTGCGAGTCGACCAATCAAAACATGGGGCACTCATCACTGACGCCACTAACATTACCCAATCATTAGGGGTCTTTGTGTAACAATTTTCAAGTATCTAATAGAAGGGACAACACAAGTATACCACCTGACTGACCCTTAACCACTAACAGCGTTCTCTATACGTATGCTATACTAACCCTACCACTCGGACCAATCCAGAGTGGCAATAGGTTTTTTGCTAACTTTCCCAGGTGACGCAAGTAGCGCGTCATACTGAGGCAAAAAGGGGCCTGCGAGCCCCACGAATTTCGAGAGTCTGGACGGACGCGTACGATCCTAGACCCATCCCTGCCGTTATTCATTAAACACCAGTAACACCTTGCTTTTTGTGTGTGTCTCATACGCATTTTTGGGATACGCGGGAGGAGTTGGGGCCTCCCAGCCCAGAGGTCCGCGGAAGGCCCAGCCGACCCCGGGAGAAACCCTCCGACACAACCTTTTTTGGTATTACAGCCATCCATTTTGCAGTAGGTGTTGACCATTTCAAGTTTTTCAAACACAAAAACACCACAAAAAGGCTCTTTTCAGAGCCAACACTTCCCCCCAGAGAAAAGTACAATGGTTTTGATAGGGCAGCACCCCAACATTGTATATGTCCGGGGACTGTCCGCAGACTTCTAAAAAATGCACAGGGCCCTGCTCCATTTATTTGCCACTTCTATTTTTAAACTGTGAAAGGCAGCTCTGAGAGCCTTTTTTGGGGGGGATTTTTGTTGTTTTATTTTTTTTTTGTTTTTTACACATGACACACTAGGAGAGGAAGGCAAAGGAGGGTAAGAAGAGACACCAACCATGGGGATACGAAACGGCAGGTGGAGAGAGGAAGATGTAGGGTAAGCCTTACTTAGGTAGGTAGCAGACCTTCTCATGCTCCTTGATCGCAGTCTTGAAAGCACTTTGAAGATTCTCCCCCTGCAGAGTACTGCGTCGCAGTACATACACAATATAGTGACCCTCGAAAGGTAAGGGTCAACAGCATCATGAATGGCCTGTGAAGCAGCTGGAGGGATGCGCTCTCCCACAGGAGTGTCTCTTGTGGTGAGAGCAGTGGAAACGGAGCACGTGGTAGAGGAACTCAACCTACTACATTGATCACAAGGTAATACCTTGCAAATGGCCCCACCGTGGAACAACCTTAGGGGTCGCTTCATGGATGTCGTACCAAAGCTGTACGAACTAGGTCTCCCATGACTCTGCACCATTTTGCACTAATTGCAGGTGACCTTGTTCGCACATGCTTTTGGTACGTTACCATGAATGGTAAACAACCGTCACACCCAAGACTCACGCGAATGCTGGTAGTAGGGACTTTCTCTACCTCATCCTCTTCATCCTCTTCATCCTCCTCTACATCCTCATGCCTTTTCCCCTCTGCAGGCCCTTGGGGAGGTGGTGGTGGTGGAGGGGTTAGGGTGGTGCTGAGGCAGTTGTAGCAACAGCAGCCTTAGATGCCATCACGGTTGATGTGAAAATCTCAGTAAGACCAGCAAAGGCAGCAAAAGTCAATCTGCAATAGCCAGAAGCACAATGAAGATCAGCTCTGGGGTCTAGCTTTTATAGAGGTGCTGGTGTGTGCTGTCCACGGACAGATCAAACACACCAAAAAGGCTCAAAAAGTTCCAAAAAGTATGTAGAAAGCCAGGGTCATTGTCTGGGATTTCTACTATAAAATACTTTGGATTGTCTGAAAAAGTACTTTTAAAATGTTCAGGACCGAGACAGTGTCCGCAAATCAGGACACACGCTCAGCATGGGTGCGGTCACATGATGACATTGCGACCACGTCCGCGGAGGGAACGGGTGTCCGCAGGACACCAAATGCACAGGAACGGTTGTGGGCGTGCGTGCGGGTGTTCTACGGACAGTGTTCGGGTCCTCAAACTAATTAAAAGTGTGACACAAGTGAGACGGAGAGTTACGGACAGGCGCAATGTTCGTTGGACTTATGGGTGTGGTTCGCATGTGCGTAGATGTTCTACAGACAGTATGGACAGGTATAGTGTCCTTAGAACACCCCCATTTGGGTTAATTGTGAACATTCCGGACACCAGGTGTGTTCTAAGAACAGTTCCATGCTGCTTGCGGATAGTACGGACAGGTTTAGTGTCCTTAGGACACCTTCATTTTGGTTAATTGCGGACATTCAGGACACTGAGTGTGTTCTGAGAACAGTTCCATCTTGCTTGTGGACTGTACGGATGTGTATAGTGTTCTTAGGACACCCCATTTTCCTAATTATGGATATCCCGACACCGTGTGTGTTCTAAGAACAGTTTCATTTTGCTTGTGGACAGAACGGACAGGTATAGTGTTCTTAGGACAGCCCCATTTTGGTTAATTATGGACACCTCGGACACCGCACGTGTTCGAAGAACAGTTCCATTTTGCATGCGTACAGTACGGACAGGTATAGTGTCCTAAGGACACCTCCATTTTGTTTAATTACGGACATCCCAGACACCGAGTGTGATCTAAGAGCAGTTTCATCTTTCTTGAGGACGGTACGGACAGGTATAGTGTCCTTAGGAAACCTCCATTTTGGTTAATTTTGGACATTCCAGACACCAGGTGTGTTCTAAGAACAGTTCCATCTTGCTTGCGAACGGTACAGACAGGTATAGTGTCCTTAGACACCTCCATTTTGGGCAATTACAGACATCCCGGAGACCAGGTGTGTTCTAAGAACAGTTCCATGTTGCTTGCAGACATTATGGACATGTATAGTGTCCTTAGGACACCCCCATTTTGGTTAATTATGGACATCCCGGACACCGGGTGTGTTCTAAGAACAGTTCCATGTTGCTTACGGCCAATACGGACAGGTATAGGGCCTCATTACGAGCTGCCCGGTAAAACTGGGTTCATTACCGGCATGCCGGAATGAGCGTGTCCGTGCACGTATGAACCCGCTAATAGCGGGTCATTACGAGTGCGCGAGCATGCGCGTTCCCCCATGCCGGTAGTGGCAATACCTCCATGCCGGTAAAGGGCCTCCAAGCCCACTATACCGGCATCGCGGAGCCCGCCAATTGCGCTACCACCTCACACTAACCCGTAAATACCAGCACAGTAATACCAGAATTTTATTACAGTGTTCGCAAAAAACAGACCCGGAAATTACGTCATCGCGCAGGAACAGGAAATGGGCCGGCGGCCATCTTTAAAAACACAATCCATTGCCATCCTCCATTACTACCACTACACCCGTGTTGTTGAGTGCCAAAACACAACCAGGATGTCAAAGGCCACCGGAAAAAGCTCACAAAGGAAGAGGAAGCAGCGCTTTTCAGATGCTGAATTGACAATGCTAGCGGACACCCTACAACAGCATGCTGACATAATCCGAAGCACGGACCTGAAACATGCGGCCCAAACGCGTAAAAAAACAGGTGTGGCAGGAGGTTGTGCAGAGGGTAACAGCAGTGGGAAGCACCCCAAGGAGTGTCCGGGATTGCAGAAAGCGCTGGGACGACCTCCGCCTCCGTGTCCGGAAGATCCTTGCAGAGAACCGGAGGGCCGCAATGGCGACAGGCGGTGGCACACACTCCCCTGTTAAGCTCACCACATGGGAGAAGATTGCAAATGGATTCATCGACCCAGAATCCATAGAGGGGATCGGAGAGCAGGAGTTTGGGGCAGCTACCGTAACAGAGGAAAGTGAGTGATCCATCACATCCACCAATAACAAAACATGATGTGACACAAGTGAGGTGGGAGTCTGATTAGGCAAGGCAATTCCTTTACCCAAGGCAACATCAACTGACCAACAGAATACTGATTGCCACCCCCTGCACCACATGCATGCTGCGTGAAATATGTAAACCCAACAGAGGTGCAACATGACCCATCCATGCCCATGTCCCCCCCCACACCTAGACAATCCATTGCCACCAGCCGTGCAATCATTGCCAACATGTCCCCTCAGTACACCAAATGCCACACAACAGAAATGAAATCATGCCTGAATGTATCAAGATATTACACTGCAACAAATCACAGCTGCCATTTGGCAATCTCACTGATGACCTGCATCTCTTCTATCCCCCAGGCACCGATGAGGAAGGTGGAACACAGGACGGGGGGGCAAGCACATCCAGTGCACGCAAGGGGACCAGGGCCACCGTAACCCCCTCCTCCGAAAAATTGCCTGCAACCACTCCCAGTGTGCCACACAAGGCATCATCTCTGCAGGGTGCACCTGCTGTGATAGTGCCAGCTGTACCACCGGCCACCACGGACGTCGTGTCCACAGAGGTGGTCGAAGAGGCCAAAGAATCTTTGGGATTGCTCAGCCCAACACCCATTGGCACCCCCCCCCTGTGGAGACAGAGAGCCTGGATGACCCATGTCTCCATGACTCCGACCTAGGAGATTCGGACATCAGCATTTTCGCAGACGACAGTTCCCAGGACGAGGGCCCCACGCAGGTGCCTGCCACCACCCAGCCTTCCACCACCCAGCCTTCCACCACCCTGTCTTCCACCACCCTGCCTTCCACCACCCTGCCTTCCACCACCCCACCAGCCACTGGTACACCTGCGACAGAAACCCCCTTTGAGGTCCGTCTGTCAAGGGTGGAGACCCGCCAAGACGAGATGCTGTAGATTATGCGGCAACAGGTTGTTGCCGGTAATGAGGCCATGAAGGCCATAGCCACGGCCATACTAGCCAACATCAGGCAAGTGCAGCAGCCACACTATGGTTCTGCAAGGGGATTGACAATTGACACATCCACCATGCCAACAACTTCCACCTCTGTTCAATCTAGCCCTGAGCGCTTAACGCGCAGGAGTGCACAGCGCATGGCCATGGAACCCCCAGACCCAAAAGTCGCCAAAAAGTGACTTTCTGAAAAATGGAAAAAATGTGAGGAGTAACATTGGTGATGGCAACACTGTTTGTTGCGCACATGGGGACATTTGGGATCTGTGGGGTGGGTGAGGGAGTTTGTTGGGGGATTGTGGGAGGGGGGAGTAGGCACAGTTTTGCACTTTCATATAATACACAAGTTTTCTGGAGAACAATCCCTGGCTGGACATTGTTATTTTTGGTGTGCATCCATTTAATGTGTTACGGTGTTCAGTGTCCAAATTACAACATTCCCTTTGTGCATGTTCACATTGGCCCAGTGTCTGACTGACAAAGGTCATTCATGGTACCTGTGTCTTAAAAGTATGCGTCAATTAGTGCTTGGCGTACAGCATGGCCGTCCCGTGCATCACGTAAAGGCAGGGGGGCTCCTTCACCTCCGTTTCCATCCCCTTCATCCTCACCAGGGCCATGTATGTCAATGTCAGGTGGCAGTGGTACATTTCTTCGGACGCACATGTTGTGCAGCATGACACAGGCCATGGTGATCTTTGCCACCTTCTCAGGCCTATACAGGAGTGCCCCATCAGACCTGCTTAGGCAGCGGAACCGCGTCTTCAACAGGCCAAAGGTCTGCTCAATCACAACACGGGTTCGAGTGTGCACATGATTGTACTCCTCTTCATGGCTGTTCTGCGGGTTCCGCACAGGGGTAAGTAGCCACGGCCTCAAGGGATATCCTCCATCACCTGCAAGCAGATACAAATAGGTGTGTGTCACTCTGAACTGACACCTTCAGGGAGCACGGTCATGGCAGCAGCTATTAGGTGTGAGCATGCACATGTCCCTGTATGTGTACCAAATAGTCACCTATATGGAATGTATACTGTAAAGAGGTGTGGAACACTGGATGGGGTTGAATAGATGATGCAGGGTGTAAGCATGCATGCTGAGGTAGATGTGCTGTGGCAGTGCGACAATGTTTAGTCTCCAATTCATGCAGTATACTCTTTGCTATGCATGGTCACACTGGCCGCATTGGCACAGTTGCCATTCTATTCAGTCATGCATTGCTTGCCATCACCATGGTGCCCTGGTTGTGCCTCTTACTTGTTGTCATCCATTTGCATCATTTGTGATATGTGGCCCAGTGATGTGTCATTTTCAGTTTGGCTGTGTCAGGTGAGGAGTGTTTAGCTCTGCATTCATTCTCCACTCACTGGCTATTGCCACCCAGGTGTACTATCCCCCCTTTCCCACCCTGGTAAACTATCCCCCCCTTTCCCACCCAGGTGTACTATCCCCCCCCTTTCCCGGCCTGGTAAACTATCCCCCCCTTTCCCACCCAGGTGTAATATCCCCCCCCTTTCCCGGCCTGGTAAACTACCCCCCCTTTCCCACCCAGGTGTACTATCCCCCCCTTTCCCACCCTGGTAAACTAACCCCCCCCCTTTCCCACTGAGGTGTACTAGCCCCCCCTTCTGCATCCGCACAAATGAGTACCCCACAGCATGGCCATGGGCCTGTTGTGCAACTCACCGAGCAGCCAGGCACGTGGTCCAGCATGTCGCTCCATGTGACGGGGTAGCGTCACATGGTTGCGCAGTACCATGGCATCATGTGTGGATCCAGGAAATCGGGCGCAGCAATGGGTGATGATCTTGCTGGAGTCACATACCATTTGCACATTGATGGAGTGGTATTGCTTGCGATTGCGGTACACCGCCTCTATGGCATGGGGGACTACCAATTCCACATGGGTGCAGTCGATGGCACCGACACAATTGGGCATGCCTGCCAGTGCATGGAAGCCTACTTTGGTTTCGGCTATCTCCTGGCCAGTCCGTGGTAGGGATATGTGGGTGCTTGAGTGCTTCAGGAGGGCATCCAGCACTTGGTTCAGCATGCGTGAGAATAGTGGTTGTGAAATGCCATGCAGCTTGCCCACTGTGTGTTGGTAGGTGCCTGTGGCCAGGAAGTGTAGCACAGACACCACCTTCAGTAGTGGGGGGATGGCAGTGCGTATTTGTATGTGGCTGGCAATGTCGTTCTGTATCATGTCCACTATGGTGGTGATGGTGTCACGGTCCAACCGGTACAGGGTGTGGATCTGCTCAGGAGTTAGGTTGAAAGGGCTGGGTCTGGTGTGAGGGATTGGTGGCTGCCTACGAGGCGCTGGTGGCTGCGCTGGTGGTAATTGCTGGGCCTGTCTCACCCTCCTTCTCCTCCTGCATCTCCTCTGTGCTGCCTGTTCTTGCTGCTGCTGTTGTTGTTGTTGTTGTTGTTGCTGTGGTTGTGGCAGTACAGGTATGTCCTCCTGCGCCATGATTGCAAATGCTAGTGGTAGCATTTTGGTGTAGGAAGGGGTGTGGTGTGTAGGTGTGCTCCTTTTGTACTGGCCCACTCTGCATTGCCTACACCTGTGGGGGGGTTGTGGTGTGTGGGTGTGCTCTTTTTGTCTGGCCCACTCTGCATTGCCTACACCTGTGGGGGGGTTATGGTGTATGGGTGTGCTCAATTCATACTGGTGCAACCTCCTTTGACTCCACCTGTGGGGATTGTGTGCACCTGTGGCAGCTGCCTTGTATCTTGGTTGCTGTTTGCGGGTGGTCCGCGATGCCTGTTTTTCCGGCATCATGCAGCCCGTTGTTACTGTGTTCGTGATGCCGGTATTTGCATGTTTGCGTGGGTTGTGATTGCCCTCTATTACCGGCATGCCGGTATTTACTACCTGAAGAGGCGCATGTAAATAACGGTGCCGTTCATACCGGGTTTGCGGGTCAGAATGCTACGGAACGTGATACCATCAATGGCATTTGTGATGTCATCTTTGATGTCCTGGGTGTTAGTCTTAACCATGCACTTTGGTGGCAAGAGTCATGGTTGCTTAGCTTACCATAACTAGTGAATTTCAGGGGTTTTTCGGTTTTACTTTGAACCATAATGTCCCTTTAACAAAGATTTTTTACTGAATTTCATAGGTTTTTAGTAGCGCAACTTAACCATAGCGTCCCTTTAACAACGTTTTTTTACTGAATTATAGATATATTCTATCTAATGGTCAATGATAGTTGTAGTCGGTCACTCTGGCCTTGCTTACTGATCACTTAGCATATGCTTTGATTATGCTCAAGTCTAATAACGATGCAAGCTCCTCCACACTCTCACCTTAGACTCTGATCATGCCTGTTAATGTCTTACATCAACAATTGTTGATTACTTTGCTCCAAAATTATTTCCAACAATTAATATAAGTATGATGTCCATGTTTAGTCATTCAAACCCAGAAACCGCCTTATTCACCTTCCGTACCTTGGGTGAAATTAATAATTAAAATGAACATTGATGATACATATCTTACAGAAAGACATTAAGCTCATGCTCCTTGTTAAGGCACAGTTTTACACATCAAAGTTTACAAATAGTATGTGCTTCTAACTGCCTGTGTCTTAGCTTAGCAGTAATCCTACGAAGTGTATATCTCTGATGTCGTCCTCCTGGTGGTACATCTGCCAATGCATGGCCAGCGGTAGCTTTGGATCTTGTTTGTTTAAGTTTGCTAAGTGCTCTCGGATCCTCACTCTATGCTCCCAAATTATACTGCCAATATATACCTTTTTACATACACATACAACCGCGTACACCACAAATGTAGTCTTATAATTGATGAAGTCTTGAATTTTAACATCAAGACCCCCATGACAAGTAAATATCATAGTTGGTGACAATGCAAATTTGCAAAAATTGCATGAGCCACATTTGTGGAAACAGATACTTTGATTGGTTAACCAATTAGGAAGATTCCTACTATTGGTGTGAGATGCAAGGAATGAGGAACTAAGTTTCCTTTTCAGCATAGGTGATTTGGTATTACTAATTTTGGGTTTAGTTGTTATAGAAGGTGCAACCTCTCTGTCCAGCTTGAAAATATACCAGTGTTTATTGAGTAGGCTATAGATCTGACTGCTGAGACAGGTCACTAGGAATGTCCCTAAATACACAACATCCCATTGGTTACACAAACTATCGGACCCTTAATTACTCAATACTTTTCCACCTATGTTAGCAGCACACATGCTGGGCCTCCAGGTGCTGGTGAGCTAGTGTTAACCATAGCTTCTTACCAATTAGCATATCACCTATCATCAGCTCAGTGGTATGCTGACAATTAAGGCTTTGAACCTGTCCTTGGAAGTGTTCTTTTGCTCTGAAGAATTTAGGGAGTGAAGGAACCCTGTGCCCTCATGCATAGGTGTGCCTGTCATGTCTGTCCAACTTCATCCTTCCACGTGACTGAAGACCACAAAATGACCTCTAATGCATTTAAAATACTATTTTCTAATAGACCTCTGACACCTTCCTAGTTTTTAGCCATGTCTTCTCAACAGGAGTTTTGTTTTTTTACACAATTGATATCCAATGTCTGCTCACCCCAGCCTGATAAGACTTTGGCTTCTTTAGGCTCCTCCAGCCTCGCCTTTCTGAGTGTCACTCCTGTTAATTCGTTCAATTGTTTTTAACTGCGACACATTAGAATAGAGGCCTTCCTTTTTTAGTCCAGCTGTGCTATAATACGTAGTGGAAACATCCATTCTTTACGTGCTCCTATATGTGTACATTGGTGCATGCCGCAATCTATTCACTATAAAGCTAGCCTCAAAATTACTTTGTCTGCTTGCGTTCCTATGTATATGTACATGTGTAAAATGACTTGATATCTTCATAGTTTCTGTAGCATAAGTTTCTTCATCTTGATACCAAGATGTTAATTATCTTTGATACTTTCTTGATGCATTATAGAATATCTTAATTTTCTTATCTCTTCATCTCTTCTATGTAAGTCAGCTTGCTTCATGAGGTGGGGATGTCACCATTCTTCTCTTTCATTCATTTATCCTGCTTCTTCTGGGATTTTATTCTAATGGGCAACATACTGCATTGTATGCACATATGGTTTTCTCAATGGGAACCTTGTTTCTAAGATTCTCCTTGGTATCAGTATTTTCAATAGCTTTGCTTGTGTTTCACACTCTAGATCCCAACATATAGGCTATATGGGCACTGTGGTTGAGGTGGGGGTACTTGGCTCGTTCTCTACAAAACACTGATTGAAAGAATATCCCCACCAAACTTACAATAAACTCTCCATTGCACCAAACCAATCCGTCCTGTCTACAAATGGCTGTTCACCTCAATGTTGAACGTACAAAAACAGTCCTTCAAATCTTTCCGGCAATTCCTCAATCAGTATGTCAAAGCCAAAGAAAATGTTTAAATGAACATATTACAAAGCATGGAGTCCTGTCCAGTGTGCAAATACACAGGACTGCAAGGACATTCATTAGCCTGCATTTTTGGTCCTGCTTGCAGATGCACTTTCCACCATATCAAAATGTTAGCAACACACCGTTCTACTATACAAAATCTCGTTCAGAGACCGTACTACGCAAAAAGTCCTGCTTTAACACTGGAGCATTTAAAACACATTCTCCTGCATGGCAAAGCCAAAGAACTCCTGGAAGAAATATACCACATTCAAACCAAATGTTTTGGATGTGAACATCACTTACAAATTCCAGTAACTTTAGAACAGAGTAGTGACAACCTTGCAGATGCCAACCTTCTATTACACGTGTACAAAAAAGAAATAGCAAAGTTTAAAAGCACATCTGCTGAAGTAGCAAACCAACAATGTCTCTGTTGTCGTAGAACTTTCTATACAAACAGCACCAAAATTTTAGATATAGCAAATAGAATATAAGACAACGAGGAATGCCAATGGTTCCAAATAGCTCTCTACCTTATATCAGAAAACAAATACAAAATTACTAACCCCTCAATACTTTGCACATACTGCACTGCAAAGCTTGATAGTAACCACATGCCTTCATGGGCTATCACTAATAACTTGGAAATATTCTCACTTCCAAAACCATTCCAACAGCTTAATTTGTATGATAGCATTGTAATCCAAACAGTACACCCATTTCAAACGATAATACACCATCAACTAAAAACAGCCAAGGTGCCTCCTTCTGAATTGCTAAAAGGCATTTGTGGCAAAGTAGTTTATTTGCCATCGGATATTAAAGAAAATGTAGACACTCTGGGAGTGCAACGGCCAATAGATCAATCTTTGATTATCCTAGTGAATGGTGTATGTACTAACAACAAAAGAATTTGGCAGCAACTACTAGACTTAGACAAAGTTAGAGAAACCCTACAATATCTTAACGAGAACAATGAATACTACAAAGTTATAAACATTTAAGAAAACCCGAGAGAAACCACCAAAATAATTCAGGATTCCTCATCAAATGCTCAATTTGAACTTGTAGATCCTACTGCAGCATCCAATATTTTAGACCAGTAGATAATTCACCCACTGCACTCCAAAGTCAGCATAGATGATGCACGAGAAACATTCAGCAAGCCAAAGGATCTCCAATCAGCATATGGGGAAAAAAGTGTAGAATCACAAGCCTTTACTCTCCTCTTTCCTTCTGGAAAAGGTGGAAGTTATGATGAAAGATGTACAAAAACAACAGCATCAGAATACCGCACTTTACAAATGTATTCTGAAGACCCCAGATTCAGACAAAATGTTGAATACATATTTCACCTCCTGTTTGAAAGTGAACTAGCAACTCTATGTTACGGAGATGCACACACATTGAAAACAGGTTCCAATTTTTAAACATGTCTACTACGCAGCGACCTATTGGTGTCGCACTACAGGTTGAAGATTTAACCAAGCATTGAGTGAATTTAAACAGTCATCTTTTCCAACATATATAAAAGATGGAAAGGTCGGAGTTACAAAATTATATCAGATTTTATTCCATAACACATAATAAAAAGTGTTTTACCCATTGGTCACATTTGTAAAAAACACATAACAACATAGAACATAGTTTTTCACAAAACAATTACTGGTTCTATGACAATGGTATACTTATTCCTATACAGGTGTCTCAAGAATGTACACCAGAGCTAAGGTGATGTTAGTATCTTATGGGTGACTTAAATCAATACAATTCATATTTAATTTCAAAAAGGTCCCCATTATTATTGTGTCAACAGACATGAGTCTCTTTCCAGCCTTATTCTTGGACACACGTTTAAACTGTGTCAGTTATTCAAAAGACGTTTAGTCATCCAAGTCAGGCTTTCTTCAGGACACATTAACCCAAGATGTAAGGGGTTTTGGATGTCATGTTAGGAATCTTATTGCATTACATCCCAGCGTATCTCCAAGTATTTTCGATGGTAAATGCCTTGATTTACATACAGACACCCCGGATTGAAACCAAGTTGTATCTTCTAATAGCTGAATGCATAGTCATGACAAGTATATGGCATGGCTAGTACATACTAGTCTAGATCTCATGACTATGCAGTGACCGCAGGTTCTGCAATCCTCTCCCAACGAGCCCCTAACAAAAAAGAGGACACCCTATACCTTGCTCATTGAGTATCTTTCTGCTACACAGCTACTTCTAAAGGTGCAAGACAAAGTAGATGTTTTTGCACTCAAGTATCACAAATCTCTTGGCGAACATGCGTGGTACGAAAGAATACTGGTTCCAATGTCACACAGATGTACAGTGTATGCTACGCAACCTTGGCCCACCCACATGGTTTGTTCATTTATTGTGTGCAGAGTATGCATAGGAAGACTGCACAATTTCCTATGCATATCAAATGAAAACAAAGCAGGGATAGACATAAACATACCAGGAGAACTCTGCCCTCTTGATCCTGTAAATGTGTCAAGGTACTTCCATCACTGACTTTTTGCCATGCTGCACTTCATCTGTAATAAACCAATGTGTCCCCTCAGAGAAGTGCAACACTCTTTTGGAGAAAAAAATATCAATCCAGAGGAGAACCACAAATCCACATGCTTTTGTGGATAAAATATGCTCCTAAATTTGTCAGGCCAGTGATGCCACTGTTTTGCAGTTCATTCACAAATATGTCACTTGTGAAATCCATTCAGAAAGTGCACATAGTGAGCTACATACACACATTTTGTGGTTTCAAAGACATAAATTGGGCAAGTATTGTCAATGCAAATATACAAACAAAGGTAAATACTACATCAAATGGAGCTTTGGTTTCGCTAGAATAGTTTCAGCAAAAGGACAAGTAAACAGCTTCATATCTTCTGTTAGAAACAGTGTTAAAGGCAAATCACCTAAGAACACATACTGCATAAAAAGATGGGAATCATCAAAGTACATCAATGATTACAATGCAATCATTGCTCTCTTGTGGAATGCACACATAGATGTCCAGTATATTGCAGACAATTCCACTGCAGTTGCACGGCATGTCACAGCCTGCTTAACCAAAGCTGAGAAACCAGAGCTGAAAGACCTCTGGGATGGCATATCATCTGACAAAACACTGTCACAAAAATGATACAGCTTTGGCATAAAAATGCACTCCCATAGAGAATGTGATTGCTAGGAAGCCACAGACCATTTAACTAGCACAGCCTGACATGGGAAATCTAAAAACATAGTCTGGCTGCGCCTTGGTCCAGGTGCATCCAGAAAAAGAGTCCTCAAATCATGTCAAGACATAGAAACAATCGCCAAAAATGATCCCAACAGCCAAGACATTATCGAAAACAATGTTTTAGACACATAATACCCAACCAGGATTACTGCTTTAGAAACCATGTGTCTATACCACATAGTCATACATTTCTCATACAAACTAATATTAAACCAGATGAGAAAAAAGGTAAATGCATAGTCAAAAGTGAGGCCAGCCTGGTTAAACTTACCAAACTCAGCCTTATTAATCATATGAAGCTGTCATTTAAAACTCTTCAGCATAGATAACTTTGCTACATATCCCTACTGCAACTTTTTAAACCAGGGAGAAAAGAACAAGATGTATTGTCACCCTTGCCTCCTATGATACGAGTGAAAGCACTATAACAAACATAAATTGCAAGTAGTACAAACACATGTTGGACAGTGAACTCCAACAAAAGGAAGAACTTCAAGCACAACTATATGTAGACACTCTTCAGAGCAGTCAACCTTCTCTTACAGGAAGCCAAGAACCACTTGGAGAGCCACCCACAGTAAATGAGGCAGAATTAGCCATGTCTGAAGTAGAAAATACCATATGTCAGTGTAAGGAATCTGATGCAAACTTTGCTGTACTGAAATCACAACTAAATGATGAACAGCATGACATTTTCCTGTAAGTAACTAAAGAAATTGAACATGGTGTACAGCACGAAACTAAAACGTGTGCCTGTCAAAACTATAAACCTGTACTCCTGTATGTAAGTGGTGAAGCTGGTTCAGGCAAAACATTCTTAATAAAAATCATCAGCAAGTTCCTCCAAAAATTGACAAACAACAAGCTTTCAGCTGTTCTAACTGCCCCCACAGGTTTAGCTGCCTACAGCATAGGTGGTGTTACTTTACACCGATTGCTACTCCTTCTAGCAGAACACCAAAACAAATCAGAGTACAACAGACTGTCAGCAGAAGCTGCTATGGAGCTACACAGAATTCTGAAACAAATGAAAAATCTCATAACAGATGAGGTGAGCATGGTCTCCAATCTAATGTTGGCTTTGTTTCACCTCAGATTGCAAGAGGTCCTTAAAACAAACTACGAAGAACTCTTTTCTTTGGAGGAAAACGTGTTCTTGTTTAAGAGAGATCTTATTCAATTAACACCAGTGAAAAGTGACCTTATTTTTAAAAACTTAGGACACAAACTGTGCCATAACACATTTGGCAGCATAGGAAATGTAAATCTCTGGCAACATTTCCAATACAGAGAACTAACTCAAAACATGTGTCAGTCACGTGTACTAACATTTTGAAACACATTTGGATTGGTGTGCTTTCTAAGGAAGCACAGTCTATCTTAAATAGCAGACTCATCCATGAGCTATACGGGCATAACACATCTGCTAATGATGTCATGGAACAATTAGCATACAGAAATAAAAATGTATGTTCTGAATGCCAACCCTAGCAAGCTGTGCACAAATCAATAAACCAATGTTGAAAAAATAAATGCAGCCAATAGTGAAAATTAACTCCACAGACAAGCTGGTGGTGCACGGTATGACAGTGCCTATGTGTCAACAAGCCACAGCACGACTTAACAGCTTAGAAAACTCTATCTCCAACACAGCTGGTTTGGAGAAAATGTTAACTTTGTGTTTAAACTGTTGATTAATACTAAAGTGTATGCTTGACGTGGAGCAAGGTTTAGTTAATGGAGCACTTAGTACAGTTGTTGGCTTCCAGACATACCCACGTGACAACAACATTCCGTTTGTCAACATCCAATTTAACAAGCTTTCAGAAGTTAAAAGGATAGATTGCTCAATAGCCTGATTCCTTCTTTTCAAAGACATGTAGGTACGCAGAAAACAGTTTTCGGTGTCTCTTGCAAATGCAGTCACTATTCATAAATCGCAAGGTCTAATCCTAAATCAGGCATCGACATTGGCAGCACAATCTTTAAAGAAGGCATGAGTTACATAGCACTGTCATGCCTACGTACACTTGAAGGACTATTTCTAGTCAATTTTGATACAAAGTCAAGGCTGACATTCCTTGCATCATAGAGTACAACACACTATGTGCACTCTACACACCCCATCTCAAAATATGCCCTGTTCCTCAAAACGGAAAACTTGGCAAAAGAAAAGTAGTGCAAACACATATATCTCCCAACAGTACCACTAAGGAAATTAAAAGCAGCTGCTACTCCATCAAGTACCACAATCACAGAAGGATGTAGTGAAAAGTCGAATACATATCCAACTGCACAAACAAAGAGAAAAATATTTTAAAAAAAACAAGTGCAGGTCCATCAAATGACTCAGGTACTGAACTCTCTGGTCCATTCAAATTTTCCAAAACAACTGTATACATTGCTATGCAAATGTAGCAATCAATGTTCTATTCTAATTGCCACACATTGTTGAAAACATTTACTTAAGCAGCACTTAAGCAGTAATGCTACTCTTTCATAGAAATGCAACAAACACTCTTGACAACACTTACAGTGGCTCAGGAATAAGGCAGAAATTGGACTACTGTGTGGGAATGGTGAGATTCACCATAAACATACAAGAAGATCCGCAAGAATTTCTAATGTACTTACTTCAAGTGCTGGAAAACAAAAACATATCCAAAAACATATCCATAAATGAAATTTTTCAGATTTCATATATGTGGAAAAATACATGCACTGTCTGCGTGTTTTGTATGTATCTATACTTAACTGTGAATCCATTCCATTTCAGAAGCTGGTGCAAAATGCAAATCATGGCATGTTATGTACCACTTGCAATTAAGGCAATCGTTCCACCATAAACTCACATAGCCAATACATAATAGTAATGCTTTTACGATACAACACAGATCGTACCAAAAACAACTGCAAGTTTACTAGCTTCACAAACAGGCAAGTATCACATGGCAAGAAAACATTCTGCAATGCCATAATATTCAAAGGTGCTATTTCCAGTTCAATGGTATTCCGTCACTGTGTTCAAAAAGGTATAGAGTGCCTCAACCATATGTACTGTGAGTATACGCTTCTTTGTAATGGGCAAATTGCATTTCTATACACATATTTGTGCAATGCTTGTGCAAGGGTGCACATTCCTCAGTGCATGGTCATATTATGCTGCAGTGGTTGTGGCCAGCCCTCAGCCTACGGCCTCTGGCAATGCACCTAAGAGTGTAGGGCCTGGCCGCAACCACTGCAGCATAATATGACAATGCACCCAATAATCTGGCCAGAGACCACAACCCACACACTCAATCCAGGCTCCCAAGTCCCTTTTTCTTCCATACACATACTATTACAGTGCTTCCACCCAATGGGTAGGGTCTAATGCACCCATCAGTCTAGGGACAGGCTGCAACCACCACACCATAATCAGCCATACAATCAAGAATCTGGCCAGTGGCCACAACTCACACACATATGGCAGGCATATGAGGGCCTGTTCACTTCTCTACACATACTATTACAATTCTTGCACCCAGTGGGCAGACTCTCTAACACCCAAGACTCTTGGGGCAGTTCAATAAGGAAGGTGCCACATGTCCTCTGCACTTCTGTACACATACTATTGCAGTACTTGCAACCAGTGGGCAGACTCTTACGGCCATGCACCCAGGAGTCCAGTGACTGGCCACAATCACCACAGCATAATACAGACATGCAACCAAGACCTTGGCCAGTGGTCACAACCCACACACATAAACCAGCCACCCATGGCCATCTGTACTTCTCTACACATATTATTACAGTACTTACAGCTAGTGGGCAGACCCTTGGGTACATGAGTCTAGTGGCTGGCCACAAACACGACAGCATAATACAGACATGCAGCCAAGACATTGGCCAGTGGACACAACCCACACACATAAACCAGCCACCCATGGCCCTCTGCACTTCTCTACACATATTATTACAGTACTTACAGCCAGTGGGCAGACCCTTGGGTACATGAGTCTAGTGGCTGGCCACAAACACGACAGCATAATACAGACATGCAGCCAAGACATTGGCCAGTGGACACAACCCACACACATAAACCAGCCACCCATGGCCCTCTGCACTTCTCTACACATATTATTACAGTACTTACAGCCAGTGGGCAGACTCTTGGGCACATGAGTCTAGGGTCTTGCCACAACCACCACAGCATAATACAGCCTTGCACCCAAGAATCTGCCCAGTGACCACAACCCACAAACATAAGGCAGCGACCTGAGGCCCTGTCCACTTCGGTACATATACTATTGCAATACTTGCAACCAGTGGGCAGACTCTTGGGTACATGACATCTGGCCATGCACCCAAGAGTCTAGGGGCTTGCCACAACCACCAGTCCTGTCCACTTCTGTACACATACTATTACAGTACTTGCAGTCAGTGGGCAGAGTAGCTGGCCACAACCGCCACAGCATAATACAGCCATGCACCCACAAATCTTCCCACTGGCCACAACCCACACACATAAACCAGCCACCTAAGAACCTGTCCACTTCTGTACACATACTATTAAAGTAATTGCAACCAGTGGCCAGCCTCTGGCTGCATGGCTTGCAGTCATGCACCCAAGAGTCTAGGGGTTTTCCACAAGCACCACAACATAATACAGCCTATACAAACATCCTCATATCATCTACATTATGCTCATGTACCCCAATGAAGCCTGCCTGCAGTCACTAGATAAGCTGCTCACCTGAGAACCCAGCTGCGAACTGGCGCGATGTCCGAGAACTGCCGCGGACACAACACAGTCTTCTTCCACCTAAACAAATACATCATGTGCACCATCTAAAACATGTTTCCCAGCACTGCTTGCGGTCGTGCTATCCACGGATATCCGCGGATACAAAATGGCAGACATTTTGAGAATATGTGACGCATATCACGCTTCCGTCTAGCCAATCAGCAGGTGCAATGTTTTCCCACGGCCATCACGCGGCCCTCCGGGACATTATGAGTCCTGTTCGCTGAGTGAACAGGGAAATGGGTCCGTGAAGCAGAACCAGATATCACTGATTTTTGGCACCTATATTTTGCATGTTTTTAAAAAAACTACTGGATGGATTTACACCAAATTTACAAAAGCACTCTTTCAGGACTGAGCCGCCACTCCTGCTGCAAATGTCGTGAACATCCGTCCAGTAAAATTGTTTTCCATTGCGTCTATGGTAAAAAAAATGTTTTGAGAACCCCTTATATCTTTGCCCCCCCCTTGTCAAAACCTCACCAAACTTACTAGAAAATATTCAGAGTAGGCATATACATTTTCTGCAAAGTTTGGTAAGGATTCGTCTAGAGGGAGCAAAGTTATAAGCAGCCCAAAAAGTGTTGTTTCTATGAGTTGAGCAACTTAACCATAAATACACAGCCGGTACCGAAGGCTGTGCAATGTATATATATATATATATATATATATATATTCAGTAAAAAAACTTTGTTAAAGGGACGTTATGGTTAAGTTGCGCTAATAAAAACCTATGAAATTCAATGAAAAAACTTTGTTAAAAGGGACGTTATGGTTAAGTTGCGCTACTAAGAACCTATCAAATTCAGTAAAAAAACTTTGTTAAAGGGACGTTATGGTTCAAAGTAAAACCGAAAAACCCCAGAAATTCGGCAGTTATGGTAAGATAAGCAACCATAACTCGCGCCACCGTGCACTGCTAACACTAACACCCAGGACATCAAAGATGACATCACAAATGACAGCCGCTTCCTTAGCGAACATGCTCACGCAGCAATCATGTGACCGCGCCCACGCTGATCGCGTGTTCTGAATGCGGACACTGTTTGTATCCCCGAACAGTTTAAAAGTACATTTCCAAGTAATCCACAATATTTCTCATTAAAAACTCACCATACCACAAATCCCACATACTAACCCTAAGTTTCCACATAGTTTTTGTGACTTTTTGAAACATTTTTGGTGTTTGATCTGTCTTGCGGACGGCGCGCATGTCTGCGAACTGCACGCAAGCACCCCTATAAAAGACCACGCCATAGAGCTCATTCTCATTGTGTTTCTGGCTATTCCACAAAGCACACTGCATTTTGCTGCATAGTTTGCAGATTTTGATATTTGACATCCATGGCTCCACTATTGCCACCTGGTGCTACATCTGCCTCAGCACCGCCCCACCCCCTCCACCACCAACATCTCCCCAAGGGCCTGAAGAGGGGAACAGGAGTGAGGATACATAGGAGGAAGAAGAGGATGACGAGAATGAGGTAGAGGAAATCCCTACTACCCGCCCTCGGTGTGATTCTTGGGTGTGGCGGTTGTTTACCGTTCATGGGAATGTTCCTAAGGCTTGTGCGAACCGTGTCACCTGCAATGAGTGCAAAATTGTACTCAGTCGTGGGAGGCATGGTGCATACAGCTTTGGGACCACGACCATGAAGCGACACCTGAACTCATTCCACACCGGGGCCATTCGCAGGTTGTACCTTGTGAAGAGCGTAGTAGATTGATTGCCTCTACTTCATCCTCCGTTTCTGATCCTGTCACCACAAGGAACACCTCTGTGGGACAGCGTCTTCCTCAAGCTGCCTCACAGGCCATACAGAATTCTGATGACCCTTACCTTTCGAGGGTCACAGTTGTATGTATGTACTGTGACACAGTAGTCTGCAGGGGGGAGCGACTTCGGAGTGCTTTTGAGACTATCGTCTCAGAGCACGAGAAGACCTGCTCACTACCCAAATAAAACCCACTCTACATCTTCCTCTCTCAGCTCGCAATTTCTTATCCCTGTGGTTAGTGTCCCCCCCTTTCCCCTCCTTTCCCCTCCTCTCCTAGTGTGTCGTGTATAAAAAACCAAAAGAAATACAAAATAATAAAAAAAGAAAATAAGGCTCTTTTCAGAGCCGCCTTTCACAGTTAAAAAATAGAAGTGAAGATAAATAAAGCAGGGCCCTTTGTATATCTTAAAGGTCCGCGGACAGTTTGCGAACATAAACAAAATTGGGGTGCTACCCTATTGTAACCATTGCATTTCTCTCTGGGTGCAAGTGGTGGCTCTGAAAAGAGCCTTTGGGAGGTGTCTGTATGTCAAAAATTAATAAATACTTAACGCCTACTTCAAAATGGATGCTGTATTTCTAAAAAAAGGTTGCAATGCATTTTGTACATTTCTCAGAAAAATCGAATTGCCAGCATAAGTAAGAAGGACTCCATCTCTGCAAAAAATGTATGTACTACGAAACATAATATTTTCATTGTGAAAAAAGGACATGCCAAAATCTTTTAGGAAGGCACAAACAGCCTTATTGACATTACGCCTTGCTTTCTCCATTTGTGGACCACATGGGAAAGAACAAAGCCACATTTGTCTCTGCGCAATCCGTGAAAAAATTACTTTGGAGTTTGGAAACATGTCCATGATCTTCTGAAGTCCTTCTTTCATTGCAAATTGCAAAGAAATTCCAGACACATGTCCTAAACTGTTCCCTCCACAATGAATTACAATTATGTCTGGATGTTCCTCTATCTTCAAAGTTGCGCAGAGAGGTAGCAAGTCCAACCATTTCATTCTACGCACTCCATGCCAGTGCACTTCCACATGTGAGAATCCAAGATCTATAGATACTCCATAGTTTTCTGCATGCACCTTCAACCAATGTATCCACGAGTCTCCCAAAATCCACACAATCTGTTTTTTTGAAACACTCAGCCATAGCTATCTGTTCTTCTCTCAGCAAAAAGAATTTCTGAGAAAACCTCTCCTAGCACAACACACTCACTAAACTTTACTGACCAATCCCTTGCTACATTCAATCTCATTTGCATGCCTCCCCACCCCAAATTCCCCGGGTGTAATACGTGGTGTCCTTGAACTACCGCCATGTCCGCGAACATATTGTAACATGGACAGCCCTTCTACCATTTCCACTTCACTCTCTGTACCATTCCCTCATTGGATGTAGCTAAGAAATCACATGACCATCCACCAATCAAATCCAAGACCTCTACATGTAATTGCATCATCATAGATCAGCACTCCAAATGTACAATGAATCTCTCGGAGTACAAGTCTCATACCATTGGCAAGCACGATCTACGAGAAATACTATACAAGTCTCCAAGATTTCTACTTGCAGCTTCGTCCATATCCATATGCACAAACTACAGGTATGTATATTTTCTATACAGTACATGAACACATTTTCTAACTGACTTTTACCTTGTATAATCTGTAAAATGAATCTACGATCATTTTTTCATTGTCCTAAAAAGAACTGTGACTTACAAACCTTTATACCGTTTAATTTCTTCATACACACACACACACGCAAATAATGTTATACCAACATTTGTGAAATAAAATAAATAGACTACATATAATCAAACAAAAGTACATGCACACTCTATGATCAAATCTCAAACAATAATATATGTACAAACACATAATTGGTTTTAATTTTTTCAATTTATATAATTACTTACATTTATATAGGACAAGCAGGGTATGACATTGACTCACTATTACGTGGAAAAGCTTAGTTACAGGAATAGTGGTATACAGTGATACATTATGAATTTCACAAGCCATAATTAAGTTATCTTCTTTCCTACAGTTAGTCATAAGATAGTTTTAATGGTTTTGAGGAAGGCGCTGAGCATTTCAATTTAAAAAATCTATGTCTAAATTAAAAACAGTGCTATATATAAACCAAATTACTAATTTCTTTCTTTTACAATTGCAGTGAAGACCATTCTCCAGAAAAGAAGCAGCCAAATTTGAAGTACAAAGAACAACGAAGAAGTAAACTGCTCATTTTAGAAAAAAAGTAAGCCAAATTTTACCATAATATTTGAATTATTACTCAAACACACTGTAAGGTTAATTCATGCTATTTCTGTGCCTAAAAATAGAGATTCTGCACCATTCTGACCAATAATCCCCCCGTTTTAAACAGTGATTTACTGTTGGAATGGCCCACAACTTCCTATTTTTCGACACACAAATTACCCAACTCAGGCGCTAGAATTTAGATGCTGAACAAACAACTGTTTTAATTGTATAGCTTTAGATATACTATGTATACTTCTCCAAACCACTGCCTTACTTTTTTCTGTCATCTGAACCCCAGTTTAGTAACACATTAATTCAAGAATACCCATCCCTAGTAGTAGTTGTACTTCCCAAAGCACAATCACACACCATTACATGCATCTTTATCATCTTACTCAAACACTCATGCACACAACACACATGCATTCCAGAACACCCCAACTCATACCTTCGGTATTTTTTTCAGCAGAAGTAGAGCAAATGAAAAGAAAACTCTCCAACATAAACATCCATCTATAGCAGAATTTGTAAAAAAAGTTGAAACACAACAGCTAATACAGTCATGTAGTGAAACAGAAGAAGTTTCTAGTACAAAAACTTTGCCTCCTCTATCAAAAAGTAAAACAAACCAAAAAACAATTAACAGAAAATCAACTATCTCTACAAATAAAACTTCTTCTATAAATCTTGATGTAGTACAAAGTAAGGATACCAAGAAAAGTATTTTAGCCAAAATGTTCCATCACAAAGTCCTTCAAAATCTTATGAAAATAGGAGAGAACCCAGGTTCAACACTTCAAACCTATCGTAGAAAAGTAATATTAGAAGCATTGATAGACAGTGCAATTTTTCTCAAAAGAAAGTTATTTATTTTAGTGTTAAACAGAATAAAACCACTAACAAAACTAATAACTAAATTACAAAAAAGACTTCTCAATAAACGAAATGTCAACTTAAATAACTTCTTAAATATCTGTGGAGGTGAATGGAGTCACACTACAAGCAGAGAACCATACTTTAATGAAGAACGGTACAAACAAAAGCAAACAAATACATTTGCCATACATAGCAGTGGTCGAGGTAATGAAAATGTTAATAATACCATAATGGAACAAGAAGTACTCCTTACAAAAATATGCCCTGAAAATGTAGATTTACCCCTCCATTCAACTGAATCAGAACATCTAGTGCTCAAATGGCCATGCACGTCATTGTGTAACATTCCCAAAAAAATGTTCAAGTCTTTACGCCAATTCCTCAATCAATATGTGAAAAGCAAAGACAAAATCAAAATTAAACTACTGCAAAATATGGATGCTTGTCCAGTACGTAAGTACACAGGACTACAAGGACATTCATTGGCCTGCATTACAGGACCTAGTTGCAAAACAACCTTCCATGATATCAAAAGGATATCAACACATCATGCAAGTATAAGAAATCTAGTTTATAAACTGTACTGTGCTAAAAGTCGTGCTTTAGCACTAGCCAATTTATATAACATTCTTCTACATGATACAGCAAAAGACCTACTAAAAGAAATCAACTATATCCAGACAAAATATTTTGGAAGTGAAACCCACTTACAAGATGAATAAGCTGAAAACCAACTTCGTAGCAATTCTGCACATGGCAACCTTTCACTACACACATACAAAAAAGAAATACTAAAATTTGAAAGTACTTCAGCTGAAGTACCAAACCACGTGTGTGTATGTTGCCGCAGAACTTTTTATAAAAGTAACACAAAATCTGTAGATCTATCATACAAAATAGAAGACAATGAAGAATCTAAATGGTTTGAATTAGCTCTCTACCTTATAGCAGAAAACAAATACGAAATAACTGACCCCATAATACTTTACAGTTACTGCACTACAAAACTGGGCAACAACCAAACTCCTTCACTTGCTATCACAAATAACTTGGAATTATATCCACTACCAAAACCCCTTCAACAACTTAATTTATATGAGAGCATCATAATTCAAACAGTGCTCCCATTTCAAGCAATAATACGCCTTCAACCAAAAACTGCAAAATTAACTCCATCTGAATTAGTGAAAGGTATTCAAGGAAAAGTAGTCTATTTACCATTAGATCTAAAAGAACCTACCTACAAAAGACAAAATAATTTGGCAACAACTGGTAGATTTACATAAAGTTAGAGAAGCCCTACAATATCTTAAAGAGAATAATGAATATTACAAAGAAATTAATATTGAAGAAAACTTGAAAGATACAACTGAAATAATTCAAGAGACATAAGAAGCTGGTCAATTTGAGCTTCTAGATCCTGCTACAATATCAAACACTTTAGACCATTATACAATTCATCCATTGCACTCTAATGACACCATAGAAGATACACTGGAAATGTACCAAATGCGTCAAACAAAAGGATCACCAATCAGCATATGGGAAAAAAGTATAGAAACAAATGCTTTTCCTCTACTCTTTCCGATTGGCAAGGGAGGAAGATACGATGATGGACCTATTCAAATATCAGCATCAGAATATCGCTCATTACAAATGTATTCTGAAGATCCCAGATTTCGACAAAATGTGGAATACATATTCCACCTACTCTTTGAAAGTGAACTGGCAACTTTATGTTACGGAGTTGCACACATATTAAAATTAGGAACACACTTTCAAAATATGACAGCTACACAATTATTAGAAAAAGTTCAACAAAAAAGATGAGGTTTTACAAGCAAATCTTACAAATCTATTAGCAAATATGCGTGGTACTAAAGAGTACTGGTTTCTACGTCATGGAGATGTATGTTGTATGATCAGAAACCTTGGCCTACCCACTTGGTTTGTTACATTATGTTGTGCAGAATATGCATGGGAAGATTTACATGCTTTCCTGCGCATATCAAACGAAAACAAAACAAACATAGATATACTAACACTTGGAGAACTTTATTCTCAGGATCCTGTTAATGTTTCAAGATATTTTCACCATCGCTTCATTGATATGCTACATTTTATTTGTAATAAAACTGTTCCTCCCCTTGGAGAAGTGCAACACCTCTTTTGGAGAAAAGAATACCAAGCCAGAGGAGCACCACATGTCCACATGCCTTTATGGATTAAAGGTGCTCCTAAATTTGGTCAAGACAGTGATGCCACTGTTTTACAGTTTATTGAAAAATATATCACTTGTGAAATTCCATAAGAATCCACAAATAGTGATCTTCATGCAAACATTTTACAATTCCAAAGACATAAATGTGGCAAATATTGTTGTCGCAAATACAAAAACAAAGGGAAATACTACACCAAATGCGGATTTGGTTTCCCTAGACCAGTTACAAATACAGGTCAAGTGAACAAACTCATGTCTTCAGTTAGACTCAAGTCACCTAAAAATACATATTGCATAAAAAGAAAAGAAGAAGAAAAATATATCAATGATTACAATGCAATCATTGGCAACTTATGGAATGCAAACATAGATGTGCAGTACATTGCAGACAATTCTTCTGCAGTTGCACAATATGTCACAGCATACCTAACCAAATCAGAAAAGACAGAGCTCCAAGACCTCTGGAATGACCTGTCATCAGATAAAACAGTGTCTCAGAAATTATACAGCTTGGGCATAAAAATGCTGTCCCATAGAAAATGTGGATCCTATGAAGCAGCTGATCGATTAACTGGTACTGCATTGTATGGTAAATCTGCAAATATAGTATGTCTAAGTCTTGGTCCAGCTAAATCTAGAAAAAGAGTTCTAAAATCATACGAAGATATAGAAACAATAGCCAAACATGATCCCAACAGCCAAGACATTTTAAAAAACAATGGACACATACTACCCAAACAGGAGTACCACTTTGGAAACCATGTGTCTATACCACATAGCCCAAAACTACACATACAAAAATAATATAAAACCTGATGAACAAAACCGTAAATACAAAGTGACAAACTGTGAAGGCAGTTTAGTAAAACTCACCAAACCAAATTTAATTAATCATATCAAATTGTCATTAAAGACTCCTCAACATAAAGAAGTATATTACATGTCCCTGCTACAACTCTTTAAACCATGGAGAAAAGAAGAAGAAATACTAGATAACTATGACTCATATGAAGACGCTTTTAAAGCAAATGAAAGCAGTATAACTGATGTAAACTTTGCACAGTACAAAACAATGTTGCACAATGAACAGCAACACGAAGAAGAACTACAGGCCCAACGAGATAAGGACACTCCTGACAGTAGTCAACCTTCTGTTACAGGAAGCCAAGAACCACTGGGAGACCAACTAATAACAAATGAGGCAGAATTAGCTATGATAGAAGTAGAAAACACCATGCATCAGTATGAAGATAAAGAAGACTTAACTATACTACAATATTGACAAACTGAATTTTGTTGTCACTTGGGTATGTTTGAAAGCCAACAACTGTACCCAGTGCTCCATTAACTAGTCTTTGGTCCACGTCAAGGTTAAGTTTCAGCATTACTCTGCAATTTAAGGATAATTTTAGTATATTTTCCAAGCCTGCTGTGTTTGATATTGATTTTTCTAAACTATTTAGTCTTGTTGTGGCTTGGTCACACATGGGTAGTGTCATTCCATGTACATCTAGTTTGTCTGTGGCGCTAATTTCCATTATTGGTTGCATTTCTTTACTTAACATTATTTCATTGAATTTGAAACAGCTTGCAAGAGTTGGCATTAAGGCCAGACAATTGACATTTTTGTGGGCTAATTGTTCCATAACATCTGTAGCACATGCATTATCACCATAAAGTGCATGAATGTGCCGGGTTTTCAATATTGCTTCTGATTCTTTAGAAAGTATACCAACTCTGATACTTTTTAAGATGTTGGCATAAGTGAGATCTGCAGATTGGCGCATGTTTTCTGTTAATTCTCTGTATTGGAAATGTTGCCAACGGTTGACATTTCCAATGCTGGCAACAGTTTTACTGCAGAGTTTGTGTCCTAATATTTTAAAAATAGGCTCACCTTTTACTGGTGTCAATTGAAGAAGATCTCCGAAAACAATAATGTGTTTTCCTGCAAAGAGCTCTTCATAGTTTGTTTTGAGTACTTCTTGTAATCTGAGGTGAATCAAAGCCAACATTAGGTTGGAGACCATGCTCACTTCATCTATTAATAGCATTTTCATTTGTTTCAATACTCTGCGTAGTTCCATTGCAGCTTCTGCAGAAAGTTTGTAATAATCTAATTTGTTTTGGTATTCTACTGGCAGGAGTAATAATCGGTGTAAAGTGACACCACCTATGTTGTAGGCAGCTAAACCTGTGGGGGCAGTGACAACAGTTGACAGTTTGTTGTTTGTCAATTGTTGAAGGAACTTACTGATGATTTTGATTAGGAATGTCTTGCCAGAACCAGCTTCACCACTGACATACAATAGTATAGGTTTGCAATTTTGACAGGTGCATTCTTTGTTTTCATGTTGTACACCATGTGCAATTTCTTTTGTTACTTCTTGAAAAATGCTACGTTGCTCGTTGTTTAGCTTTGATTGTAGTATAGTTAAGTCTTCAAGGCACGCGGGATCTCCAAGCCCTGCCAGGGCAACGCCCGTGCGCAAAACGTCACAGACGCGCTTACGCTGTAAGGGCCTTTGGTCCAATGAAATCGCGTACGCGTGCTGACGCGCGTACGTGCTAAGGGCCTTTCCTCGATTTTCACGCTGACGTGCAGGATTTTCACGTGCCAAATCACTCCCTATCAAGCTGGCCACGCGAAAACACACGGAAGACCACGCTCCTGCCCAGAAGGCCGAATTACTTCCCCCCAGTGCCCCGAGCAGCCTCCCACGTGCCATCTGCTGCTGCCTGCCTGCCTGCCTGCCTGCTGCCACCGTGCCCTGCCATTTGGTGCCTGCGCATCAGCCATCTGCAGGGGTCCAGTTGCTGTGTCCACCCCTGCTGGTACAGAAGACTCCCGACTCGAATAACATCGCTCCACAGCCCAGCCCCAGGACCCAGTTGCCCACCCACTCCTGCCCCTGGGGTTGCCATGTCGGGCACATCCACATCTGACCCCAGTGGCAACCCCCGGCCAGAGGGGCACCAGCTTCACTGCCACCGAAGTTGGTGTCCTGGTGGAGCAAGTCCTGGGGCAGTATGATGCCCTGTTCGGATCGTCCCGCGCCAACAGGGAAGGACAGGATAGGATCTGGGCCGACTGTGTGGTTGTCATCAACGCGGAGGGGGTGGCAACCCGCACCATCCAGAAGGTCAAGAAGCGCTGGGAGGACTTGAGGTCCAGGACCCTCATGAAGGCCCGGCGCCTCGTGGAGGGGGGCCGGGGCCGCATGAGTTCCATCCAGTTGAGGGTCCTGGAACGCGCACACCCAGCGCTCCACGCCCAGGTCCTTGAGAGGGAGACCCGTCTGGAGTTGAGCGGTAAGTGGCCAAGCATTGCTGTGTGAGACAGGGCATGTTGCAGTGTGCTGGTTGTCTGATACTTGCCTGCATGTGTGACATAGGCCATGTACGCATGTATGTGTGCAGGGACATCATGGGAATGCATGTGCGACCTGTAAAGTGTGAACCGCACGGTTGTTGCATGTGTTTGAATGCGACATGGGGAGCCCTGTGCAGATTGCACACATGAGAGCATGGCAGTCTCTGTTCCTGGACATGGGTGGGGGCGAGGGATGGGTGCTGATGCCAGATACATATGTGGTATCCATGTCTGTGTGCCTGACCTGCGTGTCTGTGACTTGTGAGTGCCATGGATGCATGACACATGTCTGTGACAATGTACAGATTCACTGATGCAGCCTAGTCATCCTTGTATGCACTGTGATTGGGGTGTACGGGGCCAGATGGATGTGACTGAGGTGAAGTGTGTGCATGTGATAGGCATGACCCATGATGCATGTGAGTCCCATTACATTGTATGATTCGAGAGTCCATTGGACATGCATTGAAATGTCCATGGCACGCACCATGACTGTCACTGTGTGTGTTTTGCCTGGACTGACACATGTGTTGTGGTGTGACATGATGGAAGTGTACTTTGACAGTGGCACTCATCTGATATTGCTTCCTGTCTAGGGGACCATTGTACAGTACCCTGATGCTTGTGTTCTATGTCTCCCTCTACGCAGCGGCTAGTGAAGGAGAGGGCGGAGGCGGCGCTGTGGAGCAAGGCGGCGGGGATGCCCCCACGGCTGCAGCGGAAGGGGTGGGTGAGCCCCCACAGGGGCCTGCTACAGCGGTAGACGGCGAGGAGCCATCCAGGTTGGTGGTTTCCACAGAGGAGGAGGAGGCCGCCACTGAGGTAATTGGGGCCTGGTGGGGGCATCCCTGCTGGTGCAAGTGGTGCAGTCCAGGGGCAGGGGCAGGAGACAGCACAGGTCACCGTGGAGGGGCCTGTGCATGTCGCTGTCCCTGAACCTGTGGGTGCACCACCTTGCACCAGCAGGGATGCCCCGTCCCAGGCCCGTCCGCAGGTAGAGGGGATGTCCATGTCATCTGACTCCCCTCCACCTGCGGACGAGGGGACCCCTGGCCGTGTGGAGAAGGTCCTGATTGGGGTCGCGATGCGCACGGCTGTGATTTGTGATGCCGTGCGTGCTTTCCAGGAGGAGCACACACGTCATCACGAAGAGCACCGTGCCGACGTGGCCCAATTGGGATCGGCCATGTTCGGGGGTTTCCTGCATGTGTCGGCCAATCTGGCGGCCCTCTCCTCATCTGTGGAGACTATACGCCAGTCGTTCTCCTTGCCGTCTTCCGGCCCAGATGCCACCAGGGCCCCCTGTGGACCTGCCCTGACCAATGCAGCCAGCTCGGTGGGGATCCCATCCCTGCCACAGTCGGGAGTCAGAGGTCCAGCAGGGGTGGACAACACAGCAACTGGACCCCAGCAGATGGAGGATGTGACGGCATCATCGGGCAGGGCACGTCCACGACGGCGTCGGTGGTTTCCATCATCCTGGATGCCGTCGTGCTGGCAGAGGCAGTGGCGTCGGAGGCAGCAGCAGGCTCGACGTGGGAGGCATCATGGCTCGGGGCCATCAAGATCAGAGGGGCAGGCATCGGCCGGAGGGCAGGAGAACCCTGGGATGGTAGTGTCTTCCGTGTGGGAGCAGTTGGTCCAGCGGATAGGTGCGGAGCGGCAGCGGGCGGAAGAGGAGCGGCTCACCATGGTCAGGGCGGAGTTCTCCATGCATCGGGCGTTGAGGCGGGCCGAGTGCCTCGAGGAAGCTCGCAGGGAGTTTGAGGTGAACATGGGGTTATCCCTGCGAGACCTCGGGGCCAGGACAGAGTCGTGCCTCCAGGACATCGACATGGAGTTCGATGATGCCCTGGCCGGCAACATCAAAGAGTGAGCCGCAGGACTTGCCGGCTGCCATTGTATATAGTTATATAGTTAGTGGTAGGTTTCCTTTGAATTATTTATTTTTTTTATTTGGTTGCGATTGGACAATGCGCCACTTTTTTGTATATAGTTCAGTTTTTAGTTAGTTGACATAGTTAGGTTTCATTTAGTTGGGCTCATGGACCCGGGATTGTCTTGTATATAGTTCTTCTATGGATTTTTTGATTTTTTGGATTTTTTCATGGACATTCATCTTCTTTTTGTTGTTTTGCTTTGTGGTTTTTCTGATTTCATTTCCATTCTAGTTGATTTTCAATACATTTTTATTTTCATCCTTCAATGGGTCGTATCATCTCATTACTTTCATGCATGTCATGTTGGGTGTTTTAACATTCACTTGCAGCCATTGTGTGTGACAGACATGTGTTCATTTGCATTATTTACATTGGGTGTGTAACATGTAATTGCCTTTGATATGTGGGTGGATGTGATAGTTGGTTGGGCCTTTTGGCAGGGGAGGATGGCCATTACGGACATGATTGGGGATTGTGGGGACCCAGGTGCAGGGGGGCATGGATGGGACATGGGCGAGGGCCTGGTGGAGGGTGCCCCGCAATGCTGGGGGGTGGGGGTGGTGGGGGACATGAGTTGGACATGGGTGGGGGCCTGCTGGCAGGTGCCCCACAGTGCTGGGGGGTGGGGGTGGTGGGGGACATGAGTTGGACATGGGTGGGGGCCTGATGGCGGGTGCCCCACAGTGCTGGGGGGTGGGGGTGGTGGGGGACATGAGTTGGACATGGGTGGGGGCCTGCTGGCGGGTGCCCCACAGTGCTGGGCGGTGGGGGTGGTGGGGGACATGAGTTGGACATTGGTGGGGGCCTGCTGGCGGGTGCCCCACAGTGCTGGGGGGTGGGGGTGGTGGGGGACATGAGTTGGACATGGGTGGGGGCCTGCTGGCAGGTGCCCCACAGTGCTGGGGGGTGGGGGTGGTGGGGGACATGAGTTGGACATGGGTGGGGGCCTGCTGGCAGGTGCCCCACAGTGCTGGGGGGTGGGGGTGGTGGGGGACATGAGTTGGACATGGGTGGGGGCCTGCTGGCAGGTGCCCCACAGTGCTGGGGGGTGGGGGTGGTGGGGGACATGAGTTGGTGTTCATTAGTTCAAGGAGACATGTGCCTTTGCTGGGGGGCATGCCCATGTTGGGTGGGCTGCCTGCGGGACATGACCAGGGATGCAGGGTAGTCCCCTGTGGTGTGGGCTGCCTGCAGGGGCCGTGGAGGGTGTACAGGGAACACCTGGGAGGACCCACACTGTCAAATCACATGTAGGACTCCCCGGCACCCCTGAAATACACGTACCCTGCTGAAATCGCGTGTAAAACTTCCCGCGCACCACTGAAATACACGTACCCTGCTGAAATTGCGTGTAATACTTCCCGCGCACCCCTGAAATACACGTACCCTGCTGAAATCGCGTGTAAAACTTCCCGCGCACCCCTGAAATACACGTACCCTGCTGAAATCGCGTGTAAAACTTCCAGCGCACCCCAGAAATACACGCGCCCAGGCTATTCGCGTGTGGAACTTCCCGCGCACCCCTGAAATACACGCGCCCAGGCTATTCGCGTGTGGAACTTCCCGCGCACCCCTGAAATACACGTGCCCAGGCTATTCGCGTGTGGAACTTCCCGCGCACCCCTGAAATACACGCGCCCAGGCTATTCGCTTGTGGAACTTCCCGCGCACCCCTGAAATACACGCGCCCAGGCTATTCGCGTGTGGAACTTCCCGCGCACTCCAGAAATACACGCGCCCAGGCTATTCGCGTGTGGAACTTCCCGCGCACCCCTGAAATACACGCGCCCAGGCTATTCGCGTGTGGAACTTCCCGCGCACCCCTGAAATACACGCGCCCAGGCTATTCGCATGTGGAACTTCCCGCATACCCCTGAAATACACGCGCCCAGGCTATTCGCGTGTGGAACTTCCCGCGCACCCCTGAAATACACGCGCCCAGGCTATTCGCGTGTGGAACTTCCCGCGCACCCCTGAAATACACGTACCGTGCTGGAATCGCGTGTAAAACTTCCCCTGCACCCTGAAATACACGTACCCTGCTGATATCACGTGTGGAACTTCCCGTGCACCCCTGAAATATGCGTACCCTGCTCGCACGGGGCCAATCGCGTGAGGTACTTCCCGCGCACCCCAGTGATACACGTAGCCCGCTTGCTGTGCTGGTACAGGGTTAGCGCAGCCCTTTGCGCTGGATTGGGTATGTTGATGGCTTTTCCCTGCGCGGGAGGCGTTCTTGGGGGCGTAACTGGCGCTCCTGCAGGGTCGCTGCGCCACTGTGCGCCACGGCTGGTTTTGGTGGCTGGAATCCATGAATACGCTGTGCGCGGAAATGGATTTCAGCGCACGCGGCTGGCGCTTGTGCGCTGAATTCTATGAATTACCCCCATGGTGTTTTCTACTTCTATCATAGCTATTTCGGCCTCATTTGTTATTAGTGGGTCTCCCAATGGTTCTTGACTTCCTGTGATAGAAGGTTGACTACTGTCAGGAGTGTCCTTATCTAGTTGGGCCTGGAGTTCTTCTTCGTGTTGTTGTTCATTGTGCAACATTGTTTTGTACTGTGCAAAGTTTACATCAGTTATACTGCTTTCATTTGCTTTGAAAGCGTCTTCATATGAGTCATAGTTATCTAGTATTTCTTCTTCTTTTCTCCATGGTTTAAAGAGTTGTAGCACGGACATGTAATATACTTCTTTATGTTGAGGAGTCTTTAATGACAATTTGATATGATTAATTAAATTTGGTGTGGTGAGTTTTACTAAGATGCCTTCACAGTATGTCACTTTGTATTTACGGTTTTGTTCATCAGGTTTTATATTATTTTTGTATGTGTAGTTTTGGGCTATGTGGTATAGGCTCATGGTTTCCAAAGTGGTACTCCTGTTTGGGTAGTATGTGTCCAATAAATTGTTTTTTAAAATGTCTTGGCTGTTGGGATCTTGTTTGGCTATTGTTTCTATATCTTCGTATGATTTTAGAACTCTTTTTCTAGATTTAGCTGGACCAAGACTTAGCCATACTATATTTGCAGATTTACCATACAATGCAGTACCAGTTAATCAATCAGCTGCTTCATAGGATCCACATTCTCTATGGGACAGCATTTTTATGCATAAACTGTATAATCTCTGTGAAACTGTTTTATCTGATGGCAGGTCATTCCAGAGGTCTTGGAGCTCTGTCTTTTCTGATTTGGTTAAGTATGCTGTGACATATCGTGCAACTGCAGTAGAATTGTCTGCAATGTACTGCACATCTATGTTTGCATTCCATAAGTTGCCAATGATTGCATTGTAATCATTGATATATTTTTCTTCTTCTTTTCTTTTTATGCAATATGTATTTTTAGGTGACTTACCTTTAACACTATGTCTAACTGAAGACATGACGTTCTGTATTTGTAAATGGTCTAGGGAAACCAAATCGGCATTTGGTGTAGTATTTCCCTTTGTTTTTGTATTTGCGACAACAATATATGCCACATTTGTGTCTTTGGAATTGTAAATTGGATTCTGATGGAATTTCACAAGTGACATAGTTTTCAATAAACTGTAAAACAGTGGCATCACTGTCCTGGCCAAATTTAGGAGCATCTTTAATCCATAAAAGCATGTGGACATGTGGTGCTCCTCTGGCTTGGTATTCTTTTCTCCAAAAGAAATGTTGCACTTCTCCAAGGGGAGGAACAGTTTTGTTACAAATAAAATGTACCATAGCAATGAAGCGATGGTGAAAATATCTTGAAACATTAACAGGATGGTGTGAACAAAGTTCTCCAGGTGTTAGTATATCTATGTTTGTTTTGTTTTCGTTTGATATGCGTAGGAAAGCATCTAAATCTTCCCATGCATATTCTGCATAACTTAATGTAACAAACCAAGTGGGTGGGCCAAGGTTTCTGATCATACAACGTACATCTCCATGACGTCGAAACCAGTACTCTTTAGTACCACGCATATTTGCTAATAGATTTGTAAGATTTGCTTGTAAAACCTCATCTTTTTGTTGAACTTTTTGCAATAATTGTGTAGCTGTCATATTTTGAAAGTGTGATCCTGATTTTAATATGTGTGCAACTCTGGAACATAAAGTTGCTAGTTCTTTTTCAAAGAGTAGGTGGAATATGTATTCCACATTTTGTCGAAATCTGGGATCTTCAGAATACATTCATAATGAGCGATATTCTGATGCTAATATATTTGAAAAGGTCTATCATCGTATCTTCCTCCTTTGCAGGTAGGAAAGAGGCGAGGAAAAGCACGTGCTTCTATACTTTTTTCCCATATGCTGATTGGTGATCCTTTTGTTTGACGCATTTGGTACGTTTCCAGTGCATCTTCTATGGTGTCATTAGAGTGCAATGGATGAATTGTATAATGGTCTAAAGTGTTTGATATTGTTGCAGGATCTAGGAGCTCAAATTGACCAGCTCCTTGTGTCTCTTGAATTATTTCAGTTGTATCTTTCAAGTTTTCTTCAATATTAATTTCTTTGTAATATTCATTATTCTCTTTAAGATATTGCAGGGCTTCTCTAACTTTCTGTAAATCTACCAGTTGTTTCCAAATTTTTTTGTCTTTTGTAGGTACTGCATTTACCAAAATAATTAAAGATTGCTGCATTGGACGTTGCACTCCTAGAGTGTGCACATTTTCTTTTAGATCTAATGGTAAATACGAATACCTTTTACTAATTCAGAGGGAGGTAATTTTGCAGTTTTTGGTTGAAGGCATATTATTGCTTGAAATGTGTGCACTCTTTGAATTATGATGCTCTCATATAAATTAAGTTGTTGAAGGGGTTTTGGTAGTGGATATAATTCCAAGTTATTTGTGATAGCACGTGAAGGAGTTTGGTTGTTGTCAAGTTTTGTAGTGCAGTAACTGCAAAGTACTATGGGGTCAGTTATTTCGTATTTGTTTTCTGCTATACGGTAGAGAGCTAATTCAAACCATTTAGAATCTTCATTGTCTTCTATTTTGTATGATAGGTCTACAGTTTTGTGTTAAAAAAGTTCCTCGGCAACATACACACACGTGGTTTGGTACTTCAGCTGAAGTACTTTCAAAATTTAGTATTTCTTTTTTGTATGTGAGTAGTGGAAGGTTGCCATGTGCAGATTTGTTTCGAAGTTGGTTTACAGCTAATTCATCTTGTAAGTGTATTTCACTTCCAAAATATTTTGTCTGGATATAGTCGATTTCTTCTAGTAGGTCTTTTGCTGTACCATGTAGAAGAATGTTATTTAAATTGGCTAGTGCTAAAGCAGGACTTTTAGCATAGTACAGATTATAAACTAGATTTCTTATACTTGCATGATGTGTTGATATCCTTTTGATATCATGGAAGGGTGTTTTGCAAGTAGGTCCTGTAATGCAGGCCAATGAATGTCCTTGTAGTCCTGTGTGCTTGCGTACTGGACAAACATCCATATGTTGCAGTATTTTAATTTTGATTTTGTCTTTGCTTTTCAGATATTGATTGAGGAATTGGTGTAAAGACTTGAAAATGTTTTTGGGAATGTTACACATTTACGTGCAAGGCCATTTGTACACTAGATGTTCTGATTCAGTTGAATGGAGGGGTAAATCTACGTTTTCAGGGCATATTTTTGTAAGGAGTACTTCTTGTTCCATTATGGTATTATTCACTTTTTCATAACCTCGACCACTGCTATGTATGGCAATTGTATTTGTTTGCTTTTGTTTGTAGGCTTCTTCATTAAAGTATGGTGCTGTGTTTGTAGTGTGACCCCATTCACCTCCACAGATATTTAAGACGTTATTTCTGTTGACATTTCGTTTATTGAGAAGTCTTTTTTGAAATTTAGGTATTAGTTTTGTTAGTGGTTTCATTCTGTTTAACACTAAAATAAATAACTTTCTTTTTAGAAGAAGTGCACTGTCTATCAACACTTCTAAGATTACTTTCCTATGATAGGTTTGAAGTGTTGAACCTGGTTTCTCTCCTGTTTTTATAAGATTTTGAAGGACTTTGTGACGGAACATTTTGGCTAAAATACTTTTCTTGGTATGCTTACTTTGTACTATATCAAGATTTATAGAAGAAGTTTTATGTGTAGTGATAGTTGATTTTCTGTTAATTGTTTTTTGGTGTTGTTTTACTTTTTGATAGAGGAGGCAATGTTTTTGTACTAGAAACATCTTCTGTTTCACTACATGACTGTATTAGCTGTTGTGTTTCAACTTTTTTTTATAAATTCTGCTATAGATGGATGTTTATCTTGGAGACTTTTCTTTTCATTTGCTGTACTTCTGCGTTCCTTTCTACTGAGTTGCTTTTTGGTAGGCATGCTTTAGGGTCTATTGAAAAAAATACAGAAGGTTTGGGTTGGGGTGTTCTGCATTGCATGTGTGTTGTGTGCATGAGTGTTTGAGTGAGATGATAAAGATGGGTGTGTGATTGTGCATTGGGAAGTACAACTACTAGGGATGGGTATTCTTGAATTAATGTGTTAATAAACTGGGGTTCAGATGACAGAAAAAAGTAAGCCAGTGGTGTAGAGAAGCATAAATAGTATATCTAAAACTTCAATTAAAACAGTTGTTTCTTCTACAACATCTAAATTCTAGTGGCTGAGTTGGGTAATTTATGTGGCGAAAAATAGGAATTTGTGGGCCATTCTGACAGTAAATCACTGTTTAAGACGGGAGGATTTTTGGTCAGAATGGTGCAGAATCTCTATTTTTAGGCACAGAAGTAGCATGAATTAACATTAGAGTGTGTTTGAGTAATAATTCAAATATTATGGTAACAATCTACTTACTTTTTTTCTAAAATGAACAGCTTGCTTCTTAGTTGTTCTTTGTAATTCTAATGTGGCTGCTTATTTTCAGGAGAATGGTCTTCACTATAATTGTAAAAGAAAGAAATTAGTAATTTGGTTTGTATATAGCACTGTTTTTAATTTAGACATACATTTTTTAAATTGAAATGCTCAGCGCCTTCCTCAAAACCATTAAAACTATCTTATGACTAACTGTAGTAAAGAAAATATCTTTACTATGGCTTGTCAAAATCATAATGTACCACTGTATACCACTATTCCTGTAACTAAGCTTTTCCACGTAATAGTGAGTCCATGTGATAGCCTGCTTTTCCACGTAAGAGGGAGTCAATGTCATAGCCTGCTTGTCCCATATAAAAGTAAGTAATTATATAAACTAAAAAAATTTAAACCAAGTATGTGTTTGTACAAATATTATTCTTTGAGATTTGATGATAGAGTGTGCATGTAATTTTGTTTGATCATATGTAGTCTATGGGCCTCATTACACGATGGCGGTAAGGATTTACCAGTACCGGTAAAATACTGGTACCGGTAAATCCTTACCGCCTTACTACGAGGTCCCTTTGCATGTTGGGGGATTTAACGACTGCTTTTTGCAGGCGTTAAAAACCAACCCGCAAAGGGACCCAGGGAGCTAATTACGGTACCGCAATTTGCGGTACCGTAATTAGCGCCTTCCCCATTCCCATTATGCCCTATGGGGCAAAAATGGGAATGGGGAAGGGCAATGGTGGAAGAGGGAATTACCGCCCCGCAAACCTTGGAATGGGGCGGTAATTCCCCTTTCCGCCAAGGCGGTGCCGGTATTTTACCGGCATGAACCATGGCGCTAATAGCGCCATGGTTCTCCACCATCCGTGTAATGAGGCCCTATATATTTTATTTCAAGAATGTTAGTTTAACATTATTTGCGTGTGTGTGTGTGTATGAAGAAATTAAACGGTATAAAGGTTTGTAAGTCATAGTTCATTTTAGGAGAATGAAAAAATGATTGTAGATTCATTTTACAGATTATACACCGCGTATTACATCCGGGGAATTTGGGGTGGTGAGGCATGCAGATGAGATTGAATGTAGCAAGCGATTGGTCAGTAAAGTTTAGTGAGTGTGTTGTGCTAGGAGAGGTTTTCTCAGATATTCTTTTTGCTGAGAGAACAACAGATAGCTATGGCTGAGTGTTTTAAAAAACAGATTGTGTGGATTTTGGGAGACTCGTGGATACATTGGTTGAAGGTGCATGCAGAAAGCTGTGGAGTATCTATAGATCTTGGATTCCCACATGTGGAAGTGCACTGGCATGGAGTCGGTGGAATGAAGTGGCTGGACTTGCTACCTCTCTGTGCAACTTTGAAGATAGAGGAACATCCAGACATAATTGTAATTCATTGTGGAGGGAACAGTTTAGGACATGTGTCTGGAATTTCTTTGCAATTTGCAATGAAAGAAGGACTTCAGAAGATCATGGACATGTTTCCAAACTCCAAAGTAATTTTTTCACGGATTGCGCAGAGACAAATGTGGCTTTGTTCTTTCTCATATGGTCCACAAATGGAGAAAGCAAGGCGTAATGTCAATAAGGCTGTTTGTCCCTTCCTAAGATATTTTGGCATGTCCTCTTTTCACAATGAAAATATTATGTTTCGTAGTACATACATTTTTCGCAGTGATGGTGTCCATCTTAAGTCTGCTGGCAATCAGATTTTTCTGAGAAATGTACAAAATGCATTGCGACCTTTTTTAGAAATGCAGCATGCATTTCGAAGTAGGTGTTAAGTATTTACAAACACCTCCCAAAGGCTCTTTTCAGAGCCACCACTTCCTCCCAGAGAAAGATGCAATGGTTACAATAGGGTAGCATTCCAATTTTTTTTATGTTCGCGAACTGTCCGCTGACTTTCAAGAAATAGAAAGGGCTCTGCGTTATTTATCATTACTTCTGTTTTACATACAACTGTGACCCTCGAAAGGTAAGGGTCACCAGACTTCTGTATGGCCTGTGAGGCAGCTTGAGGAAGACGCTGTCCCAGATAGGTGTTCCTTGTGGTGACAGGATCAGAAATGGAGGATGAAGTAGAGGCAATCAACCTACTACGCTCTTCTCAAGGTACAACCTTGCGAATGGCCCCAGTGTGGAATGAGTTCAGGTGTCGCTTCATGGTCGTAGTCCCAAAGCTATACGAACCATGCCTCCCGCGACTGAGTACCATTTTGCACTCATTGCAGGTGACACAGTTTGCACGAGCCTTAGGACCATTCCCATGAACGGTAAACAACCGCCACACCCAAGAATTACGCCGAGGGCGGGTAGTAGGGTTTTCCTCTACCTCATTCTCGTCATCCTCTTCTTCCTCCTCTGTATCCTCACTCCTGTTCCCCCCTTCAGGCCCTTGGGAAGGTGGTGGTGGTGGAGGGGTTGGGGGTGGTGCTGAGGCAGATACAGCACCAGGTGGCAGCAGTGGAGCCACAGAAGCCATCAGGTTGAAGATGGAAATTTGCAGGTTGCAGCAAAAATCTCTGTGCTCTGTAGAATAGCCAGAAACACAAAGAGGATGAGCTCTAGGGCGTGGTCTTTTATAGGGGTGCTTGTGCGCGGTTCGCAGACATGCACACCGTCCGCAAGACAGATCGAACACCAAAAATGGTTAAAAAAGTCACAAAAACTATGTGGAAACTTAGGATTAGTATGTGGGATTTGTGGTATGTTGAGTTTTTAATAAGAAATATTGTGGATTACTTGGAAATGTACTTTTAAAGTGTTCGGGGACACGAACAGTGTCCGCATTCAGAAGACGCGATCAGCGTGGGCACGGTCACATGATTGTTTCATGAGCATGTTCGCTAAGGTAGCAGCCATCCACAGGACACCCAATGTACGGATATTGTTTTGCACATGCATGTTGATGTTCTACGGACAGTGTTCGGGTCCTGAACTAATTAAAAGTGCGTCACACGTAAAACGAACAGTTATGGACAGCCGTTTGTTCTTAGCATAGTTTAATTTACTTGTGCACAATACAGACAGACATAGCGTCTCAAGCACACCTCCATTTTCGTTTATTTACAAACATTTCAGGACACTACGAGTGTTCTTAGACATTTTCAACTTGCATGAGAACATTACGGACAGATATAGTGTCCTCAGGACACTTACATTTTCGTTTATTTACAAACATTTCCGAACAACCGTGCTATCTTCTAACATTTCGTCTCGTGGGAAATGCTCCTCTAGCCAGTCCAGAGTACTACACATTTCTGTGAGAAAACAAAAAAGTAATGTTTTTTTTTTTCTAAAATAGAAAGTTTATAAATATATGAGTAAAATGAAGTGCACTTACTATTTCTGGTAAGATATGTAATCAGTAGTCTATACGTCTGGTCTTGCTGTCAGTTGTGGAGTGTCTGTGAGGTAATTATGTTGGAAGCCACTTTCTTTTGGTATATTCCATTTTCGAACATATTGGGCCTCATTACAACCCTGGCGTTGGACCATGGTGCTATTAGCACCATGGTCCATGCCAGATTCCGCCATGGTGGATGGCGGATTTACCGCCCCATTCCAAGGTTGGCGGGGAGGTAAATCCCCATTCACCATGGCCCCTTCCCCAGTCCCATTTTTGGCCCATAGGGCTCAATGGGAATGGGGAAGGCGCTAATTACGGCACTGTAAATTACGGTGCCGTAATTAGCACCAAGGTCCCTTAGCGGGTTGGACTTTAACGCCTGTAGCAGAAACAATTAATAACTTAACTGATTATCTTCATGAAAATAAATGATTGCTCTGTTACAAAGCTGCTATTTACCCTATGTATATGTATCACTTGATGTGATTGGACCCTAAGGAAAGTAGTGTGAGTACAATGTATACAAATATGACCATATACAGGGAAAGTACAGCCATAAAAAAAACAAACAGAACTATCAGAAAGTGCTCATAAGTCTATTGATTATCTTTATGCACAAAAAGGATTGCTGTCTTTCAAGCTTGTGTCTTCCCGTATGTATATGTTTCATATGATGTGACTGGACTTTAAGGGAATTACTGTAAGAACCTACTTGAAGGATACGTCTACAAATAAAATAACATTTTTAGTTTCTGACTGTTACTGAAGAAAACCATGTGGCCTAGATATGTCAGCAAAAGAGAAAAGAGTGAGCCAGACATTTGATGTCATCAGTGATGTTATCAATGACATTTGTGATGTCATCTTTGATGTCCTGGGTGTTAGTCTTAGCAGTGCACGGTGGTGGCGCGAGTTATGGTTGCTTAGCTTACCATAACTGGCGAATTTCAAGGTTTTTTCGGTTTTACTTGGAACCATAACGGCACTTTGACAATGTTTTTTCACTGAATTTCATAGGTTTTTAGTAGCGCAACTTAACCATAACGTCCCTTTAGCAAAGTTTTTTCACTGAATTTCATAGGTTTTTAGTAGCGCAACTTAACCATAACGTCCCTTTAACAAAGTTTTTTCATTGAATTTCATAGGTTTTTATTAGTGCAACTTAACCATAACGTCCCTGTAACACATTTCTTTTTACTGAATTTTATAGGTTTTTATTAGTGCAACGTCACCATAACATCCTTTTCAATAGATGAAGACCACTAGCATCTTAGGTCCTCAAAGTGGGAACCCCGGGTGGTACAAAAAAAAAGATTTTCCTTCCTACACCGGGACGCCAGAGGCGTCCCGGTGTAGGAAGGAAAATCTTTTACCAGGATGGCCACCATGGAAAGGGAAGGCAGGGTGTATAAAGAGAACACAGCAGGGCATGAGCGGGGGGTGGGGGGAAACAGGGGAGATACATGGGCATGAGCGGGGGGTGAGAGGGAACAGGGCACAAACAGGGCATGAGCAGGGGTGGGGGAAAAGGAAGGAAACACTGGGCATGAGCGGGGGGTGGGGAGGAACATGAGCGAGACACGGGGCATAAGCGGGGGTGGGGAAGAACACGAGGGAGACACGGGGCATGAGCGGGGGTGGGGAGGAGCAGGGGAGACACGGGGCATGAGCAGGGGGTGAGGGAAACAGGGCACACACGGGGCATGAGCGGGGGGTGGGGGGAACAGGGCACACGCGGGGCATTAGCGGGGGTGGGGGAACAGGGCATACATGGGGCATGAGCGGGGGTGGGGGGAACAGGGCACATATGGGCCATGAGCAGGGGGTGGGGGAAAAGGGCACACACGGGGCATGAGCAGGGGTGGGGGGAAAGGAGAGAGACAAGGGGCATGAGCGGGGGGGTGGGGTCAACACAAGGGAGACACAGGGCATGAGCGTGGGGTGGGGGGGAACAGGAGGGAAACACGGGGCATGAGCGGGGGGTGGGGGGAACACAAGGGAGACACAGGGCATGAGCAGGGGGTGAGGGCAACAGGAGACACACGGGGCATGAGCAGGTACACGATGGAGACACAGGGCATGAGCAGGGGGTGGGGGGACCACGTGGGAGACACGGGGCATGAGCGGGGGTGGGGGCAACAGGAGACGCACGGGGCATGAGCGGGTACACGACGGAGACACAGGGCATGAGCGGGGGGTGGGGGGGAACACGAAGGAGACACAGGGCATGAGCAGGGGGTGGGGGCAACAGGAGACACACGGGGCATGAGTGGGGGGTGAGGGGGTACACGAGGGAGACACGGGGCATGACCAGGGGGTGAGGGGGTACACGAGGGAGACACAGGGCATGAGCAAGGGGTGGGGGGAGGGGAGAGACACACAGGGCTTGAGCGGGTGGTGGGGGGAAAGGAGGGAGACACGGGGCATGAGCGGGGGGGTGGGGGGAAGGGGAGAGACACGGGGCATGAGCGGGAGGTGGAGGGAAGGGGAGAGACACACGGGGCATGAGCGGGGGTGGGGGGAACAGTAGTGAGACACGGGGTATGAGCGGGGGGTGGAGGGGAAGGGGAGAGACAGACGGGGCATGAGCGGGGGGTGGGGGAAAGTGGAGAGAGACACGGGGCATGAGCGCGGGGTGGAAGGGAACAGTAGGGAGGCACAGGGCATGAGCGGGGGTGGGAGGGTAGGGGAGAGACACACAGGGCATGAGCCGGGGGTGGAGGGGAAGGGGAGAGACACACGGGGCATGAGCGGGGGGTGGGGGGAAGGGGAGAGACACACGGGTCATGAGCAGGGGGTGGGGGAAAGGAGGGAGACACACGGGGCAGTGGGTGGGGAGAAGGGGTGAGAGACACGAATCCTCACCAAACTTTGCAAAAAAATCAGAGTGGGCCATATACTTTTTTTGCAAAGTTTAGTGAGGATTTGTCCATAGGGAGCGAAGTTATAAGCTGCCCAAAAAGTGCTCTTCCTATGGATATATATGCGGTCAATTGTGAAAAGGTCAATTGTGACCCTTTAAATTTGGTCAATTGTTCATTCGAACAATTGTAAACGAACAATTTGGGTAATACCCCCCAACAAGCCTGAACAGGTACAAACAGGTGAGGCCCTTGTCTTTCCGCGTTCTTTGATGAGGTCACCTAAGGAGGACTGATTACATAGGTGGTGGGAGGAGCAAGTGAGTGGTATGTATGTGAATGAAAGTGTTATGCTAATTTATGCCATGTTTACTGTGATCCTGACTAAGGTGCCCACCTTGCACCTTCAGTTTATAGTGATCAATGAATGTAGAGAGAGAAGTCCACATGCCCTTCCCTTTCAATAAGCAGCAACTGAGTTTCTTAATTTTTGATGCATTTGTGGTTGGCAAAACACATTTTCAAGATGCTAAGTCTGAATGAAACCTAAGCAAATTGTATAGATCATAGTGATTATTGGTTTCACAGCCTAACAATTCATGATAAGGGATGCACAGATGAAGTGAAAGATATGCACCAACTATGGGAGTTGCCAGGTCATACTTATAGAAAAAGAAGCAAAAACATTTGATATGGGAAATATATTTTTCTCACACATAACCATAGCATAACATGTATTACTGCTTGAACACTCTTGAAAAAACACTGAAATAAAATATTGAAAATATTGAAAACCCTACTTTCCAACTAATACCTATAAACTGAACTAAATTACAAACCTAAATATACGGAATACATTGTATATAAACAATTCATATTATATATTGGAAATATGAAAAAAATACAGTTTCTTTCTAAAATGCCATCAATCAGGCAACAACATTGTGCTAGAAGAAAGAATTATGTGCAATGTAGTAATTTTAAAAGTAGTGTTCTCAAATCTGTACATAGAAATACTGTAGATAATACAACAATACCTGTTACCAATAATAATTTTAAATATTTTCAAATACTAGATGTGTCAACTGAACATTAATTGTATCCAGAATGTTTTTAGTGAAAATAAGTAAAGAAAAAATGTATCCAATCTGTTAGTAGTTAGTAAAAAAACAAAGATTTTTAGAAGAAAAGATAGCAAATGTGCTATCATTTTGAAACAGAGGAATATAGATATAAATAGGAGAATGTACCACTCTCGAGGTTTTACAAGTCTTTGGAGAAGTTTGAAACCAAAATCTAGATATTTTGTAAAGCATTTTTTGCAGGTGAATAAAGCGGAAATAATAATTAATAAAGTTTTTCATAGGAAAAGAAAATGTATCATTTTAGCATTGAATGAACTTAAGAAATTACTTAAATTGACGACACCATTCCATAAAAATATAGAAACAGTTAATGTACTCACAGGTGACAACTTTTGTGACATGTTTGGTGGATAGTGGAAACACATTTCTCATACTGAAAGATTTTTTAATGAGAATTAAATTCTAGGAAAGAATGTGCCCCTTGCTATTGATGAGAGTGGGTATAGCTATGAAGTACAAAACAGTGTGATTTCTAAAAAAGAAGAAATCCTAAGGACTGATAATACAGAAATTAAAAGTAAAGTTTAGATCAGTCTAGAATAAAACCTAAAAAGCAAAGTGAGGCATGTACATGCACATTATTGTGCAATATTGATATGTTTTCTTGTAAAGCCTTGAAGAGATTTCTTGTACGTTTTGCACAAAAATAATAATGTTCAAAGACAGATCAAAATGCTACAGAGAATAGATGACTGTGAAGTTCGTGAAAAAACAGGACTTCTGGGTCACTCTCTAGCTTGTCTTGATAAAACTAGATGTAAGAATCAGTTTCATCACATACGGATGCTGACTGCACATCATACTAAAATGAAATAGCTTTTAGTGAAACTGTAAAAGTGCAAAACACCAAGTATGTCTCTTGCACTTTTGAATCAAAAACATTTGACTGGAACTGTAGAAAATGTAGTTTGTACACTCCAAAATGATACATATAATGCATTTAAAAGATGATGTGTATGTAGATGAATTACTTACAGGAAGTGTAAATGATGATCCTATGTTTTTAAAGGAACTCATTTTTCAAAAGTATAAAAAGTATTGCAATGTTTGAGTTGTATTCTACTGAAAGACCTGACATTGTTTGTGTATTTTGTCGACGCACTTTTTAGAAGTCTCAAGTGCAACTAGTGTACATTGAGGAGAACATTAATTAGAGTGTAGAATATGTTTGTATTTGTAGAAGAATGATTTGACACACGTTCCTTGAATCTTCTCACCTCTTGGACTCTGCCCAGTCTGGCTATAGTCGGGCAGGGGCACAGAGAGTGTCCTGGTCTCTGTCCAGGATGACATGGCCAGGCTTATGGACACCGAAGGCCTGGGTGACTTGATTTTGTTAGATCATTCAGCGGCATTCAACGCTGTCGACCACCCCCCCTGCTGTCCCGTCTGGCCCAGATTGCTATATCTCGGCAAGTGCTGGCCTGGTTCTACTCGTTCCTGGCTGAAGGTACCCAGGCTCTCTCTATCTGCCCCTTTTTCTATCTGGCTCCTGCCACCTGAGTTGCGGGGTGCCGCAGGGTTCCTACTTGTCTCCTATTCTCTTTAGTATTTATATCTGGTCACTTGTATGTCTCATCTGCTCCTTCGGCGTCAAGTGCTATTCTTATGCCGATGACAGATCCTGACTATTGTAACTCCCTTCATCTGGCGCAGCCAAAGGAGCTGGTCCAAGAACTTCAATGCTTGCAAAACCTAGCAGCTCACATTGCCACAGGTTCGCCCGATGGGGCTCACATCTCACCGGTTTTACGGGCCTTGCATTGGCTTCCGGTGGCTCACCGCATCAGATTTAAGGCGCTATGCATCGTCCATCGGGCGCTGCATGATCAGGGTGCGGAATATCTTCGCACAAAGTTTACCCGTTACTTCCCCAAGCGCTGTTTGCCATCCGCCTTGGCTGATCTGCTCTGTGTGCCTTCCCCCCGTTGTGTGATGATTGGAGGTCGAGCATTTTCTATAGCAGCGGCACATCTATGGAATGAGCTTTTGCCTGACATTAAAAAAACTATCCAACCATTTTGCCTTTAAGAAAGGCTGTAAAGACATATCTGTTTTAAGTGATGTGGTGCACTGGCTGTGGCTCTGTGTTCTTCCTCTCCAGTGCCATGATAACTGTGGGTGGCTGTGCGCTTTAGAAATTACCATCACATACCATAACATATATAACATAACACAAGTGAGGCACTTTATGTTTGTAGACACTGTGTTTATTTTTATAATCAAGCAAGTATTCCTACAAGAAGGTTCTTGAGTGACATGCTAGTGCCTGATATCCCTGTTGGGTCTCAAGAGTTGAACATGTTTCAGGTGATTGCATTGCAAACTGTTCATCCTTTTCAAGTTATTGTTAGATTGCAAACAAAAATGTCAAACTTGCCCAAAGAAAAATTAGTGCAAGGTGTGGGAGGCAAAGTTATGTATTTACCTCTCAATTTGGAAGAAAATGTCAACAGTCTAGGTGTGAAGCATGACACTACATATTCTTTGTTTGTTTTAGTAAATGGTGTTGCCACAAAAGATATGATCATTTTAGCAACAGCTTATAGAGATTGGAAAGGTGAAAAAAGCATTGGTGTTTCTATAGCTGCACAATGATTTATACTACGGCAGTGCGACTGTACCAGACCTGTCTATGTTTGATGTTGAGTCAACAAACAAAAGCAGTGAAGGTCAGTTCCAACATCTATCTGTTGCAGAAGGGAATAGTTTGTATGAACATTACAATATGCACCTGCTACACCACATGAAGCAATGGCTGACAGTTTAGAATTTTAACAAATGAAAGCAATGAAAGGTGCACCAATCAGAGTATGGGAAAAGGTGCTAGAAGCTCATGGTTTCCCCATGCTTTTTCCTGCTGGTACAGGAGGCAGACTAGCTTATCGGAAACTTCCAATTTCTTCTTCAGAATATCGTTGTACAACAATGTGTTCTGAAGATTCCCGATTCCGCACAAATGTTGAATATATGTTTCACTTATTGGTTGAAAGTGAATTTTCAACATCGTTATGCCATTGCTCAAACAATTCAGACCGGAACTCGATTTCAAAATCTTTCTGCATGTGACATGCTGCAACATGGAAAGAAAACAATGACGTTTTAGAGGGTAAACTTACCAATATTCTTGCAACAATGACAGGAACCAAGAAATGTTGCTATAGGAGACACTCCAAGTTTAGATGCATGATCAGACACTCGGGCTCTCCAACTTGGTTTGTGACTTTAATTTCCACTAAGTATGGTTAGGATGATCTTGAAGAGTGTATTTGTGAAACTAATCCACAGAAAGAAGACATAAAACGCATGATACCAGGAGAACTGTGGTCCATGGACCCTGTAAGTGAATTGTGGTTCTTTTTTTAATTCTTTTTTTAAAAAAAGTTCCATCAGAGAACAGGCCATGGAAGCTGAAATAGTGAAGCAATGAGGGCTCTAAAATGGACAGAGCAAATGAGGAGCTGAGGCCGCTTCACACGTGCCCGTTATTTGTTTCCAATTCTTCTCATTCAGTCTCAGGAATCTCGTCCAAAACCAATGTTGCGGAAAAACCATGATACAGCGATCACCCAAGAAGTCTTGTCTCCACTCATTAGGCAAGCCCACCATACATCCTTTTTATATATATGTAAATCAGCGAAGATATGACCCAGGTACGTAGATCGTTCTTCTTGCATCCCCAGGCATGATAAAAGCAGGTGTCTAATTGTTTTTACTTGGTCTGGGTTTTTACAAAACCGGCATTTGTTGGAACTTGATTTGCCTCCGATTGCAAAGAGTTGATTTGTTTTTAGCAGGTTATCATACGTATTGGCAAGAAGCTATGCCGTACCCCCTTATCAGGGAATTTTGAGAGGTAGGTCATGACTTGATTTACTCTTTTAGTATTGATCGGCTGGCTTCTGGTTAGCTTGTTTTTCGCTGCTGCTTCCAGTATTTTTGGCCAGTTAAATTCTAAGTCTCTTTTTGACTTTGGTAGGATTATTCATGAGTTCATCTTCTGAGCTTCCTACCTCGTCCAAAAGGTGATTGTTCTCCGATGACCACTTCGTTATCATTTTGGTTTTCCCTCCGTCTGTTTCTCTTCTGATTATATTGAAGATCATTGGTCATGAGTGCAGGATACCCTTCCTGTACAGCATTAAAGTGTTACATGCAACCATTGCACTTAATGACATTAAGCTCAGTTCCTGACAAATTGATGCTGCTGGAGTTGACTGTGGTAAGGCCAGAGCTTTGCACCATAAAAGGCCCTCCAGTAAAAGTGACCATATTTCCTATCCACTGCCTTGGTCCTGTGCTGTCAATGATTGATCTTTTCATACAGAATTGTCTGTGTTGGCATTTCCGAGGGGCTGCTATTCAGAGTAATTCCCAAACATGTAAAGTTCTTGATTTTTTCCAATTGAACTCCATCTATGTACCATTTAAGTTGTTCCGTCTTCTTTGATGTTTTTTTCAAAATACATTATTGTTATTTTTGCTTTATTGAATTCCAAATTATTTTCCTTAATATAGGCTGACAAGTTGTTCAATTTTCTCTGGAGACCCACCGATCTCTGGTCCAATAAGATGATGTCATCGGCATAAAGAAGTCTCGACACTTCCGAATGACCTAATGTCGGAGGGAATGCTCTGATACTTTGATCGTAGTTCTTAAAATCTGCAATGTAAGAATTATACAGAGCTGGCACAAAGGGGCATCCCGGTTTAATTCCTCTTGCCATGGTGATCTTTTTTGACAATAGCCCTACTCGACTAAGTCTCACTTGCATCGATGTTCCAGAGTAGAGGACCTTCATTGGCTCCAGAATCGAGTTGGGGCACTTCCATTTATCCACTTTCCTCCAGAGGGTTTCTCGGTTGACCTGATTGAAAGCCTGGACCAGGTCAACAAAATCCATAAAGACATAACACCTTCCTTCCATAACCTTAGCTTTCAGGGTACTCAACAGTAAGATATTCGCAGTTGTTCCCATGTCCTTAACAAAACCCATCTGGATACACCGAGCCTGTTTTGTCCATTCCTGAAAACTGGCTAACACTAGTCAGCCAAAGAGTTTGCCAATTGTGTCTAAGAGCGCAATTGGATGATAGCGCTGTGGATTATCTTTGGCACCCTTTTTGAAAATTGGCACCACGTTCGCCGTCTTCCAGGAATCTGGTATTGCTTTCATGTGTTCAGAGTTCTGAAACACTTCCCTGATGAAGAGTGCCCACTCACCAGGATATTTTTTCAAGTCACAATTTGTAATCCCGTCGGGGCCTGGGGCTCTAGAATGATTTAACTTCATGATCTGTGTTAAGATCGTCTCAGTGTTGTGTTGAATCACCCAAGGTTTTGCTTGTTATGATTTGGAGTTTAGTTCTTCCCCGTCCAGTTTTTTACTACAAGTCTGTAAAGTGGTCTACCCATGTCTGCTCCCCATGTTGTTTTGAAAGGTGTCATTTTCTTCCTTTGTACAGGACTTTTAAAATGACCAGAACTCTCTGGGTTTCCTTCCACATACAGCACGTAACATTGACTCTGAGTCCTCTTGATACATACGAATGCTATGGTTTTGCAGCAAGTTTCTGTAGATCTTTACAGCGTTCTGGGCCTTTTCCTTATTTTCAGCAGAGGTTGATGTACTCGCGACTCACTTTATTTGTCGCAGGGTTCTTATCTTATCAACCAGTTGTTGACTGTACATATGAATGGTTTATTTAGGGGCGGATTGTCCCTTTCCCTTTTTTGATTGATATGCGGTCAATCACGGCTGGTAATGAACGTCTCAGTTACCCTCCATGTTGTCTGTTAAATTGTGATCCGTTAACCTGACACAGATATCACCATCACAGTTTTCGACTTCAGCCAACATTTGTACTCAGGAGATTTGTGGGACTTTCCATGTTGTAACCAACATATTGTGATCACTGTGTTTTTCATTTTTAAAGCTTATAATGAGAGAGGGGAATTCTCCTAATACATAGGTGTGATCGATGGTACCTCCTTGGCCGTCCCGCTCCCATGTGGGAATTTTTCATTTTTTGTTATCTGTCATCCAATGCAGATGTTGTAGATCTTTGGAATCCATTAAAGTTGCCCATTGACACCCTCTCTCAAGGGAAGGTGAAGATTTTGACAGGTTGAGCTTTTGGTCCCCTATTTCCGGGCAGATCGCGTTGAGATCTCCATTAATTATTATGTGATTTACTTGATGAAAATCGTTAGCCTTGTCAATTACGCTTTCCATTGTTCTTAAAAAGAGCCTGTTCTTTATGGCACTTGGATTCCACTAAGTATTCATGAATAACATGTTGTCGATGTTATCTTCGTAAACCGATTTGATCGTCGCCAGGAGACCAAGGAAGCCTTAATAAATGGGGTTAAGGGTATTATTGTTTTCAAGTGTAAACCACAACCAGACCGAATGGCTGTTAAGAGGCCAGATGTGGGGTGACCTTTAAGTTCTTTTTGATTGTGGGTAAAGGCAATATTTTTCAATTTTGCCAAATTTGGTTTAGACATCAAGCAGGTCTCCCGTAAACATTACACATCATAGTGTCCCAAGTTGACATCACTTTGTGAGGTTAAATGGCCAAATCCTCTGGTGTCCGAGGAGCCCACGGTCAATTTGTCGCTGACTGATTGAATCTTTACGTGTTCCACCCTTGTGACCAGTTGAAATTTCCTTTTTTTTGATGGCTAATGAAATGATTGAGACGCAAGGGCCGAAGGAATCCAGGCCCACTTTCTTCGGTCTTCTTCCCTTTTCAATGTCAATGCTGTTTTTGTTAACCTTGCAAGTTCTAGTTCCGCTGGATCTTGTTCAAAGGTTATTTACAATTTGGGAATAGGACCCTTAGGTATTCTGTCAATATTCCAGAATTTCCTTTTCTCTTCTTGGTCGGCAGGTGCATGGAAGCTTGACTTTTCATATCTGCCTTCAGACAATCCCCCTTTTGGTGACCTCATGGGTTGGTTTTCTCATCTTCTGATTTTAGTGATATTTAGTCGGTTCTTCTTGAAAGGGCTTAGAGGAAAAATAATTTCTCTCGTGTGACTTTCTACGTTCATTCCCAGTCATATATCTATGCCCCGATAATGAGTATCTCAAGTTGGGGTTGCTTTTCCTTTCAGGTGAGTGCTCTCTCACACCTACGTCTGTATGGATTTCGCGTAGGTCATGCCCCAGATCAATACATTCTCGGTTGCCTAAGTAGCATATGTTTCACTACCAATGAGTCAATGTGAAGGTAATTGAGTCCGTACGATCCTTTTGACTGGGTTTGATGATCTTTATATCCTCCCAGCAAAGTTGTCTCAAGCTCGGGATAGGATTACATTGTTTCATTATTGTTCTCATATTTAGGATCAGATAATCCTCTAAATCCAGTACACGTTCCAGCTTAAAAGTTTGGCTGCTGTATGTTTTTTTTTGTTTTTGTTGTGGTGGGACCATCTATTTGTTCTTACATTAGAATCTTGCTTTTCGGGAACCTATGTTTGGGGACCTCGAGATTTATGTATTTCTTTTTCGCTATCAGCCCGCGTATCAGACAGTTTCCAGGGAGATTTGCGATGAAATGAGGTCAAATCTCTCTTGTTGTCAAATCGTGAAGGAACTTTGGTGATCTTTGGCGAGGTCCTTCATTCAGGCAATTCACTGTTCTTGATGATTGGCCTTCTTTTACCTGCATCTCTAGAATGGTTTGCATAATTAATTTTCTTTTAATTATTGAAAGTCCTTTTACATTGTTCATCCATAGTTAGGAAGGTAGGAGAAATCGGCTCCATTATGATCATTTTCTCCTTTGGCTCAAAAGGTAAGGCATGTTCTCGATGTTCGTCAGCTTTTCTCTTTTGTTGTGGCAAGTGGGCCCATTCTGATTCTGATTCTTCCACCGTATATAGGCTCATATCCATCAGGTCAATAGATTGTTCCTGGTCATCTTCAACGACAGACAGTATTGTTGCTTTTCCCTTGTCCATAAGTTTTATTATTGTAACCTTTTCTTTTAGTTGTTTAGTGCAACTCGCTGTCTTTTGGGTTTTGAGGGGTACCGCCAGCTTTTCCTTTGTTTCTTGTTCATCTGAAGCTGAAGTTGCCTTGGCTCGAAGATGTATGTTAACAGCTTTTGTGGTCTCATCCTCCAAGCTCACATTTGTTTTCTGTGCCAAATCTTGCACCTTGAATTATTCCTGTCTTGAAACGATTGATTTGTTCTGTATGTTGACTAAGGGGGGTTACATTCAAAATCTGATCCGATGGAGTGAAGGCTATTCAGCCGTTAGTTCGCTTCCTTCCTAGGTTGCCTTGCTTGGCGGTGCTATTTGCTTTCAGCTTCCTGGAGGGTTAAACCATCTGTCTTGGGTGAGGCTTTGTGTTAGTGTCTCATTGTTTATCTGCCGTTTTTTCGTGTGTTAGATCATCTCTGACTTCTCCCATCTTATTAGCTGTAGCTCCCTTGATAACTTTTATCTCAGTTGTTTGCGAACATACTGGATTCTTCTCTCCGAATCCAGGATACTTTGATCCATATTCTGAACCTGGTTTATCCAAGATGGAGTATCAGTAGCGTGAACCTTCAAGTTTGGTTTTTCGTTAGTCTTTGCCATTACATAGCCTTTCAAATATGACAGCTTAGTATGCATTAAAGCCATCACTGTGGTATGGTCTTTTAAAGTTTTATTCATTGCTTCATAAAGCTTACTGAAGCCTGTCAAGGCTATTGTGACAGTCGACATTATTGCTAACACGTCTGTTTTTTTATGAAGGGATTCCTTAGTCATTGTTTGTGAGATTTCACTCAATCGTCTTTTTTGAGGCGGTATTATAGGAAGCATACAGCGCTTCGGTGTTGACGCTGGGTTGGTAATGTTCCGAGCTGATCCGGCCTTGTTATCCTTTGATGATTTTGATGGGTCACACAGAGGTTCCTCACTTCATTCTCTTGACTCATCAATTATCCTTGCAAAGCTTGGTCTCTGTAACCGGCCTTCCACCACTGGCTCCAATGTTGGTATCTCTATCCAGGAATGACCCAATAATGAATTGTTACTACTCACGTGTGTGACTTTGGGTGAAGGCGGCATCTCAATGTCATTCCTTGAGGCAAGTTCAGGGGATCCCATGTTTTTCAATGGTACCTGGGAAGCCCCAAATGTCTTTGGTGCCTTGGTCCTGCTGCAATACGATGGCTTACCAAACTGCCACCTTAGAGGTGTTGACATTTTTTCTGCCTGACTTGTCATGTGTTTGTTGGCCCTGGATGGCCTCTAGGGCAACTTTCGAATCTTTGGCAAGTACTGATCAGATGTATCTTCCACTCCATCTAGAATCAAAGCATCCGAAAGTTCACCTGGAGCATCACAGGTCGCAATACTTTTTTTCTTGAAGAAGTCCACCAATAACTTGGAAGAAAGGGGCTTTGGCCGCAGCGTTGTCACTACGGTCTTCCTAGGCGGGCGCTTAGTTCTAGGAATGTTGCACACGTTTTTCCTCGGCTTATTTACAGCAGGGCAAGGTTTATGTATCATTAGTCCTTGTTGGTTTCTTCCTCATCTTGATAGAACCATTTGTCTTACCAGGCTGCTTGCCATTCAATGCAACTTTGTCTGTTTCCTTTAACGTTTCCTTTAGCACAGACTTTGAGTTCTTGATGTCATTTGAATGCAGTAGCTCAGAAGGGCTGGTGTCGAGGGTTTCTTGGGCTGTTTGTCTAAGATTATTGCCGTCCTCATCCTCGTCCAGGGTCACCTCGCCTTCCATCAATAATTGAGTCTCATCCTTGGGCGGGGGAAATTATGAGTCTATTTGGTCAGTATGAGGGATGACCAGATCTTCTCTTTCAATTATTGGATGAATGTCTATTTGTATTGTAGGCGGGAGGTTTAGTCCACCTAAATTATTTCCCCTGGGTGGCTGAACCAAATGATTTGTATGTTCCTTTGTTTTAGCCAGAGTTTTTGTAAGATCCATCTCATTGTTGATTCCCCTTAAGTTTTGGGGCCAAGGCAGTTTGGTGTGACGAGAGGAGATTAGCAGTTACCTCCCCCTCAAACCTACCCTCTCTCACTGACACTGATTCCTCGTTATTAGCACTTTTTTGTGAGTCCGTGGGTGGTTCGAGGTTTCCCATTATCATGGATTTGACCACTTCCCCCTCTGAAGCACACCTGGAGTTTCAGGCTATTTACAAGCTCCGGCACCCCAGGTGGAGGCTGGCATATGTTGCGGGGTCTAGTCAGCTTTCGCATCAGTCGTTGGTTTGAATGATCTCTCCTGCCTCTCTGGCCTCATGCCAGACAGCTGAGAGAGACAGGGAGGGGTTTGGGTGGCTTAGGCTGCATGCAAGTTTATGCAGCCTCTCCGACCTGAAACCATTGTGTCTTCAGGCTGAGAGCCGCCGTTCACCACAAAGTATTCCTCCTTCGAGCCCTTCTCCAAGCTCTGCAGTTGCATACTTCTCAAAAAAGCAGCCTTCTTCTTCGGCAGACCTCTGCACCTCCACTGCCATAGACTGCCTGAGACTGCAGTCAACACAGCGGTCGACTCTGTGGCCGCTCCGTGGCCGAAAGCAGTTTTTGAGTGGGTCCTCCCACAAAGCCAATAGACAAAGGCAACAGACTGGGATCAAGAACTGAAAGCAAAGTGGACTGCCTGAGACTGCAGTCAACTCAGCAGTTGACTCTGCGGCCGAAAGCAGGTTTTGAGTGGGTTCTCCCACAAAGCCAATAGACACAGGCAACAAACTGGGATCAGGACTGAAAGCAATTTGGAATGGCTGCGACTGCAGTCAACTCAGCAGTCGACTCTGCGGCCGCTGCGCGGCCGAAAGCAGGTTTTGAGTGGGTCCTGATGGAGTTCATCGAAAATTGTTACTTGTTCCATTCCTGCTCAGTATGGGAATGCTGATCTATGGAATAATGTGGAAAGATTGCAAAGGCACTCATGTGGTAAGTACTGTCAGAGAAAGTACAAAAGTAAAAACAAGTACTACACTAAGTACAGATTTGGCTTTCCAAGGCCTATGTCACCAGTTGGTTGAGTGAATATCTTGATAGTTCGACACCATGTTACTGGTAAGTCACCAAGAAATACCTATCATTTAAAAAGAGCCAAGGAATACCAATTCATTAAAGATTACAATCCTGTCATTGCTGAGCTTTAGAATGCAAAGACTGATGTGCAGTATTTTGCTGATAATACAACAGTTGTTGCTTGTTATGTTACAGAATTCATGAAAAAAGTTGAAAAGAGCAGTGCAGCTGAGGTATGAGCAGACTTAGCAGATAGAAGTCTTGGTCAGAAACTTCTAATCTTTGGTCTGAAAATGCTATCACATAGAGTGTGTGATAGCTATGAAGCTGCAGATCAGCTAACTAGTTTGCCTCTGTATGGGCGTAGCATTGATGTACTTTGGTTAAGTCTTGGCCCAGCTAGTACTAGAAATTGGGTACTGAAGTCTTTGAGTGAAATTCATCATTTAGCTGAAACAGTACTTGCCAGTACAGAGATTCTGGAAACCAACTTGATTGATACATATTATCCAAATTGATCTGTAGAGTTGGAGGATCTTTGTTTAAATTAAGTAGCAGAATGCTACTCATATCGAAATATTGAAGCAAACAGTGACGGAGGACAGTTTAAAGTAAATGGATGTACTGGTTGTCTAGTGAGACACGAGTAGGCAAGTATCAACCACATGAAACTGTCTTGCCAAACTGCAGAGAAAAAATTATTATTTCATGTTTGTCATTTGCAGTTGTTATTCCCATGGTGTGCAGAGAGTGATTTGCTTGGAAGTTTTGAAACTTCTGAAGAATAATTTTTTCTAAAAAAAAAAGCTTAATTGCATATCCAAAATGTGAGCAGTACTTGGAGTTTTTGGAGAAAGAACTACATCAAGAAGAACTTCTGCCATCTGAATTGGCAAAACAGACTCCTGAGGGAAACTCAGTATTCTGCAGCAGGAAGTCAAAATGTGCTTGGTGAGCCAATTAGTCAAAATGATGTTCAGCTTGCCATGTAAGAGGTAGAAGGTGCAATGCAACAAACTAAAGTTGCAGATGCAAATTATGATGAAATAGTAAGTAAACTTAATATAGAGCAAAAATAAGTGTATTATAAAATCAAATATAGGTTCTGACATGGTTTACAGCATGACAAGCATGAATATACTTGTGTCCAATACACAACTGTACTGTTGTATGTTAGTGGACAAGCAGGAACAGGTACATCATCTTTAATTCATGCAAAAAGAACCATGATCCAAAATGTAACTGATTGTTCTGTGGCAGTGCTCCAACAGGTTTAGCAGCATTCAATGTAGGAGGTGTTACTTTACATTGACTGTTGACACTACCAGTGGAGCATGACAACAAACTAGAGCATCAACAATGTGTATCAAGTGCAGCACAAAAAACAGGACATTTTTAGAAAATGTAATACCTTGATTGTAAATGAAGTAAGCATTGTGTCTAACTTGATGCTAGCCTTAATTCACTTGCAAATGCAAGAGGTTTGGAAGACTGACTACAATGCTTTGTTTGGAGGTAAACATGTATTTTTGTTTAGACTTTTTTTAATAATAATAATAATTTATTGTGATTTAGTTTTCATAAAACTTTACACATAAAATATCTTAAATAAGAACATGATTATAGCAAAACTAGATCATTAACAAAAACATTCGATAAAAAAAAAAAAAGAAAAATTTCCAGGGAAAAGGAAAAATATTGAATTCTCTCATTATACATATCATTAAGAAAAACCCATATAGAACATCTTCATTTTAAATTCAAATTTACAGTAGTCTCTATTTAGACATTGGAACAGAGACCGGACCTTGCCAAGTACTGCCATCTATTCTCCAATAAGACTTTTCTGTCTAGATGGCATATCAATCTAGTTTCAGCGTTGTTACAATTCCTATAGACATGGGGACCTATAATGCCAACAACAACTCTTAGATTTCACCGATGACTATTTAGCAGCTCTTCTTAATACCTTCCTATATGTTTATATTAAGGCTTGTTTCCACCTTCAGCCAAATATTATACAGTGCCATCAGGAGCCTTATACTGTTGGAGTTAATACAATGATGCCAAAATAACTCCTCTTTAATATAATCTAGGTTATGCACAAAATTACCCAAACCAAGGTTTATGGCACTTAACATTTTATGGCATTCAGTGAGCAGATGTCTGGCCGTCTCTAGCTGATTCGTTCCTTTACATAACTGGCACAGCCGTAGTTCTGGGGGGATCATGTCTATTCTGCCAGTAATCGTTAGAGTAGGTAGATGTTCGAGCCTTAGTAGTAAGATAAAACGTCTAAGTCTCCTATCCGGGCATGAATTAAGGTAACTCTGAGGATTTTTATAGCTGTACAGTCTATACTGGACAAACAGATAGCTTTTCAGCTTCTGGAGATGCACATAGTTCTCCAGCCAGTCCCAGAGCTCTAAGCGTTTGGTCAGGGCCCTTTGCATCTCCTCAGACACACTACCCATCCTTAATTGCCACCCAATGGTCATAACAAATTTAGACATTTGCTCCTTTAAGGGGCACAAGGATTGATCCTTCAAAATCTCTAGGTAGACTGCATTAAGTAGCCCGTTCTTAGTCTCACCACTCATTCTAAAGTAGAGTAGGGCACGCTTTTTTAATACTACGGCTTTCAATGAGGTCAACCCCAGTTCCAATCTTATTATTGCCATGGGCATTCCTGGTGGTAAGCCCAAAATAGAGCGCCAGAAATTCCCCTCAATCACCTGCAACCATTTCAGGTCAGAGTTGAGGAGAGCTTCCAGGCCGTAGGTGATCATGGGGGACAATACTTGTACGTAAAGTTGTTGCGTGCCCCAGATAGTAAATTCACCTTGATTTACTGTGAATCTGTGGAACAATGCAGACAGTTGGGTTGCCTTTACCTTACGTAACTGCTTACACATTCCATAGTCACCAATGCTCTCAAATTCTATCCCTAGTTAACGATAATGGGGCGAATATGCAATGATATCTGAACCAACTCTAAGCTGCACACGAGTGGTATTCTTGTTGGTGAATCTCATTGCCTTAGTTTTTTCCAGATTAATTTTAAGGCCGTTCCTCTCGGCGTATTCCCACAGGGCAACGGCCGACCTTCGTAGCCCACTAATAGTGTGGTCCAGTATAACCAGGTCGTCTGTATAAGCAAGGACAGGACAGATGGAGTCTCCTATTTTCGGTGGGCAATTTATTGCAGCCCTAATGGCCTCAGGGATGTCGAATACGTACATATTATAGATCAGAGGGGCCATAACACAACCTTGTTTGACCCCCCTGTTTTGAAACACACTTCTAGTAGTGTGTCCTTCCTGATCTAATTTTACTTTGACAGATGTATTCTGATGGAGCAGTCTGAGAAAATAGGTCAGGTCCTCAGGGCATCCCATTGCTTTTATCTTCCGCCAGAGAGACTCTCGGGGAATAGAGTCGAATGCCGCCGAAAAGTCTATATAGAGGGCATATAATGGTGGTTGCCCTCCTGATCTGGCTCGTGTCCTCAGGAGGTCCAGAACCATCATGTTATGCGCCGTGGAATACCCTTGCCTGAAACCACTCTGGAATTTACAAAGTATGTCAGATTGCTCTACCCAGAGCTGTAACTCCTTTAAAAGGAGAGAGGCAAATATTTTGCCCGTGACATACAGCATTGAGAGCAGTCTATAGTTGCTAGGGTCAGTTCGGTTACCCTTCTTATAAACTGGTATAAGCACCGCTGTTTGCCAAGATCGGGGTATTTTCCCCTCATTTAGGATCTTTTTAAACATTATAACTAGCAAGGATGCCCAAAATTCAGGGTGCAACTTCATTACAATATTTTCTAGACCATTGGGGCCCGGAGCTCGGGAGGATTTTAATTCTATGATTGTATTCAACACCATTTGGTAAGATGCATTGATAGGAGGATTTAACGGCCTATTAATCAATGTATCAGATTCCTCTATGTCTACCTTGGAATTCCTATTTTCAAGAAAAGCTACCCATGTTTCAGCATTAATAGGATTGATTAATGTGCCTTGTACAGTGCCTCGCGCTTCACCCAGCAAAGACCAGATATTACGAGTTTTGCCTGTACAGATCGTATTTACTAATCTTTGCCAGGACATGATTTTATCTAATTTCCGTTTGGCTTTGATCATAGCTCTATATCTGTTTTTAATGCTCCTTACTTTGATAAAATAAAGATCTGACGGATAAGCTTGTCTCTTGGCCAGCCGGAGTTCCACTCTACATTCTCTCTTCAGATTTCTAATTATGTTATCAAAGGGAAGCTTTTTCCCCCCACAGCTAATCATGGCCCCCATGCGACAGACCGCATGTTTCTCAACAAAAGTACAAATCCAGTTTTCAATGGCATTACTCGTTATATCCCCGAGGTTCAATAGCAGGTTTAGATTATCATTGGCCAAAGCTGCCACAGCAAAAGCGACATTTTTATCCGACCAACTGATCCTAGTGCCTGCTTTATTTGGCAAAATATTGCCCATGTTGGTACTAGGAGGAGCATTTGTTCCGATATTCAATTTGCATATGAGTGTAGCATGATCACTCCACTCATTAGGGGTTATTTGCATATCCTCCACTATCTCATACAATCTAGGGGAAACAAAAATGTAGTCTAAGGTACTACACGAGATGCCATTGGACCAGGTGTGATTGCCAGAAGAGTCGCTCACGGCTTTGCCATTGAGCATTTCAATGTCCCATAATTCAAATAAATGTTCCCATCCCTGTCCTGCAGGATCATTTTTCTTGGTGTGTTGCATATAATTTCTAGCTTTTAACTTAGGGTTATGAGACTTCCCTATGTTACTGCTCATGTAGCAGTTGAAGTCTCCCACCACTATTATCCCAGTGTTACCAAATTTTAACAACCAGGTAGCCAATAGATTATGTAAGGCCTCCTGAAGTTGTTCTCTTATTAGTGCACCAGGGGGGTTATATAGACTGATTAATAGGAAGTGATCCTTTCCTATCTGGTTTTTATACTCGACCTCTACTGCCATCATATTACTTCCCTTTGTGCCTTTATTTGCTGCCATTTGGTAGATGACAAAGCCATCCAAAATCAATGGCTCCATTGCCCAAGTTTCTTGTAGGCAGAAACAGCTATGTTTATCTAAGATCTTAAAAGAGCCCTCAGTTGACAGCAGATGAGCAAAACCCCTACAGTTCCAAGACAGAATAGTAATATCTCATTGCTTTGGCAACACACCAGGAAGCGAATCCGCTAGCCATTTTAGTACTTTTTGAATATCTGAAATGTCCACATTTTTTCCTTCAGGAAGATTGGGGCGGAGGTTAGTCTCAACTGTCAGATCTAACTTTGCCGGCAATTGTCTTAAGTCTACTGTATTTAGATTGGCGTCAACCTCCACATCAACCGCTTTCAGTTCGGTCTTATAGTTCCTTAGAAATGACGCAGTAGATAGGAACTTACAATGTAATGCTGAGACCTGAGGATTCGGGCCTTTTAATGGTTCCACGAATTGGAAATCGTCTGACTTAAGGACCCTCAGTTGCGGTACATAACTCAGTCTAGTTAACAATTCTGAGCGAGAGAGCCATTTTGAATTTTCGCTTAAATATAAGTTCTTTATTAGACATATACGATTTCCTTCCATGGCAGAGGTAGGTTCAGTGGGACGAGTTATGATGGGTGTTGCTGGTAACACTAATGAGCTTCCAGGGCTCTCTTCGTCCACATTCACTGGTCCTTTCCTCAGATTCTCCCCCTCGCATACAACCTCCACCTCCTCAGGCTCATTCATCTTATCTCTTTCAGGTATTAACCAACTAGTCAAGCAGCCCTCACCACTGTTCTTCCTTTTCTTTGCTCTGGCTGCCCGTTTTTTGGCTTTCTTTGAGGGATGTCCAGAAGATTCTTTAGCCGGCTTAGATAGGGCCATTTCTTTGGATCTCTTAATCACAGCCGCCCTCCTAGCCAGTCTGCGTTGCTTACGCGAACACAATGGTTCTTCATTTTCTTTGTCCGCCTCCAACCCCGGGCTTTGTGGTTCTTCTGAATGAGGTTCTCCAATTTCCTCAGCCAGTTTTATGGCTTCCGAGAGATTGGACTCTGCTGACTGATCAACTTCAGCAGTTCCCTCTACTTTCTCTCTCATGACCATATCTGAGGTTAGGGCATTTGAATTGTCCAGTATTTTCCCCGTCATTTTCAGTAAAACTTTAAGGGCAAATTGCAATGATGCAACTGAGGCCTGGATCTCAGCGATCTCCGTCGCCCCCGGATAGGTGTCAGCCAAACATTCACTTTCAGATTCGGGGTTATCTTCCATAGAAGCCATCGCCAGGTTCGGTGATACTGATAGTCTGCCCGTGGATTCAACTAGAGTAGGGGAAGCGAATGGAATATTTCTCTGCTTATTTGCATTGGAGCAGTCCATGTTGATAGGTATCGATCCTGAAGCAGGAGTCATTTTCCTTTGAATATAAAGACATAACTCCAGCAGTGAGTTATTGTCAATGTCATCGTAATTAGAGGCACATATAGACCCTAAATTAGAGAGCATGGGAGCCGAAGCTTCCTCAATAGTGGTGGAATTCGTTTCAGGAAGTGGGTTTTGTGGAAAAAACTCAGTGATCATTCCCCGATCCGCGGGTATGTCGTTCTTAGCTTTCTTCCTGGGTTTTGCCCGTGCAGTAGCATTGTTCAAGGGACTATTAAGTGTCTCCATTCCCCTAATTCCTCTAAGATTGTACTTCAACTGTGTAGTTCTCTTCTTTGGAGGCATACAGGTTTTCACCAAGTAGCGCCCTCCGCTCTTAAGTATAGCGAGGTACAATATCAGGAAATAAGTATAGAGGTTGCTGGAAGAAAATTGTCGATCCCTTCACCCCTAAGAAGATGGAGAGGGATAGGCCACAGTTATCCAGGTAATCCCTCTCTCCTAGTGACCGAGGAGTTGCTCGGCTCTCACAGTGACCCAAAACGCACAGGATCAAAGGCCTAAGCCTGCAGTCTCCTGTGCGTATGAGCTTGAGGCCCGATTTAGTATAGCAAGCAGCACTGGCCCCCCTTCTCAAGTTCAGAAGGATGGTCTCGTGGTATGAGTATGGAGTCCAACACTTCACCCACGAATGTCCCACGAGCCAAGGTAGATGGAGATTTGCACTCAGCCGGGTGTTAGTGGGGAGCAATGGCTCTCAAACTATTTATAGTGTTATCAAAATTAACACTATAGTTGTACTGTGCTATCAAATGCATGCACAGTAGCCAATAATCCTCAATGGGCACTATATGGGGATCAATATTCAGAGCAAAGAGCATAAAGTGTAGCCCAAGTGATGTGGCTCGCACCTCTCCACTCACCTCCAATATTTGCAGCAAAAAGGCCCGGTGGAAATGTGCCAACTGACCCCGTATGGATAGGAGTCCGCAGGAGAGAGCACGGTACCTCACCTCACTGTTCAGCCGCTGCACTCCCACACCAAATACGTAATCACGGCCCCGTGCCTGGCTCCAATCCGCCAGCGCAGTGGCTCCAGTGGGTGAAGGGGGACAAAGGGCCACGCTGTATCTCGGTTGCTGCCAAAGAAGCAAACAAACTCAGCCGCTTCGTCCAGCCGTTCCTCGGTCCTCACTCCTCACTCGATCCGTTAGAGGAAAGGACCCTGCGGCGTGGATACATGGATACGGCGTGAGTACGCCACCGAAGAGAGCTGTGTCAAGCCGCACCTCGATTCAGCGTACACAGCGTACCCAGAACAACGCTGTAAGAGGCCGCCTCCGACATGGTCATTTAGACTTTTTTTATAATTAAATCATGTGAAAAGTCAACCAACCACTTTTCAAAAGGCTGCAATCTAAGGATAGTCAAAAATCTATAGGAAGTATTGGTAATTGTAATCTTTGGAATTGTTTTGAATTCCAGGACCTTACCATTAATATGATGTAATCTGCAGACTTAGAGTATGCAGTAATGCATAATAAGATTTGTACAGGTGTTCTTGAGGAAAATGCGAAAGCAGTCTTAAAGGGATGACTGATTGTTCACATGTTTCATGCAGATTGCAGTCTGTCTGATGTCATGTTGACTCTTCAGGAAATAAACATGTATTGTGTTGTTTTGATGTGCACACTTGCAGAGTTTAACAAATTAAACTCTACAATGCTACAGTCAGAGAAGCAAAATATTGTGGAGATTAAATTGTGTGATATTTTAGATGGTCATGTTAAGACATTAGTGTTGGATAAGAGAGCAAAAGCTTAATTAGTTCATTTAGAGAATTCAATTTCTAAGACAGCAGGTCTAGAAGCAGTTTTAAAACTGCATCAATGCACAAGTAATGTTAAAGAAGAACGTGAATGTAGGAATTAGTCTAGTAAATGGAGCGATGGCAGGAGTGATTGTATTTCACACTTTTCCTCACAGTAAAAATATTGAACATGTTGAAGTAAAGTTTGATTGTGTAGAAGAAACTCATTTGATTTCTCAGACCTCTGCATGTTTCATAGTTTTTAAGGACCTTTGTGAAATTGCATATGTAATTACTATTCATGTGTCACAAGGATTGACTTTAGAACCAGCACTTATTGACATTGGACATAAAGGGGCCGATTCATGGAACAAACGTGCGCCGAAAATCTACGCGCAAGCAGGCGCAAGCGGAAAAAAAGAGGCGCACGTGCACGCGTGCGATTCATGGAAGTCCCTGCGCGTGTCTTCCTCGGGATGTGCGCCAAACCCGTGCATGGCGCACACGTCACTGCAACATCCCGAAAGACGTGCGCGACGCGCACAGTGAAAGCGCACAACCTCTGCGCATATACTAGAAAGTGGGCGGAACACAGGGCGTAACACGCGGAATGGGGAACAACTCGCGAAAACAAGGGCGTAACTGGGGATGTACTGCAGGGAAGCAGACGGAACGCCCACACGCACCCGAACCACACGTATTCATGGAATCGAATAGGGCAAAGCCACGCACAGCGAAAGACACGCACAAGCCCAAACACGTCCGCCACATGAAGGCAGGCGGTAGCGTCCCTGCGCATTACAAAAGTGGCAACATGCAGCAATAGTGCCTGTGCGAGCGGGGCACGTGTATTTCGGGGTTGCGCGGGAAGTTACACACGCGATTGAGTGGGGTACGTGCATTTCAGGGGTGAAGTTTCTCACGCGATCGGGCCTGGGGGAGCGTGCTACGTGTATTTCAGGGGTTCGCGTGAACTTTCTCACGCGATCGGGCCTGGGGGAGCGGGCTACGTGTATTTCAGGGGTTCGCGTGAAGTTTCTCACGCGATCGGGCCTGGGGGAGCGTGCTACGTGCATTTCAGGGGTTCGCGTGAAGTTTCTCACGCGATCGGGCCTGGGGGAGCCGGCTACGTGCATTTCAGGGGTTCGCGTGAAGTTCCTCACGAGATCGGGCCTGGGGGAGCGTGCTACGTGCATTTCAGGGGTTCGCGTGAACTTTCTCACGCGATCGGGCCTGGGGGAGCGGGCTACATGTATTTCAGGGGTTCGCGTGAAGTTTCTCACGCGATCGGGCCTGGGGGAGCGGGCTACGTGCATTTCAGGGGTTCGCGTGAAGTTTCTCACGCGATCGGGCCTGGGGGAGCGGGCTACGTGTATTTCAGGGGTTCGCGTGAAGTTTCTCACCCGATCGGACCTGGGGGAGCGGGCTACGTGTATTTCAGGGGTTCGCGTGAAGTTTCTCACGCGATCGGGCCTGGGGGAGCGGGACCGTCTGCCTTGCGTGTAGTAGAACGCGTAGCCAACACCCGCTGTGAAGTAATAGCGTGTGAACCCCAACGGATGGAAAACACACGCACCGCACGAAAAGCACGTACAGAACATAAAGGCACGCGGGATCTCCAAGCCCTGCCAGGGCAACGCCCGTGCGCAAAACGTCACAGACGCGCTTACGCTGTAAGGGCCTTTGGTCCAATGAAATCGCGTACGCGTGCTGACACGCTTACGCGCTAAGGGCCTTTCCTCGAATTACACGCTGACGTGCAGATTTTTCACGTGCCAAATCACTCCGTATCAAGCTGGCCACGCGAAAACACACGGAAGACCACGCTCCTGCCCAGAAGGCCGAATCACTGCCCCCCAGTGCCCCGAGCAGCCTACCACGTGCCATCTGCTGCTGCCTGCCTGCCTGCCTGCCTGCTGCCACCATGCCCTGCCATTTGGTGCCTGCACATCAGCCATCTGCAGGGGTCCAGTTGCTGTGTCCACCCCTGCTGGTACAGAAGACTCCCGACTCGAATAACATCGCTCCACAGCCCAGCCCCAGGACCCAGTTGCCCACCCACTCCTGCCCCTGGGGTTGCCATGTCGGGCACATCCACATCTGACCCCAGTGGCAACCCCCGGCCAGAGTGGCAGAGGGGCACCAGCTTCACTGCCACCGAAGTTGGTGTCCTGGTGGAGCAAGTCCTGGGGCAGTATGATGCCCTCTTCGGATCGTCCCGCGCCAACAGGGAAGGAAGGGATAGGATCTGGGCCGACTGTGTGGTTGCCATCAACGCGGAGGGGGTGGCAACCCGCACCATCCAGAAGGTCAAGAAGCGCTGGGAGGACTTGAGGTCCAGGACCCTCATGAAGGCCCGGCGCCTCGTGGAGGGGGGCCGGGGCCGCATGAGTTCCATCCAGTTGAGGGTCCTGGAACGCGCACACCCAGCGCATTACACGCCCAGGTCCTTGAGAGGGAGACCCGTCTGGAGTTGAGCGGTAAGTGGCCAAGCATTGCTGTGTGAGACAGGGCATGTTGCAGTGTGCTGGTTGTCTGATACTTGCCTGCATGTGTGACATAGGCCATGTACACATGTATGTGTGCAGGGACATCATGGGAATGCATGTGCGACCTGTAATGTGTGAACCGCACGGTTGTTGCATGTGTTTGAATGCGACATGGGGAGACATGTGCAGATTGCACACATCAGAGCATGGCAGTCTCTGTTCCTGGACATGGGTGGGGGCGAGGGATGGGTGCTGATGCCAGATACATATGTGGTATCCATGTCTGTGTGCCTGACCTGCGTGTCTGTGACTTGTGAGTGCCATGGATGCATGACACATGTCTGTGACAATGTACAGATTCACTGATGCAGCCTAGTCATCCTTGTATGCACTGTGATTGGGGTGTACGGGGCCAGATGGATGTGACTGAGGTGAAGTGTGTGCATGTGATAGGCATGACCCATGATGCATGTGAGTCCCATTACATTGTATGATTCGAGAGTCCATTGGACATGCATTGAAATGTCCATGGCACGCACCATGACTGTCACTGTGTGTGTTTTGCCTGGACTGACACATGTGTTGTGGTGTGACATGATGGAAGTGTACTTTGACAGTGGCACTCATCTGCTATTGCTTCCTGTCTAGGGGACCATTGTACAGTACCCTGATGCTTGTGTTCTATGTCTCCCTCTACGCAGCGGCTAGTGAAGGAGAGGGCGGAGACGGCGCTGTGGAGCAAGGCGGCGGGGATGCCCCCACGGCTGCAGCGGAAGGGGTGGGTGAGCCCCCACAGGGGCCTGCTACGGCGGTAGACGGCGAGGAGCCATCCAGGTTGGTGGTTTCCACAGAGGAGGAGGAGGCCGCCACTGAGGCGCACATGGGGCCTGGTGGGGGCATCCCTGCTGGTGCAAGTGGTGCAGTCCAGGGGCAGGGGCAGGAGACAGCACAGGTCACCGTGGAGGGGCCTGTGCATGTTGCTGTCCCTGAACCTGTGGGTGCACCACCTTGCACCAGCAGGGATGCCCCGTCCCAGGCCCGTCCGCAGGTAGAGGGGATGTCCATGTCATCTGACTCCCCTCCACCTGCGGACGAGGGGACCCCTGGCCGTGTGGAGAAGGTCCTGATTGGGGTCGCGATGCGCACAGCTGTGATTCGTGATGCCGTGCGTGCTTCCCAGGAGGAGCACGCACGTCATCACGAAGAGCACTGTGCCGACGTGGCCCAATTGGGATCGGCCATGTTCGGGGGTTTCCTGCATGTGTCGGCCAATCTGGCGGCCCTCTCCTCCTCTGTGGAGACTATACGCCAGTCGTTCCCCTTGCCGTCTTCCGGCCCAGTTGCCACCGGGCCCCCTGTGGACCTGCCCTGACCAATGCAGCCAGCTCGGTGGGGATCCCATCCCTGCCACAGTCGGGAGTCAGAGGTCCAGCAGGGGTGGACAACACAGCAACTGGACCCCAGCAGATGGAGGATGTGACAGCATCATCGGCAGGGCACGTGCACGACGGCGTCGGTGGTTTCCATCATCCTGGATGCCGTCGTGCTGGCAGAGGCAGTGGCGTCGGAGGCAGCAGCAGGCTCGACGTGGGAGGCATCATGGCTCGGGGCCATCAAGATCAGAGGGGCAGGCATCGGCCGGAGGGCAGGAGAACCCTGGGATGGTAGTGTCTTCCGTGTGGGAGCAGTTGGTCCAGCGGATAGGTGCAGAGCGGCAGCGGGCGGAAGAGGAGCGGCTCACCATGGTCAGGGCGGAGTTCTCCATGCGTCGGGCGTTGAGGCGGGCTGAGTGCCTCGAGGAAGCTCGCAGGGAGTTTGAGGTGAACATGGGGTTATCCCTGCGAGACCTCGGGGCCAGGACAGAGTCCCACTTCCAGGACATCGACATGGAGTTCGATGATGCCCTGGCCGGCAACATCAAAGAGTGAGCCGCAGGACTTGCCCGCTGCCATTGTATATAGTTATATAGTTAGTGATAGGTTTCCTTTAAATTATTATTTTTTTTATTTGGTTGCGATTGGACAATGTGCCACTTTTTTGTATATAGTTCAGTTTTTAGTTAGTTGACATAGTTAGGTTTCATTTGGTTGGGCTCATGGACCCGGGATTGTCTTGTATATAGTTCTTCTATGGATTTTTGGATTTTTTGGATTTTTTTCATGGACATTCATCTTCTTTTTGTTGTTTTGCTTTGTGGTTTTTCTAATTTCATTTCCATTCTAGTTGATTTTCAATACATTTTATTTTCATCCTTCAATGTGTCGTATCATCTCATTACTTTCATGCATGTCATGTTGGGTGTTTTAACATTCACTTGCAGCCATTGTGTGTGACAGACATGTGTTCATTTGCATTATTTACATTGGGTGTGTAACATGTAATTGCCTTTGATATGTGGGTGGATGTGATAGTTGGTTGGGCCTTTTGGCAGGGGAGGATGGCCATTACGGACATGATTGGGGATTGTTGGGACCCAGGTGCAGGGGGGCATGGATGGGACATGGGCGAGGGCCTGGTGGAGGGTGCCCCGCAATGCTGGGGGGTGGGGGTGGTGGGGGACATGAGTTGGACATGGGTGGGGGCCTGCTGGCAGGTGCCCCACAGTGCTGGGGGGTGGGGGTGGTGGGGGACATGAGTTGGACATGGGTGGGGGCCTGCTGGCAGGTGCCCCACAGTGCTGGGGGGTGGGGGTGGTGGGGGACATGAGTTGGTGTTCATTAGTTCAAGGAGACATGTGCCTTTGCTGGGGGGCATGCCCATGTTGGGTGGGCTGCCTGCGGGACATGACCAGGGACGCAGGGTAGTCCCCTGTGGTGTGGGCTGCCTGCAGGGGCCGTGGAGGGTGTACAGGGAACACCTGGGAGGACCCACACTGTCAAATCACATGTAGGACTCCCCGGCACCCCTGAAATACACGTACCCTGCTGAAATCGCGTGTAAAACTTCCCGCGCACCCCTGGAATACACACGCCCAGGCTATTCGCGTGTGGAACTTCCCGCGCACCCCTGAAATACACGCGCCCAGGCTATTCGCGTGTGGAACTTCCCGCGCACCCCTGGAATACACACGCCCAGGCTATTCGCGTGTGGAAATTCCCGCGCACCCCTGAAATACACGCGGCCAGGCTATTCGCGTGTGGAACTTCCCGCGCACCCCTGAAATACACGCGCCCAGGCTATTCGCGTGTGGAACTTCCCGCGCACCCCTGAAATACACGCGGCCAGGCTATTCGCGTGTGGAACTTCCCGCGCACCCCTGAAATACACGCGCCCAGGCTATTCGCGTGTGGAACTTCCCGCGCACCCCTGCAATACACGCGCCCAGGCTATTCGCGTGTGGAACTTCCCGCGCACCCCTGAAATACACGCGCCCAGGCTATTCGCGTGTGGAACTTCCCGCGCACCCCTGGAATACACGCGCCCAGGCTATTCGCGTGTGGAACTTCCCGTGCACCCCTGAAATACACGTACCGTGCTGGAATCGCGTGTGTAACTTCCCCTGCACCCTGAAATACACGTACCCTGCTGATATCGCGTGTGGAACTTCCCGCGCACCCCTGAAAAACACGTACCCTGCTCGCACGGGGCCAATCGCGTGAGGTACTTCCCGCGCACCCCAGTGATACACGTAGCCCGCTTGCTGTGCTGGTACAGGGTTAGCGCAGCCCATTGCGCTGGATTGGGTATGTTGATGGCTTTTCCCTGCGCGGGAGGCGTTCTTGGGGGCGTAACTGGCGCTGCTGCAGGGTCGCTGCGCCACTGTGCTCCACGGCTGGTTTTGGTGGCTGGAATCCATGAATACGCTGTGCGCGGAAATGGATTTCAGCGCACGCGGCTGGCACAGGGATTCGCACGCGCACACTGTGCGCCAGCCGCGTGCGCCACTTGTGCGCTGAATTCTATGAATTACCCCCAAAGTGTTTAAAGAAGGAATGCCATATGTAGTTCAGTCACATGGAACAAATATCTAAGGTGTATTTTTAACAAACTTTGATGAAAGAAAATTGACAGCTAACATTTCTTGCATTAAAGAATATAACAGGTTACGTTAACAGTATGCCCCTCAACTGAACCTTATACGTTTACCTACAAAGCACTTAGCCAGGCAACATAAGAAGTCAGTGAAAATACATTCAAATAAAATCTTTCCTCTTAAGAGGAAAACAACACAGAATCTGTTGGAGTTGGAAAGTCATTCAACTATGATATACTCTCATTGCAGATATAGTAATGAAACAGGAGTTGAAAGCTATTCCAATTAAGCCTTGTGAATGTTGTTTCAAATGACACCATTGGAACTTTCATTTCTTAAAATATCTGTAGATTAAAACCACACAGCTCACATTCGACAATTTCAATCCAAAATGTAGTAGCTGTTGCAAGTGGAGATCAACAATTTTCTCAAAATACACAGGAAGATATTCAAGAATTTCTTAATGATTGTCTTCTATTTATTACTGCAGGAAACTGTTAGTTTAGATAAATATGTAGGAACTAATTACGACTGGAAAATGTGTCTACAGTGTACCAAAGATTACACTACTCAGGATATTTCTGAAAGATGTTTATATGTTCCTATCCCTGATCAAAAAAGTGTACTTTTTTCTGACCTTCTAACTAAAGCATTCCATGACATGAAGTGCAGTGACAATAACTTACAATCTACATTGTGCAATCTAGTTTTTAATAAGTATGTATTTATTATGTTTCAAAGATACAGTTTAGATGGTAGAAAAATTAACACGTCAGTAATTCATTTTGTAAATAATCAAGTTTCCATTAGTAAGAACATTCTTAAGATGTGTGCAATTATTTTTCGTAAGTGGGCATCCATTCACTGTGAGCATTTCACAACATGGGTGCGTACAGAAATAGATTGGCTTGTTTTTACTGACTCTGTAGTCACACACCATGCTAGATTGCCAACAGATTTAAAAACAATGCTTATTAAATGTTGTTTGAACCAAAATTTTAAAATATATGTTTTACAAACTTTGTGAATATAAACATGCAAAATAAAAGTTTGAAATGGAAGAATAGGGTAACAAGTGTTTTATGTAAAGCAGAAGATGGATTGTTACTAGGATGTATTTTAAAATCAGTAGGACATAAATATACAGGTAATATTCTGAAGATTACATAAATTAGAAGAGAAAACAGCATTATGCAATCTTCTGCTTGTGTTTTGTTGTGTAAAACCGTGTATATGTTGATATGTAAAAGTGTTCCCTATAAATACTTGGTTGCATAAATGGCTCCATCTGCATTATTTTGAGTTTTGATCTTTCCTCCCTTTTTCCTTTTTTCTCTTCAGATCTGAGAACCACCTCTCAGTCCATTGTCACATGTCCTCCTATCTATTTCGGTGGTTTGTTGTCCATGTAATCTCTAGTGACCTGTGATAGAATTTATGGGATTTGAAGTAAGGGTTCCTAATGTTTGGGGCTTGTTGTGGGATGTATGCTTCTTGGTTTAAGTGTGAACTCTCTAGTGGACTCATTTGGACACAAGTGAGGAATTTATTAGCTCAATTCCCCTCCTGAATACACCTGTTCAGCAAGAAATACTTAATGATATAATTTGTTTAATGCTCAGCTGCACAATAGTTGTCTCTGTCATACTGCAGAAACAAACCTGCATGGCTAGAACTGAAAGTCCACAGAAAAAGGGGCAGCTAGGATTAGCATCCGAAACCGTGTGTGTGCTGCAGGAGCAGCCAGGAACTCTACACGAGACATCTGCCCTAAGAATCTGTGTGCTCTACCTCTGCAGGTCCAACTGGCTGTACACCAGCCATCCCTCCACTAGAGCCGTGACTCTGTGGATCATCGCCAGAATCAACAAGGACTTAAAGTAGCCGGCATCATGAACGACGCCTTTTGTTTACACCTGGTTGCCTAGCAACCAGCTCAGACCCCCGCTCTTATAGGCCAGGAGGGCAGCTGGAAGGCAGAAGCCGCCCCCCCCCACGCCTAAGGCCCCCCTAGCACAAGGCCCTCCCTGTCCATGCCTGTTAGTGCCAGAACGGCTGCAGGGCGAGGCTACCCCTGCACCGTCAGTAATACCAGCTACCAAGACTCCCTTCTACCACAAACTATTACCCCTTGCCCACCGCAGACGCCAACTGATCCTGCATCCTTCCATGTATCATACTGTGAACTTTCACTCGACATGGCAAGCCTTGTTAACTCCAGTTAACTCACAGTGCCTGAGCTACCTGTTTAACCTTACACCTATGCATAATATGACTTGAAGATTTGCCTGTGTTCTGATTCATGCTGCTAATTTACAGTGCTTGCACACTATGCTTATCCTGATACCCTTTGCATACTACAAGCTACATGATGAGCTAGCCTTCATGCGCATGCCTTGCCCACTGGCATATTGTTTAAACCTGAACTAGCCTACCTGTGTGCACCTACTGTTTAAATGTGAACTTGCCTACTCCAATGCACCCTGTTACTAGCATACTGCATTCATGTGGAGCAAGCCTACCTGTGCACGCCATGCCCACTGGCACAGTGTTTAAACTCGGAACTAGCCTACTCGTGTGCACCACCCTGCTCACTGGCCTACTGCTTACATTTTGTTGGACTAGCCAAATGTATTGTAATTAATTCATCTAATATTTTGGAGTGACCTACCTACCTTGCAGTCACTTGCCCATTGCGTTTCACTTTTGCATCCACCCATTGCAGCTATGTTGTCCAATTGCAGTAATTCCCCTAATCTCATTATCAATTGCAGCTCTATGTGCCGATTACTAACTGCATACTGTTATTCATGCTAAAATGATTTCTGACGCTTATCTCATTACATGGTCACTATTACCACATGCGGTCTCTCACCCAGGCACACAATGATGCCCGAAGACACCAGCAAGGTCCTTACCTCCCACGCTCTTACCACTACTACTCTGCTTACTCTCCTTTTCACGCTTTTCATCCACTCCCATTACACTGCACTAACTTCTCCGCAACTAACACCCTTGAACATCCTTTCGGCTCCCCCGCCACTTACTGCCATGCACACTTCTATTACATTGCACCAGTCTTACCTTTCTCACGCAGCAACATCCTTTCCACCACCGTGCCTCAGCACATTGTGCAGACTTGACAGACTCAGAACTCGCACTCTACCTCTAGAACACAGCCTTCGTCCCACTCCGACGGCATCTATAAATACTAGATTAGGCTCCTGCTCCATCTACAGGTACACCCACCACATCGAACATTCTATCACAACCAACATTCACACACCAATCCCAGGAGCATCCTCCCTTCTGCTACACCTGCCACATCAGACCCAGCCACCACCCCCACCCTCACAAACACCAAATACACACCCACACCACATATCAAATGTGCCCTCTTAAATGTTCGCTCCCTCCCAGCCCATGCATTATAAATTCACAACCTCATAACCAACAATAACATTGACATCCTTGCCATCACAGAAATGTGGTTACATGAAGTCTCTGACCCTGCCATTGATCCTGCACTCCCACCAGGCTTTACCATCTTCAGACAAGACAGACCAGGCCACCTGGGAGGTTGAGTAGCCCTCATTTGCAAAGAGAGCCTCCCTCTTCGACTTATCAGTCACCCCTCAACTAGCAATTCAGATATTCTGTCTGCTAAGCTTGCACTGTCCCCCAATAGCACCATCAACATTCATGTGCTTAACCGCCCCCCAGGTCTCCCCTTAGACTTTCAGGGACACCTCATCAACCTACTTAGCAACAACATCAAAAGCTCCACCAAGACCCTTCTACTTGGAGACCTAAACTTAGGATTCAATGATTCTAAAGATAAAGCTGCTGATACCCTCACTAAGGAACTTATTAACTTAGGATTCACACAAAAAGTATTGAATCCTACGCATTCCAAAGGCCGCACCCTAGACTGCGTCGCAGACCATAATTGACTCACCACTATAACCTCCAATACAGCCATGCCATGGACTGATCACAACTGTACTGAATTCACTCTACCCATCACAGAAAGCCACAAAGCTCTCAGCCCTGCCCCCGCAGCTCACGTTAGAAGCTCCAAGAAGCTCAATGTGGACAACCTTCGCCCTTACCTTAACATCCCTGAGCTAGCCCCCCCTTTCTCCAATCATCCTAATACCCTAGCAGAGATCTAAAAAGATACTCTCACTAAAGCCCTTAATGCAATAGCACCACTTGAACACAAAAAAGAAAAGAAATCATTACACTCCAATTCCTGGTTCACTGAAGAACTACAGTCCCTGTGCTCCTGCAAAAGAGAGGCATTAACAAACTGGCAAACTAACCCAAGTGACAGTGCCAAAAACTGCTTTAACTTAATCTCCCACCAATACAAAGAAGCCATCACCAAAGCCAAATCACACTCAAAGGAAATCTTCACTATCTTCAACGAGCTCATCTTGCCACCCAACACCCCAGATGAAATTGTCAAAGATGAAGCCTGGTGTGCCAGTATTCAATCAGCCCTGCTAAACAAAATCGATCTCCTTAAAATAAAACAAAATACAGGATAACTGTAAAGCCCTACCACTTCACCTTAGGCCTAAGCACACCAATTCAACTCCCACCTCAACTAACTCCACAAAACCCGTCTTCACTTTCAGTGACATCACTGAATTAGACGTAATGAACCTTTTCAGAAACCTCAAGCCCTCGACGTGTAAAGGGGACATATGTCCTCCTAAGCTCATCAAGGACTGCACAGATCGTCTCGCACCGCTCTTGAAGTCCTTCATTAATGCTTCCTTCAGAACAGGCATTATCCCTGACAGCCTTGAAGAGGCCTGGGTCCGCCCCTTCTAGAAAAACCTACTCTCGACCCTCTACAACCAAATAACTACCGACCCATAACCACTGTGCCCTTCCTCCTTAAGATATTGGACAAAGCTGCCCATAGCCAGATCCAACACTTCCTGGAAACCCACTCTATCCTTGGGACTAGGCAATCTGGTTTCTGAAAAGGACACAGCACTGAAACAGACCTGGTGGACTTAAAGAATCAGATCACCCAAATCATGGATGAAGGCAAGCCAGCCTTATTGTTACTCCTAGACCTCTCAGCTGCTTTTGATCTGGTGGACCACAAGACCCTCACATCGCACCTTACTCACTCAGCTAACTTCTCTAAAGAAGAAGCAGCTCTCTGGATCACCTTCTTCCTTGAAGGCAGAGCAATGAAGGTATTCTCAAACATAGCAAACGCTACACCTACCACCATCCACTGCGGATTCCCACAGGGCTCTTGCACAGCACCCACTTTGTACAACTTGTTTACGAAGCCTCTCTTCGACAAGCTCGACTCACTTGGTATCGCGTACATGAATTACGCTGACGATACTCAGGTACTGTTACCTCTCTCTGGCTCACACCACCAAGACGCTGAAGCACTGGACACAATTTACTCCACCATCCAGAGCTGGATGTCGATCAATGGCCTTTGCCTCAATGGGGATAAGACCGAAATAATTATACTAGGTCAAAATAATACTCTAGTCAAACTTGATAAACTGCAAGCCAACTTTGCCATTGACAATACTATCATCTCTGTGTCGACATCTGTCAAGACACTGGGGGTCTACACAGACTCCACACTATCCATGACTGGACAGGTCAGCGCTATCATATCCTCATCCGCACACACCATCAAGCTCATAAATGCCATTCCTATCCAAACCCAATTGTCTATCAATAGCTAGAGCAACTTAGACTATTGCAACTCTTTACTAGCAGGTACATCAGAAAAAAACCTAAACAGATTACAAGTCACTCAGAACAATGCACTTTGTGCAGCTTTAAGCATCCCAAAAAGGGAGCATATCTCCCAAGCCAGACAATCAGCTCAATGTCTCCTGGTTTGTTAGGAAAGATTTCCTAATTGTAGGTAATTTTCCTTCCATGTGGCAACCCCTAAACGTTTTGCTGTTGTTTTTCACCTTGTTCTCGACTTTGCCAGAGAAGTGCAGCCTTCTGCCGCACTACTCTGGGCTTTCGCTCCTTTCTTACGGGGAAACTGACATGCCCTTAAGACAGTCAGTACCGGGAAACACTGTTTTCCGTAGTTTCTTTTATCATGTTGCAGCTTTCGTGCAACATGACACAAGAGGGCACTGTAAGCTAAGTTACAGCTCTCTTGGGTCTCTAGCCTTCTACAGGCCCTAGATACTCTTTTAGGATTGTAACTGATCGGTTCAAGTGATTCACGGACGGGAATGGTGGCAGCGATCGTTTCTTGTGTTTTGAGCTCCTTTTGGCGTTCAAAGCGCGTTTTCCGCGCTTAACCCAAAATGGTGGCCTGACTCCCAAAATGGCCAGACCACGAGGCTCCTTTGTCCTGTTCGCTGACCGTCTTGCTCCCTTCACCTTCCCCAGGTCGAGCCGACCCGGGGCCTTCCTTATTTGGGCATGTACTTTCCCGTGAAACACAGATGCTTTCGCGGGCTTCTACATGTCTTGTGTGTGCCTCCAGGATGTGGGCTGGGATGTCTGGTCCCAATACACATCCTGGGTGCCAGAGAGTCTAGGGTGGTGTGAATGCCTGGGACCACCGTGGTCCGTGATTGGTCCACGAATGGTGTGAGAGTTGATGAGCGGATCTCCCATTGGGTCCCCTCCGTTTTGGCGCGAAGGGAACCGTGGATAAGAGGGGGCTGGAAACACCAGTACCATGTCGATCTCCTGAGTTCTCACGAACGAAGGAATACAGGAGCCAAGTATCCTGCAACCAAGAGGCTGGACCGAGGAATCGCTGGTGACCCGCTGAAGGACTGCTCCTCTGCACTGCTGTCGCCTTGTGAAACCCTTTTCATCTTTGATCGAACCAGAAGGCCTGTACTGGTACTTCAACCCTTGGAATAGCGGGAACAGCTATTCTCAGCATCTTCACCATCTCCTGCTCGTAAGCCTTCGGAAGCGTCTCTGGGCCATCCAGTAGACTGACCAGCTTACACGGGAGCCTTGCTCTGTAACCGCCGCCAGGTTGTGTAGTATTTCGAGTCCTTGTCACTCTCACACGCTTCGTACACTTGGCGTTCCCAGGTCTGAAGTGAGTAGTGTACATTTGGCTCAGATACACACGGCCGCTCCGTTGCCCTGCTGTGGTAACGAACTGTGCGGGCTTCTTTCGATTGGGATGTCTTTTACTCAACTCTGCTGCTGCAGACTCAACACGACGACAAGACGTTCCCTGCTCTTCTGAACCTGCCAGCGACTGAAACGGACGCGGAGAAGCCTGGGTCTGCTTGCATCGGGGACCGGTGAGTAGCATAGCTAGGAACTGGTCGCCCTCCTGCAGGAGCCCATAGCTTTTCCCAGCTGTGTCAAAACAGCACCCTTTTCCGTACTCGCGCTCTGCTTCTGCCCACAGTGGAGGCTGCGCATGAGTCGCGGAACTTGTTCTTCTTCTTTTGTGCACTAAACTGAACTGCCTGATCTCCCTCGAAGAGCTTCCGCTTTTGCCCGTTGGCACCAGCGTGTGCAGGTACTTTTGAGCACAAGGCTCCACTCCTCGTAGGGCTCAGACTTCCTTTTAGTTAGGTGCCTCTGAAGGCGGACTGGGTCTAAGCATTATTTTGCACTGCCTGTTTTCCTTCCCTTTTAGGTGGACTACACATTTCGTGCATCTAACGCTTGAGACTTGTATTTGTATATATATTGTGTTTATAAGGTATGTGTTGGTTTACTATTGTTATATTGTGATTTTCTCGCTACGGTCATTGTTTTAAAGGCCTTGGAATAAATGTGTATATATTTTTGATATAAAAACCTGTTTGGAGTAGTTTGTAAGTGTCCTTGCTTTGTGTGCTCATTGCGGGCTTTCAGTCACCCTCACCCCTCTTGAGACCTAGTCTTGACCGCCGCGATCGCTACCTTGATTGGTCTGGCTCGTCCAGAGGTTACCCTGTTCCAAGTAATTAGGTTGGCCTTCTAAACTTCTGCGCCACCAGGACAGAGTTCAGAAATCCGTCTTAACATGGTCAAAGAGCGAATCACTTTCAAAATTCTCATCCTCACACATAAATGCCTCAGTCTCTCTGCACCATCATATCTATCAGAGACAATCACCAAATCCTCCTCTACACGACCCACTAGGACACAATACACTAACCAACTGCACATCCCACTAATCAATAGAGCCACAGCTGGCAGCCTAGGCTTCCCCTACATTGCTGCCAAATCCTGTCACACACTACCGACAGACATTAGAGCAGAACATCCACTCCTTGCCTTCGAAGAAAACTTAAAACCTCACTTTCTGTACTGTAAATTGCAACTGTTATTTGACTGTAACTATAAATTGTCTGTAACAATAGCAACCACACTGTAAATTGCAAATGTTCTACTCTACCTTGATCCCAAAGTTGATGAAAGCTATTTCTACCAGCTCAATATGTTATTCCTCTACTAACATACTCTCCCTCTTTGAGTTCCTTTTCCTGTGTGCATTCTTGACAATCTGCTTGGGCCCCACTCCCTTTTGGAAGCAGGCTTATCTGCAGTGTCCTGCTAAAATTCACTAGTTAGCATGCCTAGTTGTATTTGTACCTTCCCTTTCACTCTCCCACGCTCTCAAGCATAGGTTTCTCCTCCACCTGCATAGCACCAGCTCTCTTACAATTCTAAGGCTAGGATTTTTCCCAATCCCCCCCACCCCTTGCAGCTGAAAACCTCTTTGACTCGTTCTGTGCTTACATTCTTGCCAAGAATATGCCTTCAGGGGTGCATTCTTCCGCTCTGATAAACCCTTCAAGTGAAATAGAAGTATCTATGTATGCATATTAACGAGTGATGAGTCGCTGTCTTTGAGTGCCATTATCAGGAAAAATCTCATGTGTTTTCACATCTGTATTCAATTGCCTAATCTCGTCCATAATCATTGTTTCTCATTCATGACATCTCCTTCAGGTTCTTGAAGCACACTCGAACACATCTTCGTCTTATTTGTTTCTCTCAGTTCTGAACACAAGTTGACAAGCTCTGCCATCAAATGCCTCTATTTTGTAGTCCTCCTAGTCATCTCCCGAATTTGTGGATTCAGTTCGGCAACCTATGTTTTATTCTGAATATATTGTTGTCTACATTTTGAGCACATTAAAGCTATACTTCTACAAAATTCCCATCTGTCTTTTGAATTCATCTAGCAATCCCCCATTTTCTTAAAACGTGTGGGCCAAACAATCGTTCACTTTTTAAAAAAATTGAATTGAGGGAAAATCTCTTCTGTTTGCCGGAAAACCATTCATGATTGGCTAACAGACTTTGTTATTCTCCTTACAGACTATGGAATTGAAATTCTATCAGGAAAAATCTGGCGATTCTCCAAACCTCGAGATTAAGGATGCGTGCCCTGTCATGAGAAGTCTACCTTAAGCAATGTTAATTCATGTTGTAATCATGTTGTTTTGTCTTGGGCCAGGTGTATTTCATTAACACAAATCAGATTCTACTCCAACATTGTGCCTTTATCTTGCACCACTTGGTTTAAAAGAAACATACATTTTCTGGATAATTCTGTCATACAAACTTGTTCTGACATACAGTCTGTGGTATCAAAAAGACGTACCAAGCAGATTTATATTTAGCTGGCTGCCTATTTTCCAAGACTCATTCAATGAATCTTTCACCACTTCACGTGTCAACTTCTCCTGACAACCTGTTTCCGGGGGGTATTTGCATATGCATCAGTAATTTGCCTCAGATCTGCAGCATTTAATACTACCACCACATCTTATGTTGCTATCATGCACTAACACTCTTAAAAGGGCATATGCCTCATTCTACTCGTTGATCACTGAGTTGCCTTGAAAGTAACCAGCGCTTGCAGCATCAATGGCACCAGACACATTGTAACACATAGACAATTTGCTGGACCTTCAAAACATCAGTCAGATTTGTTTCCCCCATTCTCATAAGGTTCATTGAAGCCAGTAACCATAGCTTTCCAAGCCATTTTTTTCAAAATGAGTCAACTTTTTACAGTCGATAACTCCAGAAACCGTGCCTGTTAATTTAATGTAATCCAGAAACCTGCCATCGCACCTCGTTTAATGTCTGTGAATAAATGTATGGTGCCTTACACTCATTTCATATAGGTATCACACTACAATGCCATTAACCGAGGCAGAAACAAAACGGCTTGATTAACATGTTTTGACTTAAACAGAAACGCATGCATGCCTGGCAGGGCTGCGAACACAGGGTAATAATAGGTTATTACTGGTAACAGTTTATCGTTTGGCAAGCGAATATGACAACAAACAACTGACTAATAATCAGTGGAAATCAATCTCACGGTAATTTGTGACGAACACATATGATAACACCTTTTAACAATGCACAGTTTGTTTGAATGAACGCACTTCCGACATTTAATCCAGATGCCTAAACACTGAGGGAACACGCGGGAGAAAAAAGCAAGACACCGTAGATGTTTAACACTTTATTGGCTTGAACTAATACAGCAATGCAGTAAAGTCTAGCTCACAGTGCTCGTGTTTTGATAAATAAGATGCACACTTCATGCTCAGTTCTCCACGATGAAAATATTCGCCTATAAAATGTGTCATGATTTGTGTCTCTAGTTTAAAGTGCGCGCCAATCAAATAAAGCGGACGTCTAACCAGGCTTCACACACTTGACACTGAGATTTAAATTAATTTGTGATTACGTGTTTTTTTTCTTCCTTGTTTACGTTCAACCAAACAGAACGTTTTTGCATCCTTACTCTGTCATCTGCAAGTGCCGTTGTTACCCACCTCTTATTGTACCAGTCGAAACACGCTGGCTAGGAAAAGTGCCCTGGGTGGAGCAATATTCCGAAGAAAAACTGCCACATAACAGGGGCAAGGACCCAATCAATATTGACCAATTACTAGGAACTCAATCAGCCAGACCCTCTAGGAAAGGCATTTTGCCATGTTCCCAATACTCCTGTTTTTTTTTTTCTTTCTCGTGTGCACTCATATTTTAAACCAAAATGTTTGAAATACAACTCGTTTGGCAGTGAAGATGGTGCTAAATCGGGAGGGGGGGGGCTGGTGATTTCTTTTTCCTCCATATTGTAATTATCCTTAAATTATGAATGAGACCACGTGCGTTTGCTCCAACCGTCAGCAGTAATGGCGGCAAACGCCCAGCGGAATCAGTACCAAATAATATGAACAATCCGTGAATCTGTCACTTTTCGGCAGAATTAGCATTACCACTGGAAAAGTGGAGGAATTACTGAATAGTAATTCCATGGGTCAGAGATAGTGACAAGAAGCAAACGGGAAGCTGTGTGGCAGCCACATTTAAAAATCTAAAAATTATTTGAAAAATACACTTGAAATCACAATTTTGGAAGTGCCATAGTCACCAAGTTGAAAGACAGACAAAACAAATGCCATGTGTACAATCCAACGCCAAAGCAAAGCTAAGGTTCACATAGGCAAAGCACAATTATGATTACAGAGCAGGCGTTGGCCCATGCAGATGAAATCTATGGGAATCAAATTAGGGAGGCCACCCACCAGAAAGAAAATGCCGCCTGGATGGACATACGTGACAAGGTGGCAGCTGTGAGCACAGTGGCACGGAACTACGAGGAATTTAGAAAACTGTGGAAGGACCTGCATGCCATGGCCTGCACCCTAGTAGCTAACCACCATAAAGAGACAACAGCTAGCTGAGGAGGGACAGTGGCTCCACAGATTACATGTGCAAAAGAGCATTAGAATTAAGCCCTATGTACACACAGCATGATCCCACAAATGTAGCTTTCAAACCATAACTGGTACAACCGCACTTCACAGATGTGAGGACAAACCCATAATCATAGAGGTAAAACAGGCACAGTCAAGAGATATATCTCCTTCGCTTTTTATGGTAACGTGGCTCGTGGGAACGCTATACCCTTGAGACAGGTGTGAATGTGGTTCACTAGAAGCCCAGTTCAATATAGGTAACTCTTAAGAAGGTCCCCTAAATAAGGTCTATTGCTCAGACCTACTGACTTCTACTATCTCGGGAAACCAAGACAAAATGTTACAGTATGCTCATACAAGTAAATCAGACTCTACTGTTCTTACTTTTATGTACACACAATGTTGCAGAGTTAGCTTTTTTTAAACCCAGCATATTTTCACAATTAATTTTCAGTATAAACATATATATTTTTATTTTAAATTCATACAGTTACTAATCAGAAAGACCTCACAACTTCACATAAAGCTTTATACTTTTTCTTTTTAACATTCAAAACCCTACACCCAGGTAAAAAGTATGAACACGTGTTACACATCAATGCACATTACATGACAACCATTAGACATTTTTGCTGAAAAACCAAATAACACCAAACATAAAAGATTCAAACAGTTTGTTGCATTTACACATAACCCAACATGTTTCTGTCTAAAGGCCTATCAGGGTCAGACATTCATCAGGGGTTCCTGTTTGTGGAATTGAATTCCGTGAACGACCACTTATATCCTGGTAAGAGTGATTCTTATTAGCATTCTTTTTGGAGCACTTCAACAGTCATGTTCCAATATTCCACTAATGGGAAATGAAATCTTAAATCCTTTCAAGTCGGACTTTGATGACTCTTCAAACCCTTCACATGGGTACTGGATAAGTACACTCTCTTTAGGGGTACCTAGCCACTTTTAAGGTCATGCCGTCTTAATGTCCAAAGTTCATAATCAGAACTTATCTGCCTTACTATCTTCGGGGATCAGTGAACAGAGCCGCGTGTTGCATCTGTGTGCATGGAAGAAGCCTTTCTCGAGCAGCCCAAACAGCAAAGTATAATAGTCCAAAATAAAGGAAAGTCATATCAATGTTCTTTAAACATATATACACTTTAATTAAACACACCAGGCATAACAACAACTAATTAGAAAACACTACTCAAAACACAGTCCTGAGGAAAGAACACAGAGTAACAAAGATAGTACATGCAACACTCTGGGTAATAAATCAGGAGTGAAAGGCAAGCAAAACCAACAATGTTCTTGAAAAAGGATATGTACTTGTGACGAATTGGATTCTGTCTTGTAGGAGTACAAGGGTGAGCAGAGACAAAATGGCTTCTTTGGCCCTCACACTTCTACAAACCAAAACACAACACAAGCATACAGGTAAAACAGGGACAGTTTAGAGATATACCTTGTAAGGAATTTTATCTAGGCCCTGTGCCTCTGTGATTTTCGTTTGCCAAAGCATGGAAAACTGTCTCAGTAGTATATCCTTTTACATGGTATGCTTTGGGTAGGACATTGCTAGACTTAGTGCTAGACCGAGCACGCTAGGTTTTTGTACAGACGGATTATATACAATAGGCTCCACACTCTATCTAACATGAAATAAACAGACCACACAATAACAGACCACACATGGCTTTCTCATTAACGCTCTCTGGCATTTTATCTTTATTTACCAAAACAGAATAAAACAAATGCAGAGAAAACATCAGTATTGTATCTCATAACATGTGCCAGAAAGAAGAAAAGACAAATCTAAATGCAGCTTAGCAAAATGCAATTTTCATAATCATAGTACATTGGAATAGACGTTTTTAATTTGCCAATCAAGACAATAGTTCCACTTCTGCACCCAGTGAAACTGGCTTCTACTTTTGTAAACCTGGCTGAGCGCACACATTTTTATATGCAACCTTGAAATATAACTGACGCTTCATGAGGCTTACAAATGCATTTTTCAACAAATTACTGTTTGCGCACAGAAAAGAAAAACATATGTTCTCTGGTGCATGAATAGGAGCTGTGTGTACCCCCTTATGCCTAATCTGACATTTCACTAATTAGAATAACATTACATTTAAATAGATATTTTGCTTTTATTTTTGTCACTTATGCTTTCCAAGATTGTTTTCAGTGTCACTTTGTCTGCTGGGCCGGCAGAGAGATGTCTTCTACGAAAGGGGCCATCTCTCTCACACTCTACACTACCTGCTGAGATCACTTCCCCATCTCAATCCTTTCTGCACTGTCTCCGGCTCAGCTACCGATCCCCACACACAGACTGAAGCTTCACAGCCATAGCCAGCCAACATCCAATCTTGCAAAATGTTCCTCTTCTTTCTTTAGTTCCTCCTTCATCCATTCTATTTTTTCTGCCAAACCCCCCTTACTTCCTTCTATATCCTATAACCTCTATTTTCTTCCACCCCCCTCCATATATCTTCATCTTCGTTTCACCACCAACTTTCATACCTCCTGCAGTGAGATCATCAATCAAACAAACACCTCCCCTGTTAGCCAATTCCACAGTCATTTTCCAAAACCCTTTTATCTTTCCAAACAGTAACCTTTATACAACACTCTTTCTCCAGCTGGGATGAATGTGCAACATTTTATATCCTAACATCCTGTAGAACAAAAGAGGTTTTTTTCTAGTGCACTTTCTGCTGTTTTTTCACTTCCCCCAGCACATTGCAACTCAGCTTTCAATGGCCCTCATTACGACCCTGGCGGAATTCGAAAAATGATGGCGGAAATGTAATACCGCCATCGAATACCGCTCGTTGCGATTATGACCCGTCACCGTAAAGTACGATGCCATTAGCGACACCGTAGTGAACGCCAACGCTAACTGCACCAAGTACGCGCACGCGCGCCTTGCAAAACCGTAATTTCCGCCATGGCGCAACGGTACGCGAATTCTGACCCTAGCGGACATTTACTTAACGCCATCAAGCATGGCGGAAAGTGCCATTCCGCCATGGTGAGAATTACGGCATCGCGAACCAACCGTAAATGGCCCTACTGAGTGCCTGTACTCCACTCCCTGCCCACATTGCACAACTCCTCGTAGGCGCAATGTAGTCACACTATGCAACCAGTGAAATGTACAAGTCACCCATGCATGCCAACGAACAAATGCATGCAGGGGCTCCAAGTGCCTTGTGAGTGGCCATCCATATTTGGCATGTCACCATTGCCGTACTGATGCAGCACAGGCATGTGAAGGTTCAAGTACACCAAAATGAACTGAAATATTCCATGAGACAAAACAACAATAGTCCCCCATCGCCTGCCACCAGTGTAAATCAACATTCAAAGCAGTATCCTGAGGGAGACTGCACCAGCCCTGTACTCTTGCCAGTAGACAAACCAACCATCAGCATAAGCATGTACCACACAAGTTGGCAGAGTGACTGAGCAGCCAGGCTCATCTCAAGAGGGGCCAATGGGAGCTGTAGGGCACAGATGGCACGAATACAGAAGCAATTCCAATGGACCTGACCTCAGTCTCCCTCCAAGAAACGCACGCAAACACAGGCACCTGTGACCAGCCATTTTCTGATAATCCCATCATTCCACCAATCCACCTGGCTGACCGGCATCTGTTGCACAAAAGCTAATCCCCCGCCCCTGAGCATGACATCATAAAAACACTCATAATGGCAGCCCCTATCCCTGACCTTACTGGGCTTCGTAGGCAAACGCGGCCAGTACAGTACCACACAACTCTACTCAGAAGCCGGAACCCAATGCAGATCATCTCACAATACATCGCGCCACAAATCGGAATATGCTACATTACTAGCAAAGAATAACGCTACACGGTTAATATCTGAATATAAATTTACTGCACATCAAAATCACCAAGCACATACAGCTATTTGCTCATAAACTCCCAAATAAGTTCCATTACTGTGGGCTGCATCCGCAAGAAATGACCAGCTTCTTCTTGTGTGACGCCCTGTTCCTTCATGGTACACAGGGGCTACATTTACGTCCAAAAAGGCAACATGGAAGCGCCTAGAACTGCAGGGCCGTCCCATGAAGTAGGCACTAGTCCAGCTGAATGGTTGATATGTTGCTCCTAGCCACTAGTACTGCGTAAGGGCATGTGGCCCATTGGCGATCGTCCCATAAGATCGTAATGGTGCTCCACTGATTAACTCGAAGCTGCAGGTGTCGACTGTAAAAGCCATCTGCAGGAGTGGCGTACAGATGGCAGCGGCAAAAGGGGAGGAGATACCTGTCACCCAAATGAAAAGAAAAATAATAGTATGGGCATCCGAACTTCATATGTATTACTCACTTCATTCAACACACATATGCATGCTAGCCCACTCAAAAGGATTAATTTCACCCAAAAATCACTTGCGAATCATAACGATAAAAATCGAGGTGAATAACAAGGGCAGATAGATGATGGTCCCACTATGGCAGCTTTGCATCACATAGCGCAGGGGAAGGGGATAGATTCCAAAAAGCCATGTACATGGCAAACTCTCAATTAAATCATCTGTCCATGCATCCATTCATCATTCCCTCATCCCGGTATAAAAACGCCTGAATATTTACTCACATAACATTTGAAATTTCCATTGAGTCTGTGCGTAATGCAGTCTGCAAAATCCACTATGCTCCTGCCCGGATTTCTAGTGTAGTGAAGTAACATGTATTTGGGAACGTCCTGCCTTATCGTCCACTACGCTATTGCGCATCCCATTCAATTCATATCAATCATTGCATTCTCGTCATGGGCCCTGTCCCAAGGACATTCAACAATAGAACGTTATATTTCCAGTCAGACCTGTGGGCGTCTCCTCGCCGCTAGTTGAAAACCAAAAGCGCTGTCCTTCGAATTCCTCATTTGCAACATCACGTCGAAAAGGCATCTGTGAACGCTTGAATTCACAAATACATCTATGTAGTGCGGCTGTGTGTGAAAATGGTAACTGGCTTCAATCACTAATGGGACTCCCCGCCCGTCGGTGAACGTCGGTACAGTGCTGCATGAGGGTCCACCGTTGATCGAGTACAACATTCCACTGACCCTTCACAAGTTTGTTCGCGACTGCAAATTTAGTATGTGAAACAATGGGACCATAGCAGAATTAACATAGAAACCAATATTTCACTGCCATCGGGATTAAATACATGATTGTAATTGCAAGATGCCATGCGTCAAATTGCAGCGTTGTGTGCGGGACGTGCTCGCCCAAAAGTTACTGCAGCTGGCACAGGTGGAATGAATCACCACAGGTGGAGGCTATACAGCCTGAAAACACATAAATTGCACACCCAACCCCCTCCCACAACCACACCCACTCCAAAATGCTACCGACAGGACTAGCGATGTTGGGCCTGGGGGACCTGATAGCACTACAAGTACTCCAACTTCAAGAAGAAGACGAACACCAACTACTACAACAACCGGCCGCACAGAGGAGACGCAGGAGGAGGAGGAGGAGGGCAAGGCAGGGGCAGCAAGGCCCACCAGCACAGCCACTACCACCACGCAGGCAGCCCACAATCCCACGCCTCCGAGCTAATCCGTTCAACCTCACTGCTGAGCAGATCCACACCCTCTACCGTTTGGACCGGGACACCATAACCGCCATTGTCAACATGACACACGCTGACCTTGTCAGCATGATAGATAGCCCAACCGCCATCCCACCCCTACTGAAGGTGGTGTCTGTACTCCACTTCCTGGCCACAGGCACCTACCAGCACACAGTCGGACAGTTGCATGGCATTTCACAGCCACTATTGTCACGGACACTATTCCAAGTGCTTGATGCCCTCCTGAAGCACACAGACGACTACATCTCTTTACCACGCTCGGAGCAGGAGATTACAAACACAAAAGTGGGATTCCATGCACTTGGCGGCATACCGGGTTGCATTGGTGCCATCGACTCACCCATGTGGAATTGGTTGTCCCACATGCCATGGAGGTCCAGTACCGCAACCGGAAACAATATCATTCTATCAATGTACAAATGGTGTGTGACTCCAACAGGATCTTTACACATTGTTGTGCCCGATTTCCAGGATCAACCCATGATTCTATGGTCTTGAGGAACTCTACAATACCACGCTACATGGAGCGACATGCAGGGCACCGATCCTGGCTACTCGGTGAGTCTCATTTAATGCATGAGAATGTGGGGTAGGTGATGCGTCAATGACTTGGCAGGAAGGGGGGGGGGATGCGTACGTAGCAATGTCATTCCACAAACATCCTTTATTGTCCACATACAGGTGATGCCGGGTATCCACTGAAGAGATGGCTCCTTACACCAATCCGGTACCCACAGAACCAGCATGAGGAGGACTACAACCATGCCCACTCACGTACCCGTGTAGTCATAGAACAGGCATTCGGCCTACTGAAGGCTCGTTTACGCTGCCTCAGCAGGTCTGGCGGGGCACTCCTGTACCGGCATGAGAAGGTTGCAAAGATGGTCATGGCATGTGTCATGCTACACAACATGTGCGTACGTAGAAATGTGTCCATGCCCCCTGACGCAGAACTGCAAGCACCTGAAGATGGGCATGATGATGGTGGGGATGTGGCAGCACCTCAAGGAGTCCGCGAGGCACAGGAGGCCCGTGAAATTCGTCAGAATCTCATAGATGCATGCTTCTAGCACTCACGCCTGGTGGCTGTTACATGGACACGGGACTTGTGGCACTGTGTGTGTCTGGAACATGCACAATGTGGACTGTACGCCAAGAAAGGCCTCGTACACAAAGATCAATGTCCACACATCTCATTGGATGAATATGAAGAAATGTATGGCAAATGTGAAATGATATTACACACCCAATCGACCCGCCACCCAAAAAAGCCCAACACACCCCCTCCACCCTCCTACCTCCCCCCGAACACCAGTGTCCAAAGATGCTCATTGTCAGTGGGCAGACGCTATTGCAAGCCCCCTCTCCGGGTATCAGGGGCACCCCTGCCTGTGGAGCGCAGGTTCCTCCCAGATCTACGTTGGGGGCTGCCCTGGACGGAACTTGCAACGGATGATGTCTCTGCCTGCTCACGTCCATGCATGTCCCTAAGGGTTTGTGTGAGCTCAGTGAGCACACGGCGCACAGCGGCAAGTTCACCACATACGTCTTTGGACGTCGCATGCAGTTCCCCCCTCAGGCTCTCGGTGCTTCTCTCCATTTGTCCCCTCAGGCTCTCGGTGCTTCTCTCCATTTGTCCCCTCAGGCTCTCGGTGCTTCCCTCCATTTGTGCCCTTACTGTCTCGGTACTTCGCTCCATTTCTGCCCTAAGTGTCTAGGTAGATGTTTCAATGGCTGCCTTAGAACCCCCACATTCAGCAGCATGCTCCTTGAGGAGCGTGGCCAGTTGCTGCTGTTGCACAATCATCTGCTCGAGGGACTGTTGCCTCTGCTGGGCCATGCCCATTTGCGGTGGTGTCACAGAGGGGCTGATCACCTCATGTTGCCTTGCCACAGGCCTTGTGGGGGTTGGCCAGTCGTCGTCTTGTGGGTGCCCCTGCGTGGTTTCCTCACGGTGTACGGGATGAAACAAACAGGGGGATTGAGACAGGTCATGGATGGGTCCTACATCGACAGCACCGTTTTCTGTGTCGGAGCATGCTGGCATGTAAGCAGTGTCACCTATGGTGCTGCTGCCACCAGAAGCAGTGCCTTCTGTGGCATCCATTGGGGGGACCTGTGGTGCTGCTGTTGTGGACATGCTGGCTGCTGGGGTGCCTGTTGAAGTCCCCTCCAGTGTGCTGCCACTTGATTTGTGCTGCTGCCGTGTCTTGATCCGTGCAGCTGAGGTGGAGGGTCTTTGGCCGTTGGTCTTGGCCCTCTTTGCAGGTGTGCTGGTAGGGGTGTCCTGAAGCTCGTCGTTTGAATCGGACCCTGTGGTGGAGTAAAGGAGGGCGAGCGTTATTTATGGGTCTGTGGAAATTGGAATGGCAATGTATCACATGCATTGGGGTGGTACCTGAGGGTGATTTGGGTCAGGGCCTTGGAGGTGGTCTCATTATTGTGTGGATTGAGGATGCAGTTATTTTGCAGCCTGCAGTTAGGGTGTGCATGCTGCACATGTAGAGGGTGTTTTTAGGAATTTTACTTATTTATGTATTTAATCAGACTTTTAAAGGGCGCTATCATGGCAATGTATGTGGACGTTCTCCTGGACATGTGTTTCTATTGCACTATGGGGACACATGGTACTTCACATGATTGGACATTGTGGATTTAGCATTGTTTTATTTGGGCCACCTACCTGATTCTTCAGATGTCTGCACTCCTTTCTCCATCCCTCCGACTCCCTCTATGCTCTCCATTCCAATGGTGGAGGCACAGATTTCTTCCCAGGGGGTCAACTTGATGGGTGATTCCGATCCTCCCCCGGTAGCTGTGGCAATGTTTCGGTTGGCAGAAGTATGCTCCGGACGCGTATCCGCAAGTCGTCCCATCGCTTTCTGCATTGCTGTGGGTTGCGGGTTGTGGTCCCCACCGCACTTACCCGCTGTGCCACCAGGGCCCACATGGCCTTCTTGTTCGCAAGTGCCGTCCTGGTCATTTGCGTCGAGAAGACGACGGCAGCATTCTCCTGGAGGGTCTCTGTGAGCACGGTGAGTTCCTCATGGGAGAAGTGGACCTGCCGCTTGCGATCGCATGCTTTTTTAGCAACTTTTCCCATATTTATGTTTTTTAACTGGGGTGGCTAATGGGTTGGGATGTGTCTCAGGGTCGGATTTTTAATGGTTGTGTTGGGATTCTGATTTTATAGGTGTACGGCGTGCTGTTTCCCGTTCCGGCCCCATGTTTTTACTTCCGCTGAGATGGGTGGCGGAATTGCACCTAGGGCGGCGTACGACGGCGGTAAGGGGCGTTTTGGGGTCATTTCCGCCATCGCGGACTTTGCACTTCCGCCATGGCGTAATGCTCGTGCCCGATGGGTCAGAATTAGCCGCACTTTACTCCATTGTGCAATGGCGGAAACGCTATTTACGCTATGGCGGTCATGTCAGTTACTTTCCGCCAGGGTCGTAATGAGGGCCAATGTGTCCTTTCATTTTCTAAGCCAGAGTTGCTGTGCGAGTTCACGCACCCCCAGCCTGCAGCTGGGCTGTGGCCTAAATCCCAGTCTAATTACTAATTAGTTTAATTTGTTAAGGTTAGATGTTATTGGATTAGATATGATGTCGAAAGCAAATGTTTGATAATGTTATTTAAAAGGGAATTGTAAAAATGAAATGAATTTCATGAGATTGTTATGATACTCTCTGATGAAATTATATATTTTTTTTAATAATGATGAATATAAATTGATAAAGCTGTATGTTTGACTATTATGAAAATAATGTTATATCTCTATGTATTTTTGAAAGGTTCAATGAAATGAACTAACCAAATAAAAAAAATAAAAAAATGTAAATAAAAATAATTGGATTAGTACTTAGTAATGTTAATTGTTAGAAGTCTACAGTACACTGCAGTGAGCTAATTCCCAAATCATGCCTGGCATCAGCACTAAGTCACACACCTAGCACGACATTAGCATAATTTGTGCATAGTGCACCTTACCACAATTGAATTCAGTGGCACTGCTAAAATGAGTACATGATTGTTGTGTGCACTAATTTTCTCTACAACCTCCTTTGCCTTTTGTGGTACATGGGCGGCTGAGGGCAGGCTATACTCTTAAGAGGCCTGTGAAGTTGAACCAGCAGTGACCGAAACAACGCAGTATGTTATGTTATGTTGACTTATACACTGCACCAGTACAACCCAGGGGCCGTCTCCAGGGCTCACATTGCTCTGCAAGATAGAGGACAGGGTTGGTTAGTGAGGGTTGGGGTATAAGGATAGGCCAAGAACCAGGAGAAACTGGCGTCTGTGTGTGTTGGGATGCAGAAAGGTTATATGTGAATGTTGTATTTTGGCATGTGCGTTTGTGTGTTTTATGTGTAAATTGACTGGTATGTAAGGTTGTGGTTGAGCACACAAGCGTGTGTATCCATAAAGGATTAGGCCTAGTGCCTGGGTTGTTTGTTGTATGCTAATGCCTGCTATGTTGGGTGTGTGTTTGTGTGGTTTATGTGTACATTGGCTTGTGTTTAAGTTTATGGTTGTGCACACTGGCCTGTTCTGTCTGTAGGGGTAAGGTCCAGTGCTTGGGATTATTGCTATATGCGAGTGTTAGTTGTGTTGGGTATGTGTTTGTATTTTTTTATTAGCCCATGGGTTTGTAGTATCACAGTCCAAAAATAAAGGGAATGTCCAATCAATGTTCTATAAAAATATAAACACTTTCATAAAACACACCATCTGGAAGAGGAACGAAAGATATTAATATACACAAGCCCACCCCAAATGAATGAACAGAAGAGATGAGAAAGACCACAGAAAATAGCACTCTGATTATAGTTCCAAGGGTGGTAAGTAAGGTATGTAAGGAACTCATGGCTAAAGTAAAGACAGACACAAGTGATCACAGTTCAAGGGTATTTATTAAACTGTATAAATGGGTGAGAAAAACAGCTAATCTAAACCTAAATCTAAGATGGGAGCAAGCTTCAACCATCAAATAATAATAAGGCAGTCCTAGTGGCGTCTTGTCAAATAAAAGGGCCTATACTAATTCCAAATCCTTACTGCTAAGTTACCAAAAAATGTGTGAGATAGTGGTCACAAGAAAAGAAAGAAGTGTTCACAAATTATATGTCAGGATGTTATAGCCAGGGTCTCCCTTCTGCACGTTTTTAGCACGGGACAAGGCGGGATTTCTGAGCAGAGCACACTCCTGGGCCTCTCCAGCACGAGCCTACCGTTCCGTTCAGCGATATCAGGACCTTAGGCGGTTAAGTCTCTTTGCTACAAAGTCTCTTTCTTCTGAGGTCTTGATGTGTTAAAAATAAAAAAAAGAAAGTTCCTTTCTGATTGCACGTTGGGTGATGAATCCACCCCTGGATCTCTCATACCCTTCTCGAATGTTAGCCTCCCTATGCCGGGTTCACTACGGCTTTTTACTCTGAATATTTCACTTGTTGTATTCATGAGTCTCACTGTCCTTTTCAATAATCTTTCACTTTCGACATCCCTCATTCGGATTAACTCTTGTCACAACAATGTTCTCTGGGTTATCACACTTCATCCCATTTGCAGGCATCCCTCAGCCGGGTTCAGATTTACCAGTTACTTTATTTACACAATGCAAGATTTACTTCCCTTATTTTTCCTCTTGGTTATGGTTCAAAGTCTGAGCCGAATGAGCGCCCATGTGGCACCGAACCACTCTGCAGCTGGTCTCACCCTTGGTTGTTTAACAGTTTTGTTACATACAAATGCTTTCTTGTTCGATTCACATTAGGTTACCATTTGAAACCTTCACTCAACACAGTTCCGTTCACTATCGCTTCTCCCTCCGACTCACCGACTGTGATGAACCACTTGGTATTTCTTGTCTCTGGAGTCAGGGACTGTACCACTGTAGCAAGCATCTCTCCCTTTCTTGGTCATCAGTGTAGGAGGGCTCCGTGCACGGTTGACATCTGTTGCGCCACACGCTAGCTGTTATTCCCGGCCTTACGATTCCTTTCACTGAGACTTTGTGGGTCTGGGTGGAAAAGGGCAAGGGCACTTCCCTACTTGTCATCCTTTCGTTTCTCACCACCTTTCTCCTCCTCTTGAATTGCTGTCCTGGAATAGCTGCCTTGTCGTGCAGTCTGCCTTGCTGGAAGTGTGCTCTCTTGCTCCACCTTTTATCCTTGTGGGGAAGGGAAAGGGCAGTCAGGTCTGTGTGATTATTGTCAATTGTCTGACTCTGTCTGACCCTTGTGTTGGGGCACGTCAGGTAAATGGCTCTGTTGTTAGTCTGTTGTCTTTCGTGGTAAAAGAAAGTGTTTGTGTCAGAAAAGGGGGGCAGAACTTCTGAATATCCTAGGAGGAAGGATGGGGAAAAGATGATGTGGGGAAGATTGTAATTTGTCTCACTCGTCAGTGTCCCACTTCCACTCCCCAAGGACCTGCCATCCAGGTGATCCTCCGGCACTGGTCCACCCGTAGGAACTGGGTTCAATAGTGATGGCCGTGTCCTGGCCACTCGGATGCCAGATTCCCAGGGACTAATCAGGGAGACACCTTCAGGTTTTTCACATGTATTACCAAAAATGTTATTTTGGTGAAGACAGGTTTGATCGTGACCTAACCAGTGTAGACGGCTCAAGTGAATCATTGGGGCAGTTCAGTGTCACAGTACGTGAATTTGGTTATTGGTGAGCTGATACATCACAACTGGGTTCGAACAATGAGAGCTGATCAGGCTCAGTCGGGCTTGAAGGATTAGTGAGGCCCTGGAAGCAAGCAGGCATTGAGAAGAGGTGAATGCCTGTGCTTAGGGTGGTTGAACCGTGGCGGCTCAAGTGATGCAGGTTGGGGCGGTCCGAAGAACACTTCAACATGGCCAGGCAGGACCGGCAGGCATTGGTCATGAAGCGGTGCTTGAGGGGACATTGATGTGCAAAATATAGGCAGTGGTTCTTTGGCGGTGAAGCGGCGCTTCAGACCTGACAAGTGATGTGCTTGGCAAGGACACAATGTAGTGTCTAGGTGATGTTAATACAGTGCAATAGATCAGCTGGTTGAAGGAATGCAGATACCAGCACCCGCACCTTCCCTCTTGGCTATCATGTGGTGATTGCAGAGCAACCAGTTCAGTGTGGGTGAGCAGGGAGCTGCGACTGATCTGGCCCTCTGGGCTGTTGTGAGGCATTTGCAAAGGACTGGAGGATAGGATATGCCACTTCAGGGTCTGATGTACTGGCACTGAGGATCCATTGCAGATTGTGGGTCCCTGTCCACAACACTGGTCAATCTCTATGTTTCCTGGGAGGGTTCTATGTGAAAATGTCGAATATTGTAGGCTGCACACCAAAAAGACACATTGTATCAGTTGATTTGGTGCAGCTGCAATTTTCATCATATTTCGTTTTGGTGGTGAGGGGGGTTCACACCATCAATATCCCTTCATCCAATCCCCCACCGTCTGTACTTAAAATGGAGGGTTTTCTCCTATGCCCTTTCCCTTCAAAACACTCCCAAAACCACCTCCCATTACAGACACACACACTCCCAGGCACACACAAAAACACACTGTAACATACACACATACAAGCAAAAACAAACACCCTTACCCGTTTTGGGCATGTCTCCTGTCTTTGGCTTTTGGGACTGTTATTTCTTCATCTGTGGCAGAGGACACATCTCTTTGGCCTTAAATCCTCAAGGAACTGAAGGTATTCTGTTGATGGGCTGCAAGACCCCCTAATTTAGGGGCGCAATTCTTCAGGTGATTGGTCTAAAGGCATTCACGGCCAGCTCTGCAACAAGCTTTGACACTCTCCTGCTTCATGGCTACAAGATCCTGTCCAAACCCAGAAGCAATCGTCCCGGAGGTAGAGTAGCTCTGAGCTTTGCAGAGTGGATCCCTGCTTCTGGCATTCCTATGCAGGCCTATTCCTCCTTTAAATGCCTGGTCTGCAGGCACTCTATCTCTCCTGGCCTCTCTCTGACTGTGGTCACCATCTACAGGGCATCTGGGCAGGTCGCCTTCTTCCTCTAATAGTGGGCAGACCTCACTGCTTCTCTCCTTACCTCTACCTCTCAACTTCTCCACCTCTGAGACCTCAACATCCACCTGGATGCTTCTGATCCCTCCTTAGGCACTCTTCCACAACTTCTGCAACACTCTTTTTCTTGCCATTCTACCCTATGGTCTGACACACTCTGCCAGGCATATCTTGGATGTTGTCATCTGCTCAGAAATCCCCCTCTCTAACCCTCTCACCACTCATCTCTCTTGTATGGACCACTTTCTGCTCTCCTCTCACCTCACTGTCTATGTTCCCCAGGCTAAGCCCACCCCAGCAATGACACCTACCTTCTCAGTCATTCAGCCCATGAAGCGTGTGTCAGTGGATTCCTTTACCGCTACTTTCTCTGCTCCGCCTACTACTGTGGCTGACTCACACTCTGACACAGCCCTCTCTAACCAGCATCTTTCTATCTTCAACACTCTAAACGTCCTTGCCCCTGTCATGAGAATCCATCTGAAGCCTACCTTCAAGTGCAACTCTTGGAATGACTCCGTCCTCACCACCCTAAAATGCAATTGCAGGGTGGCTGGGAGGAAGTGGAGGGCTTTGGATGCAACCTCTGACAAACTGGCATGTTTCCTGCTCCAAAGGCAGTACAGTCTCTCTGGCCTGTCCAAGAAGAGAGCAAACATCGAAGCCTGTATTTCTGCTTCCTCAAACAACACAGTCAAACACTTTAAAATTTGCAAGGAGCTGGCCAATCCGTCTGCAGTCTCCACCTCTCCTGTTCCCTCCCAGTCCCTCTGTATGATCTGGCTCTCCATTTACAACTAAAACTCAGGACATGCTGTCCTCTCTCTCCTCTTCCTCACCCTCTACCTCTCTTAGCCCCCTCTGGCCGCCTCTCCCACTTCTCCCCGCTTCTTGTCCTTCTCTCCCACCGCACCTGAAGTGGTTCCTAGACAAGTCTGATCTGTGAAAGTGTCGTCCAAACAGGTGCTCCCCTGCTCTTCCAGAACTATCAAGGAGCACAGTGAAGCCTCAGTCCAGCCTTGGCCAATTTCTGCAATCACTCCTTTGCCACTGGAACTTGCCCCTATCTCCTCAATCACTAACTTGTGCACCCACTCCTTAAAAATCCCTCTGCCAATCCTACCTGTCTGGCAAATTATCGCCTGATCTCTATCATTCCTTTCCTGGAAAAGCTGCCATCTCCCAGCTTTACCTCCTACACTGAATCTGTTGGTTGTCTTCATGACCATCAGTCTGGCTTCAGAACACCCGTGAAGATATGCTCATTAATCTTGATTCAACCCTTCCTTCTGTCCTCATCCTCCTTGACCTTTCCTCTGCTTTCGACATGGTCAATCATGCCATCCTGATCAATCGACTCCTTGAGAACCTGGGCATCATGGATCAGGCCCTGGAGTGGTTGTTCTCCTTCCTCCTGGTTCGACCCTCCCAGGTGCAGCTGGGATACTTTCTCTCCACCAGCTCTCTCTCCTCATGTGGTGTTAACCATGGCTCTAACCTCTCCCTTGGCTCTCAAATGTCTACTTGTCCCCTTTGGCCCAACTTATCTCTACCTTCTCCTCAAGGTTTCAAAGTTATGAAGATGATACTCAGTTTGTGTCTTGAAACACTTTTGTATAGGCGCCTTATAAATGCCATATAATATCATATATCATATCTCTTTCAGGCTCCCCTTAGCCTCCCCTCCTCTCTCGCTCATTACTGACTGGGTATCCACAATTCATGATTGGTGCACCTACCTCGATCTCTGCCTCAATGCCAGTAAGACTTAGATCCTTCTCATTGGGACCCATGCTCCGGCTTTCCCTCCCTCACTCTGCCCACCCTCCTTGGCCCCCTTCCTTCGCCTTCCTGTGAGGTAAAAAACCTTTGTGTCATCTTCTACTCCAGTCTCTGCTTCTCTCTTCACATCACAGACCTTGCCCAGAAGGCTCACTACCAGCTGTACCTCCTCAGAGGTATTCTTCCTTTTCTCACTTTCTCCCAGAAGCTCACTGTCTATAGAGCACTGTTTATCTCTAGGCTGGACTATTGCAACAGCCTCTTTCTCAATCTGCCTTTCTCTACTCTCTTCCCTCTGCAACTAATCCAGAACAGGACTGCAAGACTTGTCATTGGTCTCAAGCCCAGAAACCGTATCTCTCCAGCCCTGAAATCTCTCCACTGGCTCCTGGTGGCTGAAAGGATCAAGCTCAAGACCCACTGCCTCGTCCACAAGGCTTTCTGGGGATGGGCCTGCACTACATCCAACTCTCTCTTTCAAAACACCTTCCTTCTTTAGTCCTTCGCTCAGCTACCTCCAACTCTCTGAGAGTCAGAAGATTCTCCAGGGAGAGAGTGGCGGTAGATATCTCTCCTCCGTAAGTCCCTCCCTCTTGAATGACCTCCCTGATCCTCTCAAACTTGAATCAGACTACCTAAAGTTCTGGAAGCAAGTCAAGATCTTTATTTTCGCATCTGCCTTCTCTCTCCTTCTCTCCTCCTCACCTACCGTCTGCTGTCGCTGACTGGTTGCCTGGATACCCTCAGAGTCTGCCTGGGTACCAGGCTCCCACAAAACCAGTCGCCCCTGCACTGCCTCCTACCCTACCACACACCTAGAGGCTGAAACTGTAACTCTACAGTCCCCTGCCTTTGTGGACTTATCCAGAGCCGCACCACTCTGACAGCACTTGCACAGAGCATGCTGCCCTGATTGCACTTCCTCTTCCCTCTCCCCGGCACTTCCCCTTCTCCCTCCTCCTGCACTTTGTGTTACTGCACTTGCACAATCTGAATGACACAAGGCCTAGTAACTTTGTTTGTTTTGTCCTCCCTTGTCTTGTCGCGCCTAGAAAGACTTGTATACAGGCGCATTATAAATGATTCATCATATCATATCAAGTTAGTCTGCTTTAGGGGACCAATCCCTGTCCCAAGCTGGCGTGGACTGTGCCCTCTTGATCTTGCACCAAGGGTGCTTTGCTTCCAAGGAAGTGGAGAAGACATGAAAGGGACAGACAGCAAGAGACAAAAGGATGGAAGATTTCTTCCACTGCATAGAGCATTCCTGCCTATCATATCCCCACCCCCTTCCATCCGGCTGAACAACAAAGCTGCTTGAAAGTGCAGCACTCTGGTGTGAGGCTACTACTCCTTAATGGATGTGCCCCTTTGATACCTGTACCCGGGACAACTGCCTGCTATGCAGCTGTCGCCAGGGGATGGGGGCTACCAGCCCTCACAAGAGAATCAAAGTGAGGCTGGGATTTCGGGGTTTATGTCCTGCCATGTGGCAGTATCAGCATACACAGAATCCCTCCCGCACTATGAATGTCTCACATGAGCTGACACATGTGCAAAAATCTATTTGGATGTGGTGGCCATGATCATAAGTATCGCCATGCACTATTTCTAAAACAAGGCATAGCTTATTCTTAGAAATTACCCGACGACTAGCATGGGGTACTCGTGATCATTGTGATTTTGATACCGGGGGCATATCTTAAATTAGTGCCTGGTGGGGGTGGCAGCCTCTCAGCGAATGAGCGGGCTCAGAACAGGGGCATTACCAGCTGCCATCTTCCCCGCCGAACGAGTAAGTGAGGTAAGCTGTGCTCTTGCTTGGTCAAGTACATGCTTAGGTACTGTTAGGGGAGTTTTCCTAAAGTCCTATTGCCGGTAAGACTTTAGTAAGCTAGCCAGTGGTTTATAGATCCCCAACTCTTATTATCAGTCTGTACTAGCTCAGGACCTTTGTGGTGTGGCAGAGCAGTCAGGCGTATATTAAGAGGAAGATGTGAGTTGTAGATAAGCACACTGAATCTTATTTTGTTAGGCACAGCAAAGAAGCACTTACACTTAATTATATAAAAATTATATATTTAATATATTTACACCAGAATCACTTTAAATACTTCAGATGTTTTTGCGAGAACACTTAGGATTACGTGATAATACACTTCAAAGGGCACTTTCACCTCTGTGTTTGTTTGCAGTTACATTTGTTGCAACGTTAGAAATGGAAAATACAATGGGCCTCATGCCAAGTTTGCTGGTCTGGGAATCAGGGTGCCGGTACGCTCACTGGCTCTCTTGTTTCTGGACCGGCAAACTACGGGTTTGCCTGCCGGAGCCGCTGGGCCCGACAGGTTTGACCCTGCCAGGTGCAGTGGTCATTGTAAGCAAAGCCATCATGGAAGCACCAGCGCCGTTTACAACGGTGCCAGTGCTTCCGTGTCCCAACTCCCATAGAGTTCCACAGGGACTAATTGGGGAGTCCCATTGGGGATTAACAAAATTACCGGCGCATGACTTCCTGGTCACTGGACTTGTAATAGCCCGGTGGCACCAGGAAGTCAGGCACCGTATTCCTTTATGGGTCTGTTGGCAATCCACCAGTAGCACCAGCAGGGTTACCGTCGGACCTGTAATGAGGCCCATTGTTATCATTTTATCAATTATTGCGCATGCATGCGGTTTTCAATGGTTTATACAATAATATATTTACTCTGCAAACACATATGGTAAAGTCACTTTAAGGGAGGAAAATGGTTAGTTAGTGTAACATAAGCTTATTTCAAGGTTCTAGAAATGGTTTCTTCGCCTAGTAATTCCTTTAATTCTTAAAAACACAACCCTGGCTAATGGCAGTAAGAAGAGGTCTTGATTTCTTGAAAAGCAGCGAATTACAAAGAGTTATTTTGGATTTCTTCCAGTTTCTAGTGTTATTGAAGCAGCAAGATAACAACTAATAAGGGAGACCTTAAAACAGACTCGTGAGAGGGACACAAGCAGAGGCTTGAGTCTGAAGTCAGAGGGGGTTGCCCTGGACACTTCTACTTGTACTCCAATGCTCTGGAGTGACTGCTTGAAATCAGGTAAGCAATTTTCCCTACAGTACCTTAAGTTAGAAGACAATGTTCATGCTGGATGCTGCGCGATGTTGCTGCTCTGGACCAGACTTCCAGATTCCTTGGTCTGATGGCTGAAGGCAGGACAATGGTGGGATCACTTAGCAGCAGTCCTGAGGGAGGACCTGTAGCATGACTTTCAGAAACTTCATGGTTCACTCAGCAGATTTGGCGCCTTTTCTGCAGCACCAACAAAGAACACTGATCACCCAGTCAATCTTCTTCGCTTCCTGCAGTCCCACACTCTGGTGAGTGGGTCTGGGTCAGTTGGATCAGATCTTTGGAGTATCCTTATGGGTTCATCAAAGTTTTGGACAGATTCAACCTTTTGACGATGATTCACTCGAAATGGGCAGCAGGTCTCCTGGTATTGAAGTTCCGCAGCACTGGAAACTCCTAGGACTTCGGGAGATTGCTTGTTTCAAAGTTCATCTTGGGAATATTTGTTCTCACCAGCAAAATGGAAGGAGACATCCTCGTTGGAGCTCCTTTGTCTCACAGAAAATTGGGTCAGGACAGCACTGGTCACTTCACGTTGTTGCAAAGGGTCTGCAGGCATCTCTGGTTGTCTTCTTCTTTGGTTACTTCAGCTTCTAATGGTCGACTTGCTTTTCACTTCAGAAGCCTCACCTTTTCATAGTTCCAGCAAACACTCCTTTGCAATCTCTGTCAGCATTTCAGAGCAAGGGGCGTTTGGCTGTCCAAGCAGGACAGCCAGACCCCCTGTGGCAGCTGGACCTATTCAGGCACTCTGGCAGACAAAGAACAGCAGTTGGAAATCTACTCCGCCACTTTCTGCCTGCCCAGACAATAGGCAGCCTACGCAGGGATACCCAAGTGTTTCTGACAAAGGCAAAAACACGCAACTGACCTACCCTTCCCAGAATGGTAGAAGAGGGCTAACAAAGAACAACCATGCTAGTAATGACAAACAAAGAAGGGAGGCTCCAAGATGATGCTTGTTGCCCCTATTGTGCATTACCAAAGCTATGGAACTAGCCTGTAATATAAAAACAAATATACAAGTGGTAGAACACGTCCACTGCCACGAGCCATAACTAGATCATTGTCTATGTGACTTAAAATTCACAGGAGCAGAGAGAAGGAGGATACTAGGAATCCCTTTGGCACTCCATTGAAGGTGGTGTGTGCCAATCTCTAAGACTATAGTGTTTTAGGAAAAACTATCCTTAAGAAGTGTAGTTACTTGAGGATATAGAAACAAATGTCAAAGCAGGACCCTAAGGTTCCCCAGCAACACTGCCCACAAGGGGCTGTGTGCTGCAGTAGTATAAACACAGATGCGTTTAAGAACTATGGTGCTGACAGACTCCATAGTACAAGTAGGATACAAAGAACAGAGTTCCAAAAGTCAGATCCAACAAGAATGAATGAGTGGAAAAAGGCTCCAGCCATTCAGGATTGAAAGTAAAAGGTCCAGACGTCCAGCAAAAAGTGTTGGGGGTCTCAATAGGAGAGGGGATGAATCATAAAATGAGAAATCTCCCTAACAGGTACGCACAAGATTGTTCTACCCCTTCGGAGTTCAGCAGTGCTAAAACTGTGCCATTGACATATTTGCAAACATCTGTCTGTATGATAAACTATTAGCTGAAATCCAAATTTCATTCGGGGGCCTGACACGGGCTATCCTTCAAGCACTGCAAGGATGACTAGAAGGCAGGAGACCAAGTTACCTTAGGTCCTGAAGAAGATGATTTGTCCTTTCTTAGATCTTCTTCTACTTACCTAGGTGAGGGAGGTTCTTCAAATTCCTTTGTCTTCGCCAGGCTCCCCTTGGAAAGCCCGCAAAGGGTCTTTCATTGACTGGCAGGACACAAAGTGGGGAGCATAAACCAAACCCCCAGTCCTTTGTCCTGCAGAATGCCTGATAGAAACCGGTTCTAACTCGGTGGCTGGCTTTCCCCATTGGACAATCACCCAAAGGTTTGAATGGTGCATGAGATGTGATTGGTGGGCACAGCCAGTGTTCCTACATACATTCTGAGGTCCTGGAGCAGAAATTCAGAGTCAACCACTGGAACAGAAGAATCCATAGAAGAAGCATGAAGGATGCAGATGTCATCTAGTTGCAGTGACCACTAGAGCCCGCTGAGTAACTGCTGCTCTCCCAACCTAAACCTCTGAGCGACAGGGAAGATCTGAATGAGACGTCTTCCTCCCTTGGACTGTTGAGCCTAACCAGTCCCAAGACAAACTGCATTTTGCGCCCTCCCTGGAAGAGCTGCAACCTCCCCGGCCTGCAATTCACCAACACCCGGGGTCCTGTTCCACTCTGCTCTGCATTGTTGCCCAAAGAACAAATCCACCTAGAAGTTTGTGGGCATCTTTATAAACATACAGAGACTTAGTCAGTCCACCTCTCCAAAGGTTCCCTCACAGAAGACAAGGACAGAGAAAAGGAGAAGAGTCGACAGTCCCAACATCTGTCCTTCACCTAAGCCTGGAAAAGGTGGCAACAGGCCAGAACAAGAAGATCTGCTGCTTGGAGTCTTCATGACAGCTGTCACCAGATCCATCAAAGTCACCTTATTTTGTCACCAAGACCGAGACACCAGGGGCCGGGTCTGCTGTCGCCTCTCCACTGGGGCCGTCCTGCAACACCTTCCTCTTAAGGTATTGTCCTGCTCCCTGTAAAAATATATCGCTGATAGCTGTATCTCCCACCCCTGCAGGGCTCCCATAGAGATACATTGGGGTGGACAATCAATTGTAATCTCCCCTCTATTAGTACTTAGGTCCTTGAGGCAACCTCACAAGGAAACCCCTAGGCTTCCTTGACTTGAAACACCTAACTTTACCACCCTGCAAACCTAGAAGAGATCCTGTTGAACTCTGCCACTCTTGAACCTTGAATGCTGTTTCCTGGCTATCCATTCAACTCTGGCCCTATGGTGACCTAGGGCTTCTCTGAAGATTGTGAGAAGCTCATAAGCTAGAGTTGGACTCTTTAAGACAGGATTGAACAATGTTATCAAAAGTTAACATAAGTTTGACATGTTTTGCATATATGTTTCGAATAGTTTTACTAAGAGATTTGTTACTGCTTAGGTTAGTGTGAATGTTATTACACCTATGGTCCATTACTAGATACGCTTGCAATTGTGTTCTACATGTGTTACTGTGATTAGTACTTCCTTACCTTGCAAATATTTAACAGTGTGCCTTATTTTAAATATAAAATAACCATTTTATATAACTTTAAGTTTATTAGTGTTGTCTTGAATAAGTGTATGCTCATCAAAGTTCTTTGTACCTTTCTACAGCCCTCCTCCCCTCTTAGGCAAGCCTGGCTGCTCAGCCATTCTACCAAACCTTTGTGTGGTTCAGGCCAAACCTAAAAGTAGGAATCATGTACATCCAGGTGGCATCTATTACGTTCTGTCACAGACAACATCTCTCTAACAGTGTCTGAGATAAGTTACACTACACTGCAATCTCTGGAATTTAGAAGCTTTTATATTCAAGCAAGACTTATGCATGGCTTGAAGCACTTGTTCCAGTTAGGATAGATGGTTTGCCCGGTGTTGCTGAAAATGGCAACGTCTTTGAGGTAGCCGAAGCTGAAGTCGTCCAGCCCTGTTAGGACCTGGTTTACCCTCCTCTGGAAGGTGGCAGGGGCATTCTTTAGTCCAAATGTCATAACAGTGAACTGATAATGTCCATCCAGGTTCGAGAATGCAAACCTCTCTTTTGCAAGATCGGTCAGACTGACCTGCCAGTACCCGGCCTTGAGGTCGAAGGTACTCATGAATCATGCAGCGCCTAACGTTCGACTAGCTTGTCTGCCTGGGGGATGGGATGCACATCCATCTTTGTGACAAAATTGAGCCCCCAATAATCCACACAGAAGGGGAACTTAGTCTTCCTACCACTGTACTTTTTAGGGACCAGTACCAGCGGGTTAGCCCAGGGGCTGCAGCAAGGCTTGATTACCCACAATGCCAACATCTTGCAGACCTCCACATTGATGGTGTCTTTGACGTTGTCTCACATTTGGGGAATCCTACTCTTCACTGGCTTACTGGTGCCTGTGTCAATTTCATGGATGCACCAATTGATCTTCCTAGGAGTTATGGAGAACATGCAGGCGTACTGATCCAGCAACTGCTGGCAGTCTCGTCTTTGCTGCTCTGTGAGTTCTGGTGAGAATTGAACTCCTTCGAGAGACCTGACGGTGGGCTCGGTGTGCAACAAGTCAGGGAGGGGATGTGTCTCCTTCTCCATCTTGTCATCTGTGACCAGAGCCAATAGCAAGTAATCACGGCTCTAATGGGGTTTTAGCTGGTTGATATGAACAACCTGATGCGTCTGCCTCAGGGTCTTTGTTTCAATGAGGTAGTTAACCTCACTGATCTTTTCCAGCACCACAAAGGGCTCAGTCCACTTATTGTGCAAGGCACTGGGCTTGACTTGTTCCATGATCCAAACCATCTGGTCCGGTGTGCACTCCGTCACTGTCCGCTTCTGGTCATGCCAGTGCTTTATGAGCTGCAGCAAGGCTTGATTACCCACAATGCCAACATCTTGCAGACCTCCACATTGATGGTGTCTTTGACGTTGTCTCACATTTGGGGAATCCTACTCTTCACTTGCTTACTGGTGCCTGTGTCGATTTCATGGATGCACCAATTGATCTTCCTAGGAGTTATGGAGAACATGCAGGCGTACTGATCCAGCAACTGCTGGCAGTCTCGTCTTTGCTGCTCCGTGAGTTCTGGTGAGAATTGAACTCCTTCGAGAGACCTGTCGGTGGGCTCGGTGTGCAACAAGTCAGGGAGGGGATGTGTCTCCTCCTCCATCTTGTCATCTGTGACCAGAGCCAATAGCAAGTAATCACGGTTCTAATTGGGTTTTAGCTGGTTGATATGAAAAACCTGATGCGTCTGCCTCAGGGTCTTTGTTTCAATGAGGTAGTTAACCTCACTGATCTTTTCCAGCACCACAAAGGGCTCAGTCCACTTATTGTGCAAGGCAGTGGGCTTGACTTGTTCCATGATCCAAACCATCTGGTCCGGTGTGCACTCTGTCACTGTCCGCTTCTGGTCATGCCAGTGCTTTATGAGCTCCTGACTGGCGTCCAGGTTCTGGGTGCTCTGTTCCCTGTACTTGGTCAGCCGAAATCTGAAGCTGAGCACATAGTCCACTATGTTGTGGGAAGGAGTTTGGGATTGCCCTCCCTACCTTCCCACACCACAGTGAGCGGACGCCTAACAGGATGGCCAAACAGTAGCTTGAATGGACTGAACCCAACACTGCTCTGTGGCTCTTCCCGGTAGGTGAAAAGGAGGCATGGCAGGAGAATATCCCACTTTGTCCTGGATGGTCCTTTTAGACCACCTATCATGCACTTGAGAGTCTTGTTGAACAGCTCAACAAGACTGTAAGTTTGTGGGTGAAAGGCTGGGGAAAACTTATAGTATACTCCACATTCATCCCATATTTCCTTCATATATGGAGATTTGAAGTTGGATCCCATGTCGGAGATGACTTCCTTAGGAAATCCCATACAAGTGAATATCACGATAAGAGCCTTCACAACAATTGGGACTTTGATACTACTCAGTGGGACAGCCTCAGGCTACCAGGTGGTGTTGTTGGCCATACTAGTGGAAAATCCCAGCCTTTTTTAAAGTGTTGACACCCTCCAATAATATTGTTATGGTAATGGTATATGAAGGGACAGAAAATGCTGCAACCTAGCTTGCTCAGAGGGTGGCCTGGGATATAATACATAAGAAAAGAAGAGGTACGGGACCGGCACCGTTCATTTCGGGCTGCCACATTGCGAGGCCTGCAGCGGGTCCCGTTGAGGATGTCTAATCAGACCAGGCATCCTTAGCGGGACCCGCAAGCAGACCAGGATGCTAACAACGGGCCCGTCATTAACGGGCCCATTGTTAGCATCCTCCCCATTCCCATTGAGCCCTATGGGGGCTCAAATGGGAATGGGGATGTACGGGTCCCATGAAAGGGATTTACCGGGCCCTCCAAGGTCAGAATGGCCCAGTAAGTACCATTTTACTGGACCCGGATCCGAGTTTGGAGGCAGCCATGGCCTTATTAAGGGCATGGCTACCTCCAAACTCTTAATGAGGCCCCATGAATTACAAAACAATTATACATATAGCTTTTGACACAGAGGTGTAAAATAGATCATTTAAAGAAAGTGAAAGAGCTCCTGATCAGAGTTCATTACAGAATGGCAGGTGTCCATAGAACAAATCAATTGTGCTTCGTGTTTCCTCAGTAAACATTCAATGTTTCCCCCTCTGGGTGGTGGCAATATTTTTACTATGCCTAAAAATCTCAATTTGCTAAGTTCATCCAGTCTGTGTAGGGATTGAAAATGAGTTGATAATGGTGATCTTTGGTCCTGATGTTTGATGGCCCTGATGTGTTAGCCAATTCTGACCTTGAACGGATGAATTGTACTTCCTATGTGGAGAAGATCGCATATGCATCTGATGCCAGACACTACGTACCTGCTGTTACATTTGATAAGTTGTTGAATAAGGTATTTGGTTCTATTAGGTTTGATTATGATGGTTTTGGCATTTTCTGGGTAGTGGCATAATGAACATTGTCCGCATTTGTAATTACCTCGTAAAGGTTGCTGAAGCCACATTGTCGCTGATGATGTGTCTGTAAGGTGTTTCTTGGTTACAAAGTGTGATGGGCTCAGACCATTTTTCAAAATCTTGGCATTTCTGAAAGCTATAATAGGATAATCTTCTAGTGTAGTATGGAGATCTGGGTCTGATCTTACATTTTTTTGATAAAATGTTTTTGATTATTGAATTGTTTGAGCTGTATGCTGTCAAAAAGCTGGTTTTGCACTGTACGTTGGGGATTTCTTTATTGTCTTTAACTTGTAGAAGCCCTTGCCTTGATCTGCTGAGAGTTTTGTGGTAGCTCTTGGTTACAAGATATTCACTGTAGCCTCTCTCTCTCTCTCTGTTGTTGTTGGCCATAACCAAAATGTAACGGTTCCTTGAAAGGCCGGCTAATCATGGGTAGTGGAAATAAATTGGCATTGGTGGCACCACCTGCCTTTACAGATGCTTGGCAAGTGTGGCAGAACCGGACAAATGATTTTATCTTTGACCACATCTGGGGCAAATAAAGTGGGCTGAAAGAAAGCCTGTTGGCTGTCTTCATTATCCAGAGATGACCTGCCAGCGGAATGTCATGAGCCAAGTCCAGAAGGAATCTTCTATGGCTCTAGGGAAAAACCAAATTCTGGCTGGATCGTGCTTCTGACGTCTTCGGCTCACCGTACATGAGCCTGTTCTCCCAGTACACCTTGAAAATCCCAGGGGCCTCCCGCTGGGCTTGCTTCTCTTCCTGTTCACTCAGATCTGCCAAAGTGGGACAGTCACACTGTGCTTGGCAAAAGTCAGCCTGGCTTGGGCCCCCAGCTAATGATAAATCACTTAGCTCAAAGAGGCTGTGAGGACTGAAACGACTGTGTCCTCTGCCTCAGGTTTGGGTTCTATGCTTGTAGGCAACTCTGATGTCACTGAGTCATGTGCCGCCACAGCAAGAACTTCAGTTGCAACTAGACCCTCTCTGGCAGAAGCAGGCATCTCTGTGAACGTCAGATCTAGACTAGGTAGTATTGGTATAGCTGGTATTATGCCATCATCAACTGGAAGAGCCCCTCGACCCATTGCCACCTAGGCAGCTAACCAAGCTGCTTGTTGATGGATGATGTGACCACTGACAGTCTACCGGAATGGCATCTTTAACAGTCACGCAGAGCTGTGAGGTTTCCTCCCTCCAACTGAACTCTAGAATAGCCAGTGGACATTGGGTGAGACTATCGAATCCCCTCACTAAAATGGGAGGACCAGGGATGATCTGATCCTCCCGCACCCACTGTCATTGGACAGGGGTGATACTCACAGCAGTATTACGCAGTGCTGGGGCTTTGCTCCCATTACTGAACACATGGTCCGACAATATCTCTGTATTAGCGGCAACCGGGGCCTTGGTAAAAGACCCAATACCTTTCCGACTCAGGTATACAAGGGTGCATTTGGCGAAGCCCAGGCCTAGCCAGACTGACTAGATCTTGCTCTTCCTTGTGCTCAATGAGCGTAGCATTGACTGCCTCCATATTGGGTCTAACCTTGCAGATAGAATCTCCCTTCCTATGTCTCCGATCTCTGCAGGCAAAGCAGCCTTGTGGTCTAGCGATTTATATATTCCCATAGCCCTCTGACGGTTTGCTGCCTCCCCTGCCTCTATTTGTGGGCTAATAAAGTGCCCCTATTTTTGAATACTTACAGCAGGGCTGAAAATTTCTTTTTTGTTTGTTTGTTTACTTTTTTGATTGTTGAAGATGCCGGGAAAAGCAGTTAGCTGTGGTAAAACGGCCAGCATTCGCAGTAAGAAACCTTACGGACTCCACTCAGGAAAACAAACAGCTACCTGTCTGGATCGGTTAGCACATACTGATAACAATGAACACATTGAGCCCAAGGCCAAGGACCCTCAAGTACCATCTAAAGACCCACTGGATGCTTATTTCCCCTTAAAGTCCCTAGCACAAGATCAAGCACCAATTAACCCGGATCCAAGTTTACACTCTCCTGTGGCTGAAGGCAGCTATCATCCACTCGATTTAGATAATGACTCATTATTGCAGCTGTGCTATGCACTGCAAGACCACTCCACCACCCACCTGCCCCCGGGGGACGGGAGAAGGGTGAAGGAACTAATAAAGTCTACTCAGGAAGTTCAGTTGTTGGAGCTGGGGAAAAGGGTGGTGAGACAAGCCAAATTCATTTGGCACAGACGGAATACGGGTACCCGTGCCAGAGGGGCTACCTGTGGCTCTGATCGCTCGGGACTCGGCTTTAACCTCGGGGGCCTGCCACATGTGTTACCTCCCATTATACCCTGCCTCTCCGCTAATTCTAATATGTTGTATGATTAAGCAACACCGTGACCAGAAGTCTTGCATGAAGACTTCAGCACCCATGACACTTCTAATACGGGCCAGAGCTACGGCGTTCTAAGCTTTGCCGTAAAAATATTACTGAAACTTCAAAGCACAATCCACACAGATTTTAAATTACAGGGGGCTGCTATTGCGGTACTACATAAGTTGCTGATTTTGCCTAGAACCTCAGCAGTGACCCCAATTACTACGGGGAGAACTGCCTCTCTAACGTACCATCCATGGCTAAGGAAACAGTGCAAGCACCGGCTCCGGCTGCCCTTGCCATTGGGGAGCCTGTGGAAACTCCACCCATGGGCCAGCTTTCTAGGCGGCAGGTTAGACTTGCTAAAATATTGCAAGTTACGGTGCTCAACCCGTCCAGAAATGGATTGCCACCCCTGGAGGATAGACCCCTGTGGTTGCACAGCCATTAAATTCAACACTTCTACCCAGGAAGCAATAATATTTTAAAAAAACAATGTAAGAGAGCTGCCCACCAAGAAAGGAGATTGGCACAGACGGTGGGAACTTTGACAAGCTGGTTACTTGATGAGGGGTCGGACAGGGTGCAACATTTACCTGCCGAACAACTGAGGCTTGCTGCAGGTCCTCCTGTCTGTCCAACTGTGACGGGTGTGGCAAAAATGCAGCCGGTTCATGATCATGTCTGGCAAGACCTTCCGGCCCCCAGACCTGATGCCTGTGTAAATCAGGCCCCCACTAGTAACGTGGACCAGCAAATTTTGACCATCTCGCCATCTGAAGCCTCCAAGGCCGGCCAACAGTTAAATCGCTCTACATTATTAGTCCTGTTTTATACAATACTGCCACTTTCGGATACTAAATACGAGTGACTTTGTTTTTATTGAACCTCTATGCTTTCTTGGGCTAAAATTCACAAAAATTAATTGCTGTTTGCCTGAAACTGCAGCCCTCATAAGGCGATTCCTCGAGGCAGCTTGGAAACATCAAGAGAGACAGCAACATTAATCAGCACTAGCACTGCAGATACTGGTTCCTCACTTGATGAGTTCTACCTACCTGGGAACATCGACACCATGAGTGCCTAGGACATGAGTTTGCCTATGGCTCAAACACGAATGACAGAATATTTTTCCAGAAATTGATAGCTGATGCATGCTAGTCCCTGTTAACAGTCTGCTCAACAAGATACATTATGCCAACAAGGTTACAAGAACATTGAGTCATTTGTATTACCATCCCTCACCCGTCCTGAAGAAGGCCTTTTACACCAATACATGAAGAACCCACTACAGGAGGTGGTTCATTCTGTACCAGATAGGCCGAAACACATCGATACATAATCCTGATATACTATATTGATGAAATACTATCACTTCCTCTGAATAAAGAACTGTTCGCAAAGACAGCAGTTTATTATTCCCTGCTGGACAAATATCAAAATGGCTATCTTAAATACCTTACAAACTTGAAACATGAAAAATGTTGGCAGAAATCACCAAAGAAAAATGAAAAAATTGTCTGATGTATGTTTTATAATATTTTCTGAAGTTAATTGAGAAAGACAAATAAATGTTATATATTGTTTTCTAAATCTAGTATGTCTAGTGACACCGTATGTCCACATAGTTCTTGAAAAATCAAAGAAATGTGAATCAAAGAAGGTGTGCATTGAGATAAATAATGGGAGACAAGGGTAAATTGTGTTTCATCTTTCCCTGACAGTATTCTTGCTCAGTTATAACACGTCCCCCCATCAAAAAAAAAATATCGAGCACGACCTACCTTTATCTTCGGCCCTCATAAGGCTCCATCTGTCTTCCCTTGCTCACCTGGGCTATATCCTTGACACTCCTCTGCCTAGGGAGGCTGGGCCAGTTGGCTGTACTAAGTGCAGGTGTTCTTGGGCAAAGGCTTATCCCTTGGAACCACTTCCCCAGTCGCTGCCTAAGCTTAGTGATGATCATGGATGGGGGTGGCTAAAGGGAATGCTTGCTCAAAGGAAATCTTCTGAGTGAAATTCGACTATCATCAGCTGGAATACGCGGGGTTTCAGTCACGGGCTTAACATGGGTGGCTCTCGGAGCTGCTTTTGACAAGCAAAGTCTTTATGTTACAGGAAACATGGGTTAAATTTGAGATTGAATTCGATGGTGTGCTACTTTTCAGATCTTAGCCACAAAGGGTAAGCGGGGCAGACCATCGGAGGGATTTGTTAATTGGTGTTAAGTCCTCTTTCAACCCTAGATTAATACATCAGGACAAACCTAGTGGTAACATACTAGCAGTAGAGATATCTCCCCCCCCCAGGTGGCTGGGAGGAGAACACTGCCATCTTTATAGTCAATGTGTATGACCATACGGGAGACTTGCTCACCAAGTCCATAGGTGACCAATTGGACTCCCTCCTTATTGCCTGGCATTCTGGAACAGTGATCCCCGCGTAATTCTATGTGGTGATCTGAATGCTAGATGTGCTGATACGAGGGGATGTGGGTAATACAGTAACGTAGTTGATATGTATAACATGCCATTGGTTAAGTCCAACAAAAAGATTGAAGTGTGGTTGAATTTCCTTAGGGAATGGAACTGCACAATACTAAATTAGCGCACCACAGGAGACCAACCAGGCCAGATGACCTGGGCAGTGGGGGCTAAGTGTGCCATTTTGGACTACATGATGGTTACTGCGTGTCTGTTAGGTCAGGTACTACAAATACAAACCTCTTTGAACACCTTTAGCGACCATGCCACCCTCACCCTGAGTGTGGGGGTTGTGGGGTTGATGAAGTGTTTGTAGAGATGTGGTTCCCAATCACCCAGGGAATAGGATTCAGTGGACTCAGAAGATCATCGATAGGATGAACTCCCTCACCTTCCCCCAGGGCTTTACGGTGGATCAAGCACTTTTGGGTAAAAACCCTCAGGAAATTGAAAGTTGGATATTGTATCTAACCCAAGCTCTCTCTCAAAGTAGCCCTGTCGCCGGTATAAGATGGAAGTCGGGGGGAACTGATTCCTTCAATATTAACATCTGAGATCACAAATGTGCTATGCTCTGGGCCATTAGAGCCCTTAGAACGGCGACCCGTCTTCTGCAGTTATCTCCCAGATTACTGCTAATATAAAAGACATAAAACAGAAATACCGTTCTTGGTTACACTTCTATCATTAGTCTTTGCAAAGAGGGAACTGGCAGAGGTTTGCGGAGACCATGTGCAGTAAAAACAGCTGGGAAATATGGCATCTGCTATCGCAAGCAGGGAGCAAGCAGATATTGAGAATCCTGAATCCTATTCCTGGGGCTAAATGGGTTAACTACATCACTGACAAATTCTATAAGATGACTCTGTGTAGTGCCTGTACTTTAGTGCGGCTTGAGTCCTTGCCTTTACCCCTGAGCGACCCCATAGCCATAAAATAGTGAAATAGGCCATATTGAAACTTAAGTCATCTAACGCCCCTGGTCCAAATGGCTTGGCTAACTCTGTATTAAAAAAAGGACACTGTGAAAGCAAAAAGAGAATATTGAGGCTGAGTACCCCAAAAGGAAATACTCCAAACGCGGGTTTAAAAAGATACACAGATCTTTATTCAAAGTAACTGAACAGTTTTCAAAGAAACAAAGTATCAGATAGCTATCTGGCCCTCAGCACATCACAATGAATACCAGCACGTTCGATGTGAGAAGTGAGTGCGCTGTACATCAGAATAGTCGCTCTTCTATATGATTCTTGACATGATGTCCAGCCCCTCTGTACGTTAATAATTCCGAGTCTAGGGTTCATGCCAGGTTCACCTCTGACTCGCCCAGCTATATGCATATGGATCACCTTCAGTTTACATGTTCAACAAATCACAATGGCAACAGTATATTCTCGGATTTAACATAAGCCTTAGTACATATTTTAATACAATGCAGTTCAACAAGTGTTCACGTTTAGTATTTACACAACATTGTGCTTAAATTATGCTTGCGGATCAGTTACGTTGGCACAGGTAATCCTCGATCTACAGGTCAATGAAGGACAAGGTCTTATTACATGACACTAACATTTGGCCTACGGGCAGTTTAGGCATTAACTTGTATGCAGAGGTCAAGACAGCCATGTTACAAGCAGAAGAACACTGTCCACCATTTTAGAACACAGGGTGACTTTGGAGCGAGAATCAAAATGGCAGATGAACCTAAAATGGCGGCTAAATTGAACTAAGGTCAGAACCTTGCAACGCGGATTTCTTCGCAGAGCGACTGAGCTTAGGCCAATATATACAGTAAAGGAGGCACGACATAATATCCCGTTCAACAAACCCTCCTTTTGGCCTAAGCCAAGCGCTTAACTACTTCTAGTCACTTCACAAGTAACTCCACGTCTCAATGTCCATACATCCTGAATCCCTATCGGAGATATCAATTGCCATGAGGTCAGATACTAAAATGTCTTTCAGCACAAATTCTTTGGAGCTCTTATCTGGAGCGTATACCTTGTGTCCTAATGAACCCACCACCTGTGCACAACATCCTCCTAGCATCGAACACATACCAAGGAGACATTGTATACAGCAACAAAGAAACAACAGAATACCTAAAATAGTCAGCAAGACGGAAAGTAGTTTCCATCCCCAACGTCGCAAGAAGTCCCAAAACCAAGCGCTAAGATCCCAGTTTCCCTCGGGAACATGCACTTCTGAACTTAGAACATGCAGATTCTGTATTGCCTTAAAGATAATTGGGGCGAATCTGGCATGAAAACACAGCAAGCGGACCCCACTAATTTACATACTCCACCACGTTCAGCCAGGATGACATCTAATGCCATCCGGTTCTGAAGTGATTCTAACCTAATCGCTTTCTGTTCTAGGGTCATATTATACAGTATGTCAGTGGTCCGGTTGATGGTCCTCTCCAGCACTCTCGCTAGTCTCATGATATCTTCCGAGTTCATTATTTGTCCCCAAAATGGCACAAAGGATTTGGCTATATCACCCAGAACTTGTGCTGAAGTATCGCCATTCTTGTCTCGCCGTGGACGAGCCATTCAGATTTCTACAGTACTTGCAATGAATACCCCGGGTAACAGAATCCCTAAATAACAAGTTCCCTGCCAATCCCTGGGTAACCATGGAAATGCTACATTACCGCAAACAAAGTAGACAGGTTCGCCTATACACAAAGGTCTGTCCTCACTAGTCAAATTCGCAACGCTTTCGCAACCTTTAAAATCACCCATTAACTGAGTACCATTCCTTTGTATGCAGAAAGAAACTGAATCGGGGCTATGGTTAACAGTGTAGGAAGGAGGCGTGGCATCCCTATTGCCTATAGGACCCATCTTGAAAGAGATCAAAGATTGAAAAGGAAGGGACAGTCTATCAGAAGGCCTAATAGAAGCAACATTAAGCTTACTCCTATTTGCAAAAAGCGAGCATCCCAGGGGCGTCAGAACACTTTTTTCAAACTTGTTTAAGTTAGTCCCATCAAAATTCCCTGAGATGCTATTGTTCCATCGGCCAAAGAATAGTGCTCTAAGAGAAGCATAGCATGCAGTTGTCAAAGGTAGAGGATGAATACACCAACCTAGCTCCTTATCTCTGTGGTGCAGTAAATGTGAACAGACCAACAATTAGATTTGTTAAAAATGGCATGTGTAGCATTCATGATGAGGAATAGTGTGTTGTTGTGATATCTCTGTCTCTGCTGAGAGTCTCTAGGAGATAGAGTATGCAGATGCACGAAAGGAGTGGAAACAGTAGGTACATTTTCAGTAGGTAACAAATTCTCAAACGGATCTACTTCTTCTAAATACCAAAAACCCAAAACAATGACTGTTGCGAAACCAATTAACATTATCACAAGACAGCAATACGTTTTTGGGGCCCACACAGTGGATTGTCCATTCTCGGAGCTGGTCACACGTTCTCTTATCAGTCCTGTATGAGCAGAAGCGGTTGCAAGCATTGTAGTCTTCAAACAAAATCACCAGTGTTATTTGCTGGCAACCTCCAGGCCTAGGGTTTTCTTAGTCCTTCCACAAACCCTAGCCAACAGAATCCCCTTCTGTACAAATAATCGGGCCAAAAGAGGCAAGCCCTTTGATGATTTCCCTCAATGGCACAGCCAAACCGTGCAGTAGGTCTATTTCCTCAGACGCAAATCGTACATTGTGCTTCCTGGTACTGAATGATCTGTGAACAACGTGTCGTCACTTCCCGTTGGAAGCGACGAATCCAAAGCAAGATCGGATGCAAGATCCGGAACAAATTCAAAAGACAAAACTGTTGGAGAATGTGGAGACAAAATGTCTGTTTCCCCAGGCCTCACAGGCTCAGGGAGAGTCTCTGATGCACTCTCGATGCTTGTTTCTGCTTCATGATCGTCGGTTACAGCATTGGTGAGGGGTTCTGTATCTTCTGTAGCGTGTGGCACTGGGTGTGGAATCCTCTTGCTATGTGACACGTGGATCCAGTGTTTCCGGCCTGCTACCCGCACTGCAGTCTCTGTGACCAGCAAAACTTGGAAGGGGCCCCGCAAACGTGGTGCGAGGCAAGAAGATCACACAAATGATTTGAGGAGGACCCACTCCCCCAGTCGTATACTGTGACCGAGACCCTCGTACCGTACAGGTAAAGTCTCTCACACCTGGTGATAAATCAAATACAGATTTTCAGTTAACTGGCCACAATAGTCAGAGAGAAGTACATTTTTGACGTCTCACAAAGAACGAGTCTTCGGAACATTCCAAATATTAGCAGGCCTTCCCATAACCACCTCAAAGGGAGAGAGCCCAGTCTTAGTTTGAGGGGTTGTTCGCATAGATAACAACACGATCGGTAAGGCGTCCGGCCATTTTAATTTGGTGCCAGCACAAGTTTTAGCGAGCTTGTTCTTGATGATGCCGTTGTGTCTTTCCACTAGTCCAGCACTCTGAGCGTTTCTAGCCGAATGGAACTGTTTATCGATCTGTAATCCTGTGCATATCTGCAGAATTACAGCAGCGATAAAATGTGGACCATTGTACAAACATATAACTCTTGGTAACCCAAACCGTGGAAAAGATTCCTTTAACATAGTCTTTGCCGTGGTCATAGCTGTGGCATCTTTGACAGGACTCAACCCATTTGCTAAAAGCACAAATGACAACTAATACATATCTGAAATTGTTGCAACGCTCCATCTCAATAAAATCAAAATGAATAACATCAAAGGGAACAGAAGGTGAACCAAAACTACCCCTAGGAGTTGATGTGCCCTTTCCCACATCATGCTGCAAACAAATCATGCATCCCTGAATGAAGCGTTCAGCTACTTTAGGGATTTTGTCATTTACCCATACTTTTTGCAACATTTTAGTGATTTTACGAACACACATGTGAGTGGGACCATGAGCCATAACAACCGTCATCATAAGGTATGCGTCAGGCAGTTACCATTTCCCTTCAACTTTGTCCACCCAACACCCATCATCATCCAGTTTCCCCAAGCCCTCAGCCCATTTCTTAGACTCTTCTAATGTGGCATCGGCTTGGATATCCCTTACGGAATCAATACCCTCATCCAAAGTACAGGCATTTGTGGCTTCCCTTGAAGTATAAATTCCTGAAGAGAGATCAGTGGCAGTCTGTTTGGCTATCTGGTCAGCAAAAGCGTTCCCTTTTCCTACATGATCCACAATCTTCTGATGCGCTGCACATTTTATGATAGCTAGCTGGATAGGGAGTGCAAGTGCTGAGAGTAACCGTACTATCAAGGAGCCATGTTGAATTTTTGTACCATGTGAGGTAAAGAAACCTCTTTCTGCCCAAAGTCTACCGAAATTGTGAATCACCCCAAAGGCGTACTGACTGTCAGTATATATGTTTACTGTAAACCCTTTGGAAAGTTCACAAGCTCGGGTCAATGCTATAATCTCTGTGGCCTGCGCAGAGTTATGCGTGATTTTTTTTGGTTTCCACGACTGTGTTCAATGTAGTGATTGCATAAGCAGCTGTGTATGTACCATCTAGAAGTTTGAAGCAGGAGCCATCGCAAAACAGCTGCCCTTGTGGATTGTTCAAAGGAGTATCTTTCAAATCGATTCTACCCTTTGTTTCTTGTTCAGTAGTGTAAAGGCAGTCATGCGACTCTTTGTCACTACAAGCAGTACCTTGCGGGAAAGGTAAAAATTCAGCCGGATTAAGAACACAACACCTCTTAATTTGTATGAGCGGTGCAAACAAGATCAATTTATATCTCGTTAATCGTGCGGAGGTGAGGTGTTGCTTTTGTGTTCTGTTTAATAGAACATCTACAGAGTGAGGTACCATGAGGGTTAAAGCATGGCCTAGGACTATTCCCTCGCTCTGTTTTACAGACGCAGCAGCAGCGACAGCTCGCAAACATCTTGCAAAGCGCATGCTACAGGATCAAGGGCGGAAGAAAAGTAACCGCACGGCCTATTCTTCACTCCATGTTCCTGCATTAATCCAGCCAAAGCACATCCATCACATTCATGCACATACAACACAAAAGCCTTTTCGTAGTTTGGTGTGCCCAAAACTGGTGCCGAGCACAATGCAGTCTTTAGCAGATCAAATGCATGCTGGTGAACCAAGTTCCATGGTAATGGTGAAGAAATGCCCTTCTTCGTCAAAGCCAACATTGCTTTAATTACTAGTGAGAAATTGGGGATCCACTGCCGACAGTAAGAAGCCATTCCTGTCAAGGCCCTAACTTCCTTCTGCATATTTGGGACAGAAATGCTAGAAATGAGTTTTATCCATTCAGGCATCAGCCTTCTTCCCACCTTTGACAGGAGATAGCCTAAATAGGCGACCTCCTGACAACAATATTGACATTTTTTAAGCAAAGCTTTGTGTCCATGTTTAGCCAAGTGAATAAGCAACAACACAGGGCCCTCCTTACAAGCGCTCTCTGAGTCAGCAGCTAAAAGCAAGTCATCAACATATTGAAGTAGTGCACAAGTAGAGGGTGACTCAAGGGTATTGAGCTGCTCTTTCAAAGCCCTACTATAAATACTAGGACTTTCCATGTAACCTTGCGGTGCACGAGTGAAGGTAAATGAACGTCCCCCGAAGGTGAACGCGAACAGGTATCTACTGTCTTTCTGTATTGGAATACTAAAGAAAGCGTTCTTTAGATCCACAACACTAAAATGAGTAGCTGAAGCCGGGATATTGTCGTGACATCAGGCACAATGGGAAATTTTGGAGCAACAATCTTATTGATGGCACGTAAATCAATTATGAAACGAAAAGGAATTGCATTATCGCCTTTTTTTACACAGGTAAAACCGGACTATTGCACAAACTACCTGCAATTTTCTCAATCACCCCTCGATGCACAAAATCGGAGACAATGCATTTCAAAGCTTGCTCACCATCGACCGAAATCTTATACTGTGGAATACGCGGCAGCTTTACTCCATGTTTCAAGACGATCTTAACAGGTTCGATTTGCAAAACACCAACATCATTATCATCAATAGCCCACAAACACTCCGGAACATCATTACATTCCGGTGGCAAAGGTCTGGTCAAGAATTGAGAGACAGAAAGTTGCTGTGGTGAAATCGTCAAACGCACTCCATCAGAAGAACAATGAATTACCGCATTTAATTCCTACAACAGATTCAACCCCAACAAATTCTCTCCACAATTCGTTGTCAAAAGAAATGGACAATGGTCCGTAAATGGACCCAAAGTGATCGGTACCAGTGAAGAAATCTCAAAGTAAGGACCTTTCTGATTAACGGGAATAGGCGTTGTTTCCAAACCCTGTTTCGGGCAATCCTAGCGAAACAGAATGTCATCAAAAGGAAGTTCTTCAGAGAGGTAAACCGCAGAAGGATGGTCAAAAATGTTTCTATTATCCACACTCGATGCCTGATTGTCCTGCGAAAAAGGTTGCTGTGAATCCTGTGAAAACTGACCTCTACCAGGACCCCCTACACCTGGGAGACCTCTGGATCGTCTACCCATATTCCCAAATGTGTTATTTGACCTCTGTTAGAGGACCGGGCATTGTGCACGCCAATGACCCTCTTGTCTGCAATAAGCACACTGGTTAATGTTTACACGACCCAAGTGTGCATTTCCTTGTGGAACGTACTGACCTCTAAATTGCGAATTACCCCCTCTAGGAACTCTAACAATTTGCTGCAATAGGACTTTCATCTTTAAGTCACCTTTTTTTAGACTCTTTCCTTTTCATTATTGCCACGATTCTCATAGTACTGAGCCATGTGCAAGACTTCTGACTGAGACTTCGCTTGCCAAGCACTCTCGGAGGACATAATTTGCGACTGGATGTCAGGCAGCAATCCACGCACACATTTGTCCACAAATAATCTTTTCGCAGACTCTGTGCCTAAGTCCTGTCCACTGAAATCTGAAAAAACCTGTTTGAAGCGATTAAAAAACTCAGTAGCACCCTCAGACTTCCCTTGGACACAGGCAGTAAGCTTGTCCCAAATAATTATTTTTTCTGAAATTATAGTTTTCAATTTCGTAACTATCCTGTCAGGTAAAGTTAGTATTACCTGAGGCGGTCTTTCACCAGCTGGCCTTTCTCCATCGAGTCTAATCATGTTAGTCCATGTATCTCCTAACCCTGGTACATCATCTACAGTTCTAATCTGTTTCCACAAGTCGATGGGCAGGAGTACAGGAATTAACAAATCGATATCACTCAAGGTGAATAGCGATGATTGCAAAACAGACTCTACTTCTTCGTAGAACCCTGTCGGATTCTTCCTAATGTCAGGAATAGATTGCTTGATAGTGTTCACTTCCTGTCTCGAGAATGGGACATGAACAAATCGTGACACATAATGGGCAGGAATTTCATTGACTTGAGCACCTGTTCCGACATCCGCTGGAACCTGGACTTTTGGGACAATTGTCGGAGGGACCTCTCTCATAGGCAACTGAGAAGTAGGCAACTCCAAACGCTTACTAAGCAAAAGAGCCAAATCAAGCACTAAAGCAGCCAAAAAAGTGTCAAACAAAAAAGCCCTTTTATAAATTCTCAATAATTCTGTGGGACAACAAATCTTTCTTTTTACACACTCATCCTGTAGGTACTCTACCATTTCCTGTATCACTTTCCTCTGCATTTTTGGTGTATACTGACTATACGTGTCATATACTTCTACGGGAGTTATCGACATATCTGAGATCCATCTAACCGCATCTTTCATACAAATCCGTGTTTCCTCAGTTATCGATTTCCGACAAGGAAGAAACCGTTTCTGTACGAACATAACGTCCAAACTATCACCATCTTCATCATCATACCATAACCTTTCCAGCTCCCTTCTATACTCAAGAATCCTCTCAACACGCTCTTGTACTTTCTCTGCAGTATCTCTAGAAAACGATAAAATATTCAGATCCCTCAACCTTTGTGGGAGATCTGTATTATTTAGCCTGTTCCACATTACACATAAATGAATTCCTAATACTTCAGAAAAAACGTTTTTCTCAGGAAGATAGTGTATATTAGAAAGTGTGGCGAAACATTAGCTTGTTCACCCTTCTCCATGCAATGCTTAGCCCACGCAGTTAACTCAAGTTTTTTCTCTGCAGAGACAGTATTACGAGTAACAACCTCCGCTCCCTGATCTACTACAAGCGGTGTAGAACCACTTGAAAGAGGGAGAGTAGGCAAGTTTTGAACATCAGGTAACAGAGGTGCTATTACTGGTACAGCAGGCAAAGTTGGAGGAGCAGGTGGAGGAGCAACGACAAGAGGAGGAACAATGACTGGAGGAAGAGGAACAGCAGGAGGAATGATAGGAAGAAAAATAGGTGGAGCTGGAGGAATTATGGGAGGAATAACAGCAGGAAGAGGCAAAGCAGCAGGAAGAGGAACATACGGAGGTGGCACAGCGGCACCAGGCATTCGTTCGTTTAACAGTTTATCAATAAGTTCATCAGAAACATGAAAGTCTTCAGAAGGATAGATTTTCCGGATACCAAGTGAGAAAGCCCTATCCATACTCATAGCTGACTCAAACTGTTTATTTTGGTCATACAACAACGCTTTTTTGGCATTTGTCATATGACGGCATGCATGCTTTTCTCTACTTTTAAGCTGCTGCAAAGCTTCTTTCTTCCAATTCTGTAATACGTCAAATGCTGCAGGTCTAGCCTTTTTCTTCAGTAATATAGATTCTAAGTATTCAATACGAGGAATTTCAAAACTACCATTGATTGGCCACTGAAGTTCGGGAGCATGTCTAGTTTGTCTGTGCCAAATATCATTAAATACTATACTACCAATGCTGTTCTTACAGTACATAGTACACGCCGGCGACCCCTCCATTGGTGCCGGTCGGCCAAATTCCAAAGATTGTCTGTCCTTGCAAAATAATGCCCTGAAGCAGGCAGACAATTTCCCAGGCATATCAGAATATTGGGGTTACCTGGTCAATAATTGCACTCGCAAGTGCAATGCGCCAAAACAAATTATCAGGATACTTAAGAATCGGGTCACGACTCACCTGATCAATCCTAAGGAGGTCCGATCGGAGTTCAAAATTTTCTAACAAAGGTTACCTCATGTTTGGTGATTTTGGCAAATCTGCCCGCCTCGATATATGGACCCTCGTCAAGATGCTGACTCGGACCACGTGCTCCACCGTCCAGGGATCGGGCCGTGCAGCGCTGCTGAGGTGTCGCTTCTCATCCAAGAAAGGGGCCCCCTTTTACACCGTCCGATCCCGGTCCGATAGCCGTGTCAACCTTCAACTAGCTGGCCTCAATCTTGAGAGTCCCTATTCAGGCACCATCTGTGAAAGCAAAAAGAGAATATCGAGGCTGAGTACCCCAAAAGGAAATACACCAAACGCGGGTTTACAAAGATACACAGATCTTTATTCAAAGTAACTGAATAGTTTTCAAAGAAACAAAGTATCAAATAGCTATCTGGCCCTCAGTACATCACAACAAATACTAGCCCGTTTGATGTCAGAAGTGAGTGCGCTGTACATCAGAATAATTGCTCTTTTATATGATTCTTAACATGATGTCCAGCCCCTCTGTACATTAATAATTCCCAGTCTAGGGTTTGTTCCAGGTTCACCTCTGACTCACCCAGCTACATGCATATGGATCACCTTCAGTTTACATGTTCAACAAATCACAATGGCAACAATATATTCTCGGATTTAACATAAGCCTTAGTACATATTTTAATACAATGCAGTTCAACAAGTGTTCACGTTTAGTATTTACACAAAATTGTGCTTAATATATGCTCGCGGATCAGTTACGTTGGGACAGGTAATCCTCGATCTACAGGTCAATGAAGGACAAGGTCTTATTACATGACCCTAACATTTGGCCTACGGGTAGTTTAGGCATTAACTTGTATGCAGAGGTCAAGACGGCCATGTTACAAACAGTAGAACACTGTCCATCATTTTAGAACACAGGGTGACTTTGGAGCGAGAATCAAAATGGCGGATGAACCTAAAATGACGGCTAAATTGACCTACGGTCAGAACCTTGCAACGCAGATTTCTTCGCAGAGCGACTAGGCTTAAGCCAATATATACAGTAAAGGAGGCACGATTATTATCCCGTTCAACAACACAGCCAACTTGGTCCATGTGCTGCTTACCCTCTTCTCCCGAGTCTGTAGGTCTTGCTCTGTACCTTCGATGTGGCAACAGTCTGTACTTATTCCGGTGCATAAAAGGGGAGACTGGTCTAGTACATCCAACTACCGATTGCTGTCCATGTTGGACGTCACAAGCAAGATTTTCATGTCCCTTGTCATTAGGGAATTGGAGACGGGGTTACTGCTAAATCAATACTGAGTGTTGCTCAGACAGGATTTAGACCTGGTTCGATCACCACACACAACATCAGGGTGCTCTACCAGCTAATGAAACCACTCTGAGCAGTAAAGAGGTAAGTCTCTACATTGCCTTTGTTGATTCCACCAGCGCCTTTGACCAAGTGGTGCACGATACTCTCTGGTCTAAGCTCAGAGCACTGAATTGCCTCAGCTGATCTTACACATACTTATTGCCTTCCACAGTGGTAATACCACCAAGGTTAAATAACGAGGGGTCAGTTTCTGACCCCATTCATATTAATATGGGAGTCAAGCAAGAGTGTGTTACAGCCCCTATGCTGTATAACCTCTACATTTCTGACCTCCTCCGTCGTATGGCATTAAAATCTAACTGTACACCGAGGCTATTTGACTCCCCCATTGTGGGCATGCTTAATGCTGATGATCTGATATTATTTGATCATACTCTATCGGGCATAAAGAACATGCTAAGTGAGCTATCGGTTTATGCATCCCAGTTGGGCTTAACTATCAATCTAGACAAGACCAAAAAAGTTGCAATTGCAGGACAGGGGCCCAGTCGCTCTGGAGTGATACCGCCTTGGGCACGATAGCCCTTATACATTCCAACCCTTATTTAGGCTTGGACATTGATGCTCTGCCTAACTGTGACCTGATAATTGACCATAAAAGGTGGCAAGCTAAATTGCTTACCCTCCAAGCTCAATTTCTCCATGGGAACCGCAGGCTATACTATAGCCGGATTTATCATTCTATATCAGCAATGCTTTGTGTCGGCTATTTTCTATGGTCTGGAACCACTAACAATACTGGACTTGCATTGGCTAAATATACTGAAGGGCCATTACTGGCGTACAATTTTGGGCTTGGGCCCTTTGTGCTCCATGCAGTATCTTCGCTTGGAAGTGGGTCTTACTTCATTGAGGGGCATGGCTTTGCATGCGCATGGCACATTCTATCTGAAAGCGTGCAACACCACTACCTGTAAATTGCTTGCATTGGCTGGACACAATTAGGACTCTGAGAGGCATACACAAGGGTTCAATTTTCAACAGCTGAATGAAACCCTCTTTGCAGAACTCAACTGGTGTTATGCCAAAAGGAAAGAAATGCCATACATCCATCTGAAAAAAATCTTTCAAGCATAAATTGAACAGATGGGATTGGTGTGTGAACTATGGCCACTTGGCCAAACTAAAGAGATATGTGGAACTAGCCCAAATTGTGCACAGATTCCGGAAGACCCAACCATGTTTGTTATGCCCGGCTCCTGAAGTAAGCAATTTATCTTAAGGCTGCGTGTAAATCAACTTCCAGTACTTGCTGTCACAGGGCCTTGGTTGGGGGTGGCCCTGGAATACAGGACCTTTCGAATCTGTGATTGCCCAGGATCCAAAGAATCAACTAGACTCATCCTTACCCAATGTTCTAAACTAGGGTCAGTGCACATGTGTATGTTTGGTAAATTGGTGCACAGATATGAGGAGATCAGTGGGGACTCGTTCTGGGACTACTGTCTTAATTCTGAATCTATTGCAGTACAGCTTGTTTTATTCAGGGTATAGACACACGTTAAGATTATCCTACCTGATTAAAGTGCTTATGGCCTTGTCCTGGTTGTGGTAATATGGAAAAATGTCCCTCTGTACACTTACTGTTCTGATATTGACATTGTGTGTCATTATTATCATTACTAGGCATTATTATGTTTTAGTTTATTATTATAATTTTATTTTATCTTATTCTACTGTGTTATTACTGTGTTTCATGTTTTGTGGAAAGTCCACATTTTGGAATCTATCACAATAAAAATTATTTTTATTAAGAATAATTATATGATTGAAATATTTGAGTTTAGCTGAGGGATTTCTTCTCTCTTTTAATATCTCTGTTAGACAGGCAGTGCAACACCTCTTCCTAAGGTCATATCACCCCCAGCGGTAGCCTAGTCTTTCATTGAGGGCTAGAGCCGGTTTAGTGTTATGTGATTTAATCTTAGCATCAAAATTATGTGTTAACGTGTGTCACTTTTGTGTGTTATATTATAGTTCTCTGGTGAGAGTTACAGAATCCTATGTACAATATGTCCCTGTTTATGAACCTGAACTACAAGTCCCATGATACCCAGTGCAAGATGCATGAAATAATCCAGGGCCTATTACTCACCTTCCTCTGGACATAAAGTGGAATGAGCAAACAACATAGCCAGTTAGCAAAGTATCCTTGATAGTAGTGCACAGGCCCAAAAGAATGATTGTCCATTAGACTTCCTTAAACTCATGTGGCTGTAGGATGCTTCCTCAAGCCTGTCTGAGATGGCATGCTGCATATTTCACTGAACATTATGGCTGAGTGGCCATTGCTGTAAACCGTTCTTTTAAACACAAGGACTATTATTGTGGAGCTTTATATTGGTCTTTTTTCCTGGTGGTTTTTTATCATCACAGGCACTTGCCCTCATGAAGGACCCTGCAAGGTCTGAAATGCATCGCCTCTAACGTTGCCTGCCTAATTGTTATTTTAAAAAATAAATGTTCCTCCATTATTATTATTGAAACTTCACTTTATCGTTAATATAATTGGAAAGTTGTATCAAATCTTTACAGGTGTTTTCCTTCTAGGGTGCAGCCATCACTGTGGGAGCAGCTCCATGGTCCATAGTTCCAATTTACAAGTATGAACCCAGTGCATGGGTTGGCTTGTTGGCTATCCTCTTCTAATTTAATTGTATATAACAAATTTAGTGAATTCTTAAAAGTGGTTCCCAGGGTCTTGGGAGGATAGCTCAGGGGCAACGTGCTTGCCTTAGAAGTAAGACGACACAAAGCAACACAAGTTCGATCCAGGTCCGCGCTTAGAAACCTCTGGGTATTAAGCACGTTATAAATAACCTATCATATCACTCCTCCTGAATTTCTGATGAAACCAAAGGTACCCTTTGTCATCCCATATGAGAATTGAGAGTTCAAAGATTTGTTCTGTGGAGGGTCCCAGTGTACCATGGCATATGAAACCTCATACACTGGGATTTGGGGAAGAGGAATTTCAACAGACATTTGTCGTTCCGATACTTCCCGCTAGTTTCCCCAAGGGATTCATGTATGGTCAAGAAGGAGGAAGATGAGGAGTGGTGTCTTTTACTTTAGTTTTTATTTAGGCGAAGGAGAGCTAGAGTCAGCCAAAGATATAGGGCCTCATTACAGGTCCGGCAGTAAACGTAACCCGTAATTAATTATCACCACCTGAATTCCGGATGCCACCGGGCTATTCCAAGTCCAGCGGGAGGAAGTCAGGTGCGGGCAATTTCATTAATCCCCATTCCCATAGAGTCTCATAGGACTCTATGGGAATGGGGACACGTAAGCACCGACACAATTGTTAATGGACTGGCAAACTTAGAATGAGGCCCATAGATTATTATGAAGGGGGAGTTTTCTGGCATACCACTTTGCAAAATGCTTCACCTCTAAATCCATTAAATCCATGAATCGAGGAAATGCCAGCAATGATACATAGTATCCCCTTTTGTACCAGAGCATAAACACACATGTACGCTCTGAGTGTGGGAGGGGATGGGTGATTTCAATAGATTATGCACTAGAAAGGACCTCTCATAAGTCTTCTATGGTACCTGAATTGAGTGATTCCTCATCACGGTGATCTAGGATGGAGCACTGGCACATTGCCTCTTCCACCCTCATGCTGCAGCTGAGCACGCTACTTTAGAGTTAGCCTTGTTTTTATTTTTAGCCAGTCACAATGTGGATTTCCTTTCGCTGCTGCAGCCATTGATTGCAGAGACTTAATTTTTGCTGCCTGCCTGAACAGGCATGGTGAGTGCTGTTTTCATGCCATACATGCTGCATAATTAAATTGAGCCTTTATTTTATTTTATAACTTGTATGAAACCAGGCAGGGCCAAAAAGGAGGATGGTGATGTAGGGATGTCCCTGCACTATAAGAGCCCAGCAGTGGCGTTACCTTTGTAGATGTACTGGGGCCTGCCTGGGAGACCCGACAAAGGTCCTGTCCCAAGGACAGAATTAGGAAAAGGCAGAATAATGACATATCATATTAAACTCTGTATGCAAGAGAGACAGGATATCAAATATGTAGTTAATTATAACAAATATTACATGAGTGAACAAATGACTCCCTTTGGTAAGGCTGGTGTATTCAGAAGTAAATTCTGGGTTGAGGACAATCATAATAACTGTATTTCCTCTACTTGCTTTCGCATTTGTAAGGATTAGCAAGCCCCGAGTAGCATAGAAGCAATGCAGCGAAGAATTCGTGTTCAAAAGTATATCTTAAAGAGTTGCCTAAGTTAATAATTTGGAGGCATTTTTCAGTAACCTTTGATTGATCTTGTTTGCAATTTGCGTTCAGTATATTGCCACATGTCAAATCCTTCTGCTGCCCAATGGGGCAGGGCTCCAAAATGTAAAAGGAAAGTGAAAAAGATGGAATCCTTCAGAATCTAGCCTATCACAAAGGAACTGCGTGCTGCAAAGCCTGTTCAGATTCTCTGTGAATGGGCTGAGGCAATCATCTTGATTTCAGCAATGTTGTAGATATATCTGGGTGGCCCCCACACATGAGCCTCCACAGTGAGTGAGAGGGAGAAGAGTTTAGGCTACAGGGGCATGCACATGCGGCCAAGTGGCAATATATGCATTTGAATAATACATTCTGTGACCCTGGATAATAAGATTGACTTCATTGCTCCCCATACATCATTGGTCTGTTACAATCTAAAGCAGCTTATCACAACTCCTACTTGCCAAGGAAGTAAGGCTCCATATCTTAGTGTTTGTCCTCGGTTACATTCTGTTTGAATACTTCCCTTCTGTTCTGGTGAAATTCCTGATGACCAGTGTGTTCATAGAAAAATAATTTAATATCACCCTGAGTTGCACCCATGGATGTTACTAATATAGTGTAGAAATGGCTGGTGGACTGTTTGTGGTACTTACCTTTGGACACAGTTTACAGAAAGATGTAATATTCAGGTATTCATTATTAGAAGACTACAAATTAAGGGGGGTCATTCAGAGTTTTTTTTTTTAAATACTGCTGAAGAAAGTTACCAGCTTCATCGGTGGTATTTCTGAAAATCCACTTTACTCAATATTTACCACCAGCAGAAATGGTCTTCTTGGAAAACCTCCAGTGTAGTTTCAGAAATGCCACCTCTGATGGTGATAATGTGCACTGGCGTGACAGGCCTCCCCCAGACCCCCGTGCTGTGGGGGGACCCACTAGCACATGTCCAGGGAGGGGGCCCCACTTGGAGAAAAAATGAAAAAAAAGATTTTTTAATTTTCTTTTTTTTTAGATTTCTTTTTTAATTCATTCTGCATTAATAAAGACATCCTTTCTGTAACTTTCTTTTTGAAGACCGAGGTCTCCCAAACCTGATGACATGAGAGACCCCAGGCTAGAGGCCTCCATGTCATGGGGTGGAGGGAGCCCTCTGCCTTCATAAAGAAATTATTTCTGTTATGGTTCTGTCCTTAACGGAAATAATTTCTTTATGAAGTCAGAGTGACTTCAAAAAGTAACAATTTCCTCTTGAAGTGATAGGGCTCCCCTCAACCCCATGACGTACGTGTGTGTGTGTGTGTGTGTGTGTGTATATATATTTTTTTTTTGAAAGGGTGTATACACTTAAATGTGTGGTGGCTGACTGTGTTAGTGTATGGTGAAAAAGTGCACACCAATGTTTGGGTGGTTGGGTGTGCGTATGTGCATGTACAGTGAAATGGTGCACACTTAGGGTGGCTGCCTGAGTGTGACTGGATGGTGAAAGGGTGCAGACATAAATGTATAGGTGGTGGCCTGTGTGAGTGTGTGTACATGGTGAAGGGTGTGTGTGCTTGTGTTCAGGGGCGCAACAAACCTACATTTTGTGGGTGCTAATCCTTTAAATGTTGGGAGAGGCGCTAACTTCATGGGCAGTAGTGGAGGGGCTATCTTATTTGTGTGGGGACATCTAACTTCTTTACACATTTTAATGAGACTATTCTAGTGCAACTTCAATGTTACAAGCAGTTAACTCTCTGCTTTAAGTCTGAAAGCACCCACTTATGGACTACTGTGAGAATTAGCGATCTCCTGTTCCCTCTCTACCCTTCCAATCACTCCCCTGGCATACAAGTACTGAACCCACATCACAATTTAAATTGCCTAAAAAATTTGGTGTTTGAATGCAGGTACTCACAGTGAAATGATTTACGTTAGTAATTGCTGGGCCCTTGTTAACAGTGAAACCCCGGTGCCGTTTAACATCTGTGTCCTGTTCTGTCTGGCAACTGCTCTGAAGGTCAGCCAGTTTGAGTCACCATAGCCCAAAATTTCAGGGGGAGGGGTGCTGAACCCCAGTCAACTCAGTGGTGTTACATCACTACTTGTGTTTAATGCCTTGATTACTTATTGGTAATTGTCATTACTCCTAGCCCTATTCTTCCACATCCCTGTACTTGTGTATGAGGCAGTAAACTCTGCCTCATACACAAGTACTGGGATGAAGTAGAGGTGCATGGAGGTAATGCCTGACTCCGCTACGTGCAATCTTCATTACGCCTAGTCCCCCTCTTCCTCATCCCAGTACTTACCTATGAGGCAAGGAGCCTAATATGTAAGCTCTGGGACAACGAAGAGGGATGTGAAGGTAATTCTGGGCCAAGGAGTTGATTCTGGAGGTTGGGATAGGGAGTGGCAGGGAGAGGGGATGTGTGGGGTGCGGGATTGTGCGAGAAATCATAATGGTTGTCCATGTACAGGCTAAGCAGGCATGATATGTGGTATTGGTGGCTAGAGTCAGTTTGGTGCAGTCAGTCTAGCATTCCTCAGTTTAGTCTTACTTTTTTTTACTGCGCATTTTTGATAAAGCAGTCCTGCTAAGTCTAATTACCTGGCTAGACTGGCATTTGGGTACTACCAGTCTAGCCATTTCTTACTGCGGCACTGTATATTTTTCTGGGCATCTGTGATAAAATGATATGATATAAGTCATTTATAACACACCTGCACATAAGTGTTTCCAGGCGCAACAAGACAAGGGAGGGAAGACAAAAGGAGAACAAGACAAATAATCTTACTAAGCCTTTTTTCATTCAGATCGTGCAAGTGTGAGTACGATAAATGCAATGGGAAAGGGAGGGGGGAAGTGCAAGGAAGAGGGTAGGGGAAAACAGGGCAGTAATGCTCTAAGTAAGTGCAACAAGGCTCTGGGTAGTGTAAGGAGAACAAGGGAGTGTAAGGTTACAGTTACAGCCCCTAAGTGCGTGGTAGGCCCGGAGGCAGTGCAAGTGTGACTGATCAAGTAAGAGCCTGGACTCAGTGAGACTGTGAGGGTAGCCAAGCAACCAGTCGGTACAGCAGACAGGTAGGTCAGTAGGTCAGCAGGGGAGGGAGAGAGAGAAAGCAGAGTATAAGAGGAACGTTTTGAGCTGCTTCTGGAACTTCAGGTGGTCCGCTCAAGTTTGAGAGGGGCAGGGAGGCCATTCCAGAGGGAGGCACCTGAAGATGAGAGATCTACCCCCCACGCTCTGCCTGGAGAAGCGTCTAACCCTTAGAGAGTTGGGCGCATCTGGGGGAAGGGCTCGAGAAGGAAGGTATTTTGGAATAGTACGTTGGATGTAGTGTGGGGCTCAACCCCAGAAAACCATGTGGACAATGTAAAGCATCTTGAACTTGATCCTTGCAGCCACTTGGGGCCATTGGAGATATTTCAGAGCTGGAGAGAAACGATCCCCCGGCTTGAGGCCAAGTATAAGTCTTGCAGTCCTGTTCAGGATTAGTTGCAGCGGGCGGAGAGTAGAGGAAGGCAGATTGAGAAAGAGTATGTTGCACTAGTCCAGCCTAGAGAGAAGCAGGGCTCTGGAGACAGTTGGCCTCATTATAAGCATGGTGGTCCGGGAACTACGGTATGGGTAAGCATGCTGGTACTGTAGTTCCCGGACAGCTATACTACAAGCTGTGTTCGCGGGCGACTGTCAGCCCACCAGGTCTGACCTGGCAGGCAGAGTGGCACCCTGAAGCGCAGCACATCAGATGCACCGGCACCGTCGTTGGGGTGGGGGTGGGGTCTGGGACTACTTTGGCGGCTATTTAAACCACGCCTGAAGAGCAGCACACGCTTCGCGTTATTCTGCATCCAGCAGCGTAATGCTCACCATGCCTGCAAGTCTGCATTCAGTCTTCTGCCACACCCGCCTCGATTCTGGAGCTCCTAGAAAAAAGGGAGAAAGAAGTAGAAAAGGTTAGAACAAGAGTAATACCTTTGATCCTTACCTGAATTCCCGATCCACCGCGCCTTCGAGCTGGAAGAAAGAAGTTATTTTATGCGCGTCGCCTCGCCTGCTGCAGCGCCGCGCTGAACTCACCAGCCTTCGCAGCATCTTCACTATCCACCGCATCCTTCTGCATGTTCCCGCCGCACTCCAGCACCTAAGGGGAACACAAGAACAGCAAGGTGAGCCAAGGGAATAAACAGAGGCAATATTAATTTACCCCCATATACTTATCTTATTTTTAATGCCGGGGGTACTATTCCTCTTCACGGGTCGGCGCAGCCTCCACCGCATCTTTGCCATACCCTGGCCCCTAAGGGGAACAAAAGGACAGCAAGGTGAAACAAAGGGACAAACAAGGGGAATCCTCCTCACCACAATAGACGTACGTAATTTTACCGCCGGAGGCATTATTCCCCGAGACGTCATAATTTCTCTCAGCACCTGAATAAGGGAGAAAGCAACAGGCTACATACTGACATTATTTTATCGAACTGTGTTGGATAATACAAATCCTTACCTGAATGTTACCGGTTGCCACGAGGAACTCTTCGCTAGGGTCAACCTGCAACCTGCAAGGAATCGGACAAGAGTGAAAGTCAGACATTTGAACTCTTACGAACTATGTACTTATGGCGTCTCGCCGGAAATCTCAGAGTCAATATTGTTCTGGAACTCACCAATTCCTTTGAACCAGTGAAGCAACTGGTTATCTATGCGCCCCTCCGCTCAATGCAGGATGGAGAGCTTATTTTTCCAAACCATCAGGTGAGACTATAAGAGGGGACATTAAAGGTGATCAGTGGGGAGAACAGTGGGGGTGGGGGTTAACACTCAACTCCACGGGTGGTTAATTCCCTTTCTCCATTTGCAGAAGAATACTCCTACGGGCCAAGCAAACGATGCTAGGTGGGCCAGTCCAGTCTGTCATCTCGGCACTACGCGTCACATTGGTGGAGACCGCAGCTGTCCAGTTCAGATCGACGCCCCTGTGGGAGCCAGGTGAGCGTAACAGAAAGTGAGAAAGGAAAGAGTCCCTTTGAGGAGGAGCCGCTGGTAGTGGGACTTCTTGGCGCAGTCCAAGATGTGAGGTGAGAAAGAGTGGAGTCGATGATGACACCAAGATTGTTTGCCTTGCAGGAAGGCAAAGGAAGAGGGCCCATGGTGGATGGAAAGAGTGAGAGAGGGAAAGCACAAACAGGGGTCCCAGTGAGAAGGATCTTTGTCTTACTGGCATTAAGGCAGAGCTTATTGGAGGCATACCAATCCTCAATCACAGATCGACACCCATGAATAAGCGAGGAAGGAGAGGAGCCTGAAGGAAAGCTGAGTGTCATCCACATAACACTGAAAGTTAGAGAAGGTAGAGATCAGGTGGTCAAAAGGGCCAAGTAGAGGTTGAAAAACCAGGGTAAGAGGATAGAGCCTTGTGGAACGACACAGGTAGAGAGAGAGGTGGCGGAGAGAAAGGGACCAAGTTGGACCTGGGAGGGGCAATCCAAGAGGAAGGAGGGCAGCCACTCCAGGAACTGATCCATGTTGCCCAGTATCTCACGTAGTCAATTGATCAGGATGTCCTAGTTGACTGTGTCCAAAGTAGAGGAAAGATCAAGGAGGATTAAGACAGAAGGAATACTGGAATCCAGGTTAGAGAGCAGATCTTCACGGGTGTGCAGGAGAGCAGTTTCCGTGCCTCTGGCAGCTCTTAAACCAGACTGATGGTCATGGAGACAACCAACATATTCAATGTGGAGAGTAAGATGGGAGATGGCCAGCTTTTCCAAGAGTTTGCCCAGGAAAGGGCTGATGGAGATTGGGAGATAGTTTGCCATGCAGGTAGGATCGCCAGACGGCTTCTTGGGGAGAGGGTTCACAAGGGAGCGCTTACGGGGAAAGGGGAAAGTTCCAGTGGCTAACTAGTGATTACAGAAATTGGCCATGGCTGGAGCAAGGGTGTCAATATGGTCCTTAATGGTTCTGGAGGAGCAGGGGAGCACCTGTTTGGACAACACTTTCATAGATCTGACTTGTCTAGAAACCTTGTCTGGTGTTGTCAGAGAGAAAGAGGAGAAAGGAGGAGGAGAGGTAGAGATGGCCAAATGGGGGCCGAGAGAGGAAGAGGGTGAGGATGAAGAGATAGAGGACAAGACGTGACTTCCGGTTGTAATACCCTGGTGTTACCAGGAAGTTAGGCAGCAGTATTTTCTTTCAGATCTGGCGGCAAACCGCCGGTATCACCTTCAGGGTTACCGCCAGACCCGTAATGAGGCCCATTTATATCTTCTCCTAGTACAGTGTGCGGCATACCCCTTCGGCAGCACGTTTGTGCATATTGTGCAAGCGTGCTAATCTAAGCCCACCCAGAATGTGGCACAGCCTGTGATTTGTTGGGGGGAGCGCCCCCTCAGCATGGCTTACAGGGATAATGTGAACAGGATTTTTAAACATTTTTTACCAGCTATTTTCAGCATCAATGTGAAGGGAAAAATGGATTATGTACAGTAGTGACTCATATCGCTAATGTGGATTTTTTTTGTAAGCACAAAGTTTAATTCTGGCCTTTTTATACATTATGCAGGTAAGTTGATGAGAGGAGGTAATCAGAGATGTTCACCATTTTACCCACTCAATAAGGCCATTTGTAAAACCTTGTTTCACTCTATTGAAGGGAAGCACATGTGCTTTAGTTCTTTACAGAAAAAAGAAAGATTTAAAAAATATGGGGCCAGTTTGTATATTTATTTATATATGTATTTATATCGCTCACAACGGACCCATAGGCATGATGGCGCATACAGACAAACAGTACACAATTCAACATAAAACATGAAACATAAAGCAAATTAAAGTTACAATCTAAAAACCAGGTAACCCAAGTGACATGCTAATCGTCCCAATACTACGGCGGTACACTTAGTAAAAGGATTTCTAACAGGGCAATTAGAGTATTGGTTTACAGTTTGAGGCTCCTCTTGGGAAGTATTTACATATGCTAAGATAGTGTGGTAATGTGCTAGACCCACAGCCCACTATGGCGCAGGCACTATTTGATAAGGAACACCAATCGCTCAAGTCAATTCTGTGTATGACCTTCAAGTCAGACAGTCTAACAACCCCTGGTCCTGTACGTTGCTGCAGCCAAGCGAGCCCCTTATTCCTCAGTGGTTCTCTGGTCTCTCTTCCTGCTGCCTTCCCGATATTAGAAATTACAAAGTTTTGTTAGTCCATTATAAAGGCTTTGGTGCTGGTGTCATTGAGTAGAATGTTGACCTCTATAGCTTGAGCTTTGGGAGTTTGATCAGAATTGTGATCAGGTACCGGGGTTGAGTGAGGTGTTTCCATGACTTGACCCTTAGGGTCACCATTGGGAAATGTGGCCTGGTCATTCGTAGCTGGTGTAATCCTAGAAGGTCTAGAGGGGCTACCCCTTGTAAGTGTGGTTTGAGATGCTTGATTCATTCTCTCCCCTTGAAGATTGACTTGGCAGCCGTTATCAGATTTTAGCAGCTGACTAGGAATGGATGCAGGGGCTTGTGCCACAGTCTTTGTTGCAATGTTATCTCTGCGCTGGGATGTCACAGAGACAAACTCGTTCAGTGTGTCCATCAAGTACCTCTACTTTTATGGTGGAGGTAAAAATAGGTGGACTTACTGCAAACGTCTGCCCAAAATACCACTGCTGGTATTCCCATGGAATACCACTGATGGAATTTGATCAAGCCGTGAATTGGGTGGATTTTTAAATCAACAGTATTTTCCAGATACTGACAATGTTACTTTTACCACCCAACTCTGAATGATCCCCTAAGTATTATTGTCCTGCCAAGAATAGCCATTTCTTATGTGATCAACAAAAACACACATGCAAATCAACATGACATGTTGATACAAACTCACACTTCCATCTATAAATTACAGTCACAAATACACTCAAACACATTGCCCCGGTCACAGAAACTGAAACAGACACACACACACACACACACACAAACATACTCCACTTTATTTCAAAACACACACAAATATAATAGGCAGCTATTGCTCTATCTCCATCACTGAGTAAAGGCATACTCCCCCTGCAGTTCTCTCTTCTTCAGTGAATTGAAATAGGCAGCTGAATTTCCAAGAAAATGCAACTTGGGAGTGCAAAAAAGCCACATCACCTTGCTGTCTTTTGCTCTGCATTGTCAAACTACAGACCCCAAAGCCACAATCGACAGCAAGACTTCCACCACTGCATCTTATTTTTTGTAGAGGCTGACTAGAAAATCATGGTGGTCTACTGTCTAACTGTAAGTGAGGGCATCAGATGGTGATGAAAGGCAAGGAATGGGGATGGTGTGATGGGAAATTAAAGGGCAAGATTTGCAAGGAATTAGTGACTGAGAAATGTGGGCAAGATAATGAAGTGCATGTAAGGTAAGGGAAGGGGAATGAGTTAATAGTCAATGGATATATCAAAAGGGGAACAGAGGCCTGAAACTTAATTGTAAGAAACAGGGGGGCATTGAGAATGTGGTGCAATGGAAGAACACCAGAGGATAATGGGTAAAGGCAATAGGGCAAATAAGACAGGGGTACACATCTGGAATGGTAGGTCAGCAGACTGACTGTTTCTGAGATCTATGTCTGAGCTGATAGTGGGTATGGCTTGACCACCTTTCTTTTTTCTGACTAAGTGACACACACTTGCTTTGTGAACATAGGTTGCAATCACTGCAATCTCTTATATTTTTTCAGGTTGTTTATCATGTGATTTTGTGCTTTGAAAGTACACATAATTGTACGGACTAAGATTACAATTATAGTATGTTTTCATTATAAATACAATCTTAGTCTCTTTAGCAGATGTATTTGCCTCAGGATACAGACGATTAATGGGATTGCCCCTTGTAAACACATTGGTGATTTAAAAACAGAATTATTAACCCCTTAAATGTGGGGACGAGATACCTCATCCTGCGCACTGCTTACATTTGGGGTGGGGGTGGATGGCCCGCCCTGCTGCTTCGGTCATCTTCCTGTCCCCCAGGCTTTGAAAGGCAAGACTTCTCCTTCCATGTCCGAGGGTCAGGGGGCCGACGTGATGATGTCAGTGCACACTAAGTGCTTTGGTGTCATCTGGAAGTAATATTTACATGCTGAAGCCATTAGACTTCAGCATGGAAATATCACAGCTATGCTTTTGCGTGCTGCTCAGGCTTTTCTACCCTGATTTCCTTGAGTGAGGACTTGTTGGAAGGGGGAGACTCTCCTCTTTCCAACAAGCACTTACTCAAGGAGATTGCTGGTCGAGGATAATTTTCTCCTTGACGAGCAATCACCACAGGACCACCAGGCAATACATTTTAGGGGTGGAACCCCCCACCAGGCTCAACAGACCACATCCCCAATTAAAAAAAGAAAAAAAGCTAAGTATGTTCCCTTCTTTTGGGGGAGATGGGTGCTGTTTTGCACACATTTGCCCCCAAGAAAGGCAAAAAAAACAAAATAAGAAATATATCAGGCACACTTGGGGGTATTGAGGGGCTGGGCCTGTGCCGTTGGGCCTTCCCCACCATAATCCCCCCTCCCCCAGGAAGGGGCAGATCCTACCTGCATCCCTGGGGGGCAGAATTAAGGATCTGACCCAATTTTTCCACCCCAGCGAAGCAGCAAGGACCACTAGGCCACCAGGGATATGATCTTGGGGTGGGGATGAGGGGGACTGGCCAATCACCTGCCCACGTCCACTTACAGAAAATGCCAACCAGATGGCATAATGTTGTATTGCCTTTTTTGGGGGCAAATTGCTGCAGTTTTACACCGATTTGCCCGAAGGAAGGCAAAAGAACATTACACTCCACACATAGTGGCACGCTTGGGGCTATCAGTGGGCTGGCCCTATGTTTGAGGGCCAACCCCCTAAGTTCCCCCCCTCCTGGCTGGCAGACCACTGCTCCTTCCTTGGGGGGGCAAAATTGGGGTTCTGACCCATTTCTCTATCCCTGGGTAGCAGCAAGGGCCACTAGGTCACAAGCAATATGATCTTGAGGGTGGGTTCTACGGGTGGTGCCCCCCCAGGCCCATCGGCCCCCACCCTCACCCCCCATAAATGTTGGCAAGGTGGCATAATGTTGTTTTGCTTTCTTTGGGGGCAAATTAGTACTGTTTTGCACCCATTTGCTCCCAAGAAAGGCAAAACATATAGGGCAATTTTTCCCTCAGGAAACCCCCATGGAGGGGCAGGTCCTTTCTGCTTCCTTGGGGGGGCACAATAAGGGGTCTGATCCCATTTTGCAACCCTGGTAAGCAGTAAGGAGCCCTAAAACACCAGCGAAAAGATGTTGGGGGGCTGTTTCACTCATTGCCCGTCACATTACCCCCGGTCGTCCTGGATCTCTGGCCGGGGCACATTAGAGTTTTGATGGTGTTCTCTGGGAATGCTGCTAGGCCTGGGCACAGGCGATCAACATGGTGGACAGGCTCCAAAGGCTGGGGGCACTACCCTCAGCTGTCCTGGGGCTCTTGCTATGGTGCATTACAGCTTTTCCTCCAGGGAGGAATCTGGACCCTGCTGTGGCTCCCTGGCACCACAGCTGGGCTTGGGGAAGCACGACCCACATGGAAGACCAGTGCCGAAGGCAGGGGGCAGCACTTCCGGCTGTCCTGGATCGGTGACTCCGCTGCGCTGCAGCTTTTCCTTCAGGGAGGGATGTGGACGAAGATGGGGCTCCATGGGACTGTCGCTGGGCAAGTGGATGGTCGACCAATACTGGAGACAGGCACCCAAAGCCACAGGTAGCACCCTGTCCATTCTAGAGCTGTGGCTGGGCTGCATTACAGATTCACCCCCCCCCCAGAGAGGGAAGGGGACCCTGCCAGAGCTCCCTGGGACTGCCGCTGGATTTATGGGAGGTCGACCCACATTGAAGACAGGTGACCAAATCCAGGTACATAACACCTGTCCATTCTGGAGCTCTGGCTGTGCTGCGTTACATCTTTTCCCTCCGGGAAGGGATGGTGACCAATGCTGTGGCTTTAATGCAGGCCAGGCAGAGCTCCAGGATGGTCAGCGGTGATGTCTCCTGCATTGGGCGCCTGTCTCCCTTGTTGCTTGACCATCCCCAAGTTCTGCAGTGGTACCAGAGATCCCCGGCATCGTCCCCATCGCTCCCCAGAGTGAAAACCTGTAACACAGGACTGTCAGAAATCCAGGATGGTCAGGCCGATGTCCCCAGCCTTTGACCCCTATCTCCCATGTTGGACGATTATACCCAAGTCCAGCGGTGGTCCCTGTGAGCCCAAGCAGGGTGCCCACCCCTTCCTGGAGGGAAAAGCTGTAACGCAGGCCAGCCAGAATTTCTGGATGGTCAGGGTGATGGCCCCGGCCTTTGGCACCCATCTCCCTTGTTGGTCGACCATCCCCAAGTTCAGCGGCGGTCCCAGGGAGCCACGGCATGGTCCTCATCTCTCCCTGGAGGGAAAACCTGTAATGCACGCCAGCAAGAACTGCAGGATGGTCAGGGTTGATGTGCCTTTGGCACCTGTCTTCCATGGTGGGTGACCATGCCCAAGTCCACGGGTGGTCCCAGTGAGCTCCAGCAGGTTATACCCATCCCTTTCCAGATGGAAAAGCTGTTACGCAGGCCAGCCAGAGGTCCAGGATGGCCAGGCGTGATGTCCCCAGCATTGGGCTCCTGTTTCCTGTGTGGGTCAACCATCCCCAAGTCCAGCGGTGGTCCCAGGGAACCCAGACAGTGTGCGAATCCGTCCCTGGAGAGAAAAACCGTAACGCGGCACGGCCAGAGAAACAGGACCACCGGTGGTGATGTCCCCAGCCTTGGGGGCACATGTTGGTCGACCGTCCCCAAATTTAGTGGTGGTCTCAGGGAGCCCCGGAAGGGGACCATCCCTCCCTTGAGGGAAAACCTGTAATGCAGGCCAGCCAGAACTCATGGATGGTCAGGGGTGATGTCCCCCGGCCTTTGGCACCTATCTCCCATGTTGGTAAAAAATCAGAATTTTCAGACATTTGCCACCAGGAAAGAACCCCAAAATGCGGGCAACAACACATGTCCTACAATTCTATGTTCCCACAGTTGTCCCAACAAAAACGGTACCTCACATGTGTGGGTGCACCTAACTGGGCACAAAGGGAAAAGACTACAGCACTGGATCCCAGCGGGTTTGGGAATAAGACATTATTAGGGTATTGGTCTTCTGGACAATCTACAGATTTGGGCCTGGTGTGTCGCAGCCACCAAGGAAAACAGGGAACCCCATGCATTTCTGAAAAGAAGTCACCCGTGGGGTGAATCCACATACTTCTGACTTGCACAAATTGCCCTGCAATGTATTACCCACAATTCCCGGCAAAATCAATAATTTGGGGGAAAAACAAAGTTTTCAAACATTTTCCACCAGGAAACCACCAATACACACCGGCAACAAGACATGTCCTACCTTCCCACATTACTACAGGTGTCCCAACAAAACCAGTACCTCACATGTGTGGGTGCACCTACCTGGGCGGAAAAAAATGTGTCGACCGTCCACAAGTTCAGCAGCAGTCCCAGAGAGCCCCAGCAGGGTCCTAATCCCTACCCGGAGAGAAATCCTGGCAATGTACAAAATGTGGTGAAAAAAGCACACTTTTCAGACATTTGTTGCCAGGAAACCACCAAAACACGCTGGCAACAACAAATATCCTACCTTCCCACATTTCCACATGTGTCCCGATGAAAACGATACCTCACATGTGTGGGTGCACCTAACTGTGCACAAATGGCAGAAAAAGATTAAATCACTGGTATCCCAAAGGGTTTGGGAAGAGGACATTTTTAGGATTTTGGTCTTGTGTTTTATTTCTAATATTGAAGATGGAATAAAAGAAGATGAAGTCTCCCCTGCTTTCTGAATTGGTAACTAGGGAACCAGGAAGAAAGGACTCAAATCCCCTCCTTCCACACTTCATTCATTATGTGATCCTGGGCGATTCACTTTATATCACTGTGCCTTATTTTCTTAACTATATGCAAACAAAGCCTCACTTTTGTGGGTTTATACTCTATGGGCCTCATTACGAGTTTGGAGGCAGCCATGGTGCTATTAGCACCATGGCTGCCTCCAAACCGGGCTCCATTACCGGGTTCCTGCAATGGGGACTTACAGAGGGCTCAATGGGAATGGGGAGAGAGGTAACAACCGACACATTATAAGTGTCCTGTTGTTACCTCCCTCTTCTCCTTGCGGGACCTGGAAAAGACGTCTGGTTTTACCAGACGTCTCATCCGGGTCACGCAAAGGGAACCTCGTAATCAACCCTGACGGAATGAGGGGGCCGGCCCCCTTCATTCCATAAGCACCAGGGTCGTAATGAGGCCCTATAGGTCTAGGGCCTAATTACGAGAATAGAGGTAGCCATGGAGCTATTCGCTCCATGGTTGCCTCCATTCTGAGCTCAATTACCGGGTTCCTGCAATGGGGACTTACCGGGTTACTCCGACATAGGAGGACCCGATAATTCCTCCTTGCAGGAACCCATCCCCATTCCCATTTGAGCCCCCATAGGGCTCAATGGGAATGGGGAGAGAGGTAATAATGGGAACATTAGATCTGGCCCGTTATTGCATCCCTCTTCCCCTTGCGGGTCCCGGAAAGCACGCCTGGTTTTACCAGCCATGCCATCCGGGTCCCGTGATGGGAAGCTCGTAATCGGCGCTCCCGGAATGAAGGGGGCTGGTCCCGTACCGGCACCCTTCATTACGGGAGCGCCAGCCTTATAATGAGGCCCATTATAATTTTAACAATTTGTTAAGCATACTGGTGAGGAAGCAGGATGATGACAATTGAGGGGCATATGTTGTGGGGGTTTGGGTAGACACGTGATAGTTATGGGTTTTGTGTTGTGGGCTGGGGAGCCAGGAAGCCAGGTATGGGTCTTTTGCCATGCCAGCTCTTATTTGGCTGTGAGAGGAAACCCAGATCCCCTGGTTCAGCAATGGCTCTGCTCTATCAATTAATTATCTATCTTTGCCACCTGCGACCTCTTTACATTGTTCTACATATAAAGATGGGAATGGAAGAGAGGAGTTGTAGGTGTATGCAAATTACAAAACTGTAACACGTTTAAACTGGGCTCAAATCCCAGCTTTCCCATTTCACCATTTCACCAATTGTGAAATACTTTTACCATGTGCAAGTGGGAGAATCTCCAGGGGTCTGGGTCTCTAAGAAACCACAAGCATAACTAAAAAAAGGTTTTGTATAAAAGGAAAGTAATGTCGATAAAGTCTGCTAAATATACTCGAGAATGTGTGGTGGGGGGAGGTTTTTATTGAGTTTACTTGTTCTGGAAGTTGGGGCTGCTGCACTGTGAGCTTGGGCCATTGCACTAAGGGCCAGAAAAGTAAAGTCCCCCCCACCCTCCACCAGGCTAAATGCTGCCAGTCCTCTGCTGTCAGCACACATACTATGCATTCTGTTAGTAACTCTGCGAGTTACAGTAATGGTAACTCTACAGAATATCATGGCTGGTGAAATAGGGTGGCCATTACCGCATGTGATGGTTCCTCCTGCATGAACAAGATGACTCTAACATTGTTCAGAACTGTACATATTTTGTAAACGTGTTATCCCTCTTACAGTAACTCCTTGTTTTCATCTCCAACCTCTTGAAAAAGGCAAGCAGCACGAGCTGTGTTAAGCGTCCCCGTCGGCGCCAACTTGAAGGAAGTCGTGCTCATGATCGAGTGCCAGCATCACCCCTCCTCCCTTATGCTGTCACCATGTAATCCCAGCTAACAGAGCGGTCCGCCAGTGCTAATGCGTTTAGTGCTTCTTGTGTTTTTACTGTTCAAATTGGATACAACAGCAGGGGTTCGGCTCCGTGGACACGATTATCTCTAAAGTAAAAACCAATAGGAGAGTAGTTGGAGTCCTCTGTAGTATTAGATCTGTAAAGGCCCATTTAGTCCGGGCGTCCAACGCTGACTGTTCTAAGGCTCTGTGGCACGCTGGCACCGCTCGCAGGGCCCGAGACAACGCATTAAAGGAGACCGCTGTTCCTGTTCAAAGATTTGAAAGGCAAACATGTTATAAAATGAACACTTCTAGTTCATCATAATTGACAGAGGAGAGGTGTGCTGTATTTGCTGTGAAGCTCGATCGTTAAGGCCTTTAGAAAGACATCTTGTAGGAGACAAACACATGAAAAGGAGCCGTTTCCACCTGGAGGCACAAAGTAAACAGTGGTATTTAAATACAGCATTTTCAATCTAGTAGAATAGTTCTGAGGTAGCTTCCTTAAATACCATCAGTAGTAATACATCCATTACCAAATAAAGTCCATTGGTAGTATGGAATGGTGAAAAATGGCTCTCCCATTATGAAGTGAGGTGTCTGTTACCACTGGCGGCAAGGGTTGTTCTGATTGGTGGTGTTAGCAAGAGTAATACCTACTAAATCGCAGCGGCGCATTTTATTTCTAGTCAAAATCAGAACACCTCATGGGCATATGGTGCACTATGAAACAACAGTGGTTTGAAAGTGTATGCCTGGCACGGATGCCATAGGCACACTAAAGCAGAATTTAAAAAAAAGTAAGCAGGCAGGTCGTCTAATGAGCACATGTAACAGAAGGAACCTCGGGGAAGAGCAGGATAAAACAAAACAAAACAAAAAACAAAAACCAAAAAAACAATAATAGCAATAGGACTATCATAGAGTAACATTGAGTGTCAGAGCAAAAGAAGTGTCACAGTGCCGCTAACTGCATAGCTATATTAACGTATTTACATTATAAAGCATGTTCGCAGGTTCAAACCTAGACAAATCATTGAGGAATTCCACTCAAATGAAGGAGGGACATTCACTGCTACTTTAACCATAATTACTTTAATATCTGGTTATGAGCTGAAGTAATAAGTAAACATCTGGGGCCATATTACAGAAAGTTTGCAAAGATGCAAGTGCAAAGTTTGCACGGTATTAGCACTAGGGAAAAGTTTGCCTTATTTTTAAAAAACAATGGGGGCCTCATTACGAGGTGGGCGCAAAGGGCTACCGGGCACCGTTAAGGACATCGGTGAAATGGGAATGGGGAATGGCTTTTTCAATGGGGATTTACCGGTCCCGCAACGGTCGGTATAGACCGGTAAGTCCCCATTGAACAAGGGCGGACTCGGTACCGGTATTGGAGGTAGTTGTAACGCTCACCTGACTCCCACAGAGGCGCTGGTCTAGTGTGGGTTGCTGTGGCCTCTTCGAGCGTGATGCGCAGAACTCGGAACACCGACTGAACAGGACCCTCAAATCTTGCTTGTCTGGCCCGTAGGAATATCCTTCTGCAGATGAGAAAGGGGATTAACAGTCTGCAGAATAGTGTGCTTGCTCCCCCCTTCCCCCCTTCGTTCTTCACTAACTTCCTCCGAAATCCCCGGTTGAAGCTCACCTTATGGTTTGAAAGGATGAACTCTCCATCCTGCTTTTGGTGCAGGGGCGCGTGTTAGTCCAGTTACTTCACTGGTTTTCAGAATGGCGCTGGCAAAATCCACTTGACTTTTCTGAGCGGAACGCCGTAAGTATGAAGATTACAAAAGTTCAAGTGTTGAGCCTCCTTTTCTGTTGCCTTCCTAACCTGTGATCTGTCCTTTATTTCAGGTGCAGAATGAAGGCGATGCGTTGAGGGATTGAATTGCCGATGGTAAACTCAGGTGAGTTAGCGATGGAGGCGATCCCTCTTAATGTCTTTATATTCCTCCAGTAATGTCTTTTGTCCTTTCCCCATAGGGGCCGGGGTGCGGTACCTGCCAACGAAGCGGCGCCGACCCGAAATGGGGAATGGTCCACCAACAGAAGACCGGTAAGTGTTATGGCGGAAAATTAGGCTTTCCTCATATGTTCCTTCTGCTCACCTTTTGTCTCTTCTTCTCTCACTAGGCGCAGAGATGTGGCGACCGGTGCAGACAGTCGCGGTGGAGCCAGAAGAACTCCTGAGGACAGGTGAGTGAAGGGCGGCGCTGCAGTGAGCAAAGCGGTGCTTTTAAATGAAAGTCTTTTCTCAGGAACGCTGGCGTGAAGGTTCCGGATGCAGGTAAGAAGTTTGATAAAATTCTAGGTTTTCACCTTTCTCTTCTCTTCTTTCCTTACAGGTGTTGCAGGATCGAGGCGGGCGTGGCTGGAGACTGGATGCAGGAGCAGACACTGTGAGCGTTCAGCTGCTTGGATGCAGAACAACGCGAAGCGTGAGCTACTGTCTGGGCGTGGCTTAAATAGCCCCCAAAGTAGTTCCAGGTAAGTATCCTTCCCTGGCCACGCCCGAGTGGCAAAAGAGTCCCAATGAAAAAATAGTCCCTTTCAGGTCTCAGGGAGGCCTGAATCTTGCAGCATGGTCTGCATCAGGTAAGTGCACAAAACACCTTCCTTTATGAGCCTGGCGCCTATGGCGCCAGGACTGATGTCCAACATGAGCCTGGCGCCAACGGCGCCAGGACAGAGTCCAAAGAGCCCCTATAAGGGGCCGCTGGGCTTTTACCCGGGGGCATGATGCCTGCTCCCGGGGGTGCTGGGCCTGGCCTGGTGCTCCGGGGGTAGGCATCATGACAGCACCCCTCCACCCCCCAAGGCCCCTCCCAAGGTTGTTCCCTCTGGAGGTTTCGGTTTGTTTGGGAAATTCCAATGGAACCTTTTTACCAGCCAAGGTGCATGTACGTGGTCGCTGGGTTCCCAAGACCTTTCTTGAGGCCCGTACCCTTTCCAATCAATTAGATAGAAAAGTTTTGATTTTGAGATCTTAGAATCCAAAATGTTCTTCACCTCGAATTCAGGCTCCCCATCTATCTGGATTGGTTCTGGTGGCTTTAATAATCTGGTTCCTGGTTGCACTGGTTTCAAAAGTGACACATGAAAAACGGGGTGAATCCGCATGTTAGCTGGTAGATCGAGCTTGACTGCCACTGGGTTAATTATAGCTTTGATTGAGTAAGGGCCCAAATACCTTGGATTAAAAGTTTGGGGTCCCTTGAGCAATAAGTGTTTGGTAGCCAACCATACTTGATCCCCTATTTGGTATGGAGGCGCCTCACTCCGATGCAGATCCGCATTCTTTTTGTATTTCCCTTTCGCTTGTTGCAAATGTGCAGTTGCTTCCTTGAAGGCTTGAGTTATCGTGGAATGCAAATGGTCCACTGCGGGCATTTCAAGGCTCAGAGGTGAGTCCAGGTCTGAAGTACGAGGGTGATGTTTATATAGGGTATAAAAGGGGCTTTGTCCAGTTCCAGAGTGTACCGAGTTATTGTATGCATATTCGGCCACCCATAAAATATCCTTCCAATTACCCTCCGATTGGTGCAACATACATCGTAGGTATTGTTCAAGGGTCTGGTTCGTTCTCTCCGTCTGACCATCGGTCTGTGGGTGGTGACTGGTTGAGAGTCATACGTCGATTTGTGCCAGTTGACAACACTTTCTCCAAAAATGAGAAATAAACTGGCTTCCCCGGTCGGAGTCTAGTATGGACGGGAATCCATGCAAACGGATGATATTTTCGAGGAATTCCTTGGCTAGGACAGAAGCTGAAGGTAATCCTTTCAACGGAATAAAATGGGCCATCTTGGAAAATAAATCCACCACAACCACAATAGTATTGTATCCATTACAAGGGGGCAGGTCCGTGATAAAATCTAGTGACAAGGTGTGCCAAGGTGCTGGTGGAATGTCTAAAGGCTGAAGAAGACCGGCGGGTTTTGTCTTTTGGCCTTTGTTTTGGGCGCAAACTCCACAGGACATCACGAAAGATTTAATATCCTTTCGCCAGGAAGGCCACCAGAATTGTCGTTTAATTTTTTCCTCAGTTTTGGCAATGCTAGGATGTCCTTCCATCAGGGTATCATGATGACGGGAAATAACCAGTTCTTGCAACTCCTTTTCTGGCAGAAATAAGCGTCCTTGGAAGTCAGGTAGGCCATCGTTGACCGAAAAGTAAGACCCCCTTTGGATCCAATCCTGCAAGGCTGTAGAGTCCAGGAGTTGTTTTACCCGTGCTTGAATGTCTTCAAGGGTTTGTAAAGAGGTTATCCCCAAAATTCTTTGTTCGGGAATTATGGGCACAGGTTCTGAATTTGTGTCTATTTCACCCATTCCTATTCGAGATAGCGCGTCCGCTTTGCCATTCTTACAGCCGGGGCGGTAAGTGATTACAAAATCGAAATCAGCAAAGAACAAAGCCCATCGGAGCTGACGTGACGATTGAGACTTGGCAGTTTTTAAATATTGTAAGTTTCGGTGATCAGTGATCACGGTGATGGTATGCCTGGCGCCAAGAAGATAATGCCGCCAAGCCTTAAAGGCGGACTTAATGGCTAATAATTCCTTGTCGGTGATTGCATAATTTACCTCAGGCGGTGAGAACTTTCTGGACCAAAATGCCACGGGGTGCAGTTGGTTGGTTTCAGGGTCTCTCTGAGACAGGACAGCTCCCATGGCTAAGCTGGACGTGTCGGTTTCGACTATTTATGGGAGATCGGGACGCGGGTGCTTCAAAATAGGTGCAGACGTGAATTTAGCTTTCAGTTCCTCAAAGGCCTGTTCGGCTTCCTCGGTCCATTCGAAGCGTTTATTTTTTCGCAAGAGTGCAGTGATGGGTTGTACCACACGTGAAAATTCCGGGATAAATCTGCGATAAAAATTAGCAAAACCAAGCATGCTTTGGACACCTTTCACCGAACTGGGTGATGGCCATTTGAGGATGGCATCCACTTTTCGTGAGTCCATGCGGACCCCTTTAGGTGTCAGGATGAATCCAAGAAACTCAACCTCGGTGGTATGGAAAACGCACTTTTCCAGCTTTGCAAACAGTTTGTGCTGGCGCAATTTCTCAAGGACGGCCCTGACATGCCTTCTGTGATCAGATTCCGAAGAGGAGTACACAAGAATGTCATCGATATATACGACAACACAAACATCGATGAGTTCCCGAAGGACATCGTTCATGAAGAATTGGAAGGCAGCAGGCGCGTTGCACAACCCGAAAGGCATCACCTGGTATTCGAATAATCCATATTTTTTACGGAAGGCCGTTTTCCATTCGTCGCCTTCTTTTACTCGCACCAGATGATAAGCCCCCCGGAGATCTAACTTGGTGTATACGCAAGCGTCCTTCACCTGGTCAAGGAGTTCAGGGATCAGAGGCAGAGGGTAACGGTTTTTAACAGTTATCTGGTTCAATGCGCGGTAGTCGATACAAGTTCTAAGGTCGCCTTCTTTTTTGGGCACAAAGAACAAAGGCGAGGATGCCGGAGACTTTGACGGGCGAATGAAACCATTGGCTAGGTATTGATCTAAATATTGCCTCAAATGCAGATTCTCAGGTTCAGTAAGGGCACAAATCCTGCTACAAGGGGGTTGTGCACCGGCCACCAGATCGATTTGGCAATCGTACAATCTGTGGGGAGGTAACGTGTTGGCCTGTTCCTTTTGGAAGACGTCCTGAAAGTCTTGGTATTCCGGAGGTAGTTGCATGGAGACAGAGGTTACAGACACTAGACTAATCTTCAGATTTTCTGGGTAGCAGGTTTGTGCACAATTCGGGAAGGTTATTCTCTTCGCTCGCCAATCAATTCGATGATTATGTGTCTCTAACCAAGGGATTCCGAGAATAACCTAAAACTGTGGAGCCTTGATTACATCAAACACAACTGCCTCCCGCTGGCCGTCCGGACCTATAAGTGTCACCTCAGCAGTGGAATGTGTTACCGGTCCAGAGGCAATTTCGGTTCCATCGACTGTGGTGATGACATCTTTGCTGGTTTGAGGACGCAGAGGGAGGTTAATCCTAGAGACCAATTCACGATCCACATAATTTCCTATAGCCCCACTATCGATGTATGCCTTTATTGCATGCAACCGCTTAGGCTGTTCCGGATCTACGAGGACCATTGGCACAATGAAATGCGAGGTCTGAGAGTTAGTTTTCAAGCTCGGCAAGCGGACCCCTACGCTTGTCGGGCGTGGTCGTTTCCCGAAACAGAGTCTTCATGGTTTTTATCAGCGGCTCCTACCACCTTCTTGGGCGGTTTTGCCGGGCAATCTCGTAGAAAGTGTCCAGAGGACCCACAATAAAGACATAATTGCATCTGCCGTCTTCTTTCACGTTCTTTTTGAGTTAAAGGTCCTTTAACCTCTCCGATTTGCATAGGCTCAGAGACATCAGCACCCTTGGGTTTAGCGTGGGTCTTAACCAACAACCGGGTCTCAAACTTGGACCGATCTGCTTTTCTGTTTTGAAGTCTGTGATTCAATTGGACCACTAAGTCTATATATTCTGTGCATTCTTGGGGCGGATTTACAACTTGGGCCAGGACATCTTTATGTTCTCCGCCTAGACCTCGATAAAATAACGTGATTCTTTTATCCTCTGGCCACCCATTTTCCACAATTAGTCTATTAAAGGTTGCAATGTAGGATAGGAGGTCCTGATTGCCCTGTCGCAGGGATAGGAGTTCGTCATCCAGAGCCTGCCCCTGAGAGTGTCGAGCAAATAACCTTTCCATTCTTGCTTGAAATCCTTAAAAATCAGGGAGAATCGGGTCATCTTGAGTGACCAGTGGAACTGACCAATCGGCAGCACAGCCGCTGAGATATGACAATACAAAGGCTACCTTGGTCTGGTCATTAGGGAAGGCCCCAGGTCTGCATAGGAAGTGCAAACGACACTGATTCATGAATACGGCGAATCGTTTGGGGTCCCCAGCAAACCGTTCGGGTGGGGCCAGCGGCATGTTTCCAGGTAGATTAATCTGCACAGGGTTACTGGGAACCACAGGAGCGGGTTCCCCCCGGAACCGGGTAGAGGAGTGTGTCCAGCTTGACCTTGCAAAAACTGTCTAGCCAGGTCATCAGTTCTTTCCTTTGCTACAATCACTTCCCTCCTGAGAGCATTAGTCTCTTGACGAGCGGCGTGTACTTCGGCCCGTAATTCCCCCAGTAGTTGGGCCAACTGATCAGTCTCAGAGTTTCCATAGCGCCTGGGTGGGAATTTGTAGGAAGGCTTCGCATTCTGTAACGCTCACCTGACTCCCACGGAGGCGCTGGTCTAGTCTGGGTTGCTGTGGCCTCTTCGAGCGTGATGCGCAGAACTCCGACTGAACAGGACCCTCAAATCTTGCTTGTCTGGCCCGTAGGAATATTCTTCTGCAGATGAGAAAGGGGATTAACAGTCTGCAGAATAGTGTGCTTGCTCCTCCCTTCCCCCTTCGTTCTTCACTAACTTCCTCCGAAATCCCCGGTTGAAGCTCACCTTATGGTTTGAAAGGATGAACTCTCCATCCTGCTTCTGGTGCAGGGGCGTGTGTTAGTCCAGTTACTTCACTGGTTTTCAGAATGGCGCTGGCAAAATCCACTTGACTTTTCCAAGCGGAACGCCGTAAGTATGAAGATTACAAAAGTTCAAGTGTTGAGTCTCCTTTTCTGTTGTCTTCCTAACCTGTGATCTGTCCTTTATTTCAGGTGCAGAATGAAGGCGATGCGTTGAGGGATTGAATTGCCGATGGTAAACTCAGGTGAGTTAGCGATGGAGGCGATCCCTCTTAATGTCTTTATATTCCTCCAGTAATGTCTTTTGTCCTTTCCCCATAGGGGCCGGGGTGCGGTACCTGCCAATTAAGCAGCGCCGACCCGAAATGAGGAATGGTCCACCAACAGAAGACTGGTAAGTGTTATGGCGGAAAATTAGGCTTTCCTCATATGTTCCTTCTGCTCACCTTTTGTCTCTTCTTCTCTCCCCTAGGCGCAGAGATGTGGCGATCGGTGCAGACAGTCGTGGTGGAGCCAGAAGAACTCCCGAGGACAGGTGAGTGTAGCGCGGCGCTGCAGCGAGCAACGCAGTGCTTTTAAATGAAAGTCTTTTCTCAGGAACAGGAACGCTGGCGTGAAGGTTCCGGATGCAGGTAATAACAATTTGATAAAATTCTAGGTTTTCACCTTTCTCTTCTCTTCTTTCCTTACAGGTGTTCCAGGATCGAGGCGGGCGTGGCTGGAGACCGGATGCAGGAGCAGACACGGTGAGCGTTCAGCTGCTTGGATGCAGAACAACGCGAAGCGTGAGCTACTGTCTGGGCGTGGCTTAAATATCCCCCAAAGTAGTTCCAGGTAAGTATCCTTCCCTGGCCACGCCCGAGTGGCAAAATAATCCCAATGAAAAAATAGTCCCTTTCAGGTCTCAGGGAGGCCTGAATCTTGCAGCATGGTCTGCATCAGGTAAGTGCACAAAACACCTTCCTTTATGAGCCTGGCACCTATGGCGCCAGGACTGATGTCCAACATGAGCCTGGTGCCAACGGCGCCAGGACAGAGTCCAAAGAGCCCCTATAAGGGGCCGCTGGGCTTTTACCGGGGGGCATGATGCCTGCTCCCGGGGGTGCTGGGCCTGGCCTGGTGCTCCGGGGGTAGGCATCATGACAGTAGTCATGGTGCTAAGAGCGCCATGACTACCTCCAACCTCGTAATGCGGCCCTGGGACTCATTCAAAAACCATTGCACCTCGACAAGTGCAGTTTGGCATATTACTGCAAAGGTTTGTCCTGATGCAAAAATGCATAAAAAATGTATCTTTTTTAGCACTAGGGCAATTTCCCTGCTGCTTTTAATATGCCAAACTGCACTTGTCGAGATGCATTAGTTTTTTAATGTGTCCCAGTGTTTTATGAAATAGGGCAAACTTTGCCCTAGTGCTAATACTGTGCAAACTTTGCACTTGCACTGGTGCAAACTTTGTGTAATGTGGTCTCTGATGTCTTGGAAAAATTTTCTTAAATTCACTCCATGCACTGTCTATTGACTGGTCACACTTTGGGCCTCATTACACGGTAGGCGGTAAGGGATTACAGGCACTGGTAAGGGCACTGGTGCCGGTAATCCCTTACCGACCCTACTACGAGGTCCCTTAGCGGGTCCCGTCACTAACGCCTGGTTTTACTAGGCATTATGGGAGAGACCCGTTGAGGGACTTCAGAGCTAATAACGGTACCGCAAATTGTGGTACCGTTATTAGCTCCATCCCCATTCCAATTGAGCCCTATGGGGGCTCGAATGGGAATGGGGAATGGTTCCCAGAATGGGGACTTACCGGGTCCTCCAAGGTCGGAATGACCTGGTAAGTCCCTATTCCGAAAATACGGACCCGGAATGCGGTAAGGGGGTAGCCATGGCGCTAATAGCGCCATGGCTACCGCCTACCATGTAATGAGGCCCTTTATCTCTGAAATGTTGCTTTACAGAAGGAAAGGCTAATTAAATAAAATGCATTGCCGATCCATCAGTGTTCCCTGGGGGCTTCTGGGAGTGAAAAGGGAGCGGGCATGGTGGCAGAAGGTGGGAGCAGTTTACATGCATTTCGGTCTGGGGTCAAGGTATATAACCAAGGTAGTCCCAGGCATCTTCCTCTTTATTTCCCACCCCCGGCCCGCACATTTCTGGAGAAAATTATCCTGCCTAACCATCCCCTGTTTCTATGCTGTCACCTGTTCTTGGCAGTGGGGATATCAGTCTGCTAAGTCATACTGTGTGTTTATTGGCACTGTTGACGGGATCCTACACAATGGTTTATGTATAAGGTCCGGACCATGACGTAAATGTTGAACTAACAGGAACTATGAATTTGCTACCCGGGTTGTGGGTTGAGAGGTCAACTTGCGTCAAATAGGTCAAGCAGGTGAAGACGGCAGGGGTGGCCCCTCAGGTTGCCCATTGGTTGTTGGTGCTGTTATGTTCTTGCAGACATTGTGGTGGAATACTGCAGAAAGAGTAAAATATGCTTCTCTCACTTTGTGCATATTTACAGGTATCTTAGGGCACTGTAAGGGGACACACAATGTCATAATTAGTAGAATACACAGGGGATTGAGGCAGCAGCTCGTAGCTACCTCTGCTAGATCTATATCTCCCACAGAGACCATGTTCAACTAGTGTATATCACAGAAGCCAGAAGCCTGCTTTCGGCACCAAACACAGCTGCTCACTCCCTGATGGAGATGGGGCTCAGCTGAAGAAGATCCCTGGATTTATACCATCTTTTTGCCTTGCCTGATAACGCTAAGTGGCCATTTTGAAAGCAGGCAGCTCCTTTGCTGGCCTTTCAAGCTGATGTGATCGCAAGCCGGCGGGTCTGGTTTTTATTAACATTTCCCTGTGAAATGGCAAGCTTCATATTGCCTCCTAGAAGCGTGAAGTCTGTGGATAGTACCAACAAGTATTGTTCTTTCTCTTGGGGATTTGGAGTTCATCTGTAAAAGATCCCTGTACTTGAGCCTTCATTTTGCCTGTCCATTCTTCCTAAGCACATCCACCAATGGCCCTTCCAACCCGTGTTCCTCTCTTAATTCCTTGTCTAGAGTAATCCCAATATCTGACATCTACAACAAAGTACTTCACGGAAAAGGGAAGGACTGCTGGGCCTTGTTAGGCCCTGCTGAAACCCACAGTCACAAATTCTGCCCCATTGCCCTGTGCATCCATTTGGTTACCAAGGCAGAACTACCACGTGAGTGCTTTTTGCTAAATCTGCGCAATCACTCTTATGAACTTCCACCAATGCATTTACTAACTGCAAGTTTTTAAGATGCACTTCTTTTCGTTTAGGAACCCATGACTAATGATATTCCATGTTATTGCTGTCTCGGACCCTGTGATTTCATTAGTTGCATTTAATAGTCACTAGGAACCTGAGATTTTTTAATTGCATTTCTTGGTCAAACAGGAACCTGTCATTTCATGAATTTAATTCATTTGGCAACTAGTACCCCTATAAGCCGACCCTACACCCTTCCAATAACTCCTGTAAGTGATTTCAATCCGGCACACAACTAAGTCAATGCCTAGCGTGTAATGCACAACTGAAATCCTTATTTAGTTTTGTATAAAAGTTCTTTTATTCTGAACGATGTACCACTCATATCACGCCCCTCTCATGGAATCCCCCCACCCCGGTTACACTGAACCAGGAATCAGGCTGGTTTGCAAAGTTAAAATATTTGTGTATTCACAATGTAATCACACTATGTTTTAATGGGTATACAATAATCATCAATGGGGTGATGTAACACTAAGCAATCTCTTTAATACACAAGGAGTAATAGTGAGAAAAACAATTCAGCACAGAAATAATACTTTTGTGTGTGTGTTCAGATCAAATAGCAATGTGGTTACTCGTTCCCCCTGCACACCCTTCAGCCCCCCAACAGGCAATGTAAAGAGATGAGAAGAGAGAGAAGGTATTCAGGAATGGCAGAATTCAAACAAAATATCAATCCCAATTTCCCCCCAGCAACACAAGTGAAAAACAGAATTGATTGGCAAGCGGTCAGAATGGTTTTAAAGTTATCTTGACAATGGATTGGGAAAAAACACTAAATATGGTTTAAATTGCAGAAATTGTATACATTCTTATGGGAGCCGCTTTGGATGGTTACAGATAAACAATAGCAATGATTTGATACTATGAAACAAATTGAAATCTTAAAATTGAGGTCGGGAGCAATCAAAAGCTGTTTTACACGTGTAATAATTTGCCAACACGAAAATTAATTGCAAACTTTTCATTGCGCGATAATCGCGATTACGGGAGAACCGTATGGATTTGGGATGCGGTTTTAGATGCAAATTAAAGCTGTGAATGTTAGCTACGAGTAGACGTTGAAATTTATGGATGTTTTAGTGGTAGGTGCAAGAATGGGAAAACGGGAATGCGCTTTTAAATGACAAAAAGGATTTCTTAAACTAGAGGATGACTATGCATAAACAAATACCACACAGGAACACAGCCACTGGATCAGGGCGACTGCCTGCAGTGGAGTTGACCTACTTCAGATGAAAAATATCAGCGCAAAGATAGTTTTAACAATACTAGCAAAGGAGGAAAATAGGAGGGATAGGATAGAGAGTTCAGTCAATTCAAAAGTACTCCTAACAATGCAGGTTCTGAAGACAAGATAGGATGGATTTAAGATAGGGCTTGGCTAAGGACAGTACATATGCTATTGACACAGTTCTATCTATAGATACTCACTAGACTAGACTACACAGAACCGTCAGGATTCTGGTCAGGGATTCTGGTCAGGGATTCTGGTCAGGGATTCTGGTCAAGACAGACTGCTGGGCACACCGGACTGGACTTGGTCTGCAATCAGCAAGGCGCTCTGGTCACCACATGGCAGGACTGGACCGGATCTGCAATGCACTCTGGTCACAGGGCAGCAAAGGATGGACTGGACCTGTCCATTTTGGTTCTGATGATAATTGTTTCAGCGGGCAAGCACTACAGCAGAGCCCGGCTGTATATATTTTGAAGCTTCCCCTTAGGTGGTGGGATTCTAGTTCTGGAATTTAAAGCCTAGCTTAGAATGGTTCAGCTATAAAATGGGCCTTTCTGCTTTGCCAAGTTTCTGGAGTCTGGAGCAAGTAAGATGGATAGTTCTGCGACAGGGTGCTCTGCCACCATCGGGATAGTGGGGGAATCTGTGTGTTTTTCTGAGTGCTGAGATGTCTCTATTTATGCCTACGATAAAGGGGTGTGTGTGCTGGTTTATCCTAAGCTCGCCCCTTGGACAGGGATTGGTCAAGGTCTCCTCTCTGCCTTGATAGGAGGAGAGAAACAGGGTGTCACCTTAATGATGTGGGTTTATGAGGCCAAGAGTCCACCCCTAGCCTCTTGAACACAAAATCTACTTTTGGTACAATACATATTTCCTCATGTGCGACCTCTATAACAACCACATATATAGATCACATATTTTGAGTAGCAGGTACTCCTCAAAACCCCGTTGCTGTAGGATCTTGTGTCTGCTTTCCACCGAATTTTGCCCTTTTTTTCAGGAACACAATGTCCAGTTTATCAGCAAATGTGTACAAGTGTGCACGTATAACATGGGTATAAATGTATAAAGTTTCAAACTTCTAGCCTAAATACATTTGGTGTAATATCACATTTTCTGCCGTTTCTTCCCAGAACATGTCACAGAGTTCTGGTGCCTTTTCAATCGTGCATCCAGAAATGACACTAACAATGCTGTTATTTCTATATTTTGCACAATTTTACATATTAAGTTATATGTATTTAAACAAAATGTTCTTTGTGAATGTTCAGCCACAGATGGCTGTTTGTCTCCGGCTCCTTCTGTGTCCCTGCAGTTCAAGAGCAGTCTCCTCCCTGTTTCTCCTGGGCAGAGGACATTTACAACCCTTCACAATTAGCATTTCCTTTAGCGGGAGTATGTCCATTGTTTCCTTTTGCCTCAGTAGCCCAAATTCTTCCCCCATCCTAAAATCATCACTTCAGTGTGATTTCCTGGCGGAGAGGAGCTGGAGGAAAGCTGTTATTCCAGTTTGGGTGGCTTTTAGCCAGTCTGAGTTTAAATCTTAATTCTGTTGCATTTTCCCTTAGCTTAAAAACAAACTTGTGATTGCAAACTAGCAGCTAGAACACTTATTTCAGATTCTAAACCATGGGATTAAAAATTACAACATATGGTACTCTCAGGAACAGGCCACTTAGATTTCAAATATTTGGCTTCAGTTTATACAGGTTTTCAAGTTTATCATGCAGGCTTCTGACAGCTGTCATTCAGGTGGCCGAGGGTACTGTGCCCACATTTTGACAGATTTCACAGGCAGGCAACTTTTGCTGTGGATATTTTTTTGATACTTTTTGCTTTTCAGTACATTGCATGTTCACCTTGATTTCTTGAACTAAGTGAATTGTAGCACCCAGCAAGAATTCTGGATGTTTAAGGGTGTTTTGTACCGGCATTCTGCAGTTTCAGCAACCAAGAAAAAAATGTAACGCAAGATTCTGGGCTTTCTTTCAGCAAAGCACTGTGTTTCCCTCTGTACTCCATGTTCATGCGTGTTAGATTGGGCATAAATCTTTTTGTGCTTTGCAGAGCGCGATTTTCAGAGGTTTTGGCACGGACAAGGGTTTTGCGGTGAATTTGATGTTTTTGGCACCATGAGAACACAGGGATGCAGAATGGCAGAGCAAAAGTGGGTTGAATCATCCCACAGAGCCCCCCCTGCCGATTTGAGTTTGACTGCCCGTCAGGGGGAAGTCGGGAGATTGGGATGTTCATTCTTTCTTTGGTCCAGATGGAGAAAGTCGTCTGCTTCTCCCATCAGTGCTGGATCGACAGGTTTTCCCCGCCGTGCTGGATGGGAGTATGGAGCAATACTCCGGGCCCCTTTGGTCTTTCCTTCCGGTCCCTGAGTGGTCCTCCTTGGTACTTAGAATCCTTGGTTTCAGTGTTATGAGACAGAACAGAGCATGGTTATGGAATTTTCCCCATACTATTGATTTAGTGGGGCAGACACATACATTGAATACCGTTTACAATACCCTACGTCTGTAATTCCCAATGATATTGACAGGTGGAATGGTTTTATCAGTTGGAATTTTCTAGGGATCTGGAAACTCCTCTCTGGGTTTCTGGATGGCTCCTCTATTTGCCACAGAGTATGCCTGGGATGGCAACACTTCAGCTGGTTGATGTGGACCCACTTGTTTTCCCCTTCTGCCAAACTGCCCTTGGGGATGCAGATTTTGTAGGTGACTGGTGAGATTCTGCCTACAATTTCAAAAAGACCCCGGCAAGTAGGGAGGAATTTGTGCTGTTTGGCCTGGTTGCTTTGGAAATTATACAAGTAGAGCCGGTCTCCTACTTGGTATTCTTGTTTAGTTGTCTTAAAGTCACAGTGGGTCTTCATACTGTCTGCAGATCTTTCTAGATTCTGCTGAGCATAGGCAAAAGCATGTTGAAGGTGTTTTCTCTGATTTTCAACATACTTATGAGTTATGGAGGCATTTATCAAGGTCTGCTCTTGGGTTCTGTAGAGCAGATGCTGGGGAAGCACCATCTTTCATCCAGTCATCAGCTCAAACAGAGACATTTTTGTTGCAGAAGAAGGTGTTGATCTGATGGCCATCAGGACAAGAGGTAATTGAATGTCCCAACTTGGCCCAGAATCTGCCACAAACTTTTTTAATATGCTCACAATTGTCTTGTTGTATCTCCCAACTCCACCACTAGAGGCTAGCCGGTAGGCAATGTGTAGTTTCCTTTTGACCCCAAGTATCTCCCACATCTTTGTCATCAATTCGCTAGTGAAGTGGCTACCTCGGTCTGACTCAATCCTTTGGGGTAGTCCAAAACGCGAGAAGATGTGGTTGATAATCAGGGCAGCTGCTGTTTCTGCCTTGCAATTTGGCGGCGGGAGACATTCCACCCATTAAGTGAACAAGCATGTTACGGTCAACATGTACTTGTTCCCCCTAGTGGAGCAAATCACAGGCCCGATAAAATCGGCTTGTAAATCTGACCAAGGCAGTGTCATCCCCCTCTTTTGGAGCAGAGCATGGTGTGTGAGTGATGTTGGCTGAAATTGTGCACACACAAGGCAACCCTTCAAGAATTGGTCGAGGTCCTGCCCCATGTGTGGCCAGTATGCAACCTCTCGCAAGATTTCTAGTGTTGTATGAAACCCCTAATGACCGGCTGTGGCCGAATCATGGGCATGACTTAGCATCAGGCTTCGGAATGAGGTAGGGACCACCCACTGCTCATGGCCAGCTATGGATCTCTTCACCAACAAACCGTCTTGGATTCGGAACATTTTTGGACATTTCATCAACACTCTGAGGTCCTCTTTCCCAATGTGATTGGTATCTGTTAGGGGAAAGTTCTCAGGCTCCTCAATGTGTTGATAAAACTTACCAATTATTGGATCCCCTTTTTGAGCTGTAATCAAATCAGCATCTGGGGTCTCCTTACTCCATTGTGCAGTTGAGAGTTCACTGTGAGCATTTGTCTGGGACCTAGTGATAACAGTGACCTGGATTTCCCCCAACAGGGACTCTATCTCAGTTAGATCCCCTTGGATGGCTACAGTTTTGGCCAGTTGATCAGCTAGGTCATTTCCAGTTTTGTCTGGTCTCTCTACTTTAGAATGACCCTTGATCTTTTTCCAGTAGATGGTCATCCGATTCTAGGTGTCCCGATCATCAATATTCCGTATTAATTTCCCATGTTTCAATGGTTTGTTATTAGCACATAGCATGCCTATGGTTTTCCAGTTAACCAGGTGCCCCACGAACCCGTTCCGTACATAATCCGAATCAGTGATTATGACCAGTTCGTGGAGTTGGTGTTGGACAGCAGTGAGGATGGCTTGATGCACAGCCATCAACTCTGCCACTTGACTACTTCGGGCACCGATTTTGTACCCAGCGCAGTGTTCTGGGGCAACATTCACCCATGCATTCCCTACGACAGCCACAAGTTCTTTTTCCCCGTTGTTGTCAACATGGTAGGAGCACCCATCCACATAGACAGTGGGCATTCCCTCACACTGGTCTTCTTCATAGACTTTATGTGGGGAATTAAGGTATGCCTTCATGTTGTCCTTGATTTTGAGACTTTTGTCCTCGAGACAGTTTTCTCTGGCACAATCATGCAAGTCAGCCAGACCTTGCACGAGGGGACTCTTCTTGTTTTGGCCATATCTGACCTCCACAGGAAAGCATTGCATTGACAGAATCCAGGAAGTAATGTGGGAATTACTCACATTTCCGGCCTGGATTCTGTCACTCTGAAGATATTGCAAAGGTTGGTGTGGAGTCTCCACTATGATGTGTTCCCCCTGGATAAACGGGCAGTAATTCTTCAATGCCCACACCGTTGCCAGGAGTGCCTTCTCACAATCGTTGAATTTTTCCTCCACAGAGGATAAAGTTTTACTCGCATAGGAGATTGCTTTATTGACCTTGTCATGCTTTTGATATAATACTGCAGTCAATCATGTATTTGAGAACCCTGTCTCCAAGAAGAACTTCTTGTTTTTGACAGGGTAAGCTAGGAGAGGCTTCTTTTGAGTTGTTTTACTGCCTAGGCTTGTTCTGGACCCCACTCCCACTTGACCCCCCCCTTCAACAGATGGATCAGGAGTCTTGTGATCTCTGCTTAATCCTCAATGATCTTTCTGCTGTAATGAGTCAGTCCAAGGAGGCTCCCAAGCTCACGCAGGGTTGTGGGGTCTTTTTGTTTCAGAAGCGCTTTCACTTTCTTTTCCTGGGGACAGAGACCCTCAGGAGTTATCTCATGCCCCAAGAAATTGACACAGGTCCTGCACCACTGTTCCTTTTGGAAAGATAGTTTTGCTCCGGCGGCTCTCAACTGTGTCAGAACATAATGGATTTCCGCTATGTGTTCCTCCACAGTTGAGCTTTTGATCAGAACATCATCTACATCAGCCAGGTTACCCCTTTCACCCAAGTTGGGCATGGCCTTGTGTAAGAAGATGTTAAATTAATTTCTGGAGTTGATGTATCCGAAGGGAGTCCGGGTCCAAGTGTACTGCTGCCCCCCGAAGGTAAAGGCCAACTTGTATTGGTCCTCCCTACTGACAGGTACAGTCCAGTACCCATTGGTCAGGCCAATTGCAGTGAATACCTGTGACACTTTGATCTGGGCCAGCCCTTGGTCAATGTAGTGAAGAGGCCATCGATATGTATGGACCAGTTTGTTGAGCTCCATTAGGTCAGCACAGATTCTCCACTGGCCGTTTGGTTTCAAAATCCCCAACAAAGGATTATTGAAGGTGCTTTGGACTGGACGAATTATCCCACAGGACTCAAGGTTCTGAATTATTTCAGTAAGTGACTCCATTGATGTGAGAGGCAAGCAATATTGCCTCACAAACACTGGAGTCATGCTAGGGTCCTTGGGAATTGTTGTTGTGTGGATGTCAGTGCGACTGCAGTCATATGAGTCCACTGCAAAGAGATCTTGAAAATCTAAGAATACTTGTATCAATGTTTGCTTCTGCTCTAGAGTCTCACAGGCATCATCTAGGTTGACTCTCTCTTCAACCATCTGCCTGAAGCCTGGAAAGACGTACGGTTTGGCTATTTTAGCGGCCTCCTCCAGCTGGGTGGAGAAGTCCCTTGGCAAAGTGCTCATTTGGACTGATGGCTTCAGGTGGGGAAGGCATTCCTTGTGGACTTGGAAGATAACCACATGGGTCTAGAGGACCTTGTTTACACAATCTACGAGGGGAGACAACATATGCAGGGTGTCATTCCCCAGTAAACAAGGTGTGCCCTCTGGAGTCACAACTATGGTGCTTAACCTTGTGTCGTCCAATTTTAATGTCCAAATCCGCAGTCCGCTCGATGGGAATTTCCTTCCCGTTGAAGTTCTGAAGTTGTCCAGGAAGAGGGGTGAGATGAATTTGGTATTTCTCTCCCCTTCCAGAATTCAGTTGATCAAAGGCCCTTTTTGACAGAAGGGTAGCTTGGGATCCAGTGTCCACCAGTGCAAAAATTGTACATTGCCCCTATATTTGGACCGAGGCATAAAATCTTCCCTCCTTTTCCTCAAGGGAGCAGAGATAATGCACTTTTTTGGCTAACTGGTGGGTTAATTTCCTTGCTTTGGATACTGACAGTGGGGTGATTTGGGCTGGATTCTGTTCGGGATCTTGGGAACCTGTAAGAAAAAGGTGACAGCTAGATATGGGGGAAGTTTTGGGTTCCCCGGGTTCTGATTCTGGGCTGCCCCCCCCCCCTTTCAGGAGGCAGTCACCAGGATGGGTTTGAAACGGGATTTTCGTGCTGGTCATTCTGGGTACTGATGATGGGTGGTTTTAACTCAGTCCCCACATGTACCCAGTCTGGATTTGGTTCCTTTGGGACCAATTTTTCTTTGGGAGGAGTTCCCCCATCCCTGAAGGAGAAGATTCTTTTCCCAGGATCCTCTGAGGATCCCTTGCCTTCAAACTGGAAGATTTGTACCTCCTCCACAAAATTGGCCTTTTTAGGCTCTTTATTTCTCCTACCCACCCTCTGCTCCTTGAGTTGCAGACTTTCGGGGGCAGGAGATTTTGGTTCTGGTTCCTGGGTTTCCAGGGGCTTTTCACAAGTGGGGAAGGAAGCTTTCTCCAAGGCTTTACACCCCCCTTCCCCTTGTGCCTCCTCCCTGGGAACCGGCGGGTTGTCGGGGTTCTTCCCCATCATTGTTTTGGAGCACCAGACCCTGGATTCGAGGAGTTCTGAACTGCCATGCTCATCTGAGGGTTCTGTTGAGCCCTTAGCATGCAACCCAGATCCTGTGCAATGTTCTGGACCTGGCGCTCTAGTTGGGACACCCGCTGTGGCTGGTACTGGGTCCTCAGATATACCCTGGGTTGATCCCGGGAAGGGTAACTATCCCTTCTCGCAAAATACCCCGGGTTAGGAAAGTTTGGATACCCCTCCACCCTTGGCCTCCCCTCTCTCAGATTGGACTGTCTGGGCTCAGGGAAGGGGGGAAAGAAAGAAGGGTTGTTTTGGGGGTTGAAGTTTGGCGGGTACCGGGGAAAGAAGTTTGGTCTGGCATTTAGGGTATTACAGCCCTCCTGGACAAAGTGAGGAGGGAAGTTCCCTGGGTTCCCTGCTGTCTGGTTGGATCCCCCCTTTGGCTGGAGGAGTCCACACACAGCCCAGGATGGGTCTATTTTCCTTGTAGCATGGGCTGATGTAGTCAAGGGAGTTAGGGGTCCCATTTGTGGGGTTACCTCCCTGGCTCCCTGTGTGGGATTGGCACAATGGCCTTCTGGGTTTGGAGTTGGTTGGATTCTGCGCGGGAAGGTTGTTAGGCCCCCCATCTCCAGATCTAAAAAAGGGGGCAACCTTCACCTCCGCCACCTTAGCAGCAGCAGGGGTGTTGGTTGTTTTGGGGCTCTTGCTACTATTTTTATTTTCCAACGGCTTCTGCACTTCATAGATGCACGTTGCTTGTTCAATGACCCAGTCTAGTGATCTTTTCTCTTGAAAGTCCCTCACTAGCTGGGTCATGATATACTTAGGGAGAGCATGAAAGAAGGTGTTCACAAATTCTTTACTGTCAGTGCGCACCCTTCTAGTGGTCTGCGCAAAGGCGCGTTTCAATTCCTGAACACATTCTTGTGGGGCCTGGTCTTCCCCACATTGTAAATTGTAGGCTGCCTTGCGAGCCTCTTAAGGGTTCCTATGAATGGAAAAATGGTTCAGGATGGCCGCCCTATAGGTAAACCATCTGGAATTGTTCTGATCCTCCAGCCCGGCAAAGAAGCTGGAGTACTTAGGATAAAATGTCCATGTTACACGCTGAATACAGCTTTGGTTGTCCTTCAGATTAAAGTCTCCATCATCTGTTCAAATAATTCAAAGTGCTCCCAAACCGAATATTTGTGTTTTTTTGATAGGGCGTGCTGACGCTCCTAATAGCCTTCATTTGTTTCAGGGGATCCTTGAGTAAAGCCCTCTTGACTTTGCTGGCCTTTTTAGTCCGGGTCACCCTGGTCCACTCATCCTCTGACTCAGAGGCACTCCTACCAGAGATGGATGTCCAGTCTTCTAGGCTCTCACGGATTCTGCGAGCTTGGGAATGGCTGGCAGAATGTGGGGACCTAGTTCCTTGGGTCCTGTGGCACTCAGAAGAGTCTTCTGACTCTTCCTTGCTCCCCGGATTGGTTGAGTACCCCCCTCACTGTCCTAGCTCGGAAGAGGTTTTTAGTATGCTCTTAGTGTGCCTACTCTCATGGAATTCCCCACCAAATTTCACTGCCTTATCTCTTGATGAGTTATATTTCTGAGGATTCATTTCTCTGATTCTCCCCTCACTGGAGTCTCCCTGATCAGAGAAGATGGCCCTAGTACTTGGGAACCTATATATATATGCCCGCCCATCCATTTCTGGGAGGTGCTGACCTATTAGCCCCATAGTCCCCATTGGTTTGAAGTCTACCATCTCCGTGGCCCTTGGTTCATATGAGCCAGTGGACATGGGGGTGGCAGAGTCCATGGCATTTAAGAGATGAAAGTCCCTGGTGCCAGAGTTCCTGAGGTTATGCTCAGGAACTTCCCTCTCCCATCTGGCCTCATCTCTCTCAGCCCCTACTCCCTGATGGCATACAAGAATCTGACCTTTGTGTTCTTCTATTAAGGCCTTACTGCTCTATATTAGTTGTTCCTGCATGGCTATTTGTCTATGGAGCCTGTAATGTTTTTCACAGAGAGCCCCATTGTCTCTCTGTGCTTCCTGTCTGATTTGGGAATATTGGGCCAATTTTTGCTGCAGGAGGCTCACCTCCTGAGTTCTGTCCTTACTGGCCTGGTCATTCTTTGCCAGAGCATCTTCCACCCTCCTGGTGTGCTCTAGCAGCTTTTCATCGTCCATTTTTAGTTCACCCAGTCCCTGAAGGGCCAGGTGATTTTCTTCCACCTTGTTTTTTAAATAGTTGACTTCCTGGCCTAAGGCGTCCCTTTCCTGAATTAGAATACCTCTCTGTGCAGCCAGGTCAACCCTTTGTTTTTTGAATGCACCAGCTTTCTGGCGCTCTTCATCAAATTCTGTTTGAGTTTCAAGGACTTTAAGAATTAATTTATTATTTTCTTATTTTAATTGGTCTATCTGATCTTGTAAGACGACCATCTGTTCTGCGCAAACTCTATTAAAAGTTAAGTGTTGCGCCATTTTTTGTTGGCTCTATTTTGAAGAGTCCAACCTTTCTTGACGCTCTTTTTGCAGTGTCAGTAACTTGAGGGCTGGTTCATGGAATTTGTGCGCCGAAACAACAGGGATTTGTGCACCATTCTTCCCGCAAATCCCTGTTTAACAAATTGGGATTTGCGGGCAGAATGGCGCACAAATCCCTGTTTTTCGGCGCACAAATTCCATGAATCAGCCATTTGGTGTCTTGCTCTACCCTCTCTTGCTGCAGGAGATCCAAATCTTCTTTTACTTTTGTCAGGTACTGTCTGGGTTCACTCTCTGATTCTTGGCTCTTTTGCAGCCTTTGCTCTGCAGAGTCCAGATCAGTTTGGGTCTTCTCTAGAGATTGTACTTGCCTTTTTGCCAGGTCTAGGTTTCGGCATATTTTTCCTGTAATACTCCAATGTGGAGGTACAGGTATGCCGCTATTTGGGCAATTTTACATTGCTCTTCTTTTACATTTGGGCAAAATACAGTTCACTAAGTGCCTGGTGTAATGTTCCCTGGTCCTGCCATATATCTAATTCTATGGCAGTGATTTGTTGTTTGATTTCCTGTAGCCAAACATTCTCAGCCTGCTCAACTCATTCACCCCTGACAAACAACTTGTGCAGTGGGTGTTCTTTTGCCATATTAATTTCCACTGGGGTCGCCATTGCAGAAATATTAATTTCCTTCTGACTTATATCAGGGTTATTTTTACCTTTGCAAACAGGCCCAACTCCTTGGAGTATTTATCTTGAAGGGTGTTTTTACAGTGCAGGACAGTGTGGTAGCCCAACAAGGTAGCCCAACAAGGTGTATCAAACCGGCACACACCTAAGTCAGTGCCTAGCGTGTAATGCACAACTGAAATCCTTATTTAGTTTTGTCTAAAAGTTCTTTTATTCTGAACGAAGTACCACTCATATCACGCCCCTCTCTTGGAACCCCCTCGGTCACACTGAACCAGGTATCAGGCTGGTTTCCAAAGTTAAAATAGTTATTTAAGTATTCACAATTTAATCACACTGGGCCTCATTACAAGGCTTCTGCTCCCGTAATGAAGGGACCGATCCCCTTCATTACAGGAGCGCAGATTACGAGGTTCCCTTTGCGGGACCCGGACCAAACGTCTGGTAAAACTGAACCGTCAGGAAAGCAGAACCGTCAGGATTCTGGTCAGGGATTCTGGTCAAGAGAGACTGCTGGGCACACAAGACAGGACTGGATCTGCAATCAGCAAGGTTCTCTGGTCACCGCACGGCAGGACTGGACCGGATCGGCAATGCACTCTGGTCACAAGGCGGCACAGGATGGACTGGATCTTTCTTTTTGGTTCTGATGATAATTGTTTCAGCGGGCAAGCAGTACAGCACAGCCCAGCTGTATATATTTTGAAGCTTCCCCTTAGGTGGTGGGATTCTGGTTCTGGAATTTAAGGCCTAGCTGAGAATGGTTCAGCTATAAAATGGGCCTTTCTGCTTTGCCAAGTTTCTGGAGTCTGGAGCAAGTAAGATGGATAGTTCTGCGACAGGGCACTCCGCCAGCATTGGGATAGTGGGTGAATCTGTGTGTTTTTCTGAGTGCTGAGTTGTCTCTATTTATGCTTATGATAAAGGGGTGTGTGTGCTGGTTTATCCTAAGCTCGCCCCTTGGACAGGGACTGGTCAAGGTCTCCTCTCTGCCTTAATAGGATGTGAATAACAGGGTGCCACCATAATGGTGTGGGTTTATGAGGCCTAGAGTCCACCCCTAGCCCTTGAACACAAAATCTACTTTTGGTACAAAACATATTTCCACATGGGTAACCTCTATAATAACCACATATATAGATCACATATTTTGAGTAGCAGGTACTCCTCAAAACCCTGTCGCTGTAGGATCTTGTGTCTGCTTTCCACCGAATTTCACTCTTTTTATCAGGAACACAATGTCCAGTTTATCAGCAAATTTGTACAAGTGTGCGTGCATAACCTGGGCATAAATGTATAAAGTTTCAAAGTTCTATCCTAAATACATTCGGTGTAATATCACATTTTCTGCCATTTCTTCCCAGAACATGTCACAGAGTTCTGGCGCCTTTTCACTCGTGCATTAAGAAATTACAGTAACAATGCTGTTATTTCTATATTTTGCACAATTTTACTTAGCAAGTTATATGTATTTAAACAAAATGTTCTTTGTGAATGTTCAGCCACAGATGGCTGTTTGTCTCTGCCTCCTTCTGTCACCCTGCAGTTCAAGAGCAGTCTCCTCCCTGTTTCTCCTGGGCAGAGGACATTTACAACCCTTCACAATTAGCATTTCCTTTAGCTGGAGGATGTCCATTATTTCCTTTTGCCTCAGTAGCCCACATTCTTCCCCCACCCTATAATCATCACTTAGGTGTGATTTCCTGGTGGAGAGGAGCTGGAGGAAAGCTGTTATTCCAGTTTGGGTGGCTTTTAGCCAGGCTGAGTTTATATCTTAATTCTGTTGCATCTTTCCTTAGCTTAAATAGAAACTTGTGATTGCAAACTAGCAGCTAGAACACTTATTTCAGATTCTAAACCATAGGGTTAACAATTACAACTTAGGTTACTCTCAGGAGAAGGCCACTTAGATTTCAAACATTTGCCTTCAGTTTATACAGGTTTTTAAGTTTATCATGCAGGCTTCTGACACTGTCATTCAGGCAGCTGAGGGTAATGCGCCCACATTTTGACAGATTTCACAGGCAGGCAACTTTTGCTGTGGATATTTTTTTGATACTTTTTGCTTTTCAGTACATTGCATGTTCACCATGATTTCTTGAACTAAGTGAATTGTAGCACCCAGCAAGAATTCTGGATGTTTAAGGGTGTTTTGTACGGGCATTCTGCAGTTTCAGCAAACAAGAAAAACATTTAAAGCAAGATTCTGGGGTTTCTTTCAGCAAAGCACTGTTTTTCCCTCTGTACTCCATTTTCACTTGTTGTGGAGCCCAGTTACATATTTTGGGAGTGAGATCTCTGTTCCACCAGGTAGTGGTAGATTGGCCATGCATCTTTTTGTGCTTTGCAGAGCACGATTTTCAGAGGTTTTGGCGCACACAAGGGTTTTGTGGCCAATTTGATGTTTCTGGCACCATCAGAACACAGGGATGCCGCATGGCAGAGCAAAAGTGGTTGAATCATCCCACACTCCTTCCCAACCATGCTCCTACCAATTGTGGTCCTTCTCCTTACTGTCTTTCCCCATCACTTTCCTGTAGCCTCTGTCTACCCCCTCTCTTCCCTCCACTCCCCTAGAACCTCTTCTGTGTTCTCCCCACCCTCACTATTCACTCATCTATCAAACACCACCCATGCTGCTCCTCTAACCGTAATATCACAGACGCCAACCTCATATACATTACCTGCTTCCCTTCAGCTTCTGCATCAACCACATCTTCTAGCTCTGCTCTGAACTCTAACCCTTGGCAAAAGAACACCTTTCTCATGAATCATTTTGATTCCCATAACCCTAAATGATGGGTATCACTGAAACCCCATAGCACCATCACCATAACTGTTCCAACATAATTGCAGGGTTGTCTCATGATCAGCAATGACTGACCATCAGTGGCCTCTCCTCTCTGATTTAATTCTCTCCTTCTTTGAGGCTTTCTTGGTTCAACTTCTCACACCCACCCATCTAACTATCCTGCACAGCTACCACACAGGGCTCACTCAACCTCTTCTTCTCTGATCTTGACTGCTTACTTAAAATGCTTCCTGCTGATGCCCTGATGTTTTAATGGGTCACATTGGCATCTTCAATTTGACTAATGACTCATAGATCCTTCTTGATTCCAGCTTCCCTGAAGACTCTTTATGTCAGTAAAGCTGTATTCGACAGATTTGCAGTTAGAGCACACATTCAAATACAACATTGTAAAATACATCATTGTATACAAAGAATGAACAATGTATAGTACATCTAAAATATACATTTCATAAAATTACAAGAGTAAAAGCCTACTCAAAAAGGTGGAAGCCAAAAGAAGATAATTAAATAGCTTAAGGCAGCATCCTACGAAGTCAAGCACAGTCAATACATTTGGAAACGAAATATACTATAGCCATGGATTTACATAAATTGATGGCTTCTTGCATGGTTTTAACACTTGCTTTTCCAAACAATGGTATCAAGTATGTCTTCCTCAAGTCACTATAGCACACACAAAAGAGCAAGAAATGGATAACAGATTCGGATTCTAGACCGCACATTGGGCATATTTCAGAATTGCCAATCCCGCAGTCGCAGGTAAAAGTCACAACCTGCAGTGTGCCCACTGACATAGCAAGGGGCCCCCACAGCCCCAGCAGTGCGGGGGGCCCACACTTGTCCTGGGAGGGGACCCCTCAGACAAAAAAAAAAAAATTAAAAAAAATAAATACTTTCTTTTTTAAGTCACTCTGCCTTCATATAGAAATTATTTCTGTTCCTGGTCAGATCTTTAACTGCAATAATTTCTTTATGAAGGCAGAGCGACTATAAAAAGATACTATTTCTTTATGAAGTCCGAGGGCTCGCCTACCCCCTGACATGGAACCTACAGGCTGGTGGCTTCCATGTCATGGGGCAGGAAAGCCCTATGACTTCAAAAATAAATAGTTTCTGTTTAAAGTCACTCTGCCTTCATAAAGAAATTATTTCTGTTCCGGGTTCAGTCCTTTAACTGAAATAATTTCTTTATGAAGTCAGAATGACTTCAAAAAATAATCATTTCATTTTTGAATTAATTTGGCTATAATTCGCCCCATAACACAGAAGCCTCCACATCCTCTGCAGTTGCTGGAAGAGCTCATTTCTGTTGCCTTTTGCCATGCTGGGCCGCCTTCTTGTGCATGCTGTACAGCCATTCCAAGATGGCGGTCCAACCAGCTTCCACACTGCACTGATTGGCTCCTTCTTACATTTCACCAGCCAATCTGCAAGCCGGCAGATGAACCCCTCAGCAAAGGCCCCAGTCCTAATGCTTCTGTCTGCTGCCGGGAAGTTGCCGGAGGACTTCAACTTCCGCTTTCCTCATATTCGCTTTGGGCATGACGCTCTACACTCCTCAGGAAGGTTGGAGCTATCTCGACTCTTTCACTTCACTGACCATGATATGATAAGATAGTTTATTTATATAGAGCCTATACACAATGTGTTTCAAAGCGCTTCAAGGCAAGGGAGGGAACAAGGGAAAATACATTGACATTCTTACAGGCCATACACAGTAAGGATGTGAAATTAACTATCATACTCGGCCTGACAACATTTCAGAAAGTGCAAGAGCTAAGACATAGATAAGGAAGGGCGGGGGAGAGTGGGAAGGAAATGTAAACAGACAGGCGACTACCGTATTAGGCCTGACAACATATCTGGTAGAGCCGGAGGAAAACAAAAGGTGAGGGAGAGGGGTGCAGAAGGGAGTGGAGGAACAAAACAAGCAACTATCGTACTCAGCCTGATGACATTTCAGATGGTGCTGGAGAGAGGGAGGAAAGAAAAACAAATAAGGGCAGGGGGAGGAAACAGACGATGTTGCTGTCATACTAGGTCCAGGGACAATTCTGATAGAATAAGTGCATAGAAGAAATTAAGGGGAGGAGGGGAGGAGATAGGAAAAGGGAGAAAGGGAGAAAGGGAAGGAGAGAACAGAGAGTAAGCAGTCAAAAAGAGTGGAGAAGCAAGAGGGGAGAGAGAATACAATTGCATAAGTCAGTAGTGACACATAATGTTGCAAGACAGGATACAAGATAAAGATGGGAACAGCATGATTCGGGGCCACCATGAGTACAAGATGCAAAGGAAGTTCAGAATGAGAGTTGAGAAAGGGTGACGCACTATGAATCATTGAAGTCCATAAAAGTCAAATCCAGCATTGGCCACAAGACACTGATGGTGAAACCAGAATGTATCGGGACAGGGTAAGGGGGAGCAGGGTAGAAGAATCAAGCAAAACAGGCAGAGGGTGGGGATGGCCTGTGGGGACAAAGGAAGTAAACACATATTGGTGCATGCTTACCTGCTGTCTGAGCAGGGGTTCGGGCCCTGGGTCCTCCTGGTCCTCTTGGTCCAAACAGGAATAGCCCTTTTCTTTGTCTGCACTTTGCTTCAGATGCTTGGGTGAGAGACGCCCATGATCTAAGAGTTAAGAGCAGAAAGGAAGAGGCAGGGCTAAGAAGGTGGGTGGTGATCTAGATCCACTTGCACCTGCTCCCCATCTGCAAAGAACAAGAGGTTGGAGGACTCCTTAAGTAGGGAAAAGAGCAGCAGCCAGGAAGGCACCAGGTGGGCAGGGCTTGCTAAGTGGGGGGAAAATAGCAGCAACCAGGAAGGCACCAGGTGGGTGGGGCTTAGGCCAGGTGACCTAGATCCACTTGCACCTGCTCCCCATCTGCAAAGAAAAAGAGGCTGCAGGGCTCCTTAAGTAGGGAAAAGAGCAGCAACCAGGAATGAAACAGGTGGGTGGGGCTTGCTACGTGTGGGAAAAGAGCGGCAACCTGGAAGGCACCAGGTGGGTGGGGCTTAGGCCAGGTGACCTAGATCCACTTGCACCTGCGCCCATCTGCAAAGGAAAAGAGGCTGAAGGCTCCTTAAGTAGGGAAAAGAGCGGCAACGAGGAAGGCACTAGGTGGGCGGGGCTTGCTAAGTGGGGGAAAAGAGCAGCAACCAGGTAGGTACCAGGTGGGTGGGGCTTAGGCCAGGTGACCTAGATCCACTTGCACCTGCTCACCATCTGCAAAGCAAAATGCTGCAGTGTTTCTGCCTAAATCTGGTTCAGGAAAGCAGATTTAGGCAGAAACACTACGCGGTTGTTTTCTGCAATGATAAATGCTGCAGTGTTTCTGCCTAAATCTGCTTTCCCATTTGGGGCTCTTAAGCTCCCCGTGGGGAGCCCGAGAGCCCCAAATGGGAAAGCAGATTTAGGCAGAAACACTACGCGGTTGTGTTTGAAAACGCTGCGGTTTTTCTTTCTAAGTTTCTCAGGCTCTGAGGAGCCTGAGAATCTTAGAAAGAAGAACCGCAGTGTTTTCAAACACAATAAAGTTGTATTTATGTTTGCGGTAGCTTCAAAAGCTACCGCAAACATAAATACTACGTTTTTAAAGCTGCGGTTTTATGTCTAAGTTTTCTGGGCTCCTCCAGCCCAGAAAACTTAGAAAAAAAACGCAGCTAGTGCTTATTTATTTTTTTAAATAAATAGCACTTACCTAGATGCAGCTGCAGCTTTTCTGCCTGTAGTCTCCAGTCCACATCCTCCGAGTCCCGGCATCAATGAAGGAAAAGCCACCCAGTGGTAGCTTTTGTTTACTATAGCTGGCTGGCTTTTCCTTCATTAGTGCAGCAAAAGCAAAAGCCAGCACAGGCGGGCATCCATCTTTTTGGGCAATAAAAAGTTTTGGCCGAACCATTCCTTTAAATTGGCTGTCTGGGTGTGCCTGTATGGTGAAAGGATGCACACATAAATGTACGGGTGGCTGCCTAGGTATGCCTGGGTGTGCCTGTATGGTGAAAGGGTGGGTGTGCGTGTATGTGTATGGTGAATGTTGTGTGTGATTGTGTTCAGGGGTTCAACAAAACCTATATTTCAGGGTTAGGGGGGCTATTTTGGGAGAGGTGCTAACTTCACGGGCGGTGAGGCAGGGGCAAAACATATTTGTGTGGGGCAGCTAACGTCTTTATGCATTCTAATGAGTCTATTCTCGTGCAGCTTCAATTTTACAAGCAGTTAACTTTCTCCTTTAAGTCTTTAAGTCAGAAAGCACCCACTTATGGACCGCTCTGCGAATGAGTGGTTTCCTCTCCCCTCTGTATCCTTCCAAACACTCCCCTGACATGCAAGTACTAAACCCACATCACAATTTCAACTGCCTAAAAATGAACAGTGAAATGCTTAACGTTAGTAATTGCCGGGCCTTTGTTAATAACGAAACACAGGCACTGTTTAACATCTGTGTCCAGTTCTGTAAGGCAGCGGCTTTGTAGGTCAGCCAGGTCGAGTCAACATAGCCCAAATTTCAGGGGGGAAGCCCAGTCAGATCAATGGTGTTGTGCCACTGATTGTGTTTAATGCCATGATTACCTATTGATCATTTTCATTACTTGTATCCCCATTCTTCCTCGTCCCAGTACTTGTGTATGCAGTAAATTGTCTCATAAACAAGTACTGGGATGAGGTAGTGGGACATGGTGGTAATGTCTGGCTTAGTTACCTATAATCTTCATTAATCCTAGCCCCACTCTTCCTCGTCCTAGTACTTACCTATGAGGCAGGGTGCCTCATACATCAGCACTTGGACATGGAAGAAGGACACTGAGTCAATTCTGGGCCGATGTGCTTATTTTGGGGGTTGGAGCAGGGAATTAGAGGGAGACGGGGTTTGTGGGGGGAATTGTGCGATAAATTGTAATGATAATCCATCTCCAGGCTAAGCAGGCATGATATGTGGTATAAGTGGCTAGAGAGGCATTTTGGGACAGACAGTCTAGTAATTTCGTAGTTTGGCTTGACTTTTTTAAACTGGGCACCTCTGATAAATCAATCCTGCTAAGTGTAATTACCTGGCTAGATTGGGATGTGGGTGCTACCAGTCTAGCCATTTCTTACTGTGGAATTGTATATTTTCCTGGGCATTACCGGGCTAGACTGGAATTTGGGTCCTGCCAGTCTAGCGGTTTCTTACTGTGTCATTGTGTATTTTTCCTGGTATCTGTGATAAAACAACCATGATTAGTGTTATTGCTTCGACTGGCATTATGGTGCAACCGGTCTAGGTATGTCTAAATGTGGCCTGGCATGCTTTATGTAATATTTACTGTAATATGTTATTACCTGTCTAGACTGGTCTATAATGTGCAGCCAGTCAGGCATGTTTTCATTGTGGCATGGCATTTTTAATAGCTAAGCATTACATTAAATAAAGCATTAATGTTTGTGTGCACTGTTGGTGACTTGCATGTATTGTATTTTGGGACCCTACACAACTATTTATCCTAGTACAGTGTGTGATGCACCCCTGAAGCAGCATGTTCGTGCTCATGCACAACCGTGGTAATCTAGGCCGGCCCAGAGTGTGGCGCGACCTGTGATTTGTTGCCGAGCTGGAAGGGTGCCTTCAGAATGTCTCACAGGGGTTCTCCCACATTTTGTGTTACGCGATTGAGTGTGTCAATCTTGAACTCCAGAAAAAAAGGTGCATGCGGACTGGTGTTTTTAAATCCAAGTATCTCTCTCTGCATTGTACTGGTTTCAAGGATACATAAGCCAGCACCACTTTCAAATTTGCCCATAAAGTGAAAAGGCATTCTTGGGATTCACGTTTGGCAATTATCTTCATATCTCTTTTTAAACCACAGGGCAGGTTTTGTGGATTACGCAATATTTCATCCAAGCCTGCCAGCTTGAGTGGTTGCCTAACATGGACCGACGATTGGAGTGAGCGTCCAACAGGGTGGTTCAAAAGGTCTAGATATGCTTCTTTATACTTTACAAGCTCAGGTGACCCCCAAAGCCTGATCCATTAAAAGACAGGTTTCCAAGCCAGCTGATTGGTGAGGGAATCAAGCCCACATTCCATTAACAGTGGGTTGCTTGGAAAGCTACATGTCAGTTTGAGTAGCTTTTTCAATTATGTATTCTCTGCTGCTCCCAGGTTCAAACAATTTTCTTGGCCTCATATCCCGCTCCATATAATACCACTGATGAAGTCTGTATGAAGTAGGTGTTATTTATTTATGTATTTATTTATTTATCTTTTGAAAGCACACATCAGCCCTAGGGCATCGTGGCGCTGTTACATGATATACATTGCTGGTTACAGGGATACAATGAATACATGGTAGTTACACAAAACAGTTACAATACATAAAGAATTTTAAGGTTACATAGATAGACTTTAGAGGGTTTTTTTTGGCAGACATAGTGCCTGGACTATGGGAGGTACAGAGTACGAGGGTCTTACCCTCCAGGTGCATTATCTGGGCGCTTGATCTAGGATTTATTTGTCATGGCGCCCCAGAGCTTGCGGGAATGGATTGATAGGTGTTGGTTTTAGGCGGGGTATATGATGACATGAGACCAGTTATATTGGGGGCACTCTAGCGTGGTTTGTGGGGAAGGGTCACTCTCCTGCTACATCAAAGGGAATATGGAGGGTAGAAGGTTGTGCAGGCATAACTTCCAAGGGTGTGTGTGAAAGGAGAAGGAGCAGGTTTGTGGAGATGGATGACCCACAAGTCAAGATTTGCCCCGGTCACACACAAGACAGTGATCTCAGAGGAAGGAACAGAATACACTTTTCACTTGTAACAATTGATGTCAGCACATCCGTGAGAAATGAGCTTGGGCGGCACACACAGGGAAGAAGGAGGTGGGGGCTGTCAGTGTACGCTGTGCGTGGCACTGCAATGGGGAGAGAAGGCTTTTTAGTTAGCAGGTTGCGGCCTAGGCCAAAAATGGAGCCTGAGGGTGAACAAACTGGACTCAGAATGTGTCTTGCAATAGCCCCTCTTCTGCTGTGAGTTGCAATAATGTCTTTTATTGTGTAAAATGCTGTGATAATCTCTTGTGTCCATGTTATTGCTGCGTTCTCCTTTTGTTCCTCTTTGAGTGCCTGAAGTAGGGGGCGTGTGTATGCTGCATAATTGAGTATCCATGCTCGGCAATAATTACATATGCCAAGGAATTTTTGCATATACTTTAATGTCTTGGGCATTGCTGTTGCACATATTGCTGCTGTTCTGTCTGGAATTATTTGTTTGCCATCTTTGGATATTAACTGCCCAGATACAGTACTTCTGCTAGACAGTGCTGAAACTTCCCTTTGTCCACCTTGTATCCTTTTTGTGCTAATAAGTTCAACAATGTTATGGAGTCTGCTCTACACTGTTCTTCGCTTTCACAACAAATCAGAAGGTTTCTACATATTGAATTATTGTGCTTTTGACATCAATGTTGCCAAGATCTTCATGCAAAATCCTGTTGAAAATACTTGGGCTTTCACGGTATCCCTGGTGCAATCTACAATCCTCTTATCCCCCCCCCACGGTAAATGCTGTCAGATATTGTGAACTGGGATCTAGCGGTACCAAGAATTTTTTTTTGTTCAAGTCCACTACTGGGAAGCACATGGCTGTGTTCGGACTACGGCACAAGATGGATGCAGGGTTTGGGGCAAGGGGGAACTCCTTCTGTATGACATCATTAAGAGGGTGCAAGTCCTGTACCATCCTCCAAGCACCACCCCTTGCTTTTTTAATCAGATACATTTCCGTATTACAAGGCAAATTTGATGGTACAATAATACCTTGCTGCAGTAGTGCATGCACAGTTTCTTTTATCCCTTCCTCTGCTTCTCTGAACAGGGGCTATTGTTTGACCCGGGACAGAACTGCACCTAGCTTGAGTTTTATCTTTACTGGTGTTACTTCTTGCAGGAGGCCTTCATCGTGGGGGCCTGCGGTCCACAAGCCTGTGGGTACCTGTTGCATATCTTCTTCAGAAATCTATGGCGGTGCACTGACACTGGCCATGAGGGGGTTAGTCACCCACCTGTTTTGGATCATTATGACACAGGGCATGCAAATTTCCATTATTATCTCCCTGTCAATAATATCGTCAGAGGACAGCTCCTCATCGGTTAGATCGCGCAGTGCTACAGTTGGGTCTATGCATAACACTGTTCTCCATTCACATCCATGCATGTCCAGTCCTATTGCTAAAATACGTTTAGCTGCTACTTGCACTGCCGGTAGGTCTAAAGAGAGGACGGTACCTGGTGCAATCTCTGGGGTCGCAACGGGGCAGATAACAAAATCAGAGGGTACTCTCCATTCTTTATGTGTTATTTCTGGCACCACTCTTGCCAGGACCTGTATGCCATACAAAAACATGTTTGCATTTGTGGGCACCCCCCTCACTGCTACTTTGTTGGTTATGGTGTTAATCATTAGCATCGCCCTGAGTGGGCATACCCCCAGAGTTGAGCATACCACACCTCTTTCTCTAAAATAGATGGTCATATTGAGCTTACTAAGGAGGTCCCCCCCTAGCAGATTTATTGGTGAGTCTTTGTGATATAGTAGGGGTGCTCACACTGTCTTCCCCCCTATTGTTACATCCAAATCTTTAGTGTAGGGAACCTTTAAAATTGCCCCAGAGAATCCCTGTGTTTCCAAATTCTTGCCCAAAAGCCGAAACCGTCCTTCCATGAGGCACCATTTTCCACCTCTGAGTCCACCATAAAGATGAACTGCTTGTTTCCTATCTACGCCCCCACCAGTGGTTCCTCATCTGGACGTAGGGTAGTTGATAGGACAGGACACACATGTGCTCTCTGTGGGCTGTCCTAATCTGTATGGATATTTGTACCTGGAAAGGAGAAAGACCTTTCCCCGAACATTGGCTGTCCCATTAAATGGCGCTGGTGCACCATTAGCTGTTATGACAAAAGGATTTGTGTGCGTGTACCCCGTTTGTGGTGCTTGGGGTCCTTGCTGTGATTGTTGAGGCCCTTGTTGATAGATGTGGTCATATTGCTCTCGTTGTCCACACCCTCCTGTGGGCAATCCATACAGGCTGCCTGGGTGGGGGTGACCGACTTGCTTCTCATTGCCAAATCGTTATGCATTTTGGTAGTACCCCATGGGTCGAGTGCGACATTCCCTCTAAAAATGGACCCACCTCCCACTGGCCCAACATGTCCCCCTCCTGGAGGCCCTTGCCCTCCATATCCTCCTCTCTGTCCCCTGTACCCACCTCTTCCTCTTCCAGGTGTTCCCTGCAATTGGGGCCCCTTGTACTGTTCCTTTCCAGCCCATTGCTCCTGCCCATTTGCTGCCCATGTTGTCGCCATCCTCGCCTGTAGTGCTACTGATCCCTCCTCTCAGTCCCCCTTCCCTCTCAGGGGGCATGGCGGCTGTTACTGCTGCGACCTTCACAAGCTTATTCTGCACAAGCTTCGCCTCATCCGCCAACCTTCATTTTCCCTTTCTTTGATCCTCCTACAGTGGTGTACTATGATACTCTGTATTTCAGGTCAGCCCTTGGCGTCTATCCCGGCAATTTTATCTAGGACCTTCTGTACCTCTTTCGGGAGGCCTCTTTTGAAAATTAAGTAAAAAAGGGAGGTGGACTGGTCCCAAGCGGTGCCCGTCTCTGCCCTCCACATGTCCAGTGCCCGAAGAATGTACTGAGCAGCATCGTCCTCGTCCCCCATTGTGCATTGCATCACATAGTGCAAATCAGGGGTGTCAGGGAAGGTTCTCCACAGTGCATCCCATACCTGAGTTCTCACATTATTAAAGGATGACCCGTCATGGTGGTCACAATCAATTGTTACTTCCGTGAACCCCGCCTTCACCCACACCCCGTCTGCTTGGTCACCCACGGCGGACACTAGCAAGCTTTTAACATCCCCTATAGCCAGTGGGACCCCTCTGGTATTTTTCTCATAGGCATATATCCACTTGTTCACCCCTCCCGAAAGTGGAGGCAATGCTTTTAACAAATTCATTTTGTCCATCAGCGCCCAAGGTACATAGTGAGGCCTCCATGCTCCCTTGTGACGGAGGGGCACCTGCAACTTTGTCTTTCCCTTTGTCTTACTTACCTTTGCTCCTTTCCTTTTTGTCAGTACCATATTCCCTACCCTGCTCCTGAGCCTTCCCTGCCATCTTTCCCTCACCTCCTCCCCTTCTCCCAGCTGTGTTTGCAGTAGCAGCGGTAGGCCTGCTGCGGCTGTTTCTTCCTCATATTCATCCAGATCGCTCCAACATTCTTCTATTTCCCTGTCAAATGCTACACTTCCTTGTTCATCAATTGCTTGGTCACTCTTTCGCTCTTCTCATAATACTTTTATTGGGGTGTTATTGAGGTGGAAGAAAAATTCTGCAGACTTCCACTCATCCTCTGTTAGACTGGAGGGGTTCTTTGATGGAGACGGCGACAGTGTCTCCCCACCTGCTGCCAACATTTGGCTCTTCTCACACAGTGTTCCCAGCTGGGTTAATTCTGCTTATGTGATAGTCAATTGTGCCACTAAATCCCTAGTTAGATGTGCAATGTTCACTGGTGGTGAGCATGTGAGACCGTATACACCTCTGGGATGATAAGGGGGTGGGGGTAGTGCCGCGGGTTTGGAGGGCGTGCTGGGGGAATACAACAGATTGCCGCTTCTCCAAGCAACGAGTTGGGGGTAGATCTCTCTCCGCAGCAGGGACATACCTCTGGAACAGCCTTCCTGCCTCCCTGAAACTTGAGGAGAACTATCTCCGGTTCCAGGAAGCACATCAAAACCTTCCTGTTTGCTTCTGCTTTCTCTCCCCCTCTCCCCTGCTAAATTCCTAACTGAAACTTCACTGAATCTGCAACTGGGCCACTCTCACCAATCTCGGTCCTTGGCCCAGACACTCTCCCCTTGCATTGCCACCCTGGCAACCCCTGCAATGCGAGACTGTCTCTGTATCCATACAGTCCCCCTTCCCAGCACTTGTCTGCACTTACCTTGCAATTGCCACCAGCTGGCCCTTACTATTTATCTTGTTATTCTACTACCCCTGTACTGCACTTTCCCCTCTCCCTTTCCCCTTGCACTTTTCCCTTCCCCTCTACCCATGCACTTGCGCGATCTGAATGACACCTGGCCTAGTAGGATCGTTGTCTGTCTTCCTTTTGTTCCCCCCTCCCTGCCTCGTCGCACCTTGAAACATTTGTGTATAGGCGCATTACAAATGCCATATCATATGATATTGCTATATCCCTTGACAGGTCCGGTTAGTAGTGGTTAAAGTTTTTTTGGGCTTAGGTTGCGCTTCCTTTTCCGTGCTACTAGCAGGAGGCGTTTCTTCGAACATCCTCCATTGTTCCAGGACCTCTCATCTATTTTGGAGTTGTTTCCCCTTGTATTTGGCCAGTGAATATGTTGTTACAATGTCTAATGCTCTTTTATCAAATGATCCCCCTTCCGGCCATACTTGGGATGATCCCTCTCCCTTAATCTCAGCGAGCCATTGGTGATGATACTTGTTTATCTTTTCACTGTACAGAGGGAGGTATTGACAAATATGCATCAAGGGTGTATCTGCTCCTATGATTCTACCTTATCAATTCCTTGCGTGCGTGCGTGCGTGCGTGTGTGTGTGTGTGTGTGTGTGTGTGTGTGGGCAGTAATATCCCCAGAAGTACGTCTGTTAACCTTAAATTGTGTAGCATAAAACTTGTAACATCACAGTTGAAAACATTTCACTTACACCTTGTCATATCTTGAACATGCCATGAGCATAATCAAAACAAATGAGACATAAAACCATTTAACAGACACACCTGGATGAACCGACGTACTCCACTTAAAACAATGAAAATAAACAGATATCTGTAGCACCTTCGGTTTAGCCCTTCCCCTTTATGAGACTGTTGGATTCTTAACCCGCATTCACTCTTCCCATTCACCTCTCCCTTGGCCCTTTTTGGGCCGATCTTTAAGAAGGTTTTTCACACAAGAAAAAGAGTTTACTAATAATTCCCGAGTCTACTCAATACACAAGACTCCTACGTATTTCCTTTTTTATCTCCACTTATATCCCTGCACTGGTCGAGACAGTACTATGCAGCGCCGCCTTCCCCCCCCTTTTGGAGTTAGGATCCCGTATTATCCTCTTAGTCTGTTACCTCAATAAAAAACTTAATGGCCATATCAAAAAAAGAAGAAGAAAAGAGCACCAGTCAACACTCACAGAAATCTCACGCCCACTCAATCTGACTCCCAGGCCATTTGCTCACTGTTAGACTTTTTCCTTTTTATCGCCTTTAATTCCCCTTCCTTTGGTTTTTGCACAACCAATACTCATGTGTCCGAGGTGATCAGAGAGCCTCCGTTCACGGTCTATGCAAAATAAGGGTGTCGCTCCCCCAATCAAGACGTGCCCAGCTCCGGCGAGCAGTCATGTATTTGCAAATGCATGACCCTTGGAACCTCTCTGGTGCGTACACTCTATTGGTCATCAGTAGATGGTGGTGGTCTTGATGGGGGTGTCCTGGATCTTACCGCACCACACAGGGGTCTCTCTCGTAGCACCCGCAAATAACGTAGCCAGGGCCATCAAGTGAAGGTGGTCATTCCCAAAAATACAATTATTAGCTCATTGTAAAAGGACAAACCCCAGTATGGAATGAGACCATGAGAAAGGTTGAGAGTTTTATAGAAGTAATGCACGCAGCTGCCTGACAATACAAAAACAGTACATTATAAGCTTTAGAAACATCACTAGTGATGTTTCCCTATAGGTACATCCAATTACATTGGGATTGGTGAAAGACATGGATACAAAATTGTTTTGAAGGGACCAGCTCCACGCGATTGGCTGACAGCTTGGAGGTCCGGTAGGCATCACGTGGGTCAGCTGGGCTCATCCTCATGAGGTCAAGGCCAGGACAGGTCCAGGAGAGGAGAATCTTCTATCTAAACTAAGCTACACACTATCTCCTGACATGCAGTGAATAATGGGAAAACGTAAACCACATACTATCATGCAAGGATACCTATAAATTTGTACACTCTTATTTATACATTCCCGCCTCAGGTCTTTGTAGAAGTACAGAGTATGAGGGTATTGCCCTCCAGGTGCTTATCTGGGGGCTTGATCTAGGATGTATTTGTCATGGCGCCCCAGAGCTTGAGGGAATGGATTGATAGGTGTTGGTTTTAGGCAGGATATATGATGACATGAGACCAGTAATATTGGGGGCACTCTAGCGTGGTCGGTGGGGAAGGGTCACACTCCTGCTACATCAAAGGGAGAATGGAGGGGTAGAAGGTTGTGCAGGCAATAACTTACAAGGGTGTGGGTGAAAGGAGCAGGAGCAGGTTTGTGGAGACGGATGGCCCACAAGTCAAGATTTTTCCCGGTCACACACAGGGCAGTGATCTCAGAGGAAGGGATAGACTTTTCAACAATTTGCGCCAGAGCAATTGAGAAATGAGCTTGAGCGACACAGACACAGGAGTAGGAGGTGGTGGCTGTCAGTGTTCACTTTGTGTGGCACTGCAAGGGGGAGAGAAGGCTTTTTAGCAGGATGCGGCTTATTCCAAAAATGGAGTGGGGAGGTGCACAAAATGGGGTCTGAATATGTCTTGCAATAGACCCTCTTCCGCTGTTGACAGGGAAGGGCAATGGAGGACGTCTCCACACTATTGCACGAGTATTAGGTTTCTTTTCATGCTGAATGTACGTCTGGCAAAACAACTATTCCTCCCTTACATAGGTTCAATGTCCCCAACGGGTTGGTGCCATAGGGCCTGTTGCATATGTTAAAAATGAAAAGTGTCAGCCCCTCAGTGTTTGCACCAACAATCAATTGCAGCTCAGAGGTGCTTTCACCACTCATTTCTGCTTCCAAACCTGAGCCTACTGTCACCAAACTCTTCAACCCCAACAGTCTTCCTCTGGGACCTTTAACTTCTGGAATATTAAACACCTTGAACCCCTGCATCTCAACGGGTGCCACAGTCCATGTTTCCAGGATGTATATAATCTAATTTGGGGATACACAAGCTAACCAATCGGGATACACCAGATGTCTAGCAATCCCAGCGACGTTCCAGAAAAGCACCTACGTGCCTCCAGACCCGGCTGGGATTACTGGTGGGGGAGGTAAGAGATGTCAATCCAATCCACCTCTTCCAGGCCTTCGTCCCTATTGGGGAAATCCCAGTTAGAATTTACTGGTGATGACCCTGGGTGACAATTGTGTCCTATGTTGGTAGGAAAGGGTCTCAGAGAGATTAGTGAGCCCAGACCCATCTAAGTGCTTGACTCAATTGCCAATAGCCCCTCTACCAACCTAGGGTCCCTCAGATCTAGTTCTAAGTAGTCACCCTGTTCAGGGGCCATATTCACTTGACCAACCTGAATGATGTCATCTCTAATAACCCCTCACATGAACAATCCAGTGAATGCTCTTATTAATGAGGGTATCCTAATTTTCATAGACAGCAGATCTCAGCATGGTAACATTACACATAAAGATTGTGTGATGATTCTGTACTCAGGGGGACTTTCAGAAGGTTGTTGGGTGATTTCCTTCCCTAGAAAATGGATTGGAAATGTTCCCGGAACTCTTAGTTCATGGGGTATGGTCACCACTTGCTTATTAATAATACTATCAGTTATGGGTTTAACCCACTGAGGGTACCTTGTGATTCCTGTTTCAAGAGGTAACTATGGAACCTCTCTTTCGTTGGGGCTACCCACCCCACCCTGGTGCTCCAGTGCACTTTGCTCTCCATTCATAAAGGCAGGTGTACTATGATCAGCCTGCGAGTTACGTAGAATAGGTGGATGTCCTTTTTGGACGTGTAGGACTGGTTCCCCTGTGCTATAACAGATTTTGATAAGTTAACAACCAGTTAGTTCTTCAAGTTGACCAAACTCCACCATTCATTCACTGAAAGTGTTTGTACAATTACATTTAAACACAGGGCATTATACAATAGGGTTGAATTCTCCAGTGCAGCTGTGCTCTTGTGCACCTTTGGGGCATACACACTATGTAAGTGAAAGCCCTATTTCATCATAACTCATGCTCTACTCATGTTTACAAGCTCCAGCGGCAGTACAGTCGCCAACGCTGCAGATGTGTTATGGAAGGTGGCTTCAAGGGCTAAGATTGAATAGCTGGGAGGTTCAATATCTGTCCAGCCCTCTTTTGAATGCACTTCAATTATAGTGCTCGTTTGACAGCCTACATGGCCCGATGGATTGGGGCAATGGACTGGAAGGAGGTTGCTTTTGCCTCCATCCTTTCCAGTGGGATTGTCAACTTAACATTTCACTAATGGGTCCACCTAAGCTTGTTTCCCTAAGCTGTTAGATACTTGTAGCTTAGTGTTGTCTTTCGCACAAGCTACTCCACTCTCGTCCCATTATTCTATTGCACCTATGGCTTTACAATCCACCCATCTATCCAGGTCATACAAAAACACTTTTATTTTGGTGATCAAAACGTTAACTTCCTGAATAGGCTCAAACAGTTTGTAGACCCTCTTTGGGCCCACCCCTGGTGAAATGGTGGAATTTGTCTTAAGTTTGATCATCGTCCTTCCAAGAGTTGAAGCTAGAGATCTCTTTTGACAGTTGCTACTACACGGGCCCCACAGCAAATTATACATCCCGAAGAAATCAGCCAGTGGGCCAGTGGCCAGGGAACACCTGATGGCTTGAGGATCTGCCAAAGTTCAACTCTCCCCCATGCCCCAACAAGAGGACCGGGTGTTTTCAGACCTGTTTTGTTGCAACCTGGTTGATTAATCCCCAGTTGTCACAGGCTAATCCTTGCAGCAGAACATTGCGCCACACCTCCAAAACACCTCACCCTGGTCGCAGTCCATCCGAAAAACGAAAGCTTTAAGCAGCCTGCAGCAATCAAGCGTGGATAATTCAGTTCCAGTGTGCACAAACATTGTTGGTTGTTAGTTGTTAATGGACCCCCACCTCACAAAATCACCCGAGCAAATCACTCCACTACACTGCTGTAGCATGGGCCGAGCAACACCAGTCACCTGAACTTGTGTATCCAACACAAGCCCTTTAAGATGAGGTAACAATACGTAGAGATAGATGGGATGCAGAACATACTCAAACATCAATAGTCAAAGTGACTCGGGAAGTTTGCAAAATATGTCAGTTTTAACCTCAATTATCGAAAACAGGGAGTTACAAAGAACATCAACAAACTCGCTCGATCTTCTCACTCAACGCATTTCATTAAAAAAGTATCTTATATACTAAAAACTCATAATCACTGACATCAACCTATGTGGCAAACTACAAAAAACTACTTGGGAAAGTGATAGGCTTGCAGGGAACATCTAGACAGTGCCATACTTGTCAGGGAAGCTGACTGGGTCTCAACCATCAGGTGGGGCAACTAAGCCCTCCTATAGTGCATGTCTTTATAATACACAACGTCCCATTGGTTATACAAACTATAGGGCTCCCTATTACGTGGCCCTCTATACCAATCATTTACTCTGTCAACCTCTCCTGTCTGAAAAGTGACCCCTTTGAACCACGCATTGTTAAGGAATTTGCACCTGTCACCTTCACTCATTTTTGTCTTATTTACCATATCTCAAAAAGCCACAGTCAATTCTTTCTTAAAGAAACCAGTTACTGACCCCAACTCATTCTATAACTCTGTCTATCACCTTCCCTACCACTCGAAAACACTTGAGAGCTTTGTCTTCAAACACATAGGGGGTCATTACGACCCTGGCGTTAAGGGTTTAACGGCGCAGTCAAAGGTGTCGTCGCCGTTAAACCCTTAACGCCTGATTACGATGTCTCTTTGCGGGTCCCGACCTTAACGGCTGGTTTTACCAGCCGTTAAAGTAGGGTGCCACAAAGGGACCTCGGTGCTAATTACGGTAGCGCAATTTGCAGTACCGTACTTAGCGCCTTCCCCAGTCCCATTGAGCCCTATGGGGCGAAAATGGGAATGGGGAAGGGCCATGGTGAAATGGGGAAATACTGCCCCGCCAACCTTGGAATGGGGCGGTATTTCCCCATTTCACCATGGCGGACTTGTTACAACACCGGCACCAACCATGGTGCTAATAGCGCCATGGTTTAGCGCCGGGGTTGTAATGAGGGCCATAGTCAATTATCTCAAGGAGCACTCATTTGTTGACCCATTAAAATCTGTATCCTGGCACAAACATGCCACTGAAACTGCGGTCAATACATCATCAATGCTCTTAGTACTGCCCGAAGTGATAGTGTTTCATTCTTCGAGAGCTTTCATCTTCCTTGGATATTGCCAATGATCCCTCAATCCTCCAAACTCTTTTCCTCCTAGATCCAAGGACACCATACTCAAATAGGTGTCCTCCTATCTCTTGGACCGCTCCATCTGATGTAACTCCAGCATCTCCTCGTCAACTATTGTTCTTGTTGGTATCCCTTAAGGATCTATCTAGGGCCCATTTCTCTTTATCTTCCTTTATATTCCTCCTATGTTGGCAAACTAATTTTCTCCATTGGCTCTATCACCTCTTCCCTAATGATACTCAGATATTCTTATCCTACACATCTTTTACCCCTGCATTCTCCCAATGGATAAACTGTCTAACTGTCATTTGCCACTGGGTGGCTGTCTCATGCCTCATGATGAAATCCTCAAAAATGTAGTCATCATTACTGCCACCTTGAAACCTTGAAACACTTGTGTATAGGTGCGTTATAAATGCCACATCATATCATACATCCAATGCCAATTGTACTCTGCACCCTCCCATCATGTCCCCTCTGATCTCCTGTCCTCCTCACACAGGGCTCACAATCTTGGGGATTTCCTTGACAATGCCCTAAAACTTTACCAGTTCATCTTGGTCAATAATCTTCTTAGCCACACTAACCACCCAGCCCACCTCTCCTGCATTCTGCCCTCAGTCTGCTCTATGTAGTTTGTAAATATGTAAATGCTGGCCTCATGTTTGCAATGTTACAAACTTTTATATGTCTTCCAGTAGATGTCCCTAGATACCAGTCAAAGGGCCTCATTACTAGTGTGGCAGTCCAGAAACAAGGGAGCCAGTAAGTTTACCGGCACCCTTGTTTTCAGACCGCCACACTACGAGTCTACCTGACAGGGCCACTGCACCCAGAAGGTCTGACCCTGCTGCGCACAGCAGCCCCGGCAGGCAGAGTTGCCATGGAAGCAGCGGCACCATCAGTGACGATGCCGGTGCTTCTGAGTCCCCATTCCAATGGCGTCCTGTGGGACTCCATGGAAATGGGGATTTACAAAATCTGTCACCTGACTTCCCGCTCCACCGGGACTTGTAATGTCCTGGTAGCACGGGGAAGCCAGGCGGTGGATCCGGTGTTACGGGGTCGGCAGCAACCCGGCAGTCGCACCGCGAGTTACCGCCAACCTCGTAATTAGTCCCAATGTCCCTAGATATTGTTTCTGTGTTTACTCCTTCACCACTTGGCATATGTCATTCAGTACAAAAATGCTCTTATGTAAAGGAAGCTTACCCTAATGCACCTTTACTCTCTGTTATCCCCTACTTTGTAAGTCATTTCTGTTTGAAATGACATCCTGCTCTTAAATTAACATAAAATGTAAAAACAAAATGACACAATCATTAGAATGCAGTCTTTAATTTAACAAACTCTATTTGTATCATATATGTCCTTATATAAGTCTGCTTTGCTAGACTTATCAAACATCGGCTTGTCTTGCAACACATTACTGAATCTAATTACCCTCATCTTTTGACCAGAGCTTACTTAACCACAGCCATTTGTTTCTTACAGCATCTTATATTTAATAATTGTTTATATTTTAATAGTTGTTTACTGAAGGAACATCCGTCACAGCCAATGGGTCATAGGCAATGTACAGTATGGCACCCATTAATGAGGGTGGCCTATTACATTGTAGTATATTCATGTATTTTGTAATGTTAAATGTGTGTTTAGACAGAACATACCTGAGGAATCATTATCAGCACCCCTGTCTCCTGGTTCAAAACCAATTATTATACAAATTGACAATATAGACAGTAAGTTTCAGGCAAGGTGAATATAGAAGCAAAATAATGTGTTATGAAATGTAATTGTTGGTTTGAATTATTGATTTGTTCTTACAGGATAATCAAATACATGCATATTCATTGCTAAAACGAATATGCTGTAATTAGGGGCTTTGAATAAATAATTGAGACTTGGCTTGTCAAATAATTAGGCAGCTACATTTTCTGCAACACAATAATGAGGAATGCTTCCTAAGGCTTTGATGCTGAAAGAGGTGATGTGTTCAACAGTATTTCTAATGTGCAATTGTTGTATTAAGCGCCTTCAGTGTTCAAAGCATTGCACAAAATAAATATTTATAATTTCTCTGTGACAAATCAGGCACGAATGCCAAGGTAATACCTAGCTTTTTTGTTAGCTATAATTACATGGCTGTACCTACCCGTTTGGTTTCAGAATCAGAAGACATTATATGCTTTCAGCTATTTTGCACAAGAATGGTGTTGAGCTGTGTGGAGGAAGTGACAAAATTGATTGCAGGATGACTGCCGGTGGCTGTTATCCGTGATAATTAAAAATATGGTGTATCCGATTTTCAGTTCTGTTTTCATGAAACGTTCTTTCAAGTAAAGTTACATTTTCAGGTTAGGCCCTTTTATGAAGTTTTTAAGTGCATAAAAAGCCACAGAACTACAAAGAAGTGGGAGCTGGGGAGTGAATGACTTCTAATGATTGCCCATTGCTTAAAATATGACTTCCAGTTGTTTAGCTTCAGAGGTATTGTTCAACATGCTGATGGTATTTTCGTTCTCATTAATCTTTTTTTTACTTTATTGTGTCTGATTGGAAGAAAACAAACCTTTGCAATATTCACAAATTATGCTGCACAATTTCACAGTAAATTACACAATAAATAAATACACCATGCTACATTCCTGTAAAAAATACTAAAACCATCCTAAAATCATTTCATTTAAATAATGTCCCCATTCAATTAATACCTTCACAGAATACATTAGTTGAGTTGTGATACCTTAAAAAATCTAACAATTTCTCCCAGCATAGATAACCAAAGATTTTCCACATTAACACATGTTAAATTATGTACACATTTTCCAAAATGTGGTATCTGTTGGAGCAACAGCGCCGGACATTCTAGCAGCATTCTCCTTCCTCTTCAGATCTTTACACAATCTACAATAAACAATTTTTTTTGGAAGATTGCCTTGAATACAAATGATTTCATTAGTATCTAATACATTAAAAGACAAATGCATATAAGCATTGTGATACTCCACATCTGGAAATCTTACAAAAATATGATTCTGCAATGCCCGACCTTTTATGTATCATACTCAACTGAGAATACAAAGTTTGCTTAGCCACTGACTCAAGCGTATGTATCCAGTCATTCAAAAGTACAGCTTTTTTTTTTAACTTTTAAGGGGTCTGTAATCAACACTTCATGTACATGTACAATCCACTTTCTATCAGTGCCCTAAACAATAAGACTGAAAGTCAGTAATAAAAGAGCTTGTGCTAGAAATGATCTCTTGTCCTATGCGAGAATACAAGGAGCCCGAAGCAGAACATGAAAATGTCCTCATTAAGGAAAGTTGTTTCCAAACCACTCTGCTTCTCAATGACTGTAAGCCAAATTCATGCCGAATGGTCACCAGTGGTACACATTTAGGTAAAAAAATACAAGACCTTCTTCCATATTAATGACTTACAACAACCAACTCATGCACCACTCAAATGGTGTAACCTTCCAATCCATAAATTAAAGGAATGGTTCGCCCAAAATGTTTTATTGCCCAAAAAGATGAGCAATAATAAAACAAATATACTCGCACCTTTTTTTAAAAAGTTCCTATGTAAAATTTTGAGCAATTCAAGCTCAAAATTTGCAAAAGCAAGTACATTGGCGCATCCATTTTGTCAAATGGATGCCCGCCTGTGCTGGCTTTTGCTTTTGCGGCACTAATGAAGGAAAAGCCAGCCAGCTGTAGTAAACAAAAGCTACCACTGGGTGGCTTTTCCTTCATTGGTGCCGGGACTCGGAGGACGCGGACTGGAGACTACAGGCAGAAAAGCTGCAGCTGCATCTCAGTAAGTGCTATTTTTCACAAAATGGATGCGCCAATGTACTTGCTTTTGCAAATTTGGAGCTTGAATTGCTCAAAATTTTACATAGGAACTTAAAAAAAAAAGTGCAAGTATATTTGTTTTATTATTGCCCATCTTTTTGGGCAATAAAAAATTTTGGGCGAACCATTCCTTTAACTTGGAGCCCACCTTCCCATTATAAAATTTGATAATTGGTGCCAGAGAAAATCTCCCATATTTTCTGTTTATACACCTCATTTGGGCACTGAGGAGATTTGCTTATTTTGTAAATACCTCTGTATAACAACCTTTAATGGGATTAGTCAACATTGGAAATCCCAAATATACCATACTATGGGCAAATTCCAGTTTCACCCCATCAATACAGCATGAAAAACTTGCTAATTTATCATTACAGTAACATTTCATAACCTTTGTCTTCCTAGGGTTTTTCTGTAATTAATTAATGTATTCCTGCAATGCATCCTTCCACTCCAGGGTGGCTAGATGGGGGATTTTATACATCAAATAGTTGCTTTGTCATTTTTTCCACAGGTTTGAAAAACAGAAAGCAATAACATACCTGTTGTTTTACCTAACAATGTACTGCTATATGTTTTGTAACAGAAAATATTTACTGCTCACATTTTCTGTATATGAGTATTTTTGATTATGAAAATAATTTGACTGAGTACCATATTTTAGAGTTTGAATTGTGTGGCTTTCTCTCCCAAGAAGTATCTACATGGATATTTAACTATACGATAGTTGTTCACTGTTTCAAGGTGTATGGCAAGTCTCTTGGAGTGTTTTTTAGTGTATTACAATTTTGATTCTAGTTGTCTGCATTGCCTGTGTGAGTGACTTGCTGAAGAAGCAAAAGTCCTCACAGGGAATCATGAGATCTGAGGATACCCGTTCTGCTTTTCGTCATTGGTTTGCTCTCAATTTTCGATGAAATAGCAGTACAGAACACTGGATAGATACCATGTTTCTGTGCGAGTGCGCCTAAATCCTCATCACCAGGACCAGAACAGTCATCAAAGCAAGCTCCACTTTTAGGAGGCACAAGCTTCAAAATGTCTGACTTGGCTGTGTGAACAGTTCTGCAGTACCTGAAGAACTCAGGATTTTTGTGACGACCTTAAAAGGTTCAAGTAGGCCCTTTTCTCTCATTCATCTTACTCTCCAACTGCGGTGTCCCTCAGGTTTCTATCTTCTCGCCTTGGCTTTTCAACATCTATCTGGCCCGTCCAGCCCATTTGATCTCCACCTTCTCTACTAACTCCCATTGTTATGCAGATCACATGCAGCTCTCCTTCAAGTTTCACTCCTCTGCCTCCTCATCTTCCTCTCTCATTCCTGACTGCCTGTCTGCTATTCAGGCACGGTGCGCTGCTAACAATCTCTGCCTTAATACCAGTAAGACAGAGATCCTTCTCATTGGGACTCCTGCTCCCTCCTTCCCTCCCACACTCTGGCCGCCCTCCATGGGCCCCCTCCCATTACCCTCCTGTGAGGCAAAAACCATTGGTGTCATCTTCGACTCCTCTCTCACCTTCTCTCCTCACATCACGGACCTTGCCAAGAAAGCCCACTTTCAGCTGCACCTCCTCAGAAGTATTCTCACTTTCCTCACCTTATTCCAGAAACTCAATGTCTCCAGAGCTCTAGTCCTCTCCAGGCAGGACTACTGCAACAGCCTCTTCCCCAATCTGCCTAATTCCTCCCTTTGCCCCCTTCAACCAATCCAGAATATGATTGGAAGACTTATCCTTGACCTCAATTCCAGGCACTGCATCTCTACAGCCCTAAAATCTCTCCAATGTCTCCTGATTGCTGCGAGGATCAGGTTCAAGACCCTCTGCATCATCCACAAGGCCTTCTGGGCCCTGGGACCACATTGCATCCAACTCCTTCTCTCTAAATACCTTGCTGCTAGAGCCATTTGGTCTTCTAGCTCCAACTCTCTGCATATCAAATGCTTTTCAAAGCAGAGAGTAGAGGTAGATCTCTTTCCTCTCAGGTGCCTCGCTCTTGAATGTCCTCTGTGCCCCTCTCAGACTTGAGCAGGCTCGCCTTGAGTTCTGGAAGCATCTCAAGACCTTCATGTTCTCTTCCTCCTTCTTGCTCCCCCTCCCCTGCTAATGTCCCCATCTGCCGCTTGACTGACTGACTGGTTTCTTCAGATTCTTACAGGGCACCAGGCCCCCTTGTCCAATCCATCCCTGCACTTGGTTTTCCCTGACCCCCCTCCTCAACCTTGCCCTTCTGGGCCCCCTCCCTCTGCACTAGCCTGGTTGGATACCCCCTGAGCCCTTCCAGCCCCTTACCTCGCACTTAGCATGTGGACTTTCATTCCCCTGCACTCTATACATTCCGCTGATTATGTCCACCTTACCTCCCCTGGCACTCGCTTAGCCCATGCGTCCTTCCTCCCCGATGGGCACATCCCCCTTCCTTCTCCCCACACTTCTAGTTACTGAACTTGCACAATTCTGAATGTCACAGGGCATAGTAGGATCAGTTTTTTGTTTTTGTCATCCCTGTCCCCCCATTGTCTTGCTGTGCCTTCAAACACATTGTGTATAGGTGCATTATAAACACCCAATAAATTAAAGAAATAAATAAAATAATGGCACTTTGATTTCCAGTGCTGGTGTAAGACATTTACAAAGAAGGAGCAGAATGTCCCTAAGGGAGGAAGGTTTGTTGAACGAGTGGCTCAGATTTGCCTACTGCTTCAAGGAAAGAAAACATTATAACTTGCCATCTCTCTGCCAAATGAAGAAGCCCAGTGCTCACAAGCAATGATTTAGCTTTGACATCAAAAGAGATATTTGAAGTATGCAGCGTGATAGGATGTCTGCACAACTGACCTTCAGGCTCCTTCATCTTCGTTCTTTGGGATTCAACCACAGGATTGAAATCCTATGGGTGAAAGGGCTTACATAAAATAGGAATCTCAGAATTTAGGTGTCTAGCAGCTCCCAAATGAAAGATCTGCTCCATACAATGTTTTTGTGGCCTCCCAATCAATGGGTGCATTCACAGCCAATATTTTCTAGTCATGTTCCTGGGCTTTCACTCATGTAGTACTTCAAATTTCAATTCACACACCATTCACACAACCAGCCATATCTGTTTCTGGCAAATTGAGTTCCCACAGAGAAATGCACGCTTAGCCAGTGACCCTAGATGGCAACATATGTTTACCAAATATTCATACAGGACATCATATTAGGCTTTTAGACTCTCTACTGGATTTACACAGGGGTACCTAGTCGAGCTACCTAGGTTGTGGGAGGCTGTACCAAAATAAGCATACAAAAGATACCATTGCTCAGAGGAGAACATGCAGCAATCTGTGCAAAGTGACCTACTCAAGGAACAGGGATTATTTGTGAGCACCGTAGCCCAGCACAGTTTCAAATTGTACAATATCAGTAAGAGGAAATGCAATAATGATAAGGCCTTGGATAAAGATTCTGATGGAAAAAATAGCAAACCAATGAAGGAAATCCTGAGAAAAAAGGAATTTTCACTCCAAAGGTTCAGGTTAGGACTATCTATCTCACAATACTTATAGGAAGATCAATGAGTTTCCAAGATATAGAGTTATTAGTGGCCACAAATGTATCAAATGATCATAATAAAGTTGGTTAATTTATTCCCACATCAAAGGGATATATATATAGTCTGCATCCATATTTAATCAAAGGCACTTGAATTGGCATTTGCCAATGGGGACTATGGGATCCTCTCCTGGGGACAGAATGCAGAGCATAAGACTATGCAACTTTGTTTCATCACTCTGCAAAGTCTCCTTTGAATTTCCCCAATACTTATTCTACCTACCTTTGTTATTCAACTCTTACATCGGGCTGATTATGGACCTCTTAAAGGCCCTTCATCTTTTCGTTTGCTCTATGCAGATATTTAAATCTACCTGCCCGTCTCTGGGGACAATTATCAATTTTCGTCTCTGGGGACAATTATCAATTTTCGACTATGTCTAAAGCACTGTTTGACAGTGAAACTTAGATGAGTATCAACTGTCTTGAATGTATTGGAGACAGCCCTGAAATCCTGGTAATGGGCCTTCCTGATCTTCTTAAATGAGTAGACACTTTCTGCCTCCTCCTGCCTTCTTTAGCACACCAGTCTCAATCAAAACATAGGTGAAACGCATAGACTTCTTGTGGGACACTGTAATGATTCTTATCTGGTAAATCAGAGCTGTGATGTAGAACACCTTCGTCCAGTGGAAGCTACTCTACAACATTCTTCCTTTTATGCCACAGGCAATCTACACAATGTTGGTGGGAACACCTGCTCATGTTGTTTTACATTATGACAACTCCCTCTTCTCAGACATCATCACCTACCAATCACATAGAAAAGCACTACAGAATGCTGCTTGTCGTGTGATCTTGAGATTTAAAAACAATCACCCTATTGTTACACATTTGAAAAGCCCCTTGTGACTCCCAGCTGCTTCCAGTACAAAACTCAAGTTTGTAGGCCACCAATTCAAGACCATCCAGGCTTTGGCTCCAATCTACCTGTAAGAGTGGATCCAGTTTTACCAACCTCCAAGAGACCTGTATCCGTCCGTTTCCAACCTGTTCCTTCATCCCACTACAAATACAGAGGTGACAGATGCCTCTCTATCTTTTCTCTATCGTTGTCCCTCATCTCTCAAATGTGTTGCTCCATCACATACAAGCCATCAATTCTCTCATGCAGTTCAGGTGAGTAATCAAAACATTCTCTTCTAACTCCCCCTTCCGAAGTATGAATTTCTCAAAGCCCCTCCAACTATATTGAGACTAAAAGACATCTTATAACCCAGTCCCCTGAGTTGATTAAACTTCATGCAAGATACCTATCTTATTTTGGAATAGATAGTAGTGCCATTCAGGCAAACACATTTTGGGGGCGCTGCTTGGAATGTAATAGTATCTCTTTGATGTTAGCTCTGTCTAGGTTATGGTTGTGTATAACAAAAATGGTGAGCGCTAAAGATGTGGGCCCAGTATATGTTTTGGCCTGCGTTTGAGGGGCTAAATCAATAGTCGTGAACATATCTTATATGGTGTAATAATTGTTTTACCATTGATGATGTGTAGTGGGAATTGTATATTATCTGTGTATAAATTATGAATTATATCAACTGTTTGAATATATCATTATTATGATATTATATTTGATTGCATATTTAAGTGTGGATAGTTATGATTAAGTGAAGCACACTTAAATAAATAAAAAATAAAAAAGATGCAAATAATATTGGGCATAAACATAACCATAGTTTATGATATTCCTGGCGTAAAGGTAGTTCTCAGCCTATCAATGTAAAACTTGCACGATCTTTATTGTGCAAAGTAGTTAATGGCCATATCTTCTGATTCAGATATGTAAGGTTATTTTGGTGAGAAATGACGTTCCTTCTGCAGATGTATTTAAAGCATTAAGAAGCCACAATAAAAATGCATCATCATTTTAGTTAAACATCAGGAGGACACGATGTATTCTTAGCAACAACTTGATAATCCTCACTACAGTCTGACAATTGTCTCACATTCAAGTTTTCAGAGGCATACGATTACAGAACTATCAAATAAAATATTTCAACTGAGGCACGTGTTTGTTTTTGAAAAAAGTTCCCAAGATATGGGAACTCCCATCTGCTCCATGCTCTTAAAGACCGAATCTCAACCAAACTGTTATCCAAAGATGTTATGCATATGTATGACAGACAATTTAGTACAGTTATAAACAATATAGTTTTTGAAATCAAAAAGCTAGTATTTGAGAAATAAAATGTTCCAACAGGTTCCTTTGCTCTTCACTCTTACTACTATAATGGTAAACCCAACGCATTTTGAGCTGCTGTTCTCTTCATCAGGGGGTCTAATGTATGAATTTGCGTGGGTTCTGAGGCAGACTGGACGAGTGGGTCCAGATGCCCTGTAAGACTCATAAGAGACATATGGGATTAGCATGGGAAGGAGAGAGGGAAGAAGAGAAGAGCAGTGTCTTGAGCTGCTTGCAGAATTTAAGGAGATCCGGCTCAAGTCTAAGAGAGGCAGGGAAGTCATTCCAGAGGGAGGCTCCTGCCGAAGATAGAGATCTACCCCCTGCACTCTGCTTGCATAAATGACAGATCTGCAGAGAGTTAGAGCTAGAGGAGCAAAGTGCTCTAGCTGGGAAGTATTTAGGAAGAGAGAGTTGGATGTAGCGGGAGCTCAGGACCTAGAAAGCCTTGTGGATGATGCAGAGGGTCATGGATGTGATAATTGCAGCCACCAGGAGCCAGTGGAGAGATATTAGGACAGGAGAGATGTGGTCCCTCGGCTTGAGGCCAAGAGTAGGTCTTGCAGTCCTATTTTGGATTAGTTGGAGGGGACGGAGAGGGGAAAGAGGCAGATTGACGTAGAGGCTATTGCAGTAGTCCAGCCTTGAGTGGATCAGGGCTCTGGCAACATTGAGCTGCTGGGGGAAGGTGAGGAAATGGAGATGCCTCTGAGGAGGTGGAGGTGAAAGTGGGCCTTATTGGCAAGGGCCGTAATGTGAGGGGAGAAGGAGAGAGAAGAGTCAAAGATGACCCAAGATGTTTTGCCTCATAAGAAGGTGAGAGGAGGGGACCCAAGGAGGGCAGCCAGAGAGTGGTAGGGAAAGAGGGAACAGGCATCCCAATAAGAAGGATCTCAGCCTTGCTGGCATTAAGGCAAAGATCGTTAGCTGTGCACCATGCCTGAATTGCATTCTGACAGTCAGGTATCAGAGAGGAAGCGGAGGGAAGCTTGAATGAGAGCTGTATGTTGTCAGCATAACATTGTAAGTGAGGAGAGAAGGTGGAGAACAAGTGTGCGGAAAGGGCAAGATAAATGTTGAAAAATCACAGCGATAGGATAGAACCTTGAGGGACATCTGGGTAAAATGAGAGGTGGAGGAGAGGAAAGGGTCCCGTTGCACATGGGACAGTCGGTTTGATAGGAAGGGTGGTCAGCCAAGCCAGTGCTCTGTCTGTGGTGCCGAGTGTATTTTGGAGACGATTTATTAGGGTGGCATGATTAACCATGTCAAAGGCAGAGGAAAGATCAAGGAGGATGCGAATGGATGGAAGTTGGAAGCTGTTGAGAGTTTGAGAGCAGGTCTTCACGGGTGGTCCTGGACACAGCCAACAGATTCAGTGTGTTTGATGAGTTGGGTTATGACCAGCTTCTCCAGGAGTTTGCCCAGGAATGGGGTGAGGGAGATAGGGCAATAGGTAGCCAGGCAGGAAGGGTCAGCAGAGGGCTTTTTTAGGAGAGGGTGCACATGGGAGTGCTTGAGGGCCTGTGGCAAAAGAGTGTTATGGAAGTCAGCCAAGTCTGGGGTGAGAGAGGAAATGGTTTCCTTGATGGGTCTCAAAGAGCAGGTGAGTACCTGTTTGGAGGGGACTTTCATAGAGGGGACTACTTTAGATACATCATCCGGTACAATGCGAGAGAGAGGGAGGCAAGAGGGGAGAGGGGTGGGGAGGGGAGAAGAGGAGAATGAGGACAGGATATCCTGGGATTTGTTGGTGAAGTGGGGGGCCAGTGTGGTGCAGAGGGCCTGGGAGGGTGGAAAGATGTGGAAACTGCATTAGGATTGACAAGTTCTTAACAGTTTTTGAAAGGTTCGGCCGTGTTTTTGGTGGTCCCAGAGATGCAGGCTTTGGCATGAGCACTCTTCTTAGAGCAAATAGAGAGTTGGTATTGCCTTGGGATTAGGCAGCAGGTCAGTTTGTTGGAGGATGTGCATGAGGCCTGCCACGTCCGTCCAGCAACTATGCACTTGCATTTCAGGGCGGCCAGGTCAGAGTCATACCAAGAATTGCACTTGGAGGCAGGCTTCATGCAGATCCTCATGACAGGGGTAAGGATGTCCAGAGTGTTGGAGATGGAGAGATTAAGGTTAGCAAGAGCTGGGTCAGTATGAGAGTAAATAGCAGGGGTGGGATGAGGAATGAAGGTGAATGCCATATGAGGCATTTCCAAGCATTGTCAGAATGATAACCTCACGGTCAGGGGCATCCAAAGTCCATCATGTTGCTTCTGTGATACCCTGTAAATGCTGTAAATACTTCCCTTCGGATAGAAGGTCTTTAAGACCCAAAGACAGTAATATCGTATGCAGTTGCATGTTATTCTTTTCTTGTAGATTTAGGAGCGCACAATAACCGGCAATTTCTGTTTACCAGCTTAGAGGTATGTTGGTATGTATTATGGTGTAAACTAGTTTTCATATGGAGTCCCAACAACTTCAGAGTTGATTACACAAGAAAAGGATATATTGTAGCATACCAACATCTTTGTTGCAAACCCAACATCTGTATTCCGTCAGTAGTTTCAGTTTTAGATATGTTTAAGAGTTGTATAGTATTATATCCAACCCAATGCATAGTTTGGGAAATAGTTTCTCAGTTGGTTGTCACCTGTAATCTATCATTTATGCATGACCATTGATTTGTGATGAAATGTTCCCCAGAATCCTGCTCCCACTGAGACTTTGCTTTCAAACTGTGAGGTGCTTTCATTGCACTTAGAACCTGATAACATTAATCCACTTTCAATATAACAATTTGTGTTCCGAGGTAAAATGTGTCCCCTTCCCATAAGACAGTTATGAATTTCCCATTATTGTGCCTACCCTCAAAAACCTTCTTTAGCTGGTAGTGTTTTAAAAACAACCCATCATCAAGTTCATACTCATGTTTGAACACATCAACAGTAATAACAGGAGAGCTAAATAAGCTTCAATGAACATATAGTAGTCCTTACTAGTCCTCTCACAAGCAGTGTATGCCATTTAATCAGTTAGTTTGTCTGCTACCTTGATCTGTGCATTCCACCAAATAGTAGTAGTTTTCCAAAGTGGCTGGATGACCCTGTCTCCTATCCCTTAGTGCTTTGAATGACAGAACGGAGAAAAGGATGACCATGTTACCAATTAAACATCTTGGACTGTGGGTCTTCTACAAAAGGTAACCATAAAAGTGAGGTTAATATGTTCATTTTCTCTTAGAGTCCATTTGGACACTTCATGCAGCATTAAAGCCCTATGGTAGACCTGCAGGACTGGAAATGAAACCCCTTCAAATCTGTTTCCTCTTAGCAGAACTTTCAGTCGAATGTTACATTTGTTCCTGGATTGCAAGAAAGCAGAGAGAATAATTTTTTTTAAAACAAACTTTACTGAGCTAATAGAATAAAAAAGGACACAGCTAATACATGAAAATTATCATAATAATAATAATAATAATAATAATAACAATAATACAAAAGGTGGATATTCTAAAGGTTCTTGTGGATTCTGATTCATAAAAGCTAAACATTAAAGTGTATGTGATTACAATGATGATGCCACTTATTTTGTATATGTCTATTTGTCCATGGACACAGGCCATTGCTTCTGTTGAACCATCCATCCCAGGGCTGATATAGTATCCTGAGACAAGTTCATCAGGAAATTGAGAAATATACTATTAGTAGACCCATAATCATGAATAAGGGGAAGGGAAGGGAAGGGAGTGGGAGTATGAGAGGGAATGAGAGTGAGGGGAATGGGGGAAGCACCTATGTCAGATATCAAAAACAAGTATTATTTGATTTATTTTATTTGTCTTTTATAGAGCACCTTAAACCAAAGCGCTGAACATAAACATTGAAACTCAGTACAATGAAATTGAGAAAGCAGTTAAATTCAGAGTGTGATCACTCAGGGGTTTTGAAGTAGGTGTGTTTTTAGAGAACCACAGAAAAGAGAATAGACAGTGATGAAATGAATAGAAAGTGGGAGAGCATTCCAGTAGGGTGCAGCAAGGAGTTCAAAAGATCAAAAGCGAGACTGAGCACAGGGGGGATGAGGAACCAGGAGTCTAAAGTGGGAAGAAGACCGGAGAGGGCGAGAAGCAATGTAAAAAGATTTGAGTGCAATAAGATAGTTAGGAGCAAGACCAAAGAGAGATTTAAAAACAAGGAAAAGAAAGTAACATTTTATTTGAGAGTGGAAGGGCAGCCAACCAAGTGTTGCAAGAGAAGAGGAAATAGAATCTGATAGGGAAGAAGACACAATAGACAGATATAAGAGTTGAAGACTGATCTTTAAGGGGCAAGATGAGATCTAGGAAGGTCAAACAGAGTGATAGAACAGTAGAGAGTCGAGAAAAGATCAGGGAGGAGATTAGAAGTTGGATGCTTGAAAAGTGAGAAACAGGCTAGCTTTGCAGATGTTATGGAGATGAAAGCAACACGAATGGGAAGTAAGGGAAATATGATGGGGAAAGGAGAGATTTGAGACGAAGTGGAGACCAAGATTGCAAGCTGTGGTTGAAATTAGGAGCTTAGAAGGTGGGAAGGATATAAAGGGAGGTGGAAGATGAGGAGGAAGAGCGTTTGCAGGGAAGAACAATACCTCAGTCTTCCCTGCATTAAGGGTGAGAAAATGAGAGGACAGCCAGGATTTAATGGCGACAAGGCAAGCTTAAAGGGTGTGATGAATATCCGAAGAAAATTAGGAAAAGGATAGGAATTGTTAAGTGTCGTTGGAGTAGAAGTGATTTGATAGACAAAAAGAGGAGATAGTAGCAGCGAGATGTGATGTGTTTAAGGAAAAGAGAAAGGGGCCTAAAACTGACCCTTGAGGCACCCTGTGATCGAGCGAGAAAGATGTGGAGGTCTTGCCCACCCAGGAGACACAGAGGTTTGGTAGGACAGATTAGAGTCAAACCAGGACAGAACAGAACCGGTGGGACCGAATGAAGTGAGTGACACCAAGAGTAAAGAGTGATCCACAGTGTCGGAAGAAGCGGATAGGTCAAGAAGAATATGAAAAGAGGAGTGCTTGGGGTAGTGAGCTGAAACAAGAGAGTTTAGCACAGAGATTGAAATTGAGGAGGAAGAGAGGAGTCAGTGATGAATAAGGAGATTTGGGAATAAAAAAGATGTTCTTAAAGTTTAGAAAGATATGATAGAAGAGGAATGGGAAAGAAATTGGAAACAATCAAGCGATTGGCTGTGGGTTTCTTTAGGATAAGAATAATAGATGCACGTTTAAAACATGCAGAAAAATAGATGTAGAAAGTCAGAAGGTAAAGAAAGAAATGAGATAAGGTACAAGAAGAGGATAGACCTTGGGGATGAGTGCAGAAGGAATTGGGTCAGTCGGAGAGGCAGTACGGTGAGCTTTGGCTAGTAGAAGAAGGACATCGGGATTGGAAACTGGAGCAAAGTGAGAAATTAAGACATGATTAATAGGTGTAGGAGGAAGAGAAGAGAAGATGGTGCAAGTTGGAAGAGAAGGTTCGTTATTATGATGAAGAGAAAATACTTTCGAAGAGAAGAAATGAGCGAAGTCAGAAGCAGATAGAGTAGAGTTAAGAGAATGGTCAAGGGTGGGAGGAGAAAGATGTTGTGCAAGGGTTTGGAAGAGATGCCTAGGGTGGATGGTTTGAGTGTGGAAAAGGTCAGAGAAGTATGCATGCATAGCAGAAAATAGACATCTGTCATAGAGAACATGATAGGAAAAGCAGGAAGAATGAGCAGGTGTTGATTTGTAATCAATAACCTTTAAGTAGCAGCCTGTACAGTATACAAAAATCAGTCAGCAATGTGACAAATGATGCACATCAGTAATAGCTTTTGGTACCATGGGCGTGGAGAGGATCTTGAGTGACTTTTGTGTATTACACACACTAGTTAAGAAAAATATAGTGTGCATCTATAAAGGTATGTTCTTCAAAATAAAATCAGATGTATAGAACATTAACTATTTTTTAAATTACTTGGATTAGATAGAGATGGCTATGGCAGCCACTAAGAACCAGTGGTTTAGCAAAGTTCCTTTAGTAAATTAAATCTGTTGTCATATCCATGAACAACACAAGCAGTTGTCTGATTTTCATCTATATGTAATTATTTCTATTTCTGCACCGAGTCAGGTGTATTGAATTCTTTGTATGTGGCATACCATGTTCCACCATGTTGATTCATTAATACCTTTTCAATTCTTCCAATTTGCTGTAACAATTTAGATGGCTGTTTGCAAAATGTACTAAAATATTTATGGAGGAGATGTTCTAATTATTCCGGCCCTGAGGATAGGCATTCTATAAGTTTGAACCAGATGAGTGATGCTTGAGAAAAGAAATGTGAGAAGTGACCTTCCTGACTGAGCCCTAACGGTTTTTCCAGAGTTTTGCATGACAAAATACTTTTTTTTGGAGAGTATCTGTCAGTTTATTAAAATCCAAGACAAGATTTATCATTATCTGAGATTTTCAAAGTTTCAGGGACTGTTTTCTGCCCAGGGTCCACAGAATCCTGGATCTTACCCAATGTATGGCAATGAGGTGGCTGGAGATTGTGATTATTTTGTCCAGTGTTTAAGTATTCAGCATCATTATTCAGGTTTTAATCCTAGTTGCAGGATTTATTACTGCAACTCGCTCTTTGCAGGATCCAATTCCCGAAATATAAACAGACTACAAATTATCCAGAATAAAGCCGTAAAAGCTGCACTCAACATTCCCAAAAAAAAAACACATCTCCACAGCTAGACAAAATATCCACTGGCTCCTGGTAGCAGAACGCATCACGTTCAAAACACACTCCCTCACACACAAAGTGCTTATCGAACAGTGCCCGACTTACCTTTCCAGACAAGTCTCCAAGATCCAATCCAAAAGGCCTACGCAATCTGCCTAATCGCACCTTCTTGCCATCCCCATATACAGGCATCAGAAAGCCAGAGGTAACAGCTTTTCGACGATTGCTCCCAAACAATGGTATACCCTGCCCCTAGCACTAAGATCAGATTCATCCATTTGGTACTTCCACAAAGGCCTCGAAACCTGGCCCTTTTCCCAAGAAAGCCAGAGACTCTGAAATCACACAATTATCTCTGCACCTAACATGTGTTCATAAATATGTACCTTGAAAACTACCACCCATGCTTAAAACCAACTGGATGCACTTTGCTCATCTATGCCGCTTAATATAACACCTTTTATTTATTGTAACCAGCTGCGGTCTCTTTTCCTATGGAAACCTGTATGTAACGACTGTAATAAATATCGGTCATGACATTTGTAACCACTAATTCCACGTAAACTAGCGTCCAGATGCCTCCGGGTTAGGTGTGCTCTATAAATGTCAAAATACTAAAATAAATAAATGACGACTTCCATTCCTGCTGTCATTGAGATTGTTATTTTAGGGTTGTACCATTGCCATGTGCATGAAGATGCTGACATCAGTGAACAAATTTCCAATGTAGCTAGCGACTCATGGTTGGTAATAGACTCTGAGGGCTGGGAAAGTCAAAGGTAAATTTGCTGGATTCCATCGCCAAGCTAACCAATCTATTTAACTGCAGCTGTCAAAGGAACATAACATCTTCAAGGAGTACCAGCCTTATATTGATAGAAATGTTGTATTTCTGTGCCAGCTAGACATTGAGGTATAAATAGGAGCCGTCTAGTTATGCATGTTGGTGATTTAATAGCCTTGCCATTGACCTTGAACAGAGATTTGCAGCAGATGGACACCAGCCTCGAGTCTTTAACACATACAGAGCTCCTTGTCTTCCTTGAACGAATACAGTCAAATCACCTATTCTATAGGATAAAGCTGAATGTACTCCTTTCAACATTTGAAGACATGCAACTTCACTCTAACTCTCCAAGCTACCCAGGAACAACAGATGAATGAATCTAAACACTTAATGAATTCTTGATAAGTGCACCCCAAAGTCCCCCTTCAAAAACTCACACAAAATGTGTGCAGCAAGTACCATAGGGAACAAAGATGCACCTCAATGATGTGGTCCAATAAGGCTGAAACACATCAGTTGCTTGAGTTGCAATACAGCGGGACATAGCCTAGCAGTATGTTGCTTGACTTAACCTATTGATAGCATAATCAAGACTGATTCGACTATGGCCGTTCCCCCACTTTAATGGCACAAACAGTAAACAGGTTGAAATATTATGGTGTGGAAGATTTCCCACAGCAATATAAATAGTCTAAATTAAATCAGAACCTTCCACCCATCACATTGTTTTGTTTATATTTAAATGGTTTCTAGAAATCAACAAAACCTCAAAAAGAAATTACCATAAGACTGAAAAAGCTGACTACTAGTGACAACTCCAGAATTGCAGGGAAAAAATGACAACGCCCAATACTAAGGTTTGTTAGAATAGGTACAATACCCCCAAAAGGTAATGTTTAAGATCACTAAAGAAGATCCGATAAGCCACTAACCCCATAATCACATAATCAAAAATAATCGTTGACTTAACCTCTGAAGATGTCATTCTAAAAATCCTATGCTGAACACAAGGGAGAACACATCATCACTGCATTACAAAACCAAAAGAGCATATAATGAATTTTTCCCAGGACACTGAGAGCCTTCTGTAAATTGTCCACAGAGGAACTTCAAAGCAAAGCAAATTTTAGCAGCCTCACTTTGATCACTCAAAGATAATTGCCCGGCAAACATCAACAGACATGCCTCTTGCTGTACTTTCACCTTAGGAAGATAATATACCATACCCAGGGGAAACCCAGATGAAAATATGTTCTGGCAGTACATTTTGTTTCCCACCTTGCTCATTACGCAGGAAGGGAGCTGCCAACATCAACTCCATTTGCCTTATAACCCTCCACTCCTCTGGCAGATATACATTGTCCTCCATACCCACTTCCTACACCTTCTACTCGTGCCTTCTATGTGCCTGCTTTTCCAACTACTCATTTATCACCGCTGCCCCTCATATGCCTCTTCATGTTTCCCCTCCTGCTGCGCCTCAGGTTCTGTCTCCTCTTATTCACCTCATGATGTCTTCCACCCAAAGAAATTTAACTCTGTCAAATCTTAACATCACAGTGTTGAATTGATGCAACAATTCATTAATCATAGTAGTCTATTAGCAATCGCATCTTATATGGTTTATCCCAGAATCGTTTTCAGTTAGCAATGCCAAAAGCCAATGGTAGGTTTCTAAATGTGCAGATTTGAGATTTCAAATTGAGACCAACTGTTGATAGAGAGAACCACTGGAGAGAAAAGAAGGAAAAACGCTGCCCCTGAAGCATTCTGACGACACTGATGCTACAATGTGCGAGAACAACTGTGTCCCTATGCAGCAGTGCACAGTAACTTGTGGAACTACTAAACAGAGCAGGAAAGCACCCTCCACTGATATACTTACCGGGAGAACCCATGGGGCTGCATCCCGGAACATGAAAAAGGACAGTTGTCTTTGCTGACTTTCATCTCTTGTATACAACAAGCCAGTGTGGAAGAAGTAGTAGGGCTTAGCCCACTACCTGTGCCTTTCCATATTGCATACACACACACTGGGTGGGAAAGACAGGGCCAGATTGGCCAGGGAATGAAATCCAATCCTGGACAGGGAAAGGAAACGTAAACCAAATAAGGAAGCAGGATTTGTGTGTTTCTTGGCTGAGGTCAGACATGGAGGTTGAGGATGACCAAGAGACCAGCAGGGGTAAGGATGGAGCAGTGGATGACAGAGATGATTTATGGAGTAGGTGATGCATTGGTGAAGAAGTGGAAATGCTAATAAAGTTTGAGTGTGCATGTTTGTGTGGTGAATCTATAGACTAAGTAGTGTATGAGGTGATTGTAAATCAGATGATCACTGGTTGGAAGGAGAATGTTTGAGTAGTGTGGAGGGTGTAGTATTGTGAAGTAGGGAGTAGTAGTGTGGAGGAGGATGTAATCAAGTGGGGGAGGGAGTGATAGGATGGTGAAGGGATTATTAGGGGAGATGAGAAAGAAGTAGTGGGGAGGAGGGCATAGTAGTATTAAGGACAGAGTAGTGGTGTGAAAGAAGGAGTAGCAGTATGAAGGAGGGAGAAGTAGGATCATGGAGGAAAAAGATATACATCAAAGGGTGGAGGCAAAGCATAGGCAGAATGAGACAGAGACAGGTAAACATGAGCGTGTTAGACTGGGTATTAAGCATACAGCATATTTGCAAGGCACTATCCCAACACTCATTAGAACACTTACATCAGATATTGTTGACAGAGTTAGGTCACAGAAGAATTCTAGTGAGGTAATGCATTCATCCTTCAGGCCATTACCGATAGCTGATGATCTAAACAGACAGTAGTGACCAACCTTCTGCATTGACTAACCTGGGGTCAGGGGCCCATGGGTTAGAGTGGAAGTTCTATATATGATGAGAGAGAGAGAGAGAGAGAGAGAGAGAGATGGCTTTAGGCCCCACATATTCTTCCATTCACACCATTAAACCACTGAAAGTGGGAGTAACATTTTCCCACCAATTGAGAATAATTCTTTGTTGAATCTCTGTTATAATTTTGTAGAGATAATCGAGAAACCTTCCTCTGCCCTGTTCTTCTCTGGATGGTGCGACTTCTATAAGTGTAATGCCTATACCTCCTATTGTGGCTTCTCAATTAAGTAATGTTAGTGGATATTATCTTTAAGGTACACCTGGCCTTGTGGCAATTGAAACAGACTTGAGGATCATGAAATTGACTCTTCTTATAGTTTTGCTTTGGAGGATTGTGTTGATCCAAATAAATTAATAACTATCACTAAAGCCCTTTTCACATTGTTTCTAAACATGTTGAACAAACTGAAAGAACTCTGTAATGTTGTTGGTTAAATTGTGGATATGGTGCTCGTGAATAGTGACCAGAAACAGTACTTGGGAGTGGTTATGACACGAATAGGAATTACCACAATGTAGAGTCAGCAGGGACAGAAAATATCTGTGAAAATGGGGTATCTGTTGAAAGAATGTTGGTTCAGGTAAATTCACCTAAAAACAAATTGACGGGAGTGTAATATCCTAACTTGTAATGAATGAAGTGTAATAATTGAGGGTGGGGAAGTAGGTATCTCTAAAACATCCCCTCTTCTTTTAACACAGAGAAATAAAAGAAAAAGGAGCAAGAGGGGACGCAAGAAAAATGGTGCGCCTAATTTAATAAGATCTACGAGGAAAAATGCATGTGGTCTTGCAGCAATTTTTACTAGGGAACAGAAATCCTTAGATGGAGGTTATGGCCTTGGGCTTTTAACGGTAGAAAAAGAAAGCACAAATTAACAACATACAGGAGCCTGTTATCATGGGTCCTCTAGACACTTTGTTAAAAAAACCTGATTTGAAAAACACTGCAAACAATAACATCAGCATCAGCTTTGAAGGAAAGTCATTAATGGACCCAATGGAGGGAACATCTGAGAAAGTGAAATCTATAGAACATGATATCCTGTTGCCATCTAATAATGCTCCTGAAATGTCAACACATGTGGGCGATGGCATTGTGCAAGAAAAAAAATATAAAGAATCTGCAGGTACAGAGGGTCTTAGGAAAATTGGATATGGTCTTACACAGCCATTTGGAGTTGTTTATGACATTTTGAAGGGTATTGGTCCTGACCTTGGGACTATGTAAACGGATTGAAATCAAACCAAAGACTCTGATAATTGTCAATGAGATCTAAACCCCAACAAAGATGCAGGTTCTCCTAGGGAGAGATTCATACGGAATACATTTGGTAGTTACTTATTGAAGTGTACTGATCTATTTGCAAATGAGGAAAGCCCCTATTTGAACAGGTGCAATATTACAAATCAACTACATTGTATACCAGAATTAAGCATACCGGAATTAACAGTGCCGGCGGGTTTACCGCCACTGTTATTTCCGGACCACCCAACCCGTAATGAGGCCCATAGTCTTTACTCAAGTGAAGTGTTTGAAAGAATAAGGTCACCATTATCATGTTGGGGAAATAAGGTGGGAGAAAGCAGCAGGGATTTAGGACCTGTCAGCCAGGAGGATTCCTATTTAGAGTGTATTCCTAAAGTGCATACCCAATAAAAGACACTGTTACAAATGTGTCCTGTTTCAAAGTGATAAAAACAGAAATTAAAATGCCTCAGAATGTGGAAAGCCACTAATACCAGCACTAGTATAATTTAAAGCATGAGGCTGGGGTGATCACCTACCTCATTTTGGGAATAGAACTATTCAATCAAATATTTATTGCATTTGTTAAAGTGGATATTGCGATCAACTGTCATAATCTGGGCTATGTTTAGGAAAAGAGTCCACAGTCATCGATCTTTTGGATGCAGCTGTACCACTCAGGGATTTAAGATCTTCAGTTTAGCCATTTGTATCTTTCGCTATTAGGTGGCACTGAAAGCTCTACCTTTAAAGTCGAAACTATTGTCATTAAAATAAGAGCTGTAACATAAGAACTTGAAATAGGTGCTTTGAATGTAGGTTTCTAATATGTTTAAATGCAGATGACATATGATGATGATTTTTGTAGTTTGGCTATGTGTTCCACCCATTTAACACCCATTCTAGTGCATTCTATAGGATTCTCCTCCAATTCCCACACATTTTTTATCCAACCACTCCTCTTTTTGCACTCTTTGGCTGAAATTGTACATTGTGGTGAATTTGTCACCCATTCTTCTTCCAAAATTTCAACCGCCATGTGTTAATGTTATTAAAAAGTGCTTTGACTTGATTGATGCTTTAAACATATTTACTACAACCTTTAAGTTATGTAACACAATTTAATGTATTTTGTATTTCAAAATAACCAGGTTAATCCTATATGATATGATATGATATGATATGACATGGCATTCATAACATGCTTATACACAAGTGTTTTAAGGCACAACAAGGCAAGGGAGGGGAACAGAGGGAAGACAGAGACAATGGGGGAAGGAACATGTGTGAGGGGGAAGGGGCAGGGGGAAGTGCAGTACATAGCATAAACAGTAAATAAATAAAAACAATACCTAATAAAAAGAAATAAGAAGTGCTGGTAGCTGGTGACAGGTGCAAGGGTAAGTGCAGACATCAGGTGTCAGTGCTGGTAGGAGGCTTGTAGGGATGCAGAAACAGCCTCAGAGTGCAAGGGTTGCCAGGGGGGCAGTGCAGGTGTGCAACTGATGAGGAGGAGACCTAGGCCTGAGAACAGAGGGTAGCCAGATGACCAGTGCAGTTTCAGTTTCAGCCAGGAGTTCAGCAGTGGAGAGGAGGAGAGAAAGCCGAAGCAAAGAGGAAGGTCTTGAGATGCTTCGGGAACCGGAGATGGTTCTCCTCAGTTATCAGACAGGCAAGGAGGCTGTTCCAGAGGGAGGCCCCACCTGAAGAAAGAGATCTACCACCAACGTTTTGCTTGGAGACGCGACTGCTCCTGAGGGAGTTGGAGGCAGATCAGCGAAGAAAATTAGGAAGAGAAAGTTGAAGGTATTGAGGCCCCAGAAGGCCTTGTGGGCAATGCAGAGGGTTTTCAACTTACTCCTCACAGCCACTGGGAGCTAGGCCAGTGAAGAGATTTCAGTCCTGAAGAGATATGATCAATGGGCTTGAGGCTAAGGACACGTCTTGCAGTCCTGTTTTGGAAGATTTGCAGGGGGTGGAGAGTAGAGGCAGGCAGATTTAAAAAGAGGCTGTTGCAATAGTCCAGTTTAGAGAGAACCAGAGCTCTGGAGACAGTGAGCTTCTGGGGGAATGAGAGGAAAGGAAGAATATCTCTGAGGAGGTGCAGCTGGTAGTGTGACTTCTTAGAGACATTAGAGATGTGAGGAGAGAAGGAGAGTGTGCAGTTGAAGATGACCCCAAGCTTTTTAGCCTCACAGTGGGAGCAGGGAGAGGCCCAAGAGAGGCCAGACAGAGAGTGACAGGAAAGGAAGGAGCGGGTGTGCCAATGAGGAGAATTTCAATCTTACTGGCATTAAGGCAGAGATCATTGTCGGCACACCACTCCTGGATAGCAGATAGACAGTCAGAGATGAGAGAAGGAAAAGAGGTGGCTGAAGGGAGCCTGAAAATGAGCTGAGTGTCATCCGCATAGCACTGAAGGTTGGGGCAGAGAGCGGCGATGTGGTGGGAAGTGCCAGGTATTGGTTGAACAGCCAGGGTGAGAGGTTAGACCCCTGGGGATCACCACAGGTAGAGATAGAGATAGAGGAGAGGAAGGACCCAAGTTGGACCCAGAAGGGTTGATCGGAAAGGAAAGTCAGCCAAGCCAGGGCCTTATCAGTGATACCCAGGTTATCACGGAGACAGTTGAGCAGGATGGCATGGTTGACTGTGTCAATGTCAGAAGAGACATCAAGTAGGATGAAGACACAGTGGGTGTTGGAATCCAGGTTGGACATCAGGTCTTCACGGATGTTCAGTTATGTTATGTTAGTTATGTTTTGATCTAAAATGTCTCAAAAAATTCCCGTTTACTGATTTGTGGGGGTTGCTTTAGTGCTTTGAGATGTAAGCAGTAGTTTATTGGTTGTCCAGTTTGTTAGTGATGTCACTTTTATGTGATTGGCTCACGAGTATGTGCTTCTTCCCACATGGCAGATATTTTCTTCACCAAATCAGAGCAGGTTTCTAGGCCTGTTGTAAGTCAAACAGATCTTTGATGAATCTGTAATCATTTTAATTTCATTTGTGTCACAGCAGTGTGTGTATACTTTAAAATAAATATATGTTTGCAGTTACTTTTACAGTAACTATTGTGTGTAAGGAATAAAGAATGTTTGGCAATGACCCTGAATAGCAGTGGGAATCTAATCCAGACGTCAGGCACTGCATGTGTACCGTGAGCTACTAAATGTACAGACAGGTAAGGGCTTGATAGAGGTAAGGTACAATACAGAGGCAATGCTACCCGAGTACTGGCCTATGTGTTTAATACAAGTGTATATAACAAAATTCCTGAAATGTCCCCGCACTTATGGCCAATAAAGCAAGCTTTGTATGGTGGAGACCAAGGGGGCGAGATGGTTAATATACTGAGCCCTCAGAAAAAAGATTGTGTTGACAAGACACAAATCAAAAAGCAAATGAAAGCCATCTTGGACATGGGATGGGGGTGATATTATAGTAGCACCACACCACACCATAGTTCCTGCGCTGTTGCATTCTGACAAAGAGATGGGCAGTGGACTAGGGACTGAATCAACAGCACAGATACTCCAGGGATTTTTCACCCTCATTCCTTCATGGGCAGTATTTGGCGGAGACATTTATTGGGGGAGGGGTCAGTGGCTTTCTGTTCAGATACCCATGTGAGTCCCTGCAAAGTTCTTCTGAAATGAGATGGCTTTTCCCCCTTAACGTATAGACTGTACTGAGCAACCCTTGTTTTAATCCTTTCCAGTGAATCTTTACAGGCCATTAATTCACTGACCGAAAATGGTCCATAGTGATGGCAAAACTGTAAGGTGCAGTACAAAATACAACACCAATAGTTAAGGATGAGGTGTTAGAGGGGCTGTGATAGTTACTAGTGTCTTTCAGGGCTATCTTTCTCAGTAGATTTTGGAAGGTCAGGGCCGGAAAGCCCAGGTGAGATAAAGAATGATCTGAAGACTTAATACATTGAGGAGTCGCACATCCTGGCTCCCCCTGTATTTGGGAGCTGTCAAGTGTGCGGTGCAAAGAGTGCTATGTCTGGAGGTGAGAGTGGGTACCCAGGCTACAGCCGGGCCACTAATATTCAATCTTTGATTCTTAACTTCTAGAGCAGATTTTCTGAAATGATGCATTCAACAGAAATTTATAATCCCCGCAAAGTTTCACATCTCCCTCCATTGTGCATGTTTGTCAGCCTCTTTCGATGATGCCCCCACCCCCTGTGTCAAAGCCAATTCATTTGCATATGTTGCTTGGCTCTGCTCCCTTCCTCTCCGCTCAATGTCACTGCAGATGTCTCAGAATCGCCACCTTACTTTCAGATCCTCCATGTTTCCCTCTATTGATAGTGGAGACAGCACTCACCCTTGTTGTCTTCCGGTGTGATTAATCCCCACAGATAATGCAAAGAAAAAGGGCTCTGTGCAGAAGTAACTGACTTGAGACAGAAAACACTTAAAGGCCCTCACCACCACACATGATAGGTGCAGAGGAAGTCACTCGCCTGTACCTTAAACCACAGCAGTTAGAATCCTCATTTAGCACAGCCAATTGGCCTGTCACTAGATTACTGTTTATACTTAATATTTCATAGACATTCTAATACCTGGCACATGATAATTGGTATTTTCTATGTAGTTCTTTGTGCTGGTTCCTTCCACTTCTAATCACTGTGATAACTAAAGTTAATTCTCTATTGAAATCAGAAAGGCTGAGTGGGACCTAACCCAGATTCCAATTTGCAAAGTACTGGCGGCCACGTCAGTGGGAAACTTACCCTACGCATGAGTGTACACGGGTGTCACTTGATGCTACCAATGACTCTAGGATTGCATGCGTTCAACAAAAAGCATTAATGCTTCAGTGCCCTTCACCTGTACACTCCAGGATATTTCCAAGGATCTACTCTAGACTTGGCAAGAGGGATGTGCACCTTTGGCATGGTGAGGTGTAGTGGGAAGATGAGCTTTACCATTAGGTCCACCTTCCTTGTCCCCATGCTGACTCTATGAAGGCGATTTACCTTCTGATGTAACCCACTCCCAAAAATTGTCTTTCCTTTTTTGAGCTCCATCTGCTTTGTTTCTATCCTTCCACTTAGGGAACCCTGGCTCTTTCTGGCCATGCTCTATCTTGGGCTGGGGTTTGGGGTCTCATACATTTCACTCAGCATTTAGATGTCTGCCTGAATGCAAATTATTTTCCAGGTCACCCATGTGAATTAATATTGCCAGACAGGGGCTGTGCCAGACAGACTTAATGCTTGTTCAGAGTTTGCACACTTTTGGAAGCGTTGCAAGAGAGAAGGGATTTAATTTTAAGGGAAGAAAATGTATATCATATAATGGTGGGTGGGATGGAAGTCAGGGAAAAACTTACAAAGAAAAGAAGGTGATTGGAACAAAAATTAGGATTACTCTAAACCTTTACTTGCAGACTGGTTTCTCTCATCCTTCCTCTCACTGTCATGATGCCTACCCCCGGGGACCCAGACCAAGTCCAGCAACCCCGGAAGCAGGCATCAAGTTATTCTAAGCAAGCCCAACAACCCCGGCTAGGTGCTATTTGGGTGCAGTCCTGGCGCCTATGGCGCCAGGCTCATATGGAGAGTCAGTCCTGGCGCCATAGGCACCAGGCTCATAGATTAAAACTTACCTGATGCAGACCATGCTGCAAACTCACCTGATGCAGACCATGCTGCAAACTCACCTAATGCAGACCATGCTGCAAGAGCTCCAAGCCAAAAGAGGCTTGGAAGGGACTACTTTACCTAGGGACTATTTTTTTACTCGGGTGGGGCTGGGGAGGAATATTTACCTGGTACTACTTTGGAGGCTATTTAAACCACGCCCGAAGAGCAGCGTAACGCTCACCGTGCCTGCAAGTCTGCATCCAGTCTTCTGCCACGCCTGCCTCGAGTCTAGAGTTCCTAGAAAAAGGGAGAAAGAAGGAGAAAAGGTTAGAACAAGAGCAATACCTTTGATCCTTACCTGAATTCCCGATCCATTGCGCCTTTGAGCTGGAAGAAAGATGCTATTTTATGCGCATCGCCTCGCCTGCTGCAGCACTGCGCTGAACTCACCGGCCTTCGCAGAATCTTCACATTCCAGCGCATCTTTCTGCATGTTCCCGCCGCACTCCGGCACCTAAGGGGAAGACAAGAACAGCAAGGTGAGCCAAGGGAATACACGGAGGCAATATTAGTTACCCCCCATAGACTTACCTAATTTTACCACCAGGGGTACTATTCCTCTTCACGGGTCAGCGCAGCTTCCACTGCATCCTCACCGAACCCCGGCCCCTAAGGGGACACAAAAGCAGAGCAAGGTGAAACAAAGGGACAAACAAGGGGAAACCTCCTCACCACAATAGACTTACCTGATTTTACCGCCGGAGGCATAATTCCCCGAGACTTCATACTTTCTCTGAGTGCCTGAATAAGGGAGAAAGCAACAGGTTACATATTGACATTATTTTATCGAACTGTGTTGGATAATACAAATCCTTACCTGAATATTACCGGTTGCCACAAGGAACTCTTCGCTAGGTTCAAGCTGCAACCTGCAAGGAATCGGACAAGAGTGAAAGTCAGACATTTGAACTCTTACGAACTACATACTTACGGCGTCTTGTCGGGAATCTCAGAGTCAATATTGTTTTGGAACTCACCAATTCCTTTGAGCCAGTGAAGCAACTGGTTATCTAGGCGCCCCTTCGCTCAATGCAGGATGGAGAGCTCATCTTTCCAAACCATCAGGTGAGACTATAAGAGGGGACATTAAAGGTGATCAGTGGGGAGATCAGCGGGAGTGGGGGTGGGTTAACGCTCAACTCCACGGGTGGTTAATTCCCTTTCTCCATTTGCAGAAGAATATTCCTACGGGCCAAGCAAACGAAGCTAGGTGGGCCAGTCCAGTCCGTCATCTCGGCACTACGCGGCACATTGGTCGAGACCGCAGCTGTCCAGTTCAGATCGACGCCCCTGTGAGAGCCAGGTGAGTGTAACAGAACGCAAAACCGACCCACAAATTCCCACTCAGGCGTTATGGACACCTCAGAAACTGACCAATTGGCCCAATTACTAGGGGAACTGAGGGCTGAAGTGCATTCCGCTCGTCAAGAAACCAATGCCCGTAGGAGAGAACTGATTTTGTCAAAGGAGCGAACTGATGACCTCGCTAGGCAACTACTGCAAAGGCTGGCTGGACAAGCAATCCTACCAGGTCCCGGGGGAAATCCAGCTCCTGTGTCATTGAGTAACCCTGTGCAAATAAACCTACCAGAAAATATTCCATTAGCTTCGTGTTCTGCTTGATTTATGCTTGGTTCAAAATGGCGCGGGCGCGCAATGCATTCTGGGAGTGCTCGGAGCCATGTTGGATATTTACTTCACTATGCAGTGAAAGGCTGCATACATTTTGCTGAAGTGTTAGATTCACAGTGCTGAGACAAACATGCTTATTCAAACTTGGTATGCAGTCAAGGCCATTACTGCTGGGAAAAGCTAATGTTGTTATGACTTGCTACTGTTCTCTGTGGAGCATGTTTTTAGAGCAGGGAGGCCCTGCGTTTCTTGGGGGGAGCTCTCGATTGACCCAACTGGCAATGGACGGCTGTTCCTCAACTGCACAGGTGCAATTCCAGAAGGTTCGAGAATGAACTCCCTTTTTGTGAAGTTCCTATGTATGCGGAAACCTGGAGGAGTCAGGTGAGACTTCAGCCAGAGAAGGACGCTCCGTCTGGCCTTCCTGTGAGCTGTGGCACTCTCGGCCTGGCAGCCCCCGGAGTCTTCAAGCCACTTCTGGACGAAATGAGGACTTCAATTACGCTCACGGTGATGTATTTCTTTTGTTAGTTTTATGAGTTATTTCTATGTACTTGTAATCTTTGAATAAATAGCCGTAAAGAGCTAATTATCTTCTAAAGAGTGTGTGGCTGTGAGTTATTGTGTCTGTCTGTTTATGGGTTGAAGTATTTGCTCTATAATTGCATTGGTGATTTATGGTTGTTCCGTGCGCTTTTCAGGGAAGAGCAATACATTATGGCGCTGTGAGCTGGGTTATTTGAGATGAAGTGTTCCAAATATTCAAGAATCTGTTTGAACTTAGATAGGCTTCGGTTATCTTGCAAGCGAAAGTAAGTTGGCAGTGAGTGTTGAACTGTGTTAAGCTGTTTTTTTTCCCTTGCTGGTGTGTGCATGCTTGTGGGAGTGATTGCAGTGAGAAAAGAAAAACAAATATAGATATAAAGAGGTTTTGTACCATTTTGCAGTAACAAATAGTTTGTTCAGGAAAAAGAGTGTTCCCGCTGGTGGTGAATGCTCTGATGTTATCATTCCAGGCTGGACTAAGAGTCCATATGATAAGTTGGCTCAGGCATGTGCCTGTGGTGCCGGGCTAAGTGAGACTTGGGATAAAGGATTGGGGGATGCCGATCCGGCTGATGTAATTGCATGCTTGCAACAAGTTTCAGTAGAACGTGGTAAAGAATGTGTGGCATTAGGCAGGCGAGGTTGGGTTCTTTTGCATGCTTATAGGAAAATACATCAGAGGCAAATGGATATGAAAAATGAGGTTTTGAGATTATAGAGAGAGCTGGCTGCAGAACGGCAGACTGCCTCAATGCAGCAGATTCAAATGAAACTGTTCAAAGATAAGGCCGACACATATCAGGCGGTGGCCGAGAGGGCAGCAGTCAGAGTAGCTCGTTATAAGTATAGGAAAAGATGGGGAGGGGTCAACAAAAGAAAGGTGGCAACTGTAATCGCTACCGCTGGCACAGACTGGGATCCGGACAAGTGGGATGGTGATATTTTTGATTCAACCAGTCTAGAAAGTAGTTCTGCAGAAGAGTCTGACCCCAAACCAGAGGTGAAACAGAAAACAGTGGCGGCGAAGCCTGTTAGAGGCGGCGAGCCGGACCACACCCGCAGAATCCTGGTGGTGGTACGGTGGATTTAACCACGTTGGAAGATTACACACAACAGGAAGTTGGGGAAATTATTACCCGTTTGAGGCAAAAATCAGGGGAAGCTTTATTGACATGGACGGTGAGATTGCTAGATGGGGGTGCTGCAGGGTTGTTGGTAGATTCTACTGATTCACCGCGTTTTTTACCCCTGTCAATTGACACCAATGTACAGGAGGTCTTAAGAGCAGGACCGCCCCTGATGCAAATGGTCAAGATACGCAGGTGTCTTTGTTGCACCTGATAGCTCAAGCATGTAACCGTAAATACCCCATTACCACAGATTGGCCTAGTGAAGAAACAAAGTGGTATACATTGAGAGAAGCAATTCAAAAAGTCATAGAGCATGCTATGAAAGAGGCGATTCACATAGATGCTCCTGATCACATGGGAGCCGTGCCGCTCTCAGTTTCAACTCGCAACATGGTGATTAGAACTGTGCCACCCGCATACAAAAGTATCATTATGACTTTGCTCGTAGGCATGACGGGCAAGGCTACTGATGAGGTAGCAGATGCTATTCGGCAACTTGCAGATTTGGAAGAGTGGGACAAGAGTGATAACAAGCCGCGGGAGAGAGAGGGGCGTAGTGAGAGAAGAACTGAAGGCAGGATGCAAGATAGCAGAGACTCCCGAGTGTCCCGAAAATACATGTTTTTGGCTTGGTTAAAAGATGGTGTGCCACATGAAGAAATTGATGGCATTGAAACCAGAGTAATGTATGAATTATACAAAAAACGAGGACTTGCAGCAAAAGAGCGCTATAAACAGGTTAAGAAACAAGTAGTCACCACACCACAGGGGGACACTTCACCTTCTGCTCCCCCTGCAGAAGAACAAGATGAAGGGTCTATGGGGACACCTTCCCCGTACCAGCCGACATACGCTGATTTGAGAAAGGTGATGAGTGCAATGCTAGAGGCGGCGTCAGGTCACACTCATTCGAACTTTGACTAGGGCTTCGGCCAAGCCCCGGCAGCGTCTGCCCGCATAAAAGTGGATAGGCGGCCTCATGTTGATGTTAAGATTTTTTGGGGGCCAGGAAATACACATGGGCTGCGAGCATTGATAGACAACGGGGCGGAGGCCTCTTTGATTCATGGTAATCCGACACGATTTAAAGGCAAACGGTTTACGATCACAGGTTTAGGGGGAAAGGAAACCCCCGCAGTGCAAACGCAAGTGGAGATGAAAATAGGCAATTTAAAGAGGCAGAAATACCAAGTGTTGATTGTCCCAATACCTGAGTATATAATTGGCTTTGACATTTTGGAAGGGTTAACCTTGGTACTTGGCGGTAAAACGTACCAGTTTGGGGTGAGTGCATTGATTTGTACCCCCATTACTGTAGCCAAATTGAAGATGCCCCCAGTGCAAGTGCCAATAACAACCAAGCGGGTAGCAATGAAACAATACCGTATTCCTGGGGGGCACAAGGAAATTTCAGACACCATTAAAGAGTATGTGGAGGCGGGTGTATTACGCCCTATTACCACTGCATGGAACAATCCGCTCTGGCCCATTAAAAAGGGGGATGGGTCATGGAGGATGACGGTGGATTACAGGGAGTTGAATAAACACACTCCTCCCTTAGTGCCCGCAGTCTCAGATGCCATTACCTTGATTGAGAATGACCACAAGTTTGAGGGGACTTGGTATGCAGTGATAGATTTAGCTAATGCATTCTTCTCTGGGCCAATTGCTGATGAGTGTCAGGAGCAGTTTGCATTTACGTGGGGTGGACGTCAGTACACTTTCACGAGACTACCCATGGGGTACATGCACAGTCCTACTATCTGTCACCGGCTGGTGGCAGAGAACTTAGACAAGATATCGTGTAAACCTGACATACAAATCTCTCATTACATTGATGACATTTTGATTCAGGGCAAGGATGAGCACAGCATGCAAAGTCAGTTAGATGTCCTTATGGAAGGATTGAAAAAGGAAGGGTGGGAGATTAATCCAAGTAAAATTCAAGGTCCAGCTGAAACAGTGATATTTCTAGGGATTCAGTGGCATCATGGGCATCGGGAAATGGTGCCAAAAGCTCAACAGAAAATACTTGCATTCACCACTCCAATGACCAAAAAGCAAGCTCAGCAGTTTATCGGACTGTTTGGGTTTTGGAGACAGCACATTCCCCATTTAGGGAAGATATTGGCCCCCCTCTACAAGGTGACATGAAAGAAATATGAGTTTCAGTGGGGGGAAGAGCAGCACAGAGCCTTTGAGATGGCGAAAGACACCGTGAAACAGGTGCTTGATTTTTGGCCCTTGAAGGAAGGCGAAGTGGAATTAAATGTGTCTGTGCAATACAATTATGCTAACTGGAGTGTGTGGCAGAAACAAGACAGGAAACGTGTGCCATTAGGGTTTTGGAGTCGTAAATTGCCCGATGCTGGTAACTTATATACTCCGTTTGAGAAAAAATTGCTGGCATGTTATTGGGCTCTTGTTGATACCGAACAAATGACGGTTGGCCATGATGTATTGATGAGGCCAGAAATACCAATCATGCAATGGGGACTGAGCTCTCCTAAAACACATAGAATAGGACATGCTCAAGAAGCCAGCATAATTAAATGGAAATGGTACATTCAAGACAGAGCCAAATCAGGAAAGGGTGGAGTGCCAAAATTACATGAGCAAGTAGCCAACATACCGCCCTCAGATTACATACCAACGGAGGTGCCTGAAAAACATGAGTCTCCCGTGAAATGGGGAGTACCTTACAGCGATTTGACCGTGGAACAAACAGAGCATGCTTGGTTCACGGATGGTTCAGCCCGATACGTGGGAACTGAGCGGTACTGGAAAGCAGTGTCGTACAATCCCAAAACCAAAAAGATGTTGACAACGACAGGGAAAGGAAAGAGCAGTCAGTTTGCAGAACTTTACGCAGTTTACCAAGCATTGAAACAAGAGACCCCTGGTCAATGTTATGTGTACACAGATTCATGGTCAGTGGTGAATGGATTGGCAGTGTGGTTGCCAACTTGGCAAAAGAATGGATGGAAGATTCATTCAAAAGAGTTGTGGGGAAAAGAACTGTGGCAAGATATTGCAGAAATGTTGTTACAAAGTGAAGTCACTGTATATCATGTGGACGTGCATTGTGCCACATATTCATTAGAACGTTGGTTTAATTCTGTTGCAGATGAACACACCAAGATTGCCTCAGTGGATGCAAAGGCTCGGGAGGAAGATATGGAGGGTTTGGCCAAATGGGCCCATCAGAAATGTGGGCACCTTGGAGAAAAGGCTACTATCAGGTGGGCACAAGCTTGAGGCATCAGTCTTCCTTTAGAACTAGTGAAAACAATTATCTTGCAGTGTCCCGTGTGCCAACACCAATTACATAGACCTATACATCAAATTGTTCGAGGCACATTGAGAAGAGGAAAATTACGAAGTCAAATTTGGCAGATTGATAATATCGGTCCTATGCCAAACTGCAGAGGTTGTCAGTATGCATGCACTATTGTGGATACATACTCGGGATATTTGATGGTTTTGCCGTGCAAACGTGCAACCCAATGGAATACCATCAGATTGTTAGATCAGATCATATTACATTATGGAGTACCTTTGCAGATTCAAAGTGACAATGGGTCACATTTCAAAGGCAAATTAGTCCGGGAGTTTTGTCATGAAAAGAGCATTGAGTGGGTACATCATATTCCCAACCACTCAGCTGCAGCAGGGCTAATTGAACGAATGAATGGGTTGCTGAAAGAACAGTTGCACAAATCTGGAGACAGCAGTTTGGAAGGCTGGCGAGATCGTGTGTTTGATGCGGTGCAAGTGCTGAACAATAGGCCTGTGTTTGAACATGAAACTCCTTTGATGCGATTAATGACTCCTACTTTACAGGTTCAACCCAATTCAGTCAGAGAAACATTATTATACTGGGAAATTACACTAGGTTCTTTAGCTCCCTATCGAGTAACTCCAGAGTCAGCAGGGGTAGACTTGCATTCTAATGAAGAAATCAGATTAGATCCAAGAGGAATAGTTGTTATTGAAACAGGGATTGGAGTACAGATTCCCCCAGAGCATATGGGATGGATTGCCCCTAGATCTGGCCTAGCATTGAAAGGAGTTCAAGTGTTGGCAGGGGTAATTGATGCTGATTACCAAGGAGAGATTAAAGTCATCCTAATGAATAGTGGGGATCAATTGTTATCAATCCACAAGGGTGATCGAGTGGCCCAATTGATAGTCATTCACATTAAATTGTCCATGATTAAGAAAGGGGAGCCTCCTACAGTGTTAACTACCCGTGGGGATTGCGGTTTTGGCTCTTCAGACAGCATGGTACCGGGTGCAAAGGTGTGGGTGGAACAGCCAAGTGGTCCACCAGTGCCAGCAGATGTCATTGCATCAGGCAAAGATCAAGTGGTTCTAGTAATGGAGCCTGGTAGAAGGAAATGGCAATATGTACCCGCAGACAAATGTTACCTAAGAGAGTGATGTGCAACACTGATATCTCTTTTCTGGGTTTGCTTTGAAGATCCTGGGTCTGGTTGGTGTGACTGTGGCACTAAATGGACTCCATTTGGAAGGGTTAGACGGTCTTCTGTCACCAGCAAAAAATGTCACATCTGTGCCAGTGATCAAGGGGATACTGATTGTGATGAATAATGTTGTCCCCAAGCAACCCTATGCAAGTTCCGACAAGCCCGCCAGACCGAAGACATGGATCGGTGAATTGCGACAAACACATCAGAAGCAAGTGGAAACAACCTTGACGCCAGTTGTGCAGGAGCCCTTTGTAGGACGGAGGAAACACTCTTCTATGATAACTGAAGAAGAAAATATGTGGATCTATTTAGCGCAGCAAGTACTGAATATATCACACTTTTGTTTAAGTGATGTGCCCAATGCTGAAGCTTTATTGACTACATGTTTAGTAGCGGTGCCGATGCCTGTTCCGGTTTTAAAGCATATTTTTGGCGTCACACATAATGATTCTTTAGTTCAAGACTCAGACATTAGACAATCTTTTTCAGTCTATGAGCACTGCAGGTTCTTCCAAGAAACCGACAAGAAGTGGAGATATTTGACACGTGTGATCACGTACAACGTAACCCAAGGTGATGTATATATATATGTATTATAACGTGCAAAGCACAAGAAATTGGTAAATGCAGACAAATAGAGTTGACTGATCAATACAATCATACTACATTCGAGAGGAGACTGTGTTCACGAATGTCACGCAAAAACACCAGTGTAAATAACACTATGTCTTGCAATCATATAGTAATAACTGCTAGTCATTTGAATCATGTGAAACTTCCAACAGGATGGCTCTTTTCATGTGGTAACATTACACATACTTATATTCCAGCTAACATTTCTGGAGGTCCATGTGCTTTGACTCGATTAGGACTAATGATGTTTCCTTTACACTCAGCGATAACTCGAGGTAAAAGGTCAACCTTTGAATCTGTAGGGCTATCTCCTGACTGTGATTCACATGTACATTTGCTATCAGAAGCTGAGGTTTTAGCATTAACCCTTTCATTAGTAGGTGTTTGGGGTTTAGCTGCTGGAGGTTACAAATCTTTGATGAATTTAGAGTGTTTAGTAGTTAAAAGTCTTAATCATACTTCGCAAGCTTTAGAGGAATTATTCTTTGATAGTCAAGTTATTAGAAAAGCTACTTTGCAGAACAGAGCTGCTGTTGATTATTTACTGCTGAAACATAATTTAGGATGTAATGACTTTGAAGGTATGTGTTGCTTCAATTTGAGTAACCACTCACGATCCATAGAAAGTCATATTCGAGGTTTGAGGGATCTCATTTCTCAAGTGTCTTAAGATCATAACAAAAACTGGTGGGATTGGTTATTTTCATGGATACCTGATATTGGCGGTACACTACGTTATATTTTTGCTTGCATTTTTATTATTCTGTCTATTATAATTGCTTGTTGTTGTTGCCTTCAATGTGTTCCCAATTTAGTTTTAACATTTTGCAGGTTTCAGAGACCAGTTCTAGTGCCACCTGGCTACGGGAGATAAATATCCAAAGGGTGGGAGCGCTCGGAGCCATGTTGGATATTTACTTCACTCCGCAGTGAAAGGCTGCACACATTTTGCTGAAGTGTTAGATTCACAGTGCTGAGACAAACATGCTTTTTCAAACTTGGTATGCTGTCAAGGACATTTCTGCTGGGAAAAGCTAATGTTGCTATGACTTGCTACTGTTCTCAGTGGAGCATGTTTTTAGAGCAGGAAGGCCCTGCGTTCCTTGGGGGGAGCTCTCGATTGACCCAGCTGGCAACCGACGGCTGTTCCTCAACTGCGGAGGTGCAATTCCAGAAGGTTCGAGAATGAACTCCCCTTTTGTGGAGTTCCTATATATGCGGAAACCCGGAGGGGTCAGGTGAGACTTCAGCCAGAGAAGGATGCTCCGTCTGGCCTTCCTGTGAGCTGTGGCACTCTCGGCCTGGCTGCCCCCGGAGTCTTCCAGCCGCTTCTGAACGAGATGAGGACTTCAATTTCGCTCACAGTGATGTATTTCTTTTGACTTCTTTACTTCTTCTGTGATCTATGTCCATGTTAGTTTTATGAGTTATTTCTATGTACTTGTAATCTTTGAATAAATAGCCGTAAAGAGCTGATTATCTTCTAAAGAGTGCGTGGCTGTGAGTTATTGTGTCTGTCTGTTTATGGGTTGAAGTATTTGCTCTATAATTGCATTGGTGATTTATAGTTGTTCCGTGCACTTTTCAGGGGAGAGCAATACACTTTGCCCGAACGCTTTGCCGGAGATCCCAAAAGGTTCACCGTGTTTATGAACCTATGCCGCTTGCAGTTTTTATGCAGACCTGGAGCCTTCCCAAACGATCAAGCCTAGGTAGCCTTTGTATTGTCATATCTCAGCGGCAGTGCAGCTGATTGGTCAATTCCACTAGTTACTCAGGATGACCCAATTCTTTGGGATTTTCAGGGATTTCAAATGAGGATGGAAAGACTATTTGCCCTGCACTTCCAAGGACAGGCCCTGGATAACAATCTTTTGTCCCTACGACAGGGTAACCAGGACCTTTTATCCTACATCGCAACCTTTAATAGGTTGATAGTGGAAACCGGATGGCCTGAGGTAAAACGAATCACGTTATTTCATTGAGGGCTTCGAGGAGAACTCAAGGATGTCTTGGCTCAAGTCGTGAACCCACCTCAAGACTGCACTGAGTATATAGACTTAGTGGTCCAGTTAGATCACAGACTTCAGAGGGGTTAAAGGACCCTTAACCCAGAAGGAAAGAAGAAGGATACTCAGACCTCGCATTTCATCATACCAATGGTCCTCGTAGATCCAAGGCAGCCATTGTGTATGCACACAGTAAGGGCATACATTGATAGCGGGGCCATAGGAAACTATGTGGACTACGAATTGGCTTCCAGGATGAATCTACCTCTCTGCCACAAAACCACCTCAGATGTCATCACCACAGTCGATGGAACTGAAATTGCCTCTGGGCCTGTAACTCATTCCACCGCAGATATGACACTATTGGGTCAGGATGGGCATCGAGAGACTATTGTGTTTGATCTAATCAAGGCCCCACAGTTCCAAATAATACTGGGGATACCTTGGTTGGAAACAAATAATCCTTGTATTGATTGGCGAGAGAAGAGAATAACCTTCCCGGTTTGTGCACACACCTGTTACCCAAAGAAAAATCTGAATGCAGGCCTGGCCACAGTAACCACAGCAGTCATGCAACTACCTCCAGAATACCAAGAATTCCAGGATGTCTTCCAAAAAGAACAGGCAAACACCTTACCACCTCACAGATCGTACAATTGTAAAATCAATCTCATACCCAGTGCACAACCCCCTGTAACAGGATCTATGCCCTTACGGAACCTGAGAACCTTCACCTATGACAATACTTAGACCAGTACCTTGCTAATGGCTTCATTCGCCCATCCGACTCCCCTGCATCTTCAGCTTTGTTCTTCGTGCCCAAAAAGGAAAGTTACCTCAGAATGTGCATAGACTACCGCGCATTGAACCAGATAACTGTTAAGAACCGATACCCATTGCCTCTGATCCCTGAACTACTAGACCAAGTGAAGGACGCTTGCATATACACTAAGTTAGATCTCTGAGGGGGCATACCATCTGGTACGAGTAAAAGAGAGTGACGAATGGAAGACTGCTTGTCGCACTAAGTATGGGTTATTCGAATACCAGGTGATGCCTTTCGGGTTGTGCAATGCACCAGCAGCCTTCCAATATTTTATGAACGATGTCCTTCGTGAACTCATTGATGTTTGTGTTGTCGTATATATCGATGATATTCTAGTATACTCTTCTTCAGAATCTGACCATGTGAAGCACGTCCGAGCAGTCCTTGCGAAATTGCGCCAGCACAAACTATATGCAAAACTGGAAAAATGCGTTTTTCATGCCACAGAGGTTGAATTCCTTGGGTTTATCCTGACCCAAAGAGGAGTCCGAATGGACTCACGAAAGGTGGACGCAATCCTTAAGTGCCCATCACCAAGTTCAGTTAAAGGAGTACAAAGCATGCTCGGCTTTGCCAATTTCTACCTCAGATTCATCCCGGATTTTTCACATGTTGTACATCCCATCACAGCACTCTTGTGAAAAAATAAACGCTTTTTGTGGACTGAAGAAGCTGAAAATGCCTTCCAAGAGCTGAAAGCGAAATTCACTTCTGCACCTGTATTAAAGCACCCGCGCCCTGAACTTCCACACATAGAGGAAACTGATGCATCCAGTCTAGCAATGAGATCTGTCCTGTCTCAAAAGGACCCTGAAACTGGCCAGCTTCACCCAGTAGCATTTTGGTCCAGAAAGTTCTCGGCACCCGAGTTAAACTATGCGGTTACCGACAAGGAGTTATTAGCCATTAAATCCGCCTTCAAGGCTTGGCGACACTATCTTCTCGGTGCCAGGCATACTATTACTGTGATCACCGATCAACAGAACTTACAATATTTAAAGACAGCCAAGGCCCAATCGTCACGCCAACTCCGATGGGCATTGTTCTTTGCCGAGTTTGATTTCGTAATAACCTATTGACCAGGTTGTAAGAATGGTAAAGCAGACGCCTTATCCCGAATAGGGATGGGAGAGACAGAAGTGAACCCAGAACCAGTACCTATAATTTCCGAACAAAGGATTCTTGGCATGGCTACTCTACAGACACTAGAGGACATTCAGGTAAAGATCCAGCAACTCTTTGATCCTACAGCCCTGCAGGACTGGGTAAAGAAAGGCCCAGACTACTCTGTTACCAATGACCTGCCTTATTACCAAAGGCGACTATTTCTGCCACATAAGGAACTACAAGAGCTATTCATTTCCAGTTATCATGATACCCTAATGGAGGGGCACCCAGGTATTGCAAAAACTGAAGCTAAGATTAAGAGACAATTCTGATGGCCCACCTGGCGAAAGGATATTAAATCATTTGTGATGTCTTGTGGCATTTGTGCCCAAAACAAAAGTCAAAAGAAAAAAACAGCTGGACTCTTACAACCTTTAGACATTCCGCCTACACCATGCCACACCTTATCGTTAGACTTTATTACTGATCTACCCCCATGCAATGGATTTAACACCATTCTAGTTATTGTGGATCTTTTTTCAAGATGGCCCACTTTATTCCTTTAAAGGGATTACCTTCAGCTTCAATCCTGGCCAAGGAGTTCCTCGAAAACATTGTTCGCATACACAGATTTCCGTCCGTATTGGTCTCTGACCGGGGCAGTCAATTCATTTCACATTTTTGGAAAAAATGTTGTCAATTGGCGCATGTGAGGTTATCGACCAGTCACCACCCCCAAACCGATGGTCAAACGGAGAGGACCAACCAGATTCTCGTCAAATATGCATACAATAATTCAGTACATTCTGGAACTGGACAAAGACCCTTTTATACCTTATATGGGCACCATCCTCGAACCTCAGACCTTGACTCACCCCAACACTTAGAAATGCCCGCAGTGACCATCTGCACGCTACGATTACACAAGCCTTTAAGGAAGCAACTGCACATTTACAAAAGGCGAAAGAAAAATACAAGAAAGATGCTGATCGGCATAGAAGTGATACTCCACAATACCAGATAGGGGACCAAGTATGGTTAGCGACAAAACATATACCTCTAAAGGGAACACAGACCTTTAACCCCAGATATTTGGGACCTTACTCTATTAAGGCCATTATCAACCCAGTGGCTGTCAAGTTGGACTTACCTGCTAATATTCAAATTCACCTCATCTTTCATGTGTCACTTTTGAAGCCAGTGCAACCAGGGACAAGACTAACCAAGCCACCAGATTCCATCCTTGTAGACGGGGAACCCGAATTTGAAGTTAAGAATATCTTGCACTCCAAGCTGATAAAGTCAAAACTTTTTTATTTAATCGACTGGGAAGGTTACGGACCACAGGTAAGGTCATGGGAACCTAGTGACCACGTTCATGCACCCCGATTGGTGAAAAAATTCCACCGAAACTTCCCAGACAAACCGAATCCACAGGGAAGAACGACTTTAGGGGGGGCCTTGGGGGGAGTGCTGTCATGATGCCTACCCCCAGGGACCCAGACCAAGTCCAGCAACCCCGGAAGCAGGCATCAAGTTATTCTAAGCAAGCCCAACAACCCCTGCTAGGGGCTATTTGGGTGCAGTCCTGGCGCCTATGGTGCCAGGCTCTTATGGCGAGTCAGTCCTGGCACCATAGGCGCCAGGCTCATAGATTAAAACTTACCTGATGCAGACCATGCTGCAAACTCACCTGATGCAGACCATGCTGCAAGAGCTCCAAGCCAAAAGAGGCTTGGAAGGGACTAGTTTTACTCGGTGGGGGGTTGGGGAGGAATACTTACCTGGGACTACTTTGAAGGCTATTTAAACCACACCCGAAGAGCAGCACACGCTTCGCGTTATTCTGCATCCAGCAGCGTAACGCTCACTGTGCCTGCAAGTCTGCGTCCAGTCTTCTGCCACGCCCGCCTCGAGTCTAGAGCTCCTAGGAAAAGGGAGAAAGAAGGAGAAAAGGTTAGAACAACAGCAATACCTTTGATCCTTACCTGAATTCCCGATCCATCGCGCCTTCGAGCTGGAAGAAAGAAGCTATTTTATGCGCGTCGCCTCGCCTGCTGCAGCGCCGCGCTGAACTCACCGGCCTTCGAAGCATCTTCACATTCCAGCGCATCCTTCTGCATGTTCCCGCCGCACTTTGGCACCTAAGGGGAAGACAAGAACAGCAAGGTGAGCCAAGGGAATACACAGAGGCAATATTAGTTACCCCCCATAGACTTACCTGATTTTACCACTGGGGTACTATTACTCTTCACGGGTCGGCGCAGCTTCCACTGCATCCTCGCCGAACCCCGGCCCCTAAGGGGAAACCAAAGGGCAGCAAGGTGAAACAAAGGGACAAACAAGAGGAAACCTCCTCACCACAATAGACTTACTTGATTTTACCGCCAGAGGCAGAATTCCCCGAGAATTCATACTTTCTCTCAGCGCCTGAATAAGGGAGAAAGCAACAGGTTACATATTGACATTATTTTATCGAACTGTGTTGGATAATACAAATCCTTACCTGAATATTACCAGTGGCCATGAGGAACTCTTCGTTAGGGTCAAGCTGCAACCTGCAAGGAATCGGACAAGAGTGAAAGTCAGACATTTGAACTCTTACGAACTACATACTTACGGCATCTTGCCGGGAATCTCAGAGTCAATATTGTTCTGGAACTCACCAATTCCATCGAGCCAGTGAAGCAACTGGTTATCTACATGCCCCCGCGCTCAATGCAGGATGTAGAGTCATCCTTCCAAACCATCAGGTGAGACTATAAGAGGGGACATCAAAGGTGATCAGTGGGGAGAACAGCGGGAGTGGGGGTTTAACGCTCAACTCCACGGGTGGTTAATTCCCTTTCTCCATTTGCAGAAGAATATTCCTATGGGCCAAGCAAACGAAGCTAGGTGGGCCAGCCCAGTCTGTCATCTCGGCACTATGCATCACATTGGTGGAGACCGCAGCTGTCCAGTTCAGATCGACGCCCCTGTGGGAGCCAGGTGAGCGTAACACTCACGTGATTACATTGTCTCTTATACTATCACTCTCACCCTTTCTACTTGCTAATCATCAATGGCACCCTCTTCTCTCAATGGTGTCCTCCCTTTCTCTATTCCTTTTCTCATTCTCTTGCACACCTACATCCCTGCTTGCATCGTCCCTTGAAACGTTTTATATTCCTCCTTGCATACTGGTGCCTTTAAATTAAAACTACAAAAAACTGCAGTAAATGCCAAAACTATTGGCTTTGCCAAGGTTTGTTTATTATGATATGATATTATATGTCATTTATTATGTGCCTGTACACAAGTGTTTCTAGCCACAACTGGAAAAGGAAGGGGAGACAAAGGGAGGACAGGAACAATGATCTTACTAGGCCTTGTGTCATTAAGATCATGCAAGGGCAGGGGGAAGGCAGGGGAGAAGTTCCAGGGGTGGGGGAGTGCAGTGAGCAGAGCTCAAGTATGTTCAGCCAGGTGGCCGGCTCAAAGTAAGTGCAAGGCGGCAAGGGACTGTCGGGCTTCAGATACAGTCCCACGGTGCGCGCTAGGCCCTGAGGCAGCGAATGGGACTGCTGACCATCAAGGAGCCTGGTGCCCATTAAGGTTCAAAGAGTAGCCAGGTAACTAGTTAGTGCAGCAGACAAGTACATCACGAGGGGAGAGAGTGAGAGAGCGGGAAAGCAGCAGTGAAAACAGGGGTGTTGAGTTGCTTCCTGAACCTAAGATGGTCCTGCTTAAGTTTGAGAGCGGCAGGGATGCTGTTCCAGATGGAGTCCAACCCGAGGAGGGAGATCTACCCCCACTCTCTGCCTGGAGAAGCATCTGACCCTCAGAGAGTTGGAGATAGATAAGCGGAGGAAAGTGCTTAGGAAGACAAATTGGATGTAGTGTGGTCCACTGCCGCAGAAAGCCTTGTGGACAATTCAGAGGGTCTTGAACTTCATCCTTGTAGCCACGAGGAGCCAGTGGTAGATATCAGGGTTGGAGAGATATACTCCTTGGGCTAGAAGCCAAGGACAAGGCTCTCAGTCCTGTGCTGAATTAGTTGCAAAGGGCGAAGTGTGGAATGTCAGAAACCAAAGGCTGTCTCACTTGCTAGTCTACCAAGCTCTCTCTCTCTCCGGTGGCCAGGGCATGGTCATCACCTTTGAACCGAGATCCTGGGGGTGGACCAGTGCCGGAGAATCTACTGGGTGTGGGATCTTTGGGGAGTGGGAGTGAGGCAGCCCATGGTGAGATGCGGTATCCCCCCTTTCCCGTGCCCATAACCCATTCTATTTTATAAGATTCTTCAATGTTCCAACCCCTCCCTTTCTACACAAATACTGAGCCTAAGAAGAGGAGGACTTAGAGTAAAGAGGCTAGCACTTGCATATGTCATTGGACATGTCTGGTTAATAAGGTCAAGCAAAGTCAAGCACTTGACCTTAATCCCATACATCTGTTACCATGTTACCCCCCAACCCTCACTTGGATGAAATGTGGAAAATAGGGACACACTCTCAGCAAGTTGGGACACGAGAAGGAACAGATCTTCTAGGGTGAAGGCAAACCCATTGGAGCAGGATGACCAATCGAGGGACCAGAGCGAAGGGTAGGGAAACCCTGAAGATCCCTGCAGCAGGTCATTGCCTCTGGGAAACTGTGAAGGATACACAAAGAAAGTTAAATCCAGGACAAGAAGAAGCCTGCATTGTGTTTCAAGGATGCCAGCGACCCTCCCAGGTCAACAGCAGAGTTGGGGAGGCGAGGACAAGCCTTTGGTATTAACCTTGACTCGTGAATCAAAGCTGCAAAGACAAGAAATTAATGCACACAGCCGGTGAGTTAGCAAAAAACATGAAAGGCCGGTTTGTGTCAAGGAAAGTTTGAGGCTGCAAAAGTGTAACTCAGGGTCGAAGGTTGTGCACGTGCTGATGAGATGCAAAAGAAAGCAAATGAGTAGTGAACTTTAAAAGTTACCAATAACTGTGAAGCCAGTGATACAGAGTAGTGTAGTGGTGAGCAAAACGAAATAGCCCACTCAAATCTATCAGCTAAATGTTTGATGTTTTGTTATAAAGCAACAAAGCAGAGAAAATCTGAAATGTGCAATGGTCAAGATTAATCCCACCAAAAGGCAAAGTTAAAAGGTGATTGCTTTAAGAGAAAGATTTCTTTGAACGGTTCTGCTTGTGTTATGGAACTAACAAGACCAAGATACACTAGGGCAAATAACATAAGGGAGAGCTGAACTGAAATTCGAAGTGGCCCTGCAGAGGTCTATGGAAAAGGCCTTGCGCATTCGAAAGTCTTCGACCTCAGTGAAAAGTCTGAGCCCGACTGATGGAGACCGGGAACAGGAAAAAAAATAAGGGAAGGAAACCCCTAACAAATGTGAATGATGCTCGGGGAAGGGAACCCCTGCAAGTGATGTGATTGTGAGGTCTGAGCCCAGCTGAGGGAGGTCTATGTTGAATCAGGTACTTTATGTTGGGAGGTCTGAGTCTGACTGAGGGAGACATATGTGAACTTTTGTTGGACTGTAAAAAAACATTTGATGAACTGAAAATAAGTGACTTTAACACGAAAGGCCAAGCAGGTCCCGACACATCTTTTTAACTGCCTTTGTTTGATAACCTGAGCCAGAGTGTGTTATCCTCTCTATGGGGGCCACCTTACTCTGTGCTGTCCAACCTAGGAAGGAGAGCTAACTCAGCCACCTTGATCCTTTATGTTATAACACTGACTTTCCTTTGCATACACATTCCCGTTTACATAATGTTTGTATAGGAGATAGGGCAGGTATTAGGTTCTGTTAGTATAGACCATTTTGATTTGACATAGACTGAATAGGACTGTGTTTTCATTATTATTTGAAGGTAGAGACTACTCCCATCATAGCTATAGGGCAAAATAGTAGTTTTTCCAAACCCCAAGAATTTAATAAAAGTTTTGAAACCTGAAACTTTTGTCAGTGTCATACTTGTGATACCATGCCTCCCTTACAAGAGGAAGGCAGATTTAGAAAGAGGCTGTTGCAGTAGTCCAGCCTAGAGAGAACCAGGGCTCTGGAGACATTGTGCTTCTGGGGGAAAGTGAGAAAGGGAAGAATACCTCTGGGGAGGTGCAGCTGGTAGTTAGACTTCTTAGAGATGCCTGTGAGTTGAGAAGAGAAGGAGAGGGTGGAATTAAAGATGACACCAAATTTTTTTGCCACGCAAGAAGGCAGAGGTAGAGGGCCCAAGGAGGGCAGACAGAGGGAAAGAGGGAAAGCAGGAGCAGGGGTTCCAATGAGAATGATCTGAGTCTTACTTCCATTAAGGAGGAGATCGTTGGAGGCACACCATTCCAGAATCACGGCTAGACAGTCAGGAATGAGCAAGAGACGAGAGGAGGCTAAGGGGAGCCCGAAGGAGAGTTGAGTTTCATCTGCATAGCACAGAAAGTTAGACCAGAAGGTAGGGATGAGGTGGGCTAGAGGTGCCAAGTAATGGTTGAAGAGCCAGGATGAGAGATTAGAGCTCTGGGCAGCACCACATGTGGAGAGAGAGGTGTTGGAGAGAAAGGACCCCAGTTGGACCTGGGAGGGTCGATCCGAGAGGAAGGATATCAACCAAGCTAGGGCCTGATCAGTGATGCCCAGGTTGTCACGGAGACGATTGATCAGTATGGCACGGTTGACCGTGTTGCTAGCAGAGGAAAGATCAAGGAGGATGAGGACAGAACGAAGGCTAGCGCCAAGCTTTGAGTGCTCATCATCGAAAGTTTGTATTTGTATTTTATATTTTATTATACTTTATATAGCACCTTTCCCCAAAGCACTGTACAGAGAACAATTAACTATACATTAAATTCAGCAATGGAAGTCGGTATTCAGAATCAACCAGTAACAATCAAGCAGACGACAGAAGTAAATGTGTTTTTAAAGAAGAGCGGAACAGGTAATAGATCGGACGGAGAGAGGAAGAAGGTTCCAGTGAAGAGGAGCAAGAAATTGAAAAGATCGAAAGCGGGATTGTGCACAAGGGGCACAAGGAACATTCAGTAGAAAGAGACCAGCAGAACGGTCAGAGTGAGAAGGAGAATAGAATGAGAGAAGCGATGCCAGATAGTTAGGGGCAAGGCCATAGAGAGATTTGAAGACACGACAAAGGAAATTGTACTTAAGCTGAGAGTAAAAAGGAAGCCATCCAAGTGAGGCAAGAGATTAAGAAATTGAGTCCCGATAGGATAGAAGACAAAGTGAGTGAATAGAAGAATGGTAGATTGATTTAAGAGGAGCAAGACGTGAGCAGGGAATGCAAAAGAATAGAACAGAGCAGTAGAAAAGTCGAGGAAAGACTAAAGGGGATACGAGAAGCTTTGTGGTGTGAAAAGAAAGGGGCAGATTTCACGTATATTGTAGAGATAAAATCAACAGGCACAAGAGGTAAGAGAGATATGATGAGCGAAGGAAGGATTAGCGTCAAAGTAGAGGCCAAGATTGCGAGCAGTGAGGGAAATATGGAGATAGGAAGGAGGAAAGAAAATGGAAGGAAGAGGAGATGGGGATGGGAGAACATAAGCGGGAAAGAATACAACTTCTGTGTTTCCAGCATTTAGAGTAAGCAAGTGAGAGGCCATCCATGATTTAATGGCAGTGAGGCAAGATGAAAGAGTGTGATAAATATCAGGGGTATAGAATGAGAAGGAAAGAAAGAGCTGAGTGTCATCAGCATAGAAGTCGTGAGAAACTCCAAAGAGATGAAATAATGGGGGAAAGAAAGGGGGTGTATAGAGAGAAAAGAAAAGGACCAAGAACTGACCCTTGTGGAACTCCGTGAGTGAGAGGAAAGGACGGAGAAGTATTGCCACCCCAGGATTCGGCAAAAGTACAGATAGATAAATAGGATGAAAACCAGGATAGAATGAATGCACGGAAACCAAATGAGGAGAGAGAGTCAAGAAGCAGGGAATGATCCACCATGTCAAAGGCAGCAGATAAGTCAAGAAGAATGAGAACAGAAGAGTGTTTTGAATAGCAAGCAGTGAGGAGAGAGTTAAGTAGGGAGGTAACAGCTGTTTCAGTAGAATGGCAGGGCCAGAAACCAGTTTGAATACGAGGAAGAAGAGATAGATCTGAGACGAATGCTGAGATTTGAGAGTAAATAAGGCGCTGGAGGAGCTTAGATAAAAAAAGGTAAGAGAGAAATAGGGCAAAGATTTGACACAAGAAAAGGATTTGCTGTGGGTTTCTTCAAGATAGGAATAATGATTGCCTGTTTGAAGACAGAGGGAAATGTAGAAGTGGTAAGACACATTTGTTCAGGAGAGCCGTTTCTGTGCTTCTGGACTCTTTAAAGCCAGACTGATGGTCATTGGGACAACCAACAGCTTCAGTATGGAAAGTAAGCTTGGAGATGGCCGGCTCTTCCAGGAATTTGACCAGGAAAGGAGTTATAGAGATCTGGTGATAGTTTGTCGGAGAGGAAGGATGGGCAGAAGGCTTCTTCAGTAGGGGGTGCACAAGGTAGTGCTTAACAGGGAGGGGAAGGTTCCAGTGACAAAAGAGTGATTGCAGAAGTTGCCCAAGGCTGAAGGGAGGGTGTTAATGTGGTCATTGATGGTGCTGGAGGAGCAAGGGAGCACTGTTACGCTCACAGGGAGGCTACCCAGCCGGGTTACTCGCTGGTATGCTTCTCAGCTTTGCCCTGATGTGGTCCGCGGGGAAGGTTCTGCCTGAAAAGACAGGAGGACTGTGTTCAAGGCTGACCGACTGGGGTAATTATCCTCCCTCTACCCCAATATGATTTCAGTCCCTCTGGCGCTCTCTCCTTACCTTGTGGTAGAATTAGGCGTGCTCTCTGTCCTGCCTTCTTTGCAGGGGCACGTTGTCTTTCATGGGCAAGTGCAGTCCAGTTACTTCACTGATGCCAGCCTGTTTGATATTGTTCAGGTAGGTTTTATTGCTGTTCTTTAGTTTTGTTGCTATCCTGCATGCCTTTCTTTGTTTAAAATGTCTCTTTTTTCTCCCTTAGGTATGCAGAGCTTCAGCGCGGCGAACTGGCTTGGTGGAGCCCCGCTGGTAAATGATGGCGCATTAAGAGCGCTATGATGCGGTAAGTAAGCGCTATGCGCAGTGCTGCAAAGTCTTGCCTTTGCTAACCTGTGTTTTCCTTCCTTGTAGGTCGTGGTGTTTTTCAGCGTGAGTGGAATGTCCGGAGTGGTGCCAGCCGAGAGGAGACCAGTAGGTAAGCCTTTTGAGCAGTTCGTAATTTGTAAATGTCTCTACTGCTTTCTTCAATGTTGCCTCTATCTTTCTCATTCAGGTCGTTCTGTCCGGGAGGCGTGCAGATTCGAGGAAGCTGTTCTCAGTAGCTGCGGGTGTTTAAAGATGAAGACTGCAGGTAAGATGCTGCTGCTAATGATGTTCCTTTTGTCTCCGTGCAGGTTCTGCTTCTCTGAGGTACGAGGGACTAGCTGGACACGGTGAGCATCACGTTGCAAGCTGCAAAGTAACGCAAAGCGTGTTGTCTTGCTCGGGTGTGGTTTAAATAGCCCCAAAAAAATAGTCCAGGTAAAGTAGTCAGTAAATCGTGATAGTTTGAAATAATATGCTATTGTAATTCCTTCTTGGGTACATATGGGCGATGCCTAAAAAAGGGTAGCTGGTTCTTGATGGTATATTGTTCTCCTTGAGTTTGCCATGCGAGGGTGGCATCAGGATTCATTGTCCGTTGGATTTCTTTTCGTAGTTCTGCTTGTGTTAAGGCTGTCGTGATACCCAAGAGTTTGTCTTCAGCTATAATAGGTACTGGGTGCGAAATGATATGATATGGCATGTGTAATGCGCCTATACACAAGTATTTCAAGTGTGGAGTTCTATATACTATTTCATCTATGCCTATGCGAGATAAGGCATCCGCCTTTCCGTTTCTGACTCCTGGTCGAAATGTGATTACATAATCATATTCGGCGAAGAAAAGGGCCCACCGTAATTGGCGTGAGGACTGGGCCTTGGCTGTTTTGGGATATTAAAGGTTTCGGTGGTCTGTGATGACTGTAATGGTGTGTCTGGCCCCCAGAAGGTAGTGCCTCCAGGCTTTAAAGGCAGATTTGATAGCCAGGAGTTCCTTGTCCGTGATGGCATAATTAATTTCTGGAGGGGAGAACCTTTTCAACCAGAAGACCACAGGATGTAGCTGGCCAGTTTCCGGGTCTCTCTGTGAAAGGACAGCCCCCATTGCGAGACTGGACGCATCAGTTTCAACGACATAAGGGAGGTCAGGACGAGGATGTCGCAGGATTGGAGCTGACGTAAACCTTTGTTTAAGTTCCTGAAAGGCTTCTTATGCTTCTTCATTCCATGCAAACTTTTTATTGTTTTTTCGTAATAGTACTGTGATTGGGTGCACAACCTGAGAGAAGTCTGGTATGAACCGGTGGTAGAAGTTCGCAAAACCCAGCATGCTTTGTACCCCTTTCAGAGACATTGGTGAAGGCCATTTCAGAATGGCATCTACTTTGTGCACGTCCATTCTGATGCCTCCTGGAGTAAGGGTAAAACCAAGAAATTCTACCTCGGTGACGTGAAAAAAACATTTTTCAAGCTTTGCAAACAAGCGATGTTGACGGAGCTTGGTGAGGACTGAACAAACGTGCCTGACATGATCTTGTTCTGAGGCTGAGTATACTAAGATGTCGTCTATGTACACTAAGGCGCACACATCAATTAACTCCCTTAAGACGTCATTCATGAAATACTGGAATGCCGCAGGAGCGTTGCATAACCCGAAGGGCATGACTTGATATTCAAACAAGCCGTACTTAGTGCGGAAGGCGGTTTTCTGACTCGGACCAGGTGGTACGCTCCTCAAAGGTCCAATTTGGTATAAATCTGGGCATCTTTAACTTGGTCTAGCATCTCAGGGATAAGTGGCAAGGGGTAGCGGTTCTTCACAGTGATCTGGTTCAATGCGCGATAGTCAATACAGGTTCTCAAGTCTCCTTCCTTTTTCGGTACGAAGGACAAAGGACTGGCTGCGGGGGACTTCGAAGGATGGATAAATCCGTTTGCAAGGTACTGGTCTAAATAGGATTTCAAATGAAGGTTTTCTGGTTCTGTGAGAGCGTAGATCCTGCCGCAAGGGATTTGTGCACCAGGAACAAGATCGATCTGACAGTCATAGGGCCTGTGCGGTGGCAATGTATTGGCTTGGTCCTTTCAGAAAACATTGTGGAAATCATGGTATTCACTTGGCAAGGTATTAGTTGCTCCCAGGGTTGATACTGCCGCTCCGGGAATCATGCAGATACAGACGTCGGGTTTTTCCTCTTGGTAATAGCAGGCAGGGGAGCAGTCACCGGGGAAGGTTAATTTTCGTGCCCGCCAGTCTATCAAAGGGTTGTGAGCGTCCCACCATGGCATCCCTAGTATTAGCCTGAACCGAGGTGCCTTGATGAGATCGAATGAAATAGACTCCCGATGTCCGCCTGGCACAGCAAGGTTACCCTGGCTGTGCACTGGGTTACTGGTCCGGAAGCGATTTGTCCATAGTTGGCTTAGAACACAAAGGAAGCCACATCTCTGCTGCCAGTTCTTGATCAATATAATTTCCAACTGTTCCGCTATCGATGTATGCTTCAACGGCATGCATTCTTGACGACTGTTGGTGGTTTCATTAAGATCACTGGTATTGCAAAGTGTGAGGTCAGCAACTCTTTCTTCTCACTCGACAAACTGACCTCTACGTTTGTCGAGCTTGGTAGTTTTCCGATTCCTTAGCTTCATCCTTCTCTGTGGCCCCGACTGTTCTTCTTGGGGGTTTTACTGGACAGTCCTTGAGGAAATGTCCTGGTTTCCCACAATACAAACAGAGCTGTTGTTGTCTTCTTTTGTCCCACTCTTGTTTTGTTAATGGAGGCGGTATCCCTCCAATCTGCATGGGTTCTATAGCATTTTCAGGTACACATGGTGTGTTTTCCCTTGGTCGAACATACATGGTCCGAGGGTCTGTCTTACACCGGTCTGCCTTTCGATCCTGCAACCGGTGGTCTAGCTGCATGACCAGATTTATGAATTCTGCACAGTCTCTGGATGGATCAACCACCTGGGCTAAGACGTCCTTTAACTCGCCTCGTAGACCTCGATGGAATAACGTGGTTCTTTTGTTTTCTGGCCACCTAGCTTCGGCAACCAGTCTGTTGAAGGTAGCAATGTACGTTAACAAGTCCTGATTCCCCTGTCGGAGGGACATGAGTTCATTGTCTACTGCTTGTTCCTGGGTATGGCGAGCAAAACGTTTTTCCATTTCTCTCTGGAACCCCCCAAAGTCATGTAATAGAGGATCGTCATGGGTTACCAACGGCACCGACCAATCTGCTGCACTACCACTCAGGTATGCTAAGACAAAAGCTATCCGAGCTTGGCCATTTGGAAATGCTCCAGGCCTACAAAGAAAATGAAGGCAACACTGATTGATGAATTTCACAAACTTCCGTAGGTTGCCTGAGAACTTTTCTGGTGGTGCCAGGGGGACTGTTCCAGGTAACGTGATCTGTACCGGAGTGGGTGGTATGGCGGGGTTTTACATCATTGGATTGCTTCCAGGAAGAAGCGTCTGTCCTGCCTGTGATTGCAAGTATTGCCTGCTAATCTCCTCAGTGCGTTCTTGGGTCATTATTAGGTCTCTCCGGAGGGCATTAGTCTCTTGTCGGGCAGAATGAACCTCAGCATGAAGCTCTCCTAGTAATTAGGCCAATTGGTCCATTTTTGATGTCTCCATGGCGCCCAGGTGGATTTATTATGGTAGGCTTTGCATTCTGTTACGCTCACCTGGTATCCACAGGGACGCCACCCAGCCGGTTACTCGCTGGAATGCTTCTCAGTTTTGCCCCGATGTGGTCTGTGGGGAAGGTTCTGCCTGAAAATACAAGAGGACTGTGTTCAAGGCTGACCGACTGGGGTAAATATCCTCCCTCCACCCCCGTATGATTTCAATCCCTCTGGCGCCCTCTCCTCACCATGTGGTAGAATTAGGCGTGCTCTCCGTCCTGCATTCTTTTCAAGGGCGCGTTGTCTTTCATGGGCGAGTGCGGTCCAGTTACTTCACTGATGCCGGCCCGTTTGATATTGTTCAGGTAGGTCTTATTGCTGTTTTTTAGTTTTGTTGCTATCCTGCATGCCTTTCTTTGTTTAAAATGTCTCTTTTTTCTCCCTTAGGTATGAGGAGCTTCAGCGCGGCGAACTGGCTTGGTTGAGTCCCGCTGGTAAATGATGGAGCATTAAGAGCGCTATGATGAGGTAAGTAAGCGCTATGCGCAGCGCTGCAAAATCTTGCATTTGCTAAACGGTGTTTTCCTTCCTTGTACGTCCCAGTGTTCTTCAGGGCGAGTGGAATGTCTGGACTGGTGCCAGCCGAGAGGCGACCAGCCAGGTAAGCCTTTTGAGCAGTTCGTAATTTGTAAATGTCTCTACTGCTTTCTTTAATGTTGCCTCTATCTTCCTCTTTCAGGTCGTTCTGTCCGGGAGGCGTGCAGATTCGAGGAAGCTGTTCTCAGTAGCTGCAAGTGTTTAAAGGTGAAGACTGCAGGTAAGATGCTGCTGCTAATGATGTTCCTTTTGTCTCCTTGCAGGTTCTCTTTCTACGAGGTTCGATGGAATAGCTGGACACAGTGCGCATCACGTTGCAAGCTGCAAAGTAACGTCAAGCGTGTTGTCTTGCTCGGGTGTGGTTTAAATAGCCCCAACAAAATAGTCCAGGTAAAGTAGTCCCTAGGCTACCACACCCAAAACACTAGACTGCATAGCTTGGTTCCTATGAACCAAGCTATGTGGATGCCTCCATGTTGGCTGACAATACAATAAAGTAGTTCCCAAGCACATTGTTTTTCATGGTGTATGAGCCTGGCGCCATAGGTGCCAGGACTTGCCCCATGAGGGCTTTTTGAAGAGGATGCCAGGTTCTAGAGGCCCGAGTCCTGACTCCACCTGGCCAATGGGTTTGCCAGATGGGGTTTTGGGGGAGGGTCATGACAAGCACTTGTGTTCACAAGGAGTGAACAAAGGGAAAGAGGAGAAAGGAGGAGGACAGGGATAGGTGGCGGGAGAGGGATTGTGAAAGGTAGAGGGAGAGGAAGAGAAGAGAGAGGACAAGATGTCTTGAGTTTTAGTATTGAAATGAGAAGCCAGTGCCATGCAAAGGACCTGAGAGGGAACAGGAGTGATGGATACTTCAGCAGGATTGGCCAGCTCCTTGCAGATTTTGAAGAGCTTGGCAGTGTTGTTAGAGGCCACAGAGATGCAGGATTGGATGAAGGGTCTCTTCTTGGACTGTAAATAGAGTCTGTATTGCCTCTGGAGCAGGCGGTAGGCCAGTTTGTCAGATGATCTGCCTGAATACCTCCACTTCCTCTCAGCCATCCAGCACTTGTGTTTAAGGGTGGGAGGTCAGAGTCAAACCAAGAGTTGCACTTGGAGGTGGGCTTCAAATTGATCCTCATGACAGTGGCAAGGACATCAAGAGTGTTACTGATAGAGAGATGCAGGTTACAGAGATAGAGATGTCTTAAAACAAAGTTTAATTTCTTCTATTGACACACATTTAAGAATACATATGTGACGTTAGATGGCACGTGGGGTATGCGTAAGACAAAAAATATATATATGCGCATATCTGTGGGTTAATTGACAAAGTTAAAGTTGACTGTCTTTTCATGCACTGCTGCGTGAGCTAGCAATACACAGTTATTGTCGACACACAGAATTTATGATGTTTCTAGTTCAGTGAAAATTAGAACTGTAGCAGTGGCTGTATCGGTTGAACAGCGCTGTTTTGGCACCAAACTGTCGTCAGGACATTGATTTTGATGTAGACGATATAGAACAAGGTATGGCATGCACCAAAATTAGTGTGCAGTCGTCATGACGTGGAGTCAATTCATGGAAAGAGGCCGGCTGTCATTGCTGCAGGTGGCGTAACTTCGGTCTGTAACATCTAATAACAACTAGAAACAGCATAAATTCTGGATTAAAATGCAAAAAAAACGCTTAAATTTACAAAGGTAATAAAACATAGTAAGTACAATGCAGTGAATCAAATGTGCTATTTTCATAATACTGTCCTCCCAAAATAGCTTATTTTATGCACTTTTGCATCAGCACTGAAAAATGGTGACTCTATCCGTAAACACAGAGTCAGCATAGGTTCAGCCTGCTATAATTACAGCACAACCTACAAAAGTACATTAAAAGCTGCCCATTGATAGAAAAGAATTGCAACATATGCGAACGGGACACATGTTCGGACATATTTTCACTTAAGTTATTTCTCCACAATTCATTTAATAGGCATGTATGAAAAGTTACACAGCAAACCTCAAAACAAAATATACATGAACAAGATCAAAATCAACCTTTACTACTCAACAAAGTAACCATTTTGCACTGAGTCAGAAAGTGCACACACACAAAAAATAATACAAAAGAAGGCGCATTACAAGACAGTCCCCTAAAGCTATAAGTAGCACATGATGTGCGGAGACACAACAGCTCAGACTTTTACTTCATAACGCGCACATTGAAAACCACACTTCTCCAAATACAACCGTGCAGAGATAACAAAACAAAAAAATACCATAACTGAAATGCACTTGATTCTTATGAAAGCATTTCTAAAGAATAAAATTAGAAAAGAGCAATTCCAAAGTGTGCACAGAAAACCTACTAAAAAAACACACACTGCTTAATCAGTACGCAACTTAAAAAAAGCATCCGCACAGTATTCAAGATGCCTTTCACAGTTATCCACAAGAGCCTCTAAGAGCACTGGCACTCAATGTCATAAACAACTACCTCCTTTCTCAAACAAACACATTTCACAAGCACAAATACTTCAGTTTCGTACACAATATTCTCATTTATAAAACAAGATGAAGACACATGTTCAAGAAAAAAATAAAAATCTGAAAAGTTGAAAGACAGTTCACCAATGTGTTAAAGCCAAGCATGAGAGACAGGGTAAGGAGTCCCAGACACCTGTCAGAGAAAAGAGCTGTGTGTTTTAATATTGCCAGCAGCAATCTGTGATGGTCCTCCCCCAATTGTCTCGGGAGCGTAGCTCAGGAGTATCGCGCTTGCTTTGGAAACAAAACAACGCAGCAACACAGATTCGATCCCCGGGTCCGCGCTTAGAAACCTCTGGGTATTAAGCACGTTATAAATAACCAATGATTTGATATATATATTACACGGCCCGCGGCAGCGGGAGTGTAGTTATGCGTAAATTGCTAAACTCATAGGAAGAGCACTTTTTGGCAGCTTATAACTTCGCTCTCCCTATAGGAATCGTCACCAAACTTTGCAAAAAAAAGTATATGTCCAGCTCTGAATTCTTTCACCAAGTTCGGTGAGGTTTCGTGCGGGGGGGGGCAAAGTTATAGGGGGGTCCCAACATTTTTTTTTTTATAGACTGAATTGGGAAAATCTTTGCACACGGCTACCGGCCGAATGGCTGGTCCGATTTGTACCAAATTTACTGCAGGAGTGGTGGCCTGGGTCAGAAAGTGTGCATTTGTGTGTTTGGTGGTAGTTTTATTGCAAAGGACTGAAATGTACATCCCAAAAAATGTGTGATATTTGGGTCTGCTCCGCGAACCCATTTCCCTGTCCGCTCCGCAGATCGAAGTGTCATTGGCCTGCGGTACGCCATGATGTAGGCGAACATTGGACGAGGACAGTGGTTGGCTGGAGGGAAACTTGCTGGGCATCAAAGTTTTCGGGAACCGCCGCCATGGTGTATCGGAGGACAGTGCAGCACTGAAAGGGACTGGAAAATATACCGTACGCCATGTGTTGGTGGTCAGAACGGATGGAAAGGGTGGGGGAGTGAGAAGTGGTTTATGTGACATATGTAATGAGGTGGAAGAAGACAGAGGTGTGCCTACAGTATTTGTGCATATAGCACCAATTGGTGGGTACCTCGACAGGCGACTGCCTTGTGTTGTTAATGGGGGCAGCTGTCGTAAAGGGCTGATAGCTTGTGCAGTGACCTGTTTGCGGAGACCACTTTCCCTGGTGAGTGGACAAAACAACAGATTTAGTCAGAGGCCACTGCTTTTTAACCAGTGCTACCGCCTACAGATTTGGGTGACAGATAGTACTGCTTTTTACAGTGGCAGGTGATTTATGTGACTCTACGGCAGGTAGCAGGATAAAGCATTGAACACATTAAGTAGTCTGTCTATACAGTGGCCTGGTAGGTGATAACATTGATTGGGCTCAGACCAATCCACTGACGTGACAGCTATGTGACCTATTTAGGTGAACCACCAGTGAAGGCAAGTGGCAGAACGTACCACCATCACACAGCATCTGCTTATCAGACTGAGGGGGGTATCAGTCTCCATGTCATTCAGTGCTGAAGTTGCACTGCAGCAATACATATGTATTTTCAGGCTGCTGCTACAGAGCAGTAGCAAAGGCTGCCTACCTGCTCTGTGTGATTACCTTCTGTGAAGTTAGGTAATTTAATTTGGTATTAACTTACCATGCAGAAATATACATGTGTAACATTTGACCATCATTTCATGTTGTGCTGTTTGATGGGTTGTAAATGTTAAAATTCTTCAGTGGTGCCAACATTGTATGTTTTGTATTTTCCCGTGATTTCATTGTTATGCGCATTTCTTTTTAAAACGTGAAAACTCCTACATCTTTTTGGTCACGGAATGTGGGTAAGTATGGCAGTGGTGGCAGGTGATTTTGAGAAGGGGAGTGAATTGCACATGACATAGGTTGGGTGGGAGCGCAGGTGGCTGTGCTAAGTGGGTGGGTTGCGGTAGTAGGGCACATGGCGGCATGCATGCTTGCATTACATTGTGGTGGGTGTGTTGAAGGACTAGATTATTGGGTGCATGGCCGAAGACCGTAGCCTGTAGGCCATGCACTCAAGAGTCTATGCTTCAGCACACCCACTGCAGCAATGCATGTATGACTCTGCATCAGGTAGAGGGTGGTGCTTCCATAGTCTGGTGTGTGCACATTGGTTGGAGTAGGGCCAATGTTGTGAACATTATGTGATTAGATTGGGAGGGACACAATAGTTTGTGAATGGAATTGGGTAAGAACATGGTAGTTAAAGGAAAGTGCATGGGGGTGCAGAGACATTGCTTTGTTTGTAGATTATGGTGACTGTTGCATTTTTCACTGCATGGCTCCATTGTGGTGCGCAGGTTGGTTAGGAGTGCTGGTGGCAGTGGTGTGTATGTGGATTGTGGTAGTTGGTGACCTGCTGTCATGCATGGTGGCATTATGTTGTGGTGGGTGTGTTCAAGGTCTAGACTATTCAGTGAATGACCGAAGGCCCTGGACCGTAGGCCATGCACTCAAGAGCCTAGGGCTTGAGCACACCCACGGCAGTAATGCCTTTTTGATTCTGCATCAGTTAGAGGGTGGAGATATTTGGAGAATGGCTGTGGAGCACATTCTGCACGTGCAACAGCAGCAGAAGCGAGTACAAAAGTGTGTATTGTTCATTCCATGGTTGAGGTGATAGTTGGAATATGCTACAGTATTTGGTGTAGGGCTGGAGATGGTGCAGTGAGAGGTTATGCAGTGTGGCCACAGCGTGAAGTTTTTGCATAATGTGAGTATGGAAGAGGGTATGGGTGAAGTGCAGCTTATATGTGCTTTATTACTGAGATATGTGCAGATTTGTTGTAGTATGCCCTATGTTGTGAAGATAGTGTAGGTAGTTTGGCAGTAACACAATAGTTTGTGAATGGCAGGGGATAGGGGTGGTGGAAACTGTGGTATGTTTGTGAATTTTGCTAACAGTGATGTGTTTTGGTGGATGGCTGTGTTGTGGTATGGGGGAGTTGGGAGGAAGAGCTGCTGCGTATGTTAAGTTTGTGGATAATGTTAGCTGAGCACATGGTTGCATGCATGGATCCATAGTGCTGTGCTGTATGTGGGCAAGGCCGAGACTGATGTGTGCATGGCCAAAGGTGTGCTGGGTGCCGCTCAAAATCTTTGTGGATGCTGAAATCGTGGATGGTTTAGCAGAAGGTTCTGTTGGAGGTGCTTTGGAAGCAAACGTGACATGTATTGAGAGTGTTGAAGGGTAAATATGGAATAGTGTACATAAATGCTAGTGTGCAATGCAGAGCTTTTGTATGTGGTTGGTGCATGCGTGTGTGAAACATTCACAGCACCGAATGAGGGAGTGGTGGAAAAATGCCAGTCGAAAGGGAAAAAGTATTGTGGCTCAATTACTGGGGTGTGGCCCTCGCTGTAGCTGGGCAAGCGCACATGCCACATACTGCCATTATGAGCATGGTGGGCATGGACATGGAACTGTGGGAATTAGGGAATCAGGTGTTTAGGGTGTGGTTGATAGGAAGGGCCGTATCTTTGTTGCCCACTACTGTGTCATGAGGTTGGTAGAGATGGAGATCGCACAGTGCTTATCGTCGGTGGTACCTTTGTGTGCCATTTGTGCAGGTGTTGTGTGCAAAGTGGCGTTGCTGGTAATTTCGGGTTGGAAGGAGCGGACTCTCTCTGGGGCTGTCAGTATGAGTGCAGTGCAGTTTTAGCAGATGGTTCACCTTCGCAGATATGCGGCCTCCGTCATGAACGTTGATTTTGTCGTGGTGCACTATGGAAGTCTACATTTGGGTTAAATGTCGTGTGGACGTTTAATCCGTTAACTGAAGAGGTTGCAGATTTTTCCTACTGCCAAGGTGGTCTACTCATGCATAACACCACGAGGAGTATGGAACCATGCTTGTGTAAGTTGGCACAGTCACAGGTCGGAAAGGTGTGTTGTAAACAGAAGAATGTGTGAATTTATGCAGACTGCTGGGATGTTCGCCACCCAATATGAGATCAAGAGGTTGCAAAATACCCAGTGGTTTTGTAGAAATGGCATTTATATGAGCGCCATTGGCAATGCCATTTTCTTTTACACTGTGCAAGAAGCGTTGAAGAGATTTTGGTAAAAATGTGAGGTTAGGCAAACAGAAATGGTTATAAAGAGAACAAAAAAAAAGTTGCTCACAAGCACGTAACAGAAAAACACCAAAGAAAACATTTTCACAACCACGCCAGAAGAAATTGCGCCCCCAGACCCTCCACCCTCACTACTCAATATCGATAAAAGGAGCGGATTCCGCGGTACTGTCAGGATTACACGTGTCACATTGTGGGTGGGCATGTGGATGTATGCGAATGGAGAAATCGTGCATACTTTTACTGAACTTTGTAGGGGACGTGCTTTGGAGAGGCACAACACTTGCAGTATGAATGTGTAATGGCACAAGTGAAGTGTTGTACAGGAGTGACATGGTTGCATGATGGTGGATTGGATGCGATTGGTGGATGCGTGTGTCACTATTGAATAGTAGCCAATGAGGGAATGGTGGAGACACAGTAGTGGACAGAGACAAAGGACTATTTCTGCATTGCTGGGGTGTGGCCATAGAGGTTTTTGTGCTCTTCTCATCAAGCTGTCCAATGGGAATGGGAATGGGACTGTGGGATTTGTCCAATCAGATGCTCGGGTATGCATCATTGGAAAGCACAGCAACATTTTGTTCCATTACTCTGTGCAGGGGGGGTGGTGGGCAGAGATGGACGGATGAATTGTGTTGGTAGTCGGTGATGAGTTTGTGGAAGATCTGTTCCAGTATGCTATCGAAAAAGGCTTTTATTGTGATTTTGACTTGTCAATGCTTTGTGGTGCTGTGGCGATGTGCACAATTTCAGCTGTCTCATTGGAGAATGTCGACAAGTGGGCACTTTTGTAACTGTGTATACTGTGGTCGTGCATTATGGAGCGTGCATTTGGGTTCCATGCCATGGTCCCGTCTGTACCATCAACTCAAGAAGTTGATGAAAGCAGTGAAGCACATTTTTTCCACTGTCAAGGTGCTTTTCACATGTATCCCACCGTGAATAGTATGGGACTAGTCCAATGATTGTTGTCACCAGCCAGATGTCGGAAGGGGTCTAATCAACCAAAGCATGTGCGACTTCTTGAGTGCTGCTGGGATGTTCTCCTTTAATAATGACAACATTGGTTCTCGATACTTATACCTTTTTAATGCTAATGGGATTTCTTTGTTGACCAGTGGCAATCATATTTTGTTTTCCAATATACAGGCTGCACTGAAGACCTTACTGTAAGCAGTTCAAGGACAAAACAGAAACATACTTATAAAAATCACAAAAAATTGTGTTTCTAAGGAAGCACCTTTAAAAATAATAACAAAAAAAGTATTTTTTCAGAGCCGCCACTACTGACGAGGTCCCCTACCCTGTTAGAAATGTATTTCCCCACTTCCGTGCGTGCACAGCTTCAAAAGTCAGCGGACATCGCTGCAGTTGCAGGGTTGTACATGTGACATACGCCCCTTTTGCAGATGGCGGCCATAGCATTGGGCCTGTGGAGGACACAGCATTGGTCAATAGGTTTCTGGGTATGGATGGCACGCGCAGACTGTGGTACATGGTGTATTTGTCAAGCGAAATGCAGAGGGTGCACTTATTGCTGTGTATTGCACGAGCCACAGCGTATGCTTTGTGGGGGAGTTGTAAATACATTGATTGACAGTGAACGGAAGACAATGTGTAGTGGCAGGTCATTGTGGATTGTATCATATGGATTTGTACTTGTATGGAGTATCTACAATGAAGTGATTGATTTTGGTTTGTCTGATGCGCGATCACAACCATATTATTGTTCTTCATTATGGAGGGAACATTGCAGAACATGTTACACAGTTTTCGGTGCCGTTTGCGCTGAAAGAGGCACTTGGCCAGGTCTTTCTTCTGTTTGCGATCTCCTGCATATATTTCTATGCCACTACGTAGACACCCATGTCACTGCGTTATTTGGTCAGGAAATGGAGAAAGCAAAGAATTCTATTTGTGCCTTTTTACAACTTGTGCCAATGTCGTACTTTACAAATGTGAATCTGACATTTCAAAGAACAAAGATTTTTCCCCACAAACAGTATTCCTCTTAACATTACTGCATTTCTGATTTTGCACACCCTTCATACATTTCATTGCTGCCCTTTTTGGAAGTATAGGAAGAATTAATGTTTGTTTGTGGTAGGTGTTGCACACTTCAGGTCTCTTTTAACAGCGAGGCATTTGTACCAGATTCCACTGAAGTGTTTTCCACAGTACCCCGGCTGCTTTTATTTAGCGCACAATCTGTGGAGGGTATAATATGCGCGGCGCCCGGCCTCCCTTCATTGCCACTTCCATTGTTGAACTCTGAAAGGAGCTTAGTTTACATACCTTTTTTCCTTTTCCATTGCATTTCTATTTCTTTTGGTCTTGTAACACACTCCACTGAAGGAACAAAAGGCAAGGGCTGGCATGGAAGGGTGAGCACCAACAGGGATATCGTAGGGGACATGCAGTGAGAGGAAAATGTTGGATGGCCCTCACTTCAATAGAAACCACTCAATTGACATGCTGCCGGAAGGAGTATCTCCAAGCACTTCAAAGTAACTTCCCTCTGTAGAGTACCATGCAGCAGTACATGCACAGTACAATGCCCTTTGGCATTTAAGGGTCCTTAGCACAGCATATGGTCTACAAGGAAGTTTTAAAGCTCCAGTGCTGTACAGGAGTGTCCCTGCTGTGGGCCGCAGCCTATGTGGAGAATACTGTACATGAAATTACCCTACTGCATTTTTGGCAGGTTAGTACCCTGCCCACTGGTCCCTTATGCTTGCATTGCTGTTCTCATCACATGCGGAACGGACACTTCATGGTACGCCATTAGCCATAGGACTAGGATGCATGGACATGACTGATTTATGAAATAGAAGAATGCTTACAACAAGGAGAAACGCAGCTTCAATACGTGCAGGAGGAAGGTAATTCCTAAGCACTCCCCATGCAGCTACACTACTTTTTCAGCAACAGTAACATTGTTTGCTCTACAATGAATGTGCTGTTTACGTACTTCTGTTAGAAACATGCACTACTATGTTGGTGACCAAGCCGCAACAGCTTTGCCATTTTGCAGACTCACTGCAAACTGTCACATCTGCAGATAAGCGTTATCTCCAACTGCATGACCCGCAGGCGAACCCTTCACACTTTCTGGCAGAGTGCTCAGTGCAGACATGGTGTGTCTGTTTCACAGATCATCGAAAGGCAAGCAGCACATCAATCAAACTGTTGTGACATTTAGCACGCCTCCGTACACTTGAGGTTGTGGTTACTTGTATTCAAGTGGGCCTCATACAGGCAGGCGTGGTGCAGGGACAAATTTGTAGGTTTGCAGGGCAACCCACGTAGTTATGCAGAGTACTTGAAATGCGGTAGCCTACTGTATGAATCCGTAGGGCTAACGACAGGGGCGTTCTTGCCAGCACACAGAGGATGCCTTAGGCATGGACATAGTTGTACAACGGATAGACATGCGTTCCCACAAGCAATTAATAGTGCTTCTGCACTTGTGGCCATGCGGCCAGTAGTGTGTCCTACGGATACCTGCATTGTGATTCCAGATACGCCTTCCAGGTGCAGTGTGCATAGGAAACCTCCATGTTGCTTACCTGCAGCTATCTCGGCTACTAATTTGCGGCACAGAATCACCATGCTATGTTAACACAAAAAGAAACGCCACGCACAATTTGACCAACACTTAACATGCCCTCCTTTCATTTGTCAGATACACCGACACTACTAGGCAAGGGAAGGGGTAGCACAAATGGATTCATACACAGGGGAATTTGGGCTATCCACAAGTTCAAGCTATCACTGACAAAACATTCTTAAGGGGATGTTATGGTGAAGGTGCGGTACTACAAACATATTACCTTTACTGCCAACACTATGCTGAAGCAATGTTCATGTTACTGTACTCTACTAAAAACCTATGAAATTCACTAACAGAAAACCGAAAAAACCCTGAAATTCGCTAGTTATGGTAAGCTAAGCAACCATAACTCGTGCCAACACCATGCACTGCTAAGACTAATACCCATGACATCAAAGATCACATCACAAATGTCATTCATGACATTAGTGATGACATCACATGTGCTTTTAGTTTTTATGCACAGCCTAAGGGATTGTCATTATAATGTTGGCAGAAAAATGTAAAAAAAATAGTTGGAAGACGTATCATGCGCCAAATAGTTCATTAGGTGATGCTTTTATACAAGCACCATTGTGTTACTGACTTCATTCCAGTACATGAGCAGACTCCTATACAAATGTAGGCATTCTGTGCACCATGCGCCATAGAGCTGCAATATTCAAAACCTCACTATATTGGACAGTGGAGAGTTTTGTGCACTATGACACATAAGTACCTAACAATGCCTCCCTTACTTCATAATTGTACTACTACACACAAAACAACAAGAGACCACAATGCATACGAATATGAGCATATACAGGGAAAGTAAAGTAAGCAAAAAACCAGCAGCATTACCATAAAGTGTTCATAACCTAAATTCTTCAGTTCATGCACAGACATGATTGCTGTGTCTCAAGGCTGCTTCTTCCCCAATGTATATGTATTGTATGATGTGAGTGGATTCTAAGGAAAGTAATGTAAGTACATATGAGAAGAAGAAGGTCTACAAACATAGAACCTTTTACATGTTTACTTCTTGACTGTCACTGAAGAAAACCACCTGCCCTAGATATGTTAGTGAACTACACAGAAAGGGTAGACAGATGTGTAATGTCATCAGTGATGTCATGAATGACATTTGTGATGTCATATTTGATGTCATGGGTATTCGCCTTAGCAGTGCACGGTGGTTGTGCGAGTTATGGTTGCTTAGCTTACCATAAATGGCAAATTTCTGGGTTTTTTTTGTTTTCATTTTAACAATAATGTCCCTTTAACAACGTTTGTTCACAGAATTTGATAGGTTTTTAGTAACGCAACTTAACCATAACGTCTCTTTAACAATGTTTTTTGTTAGTGAATATATATTTCACTCTCCATGGCTAACCACCCAATACCTTTTTGCCCATTGACCTCTCTTGTCAATGCTCCCTGCCTGTACCATGCTGCAAGCGGAAGGGAGAAGGGACAAATGGTAGTTCCCTTCTACTGTTTTCCCCATTGGCCATTTCCTTTTGTTGTAGACGTTTTGTGTCTCATGTGAAATGGCTACCACGCTGTTTCACAAGTTGAAAACACACACATATCAGAAAGCAATGATGGCTTGCTCCTGGGTTGTTATTAGCAATAACACTCCTTCATGTGGGTTTCATCAACTGGTAACCTATTACTTGGGCTATGGGCTATATCAAGTAAAGGCCTTAGGACGGGTATCATTGTTTAATAAACAGCAATGTAGCCAGTATGTCATGGACCAGTTACTACATTTCTGCTAGAATTCCATGACGAAACTGCCACTTTTAAAACGAATTCAAAACACGTGAGCATGCCCATATGGTTTCCATAATGTATTCCAAAGCACTGTCAAAAAAACACATTGACAGTCTGATTTTTAATGCATCCTGATGCTTCTTCATAAAAGCCGAGCAATTTAAAAAATGATACCGTAGCCTTTCTCATTTAAATATTCACACCGTGTTTAATTGAAGGGCTGTTGTTTATTTTTGTGATGGTCTGCTGGGAGTTTACATGCAAAGTAGGTGTCTCATTGGGATTTGTTTTGTAAAACATCATGTCTAATTTAAAATGGACTTGTTATGTTTTACCCGATTGATCAGTACCGTCAGCATTTCCCTATCCTTTTCTCTTTTAGGAGGTTGTTCTTTCAGAGTATTGGCACAGACACTTCCAAGTGCCAAACAGTGCTTGAGGTGTGTGTATTTTGTGCACAAAACAATCTTTGCAAAGATTTTTTTTTTAATCTTTCTTATGAAATGATTCTTGCAATGCGTTTTGACTTATACCAACAATCCACTCACGTGGAGGGGCTTAAGGCAGAGATGCACATAATAATAAGAAACAACTAATATACTGGTGTTCTAAACATTTTCAAAAATCCCCTTCACGAAGTGGATGTTAATTGTCCTCAAAGAAAATAAAAATGCTTAATGTTTTAGTACCTGTCAAAAACAATTATTCACACATCAAGTACTACGTTTGGGGTAAATCAATATATGTTTAAAGGAACAAAGATTAATGAACGAAAACTGACTATATGAAATGTAGCTCTTAACCGATGGGATAACCAAACGTCACCTTTGTTATACAATCACTGTCAAAGAAACATGATACAAACAACAAAATAGAAGAACACATATCTGTTGACGTCAAAGTAGTATCTGCTGTTATCTTTCTTTTCGTTTATATCACAGAAAAGACGTATAACTTTGTATTTCTTGTTTAAATATGTTCTCTATGTATTGGAAGAAGAGTGGATATTTTTATATGAGCTGGGTATTATCAGAGAAAATATACAAAAAGTAAAACCAGAGAGCATTTGAGAGGTAAAGGGACAGATGTAAATGGTATAAGATTGGAGCAAGGACGATTCTTTTGGCATTAAAGGACTCTGTGTAACAGCTCATGAAAATGTTTGAAATTGTGATGTGCATGTGGTGTTGACTTGACAGTGGACCCAGATATACATAAGGAAAAATGTTCGAAGGCTGGCACAATGTATTTAGAATCAAAAGCTTCAAACTGGTCACAGGGAACTTGATATTTGAGGATTGGGATGATGATTATGATCACATAATGTTCACACATCACATGCCTCAGGACCCTTCCTGTTCTCTGCTCCCAGGAGGTGGAGGATACATTGTATTTAGTTCCCACCCTTAATTCCCAGGTAGCTGGTCATTAAAAGGTGAAACTCTCCAAAGTTCAATTACAGACGTTTTGCCTCATACCGTTGCATGTCTACACACAGCACATACTCTCCAAGGGTCATTAAAGAACATTAGCACTCAGTAAGGGCTGCTCAGCGGTTCAAGGTGCTCCAGAATTCACAGTATTCACCACTACAAAGGTCATGCTTGGATCAGCCTGACAACAGGGCCTAACTCACCTCTTTGGCAACTGCCTGTCACACCCACCGACACATTCATTAGCCCCCAGGAGTTCTGTCCTCCTATACCCCTACCAGCTCAAATTCTTCAGCAGTTGGACTCCGGTCCTTTCTGGCCCTGCTTCTTTCTTTCTATCCTGCATTCTATCAGCATTCGCCCTCTCTACCAGCCCCCTTCTCTCCCCTCATCTCCACACTGACTAATCTCCTCTTTGTTGCACCACTTCCTCACTCTCCAATCCCCAGCTGCCAATTCCCACCTCTCTCTCATGTCTCTCTCACACTCCTTCCAGAATCCCAGCTACCTCGTAAATCATACTTTCACTGTCAGACCCTTCACTGCCTCCCTTGGTGACACTTTCCCTCCCCTGCATCCAAGGGTACCCCGCAGGCCCCCGGGCAACCTGACAGTGGGTGTGCCAAACTTGTATGCCTGTCATCAACGCCTGCCTTGAGCCCACAGCGTTGCGCTAAGACCTGTGTCCAGAGTGCCTAACATACTCTGGTGTCAATGTGTATACTTCACTGACAGTGAATGTTCTGTTCCTGTGTTCCGAATTTGGTGTATACGCACTCTCACTCGTGAGTGTGACCCAGGTGAGACCCAGTCCATATGTTCATACAATGTACCCTCATTGGGTTGGTTGATCCCTGGTTCTGAACTGTGGCTCTGCCTGGGTTTGCCCAAAACACCTTCCCACTTTGGTGTGGCCCCCACATACATGGCCGTAGTTTTAGCAAATGCATTCCACCCACCTTGGGACTGTGTCTAGGGTATGCATCCTCGGGTGGGCCCCCTTAAATGGGGGTCTCCCCTCCCCAAGCAGAGCAGAGGCTTAGCTTCCTGGAAGCTCATCGGTGGCCAGTTCAGAGTAGACCGGGTTGGAGATTGTTTGTCTCAGTGCGGGCCCTCTCTGCCATGATGTTCAAACTTCGCCAATGAGCCAGTATGTGCAACGGTTCCAAATGACTGTGGTGCCAATCCCCCCTGTCACCAGACTGATGGTGGCATGAGCCCTCCCACATTCATTTGTCCCTGAGCCCAGTCTCTCCCCTTCCTCCACCACCCCAGTGCAGGCTGACATGCCTGTGTGGTTGATCTGTCTAGCTCTCAAGTGTTGTGGGGTTGCAGACTGTTTCTTCTGTCCTGCAGATGTCCCAGAGAATGTGAAGATCAGCCCAATGAGGGTGCACAGATCCTCGATTACTACCCTCCAGCAGGTGGAGCTACTGTGAGGATCTAGTCAGTGGCATGCAAGGAGTGAGCCATGCATGTGTTTTTACACATGGCCAGTGTGGTGGCAGTGCAAATGGCTCATTGATTGTGTGATGTAACCTTTGATGGCTGCCTCTGTTACTGTGATTTTCATGGTGGATGTACAGCTAGTACATGCCAGCAAAGAATCCACTCTGTTGTTGATGTGTTGCATGAGCGTGTGTGATAGGAAAAGAGACATGGTGCACTATACCTGGCCTGAGGTATGGCAGAGGGTACTGTGGTGGAGGTCTTAGCAGTCCTGTCATACACATTGTTTGTCCAACATTGGTATAGGGTCAAATGAGCAATCACAGCATCTCTCTGGTACTCTCTGACATTTCACTCAGGATGGCTGGCACTTGGATACCCAAGTGTAATCTGGTGAGGCAAATGATTAGAGTTCTTGTAGGCGGTTCCATGTAATAATGTCCCCACAAAAATATCGCCATGCAAAAATATCGCCGAAAAATGGCCGTCCCTCTCCCCATATATATGGTCACCCATATAATATCGCCACAACCTTTTCCCGGCGATATTATGTACGACGACCATATATATGGGGATAATATTACCTGATACCTTGTAGGCCATACAACCTCAACCCATTATCATATGCACCAAGGCTAGGAATGCAATGGGGTAAAGTTGCCATCTGTGTGAGCATGACTGAATGCCTATAAATCAGTTTCCCCACAAAACTATGATGATAACCCATCACTGTGGAGCCTCTATTGGCCTGTGTGCCAGTGCATATAGCTGCTTGCCTCACGACTCAGTTGTGGACATAAGTGGCCAACCTCTCTCACCCGTCGTGCAACTCATGCTTGTGGGGAATGTGGTGCATGATGATTTGGGGGCAACCTGATTCTGGGTCGGGTGTTCATGAGTAGCAGAGCAGCACCTCAATGTAATCTGTTTGTAGTTATTCTCTGAGGCACAGTTTAATCAATAGCACTGCTGCGGTGCTGATGCCACAAGGGTCACTATCTTTACTCCTCCTGCTGCACCAAGGTGCACACCAGAATCTCCCATGCAACCTGGGTGCACCTGCGGGATGTGGAATGAGCGTTGAGCACTGTTCACCCTTTTTGGCAAGCCTAGCAGACCAGATGGGCTTGGCCCAGTCAGCAGTGTTATGTCAGAATCCAACTCATGGGAGTCAGGGAAGAAAGGGTGGACCTTGGCTTCTGATGGCAGCTTCAGAGCGACACCTTGGATGGTGGCCTCAAGGCAGACACAACCTCATGGAAGCACGGCCATGTTTTACTTGGTGACTGTCCCAGGCCATCTGGTCCTTCGACTGGGACAAACTTGCCATATAGTCACATTGGTCAGAACATTTAGCCTGAGTCGCTCCTGACACGGCTGTCTCCTACATTCGTCTGCAGCGAGGCTCAATGACAGTGGTGTGAAGTGTCTCCCCGTGCGACAGACCTGTGTCATGGGAGCTGGAGAGGCAACTGCATGCTTGGACTGGATCTGCAGAGCAGGTGCGGATCAACAGGCCTGGCCACAGAGGGAAAGGCTAAGCAAGCCCAGCAGCTGGGGGCCCAGGTGGGTGACACGATCCAGTAGGTGTACCAGGGAAGTGCTACTGTGGCTGGTCCAGGTGGTTAGGGGCACGAGTGGGCCTTGCACTATCTCCTCATCCTTTCACATGGACATACAGTGTTGGGAATCACAAGCAACAGGTCTGGATGAAGAGGTCCCGCATGAGAGCCTCTCAGGTGGGTAAATTCAGAGGGAACCATCTACAGATGGTGTGATTAGTCTTTTTTCCTATATTCAAATCGGACAACCAATTTGAACGTAAGGAACGCCAACTCCTCTGGCTTTACCTTGGACAGGCATTGTCCACCATCTTTCGGGTCCTATCACACATGCACATGCTCCAATATCTTTAGTGGAGTAGAAGGACCAGTGGTGCGCCTGTCAAAACACCACAACAGAATCCCACCTCAGCCGGTGTGCACCAGATCTCACCTTCATTGCACCAAGGGCCTCTGACTCACACACGTTTGACTACTTGATCTGTGTTAGAAGACAGATCGGTTGGGTGATTTATATCACCACAGATCCCTGGCACCCTTCGTGGCCCTTCCCGAAAAGCAGAACTGCACGGTTCTGGCACGCTGATGATAGTCCATGCCAGTCAGCAGTCACATTTGTTTCAGGGGGCTCTTCCGCTATCACTGACCCGGTGACTCCCGGAGAGGGACCAGGATGGTTGCCGGAGGACTGTGTGGCAGTGGTCAATCTCCATCAGCCCTGCAGACATTGTGAGACTGCTGCTAGGGGGCTGTGACACTCTCCACCAGATCAGGGAGGTACCTGCCCCCTGAGGCCTTCATAGCCACCCCAGAACAGTCACAGTGTGGTCCCAGGCAGCAGCCCCATGAGTGGATCCACCTTTCTGGGTAACTGACATGCCACCGTGTTTAATCCTGTGAGTGGACTGCACAAACCCCAGCCATTAACCTCTTGACGGTTTCAAGCCCTCTTGCACTCTGGCTTCAGAGTTACTTACAAGTTTCCCTTATGGTGGTTGTTGGCTATCTGTCTCGTGTCCTGATTTGACCTTACATGCAAACCAAGATGACCCAATCCCAGCATGCCGAAGGGCACTGCCAGCCTCACCCAGCTGGCAGATGTGGATTCTGGACTGGGTTCTTCCCTCTTCACATGCTATTTGTAATGGAATCCTGGTTAGCCTCTTTTCCTCCTTAGTACTTTGCTTCAACTCAGCGAGTAACCATGTCTTATCTGAGGTCATGGTAGGGGAGCTGAAGCTCATGCAGCTGGGTTCAGGGCCGGGGAAGTTTAAGGTGGGTTTGTCCTAGCCCTGTGCATCTGGCACAGTCATGTGTGTTATTCCGATCTGCACCAAAGAATGCCTGGGGAGGGGTTGACCATCTAACGCAGTCGCAAGGCCTGCACTGCAAGGCTGCCCCACACAGGCAGATGTGGGACACCCCCTGTGGTAAGTGAAGGTACGTCTGCTTTTCAGGCCACCGCCACCACCATCACCAGAGGGGCACACTGGGCACCTGGCCTTCCCAACCCCACTGGGTTGGGAAAGAGGGAGTCCAGGATGCTCCAGCAACAAGCCTCCATGCCAGGTCCAGGGATCCTGGAATGGTACTGATTGGTTTCTGACCTTAGGGTGACAAAGGGAACGGGCCCCTGCAACAACGCTAGCCACACACTGGGGAGTGTCCCCGGGGCTATTGACATTCAAGCAACCCTCATACATGCAGAGCGGCAGGAGGAATCGAGGGCCATGAGGAGCATTCAAATTGTCCATCAATGTGTCCTTCAATTCACACTGATTCTCGCAGCTTACTGCATTCTTCATCGACGCACAAGCCGAGTGATCCACCAACAGGGGTGACAGGCAATGTTTTTGTCCAGACATTATCGCAAACCTGCAAGTGCAGGAGGGCTGAGTGGAGACATTGCCGCCTGTCCCACTCGCACATGCAGGTTACAGGTTACAGGCACTCAGCCTGGTAAGCCTGGGAAGGCCGCCCACTATCTTCTGCAGCAGTGAAACAAGCACTTCCCAGGGTTAGTGGGGCAGGCAGCTCCACTGCCGGCCCACCAGGCCTATTTCAACATCCTTCTATGACCATGTCCTTGCGTTCCCCTTTTGGGGAAGAAGAGAAGAGGCCCAGGGTGATGGTTGAGTGGGACCACCAGGGTCTTGAAACCCCAGCCCAGCCACACAGGGCCAGGATATGATATGACATGATATGATATATGATGTGATATGATATGATATATTTTATTTTATTTATATTGCACCCATACCCAAGTGTTTCAGAGCGTGCTGTACCAAGTACCTGGACACAAGGGTATGTCTCCCCCTGCATCAGAAAACATAAACATCGCTCACCCACAGCAGTGGCCAGCCAGAACTTCAACACCCACCCATGGAATAGTCTTGGCTGTGCCATTGCTCAGAGCTCAGCCAGTGCGGCAAGACCCACATCCAGGGGAGGCATCCTTAAAAAACAGCCAGGTCTGCCTCGGCTCATGGAAGCACCCATTTCGGTCTTCCATTCTGCGTGTGGTGCCCCCACCAGCACCCGCCCACTAGCAGGTTAGAGAGGTGAGCATACCTGGCAGGCACAGCAGCTCCAGTGCCATCTCGGAGAGGAGGGGTTCAATTTAGGGCTTCCTCGCAAGTGCATGGTTTGGGTTCACCCAGCAGGTTAGCCCAACCCTGCTAGACGTCCCCATCCATCTGATTATTCATGACCACTCCGGATGGAAGGGATCCTACTCGATGGTGCCTGGTCACCCACACACACCCACTGCATACCACTCCATTTACCAGACCATGCCACAATTGGTTTCATGGGCATGCAACAGCTGCTCCACCACTGATGATCCATCCACAGATTAACCTACACAAACCTTGTTGTGACTTCTGCTTCCTCTGGTTACTCAAGATTGATACTCTTGTTGGAGCACTGCCAGGGCCATCACCAACCCGAGCAGGAAGAAGACAAGGGACCTCTCTGAACCATCCAATCAGTTATAGTGACAGGCAGTGTGTATAAAAGGCAGGAACTTAATCAACACAAGCTTATGACCTGCACTTACTGGGAATTCCTCGTTCATGTGATACTATTGTATTCCCCAATCCATATTACCAATGGGGTTCAGCAGATTACCGGCACCTGTAGACAAAGGGTGGACACACGCTGATCCATTCAGTTGTAACACTTACCTGGACTTATCAGGAGCGTAATGACTTCTCAGTCTTTGAACCTGCACTTGGACACTTTTTGGATTCCTTTGCTGTAAAAACGATAACAACAACAATAGAATGGCTATTGCATCTAATTACTGAGATGGTGCTGCCTTAATATATATACTTTGGTATTCTCCCCTCTCACCTGTGGTTATTATGTGTGGAGCTCTCCATCCTGGTTTCTACCGTGGCGTGTTGAAATGGAGTACAATGGAGTCGTGGAATGCTGAGGACTTAATAGTTTGCCTTGAAAATGCCTGTATTTTTCCAGGAAATGTCTTTTGGTAAAGTATCTTCTGAGAAAACGCTGTATTCTTTAGAACATATATTTATTCCTACGTTGGAGAGATCACTTTTTCTAATAATTAACTTTTCTTTTGCAGGTTCTCACAATTCGGAAAGGTATATAGCTGCTGATGACTATGAGGTTACTTAAGCTGAGGAAACGCTAAACAGCATGGGTCCAACTATACGGAATAACTGCAGTCTTCAGGAAAAGTGTGGAAACAACTATGCTGAGAGAAACTTGCAATACTTCAGGTATGTAAACTTATTCAACTTTCTTTTGTATTTTTCTATTCAGTTCATTAGTTAATGAAATACCTGTTTTATCTGCAGATTTTCGGAAAGCTGAGGAAAATCCTTTCGGAATGGAGCTGAGACGGCGGAAGAAACTTCTAACTGCAGATACTGTGGCTTTGGATGAAAACTGCTGTCGGATGATGCTGCAGCTGTGAGAAAAACATCTGACTGATATACTGCGGCTTCGGACTGAAACTGCTGTCGGATGATGCTGCAGCTGTGATGAAAACTTCTGACTGATATGCTGCGGCTTCGGACCAAAACTGCTTCGGATGATGCTGCGGCTGTGAGAGAAATTTCTGACAGGAGCTGCTGCAGTAATAAACGACCACTGCTGATTGAGATACTGCTTCGAAGACAACTACAGTTCGGTACGTTTTTCTATGAGCTATGAAATTCTGTTGTCTTTTTTCTGTAAAGCTAATGGGCCTCATTCCGAGTACGGCGCTAACCAATGGCGCTATTAACGCCTTGGTTGACGCCGTACCTGGACCGGCAGCGCCTTGGTGGATGGCGGAATCACTGCCCCATTCCAAGGTTGGCGGGGTGGTAATTCCCCATTCACCAAGGCTCTTCCCCATTCCCGAATGAGCCCCCATAGGGCTCAATGGGAATGGGGAAGATGCAAATAACGGTGACCGTTCATTACGGTCACCGTTATTGGCTTGGAGGCCCCTTTGCGCCCTCGACTTTAACACCTGCTCAAAGCAGGCGTTAAGGGCGAGGGCGCAGAGGGAACTCGGAGTATGGCGATAAGGGATTACCGCCACCGGTCTCGTTACCGGTGGCCGCTATCCCTTACCGCCATACTCGGAATGAGGCCCAATGTCTTATATTTCTCTACTTTGACAGGTTCTGCGAGGAAAAAGCATCGATAGCATTACCCGCTGTCAACAGAAAAGACTGGAACCGAACGCTTCAGCAGAGGCGAGGCTTAAGTAGCTCCCTCTGCAAAATCTATGGACCACGCTCTCAGATCTGAATGGATCTTGTGGGAGCCCTGTTAAGACTTTAAGGCCAATGTTAACTCTATGAAAGTCTATGGAAACTGATTCTGAGAGTGGTGCAAATGCCATGTATGCCAGGCTAACACCCACTTCTGACCCACTGACTGAGGTAATGCTCCTGGCTTAACTGGGATGCCTGAATGTACACTGTGCTCATTGGCTGGAATCATGACACAGTGTGGCACATGTGCATCCCCAGATATCTGACAGCATCACAGACGTGTTGTTCAATCTTGTGTGGCTGAATGGCACTTGACACTTTAAGAAGTTGAACACCAACCACTGGGGGTCACTTGAGTAGTTGCCATGGGGAAGGTGTGTTCATTATCGGGAATACCAAGACAAATGGCTCCACCAACTTAGAACAGACAGGAACCACTGCCACCAGAATCGAGACAGAGCTACCAATCTGGCTATCCTTTATGTGTATGGCCAGGTGTGGTTTCCTATGTATGGTCAAATTTAGCTGTAGGCTTCACTCCTGGCGTTGCTCTTCCATCTATTCTTTTTGGTTTCAGCTTTGCAACTATATTCCCCCTCAGTACCTAAATACTTTGTTTTCCTGAAAGCTGCTTGGACAGCCATTGTGCTTGAAGACAAGAGCCATCCCCAAGAGGGCATGCAGTAGACAAAGACCTAAGGCTGGTGGAAGGTCATTGCTTTGAAAAACAGCTGAGGCCAGCCAAGCAGTCCAACACTAGACAGAGATAGTGCACAAAATCAGTCCTGTGGAGTGTGGGGAGGCACACAGGAGACGACCCCCTTATCCACATGCAAGTCAGTAGAGGTTCTTTTGTTGGCCAAGCATCCTGCCTCCTGACCTCTTGAACAAGCACCATATGCTTGTTGTTCACCCCACCGTGAGGTGGCAGGACACCCCAGCAGGCCATGCTCTGATGGGTCATCACATGGAGCACAAGCCTTCTTGGAGGGGTGCAGTAGTTTCAATACAAAGCCCATCGACAGAGTGGTTTCATCCACGAAACCCAGATGGAGCAGTGAGAACCAAGTGCGACATAGACAAGATACATACAGGAACGGCCCCTGGCCTCCTGGCATGGAACCACACCCTCTACATGGCCCCATGTTTGAACACCCAAGTTATTCTGTGGTGCAGGACTGCAGGGACCTAGTCAGGGCACGCAACACATTAGAGCTTTTCAGGGCCAGGGGCACATGCCGGGAACACAAATGACAATGCTCGGTAAAAAATAGTTCTCAAGTTTCACAGTTCCATGCAGGATTCCTTGACCAAGTCTGTGTTGTATTCTGCACTGCATGCCTATGCAAGCAGTCAAGGAGGTTTGACAAGTCCTGCCCAGGCCTCTCCAAAGGGCATGGCTCAGAGGTGTCCATCCAGTGCCCTGGCCACTCAGGACTGCTAACCCAGCCATTGTGCACCAGCCTCCAATGCAGCACACCATCCACATTACTCAGTAGAGTTCCTCACAGGGGACCCAGCCCACTCTGGAGGACAAATCTGAAAGGTATCAAGGACAGAGCCTTGGATGGCCAGGGGTGCTACCTCACCCATTGATACCACTGGTTAGGCTATAGCTGGCAGGTTTCCTTGTTCCACATGGGACACCTAGAGGCTGTCCAGTTGTTTTTCTTTCATGCACGGATTGTGTGTGCAAGCTGAAAGGGTGATTAAAGGGGTAATCATGTAGATGGGAGCCAGGTGAGTCCTCTGTGCAGGATAGTTCATGGCACTCAGGGGAGCATAGGGTATGTTATCATTTGTGGCAGGGATGTTGTGACTGTGTTGGCTTGGGGTGAGCAGGTCAAGCAGCATGTTTGCAGAGGGATACATGGAGATGGGAGACTGGTGAGTCATTGCTTGCAGTTGCTCCATAGAACTCAAAGGGGCACACAGTGGTGTTGTTGAGGGAGGGAATGTTGTCACGTGTGGGGTATTTTTCAGTACGTTGGCCTGCTGTGAGCATGTCCAGCAACATGCGTGCAGAGGGAGACATGGAGATGGGAGACTGGTGTGTCATTGATGACAGTTTTTCATGGCATGGAGGGGGTCACAGGGTACAGTGTCAGTGGGTGCAGGGATGTGTTACCTGCTCTGGCCTTGTGTTTTCCTTTCTTCTGAGGCATTGTGTAAGAGGAGATGGTTGCTGCTATGCAAGGCCACAGGGTTGTGGAATGTCTGCATGCCACACCTCAGACAGTGTAAGCTGGTTTTGGAACCACCTAAGAAGTTCATTGCTACTTGACTGAGGGTGGCTGGAACAGACTCTCAAGGGACAATGCTGTCATGTGAGTTGGGCATGTTTACTGGACTCAACTTGCACTTTTCTTAGTCTGTGTGACTATTTACATGGAAATGTGTTTTATAAGCTCTATTGCTGGCAGATAATGGAGTAGCCACGTCACCTGTATATTTGGGTGATACACACCTAAAGTAGGCAGAGCAGTTCTCCCAGGCATTTGTTCCTGCTTATATTATATGCTGTGCCTTTCTACTTCTGCTCTGTGTGTTGTTGGGTGTCTGAGTGCACATCATTTGGTGGTGAGCATGTCAAAGTGGTAACAGGTTAAAATGATTGTGTTGTGTGCATTTGTGTCAGAGATGTAGAGAAACAGATGTACATATCCACAGGAGATCCTACCACCCTAGCACCCCTGTATTGGAGCCATGAGACCCTCCCCTGTCTAACCTCAGCTACTGTACCAATAGTACAGCGAGCCTATGGAAGACGGTATCCATTAAGACAACCATATCAAAAGTACCTCGAATTGATGACAGCCTGCAGGAGGAACTCCCTGAAGGAATATGAGAAAGAGTTAAGAAAATGAATTGATGGTGTAATGGAGGAATGATCTACAGGCCCCCCTTCACTCCTATTTGAATGCACATGATATGCTCATTGTGCAGTTGACAACTTGCCTCTGGCCAAGGTGTGCAGTAACCATTGAATGACACATAGCAGTGGATGGCATACCAGCCACGAGACTCCATTTTTGTTTAATTACTGACTCCAGTTTCCATTAGGCCACATTTGAATGTTAGAACCCAGCCTGCATCTCTCCCCTGCAGTGCCCGCGCACAGTCACCAAGCCAACCCCCCACCTCCTCCCCTCTGCCTTCTCCGCAGCTGTCCTGTTCTCACGGAAGCCTGGGCACGAGAAGTATCAAACTAAACACTGTATCTCTCATCTTCCCTTTTACATCACTGCCCTGTGAATGACCGGGCCGGAGCCTGGCCCTGGAAAAAACCATTCATCTCCAGAAACCTGCCTCTGCACCAACAGACCCCCTTCAAAGAAATATAGACCACAAACCCCCTCACCCCAATGCCTGTTGATGTAACTGTTGCATGCCCCCCGTCAATGTGCCACCCCAGTTCACCCCCCATAGCACTAATCCCATGTGTGGCTATATATTTTCCTCATAATAACAAAAAATAAACCATCCTCTCATGAGATCCAAGGGGATATTTGATGAATGTGACATTGAAATATTGTGAATAAATTAGGCACCTGGACCCATGTAGCCTCACTTTTATTGTCCAGGTCAAACATCTAGTAATATAGCTAGTGCATGTTGAAATGTACAAATAATGTTCAAGGTATATGTGGCCAAAAGGGCAAATGTCAGATAGCCTATATTACCACAACTTGGACATCGCCCAAACCTGCACCCCAACCAGGTGAGCACAGCTGACGGGCGTGCTCCACGAAGTAACCAGTTCAACACCAACCAATCCGGGACCACCTCCCCTACAGCATGGCTACTGTCCTGTCCTCTTTGTCCAATGGCCACGATTCTATGTATCCCCTATAGCAAACGTCATAGATGAGGTGTTTTTGTAATATAACATGTATTTTCTGTTGATTTGGCAGAGCACTCTCGGAGCAAGCAGAGTCCTCTGCGTGCCCCATTTTACTTTATATAAAGACTTGTCTTTTACCTCACCTTCCCTTGGTCCTGCTCTCATTCCCTACTGGGGTGTGTCCATTAGTGTCTCTTATTTGGTTAATGTATTATATTTGTGGTGAATGCCAGCTTTCAATGGCATTTTAAGAAAGTGTGCACAACATCCTGAGATACTGAATGACGAAATATGGACCCTAGAGGAAAAAGGACGAAGTATAGAATAAAGTGAACCTTAAAGTGTAAAAGAAGATAGAACCAACAAAAGCTGGACCAACAATTACATTTTTATAGAGCCTGCGCAGAGCAGGTAGTAAGCCTGCAAAACCGCCTAGACCAAGTAAAAGAAGAAAATAATAAATTAATTCTTAAAGTCCTTGAATCTCAAACTGAATTTGATGAAGAGCGCCAGAAAGCTGGTGCATTAAAAAAAAAGGGATGACCTGGCTGCACAGAGAAGTACTCTTGTTTATGTATTTGTTTATTTGTTTATTTATTTATACTGCACGCCTCACCCTTAGGTATCTGGGCGCATTACAATACAGAAGATATAACATATGTACACAGTGGAAAAGAAAAACAGACAGGGAAAGGAGGTAATTTTTAGTGCAGGAGGGGGCATGGTGTATATGGTGATAGGAAATGCTGGCGAGATTCTGAGGAGGGCGGGGGCAGCTAGTAAGGAATGTCGCTAGTACTGAGCCAGTTCTTCATATTTTTTTTTAAGTTGTGGAAGGATTGCTTGGTTCCTAAGGAAGAGGGGAGAGAATTCCAAAGTTGGGCAGCTAGGAGAATATTATTATTATTATTATTATTATTATTATTATTATTATTATTATTATTATTATTATTATTATTATTATTATTATCATCATATAAACTGGCTATGACTAGTGAATAGAATGCAGGCAAAGCCACTGTTGTACAGAACCTGGACATAGGAATCATGAAATAATAAGCCAAAGAATCATTAACAAAGAATGAAAAACTGTGTTGCAGTAGCATAGCAGATTAGTGGAGCTGCGCTTGGACGCTTTCTGGCCCGAAGTCAAGAAATGAGAAGTCGAGGTCAGCTATCTACTCTGAAGAATAACGTGTTTCCGGAGGGTGAACCCTCTCACATTAAGATGCAAGAAAGAACACATAAGATGCCAAGTGTTCATTCATTTAAGGCATTTAAAAGCTTGCAGACTGAACAGAATCATGGTCTCTTGTCACGTGAGTCAAGGATGATAATAGGGTTTGAACTCGGAGTTCCAGACACGACAGCGAGTGCCCTCACTCCCGTTGAATTCCCAGGATGAGAATAGTATGCAAGTCCAAGTACAAAGACAATATTATGGGAGAAGTCATGGGTGATGAGAGATGCTGGGCTAATTGGGTGGTAGAGCAGCCTCATGTCCTATCTACTTGCACCTGTGTCTTGGCTCACGTGCTGCTAATTGATCCAAATATTCCAGACATGGCACAAGAGTGCCAAACCAATTGTATTAGTCTGTATAATGAAGGATCTTATAGCGCAAGAAACCATTGTAACACTGTGTAACTGATTTCTCTTAAATTACACGTATGAAGAGATAGGCATAAGTTGCCCACCTGATATCAGACAGCCAATAACAAACTTAGCTACTATATGGTTATATATCTAGATGTATCGCTTAACCAATCCCAACCCTTGATAGGATTTTCACTATTGTCAAGTAGTATGACGTTATTCTTATGTATAAAGTAGTGTATCATTGTATTTTTGTGGAAATCGCTCAGACACTGAGCGTACATCTGTTGATGTTTGTTGTAACCTCCCTGTTTTAGATAAGTGTTAATAAAACAGCAACTTACAGAAGTATCGGAGAGGTGGGCAACACGAGTTATTTTCTTCTCTTTCTTTCTTTGTTTAAATTATATATATAAAATTCACCTTCAGTGTCAGGTAAAATTGGAGCTGCCAGTTTAAATCTAGTCCTACAGCACAAGGACCTTAATAAACTGCAAATGAAGAAACAAGGCAACTCTGCCTTATTAAAACTGGCGCATCTCAGTTGGCCCTTCTATAGGGCTGCAAATTTTCGAAAAATTCGATTCCTTCTTCGATATCTTATTTCAATCAAATACGAAAAGTCAAATATATCTATGTACTTTTAGACAGGAATGTTTATTCACATTCTCATGTATTGATTCACATTGCACTGTGTTGGGCGATCACATTTTGCCTTCAATATACATTCTGCCAATGCATTTCGGTTTGAACCTTCGTCAGGGCTGTATAAAGGCACTTGATTACATCATCAAGCTAGTCATAATTATGTATTCATTAATTTAAATACACTTTACGGTTTAAATACAATATATTAACAAATTCACACATACCATTTGGATTGTCCCACGTATATGTAATAGTTCCGCCAGATGAAAAATAAATAAACAACAAAAGCCATTTAGTTTCAGCATTATAAGTTTTGTATGCATTGATTTTTAGGACAGAAACCAGTCCTACCAGATCGCTTTAAAGGCGTTTTCTCTCTAGTTTCGCAGCTGTGTGTGTTTAAATGCGTAGCGAGGCGCATATGTCCATCGTCTCTCTGTTGAAGAGATAGGCGGTTTAGACAGCCATTCTAATGTTGTTATATCTAATGTAGAGCGCGGCGAGTGTTCGCCGATGCTTACCTGGAGTTCCAGCGTTGTCCTGCGGTCTGTAGAGAGACGTGTGCGCGCAGGCGCCTGTGTGTTTCATTTAAACGTTGTCATGGAGACGGTTGCGAGGCGCCGTGGTCCAACCGGGTTGCCGGAGCACGTACGCCTCGCGCCCCACCCCCGGGTGATTACCCTGGGGCGGGGATGTCTCCATGGCAACCTCTGTTCCACTATATGCAATAGGTCGAGCTGTCAATGCCTATGCGTTACTCCAAATTCGGATAGCTAGACATACTATTTGTGAATACACATGGGTACCTACGGTACGTTACGTATATTTCATAATATATGTGCTATACTATTATTCATTTACAGGTGCAAGCAGCAGTCTTTCACCCAGAGTGATTTCTAAACAATTAAAGCATGCAATGATTATTCAAAAAGGGTATAAATGTTAATCCAAGTGTCTAGATAAATCGGTCTCATGCACCAATGCCTGGAGTACATCTAAGGTTATCCTGCGTCTGTAAGTATATATGCAAAATCGGAAATTCTAGATTACAAAAAACACATATAGTTAATCTCTTCATTCATTCCTTTAGGCATTAGAGAACTCAAACGGTCAATCCAGAAGGTTTCTCGTTGATCCATTGTTTTTTGGAAGTTTTCATGTGGATCTCTCTTTTCCACTATCTCTAGGATAGCAAAACGTATTTGTGCCAAGTTATGTTTCTTGTCTTGCCAGTGTCTGGCCACAGCCGAGGTTTTGTTATTATTGCGTATACAAGATCTGTGTACATTCCATCTTGTTTTAGCTGTTCTCACAGTTTGGCCAACGTAATGTAAACCACAGGGACATTTTATAGTGTATATCACGTTTTCAGAGTCACATGTCCCGAAACTTTTTAATTTTATGGTTTCTCCTGTATACGGATGTCTCAAGGTATCCCCTTTCATTATGTAGCCACAGTTGTTACAATTCAGGCAGGGAAAGGTACCACATCTTTCCGTAGATTTCTTTTTGTGTGCTGGTTTGGTTTTTACCAGTTTATCCTTTAGATTATGGCTTCGTTGATATGCGAATACCGGGATGTCTTTAAATAGGTGTTCTACTCGGTGGTCACAGGTCATTGTGTTCCAATGTTTTTTAATGATTGTCTTGATGCGGTTACTCTGTCTTGAGTATTTTGATACAAAAACTAAGGGAAATTCATCATCCTTTTTGATTTTTGTTTTCAATAGGTCCCCCCTTGTCTGTGTTGCTATGCGTATTTCCGCTGCCGACACTTCTTCTTGCTTGTAACCACGGTCAAGGAATTTCTTTCCCATTTCTTTGATCTCCTTTTCGTACTCTATTGGATCGCTCACCAATCTTTTCACACGGAGCATCTGACTGTATGGTAGATTTTTAATGAGGCTTGGTTGGTGCAAGCTTAGTCGTTGAAGTAAATTATTCCGATCTGTGGATTTACGAAAAATGGTGGTCTGATATCCTGTGTTTGTTATTCTGATTTCTACATCCAAGAAATGTATGTTTTCACGAGAGTATTAATGTGTAAACTGTATTCTTCTGTCTATGCTGTTGAGGTAATCAAAGAATTCAAGTAGTTCCGATTCGCTACCTTTCCATATTCCGAATATATCGTCAATATATCTTATCCAAATCCCTAGCTGCTGTTGCCACCGTTGGTTGAGTAGAACATTTTCAGTTTCAAATTTGTGCATGAATGAATTAGCGTAAGAAGGAGCCATGGTAGCTCCCAGGGCTGTGCCAGCTACCTGTAGGTAGTAATTATCTTTGTATCTAAAGTACGAGTTGTTGCCAATGAACTCTAAGAGTGCCATTATAAATTCTTTCTGTGCTCCTATTTCATCCGCTTTAAGAAGAATCCACTCAACTGCTTAATTTCCTAGATCGTGTGGGATTGACGTGTATAAGCTTTTAACATCAATTGTGAAGCAAATGTTTCCAGAGTCAAATGGTGTTGAATTTAGATGTTGCAAGAAATGGGTGGAGTCTCTGATATATGTACTTGTTTTTTGTATAAGGGGTTGTAGGAAGTAGTCCACATATTTACCAAGGTGTTCTAGGATGCTGTTTATCCCTGCAACGATAGGTCTGCCTGGTGGTTTTACTAAATCCTTGTGCACCTTTGGGAGAGTGTAGAAATGTGGTATCCGAGGATATGAGTTTGTCAAGAATTTCTTTGTATGATGGTTTATCCATGCCAGTTCCTCTGCTTTATCCAGAAGAATTCCCAAGTTCTGTCTGATTTCTGCTGTTGGGTCATTAGCTAGTTGTGCATAGGTGTTGCTGTCTCTGAGTTGTCTTTCGCATTCTTCATTATAGTCCCTCGTATTCAGCAGTACTAGACCACCACCTTTGTCTGCAGCTCTTATTGTAATGTTTGGATCACCATATAGATCTTGTATGAGTTTTAATTCATGTGGTTTCATATTGCGTCTAGTTTTAGGCTTGAAATGTATTTTTTCAAAATCTCTCGTTACTTGTTTTTGAAAAATATCTATTGATGGAACACTAATTGGAGGGATAAAGGTGCTTTTACTTCTGAACTCTTTCAGATCTTCTTTTTCCCTTATGCCTTCAGTTTCTAATTCCTCAAAAAATACTTTTAACTTCATTTTCCTAATTAGTTTGTATAGTTCAATTTTAGATTCAAATAAAGTGCTATCATATGTTGGCACAAAGTTTAGGCCTTTTTGTAGTGTCTGTAGTTCTTGGGTCGTCAATGTCCTTGTTGAAAATAATTTACTTCAACGACTAAGCTTTCACCAACCAAGCCTCATTAAAAATCTACCATACAGTCAGATGCTCCGTGTGAAAAGATTGGTGAGCGATCCAATAGAGTACGAAAAGGAGATCAAAGAAATGGGAAAGAAATTCCTTGACCGTGGTTACAAGCAAGAAGAAGTGTCGGCAGCGGAAATACGCATAGCAACACAGACAAGGGGGGACCTATTGAAAACAAAAATCAAAAAGGATGATGAATCTCCCTTAGTTTTTGTATCAAAATACTCAAGACAGAGTAACCGCATCAAGACAATCATTAAAAAACATTGGAACACAATGACCTGTGACCACCGAGTAGAACACCTATTTAAAGACATCCCGGTATTCGCATATCAACGAAGCCATAATCTTAAGGATAAACTGGTAAAAACCAAACCAGCACACAAAAAGAAAACTACGAAAAGATGTGGTACCTTTCCCTGCCTGAATTGTAACAGCTGTGGCTACATAATGAAATAGGATACCTTGAGACATCCGTATACAGGAGAAACCATAAAATTAAAAAGTTTCGGGACATGTGACTCTGAAAACGTGATATACACTATAAAATGTCCCTGTGGTTTACATTACGTTGGCCAAACTGTGAGAACAGCTAAAAAAAGATGGAATGAACACAGATCTTGTGTACGCAATAATAACAAAACCTCGGCTGTGGCCAGACACTGGCAAGACAAGAAACATAACTTGGCACAAATACGTTTTGCTATCCTAGAGATAGTGGAAAAGAGAGATCCACATGAAAACTTCCAAAAAACAATGGATCAACGAGAAACCTTCTGGATTGACCGTTTGAGTTCTCTAATGCCTAAAGGAATGAATGAAGAGATTAACTATATGTGTTTTTTGTAATCTAGAATTTACGATTTTGCATATATACTTACAGACGCAGGATAACCTTAGATGTACTCCAGGCATTGGTGCATGAGACCGATTTATCTAGACACTTGGATTAACATTTATACCCTTTTTGAATAATCATTGCATGCTTTAATTGTTTAGAAATCACTCTGGGTGAAAGACTGCTGCTTGCACCTGTAAATGAATAATAGTATAGCACATATATTATGAAATATACGTAACGTACCGTAGGAACCCATGTGTAATCACAAATAGTATGTCTAGCTATCCAAATTTGGAGTAACGCATAGGCATTGACAGCTCGACCTATTGCATATAGTGGAACAGAGGTTGCCATGGAGACATCCCCGCCCCAGGGTAATCACCCGGGGGTGGGGCGCGAGGCGTACGTGCTCCGGCAACCCGGTTGGACCACGGCGCCTCGCAACCGTCTCCATGACAACGTTTAAATGAAACACACATTCGCCTGAGCGCACACGTCTCTCTACAGACCACAGGACAATGCTGGAACTCCAGGTAAGCATCGGCGAACACTCGCCGCGCTCTACATTAGATATAACAACATTAGAATGGCTGTCTAAACCGCCTATCTCTTCAACAGAGAGACGATGGACATATGCGCCTCGCTACGCATTTAAACACACACAGCTGCGAAACTAGAGAGAAAATGCCTTTAAAGCGATCTGGTAGGACTGGTTTCTGTCCTAAAAATCAATGCATACAAAACTTATAATGCTGAAACTAAATGGCTTTTGTTGGTTGTTTATTTTTCATCTGGCGGAACTATTACATATACGTGGGACAATCCAAATGGTATGTGTGAATTTGTTAATATATTGTATTTAAACCGTAAAGTGTATTTAAATTAATGAATACATAATTATGACTAGCTTGATGATGTAATCAAGTGCCTTTATACAGCCCTGACGAAGGTTCAAACCGAAATGCATTGGCAGAATGTATATTGAAGGCAAAATTTGATCGCCCAACACAGTGCAATGTGAATCAATACATGAGAATGTGAATAAACATTCCTGTCTAAAAGTACATATATATATTTGACTTTTCGTATTTGATTGAAATAAGATATCGAAGAAGGAATCGAATTTTTCGAAAATTTGCAGCCCTATAGAAGGGCCAACTGAGATGCGCCAGTTTTAATAAGGCAGAGTTGCCTTGTTTCTTCATTTGCAATAAAACAGCAACTTGCCACCTTCTTGAGTTTGTCTGGTTCTTTGGACTCAGAATAATTCAGCTGTAATCCCATCCAGCCATAGATGCAAGTTCCAAGTGCCATAACCTCATGTGGTAGCAGTTTGTATGGTTTCAGATCTAAATTAGTTTGATTTCAGAGTTTCAGAAGATTGGGCATCCTCCGCCATTAACCGGAAGATCACAGAGTTTCCTGTGGAGAGCGGCCGATAGAAATAAACTTGCAAGAAGAATCGAGACGGTGGACATAGCCCCCTTTAAAAAAATGCCTGCTGGGATTCCACAGGCACTCAGCGGTTGGAAGCAAAAGTGGTCGGACTGGAGCAGGAGTCGATATCGAAGGCCTCGAGTTGATTAAACAGATGTAAGTAAACAAAGGGAAATGGTAATATAAAGGGGAGGGCATTGAGCCCTGAGCTCCTTTTACTCCACCTGAGAGTAAGAGCGTAGATACAGAGGAGACATGATTGTATCCTTTAAAAGAATTAAAAGCAGTGGTGGGGTTATAGTAACCCAACGTATGAACCCCCTGCTTATAGTAGCAATAACATACCAGAAGAAAATAAAGGAAGGAAGATGTCTGTATGTTTGTACGAGATAAAGAGGAAAGAGGCACGAGATCAAATATATCAACAGATATAGATAGTGAAATTAAGAGATAGAAAGGAGAGAAGGATAGGGCCTATGGGGTAATGCTTGTACAGAAAAAATGGATGGGAGTACAGATATTACTGAAGTTGTTTGGGAAAAGCTTTGAGGAGGTTATGCAAAAGGAAGAAAAAGATGAACAAGAAAAGAAGGTTAAGGAATGAGAGAAGCGGCTGAGGGTGGATGGTCAAGGAAGAAAAAAGCCGGGAATGACGGCAAAAGATGTATAGTGAAGAACAAGGGAAAGTTCAAAAGCAGGTGGAGGTACAAAGGAAGTATGACAGCCAGAAGAAAGAAATAGGAGATAGTGATAGGAGAGAAAGAAAGGGAGGAAGAAAAGGCACAAAGAGTGAAAGAAAAAAGATTACAGAGGAGGAGAGAAGAAGAAGAAGAAGAACAAAGGGAAGAAATAAGAAGGGAAGCACAAAAGCAAGCAGAAGAGAGGGCATGGAGAGACGTGAGGGAGAGAAGTAAGGTGGAAGAAGGGATAGAACAGAATAGAAGCAAGCAAGGTCTTGACTCAAGTCTCATTCTTAAAGAACAAATAAGACAGAGTGTTGAAATAAAGGGACGATGGGACACAGTAAGTGAAGTTTTCCCAATGAGAGAAATGACTCAAAAAATACCTAAAGCAGCACAAGAAGAGGAATGATATGATGCTTAAATTATTGGGGAGAGGATTGATAAGATATATCAGCAAATGAGACAGAACAGCGAGTATGGGACTCAAGGAAGGTGCAAACTATCCCTGATGCGTAAACCACGGGATGAGGAGGAAAACATGAGCACTGTCTTTGAGTAGATTCAAATTAGACAGAGAAGAGGATGATGGTAGTCACACTAGTTGGGGTATTGCAATGTCAGACGAAGAAAGAGAGTCAGGTCATGAGATAGAAGGGGAGGGTACATGCGTCCCCTTGGGTAGTCCAAATCTGGATAAGGAGGTAAGATGGTCAGATTTGGAACACCCTAAGGAAAGAATACCAGATCCTATACCATATCGCAATATGCATCAAAGGTGACCGTGCAGTGTAAGAGAAGAATCTACACCTTACTTGAGTAGGTCAAGGTTGTTGCCAGCACATAGATGAATAGGGACAATTATCGCTGCATTGGGTAAACGAATAATGGGTTCCAGTTATTGGATGGGGTTCTCACAGTTCCCATTGCTAGAGAAGGGGGGAAAGACAGCAATATACTTCATGTCCTCAGATGGATAAGGATACATTAAAATGCAAGTTACCTAGTTTGACTTTGGGGGCTGGGAAGTGTATATACGAATTTGAGAAAATGACAGGAGGAAATACGTTAGCCATAGGGGAAATAAAAGGTCTATTCTTGGAGAGAGCTGGCAACATTTGGAGATGAGTGGGATATGCAGGTGTGACAGCACAAAGCACAGCACATGATGGAGCACCATTTAATAATTGCTGGACAGCCGTTTGGATGGCTCTCAGGGTATAGTGTCCCAATACATCAGATATGGGTGCAATTATGACATGTAAAATGAAGGAAGATGAAGACCCTATTGCTTATATTCAGGACAATGAAAAGAGATGGCAGCTTGAGATGTGTGAACTGTGGGAAAATACAGTGGCGCTATTCTGTCATATTTTGTGTCAGGTTTTGCCAGAAAAGGTACAGAGACAAATGAAAAAACAAGTAGGAATATTAGCGAAGCCGTGGGCTGAGATACAGTTGACTAGTGTGGATGATTGTCAATTATTATAAGAAAAAAACAGAAAGAAAGATGAGAACAGGAAAATTGAGGAAGCTAAGCTAGTTCAGAAAAAATGTCAGAATTTGCTACAGAAGGGGGACCATTGACAGTTGGAGAAGGAGTAGGAACGCAAGAAATAACAGGTATGTTACAGGTGAATAATGTACACCCAGTGAATCAAAGTGGGTATTGGTTTTGGCCATGTGGTAGAGGCGGAGGATTTACAGGAAGAGGAAGTGGATTTCAGAACACCCAGGGTGGATTTAGAAACACCCATGGCTGATTTGATTTCAAAATGCCCAGGGTCAAAGTCAGAATACTCAGGTAGGATATAATGGTGGGTTTGCCAGAGGAACACCTACAATGTGTTGGAATTGTGGGATAACAGGCATATTGTATTGCGTGTGTATGTAGAAGCCGAGCAAACATGCAATAAAACTGACAACCTTTAAGAGGGGGGGCAGCTTATCCACTGTCATACAGCACGCAAACATGAGAGGGCTTTCCCCAGGATCACACATACTATCAGACACAAACACGGCAGCAGGGGTCAGTGCACATGTTCCCACTGCAAGGGCAATCACAACAAGCACCTATGCAAACACAACAGAAAGTAAACATAGGGCAAATATTAACACCTAAAATAGGGGGTGTCACTATGGTAGAGGGGACCCGTTTGCGGGTATAGGGATGAATTTATACCCTCAATAGGAAAGCTTACAGGGTAACTTGATGTGTTCAGTACTGTCAGTAACACCAGAACCCAAGAAGAACCAATTGTCGATGTGATGATAGGAGGCAAATCTTTTTCTTTTCTTGTAGACACTGGGGTGACTTGCTGTTGTATAAGGGAGGGAAAATACTCAATGTCAGGTATTGCTATGAATACTCAAGGGTTCCTTGGAGCTAGAAATTTAGATCCTTTTACCATAAACTGCCTGTTTCTATAGGTGAATGTGACATGTCTGTCCCTTTCTTATGCTTGTGACAAATGCCAGTTAACATTCTGGGTAGAGATTTGATGATGAAACTTAACATGACAATTTCATTCACTGATCAAGGAATAGTGTGCTCCACTCCATAAATGCACTATTTAAATATGTATGGGAGTATATGCTGGCATTTACAGGGCAAGTGGCTCTACAAGGATTCCCGATAGATCCAGAAGTCTCATGTGTGCGGTGAGCATTAACATGGCTACCTGGATTATTAGGAAAAATTGTGAGGATACCTTAGATCCAGAAGTCTCATGTGTGCGGTGAGCATTAACATGGCTACCTGGATTATTAGGAAAAATTGTGAGGATACCTTATGATTTTTTATTTAGACCACAAGTAACTATGGATGAGGAAGAAGGGCAGACAAATCCTATAGAATTGGAAGTAGATATAGTACAACGTGAAATAGCAATGCGTATAGGAGTAGATGATGAAGGTAGAACATGGAGGACGCTGATAGCTCTTGAGGAGGGATACGGATTAACTGACATAACAGATGAGGATATGTTCAGAGATGAACTTAAATATGATGAGGTAGTGTTGTTTTATAAGCATTACATATTGTATAGGAATTGAGAAAAGGGAAGTCACACAGCGAATGACACTAATGCGGCAAAGACCAGCGTTCTTTCAGGAAGACCTAAAAACGTGGCAATTGTCCTTTGGACTACGAGCCCATATAACGCAGGCCTATTGAAGGGAATAGGAGAGGCCAAATAAAATGAAAGTTAGGAGTAATTTTACCCCGAGCAAAACAGCACCCTATGTCTCGAGAAGCTGATGAAGGCATATTTAAGACTATTTCAGCGTTGATGAATCAGGGAATCCTAGTGCCATCGGGGTCCCCGTGCAATACTGTGGTGTATCTGATTAAAATATCTAAAGGAGGGTTGTGGAGATTTATGCAGGACTTGCACCCTCTTAATCAGATTGCAGTACTTCACAGTGATCAATTTGAAAAATGCATTTCCCGTTGCACAAAGACTCACAAGATCCTACTTCCTTTATGTTCAGTGAAAAGAGAATAAAATATACCCGATTGCCTCAAGGGTACTGTGAATCTCCGTCGATCTTTAATAGGGTCTTACAGATGGATGTAGGCAACATTGAGCTTAAGAGTGTGGTAAATCAGTACGTATATGACATACTAATCTGCAGTGAAACAAAGGATGAATGTAGGCTGTTCAGTTAATGACTATATTGGCAGTCAAGGGATACAAGGTAGACGTGGAGAAATTCCAATATTGCCAGTAAGAGGTGTTGTACATAGGTCAATTAACTGAAGCTATTATGAAGACACCAAAGCCAAATACAGTGAGGCAGATGCAGCAATTCCTCGGCTTATGCAATTATTGCAGGGCCTGGGTGTTCGACTATAGCACATATACAAAACAGCTTTTGCAAGCACTTAAGAAGGCACAAGTTGGTAAGGAAAAAAATATAATGGACTGAAGAAATGGAAGGATTTGAGGAATTAAAAAGAACAATCATTGCAGCTCCAGTTTTAGGAATTCCTGCACCCCAATGGGTCAGTAATGACAGCAGTACTCACACAAAGAATGATTCTGTGGTATAAACATTTGGGGTATTACAGTGGGATTTTAGATACAGTTATGAGAGGACATTTTCCATGCAAACAATCTTTGGCTGCTGCTGCATTTGAAATTGAGAAGTCTACAAGTATTACCATGGGCTGTGATATGACCCTATACATGGAGCATGCCTTATTTCCCATTTTATAGAACCCAAAGGTACATTGACATCACAAAGAGCAACAGTGTATGAAGTAATGATTTCTAACACAGTGATTACAATTGAGAGGTGTAAAATAGTGAACCCAGCCACATTTGTAGCTAAAACTGTAGAAGAAGATGATCATGAACAAGATTGCTCTAATTATGTTGAGTTTTATGATGATATAACACGTGTGAAAGAAAATGTTTTAGCGAGAGGGGAGATTCTCTTCATTGATAGTTCTTCGAAAATGTACAAAACTAGTGGAAGAGGCATTCGGGCTCTGCAGTTGTAAAGCACAGATAAAATGGTGAATTTGAGGTAGTGGTGAGTGCAAGACTACCATACAATTTTTCAGCACAGGCGTCTGAATTGGTAGTACTTATTGTTGCGCTTGAGAAACACAAAAGATCAGGAAGTGATGATGTACAGTGACTCCGCCTATGTGATTTCAACCATACATGCAGGGCTGTCACGCTGGTAAATTAAGGGTTATCTCCGTGCAGACATCACTCCAGTGGAACATGTGTCTTCATTGGACAGACTTATTAAGGCACTACAACTCCCAGTAGCTATAACAGTCATAGAATGTGCAGTACATACTTAACAATCAGGCTTTATCTCTAGTCAGAACAAAGCCACAGACCTAGAAGCCACAAGGGTTGCATATTCCTCTGAAATTTCGAGTTTTGAAAATGTTAATATTAAAGAGGTATCGTATAGAAGCATGCTTGTATGAGAGGGTGTTTAATATGCTGTCAATTACACAACTAATAGTAGTATTCATTATCCCACACAGAAGCCCTATGGAGACAGGAATGCACTGGGAAGCCAGTGATGCCAATGGCATTACGAAAAGTCTCACTTGAGCAGCTGCATTACCCCATGCATATAACTTGGGAAAGTCTTGCTGCCACCATTGCAGAAGACTGGTTTATTCCCAATTTATTGGAACACATTGCTCATTTCATTATGAATTGCATGGTGTATCAGAGGTTTACAGCTGGGCATACACTAAGAACAAATGCGAGGAGTAATCCCCTGTCCGAAAGCCCATTAAAGCATTGCATATCGACTAAGTCGATATGCTGCAGACATGTAACGGATATTGGTATCTATTAGTGGTGACATGTCCCTTTTCTCGATGGATTGATGCAGGTCCTTGTACACATCCTGATGCCACCTGTGCAGCAAATTTTCTAGTGTGCAAAGTATTTCCAAGATGGTGTGTGTGTGAAGTATTGAGGTCAGATAATGGGACACACACTGTCAATGAGCAGTTTGAACAAATAGGGCCGCTATTGTGCATAAATCATACATTTTCCTCTGCTTATCACCCACAAGCAAACAGTAAATGTGAGAGGCTCAACGGCCTCCTTAAAGAAAGGATAGCAAAGATCAGATTAACTCTGAAAAAGGGACGGCTATATTGTCTACCCCGGCCGTGTATGCCCTTCAAGATCAGCCAAGATCAGACCATCACCTTACGCCCCATGAACTAGTAACAGGGCGCCACATGACGACACCCCTTACACCCTCATCTAGAGTCAGGAGTGATGCCCAGAGTGTAGCGTAGACTCTAGGTGATGAAATGCATGATTGTTTTACATGCACGACTACCAGTGTTTCTTTCATTTCAGATCAAGTAAAACATGGGAGGGTGGGGTCAAGGACATGGCAGAGGATGGCCCAGTAACCAATCTGAGCAGATTAATACCACCAGCAAAGTTATGTGTTGGAGACCAGGTGCTTATTAAGAATTGTACCCTTAGGAGGCACCTGCCAAGGTTTAATGGACATTTCTGTGTAGAAGACGTTTCCCCTACTGCAGTTGGGGTGTCCAGAAGAAGAGCTTTGTTACATTTGGGAGACGTAAAGACCTACAAAGGTGAGACCCTCTCTCTAGTACCCACTGACCAGGAAGTAAGACAAAAAGAAGAATTGCTGCATGTGCAGACTCGATCGATGACCAGTAAGAAGGTTGATAAAACAGTGCACGATTTTAAAAACATTTTCTTTGGACTAAAATTCATTGGACACTACTTAAAAATGTGGAGGAACTGCATGGACTTGCAGAGAATTCCAGATCTTAAACATACTTTTTAGAGATTCTTTGAAAAAGTTAAATTGTATTGACAATATGCCCAAACGCCAAGCCCTTATTCGTAATTGGAAGAGAGTTCAATATCCAGATTAATTTCTAGGAGCATATCGATTTCAAGGATAATACATGACACCCGTGACACACATAGGGCCTCATTACAAGTGGTCCGGGAACTCTGGTACCGGTAAGCATTCCGGTACCGTAGTTCCCAGAACACCATACTGTGAGCTCTGCTCGCGGGTGCCGTCTCACCTGCCAGGTTTTTCCTGGTGGCTGTAACGGCACCTGTGAGCAGAGCAGGTTGGATGCACCGGCACAACTCTGAATGTTACGGTGCATCCAACGTCCCCATCCACATTCAGCCCTATGGGGCAGAATGGGGATCGAGAGGCCCTTGATTCTGGCACCCGCAAATGGGCAATTACCGGGTCCGCCGAGCTCGACATGACCCGGTTCTTGCCCATTCGTGGGTGCTGGAAAAAATGCAGCTGTTTTTAATGGCACGATAACCACCAGAGTTGTAATGAGGACCAAAGGCTTGTAGTTGCTATTTTTGTGTTTATACTCCAGCAATACCCTACCCTTGTTAGGAGAGATGTCAATATTCTCATGTTTCTTCATGATCTGAAAAAAGGGCCAGTTATAAGAAGACTTTTAATTGCAATAATTGAAGAGATTGTGCAACTGTGAATGTGATTGAAAATAATTGTGTTAAACATGATTCAGGAGGAGGAGAATACAGTGGCAGGAACACTAGCAATGCAAAGAAAAATGGGGTGGCACACAACATGTTTTTCTAAGACTTTTATGCCTGATATATATATATATACATATATTACGTGGCCACGGTAGTGGCCACATAGTTATGGTTTAGTTGGTGTTTCCATAGGAAGAGCACTTTTTGGGTGGCTTATAACTTCGCTCCCCCTGGATGAATACTCACCAGAATTTGCAAGCCATCCAGTAGTTTTTTTTTAAATTACCAAAAAGTAGGTCATAAAAAATTAGTGATATCTGTGTTCGGTCCACGGACACACTTCCCTGTTCGCTCTGCGTACAGTGTCCTGATTGGCCAATCAGTTTGCGTGGTGTGCGCGGACAGGCAACGTGTTTGCTGATTGGACGGTGTGGAGCGTGAAGCGCGTCAGATTTTAGGTAGCAGCCGCCATCTTGGATTCGCGGACGTCTGCGGACAGCACGGTGAAACTTGGTTCAAAATGTATATTTAATAGAGTTTGTTGGTGTGTAGGAGTGTTTGGGGAGGGTGAGAGAGTATGAGATAGGTTGAAAGTTGTGTTTTTTTATGTGGTAGACGTTCCTGTTGTGTTCGATTTGTCTGCGGACATCACGGGTGTTATGAAATGTTCGAAATAAACTGAATGGGGGGTGTTCTTAGGACTCAATATGTGTCCGTTTTGTTCGCAAGCAAGCTGAAACTGTTCTAAGAACACTTGCGGTGTCCGGAAAAGTTTGTAAATGAACAAAATGGGGGTGTCCTGAGGACACTGTCTGTATTGTTCGTTGTGAAGTTGAAAGTGTTCTAAGAACTCTCGCGGTGTCCTGAAATGTTCATAAATAAACAAAATGGGGGTGTTCTGAGGACGCTGTCCGTATTGTTTGTTGTCAAGTTGAAAGTCTTCTAAGAACTGTCGCGTTGTCCTGAAATGTTCGTAGAGGGTATCCTGAAGACGCTGTCCGTATTGTTCGTTGTCAAGTTGAAAGTGTTCTAAGAACTCTCGCGTTGTCCTGAAATGTTCGTAGGGGGTGTTCTGAAGACGCTGTCTGTATTGTTCGATGGCAAGTTGAATGTGTTCTAAGAACACTCGCGGTGTCCTAAAATGTTCGTAAATAAACAAAATGGGGGTGTTCTGAGGACGCTGTCTGTATTGTTCGATGGCAAGTTGAAAGTGTTCTAAGAACTCTCGCGTTGTCCTGAAATGTTCGTAGGGGGTGTCCTCAAGACGTTGTCCGTATTGTTCTCTGGCAAGTTGAATGTGTTCTAAGAACACTCGCGGTGTCCTGAAATGTTCGCAAATAAACAAAATGAGGGTGTTCTGCGGACGCTGTCCGTATTGTTCGATGGCAAGTTGAAAGTGTTCCAAGAACTCTCGCGTTGTCCTGAAATGTTCGTAAATAAACAAAATGGGGGTTTCCTGAGGACACTGTCCGTATTGTTCGTTGTCAAGTTGAAAGTGTTCTAAGAACTCTTGCGGCGTCCTGAAATTTTCGTAAATAAACAAAATGGGGGTGTTCTGAGGACGCTGTCTGTATTGTTCGTTGTCAAGTTGAATGTGTTCTAAGAACACTTGCGGTGTCCGTAAATGTTCGTAAATAAACAAAATGGGCGCGCTCTGAGGATGCTGTCCGTATTGTTCGTTGTCAAGTTGGAAGTGTTCTAAGAACTCTCGCGATGTCCTGAAATGTTCGTGAATAAACAAAATAGGGGTGTTCTGAGGACTCTGTCCGTATTGTTCGTTGTTAAGTTGAAAGTGTCCTAAGAACTCTTGCGTTGTCCTGAAATGTTCGTAGGGGGTGTCCTGAAGACGCTGTCCGTATTGTTTGCTGGCAAGTTGAATGTGTTCTAAGAACTCTCGCGGTGTCCTGAAATGTTTGCAAATAAACAAAATAGGGGTGTTCTGAGGACGCTGTCCGTATTGTTCGTTGTCAAGTTGAAAGTGTTCTTAGAACTCTCGCGTTGTCCTGAAATGTTCGTAGGGGGTGTCCTGAAGATGCTGGCCGTATTGTTCGCTGGCAAGTTGAAAGTGTTCTAAGAACACTCATAATGTCCGCGGACATTAAAAGTTTCCATATGCCATAGTTGATATATTTGACTCTATGGGTGTGATATGCTGTGGTGGTTGTGGCCAGGGCATAGAGTGTTGGGTGTATGGCCAATTGGTCATTTGGCCATGCACCCAACACTCTATGCCCTGGCCACAACCACCGCAGCATATCACACTTATAGTTGCTTATAACTTTGGGTCAAAAACAAATTTATAAGGAACAAAGTTATAAGATACTATGGGTGTGATATGCTGCGATGGTTGTGGCCAGGGCATAGAGTGTACAATATACTTACTGTTTGGTTTAGTAACTGGATTACATGTATTTTTTGTTAATTTCTGTGATAAAAGAAAGTAGCATGTTCGTATTAGTATTTTGTAATGACTTATTACATTGTATTATCAACATTTTTTTTTACCCTCATATTTAGTAGATTACAAACCAGAGTACTGTGCAAATTTGCTCAGTTTCTGTGTTTGTTGCTAAAATCATTGGGTCTGCGGGAGAAAAAAAAAACATATTGGATTAAAAAAAAAAAGCTTTTCCTGTTATGCTACAGTTTATTTGTTTGTTTGTTTTTAGTGTTCACTTGTTGTTTCTGGCTAATGCTTTATACATTGGCTTGTTGCATTTTTTTTGGAGCAGTAACATATTATTTATTTGTTTGGATATTGTAAATTTTTGGAGCAGTTAGATACCAGTAGGCGTATTCTACCTGTCTATTTATTTATATATTTTAGTGGTATTGATTTATTTGTTTGGATATTGTTAAATTTTGGGACAGTTAGATACCAATTGGCGTATTCTAACTGTCTATGTTTTGATATATTTTAGTGGTATTGATTTATCTGTTTGGATATTGTTAAATTTTGGGACAGTTAGATACCAATTGGTGTATTCTAACTCTCTATGTTTTGCTCTGATTTAGTGGTATTCATTTATCTGATTAGTTGTTGTCAAATCTTTGGGCAGTTAGATAGTTTTTGGAATATTCTAACAGTTTATATTTTTTTACTTAAGGTTTAAGTACAGTTTAGTTATCAAATTTTGGTTTTAAGAACATTAAATAAGCGTTTGTAAGATTTGCTGGTAATCTCTGCTTTAGATTAATGGTACTATCATTACATTCAAACCATCCACATTTTTTTTTTATATATGCAGTGTAGTGCCCTGAATTGGTTGTGGCTCCTGCGTGGTAGATTATACCTATTGTTGTGAAGGTTTTCTTAACAAGTGATATTTGACCATGTGTGAATCCAGCCAGCTTGCAGTTGTTTTTGGTACCATCTGCATTGTAATGTAGAAGCATCAGTATTACGTATTTACTATGTGTTTGTATTACTAACGTGGAGCGATTATCTGAATTGCAGGTAGAACATAATCTACCATGGTTTGCATTTTGTACAAGTTGCTGAAATGGAATGGATTCACAATTAGGTATTGATGTATATATAAAGCGTTCATTGGGGATTTGTTCTTGAGTCACATTGTTGCAGAGAGTGCATGTATGTTTCCACATGTATGACATCTGGAAGATTTCATTTATAGGTATGTTTTTGTTTTCCAGTACTTGTAGTAAGTACATTATAAATTCTTGTGGATCCTCCTGTGATTTTATAGTGAATTTCACCATTCCAGCACAGTAGTCCAATTGTTGTATTATTCCATAAACACTATACGTGTTGTCAGGATTGTTCGTTGCGTTTCTATGAAGTACTAACATTTGCAAACACAATGGGTCTGTACTGTGTAAGTAAATATTGTCAACAATTGGTGGTAATTGAAATAGAATATTAATTGCTACATTTGCATAGCAACTTACACCAGCTATATTTGAGAGTTTAAATGGACCAGGTAGTTCTGTATCTGACTGCTTTTTTTGGAGTTTGTCTTCCTTCTTTGAAGAAGTACCTGGTTTACTTTCCCTAATTGATTCTTTTTTGCTTGTGATACTTGATGAAGTATTAGTTTCTTTTACTCTCTTTGGAGGATTTGCAGTGACATCCTGTTGCATTTCTGTTAGATTTAGTTTTCTTTTATAACGTTTTACTTTTTGTGGAACAGAATATGTGTTTAGATGGGGGTTGTATAGTGAGCAAAGTCTATTGTATTCTAAAATGCAAGGAATATCAGCGTTTACTTTACTTGCATCAAAGTTGATTAGAAATAACCGTCAAGTGTACGTAAGCGTGATAGTGCTACGTAGCTCATGCCTTCTTTAAAGACTGTGTTGCCAATGTCTATCATTGCTTTGTCTACGGTAAGACCTTGTGATTTATGAATCGTGACTGCGTATGCAAGGGTTAGAGAAAATTGTTCTCTGCGTACATACATGTCTTTGAAGAGAAGGAATCGAGCTGTTGAGCGTCCTATCCTTTTTACTTCTGAAAGTTTGTCAAAAAGAATATTGACAAACTGAATGTTGTTATCACGTGGGTATGTTTGAAAGTCAACAACTGTACCCAGTGCTCCATTAACTAGTCCTTGGTCCATGTCAAGGTTACGTTTAAGCATTACTGTTTAATTTAAGAATAATTTTAATATCTTTTCTAAGCCTGCTGTGTTTGAGATTGATTTTTCTAAACTATTTAGTCTTGTTGTGGCTTGGTCACACATGGGTAGTGTCATACCATGTACATCTAGTTTGTCTGTGGTGCTAATTTCCATTTTACGTTGCATTTCTTTACTTAACATTATTTAATTGAATTTGAAACAGCTTGCAAGAGTTGGCATTAAGGCCATATAATTGACATTTTTGTGGGCTAATTGTTCCATAACATCTGTAGCACATGCATTATCGCTATAAAGTGCATGAATGTGCCGGGTTTTCAATATTGCTTCTGCTTCTTTAGAAAGTATACCAACTCTGATACTTTTTAAAATGTTGGCATAAGTGAGATCTGCAGATTGCCGCATGGTTTCTGTTCATTCTATGTATTGGAAATGTTGCCAAAGGTTGACGTTTCCAATGCTGCCAACAGTTTTACGGCAGAGTTTGTGTCCTAATGTTTTAAAAATAGGCTCACCTTTTACTGGTGTCAATTGAAGAAGATCTCCGAAAACAATCATGTGTTTTCCTGCAAAGAGCTCTTCATAGTTTGTTTTGAGTACTTCTTGTAATCTGAGGTGAATCAAAGCCAACATTAGGTTGGAGACCATGCTCACTTCATCTATTAGTAGCATTTTCATTTGTTTCAATACTCTGCGTAGTTCCATTGCAGCTTCTGCAGAAAGTTTGTAATAGTCTAATTTGTTTTGGTGTTCTACTGGCAATAGTAGTAATCAGTGTAACGTGACACCACCTATGTTGTAGGCAGCTAAACCAGTGGGGACAGTGACAACAGCTGACAGTTTGTTGTTTGTCAATTGTTGAAGGAATTTACTGATGATTTTGATTAGGAATGTTTTGCCAGAACCAGCTTCACCACTGACGTACAGTAGTATAGGTTTATAATTATGGCAGGAACATTCTTTATTTTCATGTTGTACACCATGTGCAATTTGTTTTGTTACTTCTTGAAAAATGCTATGTTGCTCATTGTTTAGTTTTGATTGTAGTATAGTTAAGTCTTCTTTATCTTCATACTGACACATGGTGTTTTCTACTTCTATCATAGCTAATTCTGCCTCATTTATTTTTAGTGGTTCTCCCAGTGGTTCTTGGCTTCCTGTTACAGAAGGTAGACTACTGTCAGGAGTTTCTTTATCTAGTTGGGCCTGGAGTTCTTCTTCGTGTTGCTGTTCATTGTGCAACATTGTTTTGTACTGTGTAAAGTTTACATCAGTTATAGTGCTTTCATTTTCTTTGAAAGCATCTTCATATGAGTCATAGTTATCTAGTATTTCTTCTTCTTTTCTCCATGGTTTAAAGAGTTGTAGCAGGGACATTTAATATACTTCTTTATGTTGAGGAGTCTTTAATGACAATTTGATATGATTAATTAAATTTGGTTTGGTGAGTTTAACTAAGCTGCCTTTACAGTTTGTCACTCGGTATTTACCTTTTTTCTCATCAGGTTTTATATTATTTTGTATGTGTAGTTTTGGGCTATGTGGTATATACACATGGTTTCCAAAGTATTACTTCTGTTTGTATAGTATTTGTCCAATAGATTGTTTTTATAAAATGTCTTGGCTGTTGGGATCACGTTTGGCTATTGTTTCTATATCTTCGTATGATTTTAGAACTCTTTTTCTAGATTTAGCTGGATCAAGACTTAGCCATACTATATTTTTAGATTTACCATACAATGCAGTACCAGTTAAACGATCAGCTGCTTCATATGATCCACATTCTCTATGGGATAGCATTTTTATGCCCAAGCTGTATAATTTCTGAGACACTGTATTATCTGATGACAGGTCGTTCCAGAGGTCTTGGAGCTCTGTCTTTTCTGCTTTAGTTAAGTATGCTGTGACATATCGTGCAACTGCAGTAGAATTGTCTGCAATGTACTGCACATCTATGTTTGCATTCCATAAGTGGGCAATGATTGCTTTCTAATCATTGATATATTTTTCTTCTTCTTTTCTTTTTATGTGATATGTATTTTTAGGTGACTTACCTTTAACACTATGTCTAACTGAAGACATGAGGTTGTTCACTTGACCTGTATTTGTAACTGGTCTAGGGAAACCAAATCGGCATTTGGTGTAGTATTTCCCTTTGTTTTGGTATTTGCAACGACAATATTTTCCACATTTGTGTCTTTGAAATTGTAAAATTTGTGCATGAAGATCACTATTTGTTCCTTCCAATGGAATGTCACAAGTGACATTTTTTTCAATAAACTGTAAAACAGTGGCATCACTGTCTTGACCAAATTTAGGAGCATCTTTAATCCATAAAAGCATGTGGATATGTGGTGCTCCTCTGGCTTGGTATTCTTTTCTCCAAAATAAGTATTGCACTTCTCCAAGGGGAGGAACAGTTTCATTACAAATAAAATGTAGCATAGCAATGAAGCGATGGAGAAAATATCTTGAAACATTAACAGGATCCAAAGAACAAAGTTCTCTAGGTGTTAGTATATCTATGTTTGTTTTGATTTTGTTTGATATGCGTAGGTAATCATGTAAATCTTCCCAGGCATATTCTGCACAACTTGATGTAACAAACCAAGTGGGTGGGCCAAGGTTTCTGATCATACAACATACATCTCCATGATGTTGAAAGCAGTACACTTTAGTACCACGCATATTTGCTAATAGATTTGTAATATTTGATTGTAAAACCTCATCCTTTTGTTGCACTTTTTGTAATAATTGTGTAGCTGTCATATTTTGAAAGTGTGATCCTGATTTTAATATGTGTGCAACTCTGTAACATAAAGTTGCTAGTTCACTTTCAAAGAGTAGATGGAATATGTATTCCACATTTTGTCTAAATCTGGGATCTTCAGAATACATCCGTAATGAACGGTATTCTGATGCTTATATTTGAATAGGTCTATCATCATACCTTCCTCCTTTGCCAGTAGGAAAGAGTGGAGGAAAAGCATGTGCTTCTATACGTTTTTCCCATATGCTGATTGGTGATCCTTTTGTTTGACGCATTTGGTATGTTTCCAGTGCATCTTCTATGGTGTCATTAGAGTTCAAAGGATGAATTGTATAATGGTCTAAAGTATTTGATATTGTAGCAGGATCTAGGAGCTCAAATTGACTAGTTTCTTGTGTTTCTTGAATTATTTCAGTTGTATCCTTCAAGTTTTCTTCAATATTAATTTCTTTGTAATATTCATTATTCTCTTCAAGATATTGCAAGGCTTGTCTAACTTTATGTAAATCTACCAGCTGTTGCCATATTTTTTGGTCTTTTGTAGGTACTCCATTTACTAAGATAATTAAAGATTGCTGCATTGGACGTTGCACTCCCAGAGTATGCACATTTTCTTTGAGATCTAATGGTAAATAAACTACTTTCTCACAAATGCCTTTTACCAATTCAGAGGGAGGTAATTTTGCTGTTTTTGGGTGAAGGCGTATTATTGCTTGAAATGGGTGCACTGTTTGAATTATGATGCTCTCATATAAATTAAGTTGTTGTATAGGTTTTGGTAGTGGGTATAATTCCAAATTATTTGTGATAGCACGTGAAGGAGTTTGGTTGTTGTCAAGTTTTGTAGTGCAGTAACTGCAAAGTATTAAGGGGTCAGTTATTCCATATTTGTTGTCTGCTACAAGGTAGAGAGCTAATTCAAACCATTTAGAATCTTCATTGTCTTCTATTTTGTATGATAGGTCTACAGTTTTTGTGTTACTTTTATAAAAGGTTCTGCGACAATATACACACACATGGTTTGGTACTTCAGCTGATGTACTTTTACATTTTAGTGTTTCTTTTTTGTATGTGTTTAGTAAAAGGTTTCCATGTGTAGAATTGTTGCTAATTTGGTTTAATGCTATTTCATTCTGTAAGTGGCTTTCACTTCCAAAATATTTTTTCTGGATATAGTCAATTTCTTCAAGTAGGTCTTTTGCTGTACCATGTAGAAGAATGTTATTTAAATGTGCTAGTGCTAAAGCAGGACTTTTAGCATAGTACAGTTTATATACTAGATTTCTTATAGTTGAATGATGTGTTGATATCCTTTTGATATCATGGAAGGTGGTTTTACAAGTAGGTCCTGTAATGCAGGCCAATGAATGCCCTTGTAGTCCTGTGTACTTGCGCACTGTACAGGTATCCATATTTTTCAGTAGTTTAATTTTGATTTTGTCTTTGCTTTTTACATATTGATTGAGGAATTGGCGTAAAGACTTGAAAAATTGTTTGGGAATGGTACACATTGACGTGCATGGCCATTTGTACACTATATGTTCTGATTCAGTTGAATGGAGGGGTAAAAAGTTTTCAGGGCATATTTTTGTAAGGAGTACATCTTGTTCCATTATGGTATTATTAACTTTTTCATAACCTCGACCACTGCTATGTATGGGAATTGCATTTGTTTGTTTTCGTTTGTACGCTTCTTCATTAAAGTATGGTTCTGTGCTCGTAGTGTGATTCCATTCACCTCCGCAGAAACCTAAGAAGTTCTTTTTGTTGACATTTCGTTTATTGAGAAGTCTTTTTTTGTAATTTAGTTATTAGTTTTGTTAGTGGTTTCATTATGTTTAACACTAAAATAAATAACTTTCTTTTGAGAACGCTTCTAAGATTAATTTCCTACGATAGGTTTTAAGCATTGAACCTGATTTCTCTCCTGTTTTTATAAGATTTTGAAGAACTTTGTGACGGTACATTTTGGCTAAAATACTTTTCTTGGTATGCTTACTTTGCACTATATCAAAATTTAAAGTAGCAGTTTTATCTGTAGTGATAGCGGATTTTCTGTTAATTGTGTTTTGGTTTGTTTTACATTTTGATAGAGGAGGCAAAGTTTTTGTACTTGAAACTTCTCGTGTTTCACTAAATGGCTGTATTAGCTGTTTTGTTTCAACTTTTTTTTACAAATTCTGCTAGGGATGGATGCTTATGTTGGACACTTTTATTTTCATTTGCTCTACTTCTGCGTTGCTTTCTACGGACTTGACTTTTGGTAGGCATTCTTTAGGGTCTGTTGAAAAAAATAAAGAAGGTATGTGTTGGGGTGTTCTGCAATGTATGTGTGCTGTGTGCATGTGTGTTTGAGTAAGATGATAAAGATGTATGTAATGGTGTGTGATTGTGCATTGGGAACTACAACTAGTAGGGATGGGTATTCTTCAATTTATGTGCTACTAAACTGGGGTTCAGATGACAGAAAAAAGTAAGCTAGTGGTGTGGAGAAGTACAAATAGTAAATCTAATGTATACAATTAAAACAGTTGTTTGTGCTATAATGTCAAACTTCTAGCGGTTGAGTTGGGTAATTTGTGTGTCCAAAAATAGGAATTTGTGGGCCATTCTGGCTGTAAATCGCTGTTTAAGACATGGGGATTTTTGGACAGAATGGTGCACAATCTCTATTTTTAGGCACATAAATAGCATGAATTAACTTTACAGTGTGTTTGAGTAATGATACAAATATTATAGTGATATTCTACTTACTTTTTTTCTTAATTCTTCAAATTCTTCAAATTCGGCTGCTTCTTTTCAGGAGAATGGTCTTCACTGCAATTGTAAAAGAAACACATTAGTAATTGTGTTTGTATATAGCACTGTTTTTAATTTAGACATTGATTTTTGTAATTGAAATCCTCAGCGCCTTCCTCAAAACCATTAAAACTATCTTATTTACATAAGATACGTCACACCAGTTCAATACATATGATATTTTCTTAATGAACAAATTGTATTGCAATGGCTAACTGTAGCAAACAAAATATCTTTACTATGTCTTGTGAAATTCATAATGTACCACTGAATACCACTATTTCTGTAACTAAGCTCTTCCAGGTAATAGTGCCTCAATGTCATGCTTAAATTAAAGTAATTAAATAAATAAAGAAAAAAAATTATGTAATTGTATAAGTATTATTTTTTTGAGATTTGAACATAGAGTGTGCATGCATGCAATTTTGTTTGAATATATGCAGTCTATATATTTCATTTAAAAAATGTTAGTTTAACATGATTTGAGTGTGGTGTGTATAAAGAAAGTAAATAGTATAAAGGTTTATACGTGACAGTTGATTTTAGGAGATTGAAAAAAAGACAGTAGATTCATTTTACAGATTACACAAGCTAAAAGTCAGTTTGAAAATTTGTTCATGTACTGTACAGAAAATATGCATACCTGTAGTTTGTGTTCATGCATATGGATATGCATGTAGCTGCAAGTAGAAATCTTGGAGACTTGTACAGTATTTCTTGTAGATGGTGCTTGCCAATGATATGACACTTGTACTCAGAGAGATTCACAGTACATTTGCAGTGCTGATCTATGATGATGCAGTTAGATGTAGAGGTCTTGAATGTGATTGGTGGATGGTCATGTGACTTCTTAGCTACATCCAATGAGGGAATGGCACAGAGAATGAAGTGGAAATGGTAGAAAGGCTGTTCTTGTTACGATATGTCCGCGGACAAGGCGGTAGTTTGCGGATATCGGGTGTTACATCCGGGGATTTTCGGGTTCAGAAGTCATGCAAATGAGAATTAGCACTGAAAGGGATTGGTCAGGAAAGTTTAGTGGGTGTGTTGTGCCAGGAGAGAGTTTCTCAGATACTCTTTTTGCTGAGAGAACAACAGATAGCTATGGCTGTGTGTTTCAGAAAACAGATTGTTTGGATTTTGGGAGATTCGTGGATACATTGGTTGAAGGTGCACGCAGAAAGCTGTGGAGTAGCTGTAGATCTTGGATTTCCACATGTGGAAGTACACTGGCATGGAGTACGTGGAATTAAGTGGTTGGACTTGCTACCTCTCTGTGCTACTTTGGAGAGAGAGCAACATCCAGACATAATTGTAATTCATTGTGGAGGGAACAGTTTAAGACATGTGTCTGGAATTTCTTTGCAATTTGCTATGAAGAAGGACTTGGGAAGGTCATGGACATGTTTCCTAATTCTCAAGTAATATTTTCACGTATTGCGCAGAGACAAATGTGGCTTTATTCTTCTTCATTTGGTCCACAAATGGAAAAAAGCAAGGCGCAATGTTAATAAGGCTGTTTGTGCCTTTCTAAGAGATGTTGGCATGTTCTCTTTTCACAATTAAAATATTATGTTTCGTAGCACATACATTTTTCGCAGAGATGCAGTCCATCTTACATATGCTGGCAATCAGATTTTTCTGAGAAATGTGCAAAATGCATTGCGACCTTTTTTGGAATTACAGCCATCCATTTTGCAGTAGGTTTTGACTATTTCAAGTTTTTCAAACATACAAAAACACCACCAAAAAGCTCTTTTCAGAGCCACCACTTCCTCCCAGAGAAAAGGGCAATGGTTTTGATAGGGCAGCACCCTTAAATTTTAGATGTCCGTGAACTGTCCACAGACTTCTAAAAAATGCAAAGGGCCCTGCTCCATTTATTTGCCACTTCTATTTTTAAATTGTGAAAGGTGGCTCTGAAAAGAGCCTTTTATTTTTTTATTTTTGTTGTTTTATATTTTATTGTTTTTTTACACACAACACACTAGGAGAGGAAGGGAAAGGAGGGTAAAGGTGGGGACACCAACCACAGGGATAAGAAAGGGCGAGCTGAGAGAGGATTATGTAGAGTGGCTTTTATTTGGGTAGTGTGCAGGTCTTCTCGTTCTCTGATACGATAGTCTCAAAAGCACTGCGAAGTCGCTCCCCCTTGCAGAGTACTGTGTCACAGTACATACATACAACTGTGACCCTCGAAAGGTAAGGGTCATCAGAATTCTGTATGGCTTGTGAGGCAGCTTGAGGAAGACACTGTCCCACAGAGGTGGTCCTTGTGGTGACAAGATCAGAAACGGAGGATGAAGTAGAGGAAATCAACCTACTACGCTCCTCACAAGGTACAACCTTGCGAATGGCCCCAGTGTGAAATGACCTTAGGTGTCGCTTCATGGTAGTGGTCCCAAAGCTGTACGAACCATGCCTCCCACGACTGAGTACCATTTTGCACTCATTGCAGGTGACACGGTTCGCATGAGCCTAAGGACCATTCCCATGAATGGTAAACAACCGCCACACCCAAGACTCACAGCTAGTGCGGGTAGTAGGGATTTCCTCTACCTCATTCTCATCATCCTCTTCTTCCTCCTCTGCATCCTCACTCCTGTTCCCCTCTTCATGCCCTTGGGAAGGTGGTGGTGGTGGAGGGGGTGAGGGTGGTGCTGAAGCATGTGCAGCACCAGGTGGCAGTAGTGTAGCCATGGATGCCATCTCGATGATGATGTAATCTGCAAGTTGCAGGAAAAATAGCTGTGCTCTGAAGAATAGCCAGAAATACAATGAGAATAAGCTCTAGGGTGTGGTCTTTCATAGGGATGCTTGTACGCGGTTCGTGGACATGCGCGCTGTCCATGGACAGATCGAACACAAAAAAAGGTTCAAAAAATGTCAAAAAGTATGTAGAAACTCAGGATTAGTATATGGGACCTGTGCTATGGTGAGTTTTTATTGAGAAATATTGTGGATTACTTGAATATGTACTTTTAAATTGTTCCGGGACACGAACAGTGTCTCCATTCAGACACGCGATCAGCATGGGCGGGGTCACATGATCGCTTCGCGAACATGTTCGCAAAGAAAGCGGCTGTCCGCAGTACACCAAATGCACGGACATTGGTTTGCGCATGCGCGTTGATGTTCTACGGACACTGTTCGGGTCCTGAAGTAAATAAAAGTGCGTCACATGTCAAACAAACATTTCTGGACACTGCAGGTGTTCTAGAACAGTTTGAAGTTGGTAGCGAACAGTACAGACAGGTAGAGTGTTCTTCAGGACACCTCCATTTTCCTTTATTTACGAACATTTCAGGACACTACTTGTGTTCTTAGAACAGTTTCAACTTGCTAGCGAACAGTACGGACAGGTTTAGTGTTCGTCCGGACACCTCCATTTTCGTTTATTTATGAACATTTGAAGACACCAATTGTGTTCTTAGAACAGTTTCAACTTGCTAGCAAACACTACGGAGATGTATAGTGTTCTTCAGGACACGTCAATTTTCGTTCATTTGCAAACCTTTGAGGTTCACCGATTGTGTTCTTAGAGCAGTTTCAAATTGCTAGCGAACAGTACGGACAGGTATAGTGTTCTTCAGGACAGCTCCATTTTCGTTTCTTTACGAACATTTCAGGACACTGCGTGTGTTCTTAGAACAGTTTCAACTTGCTAGCGAACAGTACAGACAAGTATAGTGTTCTTCAGGACAGCTCCATTTTCGTTTATTTACGAACATTTCAGGACACCAATTGGGTTCTTAGAACAGTTTCAACTTGCTAGCGAACACTGCAGAAAGGTATAGTGTTCTTCAGGACACTTTAATTTTTGTATCTTTACGAACATTTCAGGACACCGCGTGTGTTCTTAGAACAGTTTCAACTTGCTAGCGAACAGTACGGATAGGTATAGTGTTCTTTAGGACACTTTAATTTTTTTTTATTACGAACATTTCAGGACACCGCGTGTGTTCTTAGAATAGTTTCATCTTGCTAGCGAACAGTACGAACAGGTATAGTGTTCTTCAGGACACCTCCATTTTCATTTATTTACGAACATTTCAGAACACCTGCACTGTCCGCGGACACCTACATTGTATTTTTTAAAAAAAAAATGAAACTATTTACAACACAATATAAAAATTAAACTTTATTTTACATATATTAATAATTTATGACAGAGAAGGTGAGGCAGAAACAAAAACAAAAACAGGAGAATTAGGGGTTTCAACATGATTGGTATCAGGTGAAGAAGGGATGGAAGTCTCATCAAAAGGTTTTGGGCTATGGAGAGGGTTTGGGAATAATTGACTGGGATATGGTGAGGGGGGACAAGTACATGTGGGACAATGGTATGAGGTTTTTGTTTTAAAATGATCTTCAACAAAAGTTTTCAAATTATTAAAATTGGTCAACAATAAATCCATTTTTTCTTTTATGCTGTCAAGAGTGTTATCCATAACAGTTTCTTCAGAGGTATTTTCTATTTTGGTATGCTTTGTACAAAAAAATATATATATGTTAAATGTATATAAAATAATAATAATAATTAAATGCTTTATATTGTAAAGTGTTTACCATTAGTTTCACTATCTTCTGACATTTCCTCATGTGGGAAATGCTCCTCCAGCCATTCCAGAGTACTAGACATTTATGTGAGAAAAAAAAGATAATATATTTTCTCCCGTTCCCCCACCCCCAGCTCATGCCCCGTGTCGCCCCTATTCCCCCCACGCCCGCTCATGCCTCGTGTCTCCCTACCGTTCCCCCTACCCCCCGCTCATGCCCCGTGTCTCCTCTGTTCCCCCCACCCCCGCTCATGCCCCGTGTCTCCCCTGTTCCCCCACCCCCTGCTCATGCCTCATGTCTCTCTCCCGTTCCCCCCACCCCCTGCTCATGGCCGTGTCTCTCTCCCGTTACCCCCACCCCCCGCTCATGGCCTGTGTCTCTCTCCCGTTCCCCCCCAGCCCCCACTCATGCCCCGTGTCTCCCCTGTTCCCCCCCAAGCCCCCGCTCATGCCCCATGTCTCCCCTGTTCCCCCCACTCCCGCTCATGCCCCGTGTCTCCCTCCTGTTCCCCCCCACCCTCCAATCATGCCCCGTGTTTCCTCTGTTCCACCCACCCCCCGCTCATGCCCCGTGTCTCCCTCGTGTTACCCACCCACCCCCAGCTCATGCCGCGTGTCTCCCTCATGTTCCCCCCACCCCCCACTCATGCCACGTGTCTCCCTCCTGTACCCCCCAACCCCCCGCTCATGCCCCGTGTCTCCCCTGTTCCCCCCACCCCCGCTCATGCCTCGTGTCTCTTTCCAGTTCCCCCCCACCCCCCGCTCTTGGCCTGTGTCTCTCTCCGGTTCCCCCAACCCACCGCTCATGGCCCGTGTCTCTCTCCCGTTCCCCCCCACCCTCGCTCATGCCCCGTGTCTCCCTCCCATTAACCCACACCCCCGCTCATGCCCCTAGCCTCCCCTGTTCCCCCCACTCCCCGCTCATGCCCCGTGTCTCCCTCCCATTCCCCCCACCTCCTTCATGTACCCCCGCCCCCCACTCATGCCCCGTGTTTCCGCTGTTCCTGCTCTCACTGCCTGCTCATGCCCCGTGTCTCCCCTGTTCCACCCCAACCCCCGCTCATGCCCTGTGTCTCCCTCATGTTACCCACCCACCCCCGGCTCATGCCCGTGTCTCCCTCGTGTTCCCCCCACCCCCCAACTCATGCCCCATGTCTCCCTCCTGTACCCCCCCCGCTCATGCCCCATTTCTCCCTCCTGTACCCCCCACCCCCGCTCATGCCCCGTGTCTCCCTAGTGTACCCCCCACCCCCGCTCATGCCCGAGTGTCTCCTGTTGCCATCTACCCGCGCTCATGCCCCGTGTGTCTCCCTCATGTTACCCCCCACCCCCCACTCATGCCCCGTGTCTCCTGTTGCCCCCCACCCCCACTCATGCCCCATGTCTCCCTCGTGTTCCCCCACCCCCCACTCATGCCCCGTGTTTCCCTCGTGTACCCCCCACCCCTGCTCATGCCCCATGTGTCTCCTGTTGCCCCCTACCCACGCTCATGACCCGTGTCTTCCTCGTGTACCCCCCAACCCCCGCTCATACCCCTTGTTTCCCTCGTGTTTCTCCCCACCCCCTGCTCATGCCCTGTGTTTCCCTCATATTACCTCCCAACCCCCCGCTCATGCCCCGTGTGTCTCCTGTTGCCCCCTACCTCACGCTCATGCCCCGTGTCTCCCTCGTGTTCCCCCTACCCTAAGCTTATGCCCCATGTTTCCCTCGTGTACCCCATCCCCTGCTCATGCCCCGTGTGTCTCCTGTTACCCCGTACCCCCGCTCATGCCCCATGTGTCTCCTGTTGCCCCCACCCCCCGCTCATGCCCTGTGTGTTCCTCGTGTACCCCCCACCCCCCGCTCATGCCCCGTGTGTCTCCTTTTGCCCCCCACCCCTGCTCATGCCCCGTGTCTCCCTCCTGTTCCCCCCACCCCCTGCTCATGACCCGTGTCTCTCTCTTGTTCCCCCCACCCCCCGCTCATGCCCCATGTCTCCCTCGTGTTCCCCCCACCCCCTGCTCATGCGCTGTGTCTCCCCTGTCCCCCCCACCCCCGCTCATGCCTCGTGTCTCCCTTCCGTTCCCCCAACCCCTGCTCATCCCCCGTGTCTCCCTCCTGTACCCCCCACCCCCGCTCATGCCCCGTGTCTCCCCTGTTCCCTCCCACCCCCTGCTCATGAACAGTGTCTCCCTCCTTTCCCCCACCCCCGCTCATGCTCCGTGTCTCCCCTGTTCCCTGCCACCCCCCGCTCATGCCCAGTGTCTCCCTCCTTTCCCCCGCCCCACTCATGCTCTGTGTCTCCCCTGTTGCACCCACCCCCCGCTAATGCCCCGTGTGTGCCCTGTTCCCCCCACCCCCGCTCATGCCCCATTTCTCCCTCCCGTTCCCCCCACCCATGCCCCGTGTTTTCCTTGTTCCCCTCACCCCCCGCTCATGCCCCATGTCTCCCTCCTTTCCTCCCCACCCCCTGCTCATGCCTTGTGTGTGCCCTGTTCCCCCCACCCCTGCTCTTGCCCACGTGTCTCCCCTGTTCCCCCCCACCCCCCGCTCATGCCCCGTGTCTCCCTCCTTTTCCCCTCCAACCCCCTGCTCAGGCCCACGTGTCCCCCTCCTTTTCCTCCAAACCCCCTGCCCCTTGTCTCCCCTGTTCTCCCCCACCCCCCCACAATGCCCGTGTCTCCCCTGTTCCCCCCACCCCCGCTCATGCCCCGTGTCTCCCCTGTTCCCCACACCCCCCGCTCATGTCCCGTGTCTCCCCTGTTCCCCCATCCCCTGCTCATGCCCCGTGTGTGCCCTGTTCTCACCACCCCCGCTCATGCCCTGTGTGTGCCCTGTTCCCCCATCCCCCCACCTCCGCTCATGCCCCGTGTCTCCCTCCTTTCCCCCCAGCCCCGCTCATGCTCCGTGTCTCCCCTGTTCCCCCCCACCCCCGCTCATGCCCCATGTCTCCCTACTGTTCTCACCACCCCCGCTCATGCCCTGTGTGTGCCCTGTTCCCCCATCCCCCCACCTCCGCTCATGCCCCGTGTCTCCCTCCTTTTCCCCCCAGCTCCGCTCATGCTCCGTGTCTCCCCTGTTCCCCCCCACCCCCGCTCATGCCCCATGTCTCCCTACTGTTCCCCCCACCCCCTGCTCATGCCCCGTGTATCCCTCCTTTTCCCCCCCACCCCACGCTCCTGCCCCTTGTCTCCCCGTGTCTCCCTCCTTTTCCCCCCACCCCCGCTCATGCTCCGTGTCTCCCCTGTTCCCCCCACCCCCTGTTCATGCCCCGTATCTCCCTACTGTTCCCCCCACCCCCCGCTCATGGCCCGTGTCTCTCTCTTGTTCCCCCCACCCCCTGCTCATGCCCCGTGTATCCCTCCTTTCCCCCACCCCGCGCTCATGCCCCTTGTCTCCCCTGCTCCCCCCACCCCCAGCTCATGCCCGTTGTCTCCCTACTGTTCCCCCCACCCTCCGCTCATGCCCCGTGTCTCCCTCCTTTTCCCCCCCACCCCCTGCTGATGCCCTGTTTTGTTCTCTTTATACACTCCGCCTTCTCTTTCCATGGTGGCCATCTTGGTAAAAGATTTTCCTTCCTACACCGGGACGCCTGCGTCGGAAAAATCTTTTTTTTACCACCCGGGGTTCCCACTTTGAGGACCTAAGATGCTAGTCGTCTTCATCTATTGAAAAGAATGTTATGGTGACGTTGCACTAATAAAAACCTATGAAATTCAGTAAAGAAAAAATGTGTAAAGGGACGTTATGGTTAAGTTGCACTAATAAAAACCTATGAAATTCAATGAAAAAACGTTGTTAAAGGGACGTTATGGTTAAGTTGCGCTAATAAAAACCCATGAAATTCGGTGAAAAAACGTTGATAAAGGGACGTTATGGTTCCAAGTAAAACCGAAAAACCCTTGAAACTCGCCATTTATGGTAAGCGAAGCAACTATAACTCGGGCCACCACCGTGCACTGCTAAGCCTAACACCCACGACATCAAAGATGACATCACAAATGTCATTGATGACATCACTGATGACATCACATGTCTGGCTCACTCTTTTTTCTTTTGCTGACATATCTAGGCCACATGGTTTTCTTCAGTAACAGTCAGAAACTAAAAAAAAATATTTTATTTGGTGACGTATCCTTCAAGTAGGTTCTTACAGTCATTCCCTTGGAGTCCAGTTACATCATATGAAACATATACGTAGGGGAAGACACAAGCTTGAAAGACAGCAATGATTTTTGTGCATAAAGATAATCAATAGACTTATCAGCACTTTCTGACAGTTTTGTTGTTTTTTATGGCTATACTTTCCCTGTATATGGTCATATTTGTATACATTGTACTCACACTACTTTCCTTTGGGTCCAATCACATCAAGTGGAACATATACATAAGGTAAGCAGCAGCTTTGAAACAGAGCAATCATTTATTTGCATAAAAATAATCAGTTAGGTTATGAATTGTTTCTGCTACTACTTGTGCTTTTTTGCTAACTTCACTTTCCCTGTATATACCCATATTGGTATGTGCTCTTGTCTCTTTGTGTTTTGTCTATAGTAATGCAATTATGTAATACATGGGTTTTATTAGCTACTTATTACATATTTCACAGTACACACAAATCTATTAAGAAAACAATTGTCATTTCATTATTCAACATATTAACATTACGAATATTATACCTTCATCTTGTACCCTGCACACAATGCTATGTTTCTGCATGAGTAGCTTAGTATATTAGAAAGAACCCCATAATAGAATGCTATTTATATCAATGCATCGTTCAATGCACTCATTAGGGTATGATATTTATTGCAATGATCCTTGACACTTTTTTTTCCCAACATTATAATAAGAATCCCTTGTACACATATTTCATGAAAAGTACATACATCATCAATGACATTTGTGATGTCATCTTTGATGTCGTGGGTGTTAGTCTTAGCAGTGCACGGTGGTGGCGCGAGTTATCATTGCTTTGCTTACCATAACTGGCGTATTTCAAGGGTTTTTCGGTTTTACTTGGAACCATAACGTCCCTTTAACAAAGTTTATTTACTGAATATATATATATACACACTACAAAAAAACTTTGTTGAGGGGACGTTATGGTTAAGTTGCCCTACCAAAAACCTGTGCATTTCCCTAAAAAAACTTTTCAAACGCCCCATTATGGTTCAAAGTCTGCCTCCAATGTAAGTACCTCACAGAAACTCTGCAGCCAGGACCGAGAGTGGAAGCACGCAGTACAAGGAAAGCAAATTACAAGGAAATAGTAAGTGAACTTCATTTTTTTTATATGTGTTTGTACTTTTGTTGGTATGGGGGATTAGAAAAATTAATTTCTTTCACTTTTTTTGACACAGAAATGTGCAGTACCTTGGAGTGGCTGGAGGAGAATTTTCCGCATGGGGAAATGTCAGAAGATAGCGATAATAATGGTATGCACTTCTCTGCATAAGCAAAGTAATGGTCAGTATTTTATGGGCATTTAACATATATATATATATATATATATATATATATATTTATTTTTAACAGATCAGGAAAAAGAAGATGAAAGGCCAACAAACGACACAGAGGAAGACATGCTGAAAAGGATAGAGCTGAACATGGACACATTAAATGTTTATTTTAAATGTTTAAGGGAATTTGTGGAGGAGTTTGTGAGAGGAAAAATACGTTATCACTGTCCCACCTGTACCTGCCCCCCTTTTCCATTCCCTAGTGATCCGTCCCCAAACCTTCAAGAGGAAAATAGACGTTTTGATGAAACATCCATCCCTTCTTCCCCGCACAAATCTTCCCCTCACAACCAGCCTGTATTTAATCCTAATTCCCCTGTATTCATGTCAGTATCTGCTTCCGCCTGTATTTCTGGTGATTGAAGTGTGTGTGTGTGTATTTGGAAAGTTTTTGTGTATTACTTGTTATTGAAGAGTTTAAGGAAAGAAATTGTTTTTTAAAAAGACGTAAAATGTTCGTGAACAGCGTGCCTGTTCAAGCTATTTGTAAGCAATAGAGTATGGATGTTCTAAGGGCAATACACCCAACCGTAGCAATGGCAACCAAGATGGAAGTGATGTTAGAACGCACCATCTGTGCAAGTTGTGCATAAATAAACAGAATGGGGCTGTCCTAAGGACATTGTACCTCTCCGTACCGCTCATAAATTAGATGAAACATGTTCTTAGAAGACACCAGGTGTCTGGGATGTTTGTAAATGAGCAAAATGGGAGTGTTTTAAGGACACTATACCTGTCTGTATCGTCCGCATCCAAGATGGAAGCGTCCGAGAACAGGGGCAGTGGCCGGCCTGTTTGTAGTCAAAGAAAATGGAGGTGTCCTAAGGACACGGGACCTTTCTGTACAGTCATGAGGTAATGCTTGCACATGCGCAGTACACTCATAAGTGCAGTACAGTTCAGCAAATATTGCGCCTGTCCCTAAATGTCCGTCTCACTTTTGTCACACTTTTAATTAGTCGCAGGACCCAAACACTGTCCGCAGGACATTTCCGCGCATGCGCACAGTTGTAATTCTGCATTTGCTGTCCAGCGGGCACTCCTTTCCCTCGAGGATGTGTTCAGGACGTCATCATGTGGCTGCACCCACGCTGAGCGTGTGGACTAATTTGCCCAGTTTGTGTGCTTCTGCAACATTACAAAAGAAGTTATATGTAGAAAGGGAAATTATTTCACAGTATAAAATCATCATTTCACATTTTCCATACAATAACTGTACCTGTGTACGTATTGTTTGAAGTTTTTGGAACGCTTTTGGGAGATGAAGATGGTCATGAGCCGCACCCCTCCACCTCTATAAATGGCCACACCCCCGAGTGCATCCTCATTGTGCTTCTGGCTATTGCACCTTGAGTTGTGTTGCCTTTACTGCTGTAGCGACCAATAGGAATGGGATCTCCACCAAGCTGGCTGTGTTGGTCAGGCCAGGTCCACAGGGGACCCAGGTGGAATCTGGGCCGGAAGACGATGTGGAGAACGACCGGCGCATAGCCTCCAGAGAGGAGGAGAGGTCCACCAGAGTGCGCGTCACATATAGGAACCCTCCGACCAGGGCCCCTCCCAGCAGTGCCACGTCACGGCGCTGCTCTTCGTGATGGCGTGCGTTCTCCCCCCAAGAAGAACGCACGTCATCACGAATGACACGCGTGCGCAACGCGACACCCACCAGGACTGATCCCATACGGTCGCGGTACCCCTCGCCCGCAGGTAGTGGAGAGGCAGGTGATATGGTACTCTCCCCTACCTGCGGACGGGCCTGGGAGGGGGCCTCCCTGCTGGTGCATGATGGTGCAGTCACAGGGTCAAGGACAGCGACATGCACAGGCCCCTCTGCAGTGACCTGTGCTGCCTCCCTACCCTGGCCCTGTACTGCACCACTTGCACCAGTGGTACTACCCCCACCAGGACCCATGTGCGGCTCAGTAGCGGGCTCCTCCTCCTCTGTGGAGACCAGCAACCTGGATGTCTCCACACCGTCTGCCGCCATTGGAAGCCCCTGTGGGGGCTCACCCGGCCCTTCCGCCACAGCCGTTGAGGCAGATGCAGCACCAGCCCCCTCGCTCCCGGATGATGGTAATTCCTGGGAGGGTGGCTGGGCCTTGCGTCGCCGCCCAGTGGAGGCATCCCCGCCACTTGGCTCCACAGCGCCGTCTCCGCCCTCTTCTTCACTTGACGCTGCGTAGAGGGAGACATAGAACACAAGCATCAGGGTACACTACAAAATACCCTAGAAAGGAAGCAATAACACATGAGTGGCACTGTCAAATGTGACTCCATCCTGTCATTACACAACACATGGGTGAATGCACACAACACACATGCAGAAACAGTCCGGGCACCTGCAATCAACATCAACATCCATGTAGAAGGGCCCCTGTAAACCAAGCTGTTGCCTTCAAAGTCACATGCATCCATGGCGTTTCAAAGTCACACACACACTTCTCAGGCACACACACACACATGAGCACCATACATGTACATGACATCAGCACCCATTCCTCACCCCCCTCCATGTCTAGGAACAGAGACAGCCATGCATTCATGTGTGCATTCCACATAGAGCTCCCCATGTTGCTTTAAAACACATGCACCAACCATGTGGCTCACACATAACTGGTCTCACATGCATGACCATGATGTCCCTGCACACACACATATCCATACATGGCCCATGTCACACATATAGGCAAGTATCAGACTACCAGCACACTGCAACATGCCGTGTCTCGCACACCAATGCTTGGCCACTTACTGCTCAACTCCAGACGGGTCTTCCTCTGAAGGATCTGCGCATGGAGCGCTGGGCATACGTGTTCCAGGAACCTCATTTGGATGTCACTCATGCTGACCCGGCCCCCCTCTGCAATGCGCCGGGCCTTGTGGAGGGCCCTGGACCTGAAGTCCTCCCAGCTCTTCTTGATGTGCTTGATGTCGCGGGTTGCCACCCCCTCTGCATTGATGGCAACCACTATGTCGTCCCAGATCCTCTCCCGTCCTTCCTTGTTGGCACGTGATGTTTCCGAAGAGGGCATCATAATGCCCCAGGACATGCTCCACCAGGACACCAACTTCCTTCACACTGAACCTGGTGGCCCTCTGCCTCTCTGGCTGGGGGTCGCCAGTGGTCTCAGATGGTGTTTGCCCCGACATTGCGACCCCCGAGGCAGGCGTGGGTGGGCAACTGGGTCCTGGGGTTGGGCTATGGAGCGATGGTATCCCAGTCGTGAGTCTTCTGTTCCAGCAGGGGTGGACACAGCAACTGGAACGCTGGCTGACATGCAGGCACCAAATTGCAGGGCACGTGGGCAGCAGGCAGTCAGGCAGCAGCAGATGCCAGGTGGGAGCGTGCTCAGGGCTCTGGGGGGGCAGGAAAATGGCCTTCAGGACAGGAGCGTGGCCTTCCGTGTGTGTACGCGTGGCCAGCTTGATACGGAGTGAATTGGCACGTGAAAAAATTGCACGTCAGTGTGAAATCCAAGGAAAGGCCTTTAGCGCGTAAGCGCATCAGCACACGTACGTGATTTCATTGGACCAAAGGCCCTTAGCGCGTAAGCGCGTCTGTGACGTATCGCGCACGGGCGTTGCCCTGGCATGGGTTGAAGATCCCATTTGGCTTTCCATTGCTCTGTAAGTGCTTTTCGTGGGGTGCGGGCGTGTGTTTTCCAGCCGTTGGGGTTCACACGCTATTACTTCACAGCGGGTGGGTGTTGGCTACGCTTTCTTCTACAGACAAGGCAGAAGGTGAGTGGTATCCCACTCGCCCAGTGCCAATCACGTGTGAAACTACCCGGGAACCCCAGTAATACACATACCCCACTTGCACAGGGCCCTTTCGTGTGTAAAACTTCCAGCGCACCCCAGTAATACACGTACCCCACTCGCACATGGCCAATCGCATGTAAAACTTCCCGCGAACCCCAGGAATACACATACCCCACTCGCACAGGGCCAATCGCGTGTAAAACTTCCCGCGAACCCCAGGAATACACGTACTCCACTCGCAAAGGGCCAATCGCGTGTAAAACTTCCCACGCACCCCAGGAATACACGTACCCCACTCGCACAGGGCCCTTTCGCATGTAAAACTTCCCGCGAACCCCAGTAATACACGTACCCCACTCGCACAGGGCCCTTTCGCGTGTAACACTTCCCGCGCACCCCCGAAATACACGCACATGCTATTTTTCACACAGCGGGTGTCTTGTTTGTCGCGTACCTCTTTTTTTACGGCCATGCTGGCCTGCCTGTTGATCGGGTACATTTTTTTTGGGCTCCTGGCTGCCACACCGTACTACATGTGTCATTTTTGCACGCATGTGGGCTACTGGGGATCGCTTGTCTCTTTTTCTTCCTTTTATGGGGTGCCTGTGTGTTGCGTGCATGTCATTTATCCTAGGGTCCACAGTATGGGACATTAATCATAGCTGTACATACGTGCTTTTTATTTGCGCACACTTTTGTAATGCGCAGGGACGCTACCGCCTGCCTTCGTGTGGCGGACGTGTTTAGGCCCGTGCGTGTCTTTGCCCGTGCACGGGTTTGCCCTATTCGATTCCATGAATATGTGTGGTTCGCGTGCGTGTGGTCGTTCTGTGTACTTCCCAGCAGTACTTCCCCAGTTACGCCTTCTTTTTCACACGTTGTTCCCCATTCCGCGTGTTACGCCCCGTGTCCCGCCCCCTTTTTGGTGTGTGCGCGGACGTTGTGCACTTTCCCTGTGCGCATCGCGCACAGCGTTTGATCTGTTGCAATGATGTGGGCGCCCGTGTGCGCCACGCTCGGGATTCCATGAATCGCACGCGTGCGCCTGTTTTTTCATGCTTGCGCCTGCTTGCGCCAAGATTTTCACCGCACGTTTGTTCCATGAATTGCTCCCCATTTGTCAGTATGAAATATAGAAGACTTAACTATACTACAATCAAAACTAAACAATGAGCAGCGTAGCATTTTTTAAGAAGTAACAAAAGAAATAGCACATGGTTTACAACATGAAAATAAATAATGTACCTGCCAAAATTACAAACCTATAAAACTATACGTCAGTGGTGAAGCTGGTTCAGGCAAAACATTCTTAATCAAAATCATCAGCAAATTCCTTCAACAATTGACAAACAACAAACTGTCAGCTGTTGTAACTGCCCCCACTAGTTTAGCTGCCTACAACATAGGCGGTGTCACTTTACACCGATTACTAATCCTGCAAGTATAACACCAAAACAAATTAGAATATTACAAACTTTCTACAGAAGCTGCAATGGAACTATGCAGAGTGTTAAAACAAATGAAAATCCTAGTAATAGATGAAGTGAGCATGGTCTCCAACCTAATGTTGGCTTTGCTTCACCTCAGATTAAAAGAAGTACTTAAAACAAACTATGAAGAGCTCTTTCGAGGAAAACACATTATTGTTTTTGGAGATCTTCTTCAATTGACACCAGTGAAAGGTGAACCTATTTTTAAAACCTTAGGACACAAACTCTGCCGTAAAACTGTTGGCAGCATAGGAAATGTCAACCTTTGGCAACATTTCCAATACAGAGAATTAACAGAAAACATGCGACAGTCTGCAGACCTCACATACGCCAACATTTTAAAAAGTATTAGAGTTGGTGTACTATTTCAAGAAGCACAAGCAATATTAAAAACCCGGCATATCCATGCACTTTATGGCCATAACTCATCTGCTACTGATGTTATGGAACAGTTGGCGTACAAAAATGTCAATTGTATGTCTTTAATGCCAACTCTTGCAAGCTGTTCCAAATTCAATGAAACAATGTTGAAAAAAGAAATGCAACCAATAATTGAAATTTTCTCCACAGACAAACTGGACGTACATGGTATGACACTACCCATGTGTCAACAAGCCACAACAAGACTAAATACCTTAGACAATTCTATCTCCAACACAGCTGGTTTGGAGAAAATATTAAAATTATCCTTAAACTGTAGAGTAATGCTTAAACGTAACCTTAACATGGAGCAAGGACTAGTTAATGGAGTACTGGGTACAGTTGTTGGCTTTCAAACATACCCACGTGACAACAACATTCAGTTTGTCAATATTCTCTTTGACAAACTTTCAGAAGTAAAAAGGATAGGGCGCTCAACAGCTCAATTCCTTCTCTTCAAAGACATGTATGTACGCAGAGAACAATTTTCTCTAACTCTAGCATACACAGTCACCATTCATAAACCACAAAGTCTTACCCTAGACAAAGCATTGATAGATATTGGTAACACAGTCTTTAAAGATTGCATGAGCTACGTAGCACTATCACGCTTACGTACACTTGACGGTCTATTTCTAATCAACTTTGATGCAAGTAAAGTAAACACTGATATTCCTTGCATTTTAGAATACAATAGACTATGTTCACCATACACCGTCCATCTAAAAACATATCATGTTCCACAAAAAGGAAAAAGTTGTAAAAGAGAACTAATTCAAACAGAAATGCAACAGGATCCGAATGCAAATCCTCCAAAGAGATGAAAAGAAGCTAATACTTCATCAATTACCACAACCAAAGAAGAACCTATTACTTAAAGTATCTCAGGTACTTCTTCAAAGAAGCAACACACACTCTGAAAAAATGACTTGGACACAGACCTATCTGGTCCAATCAAATTTTCAAATATAACTGGTGTAAATTGCTACGCAAATATAGCAATGAATATTCTATTTGTTGACAACATTTACTTACACAGTACAGACCAATTGTGTTCGCAAATGTTAGTCCTTCATAGAAATGCAACCAACAATCCTCACAACACGTATAGTGTTCATTGAATAAGACAAGAATTGGACTAATGTGCTGGAATGGTGAAAGTCACTGTAAATTCACAAGAATTTCTAATGTACTTAATACAAGTACTGGAAAACAAAAACATACCTATAATAGAAATCTTCCAGATTTCATACATGTGGAAACATACATGCACTCTCTGCAACAATGTGACACAGGAACAAATCCCCAATGAGCGCTTTGTGTATGTATCCATACCTAATTGTGAATCAGTTCCATTTCAGCAACTTGTACAAAATGCAAATCATGGTAGATTATGTACTACCTGTAATTCAGATAATCGTTCCACCTTACTAATACAAACACATAGTAAATACGTAACCCTAATGCTTCTACATTACAATGCAGATGGTGCCAAAAACAACTGCAAGCTGACTGGATTCACACATGGTCAAGTATCACATGTTCAGAAAACCTTCACAACAATAGGTATAATCTACCACGCAGGAGCCACAACCAATTCAGGTCACTACACTGCATATATTAAAAAGAAATGTGGATGGTTTGAATGTAATGATAGTACCATTACTCTAAAGCAGAGATTACCAGCACATTTTACAAACGCTTATTTAATCTTCTTAAAACCAAAATTTAATAACTAATCTGTACTTAAACATTAACAAAACTTCAATTAAAAAACTATAAACGATTAGAATACGCCAACAGGTATCCAACTGCCGAAGATTGTATAACAACCAAACAGATAAATGAATACCACTAAATTATAACAAGAAATAAACAGTTAGTATACGGCAACAGGTATCTAACTGCCCCAAGATTTTGCAAGAACAAAACAGATAAATCAATACCACTAAATTATAACATAAAATAGACAGTTAGAATACGCCAACAGGTATCTAATTGCTCCAAAAATCTGCAACAAGCCAACAGATAGAACATTAGCCAGAAACAACAAGTGAACACTGAAAACAAACAAACAAATAGACTGTTGCATAACAAAAAAGTTTTTTTTTAATCCAACATCGATTTTTTTTTTCCCCCACAGACCCAATGATTTGAAAAACAAACACAGAGACTGAGCAAATTGCACAGTACACTGGTTTGTAATGAGGGTTGAAATGAATAAAGAATGTCTATTATTTAATGTTAGAAGTCCTTACAAACTACCAATACTGACATGATGGTTTCTTTTATCACATAAATTGACAAAGAGTATATGTACTCCAGTTACCAAACCAAACAGTAAGTATAATACAATAAGTACAACTCATACATACTGCTCCATAACACAACCATTGAAGCAAACAGTGTATATAACTTCAGTCTTCGGCCATGCACCCAAGACTCTAGGCCCTGACCACAACCACTGCATGCACCCAAGACTCTAGGCCCTGGCCACAACCACTGCAGCATATCACACCCATAGATCACACCCATAGAATCAAACATTTTAACTATGCCATATGGGTATTTTTTATGTCCGCAGACACCGCGAGTGTTCTTAGAACAGTTTCAACTTGCCTGCGGACAGCACGGACTGGTATAGTGTCCTTAGGACACCCCCATTTTTGTTTAATTCTGGACATCCCGGACACCGTTTGTTTGTGGAACAGTTTCAACTTGCCTGCGGACAACACGGACAGGTACTGTGTCCTTAGGACACCCCCATTTTGATCGATTACGGACATCAAGGACAGCGCGGCTCTCCGCAGACACAACAAACACAACAGGGGAGCCTGCCACCTAAATAAATACAACATTTGACCCATCTCTTACTCCCCCACCCTCCCCAAACAGTCTTACATGCCAACACACTTGTCAAAATTGTATTTGTCCACCATTTGTCACCGCGCTGTCCACGGATGTCCGTGGATACAAGATGGCGGGCGTTCCCAAAAATCTAACGCACTCCACACTCTTCACCATCCAATCAGCGAATATGTTGCATGTCCGTGGACATGACACAGTTGCTCAGCCAATCAGGAGACTGTCCACGGAGCGAACAGGGAAGTGTGTCCACGGAGCGGACATAGATATCACTAATTTTTTGTGATCTACTTTTTGGTGATTTTTTTAAATTAACTACTGGATGGATGTTCACCAAATTTACAGAAGCACGCTTTCGGGACCAAGCCGCTGCTCCTGCCACAAATTTGGTGAAAATCCATCCAGCGATTTGGACTGTTTTTTTTTATTGTAATTTTTATAGTTTGATTTTTTGATTTTACTAACTTTTAATACAATATTTCTTACATCACAATCACTAAAAAGAAAGGAAAACTACATACAGATGTGTAACGTCCCCACTTTCTTTTACATCCAGATTTCTCATGCTGAGTGTGGTCACTCAGGATCATGTCCAAATAGTCAATTATTCCACAGGTCAACATCACATTTTTCCCCGCAAGAATTTTGAACCACCAGTCTTCCATTTTCAAATTTGCTGGAGCATATTTCCCTAGATGAAATGTTTGTTGGCTTTTTAATTCCACACATTCAATTACTAGATGTTTACTTGATTCTACTTCAGTCTTACAGAATCTGCATTGGTTATCAACCGTATCTTTGGCATGTATCCTGAAAAGTAATTCCTTTGTCCTCAATGCAATTAAATGCAGTTTCATGAACCTGCCTCGATGATGTCTCGATGGAAATTGTTTTAGATAAGAGGGGAGCGAATCAAGACTATTTGCGACATGACCGAAATACAGCGCAAAGGCTAGGTTTTTGTATTGTTCTTGATTCAAGATCCATTGCCATTTTTTTATTTTTTTCTTTGCAGTTTGTGGACGACTTAATAGCGTCTCCATGGGAATGTCCACATAAGTCAATGTGGATTTAAGTTTTGTTTCCCAGTCTTTCATCAGGGAACTCTGATTCTCCTTACCGGAATTACTAAAAATTTCATACGCCAGTTCAGGAGTACTTAAATTCATTTTTCTTAGGAGTGACATTGACTTCCATAAAACAGTTCCTTAGAGTGAATCCAGTGTAAGTTAATTTCAGATCTTAATAACTGAAATGTACTTGGGGAGCCATAAAACCTTTCTCCAAAATAAACCTTCTAAATAAGGCCAAATTCTGTGGTTTAAGTTCCTGGCCGCTTCTGCACCGTAAGTTAATGCCGGTGTTACCTTCATCTGATAGAATTCACGTACAGGTAGCATCATAAACTTACCATAATGTCTATGCAGTTTTGCAGCTTGTAATACAAATGACATTGTACGATGGATTAGATCCTGTGACCACCCCCATTCTCTTATAGAGGTATTGAAAAGGATTCCCAGATATCGTATTTCCTTTATTTTCTTCATTTCCGAAGTGATTGACCACTTAAAGTTTTTGTTCCTTTTGCCTGTAGCGGTCCCAATTGTCATAACTCTGGTCTTTGCTACATTGATAAGTAACTTGTTTTCTGCCATATATTTGTCTAATACTACTAAAAGCCTTGGAAGACCTATCTGAGTCTGGTCAATCAACACTATGTCATCCACATATGTAATTCCTCTTACTTGTTGACCATTGATCTTTGGCAGAAAACATTTAGCATGAATTAGTGTAGCTGGAAAATCAGCAATAAACAGCTTAAACATTAGTGCGGCTAAGAGACAGCCTTGTTTTACACCTGTGTTTGTATCAATAGGATTTGTTAAATCACCCCGCTGATTTAGGTGTACCCTAATCGATGTATTTTCATGCAGGGCAATTATAGGCTGTAAAATTTCTTCTGGACAAGACCAGCTCCTTAATTTCTACCATAATAGCTCTCGATTTATTGAATCAAAAGCTTGACGCATATCTAAGAATGCCAAGTGTAAATTTCTTTTTAGTTTCAATGCTTCAAGCTTTAGTACATTCAGGACTACGAGATTCACTCAGTCCCCGCTCCTTTCATGAATCCCGTTTGTCAATGATCCAAGCAGTTTGTCTTAGAGGCCCATATTGCTAGTTTCTGCTGCAAGAAAAATGCCATTATCTTTCCAATCATGTCTAACAGTGCGATTGGCCGATAGTTATTTGGGTCTTCATGATTTCCTTTTTTAAAAATAGGCACTATTATTGCCATTGTCCATGATTTCGGCAATATTTTTTCCTTTGTGATGTGCCTAAATAAGATTTCAATAAAACGAGACCATTCCATTCTGTTTTTTTTTAGCATTATATTGCTTATGCCATCCGGGCCTGCTGCTCGGGAATTTTTTAATTTTGAGATTTTGGTGCTTATGTCATCAAGTGATTCGATCGTGTCCCACTCCACTTCTGCAACATTATTTTTCCTTAAAGTGCTTCCATCCATAGTGAAAAATATCTTGGCAAAGTGTTTTAACCAAATTGCATCTTCTATGCCATTTGATAGCATTACGCTCTGAGTTGTTGCCTCAGTATTCAATATTGACCAAATTTCTCTTGAATTTTTGGTCTCAATTAATTTTAACATCAGAGCTCTGCATTCTAGATCTCTCATTGAGGCAAAGGTTTTTAACCAATTTCAAGATTTTTGTTTTCTTTTTTTAATCATTATAGATGTTGCAGAACCAGGATTTTTCTTCATTTGCCTTACATCCTTCCATAACTTCTTTTTTTCGTTACAGATCATTTTACTCCATATGTATTTATGTTGAGCATTGTTTCCTGTTTGATCACCTTGTGAAGTTCGAAATTGCATCATCAGTGGGGAATAATTTATCTGCGCATCCGCCGCGACATTTTTAGATCGTATTAAGTTAGTCATGTTTACGATCTGTTTTCTGTTTATTCTTAAACAATTTCCGGCTTGATAAGTCTCCATTTTACCTCCAGGCATATTTTCAGCTTTATTTTGTTCAATTAAACAATGAATCACCAAAGCGTTGTGGTCGCTTTTTGTCATTGTGTTTACTGTTAATTCCACAACTTGGACCCATAAATTCGAAGATACCCAAATGTAGTCAAGTGTTTTATGTAGGCCCTCATTGTGCCACGTTGGTTGAAGTGGAGAATCACCAATTACATTTCCATTAGTCATGACACAATTTTGCCTTTCCATTGCTTGAATCCAGCTTTTACATCTAAATGATGCAATTGATCTTGTATCAGAGATTACATTTAATTGATATGTTGTATCAATTAAGTCCACAAGATTTAAATCACCACATAGTATGATCTTTCGATCAGTGTATTCTAATTGTCCCTGATCTACTATGGATGTTATTGATTTAATAAAAATGTTTTGTAGAGATCTTTGCTGGATTCCAGTACACATTAAACACCAGCATATGTTTCGATTTTCCTGCTTCATGAGACTTTAACTGTAGTAATGTACATTGTACAAAAGGATTTGGATTTATTGTATGAATCACGTCCCAGCCTTTTCCTTGTTTAACCATCGTAATTAGCCCCGAAAAGGATCTCGCCAAGCTATTTTTAATAGCATGATTTAACAAGATGAAATATCCATCTCTCACGGGTGTCTCACACAACCATGTCTCTTGTAGGCATATTATAAAGTTTATATCCAGGTCTATACAGAACTCGTTGAAAAGATGTATGAAGCCCCTTGTGTTCCAGGATATCACCGTCAATCTGTCCTCCTTAATCTTATTTCATTGTTAGGCAGGTTTTCTTCCAGATCTTCGATCAGAGATTCTCACTTTTCTTGTTATGTCAGCTTTGCCACGGGTATTTAGAGATTTCGCAGAGAGTTTCATCATTTCCCTGAGGTTCAATCTTGTTAATTATTTTCTTTGGGTGAATATATATAGTTGTCCTTTATATGAGATTTTGATGAGGATACTTCAGTCTTTACTTCAAAGCCAAAGAAAAGCAGTTCCTCAGAAGCTGCGAGTATGGGCTTTCGTACCGCATGTGACTTAATGTGCAGCAGTACTATGTCAGTGCTGGTCTCAGTCACATATTCAACAATCTCAATGTTGTCTGTAGTTATTGTCCGAATTGACAGGACACCCTGGAGTAATTTCATGATGTTACTGCGTTTTAAGTTCATTGATTCTTTGTCTGCAAGCACATTCTCTACTCTCAGTTTACCCAGTGAATCATGAACCGCCTCCATTGATTCTACATGCCCAATTTTGTTTATTTTAGGTCTTTGAGCTGCTGCGTATTTGGGATTTAGATTTGAACCCTTTTTATCTGAAATGAGAGCTACATCAGCAGTAGATTTTGGATCCTTCCGGTGACTTGAGGCATCGTTTCTGTCAGGGCTTTGTGACTTTGCCAATTTTTTTGGCCTTTGGCGGTTGAGAGCTGTCGATCTATGACCTAAATTCATGTTTGGACAGTCATCTTGTTTTCTTTTAAGATTTAATCGATCTTGTACTTCAGTTTGATGGAGCGTAGCAACTGTTGTTCTCCTATTTTGGTCGATACTAGGTTACGTGATTTGACTAAATTCATCAACCAAACTGACTGAATATGTTGACAAGTCTGCAAGATCGATAGATGAGACTATGGAGTGTGTTGAACTACCTCTAGATTCTCGACGAGGACGTTTTTTTCAGATTTTCTCTGTCAGCTTCAATAGTCTCATTTGTTTCATTTGATATTTTTTGCTTTTTCTTTGCCTGCACCATAGGATTTGGATGCTCCCACACAAACAACCCACGCCTAGTAGGCGTTGTTATATTTCTTGTACATTTCCTAGTGCCTGTAGTTTGCTTCTTTACATCGTCCTTTTTGTTGTTTATTTTCTTCTTCCCTGCATTTATAGCCCTTTCTTTTTCATCTTTGCTCAAAATAATTTGGGTCGTCTTTGCCGGCCCTTTAAGCATGTCAAACATGGTGAAAGCATTTTTAACAGGCAGGCAGGTTGAGCCTGCACGTTGTTCCACTGTGACGAGGTTTGAAGGCTTTTGTTGGAGAACTGTTGAAGAGCTCTGTCGTGCCGGCGATGTAACTTTATTATCAGACTGGACTTGTTGACTATCTCGCTCAATAGTGTCCTCTACAATTACTTTGAGACTTTCCTCTTTGGTGCATTGTGCTCTTTCATTCCACTCAGGTAACATTCCAGTTTCAGTTGATACTTGGGTGTAAGCATTCACTGATGATTTTTTATGAGTGCATTTTTTTGTTATCTTGGAGACAGAGATGTTCAGGACTTCAGGTGAGTTTGTTCCTTCAGTGGCTAGATTTTACGCGCCTCTCTCTATGTCGAAGCCATGTCATGCATTCCATCACAGCCTCCATTAGAGTTACCTTATTGTGGTTATCACGCATCGCGAGATCGCTTAGCCTTGATTGCCAAGCAGCTGTCAGTTCTGCTTCCTTTTCCAAGCGTGTTAGCAATTTTGTGTTTAGGATTTCCATTTTGTTTAATTTTTCATTTGCATTATTTAAAATCGCTCCCTGTGTCGTTATGCCATCACTAAGTGTTTCATATAGCTTAGTGAAAGGAATGAGAGCCAAAGAGGTAGCAGCTAAAACATTGTTGTGGATTTGTATCACCGCTGTAGTTGATAAGTTAGATTTGGTAGATTCCTTTGTTTTTATATCATGAGGCTCTAATCCACTTCGCTATCTCTGCTTTTTTTCAAGTGAGGCAGCCCCAAGAGTATTTTCCATAGAATTTATATTTTAATTTATTTTTGGAAAGGTATTAATAGGGTAGGATGGCTCTCCCCCTTTACTGGTGTTTTAAGTGGAGCACTCAGTCGAGTTGAGTGTGTAAGGACTCTATTTGGCAGCTTAGAAGGAGTATGCCTCTCCCAATCATCGAGACTGGCGCTTCTCTCCTTTTTCTTTAGCTTCTGATGGGCTTCAATTAATTTTCCCTTCATAAATTCAAAATCTCCTTATAATCTCTTCATTAAGCGCGCTTTACGTGCAGCTGCTTCTTTTGTAGATTCAGACGCAGTTTGTAATGTGGTGATTTTTCCAGAATCTTGTAAACAGGGACTTTTGTTCTCCACTTGCATGGAACCAGTGTGTTTTTTTTAACAGGACAGTAGGTTCCTGTTCAATTAAGTCAATAGCATTTCCATGTGTTGTATTTGCTGGTGAAGCGAGCCTTTCTTCATAATCCAGCCTCCATTTTGACTTTGCTGATATCATCTTAGCAAGTCGTTCTGTAGTGCTTGTAATAGGTGCCAGTTTTGTCAATACCGTTGGTGTTCCTCGTGGGACATTTTGCCCTCTATTTGCTGTATTAGAGGAGTCTAGTTCCGTCACGCACTGAGCTGTTTTTACAGCAGCGAGATTATGGGTGTTAAAATGTCTCGAAGGAGACAAAGCGACTGATGCTTCAAGCAAGTCTCTATCAGTTTCGTCTAGCAATGGAATGCGCGATAGGTCGCTCTCTTCAACTTCAGGCATTTCTTGATTTGCCTGCACCGCGGCCCCCATCGCATGCGAGGCACAGCCATAACTGTCTTTTAATTTCTCCAATTATGTTTGTGTGTTTACAGGCGACTGTGACAACATCAGCGTTTGGTTTCCACCGTGCAATGTGTGTGTATTTACAAGCAATATAGTATCCTTGGGCTCATTATGCTCGATTGTTGATTTTGCGAGTGCCCAATTGTTCAGGCTAGTGATCACTAATGTTGAAAGACGCTGAATCGTGCCGTCATTGTTTGACCCACCCCCGCTAACTTGCTCAGCCGAAGGTCCTGGCGGCTGCATTACATTGCTGTCTAGAAATTGTTCTATGGGTACTTGGCTAAAAGCAAAAGGGGCGCGAGGGACAGGGGGAGGATTTACCTACACAGTTTCCAATATGCCAGGTATTTGATTTTTCATTTGAGGCGACTGAGAAACACTGTCATTAGCCTGGAAAATTAGTGGCACTACTACCATGTCTGAAATGGCTGTCTCTTGGAATTTACAGCGATTAGTATTAGCTTTTAAACGGGTTTGTGGTCCAAAGACTTGCATCTCAACTCACCTCACCCGCAGACTGAACTCTGCCGGACTCTGTGCGTGCTCCGCGCTCTTCTGGTGTTTTTAAGGGTAGTTGGGCTTGTTTTTCTTCAAGCCACACCACCACCATTCACTGGAAACAGAGACAAACACAGTAGCTGCAGCTCCTCTCTTCACAACAGATTACTGCAGACTGAACTCTGCCCAACTATGCGCGCACTCCGCGCTCTTCCGGAGTTTTTAAGGGTAGTCGGGCTTGTTTTTCTTAAAGCCACACCACCACCATACACTGGAAACAGAGACAAACACAGTAGCTACAGCTCCTCTCTCCACATCAGATTACTGCAGACTGAACTCTGCCGAACCGCCTACAGTTTAGACTGCAGGCGTGAGCAAAGTTTTTTCCCCATTCAGTCTATGGGAAAAAAAGACAATTTGGGACCCCCTCTATGACTTTGCCCCCAATCCCAATCTCCCAATCACCCCTCACATATTGTTACCAACAATATAAACACAACTCCTTGTAGGGACTTTTCATCAAAATTAATTTCCCATGTGATGTCATCAGTGATGTCATCAATGACATTTGTGATGTCATCTTTGATGTCCTGGGTGTTAGTCTTAGGAGTGCACGGTGTGGAGTTATGGTTGCTTAGCTTACCATAACTGCCGAATTTCAGGGTTTTTGTGGGTTTTACTTGTAACCATAACGTCCCTTTAACACCGTTTTTTCATAGAATTTCATAGGTTTTTATTAGTGCAACTTAACAATAATGTCCCTTTAACAACGTTTTTTCATTGAATTTGATAGGTTTTTATTAGTCCAACTTAACCATAACGTCCCCTTAACAAAGTTTTTTTCATTGAATTTCATAGGTTTTTATTAGTCCAACTTAACCACGACCTCCCCTTAACAACGTTTTTTCTTTGAATTTCATAGCTTTTTATGAGTGCATCTTAACCGTAACGTCCCTTTAACACATTTTTTTCATTGATTTTCATGGGTTTTTACCAGTGTGTGCTATTTTCTACAACTTAATAATATCATACTTACCCAATATAGCAATATTTGTGTCGAACTTACAAAGTGCCACCTTAAAACTCTGCCATTTCACACCTACTAGAATCATTTTTAACACTTCTATACATTTTTTGCAACTATTTGAACTAGTTTTGCATCCGTGGACGTCTACGAACATCATCATTGCGGACCTTCCGGACAGTGCCCGATGAGCATACGCTGGCGCGCGGCATGATGACATTTCCTAGGGACTGGAACGGTGGATACCGGCCCGGCAGCCCAGTTTTTCAGCCCAAACGAAGCAAGGGTGGATAACAAGATCTCTGGACCATTATACCCCCATTCCAACCCCTGTAATGGGGGATGAAGGCCATTAGCACCCTAGGTTCCCAAACCGGGAACCCGGGGTACTGAAAAGAAAGATTTTTCTTCCTACACCGGGATGCATGCGGCGTTCCAGTGTAGGAAGGAAAATCCTTTTCCAAGATGGCCACCACGGAAAGGGAAAGCAAGGGTTCCATACAGAGCCCCTCTTCGCTTTCCATGGCAGCCTGCAGAAGGGAAAAAGAAGACCCTATGGCCATATTACCACAAACACATATTTCCTTCCTTTCAAATGTATGCTAATTTCTAATAACATTACCATCAAAGACATTCCCAGGTGCACATGGCCACTTTAATCCTATGTGTTGTCCCTTGTGGTCATGGGCAGTAGCCACATTGTCTGGATCATGACCTTATACCATGACCCCGACATTCGTGCCACTGCCCATTGCTACAGCCTACCCCTCAGTCACCAAAGCTATATTGCTATGACACTTAGCAAATAAGAAAACACTTCCACATTTGCAAAACCATGCTTTTCGATCCTTGCCAATGAGTCTAACGCAAATTTGCTGGAAAGCCACCCAAGTTTTATTTTTTCAAAACTGTGAAATGAATGCACATACAACCGTCATATAAGCTGTGCAAAAAATCTCAACAGACTTTGTGACATCATTTGAAAGCAAGGCACAAATATTCCACCCGTCATCATCACTCCTGACCTCCTCAAACATTGTTTCATAAGTTTCACAAGTGCAATGTTAAGAAAATATAAATTTTCCGCGAGGGTTGAACCATGTATGTTTATACCTACGTTAATCTATCTGAAACATTTCCAAATCACCTTATCTCACGTCGCCTGTTTTGGAAACATACGAAAACTGGCATCAGGGCACGTCCATCTTGTGCTATTCTCATCCATTGCTGCATCTGCCTAAGGTAAACTGCTGTGAAGTTACTAAATCATATGCTCCACCCCTGACCCTCACATAACCAACCCTAGTGATATTCAACAGCTTTCTCGGTGACGTTCCCCTTCAGTGTAGTCAAATGCGCCCATAATCACCTACGTGACGTGACACTGAACTCGAAAAGCAACACAAATCGAGCAACAATATACCTTGTCAGATATGGAATTATTAAACCGGTCTTTAAAATAAATCAATAAGACTGTACAATTTGTAAATTAATTTTATTTCACAATGAAGTCTCCGAGAACATCCGACTATTCTCATATGCAATCAAATTGTAACATTGTTTCTCCGCTCGTGGTCGAAAATGGTAATCGTGATGCAACGTTGTTTGTTTTGCATACACAAAGTGTTTGTTTTCAATAAAGCAATCGCTTGGGTCGCACAGTGAATTCCAGGGCGTCTGCATCAACTTGGGCCTAGAGTATGATAAAAGATGTTATGTTACTCCTAATCGCTAATGCAGCGTACGTGTACATGGGTCCTGCTCGATCATCCCACAAAACAGTCACAGTGAGCCAGCCGTTGACGGCGAGGTGCACCTGGCGATTGAAAAATCCATCGGCTGGCATCTGGAATCCATGGCAGGATGTAGCTATTTTGAAAACGTAACAGAAAATAAGTATCAATACCTGAATTTTATCACATTATATGTACTGATTTCTTAATTTGGCATATAGTTTAAAGTAACGATTAGCATACACATCAAACAATCTCAAAAAAGCTAAAAAGAACATGGAAACTGATACACAATTGGATATGGTCATACATGACATTTTAAAGAAATATTAGCGTTCAACCTGGGTAAATGTAGTGATAGTCTACATACACCTAAATTCTGCACTCCCCATAGCTACATAAAAAAAAACAACCACACATAAAGATAGTACGTGAGCCAATATAAATGTTCAGCTAATAATAAGTTAATGCTCGTTCCAGTGTCCAGTCGTCAAAAGCAAACTTACGTGAAATTCAACGTCTCCATTCTTTTCACGTAACTCAGACTGTAAAGCTCAATGTGCTCAGACCAAAGATTCTTTCTGAACTGATTTTACATGTTCCTTACACACTTTTGGAATCCATAACCTTATCAAATGTTCATTAATACAAACCTCCTCTCACTGCATTTCTCACAAAATATTCTGTTACGGAATTTAACAGTGTCCCTTCCGGCCTTGCTGAATGTTTTGGAAAGATTTCATGCGGTGGCTGGATTTAAGGTTAACTGGTCTAAATCTGAGGTGTTGCCAATTTCAGGATATTGTGACAAGAACTTGATTACTGGGATTGGGTTTCAATGGTGTGAAAGGAAACTGAAATACCTGGGTATATGGCTAACCCCACTGGTGGATGAGATGGTTGTGGTAAACATGAATGAAGTATGTGCTGATTTGAAAATGAGCATCTTGAGGTGGTCTTTGCTTCATTTATCCCTATAGGGCAAGGTGAACGCTATCAAAATGAATGCAGCTCCAAAGATTAATTTTGTATTGGGTATGCTTCCGATGAAAATTGGTCAACATTACTGGAAAAAAATTGATGGTTTGTTGTAGTCATTCCTGTGGGATAATAAGCCGCCTAGGCTTAAATTGTGGAAACTTCAGTTGCCAGTAGAAAAAGGTGGTCTGGGAGTACCGAACTTCAGGGCATATCATTTAGCCTTTTCAAGTCATTTTATTGTGCCTTTTTTGATGGATTTGCCTGATAAATGGGTAATTGCAGAGGCAAGTATGTTGGGTCCGCTCCCTCCAAGGGCTATTCTCACGGCAACAAACAAGTCATGTAATAAATCGCCTTTGACGGTTTTTCTGAGAGAGACGTGGAGACAGTTTCATGAATTGTTGGGCTCGGTTGCTTCAAGGACCATTCACTCATCCATTTGGTTGAACCCATTGATTGCTATCGGGGGCAGGTCTTTATTCTGGCCGGACTGGTTTCTAGGCGGGGTGCTCTGGATTGATGATGTTCTGGTGGATGGAGGGTGGATTGGGAAACGTGAGTTACGAGCAAAGCTTCACATTGATAATTTCAGAACTGAGGACTTCAGGAAATTGAAAAGATGTATCGGTGATGTGGCGGAGCTAGGAAGTTCAATGGTGAATCTCTATCTTGTGGAGAGGGAGCCAGGTGGATGTTCCATTGCTAGCCGGATATATAATTGTATTGGCCCTCATTACGACCTTGGCGGAGGACCATGGTGCTATTAGCACCATGGTCCATGGCGCTAAGGTTGCAATTCCGCCATGGTGGTTGGCGGACTTACCGCCCCATTCCGACCTTGGCGGGGCGGTAAGTCCCCAATCCCCATTTACCCTTCCCCATTCCCATTTTTGCCCCATAGGGCATAATGGGAGTGGGGAAGGCGTTAATTACGCCACCGTAAATTACGGTGGCGTAATTAACTCCATGGTCCCTTAGCGCCATGGATTTTAACACCTGCTAAAAGCAGGTGTTAAATCCGCCATGGTGCTAAGGGACCTCGTACTCAGGCGGTAAGGGTCGGCGCTGTTAACGCTGGCGTAAACCCCTTACCGCCTGGGTCGTAATGAGGCCCATTGTGTCTGCTTATAAGGATAATTCAAATTTGAGAGATGAATGGGGAAGGAGGTTAGGGTGTGAGATTTTGCCTGAGATGTGGTTGGATATGTGTGCGAATGTTAAACGCTGTGCAATTGATATGGTGGAACGGTCAAGACAGATAAAGATCCTCAATAGAGTGTTTTGGAGACCGGAGCGAATTTTTAAGAGGGGGCTGATGGACTCGGATGAATGCTGGTGTTGTGGGAATGGACAGGGAAGTCTGGAACATCTGTTGTGGGAATGTGTGCATGTACGGGGATTTTGGCACGATGTTTGTGGTGCCTGTCAGCGTGTTTTGAATTTGGATGTTGAATTGGATTTTATGACAATGATTTTGGGAGGTGGAGATTTGCTGGATGATCTCTCTATGTCACGGAAAAAGTTTGTACTCCGTGGAGCTTGTCTGGGCAAAAAGTTGGTCCTCAGGGGCTGGAAATCGCGGAATGCGCCTTCTCTTGATGATTGGGTTGAGGGGATGTCTGCCCTTGCATCCATGGAAAAGGAGGTTTACAAGAGACAAGGGAAGTTGAGGTTGTACGGAAAGGTGTGGGATGACTTTCTGAGTATTTATTGATTTATTGCAAGATGTGTATATATAATATTCTCTTACTCTGTGTATTTTGGCTGAGTATTTATTGTTCTGATTATTTGATTGATTATTTATGTGTAAACTTTATAAATAAACAAATAAAAAAAAAAATAATAAAATATTCCCTTTCTCTCAAGGTCAAAAAACAATTGACCCTTATAGTTTCTGGCCCATGCGTGGGCCTCCTTAGCTCGCAACCAAAAAATCAAAGCTGGTGATCTTCACTCAGAATCTAAATACATTCTCACTTTGCAACAACATGGCTCAATGCATTCATGAGAACTTGTAGTCGCATACACGTGTAGTGCCGCTGTTTCCATCAAACACTGCAGGTGGCTGCCTCATATGCCAGACTCTAGGGGGCACCAGTCTGACTTGATTATTATTTTAAATACTTTGTAAAACAGACACATTAGTCCTTTGCCTGTAATTTACGTACGTTGTAATAAGGAACACCTGCAAATGTACCGTATGACTTTCGTGACAAAAAAAACTATTTTTTGGCTTCTTGCTGCCACATCGCATCACATCCTCATCAACCCTCACCTTTTGAAACAGTATTTGATAAGGTTAACAACTGCAATGTGGTGTATTGTTGCATGTTTTTTCGGAGATGTTCGCGGACACCAAAACACAGTTGAAAGATGTCAGGCGCATCGGAACAATCTGACGCACTTCACGCTCTTCTCTATCCAATGAGGGAACGTGTCACATGTCCGCGGACTTGACTCAAGCCGAGGACCCAATCGATGTCCTTTCCGCGGAGCGAACAGGGAAGTGTGACTGCGGAGCGGACATAGATATCACTAATTTTTTTAGACCTACTTTTTGGTCGTTTCAAAGAAAACTACTGGACGGATTTTCATCAAATTTACAAAAGCACACGTTCGAAACCAAGCCGTTGCTCCTGCCGCAAATGTGGTGAAAATCCGTCCAGCAGTTTGGGCTGTAGGTGTGTGCAAAGTTTTTCCCCCATTCAGTCTATGGGAAAAAAAAGACGTTTTGGGTCCCCCTTATAGCTTTTTCACCCCGCAACCAAAGGGGGAGCGGAGTTATAAACCGCCCAAAAAGTGCTCTTCCTTTGGAAACAGCAACCTAACCATAACTACACGGCCACTACTGTGGCAGTGTAATATATATATATATATACATATATATATTCAGTGAAAAAACGTTGTCAAAGGGACGTTATGGTTCCAAGTGTGGGATGTATTTACCCATGCATCCGAGCCCTACCTCAAAACTGTGCAGTACTGACATGAAAACATCATGATGGCCAGAGCTTCCCAGAAAATGCACAGGGAAATGCAGGAAGAATAGGCTGCCACCCATTTCTGCCGATGTTATGGGCACAGAAGGACGCTGCCTAAAACCACCATTGGACTACCCGCACAGTAGTCTGAAACCATTGGGAATGGCAATGCTGATTGCCAAATGCAACCTAGAATTGTGGGGAATTAATTTCTTAAATCCCAAAAATGGGTGCAGTACCAGTACTCACCACTATCCAAAAGCCGGCGTTTTAAAACCACTCTGTTTCCCTGAAGGCAAGTCAAAATGCCTATTTTCAAACATTGCAATATGTGCAAAATATTTACTGACCACCAGCAGACATTTGGCAGAATGGAGTTTTGTGTGCCTACAAAATCTGGGAAATGAAGATCATAAGACAAGGTTTATAACAAGACTGGCTGAGCTATGGAGTCAGCAGTTTAAGTTGCACTGGATTTAAAGACACTACAATCGAAAATGTTTAGATTAAATGAGTGAGCTATGTTTGGTGTCACATGCCTTTGTAATTGTTTAAATGTCATAGTTTTGCACTTAGAATCAGCATTCTAGCTGCATGTGTAAAATTGCAAGTTAATTTAAAAAGCAACAAATAACATGACAGTAGCTGAAAGTCTGGCTTAAGGAACTTGATTCTGCCTGGCAACTACCCCATCAGCAGTGAAACTTGAGTCACCACTGTGTTCCCAGGCCAACCTTCCTTTTGCTGCCCACACTAAGGATATGCCATCTATCTGATAATTGAATTATCTGTGCTCTGCAGGAGAGTGAACAAAGCCCTCTTCACTCAGGCAAAGGTTTTTATTACCGCAGTCGTAAAATGTAGCTTCCTCTTGGCAAGAGCTGGGAGGGGCACTGCCTGTGAGAGCAAGCTGGCTTGGCAGAACTGGAAAGAACCAGAAATTCAACCTTGTGCTGAGGGTAAACCACACCCCTTTGGAGCCAGAACATAACTTTAAAAAGATGAATAACTCATAGAGCGGACATGTGAAAATTTTATAAATGACACCATAATTCTTGTGATTTTTCTGCCCACATTTTAAGAGGTTTTTCGACCCGGTGGCGTGTTCAGGGGGGTTTTAGCGGAAAAGTGGATATAACTCTAAATGTATGCATGTTAAAAATCTGAAACTTCATCAGTTAATGTCCCTACTCCCTGCACACATGTATGTAAAGTTGGGTCCATGTCAGAAATTGCAAAATCAGTTAAAAAGTGAAATATGTGCCAGTTCTGAATGCAAGCTCCCAGGAAGAGCAGAGTTTGAACAGGGGATACCTCCTGTAATGCATGATGGGTGCATATGATTTTAAAACAATATGTACCTCTGCAAATATGTATTTGTTTCAAATCTAGATTTGTGTGTAAGTTGACAGGAGGAGTGGACTTTCTGCAGGCTGTAAAATGACATCACTCTGACTCACAGTTCATTCACCAATCAAATGAGAAATGGAAGTTTGACCAATTAGAAGCTGAGAGAGAGGTAGGGTCAGTGATGCTAGAACACACCCACATTCTAAACACATAAAAGCAGACAGTCAGGACAGATAGGGACTTTCCAAATCCATCTGCAGCGGGACGCTCTGCCGGAAAAATCCATACTTACCTCCATCAACCTCCAGAAAGCCAAACTAGAGACTTCAATCTATCCAGAACTAAGAGAACCAGAGAGAAAGCAGTGCTGTACCCAGAGAGACCCAGACCAGCAGAGAGAGTGACCAGAGCCCAGTCTAAAACCCTGACCAGATCCGTGATGAGGCCCATTTAATTCAAGAATATAGTGTGAGTACCCAGCAGAACTGTGTAGAACCAATCTCTTAGTTTAAATTCATCTAATTCAATCTATTTAACCTAAGTAGAACTGCCTCCTAGCTGTCACCTGTCATTTCTAGTTGCAAGCTGCACTTGTCATTTTGAGCTTTTGAAATTTGCAAACCCAAAAACGACCTTTATTAAATCGCTCATATCTCCGCGACCGTTTGGGCTAGAGACTTGCAGTAACTTTCCTCTGATAGCTTAGAAACGTAGCTTTGAATCGCACCAAGAACCGCATTCCTACCCCTTATAGTTTTACCGCAATCGCGGAACACGCATCCGCGAATTTTACCGCGATTTGCAATTTCTTCACATGTAAAAACTGCTGCTGTTTGCTTTCCATTTGTCAGAAATTCGTTTGACCTGCTAACTATCCCTGCATCATTGCTAGTGTGAGCCTGGACTAATATTAACTAGATACCACTCACCCTGAACCTCTGTAAGGGAATTAAAAGCGTTTAGCATATTTTTTTTAATTCATTGCCAGCACATATCAAAGCAATTTGGGCTTGTGTTTTCAAAACTCCTATCTGTTTTCTGTTGTCTAAGCTTGCTGGATTGAACTGATTACATTGATTGCATTTCTGAGAACTGTGTGCTTTCCTCCCATTTCCTTGCATTGCATAAAGAGGGGGGGAGTGAATAGCCAGAGAAAAGTGATTACATTGTTTGGTTGAAATCATATTGAGTATTTTCTGTACTGCATTCATTGAATATTGCATCCACCTGAGCTTACATAAAGCATCCTCTACCACATTATACTTTTGTTCCTATTTACCAGTGTGTTACCTTATCCATTCATGTCAACTCATTAGTGATTATAAAGAAGTGTGCTAGTGCCAGATTCTCCGTTGTTGATCTTTATCATATCAGATTAAGTGTGCTATTCAATTATTAATTTATCATAAAGCGTGATATATATATCTATTTTAAATTATCAAATAAACCTTTTCAACTTGCAAAACAGAACTACTTCTTGGCTCAGTGGGGTCAGGGGGATTCCAAGAGAGGGGTGTTATACAGGGGTAGTCATCCAGAACGCATGAACTGGACCTAAAGATATATCAATAAGGGTTTTCATTCAGTATTATAGACTAGGCGTTGACTTAGCTGTAGTGTTGAATTGAATCCTCTTACAAAGTGGGGGCTCGAGCCGAGACGTTGGGTTAGATTTACCATTTGTGCAGCTTAATACAGTGTGCTAACTGACGGGATACATACATCCAGTCGGATCACCACGCTGCATTACGCTGTGAAGCATTCCTCAAAAGGGACACTCCAAGAAAAGTTCTGTTCTGCAAAACTAAAATACTAACTTCTGTAAGTCAGGACAGAGACCAATCTCTAGAATGACGACCTTGGTAGATATGAAAATAGCCAGAGAGCACTTCTTACACAAACTATTCGTGAGAGGTGAATGGACTCACCAGGACCAAACAGTCTGGTTGCAGGCGATCACGCAACAGGTCACTGAAACAGGGTCAGATATATATAGAGATCAGGGTCCATTACACGTGGCCCTGAGTGAACTATATATGGCTCCTAAGGCCAAAGATGAGCACGATAAGATTGCCAGGATAGCAGCATACCTGTACCTATATATGGGAGACATGCAGGATAGATGTGCTGAAAGCCAAAATCTGGCAAATAGGCAACAGATGGTGTTAGAGAAGGTCCAATCTGACCTGGTCTCTTCTGAGCAGAGGCTGCACAGAAGCCAGGAGTCAGAAAATGAGACCAGACAGTACATCACTAAAATAAAGGAGGATATGGATGTGCTGCAAAAGGAAAAGTCAGAACAGGATACCAGATTTCTGGCCTTGCAGAAGGAACACCAAGAAGGTTTGGACTCCCTACTGCAAAGCCAGAAAAAGCTGGAGCAACAGCTAGACTTCAATAGGGCATGTGCTGAGCAGGTAGTCACCCTGCAAGGCCACCTAGATAGAGTGAAGGCAGAGAGCAACAAACTAATTCTGAAAGACCTGGATACCCAGGCAGAGTTTGATGAGGAGCGCCAAAAAGCTGGTGCCCTTCAACGGCAAAGGGACGACCTGGCGGCACAAATGCAGGCTCTTAGTCAGGAAAGAGACGCCTTAGGCCAGGAAGTCTGCCAATTAAAAAGAAAAATGGAAGAAAATCACCTGGCCCACCAGGGACTGGGTGACCTCCAAAAAGAACACCAGAACTCGTTAGAGCACACCAGGAGGGTGGAGGATGCTCTAGCAAGAAAGGAGCAGGCCAATAGGGACATTGCCCAGGAGGTAACCCTCCTGCAGCAAAGACTGGCCCAGTACTCCAGGACCAATCAGGAAGCACAGAGAGAGACTGAGGCTCTCTGCCAACACAATGATAGGCTCCAACAACAGGTAGCGATGCAGGAGAGACTGATAGAGTCGAGTAAGGCCTTAACAGAGGAACTGAAAGCACAAATGCAGGCTCTTGCATTGCCACAGGGAGCAGGGGCGGATAGAGATGAGGTCCGCTAGGCAGTGACATTCTCAATCGCTTTGCCATTAGTTTGGACCTAATAAACTTCAAAGCTTGGTCCCGATTAGCGGATAATCCCATGGGCTTTGATGATCCAGAAAAAGCATTTAGGTCAGCTCAATTGCTACCTCATGCAGTTGAAATTCAGATCAAAGAGGAAGTCACCATCCCAGAAAGGACCCGACAATTCTCCCTGGAAGTGAAAGTTAAAAGGGGACAAGAGTTGAAAAACCCTGATGCTTACATACATCTAAATGCTTCTCTCCAACAGCAAGGGTTGGGGGTAAACCCAACTCCATTAGTCAACATAGAACATGACACCATTCCAATAGAGGTGGATAACAGCGACTTAAAGAGTATTACTCTAGCCGCAGGCACCATTATTGGAATGGCGGTTGATGACCGACATTTTTCCATCGACTTAGTAAATGAACTGTTAGGACCAATCCCCAAGGACTGTTTTGACAGTGACAGTGATGACAATACAACACCAGACAGGATTTTTACCCGGCATGGGGGGAACTTCCTGGTGTACACTTCCTGCCCCTATGGTAAGGAAGATGTGACTTGTGATTTCAGGAGGGATGAGGTGATTTTCCAGGTCCATGAGGACTGCCTTTCCCACCTGAAGCCTCCAGTCCAAATCAGCACTCTGACCAGGGACTTCTCCACCCAGCTGGAGGAGGCCGCTGAAATAGCCAAACCAGAAGTCTTTCCAGGCTTCAGGCAGATGGTGGAAGAGAGAGTCAACCTAGCTGATGCCTGTGTGACTCTGGAACAAAAGCAAAAGTTGAAACAAGTTTTCTTGGATTTCCAAGATCTCTTTGCGGTAGACTCATATGACTGTGGTCGCACTGACATCCACACAACAACAATCCCCACGGACCCTGGCATGACTCCTGTGTTTGTGAAGCAATATCGCTTGCCTCTCGCATCAATGGAGTCCCTTACTGAAATAATTAAGAACCTTGAGTCCCGGGGAATAATCCGTCCAGTCCACAGCACCTTCAATAATCCGGTGCTTGGGATATTGAAGCCAAACGGCCAGTGGAGACTCTGCGCCGACCTCAGGGAGCTCAACAAACGGGTCCATACTTCCCGATGGCCTCTGCCCTACATTGACCAAGGGCTGGCCCAGATCCAAGGGTCACAGGTATTCACTGCAATAGACCTGACCAATGGATACTGGACCGTGCCTGTCAGCAGGGAGGACCAATACAAACTGGCTTTTACCTTTGGGGGCCAGCAGTACACATGGACCCGGACTCCCTTCGGATACCTCAACTCCGGCAATGAATTCAACATTTTCCTACATAAGGCCATGCCCGACCTGGGTGCGAGGGGTAACCTGGCCTATGTAGATGATGTCCTCATCAAAAGTTCATCTGTGGAGGAACACATAGCGGAGATCCGTTATGTTCTGACACAGTTGAGGGCCGCCGGAGCAAAACTTTCCTTTCAGAAAGCACAGTGGTGTAGAACCCGTGTTAATTTCTTGGGGCATGAGATTACTCCTCAGGGCCTCTGTCCCCAGGAAAAGAAAGTGGAAGCACTTCAGAAACTGAAAGACCCCACAACTCTGCGGGAACTAAGGAGCCTCCTTGGACTGACTAATTACAGCAGAAAGTTCATTGAGGGCTACGCAGAGATCACCAGACCCCTGATTCATCTCCTGAAGGGGGGGGTCAAGTGGGAATGGGGTCCAGAACAATCCGAGGCAGTAAGACAACTCAAAAGAAGCCTCTCACAAGCGCCTTGCCTAGCTTACCCTGTCAGAAACAAGGAGTTCTTCCTGGAGACGGGGTTCTCTGATACGTGCTTGACGGCAGTATTATATCAAAAGCATGACAAGGTCAATAAAGTAATCTCCTATGCGAGCAAAACTTTATCCTCTGTGGAGGAAAAATTCAACGATTGTGAGAAGGCACTCCTGGCAACGGTGTGGGCATTGAAGAATTACCGCCCGTTTATCCAGGGGGAACACATCATAGTGGAGACTCCACACCAGCCTCTGCAATATCTCCAAAGTGACAGAATCCGGGCCGGAAATGTGAGTAATTCCCGAATTACTTCCTGGATTCTGTCAATGCAAGGCTTTCCTGTGGAGGTCAGATATGGCCAAAACAAGAAGAGTCCCCTCGCGCAAGGTCTGGCTGACTTGCATGATTGTGCCAGAGAAAACTGTCTCGAGGGCGAGAGTCTAAAAATAAAGGACAACATGGAGGCATACCTTAATTCCCCACACAAAGTCTTTGAAGAAGACAAGTGTGAGGGAATGCCCACTGTCTATGTGGATGGATGCTCTTACCATGTTGACAACAACGGGGAGAAAGAACTGGTGGCCGGCGTAGGGAATGCATGGGTGAATGAGTCCCCAGAACCCTCCGCTGGATACAAAATTGGTCCCCGAAGTAGTCAGGTGGCAGAATTGATGGCTGTGCATCAGGCCATCCTCACTGCTGTCCAGCATCAACTCCACGAACTGGTCATAATCACAGATTCGGATTATGTACGGAACGGGTTCGTGGAGCACCTGGTTAATTGGAAAACCAGAGGCATGTTATGTGCTAACAACAAACCCTTGAAACATGGGAAGTTGATCCAAAACATTGATGATCTGGTCACCTCGAATGAGATGACCATCTATTGGAAAAAGATCAAGGGTCATTCCAAAGTAGAGGGACCAGACAAAACTGGAAATGACTTAGCTGATCAGCTGGCCAAAACCGGAGCCATCCAAGGGGATCTAATTGAGATTGAGTCCCTGTTGGGGGAAATCCAGGTCACTGCCATCACTAGGTCCCAGACAAATGCTCACAACAACCTTTCAATTGCACAATGGAGTAACGAGACCCCTGATGCTGATTTGATTACTGCTCAGAAGGGGGATCCAATAATTGGTAAATTTTACCAGCACCTTGAGGACCCTGAGAACTTTCCCCTGACGGATACCGATTACATTGGGAAAGAGGACCTAAGAGTGTTGATGAAATGTCCAAAAATGTTCCGGATCCAAGACGGTTTGCTGGTAAGGAAATCCAAAGCTGGCCACGATCAGTGGGTGGTTCCTACCTCATTCCGAAGCCTGATGTTAAGTCACGCCCATGATGCGGCCACCACCGGTCATAGGGGGTTTCACACAACACTGGAAATCTTAAGAGAGGTTGCATACTGGCCACACATGGGCCAGGACCTCAACCAATATTTGAAGGGTTGTCTTGTGTGTGCACAATTTCAGCCGACATCCCTCACACACCGGGCACCTTTACAAAAGCGGGGAATGACACTGCCATGGTCAGATTTACAAATCGACTTTGTAGGCCCCGTGGTTCGCTCGGCTAGGGGGAATAAGTACATGTTGACCGTCACATGCTTGTTTACCAAGTGGGTGGAATGTCTCCCAGCCCCAAATTGCAAGGCAGAAACTGCAGCTGCCTTGATGATTAACCACATCTTTTCCCGTTTTGGTCTACCTCAAAGGATTGAGTCAGACAGAGGTAGCCACTTCACCAGTGAAGTAATGACAAAGATGTGGGAGATACTGGGGGTCAAGAGAAAGCTGCATATTGCTTACCGGCCAGCTTCTTCTGGGGCAGTAGAGAGATATAACCGGACAATTGTGAGCATATTAAAGAAGTTTGTGGCAGATTCTGGGCCAAGTTGGGATATCCGATTACCTCTGGTCCTAATGGCCATCAGATCTACCCCTTCATCTGCAACCAAAATGTCACCATTTGAGTTGATGACTGGGCGCAAGATGGTGCTTCCTCAGCATTTGCTCTACAGGACCCAAGAGCAGACACTGATAAATGCCTCCACTACTCATGAGTATGTAGAGAATTTAAGGAAACACCTCCAACATGCTTTTGCTTATGCTCAGCGGAATCTAGAAAGATCAGCTGATAGCATGAAGACCCATTATGACCTGAAAACTTCCAGGAAGGAATATCAGGTGGGAGACCGGGTCTATCTATACAACTTCCAAAGGAACCAGGCCAAGCAGCGCAAATTTTTGCCTACATGGAAGGGACCCTTTGAGATCGTCGATAAGATCTCCCCTGTGGCCTACAAGATCCGCATCCCCAAAGGCGGTTCGGCAGGGGGGGAAGACAAGTGGGTACACATAAACCAGTTGAAGTGTTGCCATCCCAGGCACACTCTGCAACAACTGGAGGAATCCTCTGGAATCCTAGCGGGTACTGTATCAGACTAATTCAGTTCCAACCATAAAACATACCACATCTAGTCTCTAAAATATTGTGATTTGCATGAAACTGTCTCTTAGTTATACTGTTTTCTTTATCAAAAAAAGAATGTAATGTTTCGTCATGATGAAATGCATATGCTGTCCCACCATCTCAACAGTGGTGGAAAAACGTCTATGAGTAGGTATTGCCGCTCTTCCTTTGTCGTCCTAGGAGAAAGAAGACCTTGAGACTGGCCAAGGAGGATGATACGGAGACCGGGAACGAAGATCCAATGGGCCCAGTGGACCGCCCAATATTCCCATCAGGACCGGCGAGGAGAACTGATCGATCAGTACCGGATGGAGGAAAAGATGCTGAACTGTGCCATCTATTGGAAGAAGATGAGGAAACATCCCAGATCTTGCGAGTCCCATCAGTGAAACCGAATGGCCATCGCAAGAGGGGGGCTTGTGGGATGTATTTACCCATGCATCCGAGCCCTACCTCAAAACTGTGCAGTACTGACATGAAAACATCATGATGGCCAGAGCTTCCCAGAAAATGCACAGGGAAATGCAGGAAGAATAGGCTGCCACCCATTTCTGCCGATGTTATGGGCACAGAAGGACGCTGCCTAAAACCACCATTGGACTACCCGCACAGTAGTCTGAAACCATTGGGAATGGCAATGCTGATTGCCAAATGCAACCTAGAATTGTGGGGAATTAATTTCTTAAATCCCAAAAATGGGTGCAGTACCAGTACTCACCACTATCCAAAAGCCGGCGTTTTAAAACCACTCTGTTTCCCTGAAGGCAAGTCAAAATGCCTATTTTCAAACATTGCAATATGTGCAAAATATTTACTGACCACCAGCAGACATTTGGCAGAATGGAGTTTTGTGTGCCTACAAAATCTGGGAAATGAAGATCATAAGACAAGGTTTATAACAAGACTGGCTGAGCTATGGAGTCAGCAGTTTAAGTTGCACTGGATTTAAAGACACTAAAATCGAAAATGTTTAGATTAAATGAGTGAGCTATGTTTGGTGTCACATGCCTTTGTAATTGTTTAAATGTCATAGTTTTGCACTTAGAATCAGCATTCTAGCTGCATGTGTAAAATTGCAAGTTAATTTAAAAAGCAACAAATAACATGACAGTAGCTGAAAGTCTGGCTTAAGGAACTTGATTCTGCCTGGCAACTACCCCATCAGCAGTGAAACTTGAGTCACCACTGTGTTCCCAGGCCAACCTTCCTTTTGCTGCCCACACTAAGGATATGCCATCTATCTGATAATTGAATTATCTGTGCTCTGCAGGAGAGTGAACAAAGCCCTCTTCACTCAGGCAAAGGTTTTTATTACCGCAGTCGTAAAATGTAGCTTCCTCTTGGCAAGAGCTGGGAGGGGCACTGCCTGTGAGAGCAAGCTGGCTTGGCAGAACTGGAAAGAACCAGAAATTCAACCTTGTGCTGAGGGTAAACCACACCCCTTTGGAGCCAGAACATAACTTTAAAAAGATGAATAACTTATAGAGCGGACATGTGAAAATTTTATAAATGACACCATAATTCTTGTGATTTTTCTGCCCACATTTTAAGAGGTTTTTCGACCCGGTGGCGTGTTCAGGGGGGTTTTAGCGGAAAAGTGGATATAACTCTAAATGTATGCATGTTAAAAATCTGAAACTTCATCAGTTAATGTCCCTACTCCCTGCACACATGTATGTAAAGTTGGGTCCATGTCAGAAATTGCAAAATCAGTTAAAAAGTGAAATATGTGCCAGTTCTGAATGCAAGCTCCCAGGAAGAGCAGAGTTTGAACAGGGGATACCTCCTGTAATGCATGATGGGTGCATATGATTTTAAAACAATATGTACCTCTGCAAATATGTATTTGTTTCAAATCTAGATTTGTGTGTAAGTTGACAGGAGGAGTGGACTTTCTGCAGGCTGTAAAATGACATCACTCTGACTCACAGTTCATTCACCAATCAAATGAGAAATGGAAGTTTGACCAATTAGAAGCTGAGAGAGAGGTAGGGTCAGTGATGCTAGAACACACCCACATTCTAAACACATAAAAGCAGACAGTCAGGACAGATAGGGACTTTCCAAATCCATCTGCAGCGGGACGCTCTGCCGGAAAAATCCATACTTACCTCCATCAACCTCCAGAAAGCCAAACTAGAGACTTCAATCTATCCAGAACTAAGAGAACCAGAGAGAAAGCAGTGCTGTACCCAGAGAGACCCAGACCAGCAGAGAGAGTGACCAGAGCCCAGTCTAAAACCCTGACCAGATCCGTGATGAGGCCCATTTAATTCAAGAATATAGTGTGAGTACCCAGCAGAACTGTGTAGAACCAATCTCTTAGTTTAAATTCATCTAATTCAATCTATTTAACCTAAGTAGAACTGCCTCCTAGCTGTCACCTGTCATTTCTAGTTGCAAGCTGCACTTGTCATTTTGAGCTTTTGAAATTGGCAAACCCAAAAACGACCTTTATTAAATCGCTCATATCTCCGCGACCGTTTGGGCTAGAGACTTGCAGTAACTTTCCTCTGATAGCTTAGAATCGTAGCTTTGAATTGCACCAAGAACCGCATTCCTACCCCTTATAGTTTTACCGCAATCGCGGAACACGCATCCACGAATTTTACCGCGATTTGCAATTTCTTCACATGTAAAAACTGCTGCTGTTTGCTTTCCATTTGTCAGAAATTCGTTTGACCTGTTAACTATCCCTGCATCATTGCTAGTGTGAGCCTGGACTAATATTAACTAGATACCACTCACCCTGAACCTCTGTAAGGGAATTAAAAGCGTTTAGCATATTTTTTTTAATTCATTGCCAGCACATATCAAAGCAATTTGGGCTTGTGTTTTCAAAACTCCTATCTGTTTTCTGTTGTCTAAGCTTGCTGGATTGAACTGATTACATTGATTGCATTTCTGAGAACTGTGTGCTTTCCTCCCATTTCCTTGCATTGCATAAAGAGGGGGGGAGTGAATAGCAAGAGAAAAGTGATTACATTGTTTGGTTGAAATCATATTGAGTATTTTCTGTACTGCATTCATTGAATATTGCATCCACCTGAGCTTACATAAAGCATCCTCTACCACATTATACTTTTGTTCCTATTTACCAGTGTGTTACCTTATCCATTCATGTCAACTCATTAGTGATTATAAAGAAGTGTGCTAGTGCCAGATTCTCCGTTGTTGATCTTTATCATATCAGATTAAGTGTGCTATTCAATTATTAATTTATCATAAAGCGTGATATATATATCTATTTTAAATTATCAAATAAACCTTTTAAACTTGCAAAACAGAACTACTTCTTGGCTCAGTGGGGTCAGGGGGATTCCAAGAGAGGGGTGTTATACAGGGGTAGTCATCCAGAACGCATGAACTGGACCTAAAGATATATCAATAAGGGTTTTCATTCAGTATTATAGACTAGGCGTTGACTTAGCTGTAGTGTTGAATTGAATCCTCTTACACAAGTAAAACCGAAAAACCCTTGAAATTCGCCAGTTATGGTAAGCTAAGCAACCATAACTCGCACCACCACCGTGCACTGCTAAGACTAACACCCATGACATCAAAGATGACATCACAAATGTCATTGATGACATCACTGATGGCATTACATGTGTATGTACTTTTCATGAAATATGTGTACAAGGGATTCTTATTATAATGTTGCGAAACAAGTGTCAAGGATCATTGCAATAAATATCATACCCTAATTAGTGCATTGAACGATGCATTGATATAAATAGCATTCTATTATGGAGTTCTATCTAGTATACTAAACTACTCATACAGAAACATAACATTGTGTACAGCGTACAAGATGAAGGTATAATATTTGTAATGTTAATAGGTTGAATAATTAAATGATAATTGTTTTCTTAATAGATTATTGTGTACTGTGAAATATGTAATACGTAGCTAATAAAACACATGTATTACATAATTGCATTACTATAGACAAAACACAAAGACAAAAGAACACATACCAATATGGGTATATATAGGGAAAGTGAAGTTAGCAAAAAAACACAATTAGTAGCAGAAACAATTCATAACTTAACTGATTATTTTCATGCAAATAAATGATTGCTCTGTTTCAAAGCTGCTATTTACCCTATGTATATGTATCACTTGATGTGATTGGACCCACAGGGAAAGTACAGCCATAAAAAAAAAAACAACAGAACTATCCGAAAGTGCTCATAAGTCTGTTGATTATCTTTATGCACAAAAAGGATTGCTGTCTTTCAAGCTTGTGTCTTCCCGTATGTATATGTTTCATATGATGTGACTGGTCTCTAAGGGAATTACTGTAAGAACCTACTTGAAGGATATGTCTACAAATAAAATAAATGTTTTAGTTTCTGACTGTTACTGAAGAAAACCATGTGGCCTAGATATGTCAGCAAAAGAAAAAAGAGTGAGCCAGACATGTGATGTCATCAGTGATGTCATCAATGACATTTGTGATGTCATCTTTGATGTTCTGGGTGTTAGTCTTAGCAGTGCACTGTGGTGGTGCGAGTTATGGTTGCTTAGCTTACCATAACGGCGAATTTCAAGGGTTTTTCGGTTTGACTTAGAACCATAACGTCCCTTTGACAAAGTTTTTTCACTGAATTTCATAGGTTTTTAGTAGCGCAACTTAACCATAACGTCCCTTTAACAAAGTTTTTTCACTGAATTTCATAGGTTTTTAGTAGCGCAACTTAACCATAACGTCCCTTTAACAACGTTTTTTCATTGAATTTCATAGGTTTTTATTAGTGCAACTTAACCATAACATCCCTGTAACATTTTTTTTAAACTCAATTTTAAAGGTTTTTATTAGTGCAACGTCACCATAACATCCTTTTTCAATAGATGAAGACCACTAACATCTTATGTCCTCAAAGTGGGAACGCCGGGTGGTAAAAAAAACAAAAAGATTTTCCTTCCTACACCGGGACACCTGCGGCGTCCCGGTGTAGGAAGGAAAATCTTTTACCAAAGTGGCCACCATGGAAAGGGAAGGTGGGGTGTATAAAGAACACAACAGGGCATGAGCGGGGGGTGGGGGGGAAAAGGAAGGAAACACGGGGCATGAGCGGTGGTGGGGGGAACACGAGAGAGACACGGGGTATGAGCAGCGGGTGGGGAGGAACATGAGGGAGACACAGGGTATGAGGGGGTGGTGGGGAGGAACACCAGGGAGACACGGAGCATGAGCGGGGGGGTACAGGGCACACACGGGACATGAGCGCGGGAAAGGAGAGAGACAAAGGGCATGAGTGGGGGGTGGGGGAACACGAGGGAGACAGGGGGCATGAGCAGGGGGTGGGGGTTAACACGGGGCATGAGCGGGGGGTGGGGGGAACACGAGGGAGACACGGGGCATGAGCAGAGGTGGGGGGCAACAGGAAACAGACATCGGGCAAGAGCGGGGGGTGGGGCCAACAGGAGAGAGACACGGGGCATGAGCGGGGGGTGGGAGGAACAGGAGACAGACACGGGGCATGAGCAGGGGGTGGGGAGAACAGGAGACAGACACGGGGCATGAGCAGGGGATGGGGGGAACAGGAGACAGATACGGGGCATGAGCGGGGTGGGGAGAACAGGAGACAGACACGGGGCATGAGCAGGGGGTTGGGGGGCAACAGAAGTCAAACACGGGGCATGACCGGGGGGTGGGGGGCAACAGGAGAGAGACACGGGGCATGAGCGCAGAGTGGGGGGGTACAGGAGACAGACACGGGGCATGGGTGGGGGCAACAGGAGACAGACATGGGCATGAGCGGGGGTGGGGGGAACCGGAGACAGACATGGAGCATAAGCGGGGGTTGGGGGAACAGAAGACAGACACGGGGCATGAGCGGGGGAGTGGGGGGCAACAGGAGAGAGACATGGGGCATGAGCAGGGGGTGGGGGGCAACAGGAGAGAGACAAGGGGCATGAGCGGGAGGGGGGTACAGGAGACAGACACGGGGCATGAGCAGGGGGTGGGGGGCAACAGGAGAGAGACATGGGACATGAGCGGGTGGGGGAACAGGAGACAGACACAGGGCATGAGCGGGGGGGCAACAGGAGACAGACACGGGGCATGAGCGGGGGTTGGGGGGGTACAGGAGAAAGACACGGGGCATGAGCGGGGGGCGGGGGGGTACATGAGACAGACACGAGGCATGAGTGGGGGGTGGGGGCAACAGGAGAGAGACACGGGGCATGAGCAGGGGGTGGGAGCAACAGGAGACAGACACGGGGCATGAGCGGAGGGTGGGGGAACAACAGAGACAGACACGGGGCATGAGCAGGGGGTGGGGGGCAACAGGAGACAGACACGGGGCATGAGCGGGGGGTGGGGGGAACAGAAGACAGACACGGGGCATGAGCGGGGGAGTGGGGGGCAACAGTGGAGAGACACAGGGCATGAGCGGGAGGTGGGGGGGTACAGGAGACATACACAGGGCATGTGCAGGGGGTGGGGGGCAACAGGAGAGAGACACGGGCATGAGCGGGAGGTGGGGGGTACAGGAGACAGACACGGGGCATGAGCGGGGGTGGGGGGCAACAGGAGAGAGACACGGGGCATGAGTGGGGGGTGGGGGGTTACAGGAGACAGACACGGGGCATGAGCGGGGGGTGGGGGGTACAGGAGACAGACACGGGGCATGAGCGGCGGGTGGGGGGCAACAGGAGAGAGACTCGGGGCATGAGCAGGGGATGGGGGAACAGGAGACAGACACGTGGCATGATCAGGGGGTGGGGGAACAACAGAGACAGGCACGGGGCATGAGCGGGGGGTGGGAGGCAACAGGAGACAGACACGGGGCATGAGTGGGGGTGGGGGCAACAGGAGACAGACACGGGGCATGAGCGGGGGTGGTGGGCAACAGGAGACAGACACAGGGCATGAGCGGGGGATGGGGGAACAGGAGACAGACACGGGGCATGAGCGGGGGGTTGGGGGCAACAGGAGACAGACACAGGGCATGAGCGGGGGGTGGCGGGCAACAGGAGAGACAAGGGGCATGAGCGGGGGTGGGGGACAACAGGAGAGACACGGGGCATGAGCAGGGGGTGGGGGAACAGGAGAGACAATGGGCATGAGCGAGGGGTGGGGGGAACAGGAGACAGACTCGGGGCATGAGCGGGGGGTTGGGGGAACAACAGACACGGGGCATGAGTGGGGGGTGGGGAGAACAGACACGGGGCATGGGCAGGGGGGTGGGGGGCAACAGGAGACAGACACGGGGCATGAGCGGGGGGTGGGAGGAACAGGAGACAGACACGGGGCATGAGTGGGAGAGTGGGGGGCAACAAGAGAGAGACACGGGGCATGAGCGGGTGGGGGGAACAGGAGACAGACACGGGGCATGAGCGGGGGGGTGGGGGTCAACAGGAGATAGACACCGGGCATGAGTGGAGGGTGGGGGGAACAGGACACAGACATGGGGCATGAGCGGGGGGTGGGGAGAACAGGAGACAGACACGGGGCATGAGCGGGGGGTGGGGGGCAACAGGAGACAGACACAGGGCATGAGCGGGGGGTGGCGGGCAACAGGAGAGGCAAGGGGCATGAGCGGGGGCGGGGGGCAACAGGAGAGACAAGGGGCATGAGCGGAGGGTGGGGGGAACAACAGAGACAGACACGGGGCATGAGCAGTGGGTGGGGGGCAACAGGAGACAGACACGGGGCATGAGCGGGGGGTGGGGGGAACAGAAGACAGACACGGGGCATGAGCGGGGGAGTTGGGGGCAACAGTGGAGAGACACGGGGCATGAGCGGGGTGTGGGGGGTACAGGAGACATACACAGGGCATGTGCAGGGGGTGGGGGGCAACAGGAGAGAGACACGGGCATGAGCGGTAGGTGGGGGGTACAGGAGACAGACACGGGGCATGAGCGGGGGTGGGGGGCAACAGGAGAGAGACACGGGGCATGAGCGGGGGGTGGGGGGTTACAGGAGACAGACACGGGGCATGAGCGGGGGGTGGGGAGTACAGGAGACAGACACGGGGCATGAGCGGCGGGTGGGGGGCAACAGGAGAGAGACACGGGGCATGAGCAGGAGATGGGGGAACAGGAGACAGACACGTGGCATGATCAGGGGGTGGGGGAACAACAGAGACAGACACAGGGCATGAGCGGGGGGTGGGAGGCAACAGGAGACAGACACAGGGCATGAGTGGGGGGTGGGGGCAACAGGAGACAGAGACGGGGCATGAGCGGGGGGTGGTGGGCAACAGGAGACAGACACGGGGCATGAGCGGGGGATGGGGGGAACAGGAGACAGACACGGGGCATGAGCGGGGGGTGGGGGCAACAGGAGACAGACACAGGGCATGAGCGGGGGGTGGCGGGCAACAGGAGAGACAAGGGGCATGAGAGGGGGTGGGGGGCAACAGGAGAGACACGGGGCATGAGCAGGGGGTGGGGGAACAGGAGAGACAAGGGGCATGAGCGAGGGGTGGGGGGAACAGGAGACAGACTCGGGGCATGAGCGGGGGGTTGGGAGAACAACAGACACGGGGCATGAGTGGGGGGTGGGGAGAACAGACACGGGGCATGGGCGGGGGGGTGGGGGGCAACAGGAGACAGACACGGGGCATGAGCGGGGGGTGGGAGGAACAGGAGACAGACACGGGGCATGAGAGGGGGGTGGGGGGCAACAAGAGAGAGACACGGGGCATGAGCGGGTGGGGGGAACAGGAGACAGACACGGGGCATGAGCGGGGGGTGGGGGGCAACAGGAGATAGACACCGGGCATGAGTGGAGGGTGGGGCGAACAGGACAAAGACATGGGGCATGAGCGGGGGGTGGGGAGAACAGGAGACAGACACGGGGCATGAGCGGCGGGCGTGGGGGGCAACAGGAGACAGACATGACACATGAGGGGAACAGGAGACAGATATGGGGCATGAGCGGGGGGAACAGAAGACAGACACGGGGCATGAGCGGGGGGTGGGAGGGGAGAGACACACAGGGCATGAGCAGGGGTGGGGGGAGGGAGCGAGACACATGGGGCATGAGCGGGGGGTGGGCGGGAGGGAGAGAGACACACGGGCCATGAGCGGTTGTGGGCGGGAGGGAGAGAGACACACGGAGCATGAGCGGGGGTGGGGGGAGGGAGAGAGACACACGTGGCGTGAGCGGGGGGTGGGGGGAAGGGGAGAGAGACACACGGGGCATGAGCGGGGTTGGGGGAGGGGGGAGGGAGAGAGACACACGGGATATGAGCGGGAGGGGGAGAGACACACAGGACATGAGCGGGGGGTGGGTGGGAGGGGGAGAGACACACAGGGCATAAGCGGGGGTGGGCGGGAGGGGGAGAGACACACGGGCAAGAGTGGGGGTGGGGGAGGGGGAAAGACACACAGGGCTTAAGCGGGGGTGTGGGGAGGGAGAGAGACACACGGGGCATGAGCGGGGGTGTAGGGGGAGGGAGAGAGACACACGGGGCATGAGCAGGGGTGGGGGGGAGGGAGAGAGACACACGGGGCAAGAGCTTGGCTGGGCGAGAGGGTGAAAGAGACACGGGGCAAGAGCAGGGGTGGGCGGGAGGGGGAAAGAGACACAGGGCAAGAGTGGGGGGGTGGGGAGAACAGACACGGGGCATGGGCGGGGGGGTGGGGGGCAACAGGAGACAGACACGGGGCATGAGCGGGGGGTGGGAGGAACAGGAGACAGACACGGGGCATGAGTGGGAGAGTGGGGGGCAACAAGAGAGAGACACGGGGCATGAGCGGGTGGGGGGAACAGGAGACAGACACGGGGCATGAGCGGGGTGGTGGGGGTCAACAGGAGATAGACACCGGGCATGAGTGGAGGGTGGGGGGAACAGGACACAGACATGGGGCATGAGCGGGGGGTGGGGAGAACAGGAGACAGACACGGGGCATGAGCGGGGGGCAACAGGAGACAGACACAGGGCATGAGCGGGGGGTGGCGGGCAACAGGAGAGGCAAGGGGCATGAGCAGGGGCGGGGGGCAACAGGAGAGACAAGGGGCATGAGCGGAGGGTGGGGGGAACAACAGAGACAGACACGGGGCATGAGCAGGGGGTGGGGGGCAACAGGAGACAGACACGGGGCATGAGCGGGGGGTGGGGGGAACAGAAGACAGACACGGGGCATGAGCGGGGGAGTGGGGGGCAACAGTGGAGAGACACGGGGCATGAGCGAGGGGTGGGGGGTACAGGAGACATACACAGGGCATGTGCAGGGGGTGGGGGGCAACAGGAGAGAGACACGGGCATGAGCGGGAGGTGGGGGGTACAGGAGACAGACACGGGGCATGAGCGGGGGTGGGGGGCAACAGGAGAGAGACACGGGGCATGAGCGGGGGGTGGGGGGTTACAGGAGACAGACACGGGGCATGAGCGGGGGGTGGGGAGTACAGGAGACAGACACGGGGCATGAGCGGCGGGTGGGGGGCAACAGGAGAGAGCCACGGGGCATGAGCAGGAGATGGGGGAACAGGAGACAGACACGTGGCATGATCAGGGGGTGGGGGAACAACAGAGACAGACACGGGGCATGAGCGGGGGGTGGGAGGCAACAGGAGACAGACACAGGGCATGAGTGGGGGGTGGGGGCAACAGGAGACAGACACAGGGCATGAGCGGGGGGTGGTGGGCAACAGGAGACAGACACGGGGCATGAGCGGGGGATGGGGGGAACAGGAGACAGACACGGGGCATGAGCGGGGGGTGGGGGGCAACAGGAAACAGACACAGGGCATGAGCGGGGGTGGCGGGCAACAGGAGAGACAAGGGGCATGAGCGGGGGTGGGGGGCAACAGGAGAGACACGGGGCATGAGCAGGGGGTGGGGGAACAGGAGAGACAAGGGGCATGAGCGAGGGGTGGGGGGAACAGGAGACAGACTCGGGGCATGAGCGGGGGGTTGGGAGAACAACAGACACGGGGCATGAGTGGGGGGTGGGGAGAACAGACACGGGGCATGGGCAGGGGAGTGGGGGGCAACAGGAGACAGACACGGGGCATGAGCGGGGGGTGGGAGGAACAGGAGACAGACACGGGGCATGAGAGGGGGGTGGGGGGCAACAAGAGAGAGACACGGGGCATGAGCAGGTGGGGGGAACAGGAGACAGACACGGGGCATGAGCGGGGGGTGGGGGGCAACAGGAGATAGACACCGGGCATGAGTGGAGGGTGGGGCGAACAGGACAAAGACATGGGGCATGAGCGGGGGGTGGGGAGAACAGGAGACAGACACGGGGCATGAGCGGCGGGCGTGGGGGGCAACAGGAGACAGACATGACACATGAGGGGAACAGGAGACAGATATGGGGCATGAGCGGGGGGAACAGAAGACAGACACGGGGCATGAGCGGGGGGTGGGGGGGAGAGAGACACACGGGGCATGAGCAGGGGTGGGGGGAGGGAGAGAGACACATGGGGCATGAGCGGGGGGTGGGCGGGAGGGAGAGAGACACACGGGCCATGAGCGGTTGTGGGCGGGAGGGAGAGAGACACACGGAGCATGAGCGGGGGTGGGGGGAGGGAGAGAGACACACGTGGCGTGAGCGGGGGGTGGGGGGAAGGGGAGAGAGACACACGGGGCATGAGCGGGGGTGCGGGAGGGGGGAGGGAGAGAGACACATGGGATATGAGCGGGAGGGGGAGAGACACACAGGACATGAGCGGGGGGTGGGTGGGAGGGGGAGAGACACACAGGGCATGAGCGGGGGTGGGCGGGAGGGGGAGAGACACACGGGCAAGAGTGGGGGTGGGGGAGGGGGAAAGACACACAGGGCTTAAGCGGGGGTGTGGGGAGGGAGAGAGACACACGGGGCATGAGCGGGGGTGTAGGGGGAGGGAGAGAGAAACACGGGGCAAGAGCTTGGCTGGGCGGGAGGGTGAAAGAGACACGGGGCAAGAGCAGGGGTGGGCGGGAGGGGGAAAGAGACACAGGGCAAGAGTGGGGGTGGGGGAGGGGGAAAGACACACGGGGCAAGAGCGGAGGTGGGCAGAAGTGGAGAGAGACACACGGGGCATGAGCGGGGGTAGAGGGGAGGGAGAGAGACACACGGGGCATGAGCGGGGGTGGAGATGGAAGGAGAGAGACACACGGGGTGTGAGCGGGGGTGGACGGGAGGGGGAGTGACACACGGGGCATGAGCGGGGGTGGGCGGGAGGGGGAGAGACACATGGGGCATGAGCGGGGGTGGGGGAGAGTGAGAGAGACACACGGGGCATGAGTGGGGGTTGGGGGGAAGGGGAGAGAGACACACGGGGCATGTGCGGGGGGTGGGGGGAAGGGGAGAGAGACACACGGGGCATGAGTGGGGGTGGAGGGGAGGGAGAGAGACACACGGGGCATGAGCGGGGGGTGGGCGGGAGGGAGAAAGACACGGACATGAGCGGGGGCTGGGTGGAAGGGAGAAAGACACATGGACATGAGAGGGGGGTGGGCGGGAGGGAGAAAGACACACGGCGTTCATGTGCAGGCAGCAGATCCCGCTCCTCGGTCCTCCGCTGGCCACCGTGTGCCGAAGGCGTGAGCGTGGGGCTGAGGAAAAGGGAAGACACGGAGCATGAGTGCGGGGGTGGGAGGAACAGGAGACAGACACGGGCATGAGCGTGGGTGGGGGACTTACTGTGCAGGCGGGATACAAAGCCCCTTATGCGAGGAACAAAGATGGCGGGCGTCTCTGAAGCCAGACGCACTGCACGCTTTCACCGCATCCAATGAGAGTGCACGTCAGATGTCCGCGGACATCACGCAAGCTGCTTGCCCAATCACCGTCCTATCCGCGGAGCAAACAGGGAAGTGTATCCGCGAAGCGAACACAGATATCACTAATTTTGTTCACTTACATTTTTGTCATTGTTTTAAAAACTACTGGACGGATTTACACCAAATAAAGCAAAGCACGCTTTTGGGGCCAAGCTGCCGCTCCTGCCGCAAATTTGGTGTAAATCCATCCAGCGGTTTGGGCTGTAGGCGTGAGCAAAGTTTTTTCCCATTATGTCTATGGGGAAAAAAAAGTTTTGGGACCCCCTGTATAACTTTGCACCCCCTGGACGAATCCTCACCAAACTTTGGAAAAACATTCTGAGTGATCCAAAGTTTGGTGAGGATTCGTCCAGGGAGAGCGAAGTTATAATCCGCCCAAAAAGTGCTCTTCCTATGGAAACTGCAATTTAACCATAACTACATGGCCACTACCGTGGCCATGTAATATGCGTATATATATATATATATATTCATTGAACAAACTTTGTTGAAAATACTGAACATGTGATGTCATCAGTGATGTCATCAATGACATTTGTGATGTCATCTTTGATGTCCTGGGTGTTAGTCTTAGCAGTGCACAGTGGTGGCAAGAGTTATGGTTACCATAACTTGCGAATTTCAAGGGTTTTTCGGTTTTACTTGGAACCATAACGTCCCTTTGACAAAGATTTTTCACTGAATTTCATAGGTTTTTAGTAGTGCAACTTAACCATAACGTCCCTTTAATAAAGTTTTTTCACTGAATTTCATAGGTTTTTAGTAGCGCAACTTAACCATAACGTCCCTTTAGCAAAGTTTTTTCATTGAATTTCATAGGTTTTTATTAGTGCAACTTAACCATAACGTCCCTGTACACATTTTTTCTTTACTGAATTTCATAGGTTTTTATTAGTGCAACGTCACCATAACATTTTTTTCAATAGATGAAGATGACTAGCATCTTAGGTCCTCAAAGTGGGAACCCCGGGTGGTAAAAAAAAGATTTTTCTGACCAAACCTGCGGCGTCCCGGTGTAGGAAGGAAAATCTTTTACCAAGATGGCCACCATGGAAAGGGAAGGCGGTGTGTATAAAGAACACAACAGGGCATGAGCGGGGGGTGGGGGGGAACAGGGGAGACACATGGGTATGAGCGGTCGGTGAGAGGGAACAGGGTACAAACGGGGCATGAGCAGGAGGTGGGGGGAAAAGGAAGGAAACACAGGGCATGAGCGGTGGTGGGGGAACACGAGAGAGAAACGGGGCATGAGCAGCGGGTGGGGAGGAACATGAGGGAGATACAGGGTATGAGCGGGTGGTGGGGAGGAACACCAGGGAGACACGGGACATGAGCGGGGGGGTACAGGGCACACACGGGACATGAGTGGGGGGAAAGGAGAGAGACAAAGGGCATGAGTGGGGGATGGGGGAACACAAGGGAGACACAGGGCATGAGCGGAGGTGTGGGGGGTAACACGGGGCATGAGCAGGGGGTGGGGGGTAACACGGGACATGAGCGGGTGTGGGGGGAACACAAGGGTGACACGGGGCATGAGCAGGGGGAGGGGGGCAACAGGAGACAGACACGGGGCATGAGCGGGGGTAGGGCCAACAGGAGAGATACACGGGGCATGAGCGGCGGGTGGGAGGAACAGGAGATAGACACGGGGCATGAGCGAGGGGGTGGGGGGAACAGGAGACAGACACGGGGCATGAGCAGGGGGTGGGGGGGCAACAGGAGAGAGACACGGGGCATGAGCGGGGGGTGGGGGGTACAGGAGACAGACACGGGGCATGAGCAGGGGGTGGGGGGCAACAGGAGAGAGACACGGGGCATGAGCGAAAGGGGGGTACTGGAGACAGACACGGGGCATGAGCAGGGGGTGGGGGGCAACAGGAGAGAGACACGGGAGATGAGCGGGTGGGGGGAACAGGAGACAGACACGGGGCATGAGCGGGGGGCAACAGGAGACAGACACGGGGCATGAGCGGGTGGTGGGGGGGTATAGGAGACAGACACGGGGCATGAGCGGGGGGTGGGGGGTACAGGAGACAGACACGAGGCATGAGTGGGGGGTGGGGGCAACAGGAGAGAGACACAGGGCATGAGCAGGGGGTGGGGGGAACAGGAGACAGACACAGGGCATGAGCGGGGGGTGGGGGGAACAACAGAGACAGACACGGGGCATGAGCGGGGGGTGGGGGCAACAGAGACAGACACGGGGCATGAGCGGGGGGTGGAGGGGAACAGGAGACAGACACGGAGCATGAGTGGGGGTGGGGGAAACAGGAGACAGACACGGGGCATGAGCGGGGGGTGGGGAGGGCAACAGGTGACAGACACAGGGCATGAGCGGGGGGTGGGGGCAACAGGAGAGACAAGGGGCATGAGTGGGGGGTGGGGGGAGGGAGAGAGACACACGGGGCATGAGCGGGGGGTGGGGGGAGGGAGAGAGACACACGGGGCATGAGCGGGGGGTGGGCGGGAGGGAGGGAGAGAGACACACGGGGCATGAGCGGGGGGTGGGCGGGAGGGAGAGAGACACACGGGGCATGAGCGGGGGTAGGGGGAGAGAGAGAGACACACGGGGCATGAGCGGGGGGTGGGGGGAAGGGGAGAGAGACACACGGGGCATGAGCGGGGGGTGCGGGAGGGGGGAGGGAGAGAGATACATGGGATATGAGCGGGAGGGGGAGAGACACACAGGACATGAGCGGGGGGTGGGTGGGAGTCAGAGAGACACAAGGGGCATGAGCGGGGGTGGGCGGGAGGGGGAGAGACACACCGGCAAGAGCGGGGGTGGGGGAGGGGGAAAGAGACACGGGGCAAGAGCAGGGTGGGGGGAGGGGGAAAGACACATGGGGCAAGAGCGCGGGTGGGGGAAAGGGGAGAGAAACACACGGGGCATGAGCGGGGGTGGAGGGGAGGGAGAGAGACACACGGGGCATGAGCGGGGAGAGAGACACACGGGGCATGAGCGGGGGTGGGGGGGAGGGAGAGAGACACACGGGGCAAGAGCAGGGTGGGCGGGAGGGGGAAAGAGACAAGGGGCAAGAGCGGGGCTGGGCGGGAGCATGAGCGGGGGTGGAGGGGAGGGAGAGAGACACACGGGGAATGAGCGGGGGTGGAGGAGGAGGGAGAGAGACACACGGGGCATGAGCGGGGGTGGGGGGGAGGGAGAGAGACACACGGGCATGAGCGGGGGGGTAGGCGGGAGGGGGAGAGACACACGGGGCATGAGCGGGGGGTGGGCGCGAGGGGGAGTGACACACGGGGCATGAGCGGGGGGTGGGCGGGAGGGGGAGAGACACACAGGGCATGAGCAGGGGTTGGTGAGAGGGAGAGAGACACACGGGGCATGAGCGGGGGGTGGGGGGAAGGGGAGAGAGACACACGGGGCATGAGCGGGCAGTGGGGGAAGGGGAGAGAGACACACAGGACATGAGTGGGGGTGGAGGGGAGGGAGAGAGACACACGGGGCATGAGCGGGGGGTGGGTGGGAGGGGGTGAGACACACGGGGCATGAGCGGGGGGTGGGCGGCGGGTGGGGAGAGACAGACAGGGCATGAGTGGGGGGTGGGCGGCTGGTGGGGAGAGACACACGGGGCATGAGTGGGGGTGGAGGGGAGGGAGAGAGACACACGGGGCATGAGCGGGGGTTGGGCGGCGGGTGGGGAGAGACACACGGACATGAGCGGGGGTGGGCGGCGGGTGGGAAGAGACACACGGACATGAGCGGGGGGTGGGCGGCGGGTGGGGAGAGACACATGGACATGAGCGGGGTGTGAGCGGGAGGGGAGAGACACACGAACATGAGCGGTGGGTGGGCGGGAGGGGAGAGACACACGGACATGAGCGGGGGTGGGCAGGAGGGGAGAGACACACGGACATGAGCGGGGGGTGGGAGAGACACACGGGGGGTGGGAGAGACACACAGACATGAGCGGGAGGTGGGCGGGTGGGAGAGACGAGCGGGGCATGAGCGGGGGGTGGGTGGGAGTTAGAAAGACACACGGACACACGGACATGAGCGGGGGGTGGGCAGTAGGGAGAAAGACACACAGACATGAGCGGGGGGTGGACGGGAGGGAGAAAGACACACGGACATGAGCAGGGGTGGGCGGGAGGGAGAAAGACACACGGACATGAGCGGGGGGTGGGCGGAAGGGAGAAAGACACACGGACATGAGCGGGGGGTGGGCGGGAGGGAGAAAGACACACAGCGTTCATGTACAGGCGGCAGACCCTGCTCCTCGGCCCTCTGATAGGCCACCGTGTGCCGATGGCGTGAGCGGGGGGTGGGAGGAACAGGAGACAGACACGGGCATGAGCGTGGGTGGGGGACTTACTGTGCAGGCGGGATACAAAGCCCCTCATGAGAGGAACAAAGATGGCGGGCGTCTCTGAAGCCAGACGCACGGCATGCTTTCACCGCATCCAATGAGAGAGTGTTGGAATTGAAATAATATTATGTCTCCTATCGCAGTATTTGAATGTGTGTTGGCCTACGCCAAGTTGTCTAAAATATTGTGTAAATAGATTCCGCGGCAAAGTCTTGACCTTAACGAAAACTGTGTAAGTCGCCATCTTGGATTTAGCCGCCATCTTAGGTCCTCTTGTAAAATGGAAGTCACCATGAACATCAAAATGGAGGCCGAATGACATTCCGAGTGATATTCTGGCCGTTGTGACCTCCACACACATGCATAAGTAATATGCCTGCAGGCCACTTGTCAGGGTCGCAAACTGAGACCTTGTCCTATCCCTGACCTATGTGTAAATGAACAACTGTATCAGCGGAACTGATCAATATGCATACATTATGGGATTGACCTGGCAAGGAACCCTAGGCCTGGTCTTGAGAATGGTTAACCCGCGAGGGGGTTGGCCAGAGCTGGATAAAGAGTATAAAAACACAAGTATTGCAATGTATGGTCTCTCTCACTAACGCGGTGAACTCTCGTTGAAGTTCGTTATGTTACTCTGAGAGCCGAATAGCTATCCGTTTGTCAATTGACTTTTTGGTAACTGTTGTAGCTTTTAAATAAAGCACTTTGTATGTTCTTTGTAACCTGTGTTGGTGTGTTTCCTTTGGGCTTCCCAGCCTCATATCAATTTCTTTGTTTTCACAGTTGGCGCCCGAATATGGACTCTCAAGATTGATGCCGGATCATTGAAGGTTGACGCAGACTATAGAACCGGGATCGGACGGTGTGATTCTGCGGGCCCGACCGTTCGAGACGCGATACCTCGGCAGCGCTGCACGATCCGATCCTTGGACGATAGTCGTGTGGTCTGACACGGCATCTTGACAAGGGTCAATTTTTGAGGCGGGCAGATTTGTCGAAACCACCAAACACAAGGTAAAATTCGTACGGTCCTCCTTAGGTTTGGTAAGGTGCAGTCGTGACCCGGCTCTTAATTTAACCCTGACAATTTGAATTTGGCGTATTGTATCTGCAGACACAATTATTGACCAGGTAACACCAATTCTTTGTGAAATGCCTGGGAAATTGTCTAGCTGCTTTAGGGCTCTGTTCCGCAGCGATCGACAATCCTTGGAATTTAGCCGCCCGGCACCACAGGAGGGGTCGCCGGCATGTACTATGTACTATAAGTATGGCATTGGTAGTATAGTATTTAATGATATTTGGCACAGGCAGACCAGACATGCCTCCGAATTTCAGTGGCCAATCAACGGTAGTTTTGAGATCCCCCGTAGTGAATACCTAGAATCAATCTTGTTAAAAAAGGCTAGACCTGCAGCCTTTGATGTTTTACAGAATTGGAAAAAAGAAGCGTTACAGCAGCTTAAAAGTAGGCACAAACATGCACGCCGTCATACAACAAACGCCGAAAAAGCGTTGTTATATGATAAAGAAAAACGTTCAGAATCAGTTAAAAATATGGATAGGGCTTTTTCACTTGGAATCCAGAAAATTTACCCCTCTAAAGATTTCCATGTTTCCGAGGAATTTATTGAGAAATTGTTAAACGAACGCAGGCCTGATGCCTCAGCGCCACCTCCGTATGTTCCTATTTTGGGCACTCTGCGCATTCCTGCTGTTGTTCCTGCCATTATTCCTGTTCCCCCTGTACAACCTATTGTTCCTAGTCCCATAGTTGTTGTTCCTCCACCTATCGCACCGCCCCTTCCTTCTGCACCGATAGTTGCACCTTTATTAAATTTACCTACACCTCCGCTCCCGAGTGGCCCCGTATTTACTGAAGTTGATCCAGGTGCAGGATCGAAGATCGTCACTCGTAATACTGTTTCTGCAGATAAGAAACAGGAATTGTTTGCATGGGTTAAGCATTGTATGGAGAAAGGTGATCAAGCTAATGTTTTTTCCACATTATCTAATTTGAATAGTTTTCCCGAGAAAAATGTTTTTATCGAAGGTTTGTGGACTCATTTATGTGTGATGTGGGGTAGATTACAAAATTCGGATCTTCCACAAGGAGTGAGAGATCTGAATGCTTTGGCACTTTCGAGGGACACAGAGCAGAAAGTATATGGGCATGTTGAAAAATTGTTTGAGTTTAGGAAAGACTTCTAAAAGTCACGGGATGAGGACGACGAAGACGATAGAATATATGTACAGAAACGGTTCCTTCCGTTCCGTAGATCGGCACCTGAGGAAATATGAATTTGTACTAAAGATACGGTTCGATGGATCTCGGATTCATCGATTCCGCCAGATGAAGTATATGACACGTATAGTCAGTATACAGTAGAAATGCAAAGAAAGGTAATTCAGGTAATGGTACAGTACCTGCAAGAAGAATGTGTAAGAAAGAAGGTTAGTTGCCCCATAGAATTATTGGGGATTTGTAAAAGGGCTTTTTCGATCGACACTTCTTCAGCTGCCTTAGCTCTCGACCTGGCTCTGTTGCTTAGTAAGCGGCCGGAGGTACCTATATCTCAGTTGCCTATGAGAGAGGTCCCTCCGACCTTTGTCCCAAAAGTTGAGATCCCCGCCAACGCTGGGACTGGTGCCCCCGCTGTGGATATCCCTGCACATTATGTATCACAATTCGTTCACATCCCGTTTTCACGACAGGAAGTGAACACTATTAGACAATCAGTTCCCGATATCAGGAAAAACCCGACGGGGTTTTACAAAGTAATAGAGTCCGTCTTGCAGTCTTCTGTGTTCACCTTGAGTGATATTGACTTGCTATTTCCTGTACTCCTACCCGTAGATGTATGGAAACAGGTTCGGACAGTAGACGACGTGCCAGGGTTGGGAGATATGTGGGCTAATGTGATTAGGAATGATGGGGAAAGACCAGCTGGTGAGAAACCACCACAGGTAATACTTACTTTGCCTGATAAAATTGTCGCAAAATTAAAAACTATAATTCCAGAGAAAAGAATTATTTGGGACAAGCTTACGGCCTGTGTCCAAGGAAAAACTGAAGGCGCCACCACATTTTTTAATAGATTCGAGCAGGTATTTTCTGACTTCAGTGGACAGGATTTAGGTACAGAGTCTGGGAAACGGTTGTTCGTGGACAAATTTGTACGTGGATTGTTGCCTGACATCCAGTCACAGATTATGTCCTCTGAGAGCGCTTGGCAGGCAAAATCTCAATCTGAGGTTTTGCACATGGCTCAGTATTATGAGAACCGTGTTAATAATGAGAAGGAAAAAATTGAAAAGAGGAAAGGAGATTTGAAAACCAAAGTATTATTACAGCAAATTGTTAGAAACCCCAGAGGAGGCACGACTCAGACCAGAGGTCAGTATGTCCCAAAAGGAAATGCTCCTCTGGGTCCTGTGAATATTAATCAATGTGCTTATTGCTGCCAGGAAGGTCATTGGCGAGCACAGTGCCCTGTCCTTCGCCAAAGGTCAAACAGTGCGTTTGGGAGTATGGGTAGACGACCTAGGGGCCGCCCTGGAGCAGGGGGCCCTGATAGAGGTCAGTTTTTACAAGATCCTCAGCAACCTTTTTCACAGGAAAATCAGACCTCGAGTGTGGACTCGAGGTACATATTTGATCACCCTTCTGTTGCCTACCTTTCTGAAGAGCTTCCTTCCGACGATACTCTGTTTCATTAGGATTGCCCGAAGCAGGGTTTGGAACCTTCACCTATTCCCGTTAATCAGAAAGGCCCCCTACGTTGAATTATTAGTAGGGAATAGGAAACACCAGTTTTTGATAGACACTGGAGCGCAGAAGTGCTCCATTGATCATTCTCGGGTTCCAAACATTCCACTGTCAGGGCAAACAAATGTTTCCGTAGGGTTTTCTGGTATACCAACTGTCTGTCCGGTTTCTGAACCGGTGCCTGTTTCTTTGGGTCCCTTTACGGACCATTGCCCTTTTCTTCTCACTTCAAACTGTGGAGAGAATTTGCTGGGGTTGAATTTGTTAAAAAAATTGAACGCAGTAATTCATTGTTCTTCTGGTGGAGTACGGCTGACGGTTTCACCACAGCAACTTCCTAATTCTCAGTTCTTGATTCGACCTTTAACTCCTGAGTTTAGCATTGTCCCGGAATGTTTATGGGCGGTAGATGACAATGATGTCGGGGTATTACAAATTGAGCCCGTTAAAATAGTTCTGAAACATGGAGTGAAACTACCACGCATTCCGCAGTATAAAATATCAGTTGAGGGCGAGCGTGCTTTGAAATGCATTGTCTCCGATTTTGTGCATCGATGGGTGATCGAGGAGATTACAGGTAGTTTGTGTAATAATCCGATCTTGGCTGTATATAAGAAAGGCGACAATGCAATTCCATACCGGTTCATAATTGATCTTCGTGCTATTAACAGAGTGGTCGCCCCACAATTTCCAATTGTGCCCAATGTGACGACGATATTGACAATGATCCCTGCTACGGCTACGCACTTCAGCGTTGTGGATTTAAAAAACGCTTTCTTTAGCATTCCTATACATGAGGAATGTAGATATCTGTTTGCGTTCACCTTATGGGGACGCTCATTTACATTTACCAGGGCACCTCAAGGGTATACTGAAAGTCCTAGCATTTATAGTAGAGCTTTGAAAGAGCAGCTCGACACCCTTGAATTGCCACCTACTTGTACGCTGCTTCAATATGTTGATGATTTGCTTTTGGCTGCAGACTCTGAGAGTGCTTGTAAAGACGGCACTGTACTGTTGCTTGTTCATTTAGCTAAAAATGGTCATAAAGCTTTGCTTAAAAAATTTCAATATTGTTGTCAGGAGGTCGCCTATTTAGGCTACCTCCTGTCAAAGGAGGGGAGAAGATTGACACCTGAAAGAATAAAACACATTTCTGGCATGTCTGTTCCAAATACACAGAAGGAAGTCAGAGCCTTAATAGGTATGGCTTCTTACTGTAGGTTGTGGATCCCGAACGTTTCGCTAGTGATAAAACCGATGTTGGCTTTGACGAAGAAGGGCATTTCTCTGCCACTGCCATGGAAATCGGAACATCAACGATCATTTGAGCTTCTCAAAACCGCGTTATGCTCTGCACCGGTTCTGGGTACTCCAAATTATGACAAGGCCTTTGTGTTGTTTGTGCATGAATGTGATGGATGTGCTTTGGCTGTGTTAACACAGGAACACGGAGGGAAGAATAGGCCATGTGGCTACTACTCCTCCGCCCTTGATCCTGTCGCATGCGCTTTGCCAAGATGTTTGCGCGCTGTCGCTGCTGCTGCCGCGTCTGTAAAACAGAGTGAAGGAATGGTCCTAGGCCATGATTTGATTTTGATGGTACCTCACTCTGTTGATATTCTATTGAACAAAACCCAAACACAACACCTCACCTCTGCGCGGTTAACAAGGTATGAATTAATTCTGTTTGCCCCCCTGTTATGTACAAAGGGAGGCTTTCACATAACCAGTAGTTTAAAGGTAAAGAACCTTTTATTTGCAAGTTGATGACATAAGACGACCCCCAGCAGGAGGAGTACAATCTTCCCACTAAGGCCCTGCTTCTTCACTGGCTCTCCTTGGAACCCTGCTACATAAGATGCAGTTCTATGTTCTATAGTATCTAAGTGACAATAGACATAGTGAAGGAAATATTATACACTCATGGTTTAACAGGTAAACATTGGAAACACTGCACATCCTAACACCTCTCCTCCTTAAACATAACAAGTAACTGTGTGGGTGAGGACCCACTAAAATTGAAACCTGTAAAACACATATTGAACAACTGAAATTGAAACCTGTAAAATAAATATTATACACTCGTGGTTTAACAGGTAAAACATTGGATGCGCTGCAAGTCCTGGCACAAATCAAGAGCATAGATATATGACATCTAGTGGTTGATTAGGTAGAGTCACAAGAAAGTCCCTGTCTCCAACTAACTGAAGACAAATTAACATTGAAACGGAAAAGCCACCCTTTCCTTATTCCAAATAGCTCCTCCTTTGACCAACACTGACGAACCCAAGTCTTTCACAACTTGCTTGGGTTCAGAAAACAACGAGGCTCCTTTACGAACTTTGGTGGGGAGCTTGACTTTAATCCAATCACCCTCTTTGACCTTGAGTTCCCTACAACAATTCTTCTGATCATACCTCTCCTTGGATCTAACTCCAGCTTCAAAAATTCTCCTTTTTACACTCTCTAGATCCACATCCACCATTTTTGATTTGCCCATCCAACCTGGACATAAATGAGTATTTGGTTTTCTTCCTCTCAAGATCTCAAATGGACTCACGCCTGTGACACTATGGGTAGTTAGCCTATACTGGAACGTGCGTTCCATCACTGTTCTCACCCAATCTCCTCCAGTAGCCACCGCTATCCTAATAGCCTCCATCAGAGTCCTATTAAATCGTTCCACACACCCATTACTCTGGGGATGATATAAAGAAGTATTCACCTGCTCAATCCCATGATTCTCTAAGAATTCTTTAAACTCTCTGGAAACAAGTTGGGTCCCATTGTCAGACAAACACTTTCTTGGAAACCCTTCTCTCCAAAACAGTTGTTCCAAAAATCTGATTATACTACTACTGGATATGTCCTTGAGTACACATACCTCCGGCCATTTTGATAATAAATCTATGACTACTAATAGGTAGCTATCTCTGCCACCACCAATATTAAATGGACCGAGGAGATCCAACGCAATTTCGTCCCAAGGGACACGCGGGGACTCCCTCACTACCATGGGAACTTTTTGCACTTTCAAGCCTTTGTTTCCCTCAATACATTCCACACAGTCTTTGACTTGTTCCTCTATGTCCTTGTCGATACCAGGCCACCAAAATTCAGACCTCACAAGTCCCTTCGTCCTGGCCAGACCTAAATGCCCAACATGGGCCAACTCCAAGACAGACTTCCTCATACCGACTGGCACAACCATCTGGTGACCCTTGTATAAATAACCATCCTGAATCCATAGCTCCTCCCTCACTTTGGCAAAACCATTCATCTCGCCCCTGTGGCTCTTAATTTTACCTTCTGCAACCAGAGCAAGTACTCCTTGATATACAACATCCTCCGTGCAAGACACATCCCACTCACTTTTCTTTAATGTTTCATGCACCTGGAATATTTCTGCACTCTCCTCTGAACTTGTAAAGTCACTATCGTCAGAAATTTCCCTCTGGACAGATCTAGACAAGGCGTCTGCAACCACATTAACCTCCCCCTTTACGTGGAGCATGGTATACTGTAACCCTTGCAATGCCGTGACCCATTTCATAATGCGTCTTGACACTCCCTCCAAACCACCTTTTGTAAAAATTCCAACCAAGGGTTTATGGTCAGTGCAAATGGTGAAACTCCTCCCCCACAAGAATCTTTTAAATTTCTCGACACCCCAAACGCATGCTAGAGCCTCCTTCTCAATAACTGAATATCTAGATTCTGGGCCCTTCAAAGACCTGGACGCAAAAGCCACAGTCTGTAAACCTGTCTGATCCTCCTGCATCAGAACAGCCCCAACACCATAATCACTGGCATCAACAAAAAGCAATGTGGGTTTACTTTCCTCAAATATTTTCAAAATGGGAGCATTGACAATAGCCTCTTTTATCATCAAAAATTCTTTCTTGCACCGGTCACACCATTTAAAAACGACTCCCTTGCGAGTGAGAAATCTCATATTCCTCGACATTTCTGCTAACCCCTTGACAAATTTGCCGTAAAACTCCACCAGTCCCAAAAATGATAGTATGTCCCCTTTAGACTTAGGCTCCTCCATTCTTTTTATGGCCTCAATAGCCTCCTCCTTGGGTCTAACCCCTTCCCCAGTGATCTCATGACCCAGGTACACCACTTTGTTGGCTTTAAAAGTACATTTTTCCAAGGCAACGGTGAGGCCTGCCTCCTTCAAAATATCCAAAACTCTTTTCAAACGAACATCATGCTCCTTCTCATCGCTCCCACATACAAGAACATCATCCTGATAACACATCACCCCTTTTTCACCCCCAAGTAATTTATGCATAATACTCTGAAACACACTTGCGGCTGAGACCAAACCAAATGGCATGCGAACACACCTGAACAATCCAATCGGGGTGATGAAGGCGGTGAGATCCCTGGAATTAGGGTGCAATTCAACCTGATGGTAGGCCGATTTAAGATCTAGTATGGAGAACACTTTTGACCCAGCTACTCCCACCATCAGATCATCTATTCGGGGAAGGGGAAACCTGTCTGCCACAACCATGCTGTTTAGATGTCTAAGATCTATACAGAGCCTCAAAGACCCATTGCCTTTTCTGACTACAACTATAGGACTGACCCATTCAGATGCTTCTATCTTTTCAATGACACCATCTCTTTCCATTCTCTTGAGTTCTTCCTCTACATCTCCTCTAAGAGCAAGAGGAATAGTTCGCAGTTTTGCAATCTTAGGGACAGCTCCTTTCTTTAGGCGAATTACATGTACAAAGCCCTTGAGACACCCCAATTTCCCAGATAACGTGGTTTGTATCTCTGTGGGCTCTCCTCCCGCAACAGACATTACCTGCTCGGGATGACTTGCCTCAAGCCTTATCTTCAATTCAGCTTGATCACTCCATGACAACAATTCACCCCCTCTGTTGGTAACATACACACAACCTTTGGCCTTCCTGTCCTTAAACTGTAATTCAGCATCAAAGCAACCTATAATATCTATGGGAACATCTCCATAAGCATTTGCTTTAACAGTATTTTCCCACAGAGTACAACTATCGAATTTGTTCCTCCACACTTCCGCACTTATCAAGGTGTAGTCAGCACCACTATCCATTAGCATGCGTACGGGTACACCTCGAATTACAACCTCAGCATAAGGTTTCTGCATTTTCACTCTGCCATTGACAGCATTCACTGTAAATACCACTTCTCTGCCATCCTCACAATATGACTCATCTTCATAACTTGCACTTATTTCATGCACTTGATTTGACCCAGCATTAAAATTTCTACAACATCGGGCAATGTGCCCTCTCACACCACACTCATTGCATATGATATGAATAGCAAAGCAATCCTTATCAGAGGCTATATGCGACAAGCTTCCACATCTAAAGCATCTTCTCCCTGGAAAACCTCTGGATTGTCCTGAATCCCTAACCATCTTGAAAGAATTCATGTCTTTGGGAATCCCTCTGCTATCTTTTGCAGGAACCCATTGACGCCATCCTCTGCCAGTTGCCGGTCTGTTCTCTTCGCTCCTTTTAGCATTCTGCGAGGCGCGTCTTGGATTCCACGTACTCTGCCTCTGAACAACCTTTGACACCTTCAGCACTGAACCCTGACTCTCATCCAACTTGGGTTTACCATTGTTCACAGTATCCGATTGAAGAACTTCAATGCACTTATCTGTGTGTTCCACCATTTTCGCTATCTCAATTGCTCGATCCAAAGTGGGGTTCCTCTCTTTCCATAGTTCTTTCCTAATACTGTCATTGGAACATTTAATCATTAGCTGGTCTCTCAAGTGCTCATCCTGACAGTGAGTGAATTTGCATTTCACTGCTAAGCCCCTTAAAGCCGTGACAAAATCCTCGATACTTTCCCCATTCTTCTGCTCTCTCGTGACAAATTTATATCTTTCCAATATAATGTTCTCCTCCACTCTAAAATGCCTGTCCAGTTTGGCTAATGTCCTTTCATATGGACCAGCATCCAAAATGTCAGAAGGCTCCGGCAATCTCTTTAAGACCTCTTGGCCTGCAGTTCCCAAACAGTGAAATAGCAATGCCTCCTTGCGCTCATTGGAGTAGTTGGCACCAAACACTGCTAAGGCATATTTGCTGAATCCTTCCTTCCAGTCTTCCCATCTAACCCTGGGTTCACCTGGCACTGCCAGAAAAAACACAGGAGCAGGCACATTTGCCATGTCTCAAAGTTGCAGAATAGAATAACAAGCTTGCAATTCTGGTTTAACCAATAGAGCTCCCACCCAATCAGGTAGGTGACACTAATTAAAAGATAGCTGCTTGGTTATGTACTCACCCTGGAGCGCCTCACCAGGGTCATCGGCGGCGACTCCTTTCTCAACCTTGCTCAGTGTGGGGCCAGGGTGTCCAATGGCCGCTCAGAAAACACACAACCCAAAATCCAATTATAAAAGTGCCAAAGCAGTGTCTTTGCCAGCCCAGTCTCCACAAGTTCAACAAAATTGCAGGGGTCCAATTCCAGCTCCCACAGACCACGGAGCCTCCAAGGGTTTTCCTCTGGCGCTAGCAATGTCCTTCCGGTGGATGCCACACACTGGATGTCAGGCCGTCAATAATCCACTGAAAAAGGCCCTCCCTCAGGCAAGTCAGTCTGGCTCCGCTCCACAGCCAGAACACTAGATCTGTAGAAAAGGCGCTGGGGGTCGTCCTCCGGGTCCCAGTCAAAATCCTCGTCGCCAAATGTTATGTACAAAGGGAGGCTTTCACATAACCAGTAGTTTAAAGGTAAAGAACCTTTTATTTGCAAGTTGATGACATAAGACGACCCCCAGCAGGAGGAGTACAATCTTCCCACTAAGGCCCTGCTTCTTCACTGGCTCTCCTTGGAACCCTGCTACATAAGATGCAGTTCTATGTTCTATAGTATCTAAGTGACAATAGACATAGTGAAGGAAATATTATACACTCATGGTTTAACAGGTAAACATTGGAAACACTGCACATCCTAACACCCCCACATCCAAATTAAGAGGTGTTGTGTTCTTAATCCGGCTGAACTCTTACCTTTCCCGCAAAACACTGTTTGCGGTGACGAAGAATTACATGACTGCCTGTATACCACTGAACAAGAAACGAAGGGCAGGGTAGATCTCATAGATACTCCTTTGGATAATGCAGAAGAGGAGCTGTTTTGCGATGGCTCCTGCTTCAAACTTTCAGATGGTACATCTACAGCTGCTTATGCAGTTACTACATTGAGCAAAGTTGTTGAAACTAAGAGAATTTCGCATAATCCGGCGCAGGCCGCAGAGATTATAGCGTTGACCCGAGCTTGTGAACTCTCCCAAGGGCGTAGAGTAAATATATATACTGATAGCCAGTACGTATTTGGGGTAGCTCACAACTTTGGAAGGCTCTGGTCGGAAAGAGGGTTCCTGACCTCACATGGGACCAAGATCCAGCATGGCCCCTTGATAGTGCAATTACTCTCGGCACTCTCACTCCCTAAACAGTTAGCGATCATGAAATGTGCAGCACATCGTAAGGTCATAGATGATGTGGGCAAAGGGAACGCTTTTGCGGACCTGATAGCCAGACAAACGGCCACAGACCTTAGCACGGACATGTATGCCTTGAGGGAAATGAGAGATGCTTACATAATGGATGAAGGTATTGCGTCTGTGCGAGATATTCAAACTGATGCCACAATAGAAGAATCTAAAAGGTGGAATGAAGGAATGGGGAAATTGGATGATGAAGGGTGTTGGGTGGATACATCCGAAGGAAAATGGTTGCTCCCTGATTCATATGTATTGGCAATGGTTACGATGGCACACGGTCCTACACATGTGTTTGCCCAGCAGATCACGAAAATGTTAGAACAAGTTTGGGTGAATGACAAGATTCTGGAGACTGCGAAGAGGCATGTCCAGAACTGTATGATCTGCTTACAGCACAATGTGGGTGAGGGGACAGTAACTCCAAGGGGAAGCTTTGGGCCCCCTTCTGTTCCCTTCGAGGTCATTCACTTTGATTTTATTGAGATGGAACAATGTAATAATCTGAAATATGTTCTTGTAATTATTTGTGCCTTCAGTAAATGGGTCGAGGCTTTCCCCGTTAAAGATGCTACCGCCATGACCACTGCAAAGATTATGGTAAAATAATTCTTTCCTCGATTTGGGCTCCCGAGGGTAATTTGGTCGGATAATGGTCCCCACTTTATTGCAGCAGTAATTTTGCAGATATGCACAGCTTTATGTATTGAAAAACGATTTCACTCAGCTAGACATCCTCAAAGTGCAGGGTTGGTGGAAAGACACAATGGTATCTTAAAGAATAAGCTTGCGAAAACATGTGCTGATACCAAACTGAAATGGCAGATGCCTTACCTATCGTATTATTAGCTATGCGTACCACACCTCAGACTAAGACTGGGCTTTCTCCATTTGAGGTAGTGATGGGGAGACCTGATAACATTTGGGGTCTCCCAAAACCTAAAGCCCTGAGAGAGGTGGAAAATGTATTGCTTGTAGACTACTGTAACCAGTTAACTAAAAACCTATATTTCATTTATCACCAGGTGCACTCAGCCTTACCTGTATGGTTCACGGGCCCAGGACACGATATACAGCCTGGAAGTTGGGTCCTAGTGAAGGCCTACGAGAGGTCTTCCTGTCTCACGCCTCGCTGGCGGGGACCCTACCAGGTGCTACTGGTCACCAGGACAGCAGTGCGGGTGGCTGGAAAGAAGCACTGGATCCATGTGACGCATGTCAAGAAACTTCCTCACCCGACGCTACACGTTACAGAAGAAGCTGAACCCCTCGCTGATGCGACAGTCTCTGATCCTGGAGTAGCAAACAGCGCTGTGAGTGCGTCGGAGAATTTCTCTGAGCCCGAGGAGCTTGGGGAACAGTCCATTTCGTCTCCGCACTCTCTTGAAAAATCACGTCCGGAAAACACTGTTTCAAGCTCTGTGACTTCCGTCGCCTCCGATACGTCGCTTCCCTCAGGAAGTGACGACACCTTATTTCCGGATCAGACAATTTTGGGTACCACCAGGTACAACCTTCGATGAAGGAAATAGAACTACGGCACAGGTTTTTCCGTGCATCTGGAAAAAGGAAGTGATTGGAAGTTTTCCTTTTTATAAGAAAGTTCTGTTGAACAGAAGGGATTCTGCTGGCTAGGGTTGGGAAGAACTAAGAAATCGCGTGACCGTAGCGTCGCCAGCAACGAACATTGGGGTCGTCGATTGAGGAACTACAATGCCTGCCACCTCCGCTGCTGCTCCCCGCACTGGACTTGTGAATAAGGGGGTGACCAACTTGGACAATGAACAATGTGCCTGGGCCCCGAAAACGTACTGCTGTGTTTTGATAATGATAATTGTTATTTTTGCAACTGCTGCTGTAGGACTTTGGTATTTTGAAGAAATCTATCCTCTGAAACCTTTACTACCGACCGAGATTGTACCAACTGTTTTGACTCCCTCTGTACACCTTCACACTCTGTCCCCTAGAGACTCCCAACATAGACAAAAGTATCATAATAACACTCTAATGATAGTAATGAATGCAACTCATGCCATTTTTAATAAGAGTAATTGTTGGATTTGTACTCATTTACCGCAACATGGGAACGAGGGACTGGGATGGTATATACATCCTTTACTTTTAACGACTGCTTGCTATGACTCTCATAGAGCACTATTCTTTGGCCGATGGAATGGTAGCATCTCAGGGAACTTTGATGGAACTAATCTGAATGATTTCGAGAAACGTGAATTGACTCCCCTGGGATGCTCGCTTTTTGCAAATAGAAGTAAACCTAATGTCGCTTCTATTAGGCCGTCAGATAAACTATCTCTTCCTTTTCAAACTCTAATTTCTTTTAAAATGGCTCCGATAGGCAATAAGGACGCCGTACCTCCTTCTTACTCTATAAATCATAGCCCTGACTTGGTTCCCTTTTGTGTACAAAGAAATGGCACTCGGCCAATGGGAGATTTTGAAGGTTGTAAGAACATTGTAAATTTGACTGGAGAAAACAGGCCTCTGTATGTAGGGGGGCCTGTTTATTTTGTTTGTGGTAGTTTAGCATTTCCCTGGTTGCCCAAGGATTGGCAGGGAACCTGTTATTTAGGAATATTTTTACCCGGGGTATTTGTAGCTAGTACATTGGAGGTTTCTAAGGCTTGTCCAAGGCGGGACAAGAACAGAGATACCCCTGGGCAAGTATTGGGAGATATAGCAAAATCAGTTGTACCCTTTTGGGGACAAATAACAAACTCTGAGAACATTAGGGGATTAGCAAGGGTACTGGAGAGAACGATCAACCGGACCACGGACATACTCTACAATATGACCTTAGAGCAAAAAGCAATAAGATTGGTAGCACTCCAAAATCGGATGGCATTAGATGTCATTTTGGCAGAACAAGGTGGAGTATGCAAATTAGTGGGGTCCGCTTGCTGTGTTTTCGTACCAGATTCCACGCCAACAATTTTTAAAGCAATACAGAACTTGCATACTCTTAGTTCTGAAGTACATATCCCTGTAGGAGATTGGAATCTTAGCACTTGGTTCTGGGATTCTTTACGATCTTGGGGTTGGAAGGTGCTTTCTGTTATTCTGGTTATTTTGGGGATACTGCTATTCCTTTGTTGCTGTTTTCAATGTCTTCTGAGTATATGTGGAATGCTAGGGGGATGTTGTGCCCAAGCAGTGAGCACAATAGGGCATAAAATATATGCCCCAGATACAGCATCTAAAGAATTCGTGTTACAAGAGGTATTGATGAACGACCTAATGGCTATAGATATTACAGACAATGATTCGGGATCTATGGATGACAACACATGGAGTTATTTTCAAAAGTATTAGAAATGATGTTAGCACTTGGCATAGGCCAAAAGGAGGGTCTGTTGGAATTGAAATAATATTATGTCTCCTATCGCAGTATTTGAATGTGTGTTGGCCTACGCCAAGTTGTCTAAAATATCGTGTAAATAGATTCCGTGGCAAAGTCTTGACTTTAACGAAAACTGTGTAAGTCGCCATCTTGGATTTAGCCGCCATCTTAGGTACTCTTGTAAAATGGAAGTCACCCTGAACATCAAAATGGAGGCCGAATGACATTCCGAGTGAGATTCTGGCCGTTGTGACCTCCGCACACATGAATAAGTAATATGCCTGCAGGCCACTTGTCAGGGTCGCGAACTGAGACCTTGTCCTATCCCTGACCTGTGTTTATATGAACAACTGTATCAGCGGAACTGATCAAAATGCATACATTATGGGATTGACCTGGCAAGGAACCCTAGGCCTGGTCTTGAGAATGGTTAACCCGCGAGGGGGTTGGCCAGAGCTGGATAAAGAGTATAAAAACACAAGCATTCCAATGTACGGTCTCTCTCACTAACGCAGTGAACTCTCGTTGAAGTTCGTTATGTTACTCTGAGAGCCGAATAGCTATCCGTTTGTCAATTGACTTTTTGGTAACTGTTGTAGCTTTTAAATAAAGCACTTTGTATGTTCTTTGTAACCTGTGTTGGTGTGTTTCCTTTGGGCTTCCCAGCCTCATATCAATTTCTTTGTTTTCACAAGAGCACGTCAGATGTCCGCGGACATCACGCAAGCTGCTTGCCCAATCACCGTCCTGTCCGCGGAGCAAACAGGGAAGTGTGTCCGCGAAGCGAACACAGATATCACAAATTGTTTTCACTTACATTTTTGTCATTTTTTAAAAAACTACTGGACGGATTTACACCAAATAAAGCAAAGCACGCTTTTGGGGCCAGGCTGCCGCTCCTGCCATAAATTTGGTGTAAATCCGTCCAGCGGTTTGGGCTGTAGGCGTGAGCAAAGTTTTTTCTCATTATGTTTATGGGAAAAAAAAAGTTTTGGGACCCCCCGTATAACTTTGCCCCCCCGGACGAATCCTCACCAAACTTTGGAAAAACATTCAGAGTGACCCAAAGTTTGGTGAGGATTCGTCCAGGGAGAGCAAAGTTATAAGCCGCCCAAAAAGTGCTCTTCCTATGGAAACTGCAATTTAACCATAACTACATGGCCACTACCTTGGCCATGTAATATGTATATATATATAAAGGGATTTCAACTTCTAAAGGAACTCGACCTCGCGGTCTGTGTTTACCTTTCAATTTCATATATATATATATATATATATATATATATATATATATATATATATATATATATATATATTCAGTGAAAAAGCTTTGTTAAAGGGACGTTATGGTTAGGTTGCGCTACTAAAAACCTATGAAATTCAGTAAAAAAACTTTGTCGAAGGGACGTTATGGTTCCAAGCAAAACCGAAAAACCCTTGAAATTCGCCAGTTATGGTAAGCTAAGCAACCATAACTCGCGCCACCACCGTGCACTGCTAAGACTAACACCCAGGACATCAAAGATGACATCACAAATGTCATTGATGACATCACTGATGACATCACATGTGTATGTACTTTTCATGAAATATGTGTACAAGGGATTCTTATTATAATGTTGTGAAACAAGTGTCAAGGATCGTTGCGATAAATATCATACCCTAATTAGTGCATTGAACGATGCATTGATATAAATAACATTCTATTATGGGGTTCTATCTAGTATACTAAGCTACTCATACAGAAACATAACATTGTGTGCAGCGTACAAGATGAAGGTATAATATTAGTAATGTTAATATTTTGAATAATAAAATGATAATTGTTTTCTTGATAGATTTTTGTGTACTGTGAAATATGTAATAAGTAGCTAATAAAACACCTGTATTACATAATTGCATTACTATAGACAAAACACAAAGACACAAGAACACATACCAATATGGGTATATACAGGGAAAGTGAAGTTAGCAAAAAAGCACAAGTAGTAGCAGAAACAATTCATAATTTAACTGATTATTTTCATGCAAATAAATGATTGCTCTGTTTCAAAGCTGCTATTTACCCTAGGTATATGTATGACTTGATGTGATTGGACCCTAAGGAAAGCAGTGTGAGTACAATGTATACAAATATGACCATATACAGGGAAGGTGCAGCCATAAAAAAAAAACAACAGAACTATCAGAAAGTGCTCATAAGTCTATTGATTATCTTTAGGCACAAAAAGGATTGCTGTCTTTCAAGCTTGTGTGTATATGTTTCATATGATGTGACTGGACTCTAAGGGAATTACTGTAAGAACCTACTTGAAGGATACGTCTACAAATAAAATAACATTTTTAGTTTCTGACTGTTACTGAAGAAAACCATGTGGCCTAGATAAAAAGAGTAAGCCAGACATGTGATGTCATCAGTGATGTCATCAATGACATTTGTGATGTCATCGTTGATGTCCTGGGTGTTAGTCTTAGCAGTGCACGGTGGTGGCGCGAGTTATGGTTGCTTAGTTTACCATAACTGGCGAATTTCAAGGGTTTTTTGGTTTTACTTGGAACCATAACGTCCCTTTGACAAAGATTTTTCACTGAATTTCATAGGTTTTTAGTAGCGCAACTCAACCATAATGTCCCGTTAACAACGTTTTTTCACTGAATTTCATAGGTTTTTAGTAGCGCAACTTAACCATAACGTCCCTTTAACAAAGTTTTTTCATTGAATTTCGTAGGTTTTTAGCAGTGCAACTTAACAATAATGACTTTCACTTTATATACATATCATATGGAACTGACTGAATCTCTTCTACTGTACTTGATGTCCGCAAACTCATTTAATGTTCGCGGACATGTTCGAAGAACAGTACCACTACCTAAAAACTCGGGGGGGGGGGTATGTTTGATTGTTATATCATAACATAGGAACATTTAACAAATTCAAAAAACAGCACACAAACACATTGGGGGTCATTCCGAGGTTGGAGGTAAGGGATTACCGGCACCTGTAAGGGCACCGATGGCGGTAATCTCTTACCTCTGTATTCCGAGTTCCCTTTGCGGGTCCCTCTTTATCTCCTGCTTTTAGCAGGAGTAAATTACGGGACCCGCAAAGTGACCTTGGAGTAAATTACAGCACCGTAATTTATGGTGCCGTAATTACCTCCTTCCCCATTCCCATTGAGCCCTATGGGGGCAGAAATGGGGATGGGGAAGGGCTATGGTGAATGGGGAATTACCGGTCCATCCAACCTTGGAATGGACCGGTAATTACTCCATTCACCATGCCGGTATTCCATGGAGTAAATAGCTCCATGGATGCCAACCATGGAGCTATTTACTCCATGGTGTAGTCCTAACTCGGAATGAGGGCCATTATATGTACTAATACATAAGAAATGTAACCCATATATACAACACACTAACCATTCATTTAAATGCAATATGTTCTAAAATGGAATATACCAAAAGAAAATAAATTGGCTTCCAACATAATTACCTCACAAACACGACAGAACTGAGAACAAGAGCAGACCCACTGAGTACATAGGACATATCTTACCTGAAATAGTAAGTGTACTTAATGTTATTCATATATTTATAAACTTTCTGTATTAGATAAAAAAATATATTATCTTTTTTTTTTCTCTCACAGAAATGTCTAGTACTCTGGAATGGCTAGAGGCACATTTCCCGCATGAAGAAATGTCAGAAGATAGTGAAACTAATGGTAAACACTTTATAATATAAACCATTTAATTATTATTATGTCGTATACATGTAACATATATATATATTTTTTTTGTACAGAGCATACCAAAATAGAAAATACTTCAGAAAAGCCTGTTGTGGATAACACTTTTCACAGTACAGAAGAAAAAATTGATTTATTGTTGACTAATTTTAATAATTTGAAAACTTTTGTGGAAGATCATTTTAAACCAAAAACCTTGTACCATTGCCCCACATGTACTTGTCCCTCCTCACCATATCCCAGTCAATTATCCCCAAACCCTCTCCATAACCCAAAACGTTTTGATGAGACTTCCATCCCTTCTTCACCTAATAACAATCATGATGAAACCCCTAATTCTCCTGTTTTTGTTTTTGTTTCTGCCTCACCTTCTCTGTCATAAATTATTAATATATGTAAAATAAAGTTTAATTTTTATATTGTGTTGTAAATAGTTTCGTTTTTTTTAAAAAAAATACAATGTAGGTGTCCGCGGACAGTGCAGGTGTTCTGAAATGTTCGTAAATAAATGAAAATGGAGGTGTCCTGAAGAACACTATACCTGTTCATACTGTTCGCTAGCAAGATGAAACTATTCTAAGAACACACGCGGTGTCCTGAAATGTTCGTAATAAAAAAAAATTAAAGTGTCCTAAAGAACACTATATCTGTCCATAGTGTTCGCTAGCAAGTTCAAACTGTTCTAAGAACACAGGCGGTGTCCTGAATTGTTCGTAATTAAACGAAAATGGAGGTGTCTTAAAGAACACTATACCTGTCCGTACTGTTCACTAGCAAGTTGAAAATGTTCTAAGAACACAATTGGTGTCCCGAAATGTTCGTACATAAACGAAATTGAACGTGTCCTGAAGAACACTATATCTGTCCTTACTGTTCGCTAGCAAATTTAAACTGTTCTAAGAACACACGCAGTGTCCTGAAATGTTTGTTTCATGTTTTAATTAGTTCAGACCCAAACAGTGTCCGTAGAACATCAACGCGCATGCACTAGCCAATCTCCATGCATTTGGTGTCCTGCGGACATGCGCTTCCTTCACGGACTTGTTCGCGAACGGATCATATGACCGCGCCCACGCTGATTGCGTGTTCTGTATTCGGACACTGTTTGGGTTCCCGAAAAAATTAAAAGTACATTTTCAATTAATCCAGAATATTTTTCAATACAATCTCACCATGGCACAAGTCCCACATAGTAATCCTGAGTTTGTACATACCTTTTGAAACTTTTCAAATTTTTTTTTGTGTTCGATCTTTCCGCGGACAGCGTGCATGTCCGTGGACTGCGCACAAGCACCCCTATAAAAGAACACGCCCTAGAGCTTATTCTCATTGGCCCTCATTACGACCCTGGCGGAAAGTAACTGACCTGACCGCCATAGCGTAAATAGCGTTTCCGCCATTGCACGACGGAGTAAAGTGCGGCTAATTCTGACCCATCGGGCACGAGCACTACGCCATGGCGGAAGTGCAAAGTCCGCGATGGCGGAAATGTCCCCAAAACGCCCCTCACCGCCGTCGTACGGCGCCCTAGGTGCAATTCCGCCACCCATCATAGCGGTCACCGTAATGAGCGGCAATCGGAAAATACGGTGACCGTAAATATACGGAAACGGAACTAAAAACATGGTCCCGGAACGGGAAACAGCACGCCGTACACCTATAAAATCAGAATTCCCACACAACCATTGAAAATACTACCCTGAGACACATCCCAACCCGTCATCCACCCTAGTGAAAACAATAAAAATGGGAAAAGTAGCGAAAAAAGCATGCGACCGCAAGCGGCAGGTCCACTTCTCCCGTGAGGAACTCACCGTGCTCACAGAGACCCTCCAGGAGAATGCTGCCGTCGTCTTCTCGACGCAAATGACCAGGACGGCACTTGCGAACAAGAAGGCCATATGGGCCCTGGTGGCACAGCGGGTAAGTGCGGTGGGGACCGCACCCCGCAACCCACAGCAATGCAGAAAGCGATGGGACGACTTGCGGATACGCGTACGGAGCATACTATCCGCCAACCGTAACATTGCCACAGCTACCGGGGGAGGATCGGAATCACCCATCAAGTTGACCCCCTGGGAAGAAATCTGTGCCTCCACCATTGGAATGGAGAGTATAGAGGGAGTCGGAGGGATGGAGAAAGGAGTGCAGACATCCGAAGAATCAGGTAGGTGGGCCAAATAAAACAATGCTAAATCCACAATGTCCAATCATGTGAAGTACCATGTGTCCACATAGTGCAACAGAAACACATGTCCAGGAGAACGTCCACATACATTGGCCTGATAGCGCACTTTAAAAGTCAAATTAAATACATAAATAATTAAAAATCCTAAAAACACCCTCTACACGTGCAGGAGGCACACCCTAACTGCAGGCTGCAAAACAACTGCATCCTCAATCCACACAAAAATGAAACCACCTCCAAGGCCCTGACCCAAATCACCCTCAGGTACCACCCCAATGCATGTGATACATTGCCATTCCAATTTCCACAGACCCATTAATAACGCTCGCCCTCCTTTACTCCACCACAGGGTCCAATTCAAACGACGAGCTACAGGACACCCCTACCAGCACACCTGCAAAGAGGGCCAAGACCAACGGCCAAAGACCCTCCACCTCAGCTGCACGGATCAAGACACGGCAGCAGCACAAATCAAGTGGCAGCACACAGGAGGGGACTTCAACAGGCACCCCAGCAGCCAGCATGCCCACAACAGCACCACCACAGGTCCCCCCAATGGATGCCACAGAAGGCACTGCTTCTGGTGGCAGCAGCACCATAGGTGACACTGCATTAATGGCAGCATGCTCCGACACAGAAAACGGTGTTGTCGATGTAGGATCCATCCATGACCTGTCTCAATCCCCCTGTTTGTTTCATCCCGTACACCATGAGGATACCACGCAGGGGCACCCACAAGACGACGACTGGCCATCCCCCACAAGCCCTGTGTCAAGGCAACATAAGGTGATCAGCCCCTCTGTGACACCACCGCAAATGGCCATGGCCCAGCAGAGGCAACAGTCCCTCGACCAGGTGATCGTGCAACAGCAGCAACTGGCCACGCTCCTCAAGGACCATGCTGATGAATGTGGGGGTACTAAGGCAGCCATAGAAACATCTACCGAGACACTTAGGGCAGAAATGGAGAGAAGTACAGAGACACTAAGGGCACAAATGGAGAGAAGCACCGAGAGCCTGAGAGTACAAATGGAGAGAACCACCGAGAGCCTGAGGGGGGAACTGCATGCGACGTCCAAAGACGTATGTGCTGAACTTGCCGCTGTGCGCTGTGTGCTCACTGAGCTCTCACAAACCCTTAGGGACATGCATGGACGTGAGCAGGCAGAGACATCATCCGTTGCAAGTTCCGTCCAGGGCAGCCCCCAACGTAGATCTGGGAGGAACCTGCGCTCCACAGGCAGGGGTGCCCCTGATACCCGGAGAGGGGGCTTGCAATAGCGTCTGCCCACTGACAATGAGCATCTTTGGACACTGGTGTTCGGGGGGGAGGTAGGAGGGTTGAGGGGGTATGTTGGGCTTACTTGGGTGGCGGGTCGATGGGGTGTGTAACATAATTTCACATATGCTATAAACATTTCACAATCATCCAATGAGATGTGTGGACATTGATCTTTGTGTACGAGGCCTTTATAGGTGTACAGTCCATATTGTGCATGTTCCAGACACACACAGTGCCACAAGTCCCGTGTCCATGTATCAGCCACCAGGCGTGAGTGCTAGAAGCATGAATCTATGATAATCTGACGAATTTCATGGGCCTCCTGTGCCTCGCGGACTCCTTGAGGTGCTGCCACATCCCCACCCTCATCATGACCATCTTCAGGTGCTTGCAGTTCTGCGTCAGGGGGCATGGGCACATTTCTACGTACGCACATGTTGTGTAGCATGACACATGCCATGACCATCTTTGCAACCTTCTCATGGCGGTACAGGAGTGCCCCGCCAGACCTGCTGAGGCAGCGGAAACGACCCTTCAGTAGGCCGAATGCCTGTTCTATGACTACACGGGTACGTGAGTGGGCATGGTTGTAGTCCTCCTCATGCTGGTTCTGTGGGTTTCGGAGTTGTGTAAGGAGCCATCTCTTCAGTGGATACCCGGCATCACCTGTATGTGGACAATGAAGGATGTTTGTGGAATGACATTGCTACGTACGCACCCTCCCCCCTTCCTGCCAGGTCATTGCCGCATCACATACCCCACATTATCATGCATGAAATGAGACTCACCGAGTAGCCAGGATCTGTTCCCTGCGTGTCGCTCCATGTAGCATGGTATTGTAGAGTTCCTCAAGACCATAGAATCATGGGTTGATCCAGGAAATCGGGCACAACAATGTGTAATGATCCTGTTGGAGTCACACACCATTTGTACATTAAGAGAATGATATTGTTTTCGGTTGCGGTACTGGGCCTCCATGGCATGTGGGACAACCAATTCCACATGGGTGCAGTCGATGGCACCAATGCAACCCGGTATGCCGGCAAGTGCATGGAATCCCACTTTTGTGTTCGTAATTTCCTGCTCCGAGCGTGGTAGAGAGATGTAGTCGTCTGTGTGCTTCAGGAGGGCATCGAGCACTTGCAATAGTGTCCGTGACAACAGTGGCTGTGAAATGCCATGCAACTGTCCGACTGTGTGCTGGTAGGTGCCTGTGGCCAGGAAGTGGAGTACAGACACCACCTTCAGTAGGGGTGGGATGGCGGTTGGGCTATCTATCATGCTGACAAGGTCAGCGTGTGTCATGTCCACAATGGCGGTTATGGTGTCCCGGTCCAAACGGTAGAGGGTGTGGATCTGCTCATCAGTGAGGTTGAACGGATGTGCTCGGAGGCGTGGGATTGCGGGCTGCCTGCGTGGTGGTAGTGGCTGTGCTGGTGGGCCTTGCTGGCCCTGCCTTGCCCTCCTCCTCCTCCTGCGTCTCCTCTGTGCGGCCGTTTGTTGTAGTAGTTGGTGTTCGTCTTCTTCTTGAAGTTGGAGTACTTGCAGTGCTATCAGGTCCCCCAGGGCCAACATCGCTAGTCCTGCCGGTAGCATTTTGGAGTGGGTGTGGTTGTGGGAGGGGGTTGGGTGTGCAATTTATGTGTTTTCAGGCTGTATAGCCTCCACCTGTGGTGATTCATTCCACCTGTGCAAGCTGCAATCCCCTTTGGGCGAGCACGTCCCGCACACAATGCTGCAATTCGACGCATGGCATCTTGCTATTACAATCATGTATTTAATCCCGATGGCAGTGAAATATTGGTTCATATGTTCATTCTGCTATGGTCCCATTGTTTCACATACTATCTGTGCAGTCGCGAACAAACTTGTGAAGGGTCAGTGGAATGTAGTACTCGATTAACGGCGGACCCTCATGCAGCACTGTACCGCGGTTCACCGACGGGCGGGGCGTCCCATTTGTGAGTGAAGCCAGTTGCCATTTTCACACACTGCCGCACTACATGGATGGATTTGTGATTTCAAGCGGTCACAGATGCCTTTTCGACGTGATGTTGCAAATGAGGAATTCGAAGGACAGCGCTTTCGGTTTTCAGCTAGCGGCGAGGAGACGCCCACAGGTCTGACTGCAGATATAAAGTTCTATTGTTTAATGTCCTTGGGACAGGGGCCATGGCGAGAATGCAATGATTGATATGAATAGTATGGGATGCGCAATAGCGTAGTGGACGATAAGGCCGGACGTTCCCAAATACATGTTACTTCACAACACTGGAATTCCGGTCTGGAGCACAGTGGATTTTGCAGACTGCATTACGCACAGACTCAATGGAAATTTCACATGTTATGTGAGTAAATAATCAGGCGTTTTCATACCGGGATGAGGGAATGATGTATGGATGCATGGACAGATGATGTAATAGAGAGTTTGCCATGTACATGGCTTTTTGGAATCTGTCCACTTCCCCTGCGCTATGTGATGCAGGGCTGCCATAGTGGGACCATCGTCTATCTGCCCTTGTTGAACTCTCCCTGTCTCGACGCGCCTTCAAACACTTGTGTCTATGCACGTTACTAATCCCATCTAATGGATTCTGTTTTAACAGACGCATGCACACAAACACTCGTTTGTAATAGTGTTTTCACCTCGATTTATATAGTTATGATTCGCAAGTGATTTTTGGGTGGGAATAATCCTTTTGAGTGGGCTAGCATGCATATGGCTGTGGATTTAGTGTGATCATTGAAGTGAGTAATTCAAATGAAGTTCTGATGCCCATACTATTCTTTTTCATTTCATTTGGGTGACAGGTATCTTCTCCCCTTTTGCCGCTGCCATCTGTATGCCACTCCTGCAGATGGCTTTTACTCCCGACACCTGCTGCTTCGTGTTAATCAGTGGAGCACCATTACGATCTTATGGGACGATCGGCAATGGGCCACATGCCCTTACGCAGTACTAGTGGCTAGGAGCAACATATCGACCTTTCAGCTGGACTAGTGCCTACCTAATGGGACGGCCCTGCGGTTCTAGGCGCTTCCATGTTGCCTTTTTGAACGTGAATGTAGCCCCTGTGTACCATGAAGGAACAGGGCGTCACACAAGAAGAAGCTGGTCATTTATTGCGGATGCAGCCCACAATAATGAAATATATTTTGGAGTTCATGACCTAATAGCTGTATGGGCTTGGTGATTTTGTTGTGCATTAAATTTTGATTATGATATTGACCGTGTAGCGTTATTCTTTGCAACTAATGTAGCATATTCCTATTTGTGGAGCGATGTATTGTGAGAAGATCTGCATTGGGTTCCGGCTTCTGAGTATAGTTGCGTGGTACTGTACTGGGCGCGTTTGCCTACGAAGCCCAGTGAGGTCAGGGATAGGGGCTGCCATTATGACTGTTTTAATGATGTCATGCTCAGGGGCGGGGGATTAGCTTTTGTGTAACAGATGCCGGTCAGCCAGGTGGATTGGTGGAATGATGTGATTATCAGAATATGGCTGGTCACAGGTGCCTGTGTTTGCGTGCGTTTCTTGGAGGGAGACTGAGGTCATGTCCATTGGAATAGCTTCTGTATTCGTGCCATCTGTGCCCTGCAGCTCCCATTGGCCCCTCTTGAGATGAGCCTGGCTGCTCAGTCACTCTGCCAACTTGTGTGGTACATGCTTATGCTGATGGTTGGTTTGTTTACTGGCAGGAGTACAGGGCTGGTGCAGTCTCACTCAGGATACTGCTTTGAATGTTGCCTTACACTGGTGTCAAGCGATGGGGGGCCTGTTTTTGTTTGTCTCATATTTCAGTTCATGTTGCTGTACTTGAACCTTCCAATGCCTGTGCTGCATCAGTATGGCAATGGTGCCATGGCAAATATGGATGGCCACTCACAAGGCACTTGGAGCCCCTACATTCATTTGTTCGTTGGCATGCATGGGTGACTTGTACATTTCACTGGTTGCATTGTGTGACTTCATTGCACCTACGAGGAGTTGTGCAATGTGGCCAGGGAGTGGTGTACAGGCACTCAGTAGGGCCTTTTACGGTTGGTTCGCGATGCCGTACTTCTCACCATGGCGGAATGGTACTTTCCGCCATGCTTGATGGCGTTAGGTAAATGTCCGCTAGGGTCAGAATTCGCGTACCGTTGCGCCATGGTGGTAATTACGGTTTCGCATGGCGCGCGTGCGCGTACTTGGTGCAGTTAGCGTTGGCGTTCACTACGGTGTCGCTAATGGCATCGTACTTTACGGTGACGGGTCATAATCGCACCGAGCGCTATTCGATGGCGGTATTGCATTTCCGCCATCGTTTTTCGATTTCCGCCAGGGTCGTAATGAGGGCCATTGTGTTTCTGGCTATTCTTCAGAGCACAGCTATTTCTCCAGCAACTTGCTGATTACACCATTGAGATGGCATCCCTGGCTGCAGAACTGCCACCTGGTGCTGCACCTGCTTCAGCACCACCCCCACGCCCTCCACCACCACCACCTCCCCAAGGGCCTGAAGAGGAGAACAGGAGTGAGGATGCGGAGGAGGAAGAAGAGGATGATGAGAATGAGGTAGAGGAAAGCCCTACTACCCGCACAAGGCGTGAGTGTTGGGTGTGGCGGTTATTTACCATTCATGGGAATGTTCCTAAGGCTCGTGTGAACCGTGTTACCTGCAATGAGTGCAAAATGATACTCAAACGCGGGAAGCACGGTAAGTACAGCTTTGGGACCACTACTATGAAGCGACACCTGAGGTCATTTCACTCTGGGGCTATTTGCAGGGTTGTACCTTTGCGAAGAACGTAGCAGGTTGATTTCCTCTACTTCATCCTCTGTTTCTGATCCTGTCACCACAAGGACCACCTCTGTGGGACAGCGTCTTCCTCAAGCTGCCTCACAGGCCATACAGAATGCTGATGACCCTTACCTTTCGAGGGTCACAGTTGTATGTATGTACTGTGACACAGTACTCTGCAGGGGGGAGCGACTTCGTAGTGCTTTTGAGACTATCGTCTCAGAGCACGAGAAGATCTGCTCACTACCCAAATGAAACCCACTCTACATCTTCCTCTCTCAGCTCGCCCTTTCTTATCCCTGTGGTTGGTGTCCCCCCTTTTACCTTCCTTTCCCCTCCTCTCCTAGTGTGTCATGTATAAAAAAATAAGGCTCTTTTCAGAGCCGCCTTTCACAGTTAAAAAATAGAAGTGAAAATAAATGAAGCAGGGCCCTTTGTATTTTTTAGAAGTCCGCGGACAGTTTGCGAACATTTAAAAAATTGGGTTGCTACCCCATCACAAACATTGCAATTTTCTCTGGGAGGAAGTGGTGGCTCTGAAAAGAGCCTTTGGGAGGTGTTTGTAAGTCAAAAATTATAAATGCTTAACACCTACTTCAAAATGGTTGTTGTAATTCCAAAAAAGGTCGCAATGCATTTTGTACATTTCTCAGAAAAATCTGATTGCCAGCATAAGTAAGATGGACTCCATCTCTGCGAAAAATGTATGTACTACGAAACATAATATTTTCATTGTGAAAAGAGGACATGCCAAAATCTCTTAGAAAGGCACAAACAGCCTTATTAACATTGCGCCTTGCTTTTTCCATTTGTGGACCAAATGAAGAAGAACGAAGCCACATTTGTCTCTGCGCAATCTGTGAAAATATCACTTGGAATTAGGAAACATGTCCATAACCTTCCCAAGTCCTTCTTTCATAGCAAATTGCAAAAAAATTCCAGTCACATGTCCTAAACTGTTCCCTCCACAATGAATTACAATTATGTCTGGATGTTGCTCTGTCTCCAAAGTAGCACAGAGAGGTAGCAAGTCCAACCACTTCATTCCACGTACTCCATGCCAGTGTACTTCCACATGTGGGAATCCAAGATCTACAGCTACTCCACAGCTTTCTGCATGCACCTTCAACCAATGTATCCACGAATCTACCAAAATCCAAACAATCTGTTTTCTGAAACACACAGCCATAGCTATCTTTTGTTCTCTCAGCAAAAAGAGTATCTGAGAAACTCTCTCCTGGCACAACACACCCACTAAACTTTCCTGACCAATCCCTTTCAGTGCTTATTCTCATTTGCATGACTTCTGAACCCAATAATCCCTGGATGTAACTCCCGATGTCCGCGAACTATCGCCATGCCCGCGGACATATCGTAACATGAACAGCCCTTCTACCATTTCCACTTCACTCTGTCTGCCATTCCCTCATTGGATGTAGCTAAGAAATCACATGACCATGCACCAATCACATTCAAGACCTCTACATCTAACTGCATCATCATAGATCAGCACTGCAAATGTACTGTGAATCTCTCTGAGTACAGGTGTCATATCATTGGCAAGCACCATCTACCAGAAATACTGTACAAGTCTCCAAGATTTCTACTTGCAGCTCCATGCATATCCATATGCATGAACACAAACTTCAGGTATGCATATTTTCTGTACAGTAGATGAACACATTTTCAAACAGACTTTTAGCTTGTGTAATCTGTAAAATGAATTTACTGTATGTTTTTCAATTTCCAAAAATCAACTATCACTTATAAACCTTTATACTATTTACTTTCTTTATACACACACACACTCAAATCATGTTAAATTAACATTTTTTAAATGAAATATATAGACTACATATATTCAAACAAAATTGCATGCAGGCACAATCTATGTTTAAATCTTTAAAAAAATACTTATACAATTTCATATTTTTTTATTTATTTATTTATTTACTTAATTACTTTAATTTAGACATGACATTGAGGCGCTATTACCTAGAACAGCTTACTTACAGAAATAGTGGTATTCACTGGAATATTATACATTTTACAAGACATAGTAAAGATATTTTTTTTTTGCTAGTTAGTTATTCAATACAATGTGTTCATTAAGAACATATCATATGTACTGAACTGATGCAATGTATCTTATGTAAATAAATTAGTTTAATGGTTTTAAAGAAGGCACTGACGATTTCAATTAAAAAAATCAATATCTAAATTAAAAACAGCGCTATATACAAACAAAGTTACTAATTTGAAGCTTTTACAATTGCAGTGAAGACCACTCTCCTGAAAAAAAGCAGCCAAATTCGAAGAACAAAGAAGAACTAAGAAGTTGCCTGTTAATTTAAGAAAAAAAGTAAGTAGAATATCAACATAATATTTGTAATATTAATCAAACATACTATAACGTTAATACAAGCTATTTTGGTGCCTAAAATAGAGATTGTGTACCATTTTGTCCAAAAATCTCCATGTCTTAAACATCGATTTACAGCCAGAATGGCCCACAAATTCCTATTTTTGGACACACAAATTACCCAACTGAAGCGCTAAAATGTTCATATTATAGAACAAACAACTGTTTTAATTGTATACATTAGATTTACTATTTGTACTTTTCCACACCACTAGCTTACTTTTTTTTGTCATCTGAACCCCAGTTTAGTAACACATAAATTCAAGAATACCTATCCCTACTAGTTGTAGTTCCCAATGCACAATCACACACCATTACATACATCTTTATCATCTTACTCAAACACTCATGCACACAACACACATACATTCCAGAACACCCCAACCCATATCTTCTTTATTTTTTTCAACAGACCCTAAAGAATGCCTACCAAAAGTCAAGTCCGTAGAAAGCAACGCAAAAGTAGAGCAAATGAAAATAAAAGTGTCCAACATAAGCATCCATCTCTAGCAGAATTTGTAAAAAAATGTTGAAACAAAACAGCTAATACAGTCATTTAGTGAAACACAAGAAGTTTCAAGTACAAAAACTTTGCCTCCTCTATCAAAATGTAAAACAAACCAAAAAACAATTAACAGAAAATCAGCTATCACTACAGATAAAACTACTTCTTCAAATTTTAATATAGTGCAAAGTAAGCATACCAAGAAAAGTATTTTAGCCAAAATGTACCGTCACAAAGTCCTTCAAAATCTTATAAAAACAGGAGATAAATCAGGTTCAATGCTTAAAACCTATCGTAGGAAATTAATCTTAGAAGCGTTGATGGACAGTGCAATTCTTCTCAAAACAAAGTTATTTATTTTACTGTTAAACAAAATGAAACCACTAACAAAACGAATAACTAAATTACAAAAAAGACTTCTCAATAAACGAAATGTCAACAGAAAGAACTTCTTAAGTATCTGCGGAGGTGAATGGAATCACACTACGAGCACAAACCATATTTTAATGAAGAAGCGTACAAACAAAAGCAAACAAATACAATTGCCATACATAGCAGTGGTCGAGGCTATGAAAAAGTGAATAATACCATAATGGAACAAGAAGTACTCCTTACAAAAATATGCCCTGAAAACTTAGAATTACCCCTCCATTCAACTGAATCAGAACGTCTAGTGTACAAATGGCCATGCACGTCAATGTGTAACATTCCCAAACAATGTTTCAAATACAAAAAAGACTTCTCAATAAGCGAAATGTCAACAGAAAGAACTTCTTAAGTATCTGCGCAGGTGAATGAAATCACACTACGAGCACAGAACCATATTTTAATGAAGAAGCGTACAAACAAAATCAAACAAATACAATTGCCATACGTAGCAGTGGTCGAGGTTATGAAAAAGTGAATAATACCATAATGGAACAAGAAGTACTCCTTACAAAAATATGCCCTGAAAACTTAGAATTACCCCTTCATTCAACTGAATCAGAACGTCTAGTGTACAAATGGCCATGCACGTCAATGTTCAACATTCCCAAACAATGTTTCAAATCTTTACGCCAATTCCTCAATAAATATGTAAAAAGCAAAGACAAAATCAAAATTAAATTACTGCAAAATATGGATACCTGTCCAGTGCGCAAGTACACAGGACTACAAGGACATTCATTGGCCTGCATTACAGGGTTTACTTGTAAAACCACTTTCCATGATATCAAAAGGATATCAACACATCATTCAACTATAAGAAATCTAGTCTGTAAACTGTACTATGCTAAAAGTCCTGCTTTAGGACTAGCAAAGTTAAATAACATCCTTCTACATGGTACAGCAAAAGACCTACTTGAAGAAATTCACTATATCCAGAAAAAATATTTTGGAAGTGAAAGCCATTTACAGAATGAAATAGCTTTAAATCAATTAAGCAACAATTGTACACATGGCAACCTTTTGCTAAACACATACAAAAAAGAAATACTAAAATTTAAAAGTACATCAGCTGAAGTACCAAACCATGTATGTGTATGTTGCGGTAGAACTTTTTATAAAAGTAACACAAAAACTGTCGACCTATCATACAAAATAGAAGACAATGAAGATTCTAAATGGTTTGAATTAGCTCTCTACTTGTAGCAGAAAATAAATACGAAATAACTGTGCGCCCTTAATACTTTGCAGTTACTGCACTACAAAACTTGACAACAACCAAACTCCTTCACGTGCTATCACAAATAATTTGGAATTATACCCAGAACCAAAACCCCTACAACAACTTAATTTATATGAGAGCTTCATAATTCAAACAGTACACCCATTTCAAGCAATAATACACCTTCAACCAAAAACAGCAAAATTACCTCCCTCTGAATTGGTAAAAAGCATTCGTGGAAAAGTAGTTTATTTACCATTAGATCTAAAAGAAAATGTGCATACTCTAGGAGTGCAACGTCCAATGCAGCAATCTTTAATTATCTTAGTAAATGGAGTACCTACAAAAGACAAACAAATATGGCAACAGCTGGTAGATTTATATAAAGTTAGACAAGCATTCCAATATCTTAAAGAGAATAATGAATATTACAAAGAAATTAATATTGGAGAAAACTTGAAAGATACAACTGAAATAATTCAAGAAACACAAGAAGCTGGTCAATTTGAGCTACTAGATCCAGCTACAATATCAAATACTTTAGACCATTATACAATTCATCCTTTGCACTCTAATGACACCGTAGAAGATGTACTGGAAACTTACCAAATGCGTCAAACAAAAGGATCACCAATCAGCATATGGGAAAAAAGTATAGAAGCACATGCTTTTCCTCTACTCTTTCCTACTGGCAAAGGAGGAAGGTATGATGATAGACCTATTCAAATATCAGCTTGAGAATACCGCTCATGACGGATGTATTCTGAAGATCCCAGATTTAGACAAAATGTGGAATACATATTCCACCTACTCTTTGAAAGTGAACTAGCAACTTTATGTTACGGAGATGTACACATATTAAAATCAGGATCACACTTTCAAAATATGACAGCTACACAATTATTAGAAAAAGTGCAACAAAAGGATGAGGTTTTACAATCAAATATTACAAATCTATTAGTAAATATGTGTGGTACTAAAGAGTACTGGTTTCGACGTCATGGAGATGTACGTTGTATGATCAGAAACCTTGGCCCACCCACTTGGTTTGTTACATTAAGTTGTGCAGTATATGTATAGGAAGATTTACATGATTTCCTACGAATATCAAATAAAAACAAAACAAACATAGATATACTAACACCTGGAGAACTTTATTCTTTGGATCCTGTTAATGTTTCAAAATATTTTCACCATCGCTTCATTGCTATGCTACATTTTATTTGTAATAAAACTGTTCCTCCCCTTGTAGAAGTGCAACACTTCATTTGGAGAAAAGAATACCAAGCCAGAGGAGCACCACATATCCACATGCTTTTATGGATTAAAGATGCTCCTAAATTTGGTCAAGACAGTGATGCCACTGTTTTACAGTTTATTGAAAAATATGTCACTTGAGAAATTCCATCAGAAGCCACAAATAGTGATCTTCATGCACAAATTTTACAATTTCAAAGACACAAATGTGGAAAATATTTTCGTCGCAAATACAAAAACAAAGGGAAATACTACACCAAATGCCGATTTGGTTTCCCTAGACCAGTTACAAATACAGGTCAAGTGAACAACCTCATGTCTTCAGTTAGACATAGGGCCTCATTCCGAGTTGGGTGGTAAGGGAAAAATGATGCCGGTAAAGGAATACCGGCATCGTTTCCCTTTACGGCCCATTCTGACCCACCACACCGTTATTTACGGCTTCGTAAAGTACGATGCCGTAAATAGCGGTTTAGTGGCACGCGCACGACACGCCATGCCGTAATTAGCGGCATGGTGTAAACCGGAGCTGATCCCAAGTAAAGCGGACATGGAAAATACGGCCTCCACAAGACCGCAAAGTACCTTACCGCCATGGAGTAAATACTGGCATCGCTGAGAAGGTGTAAAGGACCCTGAGCAGTGTTTCCAAGAGGAACAGGTACACTCAATCAGCACAGGTGGAGGCAATGGAGTCTGGCACAGCACAAAAGGAGCACACCCACACACCACACCCCCTCCCACACCAAAATGATACCGATTGTAGCAGCATTCCTGGAGCTGGCGGCCCTGCTTGCAAGGCAAGAACAACTACAACAGCAACAACAACAACCACAGCCACCACCACAGAGGATACACAGGAGGAGAAGGAGGGTGAGACAGGGCCAGCATGCCCTACCGGTGCAGCCACCATTACCACGCCGGCAGCCCCCAATCCCCCGCATCAGAGCCACCCCCTTCAACCTCACACCAGAGCAGATCCACACCCTGTACCGGCTTGACTGGGACACCATTACCAGCATAGTGGACATGATACATGATGATATCGTGAGCCGCATAGAAATACGCACTGCCATCCCCCCTCTACTGAAGGTAGTGTCTGTTCTCCACTTCCTTGCCACAGGCACCTACCAGCATACAGTGGGGCAAATGCATGGCATTTCTCAGCCCATATTTTCACGGATACTCAAAGAAGTGTTGGATGCCCTCCTCACCCACACAAGGGAATACATATCCCTACCCCAGACTCCCCAGGAGATCTACGACACCAAAGCTGCCTTCCATGCCCTGGCAGGCATGCCAAATTGCATAGGTGCCCTCGACTGCACCCACGTTGAATTGGTGGTCCCGCATGCCATGGAGGTGCCGTATCGCAACCGCAAGCAATACCACTCCATCAATGTCCAGATGGTGTGTAATGCCAGTAAATCCATCACACATTGCAATGCCCGATACCCCGGATCAACTCATGACTCCTTGGTTCTGCGGAACTCAACACTACCACGCTACATGGAGCGACATGCCGGACGTCGTGCTTGCTGAATGGGCCATGGCGTTGCTTTGGGGCTGTGAGTAGTTCTGGGAAGGGGGGGGTTCATACTCCACCGGCCTGGGAAGGGGGGGGTTCATACTCCACCGGCCTGGGAAGGGGGGGGTTCATACTCTACCTGGCCGGGAAGGGGGGGATGCATGCTCATCCCAGTAATCATCTGTGGCCATGCATGACCAGTACAATTTTCCACCATGAGGGCACACACGATTACCTCATTTCCACTTCCATGCAGGTGATGCTGGCTACCCTCTGAAGCCGTGGCTCATGACCCCCGTCCGCAACCCACAGAACAGGCACGAGGAGTGCTACAACAGATCCCATACCCGTACACGCGTGGTGATAGAGCAGACCTTCGGGCTCTTGAAGGCACGATTTCGTAGCCTCAGCCGTTCAGGTGGGGCACTCATCTACAGCCACGAGAAGGTGTCCAAGATCACCATGGCATGTGTAATGCTACACAACATGTGCATCCGTCGGAACGTGCCACTGCCCCCTGACGTGGAAATGCCACCACCAGATGACGATGAGGGGGAGGAGGTAGGAATGGCAGGACAGCAGCCGGGTCCCGATGCACAGGAGGGACGTTCTGTGCGTCAAGCATTGATTGGACAATATTTCTGACTCACAAGTCAGCTGAGAGTTTCAGGATGAGAGGACATTGGGCACGGGGTGTGGGGATACATGTACACCATGTACTGTGCGACATTAAAATACACAAGCAAAATGATCAATGTCCACTCTGTTTTAGTGAATGAACAACCAGTGTATTAAAAAGTTTAAGTTTGAACGTGTACAACAAAACCACCACCCTCACCTCCCTCCCCCTCCCCCCAACTCCCAATGACACACCCTCACTCCCCTCCCCCTCCCAAATGTGTGTGCCAGGATGTTCATTGGCTACTTCCGGAGCCAGGGGGATTCATGTTCTGGCGGCGGATTGTCCGCATTGACCGGCGGACAGGGCTGGTCTGTGTGGATGAACTTTGTGATGGTGGGTACTCCCACTGGGGCTGTGGTCTTGGGTGTGCTGCCTCCAGGGCATCAGAAATACGGCCCAGCACCTCACAGAGGCGGTTGGTGTTTGAAGTGATTACCTCACCCAGGGCCTGCAGGTCATTGTGGCATTGTGAATGTGATTGACGGTTGTCCCATAGGAAGTCCTCCAGCAGGGCTGTGATGCGCTGCCCGTGCACTCCATCCGTGGATGGTGTGGCAGATGTGGTAGCCAGCCGTGGTGTTGACCGTGCAGGGCTCTGTGGGCTTTCGGCAGGGGAGGAGGATACAGGACAGGCAGGTGGTGCTCCTTGGCCTGTAAGGATTGGGGTGTCACTCTCCCCAGAGTCGCTGAGTGCGACTTGTGTGTGAGATGGTGTTTCCGGCCTGTACGCTGTGTCACATGTCTCCCCCACGTCAGATAGGTGAACCGATGTAGGGCTCTCCGGCTCGTCGATGAGGCACATGGCAGCGTGCTCCCCTGCCACACTGGATTCCTCCGAGTGGACTGTGGGGTATGTGTCCGTTCCCAGTGCAGGCATGGGTAGGGGTGTGGGTGGGGGTTGTGCAGCCTCCATGGGGGTTGCTGGTGCAGATGGTGTTGCCTGTGGCCTCCTCCTTCCTACAGGCTTCCGCTGTCCCCTGCCTGTGCCCCTGGAGGTGGAGGGCTGGGTGGCTTCATGGCCCTCAGTTTCATGTCCGCTGCCTGTGGGGTGGAAGAGAGAGATGGCATTAGCTATGATTTGGGGGTCAGCATCGCTTCAAGGCTATGGTATGAGAATGGTGTTGCAGCGTTTGGGTGACATTTGGGTGGTGAGTGGGACATTGATCTGGGCTAGGATGGTAAATGCATGCAGGTGTCTGGGTCAATCAAGCTGGCAGAGTACTGTGCTGACTCACAGTGACTGCCTCTTTGTGTGCTATGGGCAGTATGGGTTGTAGCCTTGCAAGTGGCATCAGCCTGGGTCCCACTTGTTACGGCATGATTGGGGGGGGGGGAATGTGACATGACTGCTTGCCCATCCCTTGGCGGTGGCTTGAATTGGGAATGCATTTACTGTCTTCACTCATGACACTCACCTCCATCTGCGGATGACGGGGCACCGCACTCCATCTCGCCGACCCCCTCGATGGATTCAGGGCCCATCATGTCGGCACAAGTCTGCTCCCAGGGCATCATCTTGATTGGAGATGCTGGGCCTCCTCCTGTCTCCAGGGCCTGGGTCCTGTTGGCCGATAGGATGGCCCGCACCCTGAGACGGAGGTCGTCCCACCTTTTGCGGCAGTCCCTTGTTGTGCGGGGGGTGTTGCCGACAGCGTTTACCCTCTGGGCAACCAGGTCCCATATTTGTTTTTTTCTTGCTATGGTGGCCTTGCGCATATCAGTGCTGAACACCACTTCTGCATTGGCATGCAGGGTGTCTACCAGGACCTGTAGCTCATCCTGTGTAAAGCGCTCCTTGCGGAGGCATGCGGCTCCTTTTTTGAGTGCTTTCGGCATGATATAGGTGAATGCTGGGAAGTCTCAGGTTCAGAATCTTCCTCCGGGTTCTGTATCAAGGGGATGGCAATGGATTGTGTTTTTAAAGATGGCCGCCGCGCTCCTTCCCGTTCCTGTGCGATGATGTAATTTCCGTATCCGTTAATTAGCGGTGACCGTAATTTACGGTGTCCGTAAATTACGGTCACTGCTAATAACGGATAGCAGAGCTTCGGTGGCGGTGTTGTAACGACCGTCTCGCTTCATGCCGCTAAGGGGTTTTACGGGCCCTTTAGCGGTATGCCGCTAGGGGATTTACCGGCATGGCGGAAAGCTCGTGCCCGCGAAGTCGGAATGGCCTGTAAATTGCGGCGTTGTACGAGACCGGACTCGGTCTTTCCGCCATGCCGGTAAAAACCCATACTTACTGCAAACCTCGGAATGAGGCCCATAGTGTTAAAGGTAAGTCACCAAAAAATACATATTACATAAAAAGAAAAGAAGAAGAAAAATATATCAATGATTATAATGCAATCATTGCCCACTTATGGAATGCAAACATAGATGTGCAGTACATTGCAGACAATTCTACGGCAGTTGCACGATATGTCACAGGATACTTAACTAAAGCAGAAAAGATAGAGCTCCAAGACCTCTGGAATGACCTGTCATCAGATAAAACAGTATCTCAGAAATTATACAGGTTGGGCATGAAAATGCTCACCCATAGAGAATGTGGATCATGTGAAGCAGCTGATCGTTTAACTGGTACTGCATTGTATGATAAATCTGAAAATATAATATGGCTAAGTCTTGGTCCAGCTAAATCTAGAAAAAGAGTTCTAAAATCATATCAAGATATAGAAACAATAGCCAAACATGATCCCAACAGCCAAGACATTTTAAAAAACAATTTATTGGACACATACTACCCAAACAGAAGTAATACTTTGGAAAACATGTTTCTATACCACATAGCCCAAAATTACACATACAAAAATAATATGAAACCTTATAAAAAAAAAAGGTAAATATAGAGTGACAAACTGTGAAGGCAGCTTAGTTAAACTCACTAAACCAAATTTAATTAATCATATCAAATTGTCATTAAAGACTCCTCAACATAAAGAAGTATATTACATGTCCCTGCTACAACTCTTCAAACCATGGAGAAAAGAAGAACAATTACTAGATAACTATGACTCATATGAGGATGCTTTCAAAGCAAATGAAAGCACTATAACTGATGTAAACTTTACACAGTACAAAACAATGTTGCACAATGAACAGCAACACGAAGAAGAACTCCAAGCCCAACTAGATAAGGACACTCCTGACAGTAGTCAACCTTCTGTAACAGGAAGCCAAGAACCACTGGGAGAACCACTAATAATAAATGAGGCAGAATTAGCTATGATAGAAGTAGAAAACACCATGTGTCAGTATGAAGATAAGGAAGACTTAACTATACTACAATCAAAACTAAACAATGAGCAAAGTAGCATTTTTCAAGAAGTAACAAAACAAATTGCACATGGTGTAAAACATGAAAATAAAGAATGTCCCTGCCATAATTATAAACCTATACTACTGTAAGTCAGTGGTGAAGCTGGTTCTGGCAAAACATTCCTAATCAAAATCATTAGTAAGTTCCTTCAACAATTGACAAACAACAAACTGTCAGCTGTTGTCACTGCCCCCACAGGTTTAGCTGCCTACAACACAGGTGGTGTTACATTACACCGATTACTACTATTACCAGTAGAACACCAGAACAAATTAGACTATTACAAACTTTCTGCAGAAGCTGCAATGGAATTATGCAGAGTATTGAAACAAATGAAAATGCTACTAATAGATGAAGTGAGCATGGTCTCCAACCTGATGTTAGCTTTGATTCACCTCAGATTACAAGAAGTATTCAAAACAGACTATGAAGAGCTCTTTGCAGGAAAACACATTATTGTTTTTGGAGATCTGCTTCAATTAACACCAGTAAAAGGTGAGCCTATTTTTAAAACATTAGGACACAAACTCTGCCGTAAAACTGTTGGCAGCATTGGAAATGTCAACCTTTGGCAACATTTCCAATACAGAGAATTAACAGAAAACATGCGGCAATCTGCAGATCTCACTTTTGCCAACATTTTAAAAAGTATCAGAGTTGGTATACTTTCTAAAGAAGCAGAAGCAATACTGAAAACCCGGCACATTAATGCACTTTATTGCGATAATGCATGTGCCACAGATGTTATGGAACAATTAGCCCACAAACATGCCAATTGTATGGCCTTAATGCCAACTCTTGCAAGCTGTTTCAAATTCAATGAAATCATGCTAAGTAAAGAAATGCAACCAATCATGGAAATTAGTGCCACAGACAAACTAGATGTGCATGGTATGACACTACCCATGTGTGACCAAGCCACAACAAGACTAAATAGTTTAGAAAAATCAATCTCAAACACAGCAGGCTTAGAAAAGATATTGGGCCTCATTACGACCCAGGCGGTAAGTTACCGCCTGGGCCGTGACTTTACCACCATGGCGTAAACTATGTTTACGCCATGGTGGTTGGCGGACTTACCGCCCCATTCCGACCTAGGCGGGGCGGTAAGTCCCCAATCCGCATTTACCCTTCCCCATTCCCATTTTTGCCCCATAGGGTATAATGGGAGTGGGGAAGGCGTTAATTACGCCACCGTAAATTACGGTGGCGTAATTAACTCCATGGTCCCTTAGCGCCATGGATTTTAACACCTGCTAAAAGCAGGTGTTAAAAGCACCATGGCGCTAGGGGACCTCGTACTCAGGCGGTAAGGGTCGGCGCTGTTAACGCTGCCGTAAACCCCTTACCGCCTGAGTTGTAATGAGGCCCATTAAAATTATCCTTAAATTGCAGAGTAATGCTTAAACGTAACCTTGACGTGGACCAAGGACTAGTTAATGGAGCACTGGGTACAGTTGTTGGCTTTCAAACATACCACCGCGACAACAAAATTCAGTTTGTCAATATACTCTTTGACAAACTTCAGAAGTAAAAAGGACAGGACGCTCAACAGCTAGATTCCTTCTCTTCAAAGATATGTATGTACGCAGAGAACAATTTTCTCTAACTCTGCATACGCAGTCACGATTCATATATCACAAGGTCTTACCCTAGACAAAGCAATGATAGATATTGGTAACACAGTCTTTAAAGAAGGCATGAGCTATGTAGCACTATCATGCTTACGTACACTTGACGGTCTATTTCTAATCAACTTTGATGCAAGTAAAATAAACGCTGATATTCCTTGCATTTTAGAATACAATAGACTTTGCTCACTATACACCCCCCACCTAAACACATATTCTGTTCCACAAAATGTAAAACGTTATAAAAGAAAAATAAATCAAACAGAAATGCAACAGGATGTCACTGCAAATCCTCCAAAGAGAGTAAAAGAAACTAATACTTCATCAAGTACCACAAGCAAAAAAGAATCAATTAGGGAAAGTAAACCAGGTACTTCTTTAAAGAAGGAAGACAAACTCCAAAAAAAGCAGTTAGATACGGAACTACCTGGACCATTTAAATTCTCAAATATAGTTGGTGTAAGTTGCTACGCAAATGTAGCAATGAATATTCTATTTCAATTACCACCAATTGTTGACAACATTTACTTACACAGTACAGACCCATTGTGTTTGCAATGGTTAGTACTTCACAGAAATGCAGCAAACAATCCTGACAACACGTATAGTGTTTATGGAATAAGACAACAATTGGACTACTGTGCTAGAATGGTGAAATTCACTATAAATTCACAGGAAGATCCACAAGAATTTCTAATGTACCTACTACAAGTACTGGAAAACAAAAACATACCTATAAATGAAATTTTTCAGATTTCATACATGTGTAAACATACATGCACTCTCTGCAACAATGTGACACAAGAAGAAATCCCCAATGAACGCTTCATATATATATATATCAATACCAAATTGTGAATCCATTCCATTTCAGCGACTTGTACAAAATGCAAACCATGGTAGATTATGCTCTACCTGCAATTCAGATAATCGCTCCCCGTTAGTAATATAAACACATAGTAATTACATAATACTAATGCTTCGACGTTACAATGCAGATGCTACCAAAAACAACTGCAAGCTGACTGGATTCACACATGGTCAAATATCACTTGGTAAGAAAACCTTCACAATAATAGGTATAATCTACCACGCAGGAGCCACAACCAATTCAGGGCACTGCACTGCATATATAAAAAAGAAATATGGATGGTTTGAATGTAATGATAGTACCATTACTCTAAAGCAGAGATTACCAGGAAATCTTACAAACGCTTATTTGATGTTCTTAAAACCAAAATTTGATAACTAAACTGTATTTAAACCCTAAGTAAACTTGTGTTAAAAAAATATAAACTGTTAGAATACTCCAAAAGCTATCTAACTGCTCAAAGATTCTACAACAACTAATCAGATAAATGAATAGCACTAAATTAGACCAAAAAATACAGTTAGAATACGCCAATTGGTATCTAACTGTCCCAAAATGTAACAATATCCAAATAGATAAATCAATACCACTAAAATATATCAAAAAAATAGACAGTTAGAATACGCCAATTGGTATCTAACTGCTCCAACATTTTATAATATCAAAACAAATAAATAATATGTTACTGCTCCAAAAAAATACAACAAGCCAAAGTATAAAGCATTAGCCAGAAACAACAAGTGAACACTGAAAACAAACAAACAAATAAACTGTAGCATAACAGAAAAGGGTTTTTTCTTAATCCAACATGGATTTTTGTTCTCCCACAGACCCAATGATTTTAGCAACAAATACAGAAACTGAGCAAATTGCACAGTACTCTGATTTGTAAGCTACTAAATATGAGGGTCCAAAAAAAAAAAAAGTATATTGATTATACAATGTAATAAGTCATTACAAAATACTAATACTAACATGCTATTTTCTTTTATCACAGAAATTAACAAGAAATACATGTACTCCGGTTACTAGACCAAACAGTAAGTATACAATAATAAGGAGAACCATAGCAGCATATCACATCCATAGTATCTAATACCTTTGTTCCTTATACATTTGTTTTTTACCCAAAGTTATAAGCAAATATGAATGTGATATGCTGCGGTGGTTGTTGCCAGGGCATAGAGTCTTGGGTGCATGGCCAAATGGCCATGCACCCAAGACTCTATGCCCTGGAAACAACCACCGCAGCATATCACATCCATAGAGTCAAACATTTCAACTATGGTCTATGGAAACTTTTAATGTTCGCGGACATTATGAGTGTTCTTAGAACACTTTCAACTTTCCAGCGAACAATACGGGCAGCGTTTTCAGGACACCCCCTATGAACATTTCAGAAGAACGCGATAGTTCTTAGAACACTTTCAACTTGACAACGAACAACACGGACAGTGTCCTCAGGACACCCCCATTTTGTTTATTTGTGAACATTTCAGGACACTGCGAGTGTTCTTAGAACACATTCAACTTGCCAGCGAACAATACGGACTACCCCTTCAGGACACCCCCTACGAACATTCCAGGACACCGGGAGTGTTCTTAGAAACATCTTCAGAACACCACCATCTTGTTTATTTGCGAACATTTCAGGACACCGCGAGTGTTCTTAGAACACATTCAACTTGACAGAGAACAATACGGACAGCGTCCTCAGGACACCCCCATTTAGTTTATTTGCGAACATTTCAGGACACCGCAAGTGTTCTTAGAACACATTCAACTTGTCAGCCACAACCCCCATTCATATTTCCGAACATTTCAGGACACAGCGAGTGTTCGACAACGTCTTCAGAACACCCCCATTTTGTGTATTTGCGAACATTTCAGGACACTGCGAGTTTTCTTAGAACACATTCAACTTGCCACCGAACAATACGGACTACGCCTTCAGGACACCCCCTACGAACATTCCAGGACACCGGGAGTGTTCTTAGAAACATCTTCAGAACACCACCATCTTGTTTATTTGCGAACATTTCAGGAAACCGCGAGTGTTCTTAGAACACATTCAACTTGACAGAGAACAATACGGACAGCGTCCTCAGGACACCCCCATTTTTATTTGCGAACATTTCAGGACACTGCAAGTGTTCTTAGAACAGTTTCAGTTTGCTTGCGAAGAAAATGAACACATATTGAGTCCTCAGAACACCCCCCATTCAGTTTGTTTAGAACATTTCAGAACACCTGTGATGTCCGCAGACAAATCAAACACAAAAAGAACGTCTAACACATAAAAAACACAACTTTCATCCTATCTCATACACTCCCACCCTCCCCAAACACTCCTACACACCAACACACTCTACTAAATACAAATTTTGAACAAAGTTCACGGCGCTGTCCGTGGACGACCGCGAATCCAAGATGGCAGGCGCCACCGAAAATCTGACGCGCTTCACGCTCCACACCGTCCAATCAGCGAACACGTTGCATGTCCATGAACATCACGCAAGCCGATTGGCCAATCAGGACACTGTCCGCGGAGCGAACAGGGAAGTGTGTCCGCGGACCGAACACATATATCACACATTTTTTTTTACCTACTTTTTGGTCATTTTAATAAAAACTACTGGACGGATTTTCACCAAATTTGCAAAAGCACGCTTTCGGGACCATGCCGCTGCTCCTGGCCCAAATTTGGTGAAAATCCGTCCAGCGGTTTGGTTAGACGCGAGCAAAAATGTTTTCCCATTCAGTCTATGAGAAAAAAAAAAGTTTTGGGACCCCCCTATAACTTTGCCCCCCATGGACGAATCCTCACCAAACTTTGTAAAAGAATTCCGAGTGACCCAAATACTTTTTTTCCAAAGTTTGGTGAGGAACCGTCCAGGGAGAGCGAAGTTATAAGCCGTCCAAAAAGTGCTCTTCTTTTGTAAACAGCAACTTACCCATAACTATATGGCCACTACCGTGGCCATGTAATATGCATGTGTTTTCTCTTTTTCTTTCTGTATTTCAATGTTTTTATCACGCTGTTAGTTCAATTGAAAACATTTCCCAGTATAAAGAATGCAGGCAAAGCTGCCATTGCACAGTAAATAGATATTGGTATAATGAAATAATAAGCCAAAGAATCATTATGAAAGAATGAAAAGCTGTGTCGCAATAGGATAGCAGGTTAGTGGAGCTGCGTTGGAGGGCTCTCTGGCCCGAGGTCAAGATCTTAGAAGTCGAGGTCAGCTATCTACTCTGAAGAACGTGTGTGCATTGGATGAATCCTCTCACATTAAGGTGCAAGAAAGAAAACAAAGGATGCCAAGTCTTAATTCATTTAATGCATTTAAAAGCTTGCAGAATTTACAGAATCAGAATTTGAAGTTCCAGACATGAAAGCAAGTGCCCTCACTCCTGTTGTATATCCAGGATGAGAATACTCAGCAAGTCCAAGTACAAAGAGAATTTATGTCAGAGGACATGGGTGGTGAGAGATGCTGGGCTAATTGGGTGGAAGAGTATTCTCATGTCCTATCTACTTGCACCTGGTTCTTAGCTTACATGCTTCTAATTGAACTGAATGTTACAGACATGGCACAAATGTGCCAAAGCAATTGTATCAGCCCATATAACGAATGACCATATAGCTCTAGATACCAATGAAACAGTGTGTAGCTGATTTCTCTTAAATGATATGTATCAAGAAGTAGGCATAAGTTGTACACAAATTATTGGAGGGCCAATAACAAACCTAGCTCCCATATGATTATATATCTAGATGTGTCCCTTAACCAATCCCAACACTTAATAGGTTTTCCACTACTGCCACATAGTATGACGTCACTCTGATGCATAAAGAAATATATAATGGTATTATTTGTGGAAATCTCTGAGACAAAGATCATCCATCCGTAGAGGTTCATTGTAACCTCCCTGTTTCACCTTGTGGTTTCTCCAGAAATCAGTCTATTCCATACGTCTTCTTCATGGGTCATCCATGGGTTCGTGATCAGTGGCAAAAGGTAAGTAGTTCTATTTTTTTCAGTGATGGGACAATTGAGAACCAAATGTCTGAGGGTTTCCACCCTCTCCATGTTTTTGCATAATTGACAGGTCTGATTTTCCACCACACCTCGAATTGCGAGGATTTCTTTAGTCAGAAGTACATTTAATCTCTCTTTCATAAACAAGAATCTTTTTGTTTTCTATGGAAATTTGCTGACATAATTCATTGGGACTTTTGGTTTGTTAAACGTTGGAGGAAGGTGGCGTAAAAGTTTGTTATCTGCTGCTGTCTGTATTGTTTTGATCCAGTCCGTTTCTTCGAGTTTACGTTTGATTTTATCAGCGTTTTCTTTTAAATCTGTTTCTGTGCACAGTATATCGGACAACCTTTCTTTTCTGATTTTGTCCCACTTTTTAAATGCGATGCAATTACCGTTTTCCATTTCTTCTTTGATTAATGAATAGATGGGAAGGGAATCTGCCAAAATATTTTTTCTGAATAGTCTCATTGAGCTGAAGTAGACAGTCGAGGCTAACGAGACTAGTCCAAGTTCACTTCGGATAGCCGTCATTGAGGTCGATTTTGTGAGCCCCAGGACTTCTTTCCAGACCAGACCTTCTATTTTGTCCCATATCTTCTGGGGAATACAGAGTGAGGCCTCCATTCCAAAAGCCAGCCTCAGCACAAGTTTCATTTTGTAGAAGTTAATAGCCGGGCTTAGCGAAAATTTGGCGAACTTCCTATCAAGGGTTCTCTTTTGCGCTGTCAATCTTTTCGCTTTTTCCCAGAGTATTGCTTGTATTGCCTGGTCCGTTGATGAGTTGTCTAATTCAAACCCCAAGTATCTGATGTTTTTGACTTTTTCAATTTTGATGTCGTCTAAGTGCCACGACTCCATATTTGCGGATTTTTTCGGGTTTTTCTCAAATGTCATAATTTTTGGTTTTTTTGTTTATCTCCAGGTGATTTTCTTCGATGTATTTTGCCAAATTTGTTAATTTACGATCAAGCCCCACTTTGGTTTGGTCGATCAGAATTACATCGTCCGCATATAAGAGACGAGGAATGGTGGTTTTTCCTATTTTTGGTGGAAATGTCCTGATATTTTCTTCCGAGTACTGCAAGTCTCCCAGGAATGCGATAAAGAGAGCGGGCGCGAGAGGGCAACCCTGTTTAACTCCTCTTTTCACCTGGATCTCGTCCGATAGATTTACCTGTTGATTTAGCTTCACTCTTACGGTTGTGTGTGAGTGAAGCGCTCTGAGAGGGTCAAGCACGGGTTGGGGACACTCCCAGGATTCAAGTTTTTTCCATAGCAAATTCCTGTCTATTTTGTCAAACGCTTTCGACAAATCTACAAAAGCCAGATAGATCTTCGGTGCCCCTTCTTTTACTTTTGCTTTAAAGATGTTAATTATCAGGATGTTAATTGCTGTGGTGCCATTTTTTTGAAAGCCAGTTTGTAGGATGTCTTTGTACTTGGCCGATTTTTCCCATGTTCTCAGATGGTCCAGGATGAGAGAGGAAAAAATGTTTCCTATAATGTCCAACAATGCGATTGGCCTGTAATTAACAGGGTCTTCCCGACTGCCCTTCTTATAAATCGGGACAATGACAGCTTTCTGCCAAGTCTCTGGAATTAGATGAGTTCTTTCGCATTCCTCAAAGATCATTCCAATCAATTCTGATCATTCTTTCGGGAATTGCTTAAGAATGATGTTAGTTAAGATGTCCAGTCCCGGGGCTCTAGATGATTTGAGATTTCTTATTTTTGCTTCAATATCTTCAGGGTTCGATATTGTCACCCAAGCCGGGTTGATGATTCTTTCAGACGCACCTACAGATTTCTTGGGTTCTTCAAACTCCCTCGAAAAGTACTCAATCCATTTTGCTTCTGAGACTGCGTTTGTTGGAGCTAAGTTTGATGCGAGATTGCTGTTTTTAATTAGTGACCAAAAGTCACTAGATTTGTTGGTTACCAATCTTCTCATCAGTTGGTATTGCCATGCTCTTCTTCGCTTCCGCCAACCAGCATATCTTTTCACTTCACATTGCCATGCTGACCAATCTATTTCCATATTAGATTTCTTTGCCCTTCTTTTTAGTTGTCGCCCTAGTTTCCTTTGTTCTACCAGCTCTTTGTTATATGCATGGATGGGGTGTGGTTGAACAGTCCATCTGCCTCCTGCTGGTTTCTGGTAGGGCAAAAGAAGCGGGGAGGTAGTTTGGTCTCTCGTTAGTCTTACTTAGGTGATTAGCAGTTGTTTTTTCCTTCCAAGATGATTTAATTTTCAGGAGGTTTGCTTCAGTTAGGCGTAACCGAGTTTGTTGGGAATTAGTTTCAATGGTGGCCATGTAGACTGCTTTTCTTGGTCTCCATCCTTGCCACGTACATGTGAGTAAGTTGTGGTCGCTGTTATCCATTTTTAGCACTTTAAAACTCACTATGTTTGCTGCAAGGGCGGATGAGATAAAAATATAGTCTAAGGTCGCTTTCGAGGCACCCCGTTCCCAGGTTGGGATATTCACTTGGTTAGGGAAAAGGGAAGCTATATTTTGTAGATTTCTTGAACTGGTTACTTTCATCCATGCTCTACCACGTTTCAGATTAGAGTCCATCCACGATCCCTGGTTTTCTTTATTACAATTTGCATTGAAGTCACAGCATACCATGATCTCAATTTCATCAAACTCTTCATAGAGCTGATCAATGGTTGCACTCATTGTTGAACAAAAAGCTTTGGAGTTCAATCGTTGAGGGTACCAATAGCAATTTATAATTGCCAAAAAGTTCCGTCGAGAACCCTTGCTCTTCTGGATTGGTAGGGACCATGTAGTCAGGATCACCAACATTTCGTATGATTTCTTCCATTTCCTCAGAGCTTCAAGTCCCAGGCCCTTTTTAATGGCTGTTAACAGTCCCGACGATGGTCTTCCTAAGGTTCCCCTGGTTGCTGCTGAGATTTCCAAACAGAATCTATCCAACGTGGGTTTCTCCAACAGCCACGTCTCTTGAAGACATAGTATGTCAAAAGCACCCAGGTTCACGTCTCCCAGCTGACATGATCTCTGCTTCCAAAAGATCAGGACTTGCCCGACTCCCTTGGAAGCAGACCCATAACCCCGGTTCCGAGTGCCAGCCAGTCCCAATTGGGACCTTTTGGACCCTGTCCTGGAGCCAGTGGCACCAGGCTCATAAAGATGCCCAGTCCCAGCGCTGGAAGCGCCGGGCTCATAATGCTGGGTGGACTTACCTGCAGCAGACCATGCTGCATACTTACCTGCCAGTTGAACCTCTGATCCTCTTCTGTTTGGGACTACTTTTCCTGTTGGGTGGGGCAGGAGCCACTCCCTAGGTTCAGAACACTGGAACTCTTCTGGAAAGCAGGAACTCTTTTCTTACCTAGGCGTGGCTGTGGAAGGAGACACCTAAGCACTACAGGAGGCTATTTAAACCACACCCGATGGATGAATCTTGCTTTGTGTTATTCTGCATTCTCTGCAGCAGAACGCTCATCGTGTCTTCTGCTTCTGATCCTGGGCCTAAGAGAACAAAGGCTTACCATCCTGGAATCCAGTCTTCAGCAGCACCTGTAAAGACAAAGAAAGAACAGGTTAGCACTACGGTCTTCAGTGGCAGCGCATCTCTTACCTGGGCCATCGGCTGTCACCAACGCCTCGCGCTTACCAGCTCTTTGCACGCTCCGGAGGCCTTCGGTGCTGCATCCCGCATCTGAAATACAAAAGAAGGTGCGTTTAAAGACATTGGGCAACTTTATTACTCACGTGCCATTACTCCTTCCCACGCCGAATCCAGTGGGTATTCCAGCACCCTTTAGCTTCTCTAAAGCTCCGAATTTGTACCTGCAAGATAAAAGGGACAGTTAGTGCGCATCGTGAAGCAGGCTACAAGCGCTTACTTACGTGCTTCCAGGAGCTTCTATTCCTCACGCGGGTTCGATCCTCAACTCTCATCAGCCCGCCATCCGCCATCGCCGGAACCCTGCAAAACAAGAGATATCATTACAAAAGACTTTTAAGACATTTGAAGTGCCCAGAACTTACCGTTCGTGCAGTTAACGACGGACAGCAGTCCTCTGAGGTCAAGAGGCCTGCACCCTTATCCAGTGAAGAAACTGGTTACGGCACCCTGCCCCGAGGCAGATGGAGAGCTCAGCGTTCACTTACCTAAGACATCTTACTCTTCGAGTCAGACATACAGTGCACAGAGGTCCAGCCCAAAGAGCCAACCGTGTGTTACACATCACCTTTGAAGATACGGCATTCACCCAGTCAAGACCGGCGCCTCTGCGGGAATCAGGTGAGCGTTACACCAGCGTTGTTAAATGAGTATGACCTCTGGTGTTCCAGGATCCTAAGATATAATGATCCTTGTTGGGCCGTTCCTCGGTGGTCGATGCCGTTCCAACGTTCTCGAGGCCCAGCCCTGTTCACTGCTATTTAGTAGTTTTCTTCGACCAGGTGGAGGTGAACCAGTCCCACGGGCCTTTCAAATGTCTTGGGTCCGATGTCTTTGTTGAAGTCTTCAAGTCGGAAGCTTTTGAGATGGAAATGCTCCCTGATTGTAGCTTGTCATCATCTTTGCCTCTTGATCTTTTCGATCTAATTTCATGGGGACGATAGTTATAATCTGAGTCACGTCTTAGACACAATTTTTTGCCTGCGTGGTTCCTGGCCTCAACCCGGTCTCGTATTCCGTTTCTTCGGAAGTGCTGAATCACTTCTCGAGCCACTTCTTCATCCCTCGGCCTGTTCCATCGGTTATGCGAATACAGTTCTTCTGTTTTTGAGTGGTAATGTGATTCGTGGTTTCTAGATTTTGTTGTTTTTGAGTCTTGCTCCTCTCGTTGTGGCTTTTTTATTTCGGTCAGGCAGAATCCCATCGATGACAATTCCTCAAAAGCTGAATTATCCATGTGGGTAATACCCGCTGCTTTTACGTGTATATACGCTTTGGCTATTTTGTCCTTGTGGTATGGTTCAACCAACTCGAGGTCCTCCGTCTTTACACACCTAAGTGCTTTGGATCTTTTCATAATCTGAAGGATGGTCGGCTGATTAAGAATTATATGTTCTTTTTTGAGGTCCTGTTGCTCGAGCATAAAGAGGCGGGTCCGGCCATTTCTTTTCATTTCCATTTTCCTCTTTCCACTTGAGGGGGACTGGTCACCCCGGCTACTTCTGCCTCTTGGACTCGCTCTTGGGAATGATGGTTTGTTTTCTTTCTGAGGTCCGGTGTTCGTCACGTCAAAGTCCCCTTTTTTTGAGGGCTTCACCCTTCGCTTCACAGTTTCCCATTTGTCCCTATCCTCGCTTGCGAGTCTTGTTTCTCCTGTGTTGTTCTTTACTTCCGTGATTGTTTTGTCGGTGGTAGCGGACATTGGGTCATATTCACTGCTGTCCAGTTGGTTTGTTTGCAAATGTTGTGATAAATTCATAAGTGGCGAGTCTGTCAGGAAATCTTCAACCGTTCTTGGAGATATTTGGGCGATAATCTTTGGGGGAATGTGGTCGTCAAGAATTTGGATCTCATCTATCTTCCCCTCTGATTTCTTTAGAGTTAACACCGGTTGCCCTGTTGTTATTGGGCCTCATTCCGAGTATGGCGATAAGGGATAGCGGCCACCGGTAACGAGACCGGTGGCGGTAATCCCTTACCGACATACTCCGAGTTCCCTTTGCGCCCTCACCCTTAACGCCTGCTTTGAGCAGGTGTTAAAGTCGAGGGCGCAAAGGGGCCTCCAAGCCAATAACGGTGACCGTAATGAACGGTCACCGTTATTTGCATCTTCCCCATTCCCATTGAGCCCTATGGGGGCTCATTTGGGAATGGGGAAGAGCCTTGGTGAATGGGGAATTACCGCCCCGCCAACCTTGGAATGGGGCGGTAATTCCGTCATCCACCAAGGCGCTGCCGGTCCGGGTACGGCGTCAACCAAGGCGTTAATAGTGCCATTGGTTAGCGCCGTACTCGGAATGAGGTCCATTGTCTTGTCCAATGAACGTTTGCGAGATGCTGCTGAATCTTTTTTTTTATTTTGAGGCGGATTAGCCTTACTCTTCTCCGCAGTGCCCTCTGGGCTTTGGTCACACTAGTCCACTTTTGTGATTGAACTTCAAGGGGCTTAACCAGTTTTGCGGCATGTGGTGGTAAAGTGTTTCTAGTTTGTCGCTCCATACATTCGATTTTTCTTTCAAGGGCCTCGATTTTGATTCCCCAGTTTTTTTGCTGAACACTTTTCTGATCTTCTAAAGCCGTTATATAACTTTCTACGTGGGGAATTTTTGCGATCATATTTGAGAGGATTGCTGCATTGTCCTGGATCGCTTCTTTTATTGCTTCGTACAATTTACAGAAGGGCGCTAAAACAATAGACATTGCTGACATGATTGCTATCATATCTGGCTTCTTGTTAGAGGAGTCTTTATGGATGGCAGTGGCTATGTCACTTAGCCGGTGATTTTTTGGGGAGGATTGAATTTTCTCAGCTCTTTTAGGGGTACCCGAAATTAATATGGCTAGGCAATCCATTGAGGAACTTAGGTCCTGTTCCATTTGCGGTCGGCCTACCAAAACTCTTCGGGGTGTGCGTTGGAATTCCCCTTTTCTTACGGATGGTAGAGGCATAGTTTGCGTCCCCGTGATCAAGTGAGGCTTTGTCCATGCGAGTCGCTGTTCTTTGTCGTCTCTTGCTTCGAACGACCTTTGAGTTTCCTCCAACGGCTGACCTGGAGTAAGCTGGTCTCTACTAGCCTCTGTCCCACCATCCTTTTTGGTTTCTGGAATTTTTTGCACCCTGCTGTTGGGCACCGAGCTGGCGTCTTCTGGTGCTGAAAGGATCAGGGTACAGGAGTGTTCTGTTTGTCTGATCGGGGGCTGGTCGTCACCCCTGTCCTTAGTCTGGGTTCCATTTTCACTCCCGTCAGTTTTTTTTGCAATTCCTGGATCATCGGACTCTGCTAGTGTGGCCTTTAGGGTTGGGGTTTCATCCGTTTTCCTTAATTTCTACCCTGGCAGAATTTCTTGTGCAACTTCGAGCATCTCTGCATCTGACACCTCGGAGTCCACTGTTAATTTCTGTTTGTATTGTTGGGTAAAAAAAAGCTTTTAAGGGACAGGATAGCAAAGGCGAAGGTAACTGGATGGCCGTGGGTCTTTTTCATTTAATCACCTTTACATCCTCTCTGCTCCTTTGCTTCGGCTCTTTTTTATGCACCTCTTGGGTGGTTGAATTGAATTAGCCTTCCGGGAATTTTGTCCCTTCTTAGTTTTGACTTTTTTCTTTCTTTGTTGATTTGGTACCAGCTTTAATAGCTCACCCTCTGTTTCCTTGTTTGAGTCCTCCTGGTCACTCGCTATGTTCACTTCCCCTACTATTGGACCCTCTGTGAAGAAATTATCAAGCTCTCTTTCTGAGTCACTAGAGCTAATCTCGACGGACACCATGTTGTCCTTCACCAGGTTTTTATCAGCGAGTGTAGTTTTTAACCTGTTGGTCTTGTTTTTCAAATCTGGGACCTGACTTTTATGTGAAGAATGTATCATCGCCTTAATGTTCAGGGTTTTCTGGACGAAGTCCATGTTATTTACGGTTCCCAAAGGCAAGGATGGCGTGTTTTCTTTCATTTCTTCAGATCCTGCCCTCGGGGGATCAGTGTCCACAAACAAAGGATCTGGCTGAGGCGTTGAGTTTAGGGGATTATCCTCAACCTTCTGATCTTTCCGGACAACTTCCTCAGTGTTCCGGCTCCCCCCGCTTACCCCACAGCCAAGGCCCCGCGACGGTCTCGACGCCGGCCGTCCTCCGACAGCCCCAGCGTCGCTACTACTCGTCTCCAGGATGGTACGCGGAGCCCCCGCTGTGGCGCTGCAGGACTAGACAGGAACGCAGACGTCCGTGTTGATGGCCTCCTTAGGAATGGTCGCGTCAGTAGAATCCTCGCGCCGGCCAGTCCCCGCCTCCTCCTCCGCCTCTGCCACTCAGTGTATTCGCACTCCATCCACCGAAAGCGATGCAGAGTCGGAGTTGGGCAGCGACATTACAGGATCACTCGCCGACGTCAAAGCCCATAATGCCGGTAAGCCAGTTAATGTCGATCTTGGTTGGGTCTTTACTATCGTTTTCTCTCTGGGGGCTCTCGGTTTTTTCAATTCGGGTGCCCACAACTTCCCGGGGATCTTCAGTCACCAACATGAGGTCGGCACCCTCTTCATTAAGTGGTGCTTTCAATTTCGGCTTTGACTTCGGCAGGGCCACGCCATGTTCTTCTGTCAGTTCAGGCTTCAGGCTAGAACTCCTGGTGTTTCCTGTTAGCGCTAATGGAGGTCATACTTCTGGCTCCATCGCGCTTTTACTTCGCACCTGCAGCGGACTGGGCAGACTGGCTCTAACCTCGGCTCTCAGCTCCGCTCACCGCTCCGCGGTGTTCTTGGGTCAGATAACGAACTTCCTGACAAAATGATGAGAATAGGCTGCAGGACTGCAGCAGACTGGCTCTAACCTCGGCTCTCTGCTCCGCTCACCGCTCCACGGTGTTTTTGGGTCAGATAACGAACTTCTTGTCGCCTCACAGCCAAACAGCCAGGGCACTTCCAACACACTTCCAACGCACTTTTCGATATTATAACTGGCTACCGTAGCCTAGTAATAATTGCACTTGCAGCAGTGCAACATTTCTGTAATAGCGCATTTGACTTCTAAAGACTAGCCCATAACTTAATTTATCGGTCAGTAACTTCTAGCCTTTGTTGTGAAATTATTAATTTTGTAATGGGTATTATCTTCTGAAAACATTATTTTATACCTGCAATAAAGTGTGTACCATGAGTGTTAATTGTTAACAATTCCAGTAAAGTGAAGAACAGATTGTACTCCTGAGTGGTAATTTCTTTTTCTGTAATGTGTTGTTTTTACTACCAGCATTTAATGCCAATTACTCACAACAACATTTATATCAACCGCTTTTTTAAGGACTGCTCTGATCTCTATTTACACTGGTTCCAAGCACATCTTTAACACTCCAGCATGTGTTTTACTTTTGGGAGACAACAATCTCCACTTATGGACCCACAACTTGCCTTACCTGGACTGACACACAATAATCAGTCTAATTGGAATAAGATTGTGCTCAATGTTTTCAGGGACGTCATTTCACCAAAATGCCAGGGGTAGCGGAAGTGGCATCACACGACCCTTGACCGCCTGATGACATCACAGGAAGTAATGTCATTTGACCCCACCCTGAAGTGATAACGTGGGAAGCGATGGAACACAACCTTTCACCCGTTGACAAAACAGGAAGTGGCATCACATAGCATTCTACACTACAAAAAATATGGTTACGATATCACTATAATGTGATGTACATTTCATAGAAGAATGGATCACCATATGTATCGTTAAGATCAGTGTGTATAGGGCCATATTACCAAATTACTGTGAGTGCAAGCAGATGTCCATGACCAAATGATAAGTTATTATATAGCACTTACACTTCAGCTCTTTATATAGAAAAAATATACACCCAATATCGCCCAACCTGTGTTGTTACTCATGTATTGACCTCAGAAGGATGAAAGGCTGAGTTCAGGTGTTTAAGAATAGACTAAATCAGTGACTCACCCCCTGAAGTGTGCCTGAAATAAACCATTAATGAGTTATTTGGTATTTGTATTCTTTCTTATTTAGGGTCAGTGCTGAAAGTGTTAAACTTGTGGCACACCTGTTCTTATTTTTCTTCTTTTTTTAAGGGGCCTGAACAACAAAGCCAGCCACTCCAGAAGTAAAGAGCCACATGGTGCTGGCCACAGCCCAGGAGCTTGCATTACCAAAAATAATAATAATAATAAACGTTTTTTTTTCTTCTTCTTCTTCTTTTTCTAAGGGATACCAGTTGCGACCTCTGGCGACCCCTAAATGACGTCCCTGGATGTTTGGCACAACACTTACATGCCAGAAATCACAATATGTCTCTGATATTTTAGGGAGTCCTTTAGAAATGGGTGTGCAGCCCTTAAACACATCAACTAATGAAGAACACACTTTCAAATCATCCCTAGACATTTTGGGCCTTTGGAACATTTCATCAGATATAATAGGGATTCTTGTGGTATACTTACTGTAGGAGAGCAAATGTACTTCATGACACTTCTTAGATAAAACAGTAAACACACACCCACACACACAGATTAAAATGTTTATTGTTAGATTCTCCTAATAGTTCAGTGTCTTTGTTGAGGAACAGGAAGAGAGTATGTCAACAGACAAACCTATGGGGACTCCCACCTGTATTAGGACACCATCCCTGTGGCAATTGCACAATGTGTACGCAAACTAAAAAAACGACGACTGTGGATTTGGGCTTTGGTAAAACGTGGAAAATTGCAGAGCATACAAATTGTGAAACAAGTAATGTTATTTACTTAATCAAATGTCCCTGTCAACTTATAAACATAGGAAAAACAAACAGAAAATGTAAAACAAGGATGATCGAGCATAGAAGTTGCATTAGGAACAGTATTGAACAAGCACCCATGGTGAAACATTTTACGAAAAAGAAACATACTAGTAACGAATTTGAATGGGTGATCCTGAAACAAATCAAAGGGGAGACACAAGAATTGATTAACAAAAAGTTACTGCAATTAGAACAGAAATTGATCTTCCTGTCTAGAAGCCACATCCATGGTTTGAACGAAGGGGTAGAGTGGCACAATGCTTAGACAACTTATTTTGTCTCGATCATCGATGTTGAAAATAGGATTTTGGATAAATGTAACCATATTATTGCCAGAGTACCCAACTAATTTCCAACCAACTACACGTGGGTATTTTGGAGATGCCATTTGAGAGTGAGATCTGTATAAAGTAAGGATGTAGAATCCTACTGCCAGAGTACCCAACTAATTTCGAACTAACTACACATGGGTATATTGGAGATGCCATTTGAGAGTGAGATCTGTATAAAGTATGGATGTAGGATTCTAGAATACACTGATATGTCTATTAAGGTGGTTTAGAATATATGAATATGTTTGCCAATTGTCTGTGAGCTTCAATGTGAAATATCCTCGTGAAACTCAGTGAATACATGCCCTGTCAGATCGAACTGTATATTTGAACAAATGATATATTGGTGTGGGTATTTGGAAACGTACGGGGTTATCCATTCCTCCCCTTTTCAGACTGCATTCACAGCGTAATAGAATTATCGCTCTACTGCTATAATATGGATTGGATATAGTGAAGGAATGACAGTTATTGTTAAAATTCGAGTGCCCACATGTCAGTTGTTTTCAGTATCTGATAAAGCATACACGAGGTGCTCCCCGCACTACATTACCCATAAGAAATGAGTAGTCCGGGTCCACGCGCGTGTGACGGCGTGATGACGTCATCGCGTTATGTTGCGTATGCGCCGACGGGATGACGTCATCACTTCTCCCGCGAAAATGATCCCGGGATCCAAACACTAAAAACAGACCCATCTAGAGGCACATCGTGCTATAGGATTACCTCGAGACCGACCGAGTGAGTAACTTTACATCATTACACATCCTCCTCATGATTGAAAGACTAGCGGTCTTCATGAGATATTTGTCATTTTACATCTACTAAAGTAAAGAAGACAACCCATTTAGTGAGGGTCTGGATGGGAAGGGACAACCGAGCCATTGGGCAGGATACATTGGAGATAAAAACCGTCCTTTCAAATACAGATACATAAGTAAGTGGATGTTTTTAATGAATTTTTTCAGCATTTTTCACTTAGTATGAAATAAGCGGACACATTTCTGAGGGCTTTTTTGTTCCCATCTCTATATCTTTCAGGGAACAGATAGCCTTTTGGAAATTTGAATAATTTTGAGAAGTTGAAACATAACATGAGTTGATGGAATGACCATGTGGCCATAAGTCTATAACAACAGAGTAAGATCCATTTTTTAGGAAAACAAGATATGATAATACATTATATCAGGCCAATATGAGTCTAATGTCGACATGTGTTGTATACTAGGACAGAAGATAGAGGTGACAAGGCATCAAGTTCTAAAACAATTGGAATTTTGCCGTCAAATTAACCATTCATGGTTAGAAAAGACTCCAGCATAGTGAACCCTCGAGTCAGAGAGGTATGCAATTAACAACATACTTTTCACCTTTATGGGGATAAGGGTTACACAGCTAGTTTATTTATAGGACCAGAACTGTGATATGAGAGAGTAATATAGTGCCTCCTTTATTTTAACAGGGTACATCGTCTTTACAAGAAGACGGAGGTTTGATAATATGGTTTCATCTTGAATAGAATCGACACAAGATACTACACACCCCTGAAGAATGTCCTACATTGTTGTGTGAATGGGACAGAAACTTGTACAAGTTGGGAATCTGAAAAATCAAAATATGCAATAGCCATAATGACATCACAGGCTAAGGGAACTCAGTGTGACTAGACCACACGGGTTTGACCAGACATTGAATTGAATCTTAGAATTGACTTAGGCTGTTTTTAACTTGTGTGGGTTTTAGACCAGATTGATTATTTTATGTGATATGATCATTTTTAATGATGTTTTTGAGTAATGAACTTTGTTTAACTAATAAAATTTGTATTTATTGAATATCATAGTGCTACTTGACTGCGAGACAGGATACCCATGTGGGTTTGGCACCTTTTAGTAATTTGAACTTCTTTTTGTAGATAACAGATATTGCTCCACTGAGTAAGAAGTTTGCAAATCCCCGCCTGTGGCTTAGAGCCGTGTTGAGAATAGGGTGTGCTAGGAGCAATGTTGGGTGAATACATTACTGAGAAGTTGCCCACTTCCATTCCTGACTCCTCAAGCCAGTCCTGTTATTTTTCCATGACATGTAGGGACTTTTAGGCCCATCCTTACATTGGGGAAAAACAAACGCAAGTTCCAGGCCCTCAATTAGAAGCACAAATCAAGACTGACCTGAGTTGTCAAACATGGAAATGAGAAACTTGGCAGGAGTGGACAATGCTTTAAGGTCAGGCATTTTAACATTGTGTGAAGTTTACCCTGCACCCTGTCCATATGACCATAGTGTGCTCAAAGGAAGTTCTTAAACAGTCACAATGGCCCTGGAGTTAGCTTTACATGTGCATCATTTTTCACCGTACACGTGAAAGGAGTCGGGCTGGAGAAGTATACGTTTGTGACCTGCACTAACAATGATCATGTTTTGGAAGTATCAGACCTGTCCAATTTGGCATAATTGTCTTATATACATGATTTCAGCTAACTAACCACCTGAATTCCATCATGCACTGTAAGTGTTTTCACAGATGAATGCATTGAAATCTGCCATCTTGAAGGCCCATGTCTTACGAAACTTCCAAAATGTGACTTCCTTAACCACACCATTGTCAGACTCAGGGTCTGCTGCAAACATTGCAACATGCTTGAATGTTCAGTGAATTACACTGGTTGATTTCAAACCCTTTACAGCACATGGACATCCATCTGCAGCACTAGTAGATGCTGATTAATAGTTGTTTTTGACTTTTCACTATATTATGTGCACTAGAGGAACTTTATTTCAACAGTGAGAAAAGCCAGCAATTCAAAGATGATTAAACATATTTTATTTTCTGCATAAAGGAAAGAAAATCATAAAATCCATAGTAATTTGAAGAGGGGGTCTCAGAAAGGCTTTACAATTTAAGGCATGCTCTGAACTCATCTCCTATTTAATTCCATTACTGACACTTTGCAGATGCATTACCTCACTGCTGTACTATAGGTTTGGAGGTAAATTTGAGGATCTACCTCCAGCATTTGCTGGAGATAGATCCTCTACTTTACCCCCAAAAACTCTGCAGATTTAACAGGCATAATTACCACTTGTGGTACATCCGACAAAAATCCTCATGGGGGATATAGGTACTCCATTAAAAATGGGGATTTGAACCACCATGAAAATATGGGTAATCCTGTGGGACCGAGTGGAGCTAAAGATACATGATTGTGGTGCTTAATCCGTGGATTTGCAGGCGATTTACCGCTAATATTTAATGAGGCCCAGTTTTTATGTTTACATTCATATTTGGCATTAGCACCATGGGGGGAGGCTATAGGGCCTCAGAGCCAATCAGGGAGCCTAGAATGGGGGCTTTACCTCATGGTAATTGCTACGTTTTGAGACCCCTAAGCAGTTGAGGCCAACAATTTCCCTGCTGGACAACAGGTACTCCACCCCTTTCCCAAATGCCATTTTGCTGACCCACACCCCCCCATCCCATCCTCTGCCCAACTTACCTGCAGCTGCCTCGTCCCTCACCAGTGCCTGGAACACATGGTGGGGCTGTGCTTCCTACTGCAGCAAAAATTACCAATGAAAGAGAGACAGGACCAGCTCCCTTCTCTCTTGATGATGGTGGCCGTCCTGTTTTGTAGGGGGTCTTTGTAGTTGAGAAAAGGCAACTATGTCATTTCTCAACTTAAAAAACAGAAACTATTAGCTCCCCAGAAAGTATGCCTGCCCCGGAGCTGTACCTGATCTGTTAACACTCTCGCCCATCAGAGTTTATTGGTTGGTTGTGAGATTTTGATGTTGTCAGATCATTTGCCTTGTGTATTTGCTTGCTTTGAGGTTGTAGCTGGACATGAAATGGGACCTGATATTGTTGAACTTCAGAATCCAGTTCAGATCTGCTTACTGAAGAATCTACAGCTGTCAGTGATCTAGAGAACAAAAATCCTAGATTGTTAGCAGATACTGTGAGGTATATGGATACTGCTTACTTCTCCACCACCGTTGCAGAAGCCTCTAACAGGAGCAAAGCCCTCTTTGACGTATTAAAGCATTGTACCAAACCCTCACTAAACCCCGAAGTACCAACAACTCAGGAAAAAATGTGACAGAATCAACACATTTTTTTGAAAAAAATAAACATAATACGAGAGACCATTTAATCACCCTTTCCCATCATTAGCATCCCCTGCACCCTGACACGCACACTGCCCCTCTGTACCAAATTCTCTCCTCTTTTACCCCCAGATCTTCTAAAAATGATTGTCTCCCTCAAACCTATGTCTTACTCTGACGGTATAATTCTGGTCTCCATCATTAAACAATTGAAGCGCCCAGCGCTCAATACGCTCTTCTGCATCATCAATGCCTCCATCGCAGAAGGATCATTCAACACTGGTCTCATATTACCTCTTTTGAAAAAAACAACCCTAGATCCAGAATACCTGGCTAACAACAGGTCCATTAGGAACCTCCCGTTTATTGGCAAAATCTTGGAAAAAGGAGTTGCCACACAACTACTCGCCAGTATTGAACAAGTCCACCTCCTAAATCACTATCTGTCGGGGTTACACCCAAAGTGTAACATTGAGACAGCCACCATCGAGGTGGTGGATGATGCTCTCCAGATCATGGATAAGGGTAATTCCTGTCTCCTCATCCTCCTTGACCTCTCGGCTGCATTCAACACCGTCAACCACTGCATCTTTTTCTCCCTTGCTGACAGGATGGGATTCTCTGGCACTGTCCCAAATTGGTCTGCCTCCTACCTCTCAGGCAGGCACCAGGCTGTCCAGATGTACTTATTGGATTCTAACCAACTCCAGGTCTCATCCGGAGTCCCCCAATGCTTCATCCTCTCACCAGTCTTTTTTATCTGTACATGGAGCCTGTGGGCATTCTCCGCAAAGATCCCAATACAGCCATCCACCAATAAGCAGATAATAGTCAGTTGCACATCAGAGTGAATAGGACGGAGGACATCAATTGTCGCCACGATTATCTAGCCATCTTCAGTCCTGGATATAGACTGCCTACCTCAAACTAAACCGATCCAAAACTGAATTCATCCTCATCGGTTCACCTGCTAACAAACAACTTGTCCAACAAAGGCTCAATGATTTGCACCTAGAATGATTTGATGCACAACTCTCTGATTCTGCAATATCCTTAGGCTTCACCATTGACAGCAATCTGTCCATCCAGAAACACCAAGAAGCTCCAAATATCCTGGCTCAAAATGTCTGCCCTTCGAAAAAATCAAACCCTTCTTCCCGCTGCAGGACTTCTGGACCGTACTGCAGACTCTTTTGATCTCACACATTGATGGGGGAAATGCTCTCCTGACCAGGCTCCCCAGTTGCTGACTTGGCTCCCCTAAAAGCAGTCTGCCATGCTGCAGAATGTCTTAACAAGGGAGTATGGGAATTTGATGGAATTACTCCCATCCTACTTGAACTGCATTGGCTTCCACTACAAGCCAGTATACTTTTTAAGTCTGCATGTATCATCTACAAGGCAGTCATGAGTAGCACACCAGCATACATGGTGGCTTGGCTCAAAATATCTGTTGGCGCATGCTCCTCGCGCAGCAAATCGACCAACCAGCTTGAATCAAAACTCGTTCACAAAGAGAGGATCTGTGAAAAATCCTTCTCTTGTCATCTACCCACCCTCTAGAACTCGGTGTCGGGCCGGAATGCACCCCCACCCCCAATTCTTCCATTTTGCAAATCTTTCCAAACATGGCTCTTTCAACAACATCTGACCAGGGCACAGACCAAATGCCGGCCCTGCACTTTGTACAGCACTCTGCTGCTCTCGAGTTAAGTATGTGCTTTAAACAGCAAAATAAAAAATTAAAATAAATACTGCAGGACTGGAAGACTGCAATTGTGTATGGTGTTTTATGAAAGGGCACCAAACTCGAGTTTGGCATGTCTCTGTATCTGTTATGTCATTTCTTCAATATTCTGCAGACAACAAACAGGTGGACGTATTTGGCAAAATTAGTAATCAACACATTGATGACCTGGGTGGAAGAATCACAAGATAAATGCTGACATGTGCCCCTTGCCTCTGACATCTGGCAATATGAATTTTGCAAGTTTGAATTCCGGGAATTGCCTGCCAATTACTTAATCCTTTCACGGTTGATAAAATTAGTAGCATTAAAGTGGGAAAAACGAAAATCTGTTATTACAGTGCTTAGAAGTGGAAGTAATCCGTAATTAGATGCTTTTTTACCACAAATTATTATTTTTTGGTGCAGGTGAAAGTTGTGAATTAAAACATTCCAAGCAAGAGATATTTACTCAGAAGGCTGAGATCTACCACCAAGCTAAAGCTTGTATGTTGCAGCACCCCATGGTGTTGTTTGACTCATGAATTTGGTTGGTTGGCTCACAGCCATCAAACGTTTTATCTCAGAATGATTCCAAGATGATGGACACTGGACACCTGTTTTGGATCCTTGGCTAGGTGAGCCAATGGGTGGTCTGCAACAAAAGACAGTTGAGGCATCTGTAGTTCACAAAGGCCATATATCATGACACGCCATGCTCACACTTCTCATACAGATGAGTGCAGTAATACAAGGGCTTGACTTGGCCCATAACCCTGAACTTGACTGAATAAGAGTGCATCAAAGCAGCAGTTTGGGAGTTGGGTGTTGAGGTGTGGAGACAGAGTGGCAGTTTGAAAATGGAGTGAAGGAGAGGAGAAATAGCAGAGAGGAGGAAGCAAGAGCCGAAAAATGGGAGGAGAAGGATGGGAGGGAAAGTTGAGAGGAGGAGGATAGGAGAAAGAGAAGAGCAGAGAAAGTGGAAAAGAGAATGAAACATGCAAATGAGGAGGAGAGGATAGATCGGAGAGCAGAGGACATGCAATGTTGACTGCAGAGTAAGGGTGAGGAGGAAGAGAGGATAGAGAGAAAAGTAATAAATATAAAAAGCACAACATTCAAGTGAGAAAGATAGAGATGGCTTGGAGAGGAGAGAGAACAGTGTAGAGGTATTGTAGAAGGGGTGAGAATGAGAGATAAAGGAGAGGGAGAGAATGAGAGAGTGGGAGAAAGCAGTAGAAAGAGCGAGATAGAGAGACAGACAGACAGAGAGAATGCAGAGGATATGAGACAATGGAGGAGAGGGTGACAAGAAGGTGGGAGAAAGCAGAGAATTGGAAGTTGGGAAGGGATGCGAGCAATAGCTATTCCATAAGAACCCACTATTAAGGAATATTATACATTGGTGAAGAGGCCTCAAGTTATCACCAAAGATCCTGAAGACCTGCCTGTCAAGTTTGTTTATTACCCCCAGAAGTGGAAACCTGAAAATCCTTGGATCTTACCATTCTGTTCAATTGCATGGTGTCCAATCAGTATTGGATTGCCCAAGGTACCAGGTAAATTGATATATGGGGGGGTACAGGTGGACCAACACCATGAACTGATGACTTCAGAAATGACAAATAAAAGCCCCACTGAAGGCTAAGAACAAAATCACTATGCATCACAGAGACTGTAAGTGACTTTTTCCCACCAAGTGCGTAGGCCTGATCTAGGAGGGAGAGTGATGTACTGATGCCATACACTTCTGAGCCTTATGCAGCTGTGTAACCTTAATACCCAGTTGTGGGGAACAGGCAAAACATCCATGTTGTTTTGTTGGATGACCAAATACATATGATAAACTAACTTATACGTGGTTTTGAGCTGTTCCGACCTCATCAGCTGTGACAAAGAATTATAATGTTTGGTAGTCAGGAGATTATATTCAGTGGCTCTAAGTGACGTCACTGCCTTTTATTGTCTAGACCAAATAATGCTTAGCATTTGCAGAGAAAACAGCTTTTGACGTTTGGTAGATAGGAGGAGATTGCATTAAGAGGCTTTAAGTGACTGTGCCATCATTTAGTGGCCAGACCAAATACTAGTTGGATGGGTTTGGTATAGTATGGTAAGGTCTATTTGTAAAGTGCCTATACACATGACAGTGTTTCAAAGACCTCAAGGTGGGAGGGAACAAAGGGAAAAACAACAGTTGTTCAGAGCCCTTGAAATTCTGAAATGATAATAATCTGCCCAGGCAGTGTAAGTGCATATAATACAATTAACAGTGAAGATAACAGCAAATAGGCCTGATGATGATTCTGCAGTTTTAACAAGTGCATTAAGACGTCACCCTGCAGGGAGTGAAGACAAGGGGGAGCAGACAGACGATCTTCAGGCTCAAGACGGAGGGTGGCAGGGAGGTTAGACCCCTGTAGAAGAGCAGTTTGCGTGCATCTGGATGCACTAAAGCTAGACTGATGGTCGTGGAAGCAGCCAATAGATTCAGTGTGGAGGGTCAGCTTAGAGAGAGCCAACTTCTCCAAAAGTTTGCCCAGGAAAGGAGTGATAGAGATAGGGTGGTAGTTTCCAAGGATGGAAGGGTCAGCACAGGGTTTCTTGAGCAGAGGGTGCACAAGGGAGTGCTTATGAGCAGTTGGGAAAACTCCAGTGACAAAAGATAGATTGCAGATATCAGCCAAGGCTGGAGCAAGGGAGTTAATGTTGTCCTTAATGGTTTTGGAGGGGCAGAGGTCCACCTGTTTGGATGAAGCCTTCATAGACGGGACTTGTCTGGTGACCTCATCGGGTGTGAGGGGGGAGAGAGAAGAGAGCGAAGTGGAGGGGGTGGGCAAGGGAGGCTCCGGTGTTGGTGTATGTTGTGGTGTGAAAGTAAGGGAGGAAAGGATGTCTTGGGTTTTTGTGATGAAGTTTGTGGCCACGGCCGAGCAAAGGTCCTGGGTTGGTGTGACAGAAGAAGAGGCTGCTGCAGGATTGGCCAGTTCCTTACAGACTTTGAAAAGTTTGTCTGTGTTGTTTGATGCCGCAGAGATGCAGGCCTGAATAAAGGCTCTTTTCTTGGAGTGGATGCAGAGTCGATATTGCCTTTTGAGGAGGTGGCAGGACAGTTTGTCAGAGGGTCCGCCTGACGAATTCCATTTCTGCTCAGCTGCCCTACACTTGCGTTTAAGGGCAGCCAGATCAGAATCGTACCAAGAGTTGCACTTTTTGTAAGGCTTCAGTCGCACCCTCAAGACAGGGGCAAGGGTAACAAGAGTATTGGGGATAGAGAGATTGAAGTTAGTGAGGGCTATGTCAGGGTGGGAGTCAGCTGCAAGAAGAGGAGGAGACTAGGTGGCGGCAAGGGTAGCCGCTGTCACTCTTTTCATGGGTCTGGTAACTTTGAAGCCAAGTGGCCGTGCCGGGTTTGCTGCTTCAAGAGGAGAGGAGAGCCTCAAGTGTGAAGAGAGAAGAGAGTGGTCAGTCCAAGAGAGTGAGATAGTGAGAGGAATGGAGAGAGGAATGTCAGTAGAGATGATATCATCCAAAGTGTGGCCCGCAGTGTGCGTGTAGCCACAGGGTAGGATACAGAGGGATAGAGATTCTCACAGGTTGTGGAAAGGTCCTGAGGAGTCAGGAGAGTCCAGATGTAGGTTGAGATCACCCATCAGGAGGAGTTGAGATGAGGAGGAAAGTAGAGAGGCCAGGTCAGCCCATGATGGGAGGAAGAGATTGGACTGTCCTGGTGGCTGATAGAAGGTGGGCAGAAGGAGGCATGATTTAGGAGAGAGTGAGAGCCTGCAGACTAGGTACTTAAAGGAGGAGTAGGCATGAGTATGGATGATAGACACAGGTATCCATTCTGGGAAGATCAGCGCCACTCCCCCATCTGTCTTCTTTGGCCTGGGCACAGAGATGATCGTGTAACCTTTGGGGAGGAGTCTGTCAAAGCTTGTGACCGAGCTTTCCTTGAACCATGTCTCTGTGATGGTGAGCATATCAAGATCCATTATTTCGAGGAGTTTGCATATGTCAGACGAGTGTTTGACAGCGGAGCTAAAGTTGAGCATGGCAATGTGGAGCAGCTTGCCATCTTTGAAATTCTTCCGCTGGGGGGGGCTGCAGAGGACGGTGGTCCCCCACGAGGGTGGCAAGAGCACCACAGGGATAGTGGAGGATGGCGAAGGAGCCAATACCGACAAGGGGGCTGGGACAGTGTGGCAAGGCCAGGTCACCTGTGCAGGGGAGGAGGAAGGCAAAATGGGCAACGGAGCCTGTGCAGAGGAGGAGGAAGGCACAGTGAGAAATGGAGCCTGTCCAGAGGAGGAGCGAGGCACAGTGGGCACAGGAGCCTGTTCCGAGGAGGATGAAGACATAGTGGGCAGAGGAAGAAGTAGGTTACAGAACGCAAGGGAGCCTGGTCGGAGGGAGAGGTAAGGCTATAGAGGCGAGGGAGGAGCCTGTCAAAGAGAATAAGGTGGGGTTGAGGACCCCGAAACGTGATGGTTCCAATGAAATAGACATTAATGTTGACTCTGGAAATGGCGATGAGGTCAAGGAGAACCTTGCAGCGAGTGCCACCTTTAATAGGAGAAGAGGCGATAGGAGAGAGAAAGCCGACCATGTAGTTAGTCCATAGGTCAGGTGCGTTAACGAAAAAGAGCATGTCTCTGAGAATCTCTCTGTGGAAGCCGTGGCATAGGTGTCTCCAATAGGAAGGCCTGGGTTGAAGCCCAGTATGTGCTTCTTAAGATTTAGTGATAGGAGAAGGATAGGAGATAGAGAATCAGTTAGAGAAGATAGAAGAGATGGATATCAACATAGTTAGCTGCAGTGATGAGGAGGACACTTAGCAGTCTGAAACGACTAAGGCACAGGGAGGATGGGGGGAGCACAAGGGTAGGAGCACACAGCTAAGTTCCAATTTTAACAAAGCAGAATGAAGACACGATGCAGCCACTGGGCACAGCTAAGTTCAATTTGAGCAGAAACTGAATGAAGACACAATACAGCCACTGGGCAAAGATAGTTTTGATTTTAGCAAGGCAGAATGAAAACACAATGCAGCCACTGGGAACAGCTAACTCATTAGCAGAAACAGAATAGGAACACATGCAGCTACCAGGCACAGCTAAGTTCGATTTTAGCAGAAACAGAATGAAGACACAATACAGCCACTGGGCACAGCTAAGTTCAATTTGAGCAGAAACAGAATACAAACACAATGCAGGCACTGGGCACAGCTAAATTTATTTTTAGTAGAAGCAGAATAAAAACTCAATGCAACCACTGGGCACATCTAAGTTTGATTTTAACAAGGCTAAATGAAAACACAATGAAGCCACTGGGCACAGCTAAATTGAATTTTAGCAAGGTAGAATGAAAACACAATGCAGCCACTGGGCGCAGATAAGTTTGATTTCCAAGAGGTATTGAGAGTGGGAGTCCAGGTGAGACGGAGAGAGGGGTGGGAGAGTTTAAGGTGAGGAGGTACAAGATGAGTGTTTTAGTTGAGGGGATTTACCACCAGGGAAGTGGTAAATGTCCTGATGTTTTCAGTGGATCAGTGGTGCAAGTTCTCCTCAGCCTCCATGTGCTCATGTGAGAGTTGAGGGGGGACCCCCAGACCCGGCCAGACAATGGACAGGGACAAGATGGGGCCTTAGTGGTGGGTCTTGGCATGGCGGCCGGCTAAGCCTGCGGGCTTCTCTGATAGGCTCAAAAGGCGGCTGAGAGGGGAAGGATTTCCACGGCAAGGATGGTGTCGCCCATCTCGGAACAGGGGGAAAAAACAGTGTAGCAGCCCAATTAGGCTGTTTGAAGAGACTCTGCGGCTGTGCTGCTGTTGGGCAGGGCGCAGAATTCACAGGAATGGTGATGTTCGCTTAGTAATAAATCAGGAATTGAGATGTTCAATAGATCGTGTGCTGCCCGGTGGCATGTAATTTGCAGGAACCCAGAAATCACTGAGCACACCTTTTTCTGAAGTTAGATGTGCGTCGCCAGGCATTACGCACAGTGCCTCGAGGTGACATGGTTCGCTGAGGATGCTGCTGTGTCCTTTCGATGCAGGGGGGGTGAGATGAGGCAGTTAAAGTCAGGCCTTGGGCTGGGGGCCAGCTAAGCCTGCCAGCTTCTCTGATAGGCTCTCCAGTAGCCCCGGCCAGCAAATGGGCATCACTGGGCAGTGGGGAGGGGAAGGATTTCCAAGGCAAGAATGGAGTCGGCCATCTTCAAACAAAGCGAAAAAAAACAGTGTAGCAGCCCAATTAGGCTGTTTGAAGAGACTCTTATGCTGTACTGCTGCTGGGCAGGGTGCAGAAAGCACTGGAATGGTGACGCTCGCTCAGTAATAAATTAGGAATTGAGATCTTTAATACATGGTGTGCTGCCCAGGTGGCACGCAATTTTCAGGAATCCAGAAATTACCGGGCATACATTTTGGTGAAGCCAGATGTGGGTCGGCAGGCATTATGCAGCGTGCCTCGAGGCGAGATGCTGTGTGGAGGGTCTTGGGACATAAGAACAAGAAGTTAGGTCCTTCATCCCCAGCTTGGGGGATGAGGCACCATCAAGTGTATGGCTAAACCACTTGCCTAACTGCGGTTTGAGAATTTGTTTGTCTCTAGAGCACTTAATGGGTGATTTTTACACCTGGTCCAGGTGAACTAAGAGATCATATATCGATAATTTTTTGTATCCTCACCCCTCTTACCTCGCTGTGAACCCCTTACAAGGGGCAAGTATGCAGTAGTGACCATCTCCCTTTACTTCTCACGCTACATTTACACCTTGTGCCTCATTCGATTGACTTGGCCATAGCATTTATCACGCCAGCCAGGGATGGCCTAACGGTCACATGGATTGCAGCAAACTGTAAAAACGTCTTGAACTTTCTCAACTACTTGACAAAGTTGGGGGAATGCCTGGCCAATAGTTTTTCAGTGGAGTCCTTCAACTCCACACTCCACACCTGTTTGACCTGCTTGGTTATGAAGGGAAAATATAACAGTGACAAAGGGCACAGACATCCGTATGACAGTATTATTGCCCTGGCTAAAAAACACAAAAGGCAGGACTTGGGATGCTTACGCCTTGCTTCTCTTCTCCCTATTGAATATGAGGTACCCAAGACTAAAATATCAGCCCACAATTATACACTGGTTGGGCAATGTAGGCAGCAGGTCCATATCACCTCAAATTAGGTGATTGTGCAAACTCTGGTAGGCAACAATCATGCAAACTTTTGCTTCACGGTTAAGAAAACTACTAATGGTCCCTCTATTCAGATGGGCTGCGAGATACCAGAACACGCTTGGGTGGCCTACCTGGAGAAGAAATTTGCTCGGCCCAAGGGGGAAGTTGTGTGTTCTTTACTTAGCATGGATCATAAGTACTGGGAGGTTTGCCCCTGAGAGGAAAAGGACATTTGGTGGGCTATCTGCACCCCCTGGCCCAAATGGTATTCCTCCAATGCTCTTTAAGCAGGATCGGGAGGCATGGGTGGGCCCTCTGTTGGCACTATACAAGAATATATATCGAACAGGTAGGATCCCTATCACCTGGCATCCATTGATTATAAACTACAAACAGGGTGACAAAACAGACCCGAAATACTTTGGACTGATTGCCCTACTGGATGCGTCCAGTAAAATCTTTGCTTCTCTTCTGTTTAGAGATCTCTCCCTACAGATAAACGCTTTGAATCTTCTTTGGAAATATCAGTTGGGTTTTTGACCTGTTATGGGGACCTCCCTTAATAGTAACATAATTTTGAACTTATCTACAGTGGTAAAGAAGGGGGTGTTGGGCCACGTCTACATGGCATCCATAGATGTGTCGAATGCTTGTGACACAGTAAGTTGTGAGAACCTATAGAGCAAATTCTTGCAGTGGAATGTGATGTTGAAGACTGTCCATATTTTGGCACTAATGCATAGCAACTCATCCTTGAGGGTACAGCTGATTGGGGGGGGCACCTCTGCACCAGTTCTCACTTTTGTGGTGCTTAGAACAGGCTGCATGGTGGATCCAACCCTCTTCAACCTTTACGTCTCAGACATAGCTGCTTTGTGGGAGTCGGGAGTCAAAAACCGAGTAAAACTGGGAAAAATTAACTCTCGACTGGCTCGCTTTTGCGGATTATATCATCCTTTTTGACAAGACCCCAATTGGTCTTCATAGAAAACTGGCCCTATTTCATCATTACACAGTTAAAAACACCTTATAAATGAATGGGCAAAAATCTAAGGTTGTTATTTTTTCCACCAGAAGACGGGCTAAAACTTTAATTTGGAAGGTGGGAGACCAGCCCCTGGTAAGGGTGTCTTTGATGAGAGAGCTAGGTTATAACCTCTCAAACAACCAGTCCAGAGGGGCTTGAAAGGCTATTTTTAAAGGGGGGTTCACAACTTTGCCCCAAATCAGTTTCTATCTACAAAACGTTGAACCTTCAGTCCTTTATTGACTTGGTATTATCCCCTTTGACATTGGGGCATCTCTTAACATACTCCAGGGGCAGCTTTGGAAAAGAACTCTGTACTTGAATAATTCATATGCGAAACACCGTAGTGAGATACTAGTTGGGACTTGCTTCTTTGGCAGCAAGAGCGCTGTGGAAGAAGTTGGCAGAATACGCCAAGATTCTAAATCCCCCCCAACAACTCACTTTACCAATGTTTGGGCAAATTATCCTCCCTTCAATCAGCATCCACAATGAATCGGTTTAAGGCCACTACGCACAAGATCTTGCTCTTAATAAGGTTTTCATCCGAGGAGCTGAAGACAGCTCCGGGGGTGGTTAAGCCGAAACTTTTCACAGCAGACTGGGCTGAAACCCTAGACTTACTGAGTAACATGCCTCTTTATAGGGAATACGCTAAATTTAGAAGGAAGCAAACCGACTCCTTGATGTATGTGTCCCTGTTTCCGTGTCCAAAAATATATGGTATTTACTTCCGCTTCCGCTTGAAGCAATTTTCATCCCTCGAACGGAGGTGCAAGTGGGACAAATTAGTAACTAATACCAATTGTAGGTTCTCCATGGCAAAAGTGATGGAAACACTTAAACACATTGGGCCTCATTACGAGGTTGGCGGTAACCCACCGGTGTGGCCGGTGGGTTGCCGCCAACACCGTAACACCAAATCCAGCACCTGAATTCTCAGTGCCACCACAACATTAAAAGTCCCGGCTGTGTGGGAAGTCAGGTGCCAGATTTTGTAACTCCCCATTCACATAGAGTCCGATAGGACTCTATGGGAGTGAGGAGACAGAAGTGCCGGCACCGTTACTAACGGTGCCAGCGCTTCCATGAACATTCTGCCTACCAGAGCTGTTGCACCCGGAGGGTCAGACCTGTCAGGTGCAGCGGCCCTGGCAGGCAGACTTGTACTGTGGCAGTCTGGAAACAAGTGTGCCGGTAAGCTTACGGCACCCTTGTTTCCGGACCGCCACACTTGTAATGAGGCCCATTATCTTAGCCTGTCCAGCCTTTTTGGAAGTGCAGCTTCAATACTTAGGTGCAGTATCATTGTCTGAGATGTTTTGGGTTAGGCTGATGTAGGGCAATGTCGTGAATTTTATTTTATCTTTGTATCCCTTTTAAGTGTTTTATTTTTAGGGAAATTAGCGGCGTTTTAGTTATTTGGGTATACTTTTAACAAAATGCCATCAACTGATTCTTCTTCTTTTATTTGTCTACATTTAAATGAGATGTACATTATTACATTTTTCACATTTGTGTACAGTATGTTGTATGTTTATTTTTTCTCTTTTTTTCATGTCAGATGATTGTTTGTGAAAAGCTTACTTTTGTAGGCTAAAACACAATAAAACATAAAACAACTATTAAGGACATGTCTTAGATTACTTGGCAGGAACGACTTTTTTTATATTCAGTAGCTGCTAATGGATGCACAATCTATTTGTGGCCATACAAAATGCTTGTCACATGTTACAAAGTTGTGAAGAACACATTTTAGAATTATTTTGAGATCAGAGAGTTAATTCAATTTTTATAATGGGGTGTGTCATCTTGTATCGGCCATAGTAAAAACTAGTAGCAGAAAAAGGGAATTATGTTATTTGGCAGGCAGGATGAGTTTATTTCCAGTGTCTGTTAGCGCTTGCACTATCGTGTAGTGGTCAGACCAACTACTAGTTATTAGTGATTAGAGAGAAACGTGTTAGAGTCATTAATAGTTTGGGGAACATTATATTCCATGGCTCTATCATAGCCCACAAAGTGCCATCATCCTCTGGCTAGACAAAGTGACCATTTTGAGTGTCAACATGTCTAACACCTCTAAATATGACAAGGGGTGATGGAAACATGTGAAGGATGTCATCCCATTGTCTCTGGCTCATTTGGGGCCCCGAGTTACAGATAGCATTGACTGACAATCTGGGAGAAACAGTGCCAGAGTTGTGTGCTGCAGGATGGCCCTGGACTCCTCCATGACATCCCACTGATGATAAATCTGAGAAAAATGATGATGACGATGTTGAAGGTGATGAATAAGATAAAAGTAGTGGCCCATCTGCATACAGGCCAAACAAAACAGGATTGTGTAAACCAATGATACGAAGATGGATACGGATTAGGAACATGTCACAGTTACAGAGATGGAATGGAAGGTCAACACTACTCTTACATTTGTTCAGATTTGTTCAGTGGCAGCCTGGTCAATCTGAAATGGCCAGAAGATCAAAGGAGGACATGCCAAAGAAAGGTCAATGCTTAGATGAACATTCTTTGACATATTACAGGACAAAGGATATAGAGTGTCATAAGCTCCACTAAGCACCAGGCAAGGTCTGAGACAAAGTTGCCTCTCACATTTTTGTAGTGCCATATTATGTAACACAATGTGTAGGACTGGTATGAACCAAACATACTGCAGCTGCAGCTTTCTTATAACTAGTGTCTAGTCACCATGAGACCCACAGTCCATACTTACACCCCAGAAAATGTTTCTGCTGTTGTTCTAAGGGTCTGTTGACTTGTGGCAATATGACCATCTGACTAGCTATAGACACCATTTGCATTTGTACTAGTGCTCCTATCTTATTGTGTCTTGCTTTCAATATTTTACAGTCATAGTGGTTTAGACAAAGTAGGCTGTGTAAAGAAGATACATTAATTAGTACTCCTGGCAAAATATTTCAGAGCTGCAAAAATGAAAAATGTTGGCCTCGTCCAGTCCCTGTGAGTCATGGGAGCACAATAATTGAAAAGAGAAGACAAAGGGTTCAGCAGAACCAAATTATGTGGTGCATTTAATTATTTTGTGTATTACATTGATTGCTAGTGGTGCTCTTCCAAAGTTAACAAAAGATAGTTGCTTTAAAAAATACACTATCATCTGAAAACCAATAGTGACAGGAAGATGGGGATTTTACAGAATATACCAAATAGAATGATCAGAAAGTAGTGTGTTTAATATATTTTCTCATGTTCCTAATATTTGTACAGATTTGATGTATGCATTATTCTGTCCAGTTTATATAGGTTTTATTAACATTGAATCAATCATGTCAAATATACATGGTCCTTTTTTCACCCCTTTAATTGAATAATGAATGGGCCTTTTCTACCTGGCAGCATGTGCTGCAGATGAGAAATGCAAGTGTATTCACTGAGAACTGGTGAAGCATAATCCATTGGATTTTTGAAATGTGAAACATCTACGGCAGTGTCCCAGCAAGTTAAGTTTATTAACAGCAGCTAAGTTGGACAACATTTGGACAATGATTGTCTTTCTGGTCTGGCCTATCCCTATTACCTCCAATTATACCTTACACCTTTCTCACTGTTCGTCACTACATTTTCACCTGTGTAGAGAGAAGAACAGATATGGTGTATTTGCAACGTAATCTGCCTCTTGTAGAGCCACTCCCCAACATTTGGGAACATTCCTTCCAACTCCTTTTCAAGCTCTCTTTTCCAGCATCAAATCAATCACCAACAAGAGGATAGTACAAGTTCATATGTCCCTACATCACATACACCACTGCTATGGGGTTCAGCTTCAACTAACTGACTGTCAATTCTAAATACAGGCAGTATCTGCCAGCATGATGCCTCATTTGTTCCTTTTTAATTTCTTCCCAAATAATGGCACACCCGCGGAGCTATCAAGGCCTTGCTACTGGATCTGTTCCACCTTCACAACATGCAGGGATGATAGAGGTGGTTGTATAGGATATGTGAGCAGGCCAGAGTACCAGAGGGCAGCTTGTGCCAGTGTGTCTTAGAATGTTGATGGACTGTTGTGTCACCCTCAAAGGACAGTCTTGTGACTTAATGTCACCTGGAAAGAGTGAGAAAGCCTGAACATTTGTTATCCTTAGCAATAAAATGATTGAAATGATGTAAGTAATTCTGTTTCTCAAGGAAAGAACGGCTTATCAGATACTGCTTCCATATTCCTCCATGCCAAAAACATAGTGAGCCCATGTACCTTTACTATGATTGACTTTGTTAATCACCAATGCCTGACTGTACTGGCAGAAGGTCATGTGCAAAGATCACATGTTTATTCCTGAACAGCAGCTGGAAAACAAAGTTCCAACAGGCAGATTTGGCTTTTAAATTGTCAGCAACACTGGTTCAATACAATATAGTTGTATAACCCAGCAGCTGGTGGCAGCCAATGTACCTTTACTATGATTGTCTCTGTTAATCACCAATGCCTGACTGTACTGGCAGAAGGTCATGTGCAAAGATCACATGTTTATTCCTAAACAGCAGCTGGAAAACAAAGTTCCAACAGGCAGAGTTGGCTTTTAAATTGTCAGCAACACTGGTTCAATACAATATAGTTGTATAACCCAGCAGCTTGTGGCATGTCAAACTCTACATATAAAGCTGGGCAATTCATGATATGGTGGCAACTGAGGTTTGCACAATTATATAGCCACAAGCATTTTGATGCCATATGTTGTCCGCTTGGTGATGTGACCCATTATTGACATGGCTGGGTGTCTGTTAGCTCTCTGGCCTGGCTGTACCCACAACATCCACGTGGGACCTGACATGGGAAGATTCTCTTTTGATCCCTGTTAGGAAGTTCAACACCTCCTCCAAAGCACTGGAACTTCTCTGCGGGAGGTCCCCTGAGAACTGGTCTGTCAAAGACAGTCCAAACATGAAAATTACCATCTAACATCATGGCACTGATTACTGGAGTCCTTTTGAAGTAGGTAGGCAGGCAGAGGAAGAGGTTGGCTGTAGAGTAGCCTGGAGGAGAGATCATTTTGGATTTTGCTAAACCTCCACAAATGTCCTGCCCACTCCCCCATCATACAGACAAGTCAAACTAGGTTTGACACAAGCAGGCCATAGACAAGTTTTACAGCAGCCTGAATTGTACCCTTGATAACAGGCCTGCTCTGGATCAATCTATTGTAGCATAGGTTGATTCATGTATGGCTTTCAAAACATGAAGAATTCAACTGGAACACTTGTCGTCTATTTCAAGATCTGTTCCATAGAGGTGAAGACAGAAGACTTTCCAACAGGGAGCAAGAGTTTGTGCCTAGAAATCCACACTGCCTATGTTGGAGGACCAGCTGGCCCGGTTAAAGCCTACTAGAAGTGAGGCACAGGTACACAGGACAATGTTCTATATGTGGCCAATCCCTTGCAAGTCCAAGTGTCCTCTACAAACCTTCCTGGTTGTGAAATGCAGAAGAGACTCACCTTGCACCTGAAATCATGCACTAGCTCTCCCACAGCCTCCCATCCTCTTCCTTAGCAATCTCACATAACTTTCTAACCTGAGGCAACACATCCGCTGGCTGTGGGTGCATGGCATTAGCATGACCCCCACAAGAGGCACACCAATCCCTTCCAAAACCTTCACTGGGCAATCAATATCCTCATCCCATGTGAAGTCAGCCTCCTCTTATAAAACCATTATCTGCTTCATCATTTCAATTCACTTCTCTTAGGAAGAGGTAAACACAGAATTACAGGTCAGTAACCTATGTTATGTGTGATGTTTTGAACGTAAACATCCTTGATTCCTCACTATTGACAATGCAGGCTAATGATGATGGGAGATGTAGTCCAAAACATTTGTAGAGACACAGGCTGCAGAACCCTACACTAAACCATAAAAACAGTGGCAAGTGACAGACTAAAGCAAAACACAGATTCAAAAAGGGATATCAGACACACATGGGAAGGTGAAAGACACAAGAATGATTATCTGTTTCACACACAAATAGGAAGAATTTAGGTTCCACAAACCACCAGGAATACAAAATGGAAACATGTTTCAATCGTTTATTTCTTTTTGGGGTTAAAGGCAAAGCAAGGGAAATACATGGAAAATGTCACACAAGAGCTAGCAGAAAGATTCCTTGATACAAATTTAACATTTTGAGGCCCCAAAGAGGAATAAAGGAACAAGGGAAAGGACAGAGAAAACCTGATGTCGTTCTTTTATGAGCTAAAGTGAGGGAAAGAGGGAAGAGAACAAAGGGGGCCTAATAAACAAATAGACACATGGGGCAATAGATACCAAAGACACTCAACTCTAATGCGTAGTCACAAAAAATTACCAAACACCTGCAATATTCTGCAAAACTCGTCTGAAACAAGAGTTGTGGCCTTACCTTCTGCAGCCTAACAAAATCTACAAAAAAGGACGACATTTATTTAGTCCTTTTATAGGGCTGTCAGAGCTTCCAGAGCACACTGAATCTCAATGATGTTTCAGTGAGTTTGTTGGCCTTCCAAACAGAATCTCATCTATTTCAAATGCATTGGGACATCTATGTGAGCTAATTATTGTCTCCTGGAAAGTCATGTTGGATTGTGAGGGAATTCAAATCCCTGACCTCCCCTCAGACATAGCATTAGGATTTTCCACAGAGCTAGAACAGTTCACCTACTTTCATAATTGTACCTCTTGACGTGCTCTTATGAGATTGATGAAGCAAAATTGGGTCTTTATAATTCCAACTTGATCCAAGAGTATAATTTCAATACTTAAAGGGTTAAATCGATTGAACAATATTTTTGGAGACCTTTATAATCAGTGTAGAGAATGGCAATTGTATTATAATGTTTAAATGTGGTAATATTATTGCCCCTTTACTAATCTATACCGTGATTTAGTTTGTTTTTCTATGAGATTGTAATTTTAAATATCCCAATTGATAAAGTCACACAAAACAGTGAGCAAGTTTTCATGGAACAGTTTGTATGATTCAGTTGAGAACTAATTTGGCCCAAAATCTTCTCATATTTGTTTTCGTCAGATTTCTCCACAAGGTCAATTCACCATACACAGCATTTGAATAAGTAGGATGTAATACTAACAATTTACAAATTCAACAATGCAAAATTATTATTTAATCCGTTATTTGTTTGTATATCTTAGAAGACAAAGCATGCATATTTAGAGTCTGAGCCTGGGTAAGTCTCCCCAACCCTCCCCTTTCCTATAAATTCCTGTTGGCTCAAACACTGGATTTGCAGTAATATATGGGAGTCTGTTGAGGAACATCTGAATTTAGGCCAATACTGTATTTGGACATTGTGCATGGATATGCCAGAGACCATTAAAGTGACATCAGATTCAGACTCATGTGGATTCATGTGAGTTCTTAGCCAGAACATGAGTTCCCAAAGCCTATTTAAAGATGCAGCAAGATCCTGTTTCCTTGCGGTGAAGTTTGGTGGCAGGAAGGGAAGGCAAGGCTGATCCACAGTAGGAGTTGAAGAAGGAGAGATATTGTGAGGGGGTAGGCAGGATTCGTTTTTTACTTTGGAGACTGTGTCTGTTTGTTGGGATTTGAAAACGTATTGTTTTTAGCTGGGTACACTTATATTTTTGTTTTCTTAATTTGTGAGCCAGGCAGTTTGTTTGGGAAGCCATTTTGTTTTGTTTGTGAGGGAATCATTTTCTTGTGTGTTGTGATTTGAATGTGAAACCTGTGTTACTTAAGTTAGAGTAGCATTTCTTTGTATATTACATTTGACATCAGTTTAGTTGGGAGGCAACATTTTTGTCAGAAAAAAACGTTGTTATTTTAGTTCAGGAACCTTCATTTTCTTTTTTAGAGAAAACATGTGTATTATTATTTTGTTGAGAACATGGCATGGTTGTAGAGAGAGGACTCTGATGCAGTGATGTCTATGCCAGAAGAGTACAATAATCTGGAGCATGGGTGGACGTAGACATTTTAGACTCCTACTTGGAATCTAAAAGGGGGAGGTACAAATGAATGAACATTCTTGGGCTGATGTACTCGAACAATCTAACTCCCAGCTGATAAAGCTGCAGCAAAGGTTTTTGAGGGGATTAGTGGTAATGATGACGAGGATAGTACTGAGGGTTATGGAGGAAACAAAGCTGACTCAGAAGAGGTGGGGGTCTGAGCCAGTAACAAAGTCAGTCCATAGGGGACTGGAGGAGAGCCAGTACTGCAGGGATAATCATTAGTCAGTCAGTCAAAATTGCTTTATATAGCATATTTGCCATCAGCACACACAATTAATAAAACATCGGCATTCCATAGATTCATGCAATAATCCAGTACACAGTAATATTACAATTTCAAAATTCATACAGTCGTATCCAATAAATAATGTTCATTAGAAAAGCCAGGACTGCAGCAGCCAGGTAGAGGTTCAAAGCCCAGTGAGGTTTCAAGGAAGCTTCAGGAGTTCCTCTGAGGGTGCATTGGATGTTTGGTGACAACTACCCCCATTTGCCATCATATTTTTGGGGCTGGGATTACTTCTTTGGTATTACTTTAAGGTACCTGATGGGATCTCAGTTGCAGAAGCTAAATCCATCCCTGGTCCCCAGGGTCAAATACTGTTAGGAAGAGGAATAACTCTAGCCCAGTTCCTTGGGTACAGGAGGCCTTCTGAATCACCTGTGGTGCTGGCAATGGGATGTGTATGACATGTTTCATCCACTCAAGCATATGCCAGAGATGAGACTGGTGAAAGAACTTCCCATGAGGGCAAGGGTGGTGGCAGTGTTGTTGCAGAAAATGTATCCTGCCCATTCAGTGACAGGCTCCTGCCTAGCTACACAAGGGCAAGTCCTCTCTCAAGTGTCATACCAATTTTTGTGGGAGACAGGGTCAATGTCCAGGAAAGCAGAGCCATGAAAATCTTTGCACAACAGATCAGAAACTTGAGCCTAGTGTGTGGGTATGTATGTCCTCAGTCTGGGAGAATTGGTGCATGAGGAAGAAATGTCAAGTGCACAGCCTCATTTTGAGAAGCCCTTGCCTGAGTAGTTTTGAAAATCCAGAGACCTTTGCAGTTGTGGTCTGGCATGGGGAACAGGGTAGCAAATATGTTTTGTTTTGCGTCATGAGTTGACTATTCTTTTTTAAAATGTTCTCCCACACTCCCTTAAAATGATAACAAAAAAGTGCGAACATCAACATTTTAAAAATAATAAAAAAAACAAAAGAAAAATACCCCAAAAAGTGACATGTAATGTTTGTTCTGTTAAACAATTAATAACAATTAACAGTCAATTGAGGGCAGACATATGAACATCAGGTGTCCCACTTAAGGATTCAAGATGGAATTATTTTGGATAGGAATGGAATCATATGACACTTATTGAAAATTGTAATATTCTTCCTATCCTCTTGTAGATAGCGTGCCATTCTCTTGTCTAGTGAGAGAAGCCTGTAAATAGGGACACTTACATTTTATAAGACAACAAACACTAATAAGTGAGGACAATTGTAGTATGCCTTGCTGAGATTTCGTAATGATGATTTGCAGCAAATCCTATCACATGATAGTAATTCATCTTGCAAAGCCTCTCTATTCAGACTTATTTCTCCTTTGATATATGTAAAACTACTCTCTATGCATGTGTCCCTGTCAGACAGGAGAGATGACATATTCAGTATGTGTCCACCACACTGTGACACAGGAGTGACATCACAATGAATGATATGCCCTTAGCTCTGTAAAACAGGAGCAATCAAAAGGATGAGCATGTGCCCTCAACCCAGCAAGCCAGGAGAGTGTTAACATGTGTGTGTATTCTTTTACCCCTGTGGGACAGGAGAGATGAACAAATGGAAACATTGAGTGCGAATGCTCAACCCTATAAGACAGGAAAAAAGTAAACAATGAATGTGTGCCATAACCCCTTCAAGAGATATTAAAACTGAAAGTATGCCCTCACCCCCGTGAGACAGGAGAGATGTAAACATTGAGTTTTTTTCCTCACTCCAAGTTATGAAAGCCAATTAACATGATTGTCCTCTTCCCTGCAAGACAGGAGCTACTTAGATAATCATTGCGTACCATCAACCCTGTGAGATAGAAGAGATGTAGACATTGTGTGTGTTTGTCCACCTCTTTGAGGAAGGAGGGTCATAAAAATGTGTTCTGTGAATTTTAAATTGATCTTGTCTACCTGTGTTAAATGCAGCACACTTGGTAAACTCTAGGTGGAAGCATCATTAGAAAGTATCTTGAGCTTGAAATATTAGTATTAATGGAAATCACAGTATCCTCCACCACCCTCATCTTTATCCCATAAGTCTGCTTCTGTGTGACTCGTACCATCAAATCCTTGAGTACACACAGTGGCTTGTTGATGGAAAGAATGCAGCTACTCCAATGGCTTCCCATGCTCACCACTAGAGGAATGTAACCCAGTGCACTGTTACAGTCATGTTATTCGCACATTTCGTACTTGCCCACATAGCTGTAGTGAAGTGGACAAGTCACTCTCTGACCTGTCCAATGCATGTGTCAATACAAGAACAGCTGCCTGATACAATGCAGGTACAGTTCATCTGGGAATTTGCCAGAGGTCATCAGTACTTGCCACCAGCCAGTATTATTGCCAATTTGGCATTGAGTATCTTTATTTGCAGATAGTTGCAATGGGATACGTGACTTTGCTGAATTCATTCACTGAGGCTGGTCTGCTGCCTAGACATCATTATCCTACTGATACTTTACTTTTTGGCACTGCTGACATCACTGGTAGACACAATACCTTGCTGCAAGACCGACACAACTCTGAGTTATGGGTTCACCACACATGGCAATGGCAGCATTCTGCTTGCTTAGTGTTCATTGGCTTCTGGGGTATGCTGTATTATCTATTGGTCCCAGCATTGTGCATGATGTTGCTTCATATGGCGTGGCACAGCAATGATGACATGCCTAGATTGATCTCTGCCTTCCCACAGGAAAGAACATGTCTGCACATAGTGCTGTTGGCAATATGCCGTTGTTGACCCAGTACAAACCATATTTCAAACCGTACATATGCACTGTGGACTCGCAGAAGATGTCATTGGCTGTTGAGCAGAGGCAGAATAAGAGGAACCATGTTGCTCTGCATTGCACGCAGATCAAGAGGTGGTATTGGTTGTTGTGCTGGTCTTAAGTCCTGCAGTTGATTGACATGTCACCTGTGGTGTCCCCTTAGGAATCACTAAGGTGTCACAAAAAGAGAATTGTGGTAAGCCAGATTCAGGAGATGGACAAGGTTCATCTTGCTGAATGTCTTTCTATTTATAAACAACCTATCTGTTCTATGATTTTAAGTCTAAAAAGGTGCTTGACAGGTTGTCCTACACAATAATCTCTGTATGTCACCCAGAAGAGTAACCTAGCCTGATTCCTGTCCCAACTAATATACACAGGAAAAGAAATCAACATAATCATCTGCCAACCTTTTAGAAGGCGTTGGGCTAATAGATCCACAGCAGGTATTCTCCTGGAGTTGTCCTCCACTGTTTCCTGGCTGACCCTCCCTGAAGTCCCTAATTTCCGACCTAGTCTTGAGTTTTGTCTCTCGTCAGCCCACCTCAGGGTTTGCTCACTCTGACCCCTCTATGGGGGTCGGCCTCTTCTCACCATATCTTGGGGTTGGTTCTTTGTCGCTCAACCTCAAGGTCAGTGCGTTCCTACCCTTTCTTGGGGTAGTTTGGTTCACACCGCTTTGTGGGATCTTGGGTTTCCTGTCACGTTTTTGGTGTTGTCTCTCTTCAGCACACCTCGGGGCTTGCTCACTTTACCCAGCTTGGCGTTATTTTGATTTCAAAGTGCTTGAGGGTTTGTCTGCTCTTAGACAGCCTTGATGTTGGATCATACTCAAACCACGTTTTAGAATGGTTACCACTCGCCTTGTGGTTGTTACATTCTCACCCCTCTTTGGGGTCTGTCTTGATCTTTCTGCAAACCTCCTGATTTCCCTGAGAGACTGCATACCTTTTGCTTTCAGATGGTGCGCCTCTGGTCAGAGGTGTTGGGGAGGTGGTGTGGTCTCCTTCAGACAAGTTCCTTTGCAGTGGCTGTAATGGTTGCTTCCTTCCTAGTGGAGTGTTAGCAGTGGTTTTGCATCCCTCCGTGGCTTGGTGGATCTGGCTCCATCCCCTAAATGCCCTACATCAGATCTCTCAGCTCTCTGCATCGGCCATTTTTCTGAGAGTTCCCTGGGCTCCACTGTGGGTCTGAGCCACAGGCCAGGTGAAGGCTGGCCTCTCTAGTTCATACCTTTCAGGGGGTTGTTCCTCCCATATTTATCTGCAGCATTTCCACTTTTCTCCCACTAATGTGGATGTGCTCACCTCCTTTCATGCAACCAAGTGGAGGACTTATATCCCATTCTTTGGGCTGCATAGGGGAAGGTGTCTGGGTAGGGTCATAAAGCATTCCAGCTATTGGTATTCAAATTGATGTAATGATATATGTACATTCCTTCATAACCAACAAACATATTGGATTCTTGAGACAAGGGAGGAGAACACTTATCTCTACTTAGGGGTGCCTGTCCTCTGAGGGGGTTTCCCTGAGTGGGATCCCATTTGCTGTGTCCCATAGGTGGTGTTAAACATAGTGGGTTCACTTCCCTAGTCCATTTGTCACAGGGTACACAGAACAAGTGCTTAGTCATAGTATTTCTACACTCTGAATACATGTGGGGCTTGTGATTGTACTAATTGCCCTTTCGCTTTCATCCAACCCTCCATCTGTTCCACTGCTGGTGCTGGTCTCGGAATCAATGTTTGTAACACTAGAGACATCTCCCAGTGCTCCTTTCTGAGAGTAGTGGGTGTGATCAATGCCCTGGTCATCATCATTACCACATTGCTACCATCAAAATCAATGTCCAAAAAAGTGAAAGGGGTGTGGGGTGCAGTGGGTCTACTAGGCTGAGAAGCCTTCTGCTTCTGTAACATGTTAAATTTGGCATGGCTCTGCTGCCCATGACCTTATGTTGAGAACTTCAAATCCAACATCCCTCCCCGACCCCAAAGAAAATCATCCTTTTCTACAACATATTCACTGACATTTTCTTCAGCTGTCACTTCAAAAGAGCCCTGCAGAACATGGATATGTGTAGTGGTCTGCTACAACTATGGCGCATGGAATAGGTCCCAACTTGTGCCTGAATCTTATCTTAAGGAAGGCTCTGTTGGGGCTGCAAGGAAAGGCAGAGATAACATTTGAATGACCTCACCTACCAACATAACCAGTGTTCGAATGCTTACAATATGTGTAGCAGTGGTGGATGTACAGCATCTGATTATTGTCTGGTGTACTTTTCTACTACCTAGGATTCATGCATGCCAAGCAACTGCTGCAGCTACTGTTTATTCTGTGAACTCTCAACATTTACACAGTGTGTTCCTCTCCCCATTCCACGTATGGCTGCTGGCTATGCGGTCATCTTAATCGGTGTTTCTTTTTTCCACAACAACCAAAGATACTGACAGCCTTGGTAGAGTTTTTTTTCAAAAATAGGTAGTGCTGCATGTTCTTGCACATGATCAGTAAGCAGAAAAGTGTATAGGTGTTAAATCAAGTTCCTCTTGAATACTACTATTCTCGAGCAGGTAGTGTCAGCCAATCAACCTGACACAAGTGCCCACTAATGCCCACCATAAGTGATCAGCACTATCGGCAACAATTTTTCCAGCAACTCCAAATGTTTCTATGTTCCACAAGTCACCTTCTTGTTTTGTGAGTGAGTGTACCCATTCAAAGAGGCTGGTTCAAAGCAGATTGCTCCTCTGTCCTAATCTAATGCTCAATGTTCTCAAGCAGGAGAGGTATGGCATCGCATAGCCAATCAACTTGCCACTAATGCCCACTGCCTGCCTGGTATCACCACCTCCAACCTTTTTACAGCACACCAATTTGTGTTACATTATTTGCTTTTATGTATTATTATTATTATTATTATTATTATTATTATTATTATTATTATTATTATTATTAATAGTAATAATAATACTACTATTATTACTATTATTATGCGTGGACCTTGATTCTGAAAGCAAGAGAGCGATTTACAACCTGCAGGGGGAGAATACATTGAATGAAGCAGACATACAATAGTGAGGAAAGCAAATAACGGGAAGAGTAGGGCAGATACATTTGCAGCAAGGCCAACAAACAGCAAATGAACAAAACAAGCAGAAGTAGATTTCCCAGTTTCGGTTAAATGGGGAGTGTGTGTGGATCTAAGTTTTAGGGAGGAGCCATAACTTTAAGAAGAATGTCTTGTGCTCCTTTCTAAAATGTAGAACGAAAGGGCTAGTCTTGTGTTGCTGAAGAGAAGATTCCAGATTCTTACATCATAGACAGAGTTGGCCTGTTTTCTGGTTCTTGTCTTCCTGCACATGTCCTTACTCCTGCTGGTTTGTCATTCTCCAGAGATGCCGATCTTGTCAGCAAGTTATCTTGGGGTTTTGAGGGCAACAGCCTTGTAGGTGATGTAACAGGATTTTAAGATAAATTGTGATTTTTAGTCGTGACGATGTACTCGATTTTCAGAGATATTTGATAAGTCATATTGCAGCATGCAGGACACATGTCAGGGATACAAGGTTGGCAGACAGAAGGCCTTCCAGGAGGGCCTTGCCCACAATTCAGGTGTGAGGGAAGCAACTATTGGACAGCATATCTGTAGAAGTTTCCATAAGAAAGAAAGTTGGTACCAAGCAGTGTGTTTCTTCCTTGCAATGTGCGTATTGAAGATGAGGTGTCTGTCAATGTAGAACCCATAGACTTTGGCTCTGATGGTAAGTTGTGGTGTGAAGCCCCTGAGGTTCATAGAGAGGGCCAGGTCTGAATGTCAGGTTGTTCTGTGCTTTTGGTCAGCAGTATGAATTAGGTCTTGGAGAGGTTGACTGACTCAATGTGAGACAGCCCATGAGCTTATGGTTGTCTTTGATGGAGGATATCTTGAGGTTCAGCTGCATGTCATCAGCATATTGGTGGATGTGAATGTTGTGTGGAGCCAGGGGGGTTCTCTGAGCCATTCAATTTACAATTTGATGATCAAGGGGAGAAGATCAATGCTTGAGGGACTCCATTGTTGATGGATAGAGTTGTTCTTCTGGAGGAAACCATTTGGGTGGAGTGTAGATTGTTAAAAAGGTAAAATATGAACCAGCTGAGGACAGTCTTGCTGATCCATCATCTTGTGATGTAGAATTTTAGTGAATGCTTGGTGGCCTGCTGTGTTGAATTCTGTTGAGACATTGAGGAGAACCAGGGGGAAAGGATGGCAATCATAAAGAATGTTAACAGCATCATCGATCACCTTTATGGTGCCACTGAAGACATTGTTAGTGTTGATGTGTTGGTGGGGTTGGGTGGCTAACTATTTCTCAAGGAACTTATTTCACAATATTTTATGGTAATGTGGCAGTAGTTGCAAAGGTCATCCGGGTCCAGTGTTGGTTTCTTGAGAAGTGGAAGGATTTGTCCAATCTTGAGAGTTGAGGGGAAAGTGTCTTGAGTGAGGGATCTGTTGATGATTGCCAGATAGGGGAGGAGTGCTTAAGTCAGAAAGGTATGGCATTCAAATGAAGGGAAGATATCATCTGCATGTGATGTATTAGTGAGTGATACTTTCGTGGATGTCAGATATTGATGTTTTATTTGTATTGCGCTCTTACAAAAGTGAGTCAGAGCTCGACAAGGCAAGGGAGGGGAACAAGGAGAACAAAAACAACAATCTTACTAGACCCAACGACATTGAGAACATGCAAGTGCATGGGAGAGGGAAAGGGGAAAATTGCATGGAAGGGGGGAGAAGTGGAACGTTCTGAGCAATGGAAAAACAGATAATAAATAAATAAATAAATAAATAAATAAATAAATAATAAAAAGCAAGAGAGGTAGTGCAGCCAGCAAGTGGCAAATGGTGGTTTTACGGCAACAGAGAGGGTGTTTTCTGGTAAGTGCAGGAAAACAGGGGCGGGGTGTATGGCTACAGATAGAGACCCAATGCAAGGGATTGCCAGGAGGCAGTGTGAGTGGGTGGCAGGTTGAACAGGTACCTGGACCGGGAAGTCAGAGGGCAGGCCAGGTGCACAGTGTCGAGAGAGAGCAGATCAGCAGGGGAGAGTCGGGGTGAAGGCAGAAGCAAAGAGGAAGGTCTTCAGGTGCTTCTAGAACCAGAGATGCTTCTCCTCAAATTTCAGTGTGGCAGGGAGGCTGTTCCAGATGGAGGCCCCAGTCGAAGACAGAGATGTACCCCCAGCTTGTTTCTTTGAAAAATGACTGACCCTGAAGGAGGTAGAGGTAAAGGAGTGAAGAACTCGAGAGGGGAGGTATTTACGGAGAGACAGCTGAAGGTATTTTGGACCGGGGCCCCAGAAAGCCTTGTGGACAATGCAAATGGTTTTGCATGTAATCCTTGCATCCACTGGGAGCCAGTGGAAAGGTTTCAGGGCTGTAGAGATACGATCCAAGGGCTGGAGGCCAAGGATACGTTTTGCAGTCCTGTTCTGGATGAGTTGAAAAGGTTGGAGAGTAGAGGCAAGTAGATTTAGAAAGAAGCTGTTACAATAGTCCAACCTAGAGAGAACCAGGGCTCGGGAAACAGTGAGCTTCTGGGGGAAGGATAGAAAAGGCAGAGTACCTCTGCAGAGGTGCAGTAGGAAGTTTGACTTTTTAGAGACATCAGAGATGTGCGCAGAGGAAAGCATGGAATCAAAGATGACCCTGAGGTTCTTAGCCTCACAGGTGGGAGTCGGAGAAGGGCCAAGGGAGGCCAGCCAGAGGGTGAGGGCAAAGGAGGGTGAGCTGAAAGGAGGGTGAAAGGAGGGTAAAGGTGTGCTAATGAGGAGGATCTCTATCTTGCTGGCATTCAGGTAGAGATTGTTGGCGACACACACATCCTGTATGGCACATAGGCAATCAGAGATGAGAGAAGGAGAGGAGGTGGCCTTGGGAAGCATGAAAATGAGTTTAGTGTTGTCAGCATAGCACTGGAAATTGGAGCAGAAAATGGCAATGCGGTGGGTGAAAGTTTCCAGGTATTGGTTGAAAAGCCAGGGTGAGTGTTACGCTCACCTGGCTCCCACAGGGGCGTCGGTCGGACCCGGACAGCTGCGCTCTCCACCCATGTGATGCGTAGTGCAGCGATGACTGACTGGATCTGCCCTCCTAATCTTGTCTGCTTAACCCGTAGAAATATTCTCCTGCAAGTGGAGAGATGGATTTAGCCACTTGTGGATTCAAGTAATGGCACCCCCACAGTCCTCCCCAACTAATCACCTCCGAAATGCCCTCACAGCAATCTCACCTTATATTCTTGAAAGATGAGCTCTCCATCCTGCGTGGATTTGCAGGGGCGCGTCGATTCCAGTTACTTCACTGGTTTTAAGGCTCAGGAGAGTTCCAGAGAGTATTGACTCTGAGGTTCCTGGTGAGGACCAGTACGTATTAAGTTCATATAGTTCTATATGTCTGATGTTCACTCTTGTTCCCCCCTTCCTTTCTTGTCTTGCAGCTGGCTCGTGAATAGATGCTCTTGTGGCAGCTGGTGGTGCTCAGGTAAGAGTCTGTATTACTCGGCGCCGTCCGGTAAATGTTGCACGAGGATAACGTGTTGTTTTATCTCTCTTTACAGATGCGGCACGTGAAAATATGGAGAGTCACAAAAGGATACCTCCAGTGGTAAATCAGGTAAGTCTATGGAGTAAGAATTATATTTGTTGGTTCCCTCGGCTCACCTTGTGGTTTTCTTTTGTCTCCTAGGTGCCGAAGTTCGGCGAAGAAATGATGGAGGCAGCGCTGACCCGAAGGATACTGTGAAGACTGGTGAGTATGGCGCGGCGCTGCAGCTGGAGGTGCGGCGCGTGCAGAAATGATGTTCTTTACAGGTCCGGAGATCAGATGGATCAGATTGTTCCTTTCTTTCCTCTTTGTTTTAAGAGCTCCGGATTCGAGGCAGGCGTGGCAGAAGACTGTATGCAGGCTGCAGGCAAGGTGAGTGTTACGCTGCTGGATGCAGAATAACGCGAAGCGTGTGTTTCTGGTCGGGTGTGGTTTAAATTGCCTCAAAAGTAGTCCCAGGTAAGAAGTCCCTAGAACCACACCCGAGTAAAAAATAGTCCTTGTAGAAAAATAGTCCCTTTCGGGCTTCATGTTGGATTGGAGTCATTTGCAGCACGGTCTGCCTGAGGTAAGTAATGACTATGAGCATGGCGCCTTAGGCGCCAGGACTGATTCCTACTATGAGCCTGGCGCCTATGGCGCCAGGACTGAACCCAGATAGCCCCTAGCCGGGGCTGCCGAGGTTTTACTAAATGTCTAGATGCCTGCTCCCGGGGCTGATGGGCTTGGTCCGGATGCCTGGGGATAGGCATCATGACAGCACTCCCCCCCAAGGCCCCTCCTAATGTTGTTCTTCCCCTGGGGCCTAGTTTGCCTGGGAAGTTCCGATGGAATTTTTTCACCAACCGAGGTGCATGGACGTGGTCACTAGGTTCCCATGACCTTTCTTGTGGTCCATAGCCCTTCCAATAGATTAAATAAAAAAGTTTTGATTTAACCATCTTGAAGTCCAGGATATTTTTTACCTCAAATTCAGGTTCTCCATCTATCAAGGTAGGGTCGGGTGGTTTGGTTAATCTTGTTCTTGGTTGAACTGGTTTTAAAAGTGAAACATGAAAGACAGGATAAATGCGCATATTAGAGGGTAATTCCAATTTGACGGCTACCGGGTTGATAATGGCCTTAATAGTGTAAGGTCCCAAATATCTAGGGTTAAAAGTCTGAGTTCCCTTCAGAGGTATGTGTCTTGTAGCCAGCCAAACTTGATCCCCAATCTGGTATTGTGGAGTTTCACTTCTATGTTGATCAGCATTTTTCTTACATTTCTCTTTTGCTTGTTTCAAATGTTCTGTTGCCTCTTTAAAGGCTTGTGTAATAGTAGAATGCAAATGACTAACTGCAGGCATTTCTAAATGCTGAAGCGGATCTAGTTCTGAGGTTCGAGGGTGATGTCCATATATGGTATAAAAGGGGCTTTGTGCGGTTCCTGAATGTGCAGAGTTATTGTATGCATACTCGGAAATCCATAAAATATCTTTCCAATTACTTTCGGTCTGGTGTAGCATGCAACGTAGGTACTGTTCAAGTGTCTGGTTGGTCCTCTCTGTCTGACCATCGGTCTGGGTATGGTGACTGGTTGATAACCGCACGTCGATTTGTGCCAGTTGACAACATTTCTTCCAAAAATGTGAAATGAATTGACAACCTCGGTCATAGACCAATACGGAAGGAAATCCGTGTATTCGAACAATGTTTTCGATGAACTCCTTGGCCAGAATTGAAGCAGAAGGTAATCTCTTTAGAGGAATAAAGTAGGCCATCTTGGAAAAAAGATCCACAATAACTAGAATGGTGTTAAATCCATTACATGGAGGTAGGTCTGTAATAAAGTCTAACGATAAGGTGTGCCATGGTGTAGGTGGAATATCCAAAGGTTGTAAGAGTCCAGCTGTTTTTATCTTCTGAATTTTGTTTTGGGCACAAATGCCACAAGACATTACAAATGACTTTACGTCTTTTCGCCAGGTGGGCCACCAGAATTGTCTCTTAATTTTAGCTTCAGTTTTTGCGATGCCTGGGATTCCTTCCATCAGGGTTTAATGATAATTGGAGATGACTAGTTCTTGTAGTTCCTTGTGTGGTAGAAATAGTCGCCCTTGATAATAAGGTAGGTCATTGATGACTGAGTAGTCCGGGCCTTTCTTCACCCAGTCCTGAAGGGTTGTTGGATCAAAGAGTTGTTGGATCTTTACTTGAATATCCTCTAGTGTCTGTAGAGTGGTTATGCCAAGAATTCTTTGTTCTGAAATTATCGGCACCAGTTCCGAGTTCGCATATGCTTCTCCCATCCCTATTCGGGATAAGGCATCTGCCTTGCCATTTTTATAACCTGGTCAATAAGTGATCACGAAATCAAACTCGGCAAAGAACAATGCCCATCGCAGTTGACGCGACGATTGGGCCTTGGCTGTTTTTAAATACTGCAATTTCTGGTGATTGGTGATTATCGTAATGGTATGCCTGGCATTGAGAAGATAATGCTGCCAAGCCTTGAAGGCGGATTTGATGTCTAATAATTCTTTATCGGTAACCGCATAGTTTAACTCGGGTGGCGAGAACTTTCTGGACCAAAATGCTACTGGGTGAAGTTGACTGGTTTCAGGATCCTTCTGGGACAGGACAGCTCCCATGGCTAAACTGGATGCATCAGTTTCAACTATGTATGGAAGTTCGGGGCGTGGATGCTTTAAGACAGGTGCAGACGTGAATTTCGCTTTCAGCTCTTGGAAGGCCTTTTCACCTTCTTCGGTCCACAGAAGCGTTTGTTTTTTCGCAAAAGTGCTGTGATAGGGTGTACAACATGTGAGAAATCTGGAATGAATCTGCGATAGAAATTAGCAAATCCGAGCATGCTTTGTACCCCTTTAACTGAACTGGGTGATGGCCACTTGAAGATTGCGTCCAACTTTCGAGAGTCCATTCGGACTCCTTTTGGAGTCAGGATAAATCCAAGGAATTCAACTTCCGTAGCATGAAAAACGCATTTTTCCAATTTTGCAATTAACTTGTGCTGGCGTAGTTTCTCAAGGACTGCACGAATGTGCTTCACATGGTCTGATTCTGAAGAGGAGTACACTAGAATATCCTCTATGTATACAACAACACAGACGTCAATGAGTTCACAAAGGACATTGTTCATAAAATACTGGAAGGCTGCTGGTGCATTGCACAACCCAAAGGGCATCACCTGGTATTCGAATAACCCGTACTTAGTGCGAAAAGCAGTCTTCCATTCGTCACCTTTCTTTACACGTACCAGATGATATGCCCCTCGGAGATCCAATTTAGTGTAGATGCAAGCGTCCTTTACTTGGTCTAGTAATTTGGGGATCAGAGGCAATGGATATCGGTTCTTAACCATGATGTGATTTAATGCACGGTAGTCTATGCACGTTCTGAGGTCACCTTCCTTTTTAGGCACGAAGAACAAAGCTGAAGATGCAGGGGACTTGGATGGACGAATGAAGCCATTAGCAAGGTATTGGTCCAAGTATTGTCGTAGGTGAAGGTTTTCGGGTTCCGTAAGGGCATAGATCCTACTACATGGAGGTTGTGCACCAGGTTTGAGATCGATTTGACAATCGTATGATCTGTGAGTTGGTAGGGTGTTTGCCTGTTCCTTTTGGAAAACTTCCTGGAATTCTTGATATTCCTGAGGTAACTGCACGACTGGAGTAGCAACTGTGGCCAGGCCTTGGTTCAAGGTTTTTTTTGGGTAACAAGTATGTGCACAATCCGGGAAGGTTATTCTCTTCTCTCGCCAATCAATACAAGGATTATGTGTTTCCAACCAAGGTATCCCCAGTATTATTTGGAACTGCGGGGCTTTGATTAAATCAAACACAATAGTCTCTCGATGCCGATCCTGACCCGATAGTGTCATCTCTGCGGTGGAATGAGTTACAGGCCCAGAGGCAATTTCAGTTCCATCGACTGTGGTGATGATATCCGAAGTGGTCTTTTTGCAGAGAGATAGATTCATCCTAGAAGCCAACTCGTGGTCCACATAGTTTCCTATGGCCCCGCTATCAATGTATACCCTCACTGCGTGCATACGTGATGGCTGCCTGGGATCTATAAGGACCATTGGTATGATGAAGTACGAGGTCTGAGTATCCTTCTTCAAGCTCGGCAATCAGACCTCTACGCTTGTCGGGCGTGGTCGTTTCCCGAATCAGGCTCTGTTTGATTTTTATCAGCAACTCCGACTACTTTTTTAGATGTTTTTATAGGGCAATCCCATAGTAAACGTCCTGAGGCCCCACAGTACAGACACAATTGCATCTGCCATCTTCTTTCTCTTTCCTTTTGAGTTAAGTGTCCCTTGACCCCCCCGATCTGCATCGGTTGTGATACATCTGTTCCTTTGAGGGTAACATTGGGTTTAACCAATACCCGATTCTCAAACTTAGCTCGATCAGCCTTTCTATTCTGAAATCGGTGGTCTAACTGGACCACTAAGTCTATATATTCTGCACAATCCTGAGGTGGGTTCACAACTTGGGCCAAAACGTCTTTGAATTCACCCCGAAGTCCACGATGAAATAATGTAATTTGTTTTACCTCTGGCCATCCGGTTTCCACCACTAACCTATTGAAAGTGGCGATATAGGTTAGTAGATCCTAGTTACCTTGTCGTAATGATAAAAGTTTGTTATCCAGGGCCTGTCCCTGTGAATGTCTGGCAAATAGTCTTTCCACGCTCAATTGAAAACCTTGAAAATCCCAAAGAACAGGGTCATCCTGGTTAACTAATGGAATTTACCAATCCGCTGCACTGCCACTAAGATATGATAGTACAAAGGCTACTTTGGTTTGGTCGTTCGGAAAAGCTCCAGGTCTGCATAAAAAGTGCAAGCGGCATTGGTTCATAAACAGGGCAAACTTTTTTGGGTCCTCAGCAAAACGTTTGGGTGGAGCTAAAGGAATGCTCCCTAGTAGAACCACTTGCACAGGATTGCTCGATGAAACAGGAGTTGGATTCCCCCCGAGTCCAGGTAATGGTGTTTGCCCAGCTTGGTTTTGCAGTAATTGTCTAGCAAGATCATCAGTGTGCTCCTTTGACACAATCAGTTCTCACCTGAGGGCATTAGTCTCTTGGCGCGCAGAGTGCACTTCTGCCCTTAGTTCCCCTAACAATAGGGCTAGTTGGTCGGTTTCTGAGGTTTCCATAACGCCCGGTTGGGGATTTGTAGATAGGCTTTGCGTTCTGTTACGCTCACCTGGCTCCCACAGGGGCGTCAGTCGGACCCGGACAGCTGCGGTCTCCACCCACGTGATGCGTAGTGCAGCGATGACTGACTGAATCTGTCCTCCTAATCTTGTCTGCTTAACCCGTAGAAATATTCTCCTGCAAGTGGAGAGATGGATTTAGCCACTTGTGGATTCAAGTAATGGCGCCCCCACAGTCCTCCACAACTAATCACCTCCGAAATGCCCTCACAGCAATCTCACCTTATATTCTTTTAAGATGAGCTCTCCATCCTGCGTGGATTTGCAGGGGCACGTCGATCCCAGTTATTTCACTGGTTTGAAGGCTCGGGAGAGTTCCGTAGAGTATTGACTCTGAGGTTCCTGGTGAGGACCAGTAAGTATTAAGTTCATAGAGTTCAATATGTCTGATGTTCACTCTTGTTCCCCCCTTCCTTTCTTGTCTTGCAGCTGGCTCGTGAAAAGATGCTCTTGTGGCAGCTGGTGGCGCTCAGGTAAGAGTCTGTATTACCCGGCGCTGTGCGGTAAATGTTGCACGAGGATAACGTGTTGTTTTGTCTCTCTTTACAGATGCGGCACGTGAAAATATGGAGAGTCACAAAAGGATACCTCCAGTGGTAAATCAGGTAAGTCTATGGAGTAAGAATTATATTTGTTGGTTCCCTCGGCTCACCTTGTGGTTTTCTTTTGTCTCCTAGGTGCCGAAGTTCGCCGAAGAAATGATGGAGGCAGCGCCGACCCGAAGGATGCCGTGAAGACTGGTGAGTATGGCCCGGCGCTGCAGCTGGAGGTGTGGTGCGTGGAGAAATGATGTTTTTTACAGGTCCGGAGACCAGATGGATCCAGAATCAGGTGTGGAATAGAAATAAGTTTGTTTTCTAACTTTGTCCCTTTCTTTCCTCTTTGTTTTAGGAGCTCCAGATTCGAGGCGGGCGTGGCAGAAGACTGGATGCAGGCTGCAGGCACAGTGAGTGTTACGCTGCTGGTTGCAGAATAACGCGAAGCGTGTGTTGCTGGTCGGGTGTGGTTTAAATATCTTCAAAAGTAGTCCCAGGTAAGAAGTCCCTAGAACCACACCCGAGTAAAAAATAGTCCCTGTAGAAAAATAGTCCCTTTCAAGCTTCATGTTGGATTGGAGTCATTTGCAGCATGGTCTGCCTGAGGTAAGTAATGACTATGAGCCTGGCGCCTTAGGCACCAGGACTGATTCCTACTATGAGCTTGGCGCCTAGGGCGCCAGGACTGAACTCAGATAGCCCCTAGCCGGGGCTGCTGAGGTTTTACTAAATGTCTAGATGCCTGCTCCCAGGGCTGATGGGCTTGGTCCGGATGCCCGGGGGTAGGCATCATGACAGTGAGATGTTAGACCCCTGGGGAACACCATAGGTAGAAAGGGAGATATATGAAAGGAAGGACCCAAGTTGGATGTGGGAGGGTCGATCAGGGTAGAAAGAGGTCAGCCAGACCAGGGCCTGATCGGTGATACCCAGGTTGTCACAGAGACAGTTTAGCAGGATGGTATGGTTGACCGTGTCGAAGGCAGAAGAGAGATCGGGTAGGATGAGGTAAGAGGGAATGTTAGAGTCGAGGTTGGAGAGCAGATCTTCACAGATGTTCAAGAGAGCAGTTTCCATGCTTCTGGCAGCTCTAAAGCCAGACTGATGGTCATGGAGACAGCCAGCAGAATCAGAATGGAGGGTAAGCTGCAAGATGGCCAGCTTTTCCAAGAGTTTGCATAGTAAAGGAGTAATGGAAATTGAGCGATAGGAAGGTGAGCATGAAGGATCAGCTGTGGGTTTCTTGAGAAGAGGATGCACAAGAGAGTGCTTCAGAGGGGAGGGGAAGGCTCCTGAGGCAAAGGAGAGGTTGCAGAAATCAGCCAGGGCTGGGGCAAGGGTGTCAATGTGGTCCTTGATGGTTTTAAAAGAACAGGGATGAACCTGTTTCGATGAGATTTTCATAGATCAGACTTGTCTAGCGACCTCAGCAAGGGAGAAAAGAAGAAAGGATGAGAAAGAGGGTGGGGTGGTGGCTGCAGGAGGGTCAGAATTCACAGGAGAGGGGAGAGGAGGGGGAGGGGAGGAGAGGATGGACAGGATGTCCTGGGTGTTTGAGATGAAGTGATAGGCAAGGGCCGAGTAAAGGGCTTGGGAGGTGACAGGAGGGGTAGAGACTGCAGCAGGATTGGCCAGCTCCTTGCAGATATTAATAGGTCTGGTTGAGTTGTTAGATGCCGCAGAGACAGGGATTCCGTATTGCCTTTGTAGCAGGTGACAGGCCATTTTGTCAAAGGACGAACAAGCAAGACACCCTCCATTTTCTCTCAGCTGCCCTATACTTACGTTTAGGTGTAGCTAGGTCAGAGTCATACCAAGATTTGCACTTGGCTTTGGGCTTCAAACAGATCCTCAGGACAGGGCAAGAGCATCAAGAGTATCGGAAATAGAAGAATAGAGCATAGACAGGACTATGTCAGAATGTGAGTCAGCCAAAGATGAGGGGGAGAAAGTGGCGTCGAAAGCCTTGAATGACACACGCTTCATGGGCCGTATGTCCAAGAAGGTAGGTGGCAGTGTTGGGGTAGGCTTGGACTGGGGGGAAGAGTGGGAGAGGTGAGAGGAGAGGAGGGAGTCATCGCTCCAGGAGAGAGGTGTGTTCTGAGGGATGGAGGGGGAGGTCAGAGGAGATCAAGACAGTGGGCCTCATTCCGAGATTGGAACTAGCCATGGCTCTGTTAGCGCCATAACTGCCTCCAATACCGGGTCTGGGTCTGGTCTGGTTGGATGGGGATTTACCGGGTCATTCCGACCCTGGAGGACCCGGTAAATCCCCATTCAACCAGCCATTCCCAATTCCCATTTGAGCCCCCTTAGGCTCAATGGGAATGGGGAAGGTGGTAATTACCTGCTTATAGCAGGCCCGTAATTAGCGCCCTGGTCACTTAGCAGGACCCGTAAAGAACATGTGGTCTGACCACACATCCTTTGCGGTTTCCGCTATGGGACCTCGGAATTGGACATTAAGGGATTACCGGCACCAGTCTCCTTACTGGTGCCCGGTATCCCTTACCACCCAACTTGGAATGAGGCCCAGTGTCTGCCCTGCAGACTGAGTCGGGCCAGAGGGGAGGAGAGAAAGGATGAGCGAGTCACAGAGGTCACAGAAGAGTAAAGAGGAGTAACAAGGAGTGTCAAGATGGATAGTGAGGTCACCGATAAGGAGGTGTTGAGTGGTGGAAGCCAGGAGGGAGGAGGAGACGTCCACCCATTCAGAGAGAAATGAGCTGATCTGACCAGGAGGCCGGTAGGTAGTATCCACCGTAAGAGAGTGGCTAGGAGAGAGAGAGAGAGCGTGCAGACAAGGCATTCAAAAGAGGAGTATGTCTGCGTGAGAATGATAAAGGCAGGAATCCAATCAGGAAAGATCAGGGCTACAGCCCCTGCGACTGGGTGGATATGGGTGCAAAGAGGATCTTGTAGCCATCAGGGAGGAGAGTGTCAAAGCTTGTGACAGAGCTGGCCGTGAACCATGTCTCGGTAAGACCTAGGACATCGAGGTCAAGTTCTTCCTTGAGGTGGCAAATGTCAGGGGATTGTTTGACAGAAGAGCGAGTGTTGAGAGTGGCAAGATGAAGTAGGCTGCCAGCCTTAAAGACCTTCCGGGCTGGGGTGCAAATACAAATAGATCTTACATGTCAAGTGTCTTTAAAGTTGTCCAGGCAGTGTTGGTTTTGCATATCGGGATGTGTGCTGTAATGTCAATTGTGAATAAATTGTATATGTGCTGGCAGCTCGTGCTTATCTTGTAGAGGATGAATTAGTTGATGAGAGTGGGTATCACAAAGGAGTCTGGTACAGGTGGGTCAGACAGAAGGTTGATGGGATGCCCTGGCATTTTGAATAGGGATTTACGTTCATTGTTGGCCTTGACTATGGTTTTCTAGTAGTTGTTGGCATAGGCAGTGGTGAACAGTAATTTGTGTGTAATAGATAGTTCTTTGAGCAGGGTGAGGTCAGATGCACTGCAGGATTGTTGCCAAGTTTTTTCTTGTGTTCTGATTTTTCTTGTTGCGAATAAGTTATTGAGTGTATCAGGGTGCAGAATGTTTAGGGTTGATGGTGGTGATGTGTGATGGCAGTTGGCAAGATCTTCCATAAGAACCTTCACTTGGAAGTTCCTGAATGATCTGACAGCTTTTTTGCTGGCTTTCTGATAGGTGTGCATGACTGGGGTGGTGCAATTATTGGGAAAGGGGATCACCAGATGGTCCAAAAAGTAGAGAAGGATAGGAGAGCTGCGAATGAGGGTGAATAAGGCAGTGATGATGAAGTTGAAGATATTCTTTTTCCTGTGTGTTAGCTCTTTTGTGTGCAGTTTGAGGTTTAAAGTGTTATGAAGGCACTGGAGATCTTCCTTCATGGACTTGGTTTCTGCTTTGCCAGTGACGTTGAAGTCACCAAGGAAGTTGTTGGCGTGTATGAGAGACATGTTGGTGACCACCCCATGAAGTCTGTGATAAAGGAGATGTTGAGCTTGGATGATATGTAGCTGAGGTGAAAGCTGGCTGTGTTCACTGGGGAGAACAATTCTTGTCTGGGGCTGTTTTTGAAAGAGCGGGTGGTCACAAAGTAAAGGTGGTGGCCATTATTCTTTGTAAATGGTGTTGAGGTCTCCACTCACCTTGTTTGGGATTCTGTTTTTAGAATGCTGCAGTTTTGGGGGAAGAGGTTTTGTAGGATGTGGGTGAAGGTGGTTGTCATCCAGGTCTCAATAATGATGATGGCACTAAGGTGTGTGTGGTGGTGAGATCTACAATGGCCCTCATTCCGAGGTTGGTGCTAGTCATGGCGCTATTAGCGCCATGACTAGCACCAATACTGGTACGGCCATCGACTTGGTGGTATGGGGACTTACCGGTCCATTCCGTCCTTTGCGGGACCAGTAAATCCTCATTTGAAAAGCCATTCCCCATTCCCATTTGAGCCCACATAGGGCTCAATGGGAAGGGGGAAGGTGTCAATAACAGTCCATTATTGACCCCGGTATCCCTATGCGGGTCCCGTCCATAACGCCTGGTAAAACCGGGCTTAAGGGAGGGACCCGCAAAGGGACCTCGGAATAAGGCGCAAAGGGATTACCAGCACCGGTGTCATTACCGGTGCCCGGTATCCCTTTGCGCCCAGGTCGTAATGACCCCCAATGTCTGCTGTGTGATGTGATTGCTGAGCAAACATTGGAGAGATTAAGCATGTGTGTAGTGTTGGATGATGGTTCTATGCTAATGTGGTTAAGGTGGCTGCAGTGCTATTTTCACAAGATTACTGGCGAGCGGTGTCATTGGTGAAGAGTGGTAATGCTATGTATTGGCTGTTTGGAGAGAGGTGAAACACATATTCAATTGTGCTTACCTGATTTGCATTTGTATTTATTTTTAATTATAGAACGCTTTTGCAAAAGTGCTTTGACAGTATAAAAATCAAAACCAGTACACAATGACAAGGAAAGGAATGGAGAAGACATAACAGCAGACATAAGGCATGGGTCAATGACCGAAGCATATGCATATTTAGCTGAGACTTGAAAATATTGTTAAAGAAAGAAGAGCGAATGTGTAGCGGAAGGGAGTTCCAATGTGTGGGTCCCATGAGCGTGAATGAACAAAAACCAGAAGAGGCATAAAGATGCTTGAGAACAAAAAGAAGGAAGAGGGACTGCTCACGGAGATGGCATGCATGGCTATATGAGAATACAAAATAACAGCGATAGGGAGGGGTGAGGCCATGCAAAGGTTTTTAGACAAAACCAAGAAAGTGAAAGTGAATAAAGGTGTCAATGGTTTGTAGAGTAGTTGAGATGAGAGAAGGAGTAATGGAGGAATGTGGGGAAACCAAAACAGAAGTCAAATGGCAGAGTTAAAGACAAAATGCATGAAAGCAAGATGGGAGGAGGAAAGACCTAGAAAAAGAGTCAAAGAGTAGTCAAGTCGAGAGAAAACTAAGGACTAAATCAGAAGCATAGTGGCAGGAAAGGAGAGAAATGGTCAGGCAGAGCAAAGATCATAGAGATTATAGTGAGCAGAACGAGCTGTAGAAGAAAAATGGAGAGAGAAGGAGAGAGAAGGAGAGAGAAGGGTGAAAAGTGACCCCATGATTGAGTGTGGACAGGGAGATAGGTAGAATAGATGGAGGAAAGAAATACAGGGTGAGAAATGAAAGGGGGAAGAGAAAATGAGGGGAAGTAAATAACCTCACTGTTGAAAGGGTTAACATGGAAAAAACAGGAAGTGAACTAGGATTTGACAGCAGAATGAAAAAAAGAAACAGTGTCTTGAAGCAAGGGAGAAAAGGAAGAAAAAGAAAATGTGAGAATCATCAGTGTAAAAGTGACAGGAGAGATTACAATAGCTTGTGGGTGTTGAATAGGGAATAACATAGAGGGAGAAATTAAGGGGGCTGACGAAGGAACCCTGAGGGACCCAAAAAACAAGTGAGTTATGGGAAGAGATTTATCCATCCCAGGAGACTGAGTAGGAACGGTAAGGAATGTGGGATTCAGACCACTGTTGGACAGATCTAGACAGAGCCAGAGAAGAAAGGAAAGAAAGGAGAGTAGGGTGAACAACAATGTCAAAAGCAGCAGAAAGGACAAGAAGAATAAGAAAGAACAGAAGATAGCTTGTTGTGCCAAAGCAGAGCAAAGAGAGTTAGAGACATGTAGAAGAGCAGATTCCATGTAGTGGGCAGGACAAAAGCCAGATTGAAGTGGGGGGAGAAGAGAATGAAGGTGCAAATGAGAAGAAACCTGAGTGAAGACGACCCTTTCAAGAAGTTTAGACAGAAAGGAAAGCAGCAAGATTGGACAAAAGTTAGATGACAAGGAAGGATCAAGCGTAGGCTTTTTGAGAACTGGAATCACAATGACATGCGTAAAGGAAGATGGGAAGGTGGAAGCAGTCAGATACAGGTTGATAAGAGCCGTAAAATAGTGACTCAAAAATGGATACATAGAAGAAATGAGGGAAGAAGAGATGGGATCTAAAGGGAAGGCTGTAGGGTGAGCACATGCCAAATAGAAGGAGGTATTAGAGTCAGAAAGTAGAGTAAAGAGGATAAGAAAGGAGGAGCCGGGTAGGCTAGGGACGAGGAGAGACAGCCGTAGAGAAGAGCATAGAGGAAAAGGGGTGGAAACAGCAGCAGGTGAGGGAACAGAAGTGGGGACAGGGAAGGAAGAGTGCAGGGATGCAACTTTAGAGGTGGAAAACTCAGCAAGGTAAGTGGAACTAAGTTTAGACAAGAGAGAAGGGTCAGGAGGACAAGAAGAAAGGAGAGAATTAAGTAGATGAAAAATATGGTGAAGATGGTGGGAGAGGGAAAGAGTATGTGAGGAAAGGTATTGCTTTTTGGCAGCAAGAAAAGAGAACCGTAGGAGGAATGCAGAGAGGATAAGGTATGGAGATCATCAGGAGAGTCAGTCTTCTTCCACCGACGCTCAGCTTTGTAGAGAGAAGAACAAACAGAGAACGAGAGGGATAAAGCCTCTTATGTTTGAGGAGCAAGGTTGAGGTGCAAGGTTTATAGTACTAGATCCTCCTAATCCAAACAGGCCCAAACAGGAGTTGCACTTACCTTTGGATGCCCAGATGAGAGATGCCCTGTGATCTAACAATTAAGAACGAAAAGAGAGGGACAGGATTAAACAGGCATATGGAACTTGTGGGATTTAGGTCAGGTAAACCAAATCCACTTGCAAAATCTCACCACCTGCAAAAGAAAAGACACTGATAGTCTGCTTATGGAGGATATAAACGGCAAAACAAGAAGGCACCAAAAAATTAGCAGTGATTGACAGGTGGGTTGAGCTAAGGTTATGTGACACAGGTCCACTTACACCACAGCACCAACTGTTTGGTGAGGGCTTGTATCCATTGAAATAAACTATGTCATTGCAGATCCCTCTTCTGTCCTACTACTCAGTGTGTGTAAGCAGGTTGTTAGCAGGTTGTGTGTTGCATCAACCTGCCACAAAAACCCATTGTCTGTGATCACCACCACCTCCAACCATGTTTCCTGCACCTCCATATTTAATCCTATTCTCTACAAATTTGCGGAAAATAAATTAAATTCAAGTGCTCGAGTGGGAGGATGTGTCCAGTAAATCATCTCAAAGTGCAGATATGCAAATTAAATTGTTGTGGTGTGCCTAAAAAAAAGTGAAATTACCTCAAAAAATCGCAAAGACTAGCCTGCCTTTGTGAAATGCAGATTGATTTTTAATGGTGTTAGCCGAAATCAAAAATGCATGTCTGTTGAGCACTCTGTAATATCAGCATTACCAATTTCTCTCCTGTAACATGAAATTCAAAGCATAGAATGATGTTTTGTTTCAGTCCTAAAAGCGCTCACTAAAAGTGAAAGTAAAATGATCCAACATCTTCCTTTCCTTTTACTTTACCTTCTTTCTTTCTCCTTGTATAAGTAATTGTTAAGAGCTGGCTGGAGCGCTAGAAACATGGGACTGCCGCGCTTGATTTAAAAGTTACGGTATACCATGCTGCAAGTGGTAGAGTCTACTTAGGATGATGCCCCACTGTTCTTGGTTAGAAAATTGGAAACTGGGGTTTGAGACCCTTAACACTCCCGCCAGGTGCTAGGGTGAGAATGAGAACATATTCTCTCTAGTAATTAGTCGGCCGCCCAGAATACTGAACAAGCCCAATGAAACCATTGAGGTTACCCCAGCTTAGCTGAACCTGTGGAACATCCACTTTTACATATATCTTGGGCCACTTCCCCAGCCCAGCACACGTCTATTTAATCATTCTCAACCAACATCATGTCGCCTTGAAAATGACCCCTGATGGCCGGAACACGTGTCAGCTACAAAAATAAACACTTGTTGCAGTCCTAACTATAAGAATTCCCACTTATTACTAGAGAGAATATGCTCTCATTCTCCTCCTACAAGTATGGGAATTTGAAAACATGCATTGATGTTTGCTTACAATCCCTAAAAGACCTGCCTAGAAAAGAAAGCAAAATGCTCCAGCTCTCAAATAGAAACAGGCACCAGTCCACATGCTTCCACTATATATAGACAGGTGAATCTGCCTGCCCAATCTGGTTTTCTTGGAATCGCTTAAAAGTTCAGAAAGTTTGGTGGATCCTGAATGTGTTAACTATGTCAGTGAGTTGGCATACGGATGAAGTGGCCCAAGCTTATTAGAGAGGCAAAGGGCCTCATTACACGGAAGGCGGTAAGGGTTAACGGTCACCGGTAATGGTACCGGTGACCGTTAACCCTTACCGCCTGATTACGAGGTCCCTTTGCGGGTTGGTACTTTAATGCCTGCTTTTTAGCAGGCGTTAAAAACCAACCCACGAAGGGACCAGGGTGCTAATTACGGTACCGCAATTTGCGGTACCGTAATTAGCACCTTCCCCATTCCCAGTATGCCCTATGGGGCAAAAATGGGAATGGGGAAGGGCAATGGACGAAGGGGGAATTACCGCCCCACCAACCTTGGAATAGGGCGGTAATTGCCCTTTCCTCCAAGGTGGTGCCGGTATTTTACTGGCATGGACCAAAGTGCTAATAGCACCTTGGTCCACCGCCTACCGTGTAATGAGGCCCAAAGTAGTGAAATGGCTATCAAACAGAAACCACAAGAGGAATGTTTATTTGTATCCTTGGAGCTCTCAAAGGGTTAAATCAAATGAAATAATCAATTGATAAGAGAGGATTCACATAGGCACGGGGAGGGCAATGTGTGTGTTGGGCAGAACAATAGGGAGTAACAAACAAACACAACTGGGCAACACATAGGCAGATACTGCAGTAACCAGAAGGAGACCCATTGTGTCTATAGGGGCATTCTTCTAGAAAAGACAATTATTGATCATGAGATGTTGAACTTATGTACAAAATAAACCATTAGATACTGCAAAAGTAGGCTGATGTCAACACATCCGTATGATACAAATATTCTGAGCATGCTACATTTACCAAACTACTCACTCCATAAAGGAGAAGGGGAGATCCATAATTAATGAATGGCTTTGTGTTAGTGGCTATTACCGTACATGAGTCAGTGGCCTTCATTATCAGTAGGGCAGACTTTCACTAAACTGAAGCACTGTTACTGCAAGTGCTAGCTCTATTTTACAGGAAATATATCTAATTCAATACCTAATTTCATATTCATATTCCTCCTCATTTTGAGATCACAAAGGGATAGATTTGGTAGTGGTAGTATTACCCCACCCCATATCATAACCACTATTTTAAATGGAGGTAATGCCTGTCCAAAGAGAATTGTTTTTAGTTTATGTGTGTCTAAACCCATTATTAGGAAATGCCATAAAAGAGGCTGTATTTGGATGTGCCATTAGCTTCACAGCTTTAATGAGCCTGTATCTCTTGTTCCATTTAAATAGGGTCCTCACTGGCACAATGTTAATACATGGGATCAATATGCAAATAATGTTTATTGCATGCATGGGACCAACATCATTAGCACTTGTGACTGAGCATGCCATGTTTGCAACTGTTTTTCCAAGCTCAGTACCAATTCCTGCAGACATGTCTCATGTACACTACCTCTGTAGGAACTACCCAAGGGGTATGTCCTATTGGACATGGCTTGAGGCTTTCCCCTGACATACTACCACTAATGCCACTACTTACATGTTATGGCCTGTCATGTCATGTGTGCACTACTGTTCCCAGCACTGTAAGTACACCAAGAGCACAAACTGGTACCTGTCCCCAGGTTCACTACCTCATGCCATGAGTACACTTCCACTACTGTTATTATCCTCAAGTCCAATGGCAATGCCATGTTTACGGTGGGATTAGCATTGAATGCAAATAGTGCTATTCTGTTCCTCAGAGCTCTGATCCTCTCTAGGCTGAACTATTGCAGCAGCTTCTTTCTAAATCTTCCTGCCTCTACTCTTGGACCTTTACAACCTATCCAGAACAGGACTGCAAGACTTGTCCTTGGCCCCAAACCCAGAGATCATATGTCTCCAGCTCTGAAATCGCTTCACTGGGTCCCCGTGGCTTTAAGGATCAAGTTCAAGACCCTCTGCATCATCCACAAGGCTTTCTGGGGCCTGGTACAACTCTACCACCAACTTTCTCTTCCAAAACATCTTCCTTCTCGAGCTCTCCTCTCATCCATCTCCAACTCTCTGAGGGTCAGATGCTTCTCCAAGCAGAGAGTTGGGGGCAGATCTATCTCATCAGCTGGGTTCTCTCTCTGGAACAGCCTCCCTGCATCTCTCAAACTTGAGCAGAACCGCATCCTGTTCCAGAAGCAACTCAAGACCTTCCTTTTAGCTTTGACTTTCTCTCTTCGTCTCTCTTGCTGATGCACCTGACTGCCCTGCAGACTGGTCACCTGGTCACCTTCTGCAATCAGGCCCAGGCCCCTGCATGTCCAGTTGCCCTTGCACTGCCTCCAGGCTCCCCAGCAATTAAGGGTCTGTATCTGCAACCATACCATGCCTTCTCTCTGCACTTATGAGCCACCTGCTGGCTGCACTTGTGAGTTAACTGCACTCCCCCCCTACCCTCCCCCCTGGCACTTCTCCCCTTCCTCTTCCCTGCACTTGTGTAATCTAAACGACACAAGGCCTAATAAGATTGTTATTTTGTCCTCCCTTCTTCCCCCTCCTCGTCTTGTTGCACCTAGAAACACTTGTGTACAGACGCATTATAAATGCCACATCATATCATCATATATAATATACATGTCCATTATTGTTTAATATGAACACCTGATTTGTTAAGTGTGGTAATAGAGGACACAGTGATATTGAAAAATATTGATACTGGGCTTCCTCTCTAGCTCATTATCGTCTCTTTCAGCTATTTCCACTGAACATGTGATAGCCTCTTTGGAGTAATTTTATAACAAAGTGCAAAACAGCACTTTCATGAATAGATAAGTAATATACAACACAAGTGTAGCAAGTGTTTAGTAATGGCGGGCTAATTATTATTTAGTAATGCACACACCATTATTTGATCTTGAGCTATTGTATACATAATTATTGATGCAACAATTTTTAACAAATTATCACTTCCAGTTATGTCAACTACAAACTGCTGAGACCCCTGATGATCTCCCTTTGCTGCGTTTTACACATATACCTTCACTGATCATGCAAATGGTGTCATAATCAGGAGGGGCCGGAGGATTGCTCAGCGGCAACGTGTTTGTATTGGAAGCAAGACAACACACCAGTCTTCGGTATTAAGCATGTAATAAAAGCGTAATGAATGCCTTAATAAATATGTGTATATTTTGGGAAAAATACAAGATTTAATTCACACATGGTTAGGGGTGCTATGAAACCTACCTTTTTAGGGTTCATGGGGCGCTAAAAGGTTATGGGAGGGACCACTTCAGAAAATGGGTGGGGCAAACCTGGCAGCTCCTCCACCACTGTTTGACCCCCAAGGTCTGGTGCGCGGACCAACTATCAAATAGTACCTTTTAAAGCACAATATGCGTAGAGGCAATGGAAGCCTTTCTTGAAAGTAGCAGCTTTAAAGTTTTACTGTGTTTGTTAAGGTACATTTTTCAAGACAAAATAGTAAACCTTTGACTCTGCCAGTTTCGAGAAAGGTGTCCCTCACCTCTCTGCCTAACAAAATGCAAATGCGTACATCCAGTGGTGCACCTGGCTAAAATGTATATGGCGACTAACCCTTTAAATTCTGGGAGAGGCGCCAACTTCGGAGACTGCGGGGGAGGGGCAAGCATACTTGTGTATGCATTCTAATGAGACTATTCTATTGCAGCTTTAATGTTACAAGCAGTTAACTCTCTCCTTTAAGTCTGAAAGCACCAATTTAAGAACTGCTCTGAGAATGAGGTGTCTCCTGTCCCCCTACCCTTCAATTTTCTCCCCTGGCAGACAAGTACAACCCAACATCACGATTTCAATTGCCTAAAACTTTTTTTTTTCATGTTAAAAGAGCTGTATTCAGAAATATTCTTCTCCAGTGAAGGGTAACACGGCACACACTGAAAACTGCAGCTCACAGGAAAAGCAAATCTTTCTGTTTTCAAGGGAATGCTGCCTTCAGCTGTATCTGGGGTCTCAGTTTATTTATTGAACATTGGTATGGTGCCTTTACAGCACAAAGTGTTTTCAGGTGCCACAAAACAAAAGAGGGCGGTGGGGCAGGGTAGAAACAACAATAACGGTCCTACTAGGTCTTGTGACATTTGGATTATGCAAGTGCAGTATCACAAGTACAGTGGGATGGGCATATCAGGATGAATGAATGGAGAACGCTCAAGGGGCTGGGAAGTGCAAAGGGGGCCGAGAAGGGCAAGTACCAGGGGAACCAGGGGTAAGCTAGTGTGTGGAAGGGGAGAGCGGACAACCACAGTAGGCTAGTCAGGAAGGGTGCTCAAGGGCAAGTGCTGGTAGGAAGTGGAGTGGGGGGACAGGTCAAAGGAAGGCCTGAGCCTGATAAGATTCATTAGGGAACAAGCAACCAGTCACAGCGGCAGGAGGAGACTAGCAGGGGAGCTGGAGGGGAATCGAGGAGGAGAAAAGAACGGTATTGACAAGCTTCCAGAACTTCAGCTCAAGTCAGAGAGGGGAATGGAGGCCGTTCCAGAGGGAGGCTCCTGCCAATTAAAGGGATGTACCCCCGATCTCTGCTTGGAGAAACATCTGACCTGCAAAGAGTTGGAGCTGAAGGACCGAAGGACTCGAGCAGGGTGGTATCTAGGGAGAGAGATTTAGAGGTAATGAGGTCCTTGACCCCAGAAAGCCCTGTGGATGATGCAAAGGGTCTTGAATTTGATCCTTCCAACCACTGGTAGCCAGTGGAGAGATTTTATAGCTGGAGAGATGTGGTCCCGTGGCTTGAGGCCAAGGAAAAGTCTTGCAGTCCTATACTGGATTAGCTGAAGAGGGTGGAAGTAGGAAAAAGGCAGGTTAAGGAAGAGGCTGTTGCAGTAATCCAGCCTGAAGAAAACCAGAGCTCTGGAGACATTGTGTTTCTGGAGAATGTCTCTGGAGAGGTGAAGCTGAAAGTTGACTTTCTTGGCAAGCTCAGCCATATGAGATGAGAAGGAGACGAGTCAAAGATGATACCCGTGTTTTAGTCTCGAGGGTGAGGATAGTGGGCCGAAGGAGGGTGACCAGAGTGTAGGAGGGAATGAGGTGGTATGAGTCCCAATGAGAAGGATCTCAGTCTTACTGGCATTAAGGCAGAGATTGTTAGCAGCACACCATGCCTGAATAGCAGTATGACAGACTAAAGAGAGGAAGGAGAGGAATAAGAAGAGGGTAGTTTAAAGGAGAGCTGTGTGTCATCAGCAAAGCACTGGAAAAGAGGAGAGAAGGTGGAGCTCAGGTGGGCAAGGTAAATGTAGGAAAGCCACAGTGAGATGATAGAGCCCTGAGGGACGCTGCAAGTCGAGAGTGAGGTAGAGTAGAGAAAGGAGCCCAGTTGCACTTGAGAAGATTTATGAGGATGAGTGATTGACCGTATCAAAGGCAGTGGACAGATCAAGGAGGATGAGGGCAGAAGGAGAGTTGGAGTTGAGGTTTGAGAGCAAGTCATCTCAGGTGTTCAGGAGAGCAATGTATGTGCCTATGGCTGCTCTGAAGCCAGACTGGTGGTCATGAGGACAGCCAACAGATTCATTGTGATGAATTACTTTATTTTTTACTTTTAAAATTTGTATAATGCGCTCGCATGGACCCATAGGCTTTAGGGTGCAGACTGATTTACAACACACAACATAAAAAACAGTCAAATGATATCCCTCCAAAAGTGATAGATAAGATCAAACACATCTGTTCAAAGGCCTCAGAGTTCCATGGTCTATGCAAAGAGCAAAGTCTTCAATTTCATTTTGAAGGCTGTGGTTGACTTGATACCTCTTAGGTCCAACGGCAAGTCATTCCATGCCCTAGGGGCAAGAGCATAAAATGTACCCTTTGAAGCCTTCTTAGTTCTGCACCTGTACCTTCTTAGTTCTGCATCAATAGGTCCTGTGTATTGGACCTAAGTGTTCTTCCCTTTCTTTTGTTTGAGAGAAGAGATTGAAGGTACACAGTCATCCTACTCTGTCTACACTTTTGTGTAATGACTAAGACTCAGAACAGAATACGAGATTCTACCGGAAGCCAGTGTAGTGTACGCCTCGCCAACGAGACATGATCTCTACGAGACAGGCCCATGACAACCATGACATCTCCATTCTGAATAACCTGTAATCTCTTGCAAGTAGTTTTGTTAATGCCGTCCAGGAGACTTGAGAAGTAATCAGTTTTTGCTCCTACAATTGCCCTTGCTATAGTCTAAGCATTACTTTGAGAAATAAGGGGTTTGAGATGAGCCAAGAGTTTAATGTAGTAGGCACAAGATGCAACAACATTCCCCACATGAGACTTCATGCTGCGGTGTTGGTCCAATGTAACCCCAAATGTTTTGACTTTCTTCAACGGGCAAATTTTAACAGATCCTATATAAAAGCATTCATATGCTGAACCCAATTTCCGTATCATTTATGGCGATCCAACCACTAGAAGCTCTGTTTTTTCTTTATTCAGGGCTAATTTATTTTGTACCATCCAAGTAGCAAGTACATTTTATTAATCAGAGCTTCGTCCTGTTCCTGATTGCCCGAGAGGGGGATGATGCACTGCATATCATCTGCATAATTCATAAAAATCACCCCCTCAAAGAACGGCACTGTAAATAGATTATATAAACAGGTCTAAGTACAAGAGCCTTGGGGAACTCTGAAGTTAACAGTTATGAGAGCCGTTTCAACTTCCTGGGCAAAAACCCTACTTTCTCGGTTATTGAGGAAAGAGGATATCCATTGGATTGCTTTTGAGGAAAAGTTAGCAACCTCCCCCAACCTGGTGGCCAAAATGTGATGGTACACCAGGTCGAAGGCGGCAGAGAGATCCAGCAACATTAGCAGAGAGGCTTAATTATTATCCATGCGTTTAAGAAGCCTGTATTTAAGTTCCAATAACGCTGTCTCATTCCCAAAACCTACCGTGGAGCGAGACTGAAAGTCATTCAAAATGGGTTCTTTCCAATGTGTCGCTATCTGTCTGTAGGCCACCTGATCCAGAATTTTTAAAAGAAAAGGGGTGTTCATAATAGGCCAAAAATGATTATGAATTTCCTTAGATAGACCAGACTTGTTTTAATATGGGAGTAACCCATGCCTTTTTTACATTGTGGGGAACAACCCCAGTCTCCAGAGAAGCATTAATAAACTTGCAGATGGACACCAATAAAGTTGTAGAGCATGATTTGATGATCATAGCTGCACAAAAACACGAAGCGTGCAAAGCCTTATTTGCACACAAGTTACGCGACTTTTTCCAATAATGAGAAAGAAAAAACGCCCACTGAAACCGACCTGGGCGACCTTTGTATACAGCTTCTGGGTCGCACAACAAGGTAATAACTTACATTAAGAGTGCTGAATATGAGCGGAACATACTCTAGACCTGAAAAGGCAAATCCTTCTTTGCGGTTTTTCTGTCGTTTAAACAGGAAACTACAAATAAAAAAACAAATAAAGACGTTACAAAATGGATCACATAAAGATCGAAAAAATAGATTAAATAAAATAAGGAACTGACATTATTTTAATAGGAACATATGTAAAATACTATGAACAACACATTTAAGAATATTTGTTCATTTGTATGTGTTACAGAGTGTGTGATCAAACCCACTTGTCGTCTAACTACGCAGAGATTGTATTTAGAAAGGGCTCCCCGCATCCCATGCAATAAATATAAGGTTAGTGACAGACTTATCCCTTATTAGACAGAGAATGCCACAATTTTATAAACTCGTTATTAGTAACCAATAGTATATATATATATATATATATATATATATATTTTTTTTTTTACAGTTGGCTCTGCTCCACAATATGATGAACATCAGCCAACAGTTTATTGTTACATGAATGAGTGTACAAGAAAAGAAAACGTCCTGAAGACAGGCCCACATAACCACATGATAAGAAGTCATCTCAACATGTTCTGTTACTAAGTGGACCTAGAAACACTAATCAGTGTTGACACAAAAAAGGATAAATGTTCATCCTTGTTTGATAGTAGACTAGGGGTTGATAGAAGACCATACCCCTTGCACTATCCAATACTAACCTCACTATCCCTACCCAAAAAAACTAACGAAGGGTGTCTGATGAAATATGTGTTGTTTCAACTTACTTTTCAGTGGTACACAATAGGGAATGTATTTTATTGTGTTTTTTATGAGGTCCTTTTGTACAAAATAATTAAAATATGTATTTGATCATAGCATAAGGTGTAATTATAACCCATTTTCCCTGTTTCCATATATGGTTTAAGAATTGTCACACCTTCTGGATGCGAGGGCGGGAAGTTATTGTGGAATCTTCATAGATATTACTGATCATAGCTGCAGACATATCATTTTTACATTTGCTAGCCTTTAGCTGTTTAATGATTAATTCTAATTCAACTGTTGTAATAGTAGTAAAATTAAAAGGGGGAATAGAAGGACATCACTCGAAAACCCAACCAAGGTTCTGAGTGTCCACTTCAAGTAAACAGGCTTGTTTCTTATCAATATCTATCTGAATATTTTCAAGCTTATTTTGCATGGCCTGCTGGATCCCCAACACCATGCCTCATCCTTTACCAACAATCCGGGATCCGTATGGTTTGTGGATTCTTGCTCCTTCAAAATTCTAAAGAGCTCACAAGTGTCAGATTGAGCCTTGGTAATCCTTTTATTGATAAAGTTCTTTTTTGCTATGCTGACAGTGCTGACATGTTCATTATAGATTTCCATTCGTAGAAGAGTTTAAGAGTTACACTCTTTAATGCCTTAAGTTCCAAAGTAAACCATGGGTTACGTTTTATATCCTGCTTTAGCGTCTTTCTCTTGAGAGGTGCTAGAGTGTCCACAAACACCTTAATGCTAGTAAGAATGGAACCTGTCAATTCCTCAGGGGAGACCATATCTTTCGATATGTGCTTAAGATTTCTCATCAAAACCTCCATCTTATTCTTATGTTTCAATTTCCTAGTATCTATCACTGTGAATGCCACAAAGAAGTGGTCTGACCAGGGACATGGTGATACTGATACATCAGTGGTCTTCAACTTATGACATGCAACCCAAACTAAACAGTGAGTGGGTACATGGATCAAATGCTTGAAGCCAAGATCTTTCAGGGCAGATTGTAGTTGCAAAGGAGCAACAACCTCTGTATGTCCCAACCACAGGTTAATATCACCCATAATCAGGAAGTTCGAGTTGGGTTTCAATGAAGGGAGAAGAAAACTGGTAAGGCCAGCAAGAAAATCCTCGGCCATATTTGGGGGCCTATATATTAGCAGAACAGTGATTGTAGCTTCAGCGTTCAAGCCGATTTTCACACAGAGGGAATCAATCCCCTCCATAATGTGACCCTTGTATTCCCAGATGCTAAGGGACAGTCTATAAATATAAAAGCCACTCCCCAACCTCCGCCCACTGTCCTGTCGCACCTGAACAACCCAAAGCCGGTGGGAATACCCAGATGTAGATCAGGGGCTGCAGCATTGTGCACCCAAGTTTCAGTAATAACGCATAGATCAATAGAGTTTCCCTCAATATCTGTAGCCACCTCGAGGGCGTGTTTCAAGAGAGATAGCACGTTTAACATGAGGATTCTAACTTTTGTCAAGGGTATAATCCCAATTCTACCCTCCACAGACACAAGTTATCTATACAGATCTGGCTGTGGGGCTTCTGGCATTGTGTTCAAAGGAGTAGCAGCTACCCACATACTCACAACTGGTGGTCCTGCAGTCCTAGTCAAGTAAACGTCCTCACTCATCTCCAAACAATCCACCTTATTCCTTGGTGGTACGGTGAGCCTAACTGTCGTAGCCGGTGCTATCACCTCATCTGGACATATGTTCCCGCCCACCACTGAGAGGGTCACCTGGTGTGGTGGACTTTTACAAGATATAAGGGGTCATTACGAGATGAGCGATAGCCATGGTGCTATTAGCACCATGGCTGCCTCCCATACCGTGAGTCTGGTCTTGTTCAATGGGGACTTACTGGTGCATTCACGCACTGGAGGGACCGGTAAGTCCCCATTGAACAAACCATTCCCCATTCCCATTTGAGCCCCCATAGGGCTCAATGGGAATGGGGAGGGCGCTAATAACGGGATCGCGACTAGCAAGCCCGTTATTAGCAACCTGGTCCATTAGCGGGACCCGTACAGGACGTGTGGTCAGACCACACGTCCCTTACGGTTCCCGCTAACGGACCTCAGAATTGGGCGGTAAGGGATTACCGGCACCGGTCTCCTTACCGGTGCGCGGTATCCCTTACCGCCCAACTTGGAATGAGGACCATAGTACCTTCTATCCGGGCGGATGTCGCGTAGCACTAGGTATTCATGTGTAATCGCTGAAGATTCCCCTGGCCGCAATGTTTGCTGCAAGGACTTCAGTCATGCCCATCAGAACAGAGATGGCTCCCTCCAACCCTTCCAGCACAGCACTGACCAGCACAGACCAGAGACTTCCTTTGCGCCGTCCCATTTGCGCCGGGTTTCTAGTCAAGAACGCACTCCGAACTACAAAGGGTCTTGTAGATCAGAGGCAGCTGTGACTCGTGCATGCAGAGTATAACTCTGACTCAACTCGCAAGGATCAAATATAAGAGAAGCTACGGTTGTTAAAGTGGATCCCAGTTCAGGTCAGTATAACAAAAGCACTCAAATGAATATGAAATGAATATAAAATGCGATGGTCTTAAATCAATTAAGAATCAATTGGAACAATATTATTCCAGCACTCAAAAGAATATAAAATGAATATAAAATGCAATGGGCTTAAATCAATTAAGAATAAATTTAAAACACAACAAATTAACTAGCAGCAACACTATGAAAAAACAATTAGTTGGGATATTACCAACTTCTACAAGAGTTTGCCTAAGAAGGGGTTAGTGGAGATAGGGCAGTAGTTAGACAGGCAGAAAGGGTCTGCAGATGGCTTTTTTAGGAGGGAGTGTAGAAGGGAGTGCTTAAGGGGCGAGGGGAAGGAGCCAATGGCAAAAGAGTGGTTACAGAACTCAGCAAAAGGAGGAGCAGGAAAGGCAATATAGTTCTTCTACAGGAGCTGGGAAGCACCTGTTTCGAAGAGACTTTCATAAAGCAGACTGTTTTGGTGACCTCATTGGGTGCTATGGGGGAGAAGGAGGAGAGAAGTTGGGGAGAGAGGGGTACGGGGAGGTCTGCATGCAGGTGGAGGAAGAAGGGCAATGCAGGAGAGGACAGGATTTCCTTAATTGTTGCTGTGAAATTGGAGGACTACGCTGTGCGGAGGGCCTGGGAAGGGATGGCAGAAGTGGAGACTGTAATAGGATTGTCAAGTTCCTTGCAGATTTTGAAAAGTTCAACCATTTGTTTGTGGCCCCTGAGATGTGGGCTTGGACATGGGCCTATTTTGTTGATCGGATTTAGAATCTGCATTGCCTTTGGAGCAGGCAACAGGCCAGTTTGTCAGAGAATGTGCTAGAAGTCAACAAATTCCGTGCTGCAAATTTGCACGTGTGTTTCATGACGAAAGGTCAGAATCATACCAACTAAAGCACTTGGAAGCAGGATTCATGTGGATCCTCATGGCAGGGGCAAGGATGTCAAGGGTGTTGGATTTGGAGAAGTGAAGGTCATCAAGAGTTGAGTCAGTGTTAGAGTGAACAGTAGGATTTGGGGGCATGAAGGAGGTGGCAAAAGCAGCTACTGACACTCGCTTCATTGGTTGAGTGACAGAGAAGGAGACTGGCAGAGCGAACAGAGACTTAGCCCAGGAGCCCAGGAGATCTAGATGGGAGGAGAGGAGAGCGTGGTCAGACCAGGAGAAAGGAGTGGTGAGAGGGCTAGATAAGGAGATGTCAGCTGACAAGAGGGCATCCAAGGGGTGTGCACAGCTGAGTGGTTGGGCCCGAGGGAAGAATGGTGAGGGAAAGAGATTCACAGAGGTTGCAAAAGAGTAAAGTGGCTCTATAATGCGTATCAAGGTAAATATTGATGTCTCAGAGGAGAAGAAGGTTAGAATTAGAGGTCTGAAGAGAAGAGGTGAGAGGGAGTGGGAGATCAGCCATGGAGTCCTGTAGATAGTAGCGAGAGTGAGCGAGAAGGAAGGAGAGACACAAAGCTTGCAGACAAGACATTCAAAGGTAGAGTAGGATTGAGTGGGTATGATGGAAGCAGGGACCCATTCCAGGAAGACAAGGGCCACTACGCCATAAGACGGGTTAGACCTGGGCTTGGAGAGGATCTTGTAGCCCTGAGGAAGCAGAGTGTCAAAAGCAGTGACAGAGCAGGAATTGAACCACGTCTCAGTGAGAGCTAGGATGTCAAGGTGAAAGTCTTCAAGGAGGTGAGAGATGTTAGAGGAGTGTTTGACAGCAGAGCGAGAACTGAGGGTATCTAAGTGAAGCTGGTTGCCACTTTTGAAGGTTTTCTGAGGTGGGGTACAGGGGCGAGGTATACCCATCAGTGGGGGCGAAGAGGCAAGAGGGCTGGCAGCCAGAGGAATGCCAGGAGAAGGGTGGAGGTTGAGGAGTGAAGAAAGCAGAACCTGTGCACTCCTAACCAGTGGTGCAACAAATTTGAGCAGATCAGGCTCTAGCCCCCTTGGCTGGCTGACCTACAGACCTGTGGCCAGAGAGAACAGGACGCCGAAGGTAAACAGCAGAATCACTGTTAAAAAAAGCTCCACCCCAGTGCTTAATTTAGAACAATATTAAGTGCCGGAGCTCTAACATTTTCTAACATGCACACGACATGTCAGGATCGGCAGCTCCCTGCCCACTATTGCCACCACTCAAGGCTTCTCCCCATGCTGTCAAAATATATGGGGTTAAAGCTGCAACTCTTTCTGGCTGAGTGTGGTTATGGGATGTACTCACTACGGTAGATGTGTGATTTACAAATACCAATCAACATATACATACAATAACATACTTGTGTCTTGACATGAGACAAAGTTTTAAGTGTGTTTGTAAACACAATCATCATTTACATGTTGGTCTGCTTCCATAGCTGTTTATTATGTGACTGCCAGTTAAAATAATCCAGTTGCCAAAACACCACACCATAATCAATCTGAGTCTGAGACAACAAGCGTCGGGGCTTTAGGAAAATACTTGTCCCTATTCAGAATTTCAACAAGGGTAGCTCCACATTTCATCATCCACAGTATAGCAAAGGTTTGAATTTTTACTAGAGCCAAGGGTGTGACACTCGTGTGAGGCTCAAGCTGTGCCTAGTAGATGTCAGTATTATAAAGCATACATGTATTCTTCATTGCATTTAGTCAGTCCATTGTTGTGGTGTGGTGCGAATGATAAATCCTGTTGTGGAGAGTCAAATTCAAATTAGCTGGCATGTGCTTCATGCGTTATAACACTGACATCTACTAGGTACAGCTTGAGCCTCACACATGAGTCCCACACCCTTGGCCCTGGTTAAAATCCAAACCTTTGCTAAACTGTGGATGATGAAATGTGGAGCTACCCTAGTTGAAATTCAGAATAGGGAAAAGTATTTCCCTAGAGGGCTCAGGAATAAGTGCTTGTGCCGAGCCCTGGCAAATACCCCCACAAATTAAGCACTGCCGCCTTTCAGCCTACATTTCAGGTGGGGGCTGGAGCCCGATTAGCTCAACGATGTTGCCGCCTGCACATGGTGCATGGTCTTTAGGTAAACTATCATGCGTGTACTTTTAATAAAACATGCCACACTCCATTTACGTGCATTTTAATATCAACTTACATATATTTGGTAGGACGTCATAACTGTATCATTGAATAGGTAAACTTCAGTGCAGTTGGGAATAGTCTTAATCTACAGCATTCCCATATATTGCATGCGTTCATCTCCATGGTAATTAGCTTTAGCAAAGACAGCTTCTTCACTCTTCCTCACACCCAGGAAACAATGTGAATATTCTTTGGCTCAAGTGTGTTTATGATAACCCAAGAACTACCACACAATTCTGTATCAAATGAATAAGCATGGTCCTTTTACTCACTGTGCCACAACCCGAGACCACACCACAAAGAATAACGTGATTAAATGATCCCATTTATTCAACTGGAAAGAAAAAGAAACAATAAGATATAACATGCAGGTTAGCAAGCACAAAATGGTGTTATATCAGATGTAAATTCCGTTAAAAAATGAAAACACAACTCTGGTCAAGTAAACACATTACAAAATAATCGACTGCATATAAATGCCCGTCTAGAAGACGAGGTGATACAGAGTTTCCCAACGAAATGAAGAAAGAAAAAACGCAATGAAAAAATATGAGCTAATTTTTCAAACGTAATAGAATAATGGCATGCACGGATTCTGCAAAAATGAGAAGCGAGGCAAAGGTATGTCTTCCTATCAAGAATGACTTGCCTTTCATTTGAAAGCAGAACGATGTCCTGCAGCGGTGACATGATGCATTGAAAAGCAGAGATCTGTCTCAGTGAGGTTAAAAAGCCATAATGAAAAAAAAGCACTACAGAAGTAATTGAATCCAACGAAGGCTATCACACACATTCCAAATGGAAGAAAGTGATGATTTTGAGTTCAAGTGTGAAAGTGATTTCAAATAATCGATCAAGTACTAAGAGCATTAAATAAAGATGGCCGCTCTCTCTGGTACAGATGGGAGAGGTGACCAACGCTTTCTTGGGACAGAATTCTTGGGGAAAGCGGGAATTGATCGTAACATGTATGTCAAGTGTTTTAGTTGACTTTATGTGTTGAACATATGGAATTGTGTTTCGGACGCGCACGATCTGTACGCAGTTGGGGTTGTTTATAGTCACTGAGACACAAGCGTCACTGAAAACAACAATGGACGCGTGGGGTGCGTCGGCACAGATGCACGTATTTCGTGATGAGGAGCAGTGACCGCAGTTAGCTTTTCGTATACATGTTTGCGAATTGTAATCTACGTTTTAACGCCAGGAAATGATTGTAATGTTCCCCTATGTTTACAATAAGTAAATGCTGATATAATAATGCACGATTCGTCTATTTTATTTCCAGAGCACACTTGTATTTTTTGAAAGAGAAGGAATTTACTAACATGCTTCAGTTGAACATAAACAAGTCGCTGTTCCCCTAGAAGGTGCGCTGCCTCATGTATTCCGTTCAGGAGAAGGGGATCGGTTACACACTATGGCAGTCTTTTGTTAAATAATGGCCTTGATCTTAATTGATGTATTCTTTGCCTTTGCTAAACCTATTGGTTCCTCGGGTGTGCAGCAGTCTCCCTTCTTGAATTGTAAAACCGCAGTTACCTGGTACCCCACCCTCTTTTCAGTTGAACATGCCAACATCTTTGCACATAAATGTGCTACTTTTCATAATATAGCATGAGAGACGTTCTGTAGTACCCACCACAGTGTATACAAGTTTCTTATTCATAAAAATATAGACAGCCGACATGAAAGTGAGAGCCCTTGCCTCCACTAAGAACACACTAGATATAGAGCATAATTTGTCTTAATCGGACAAAATTTGGCTGGCAGTTCGTACTGTTAGACACGTTGGATTTTATTTTTTATAAAATCGGTTTCAAATGGCGCAATTCCACTGGAACGCACTTTGTAAATCACGTCTGTTCTGTCATATGTGTTCTCAGAAGTGGACTTCTCTCAGGGTTATTAGAATATCTACGGGCCTCAGATAGTGACGTCAATCCAGCCAGCCTAGTCCATGGAATTTGCGCAGTCCGCAGACTCTGTTCCTATCATGTTGGAGGCAGGGGAGTCAGTATGATGTAAGGGACATGTTTGTTTGTTTGTTTTATTTATTTATATTGCGCACCAGACCCGGGGGTATTCGGGCGAGAAGGCAGAAAGAGGGTTGTTCAATTTAAGGTTACATGTTACAAATAATCAGGAAATACAGCTATGGTTACAGTGCTGTAGACCTGCAGTGACAGAAAATCAAGGCAGTATGTACAATAAGATTACAATAGTGCAAGTTTAGCATAAAAGTAGAGCAGAGTAAATATACAAAATATACAAGGGATCCAAATGATGTTAGCGCGAGGTTAGACATTGAAGTATCGTTAACACGGAGGCGTATTAGGTAAGTATATATATTTATTGTACATTATATATATAAGTTATAGAGATCGGTAGATATATAGTATCAGGCTCCACCAGCTGACGACCTCTACCGTTAGCAATTCAAATCTCTTCCCACGCTCCTACTCGAAGCGTCCTCCGCACTGTGACGTGCCTCAATGGATCACCTCTCGTGCTTGCCTGATGACGAGCTATGCTGTCATTAGCAGAAATGCTAATACTACACATCTCCCCTTCTTAATATACGAAAACATAACAAGACTGTCTCTTTACAAATTGCATTTGGGCTCATTGTCCACACACAAAGTCTTTCAATCTGTAGGGATGATGAATGACTCTCCCTCTTCTTGATGTACGTGAGATATCTGTTCTTGGTTTTGGCAAGGAAATCATTGATGGATCTTTCTCCTGTGTTACATCTCTCTGACATCTCTCAACATCACTAGTACTATTAGCATTCATACCTTCTCTTAACTTCCCTCGACTACTATGCATTGGTGCATTCTCTACAGGAGTATCCCACACATACACTCTCTTCATATTCCAGACTCTTCCATCTTCAACCCTCACTGCATGTTTAAAAACTTCAATGACTCCAACTGGCTTGGACCATTTACATGGACCATTTCTCAATACAGGCGGAAGTTTGATTCTCACTCGTCCTCCAACCACCAACGTTGGACTCCCTTTTTTATTAGTGCTAACAGACACATCATGATTTCTTTTGTTTCTTAACTGCATAGTTCTGATGTTCTGACATGCATCTCCGAAATCCTTCCTTATCACAGTCATTCTTTTTAACCAGGATGGTGTTAACTTAGTGTTAGCTTTCCTACCTCTACTCATTTCAAATGGCGACAGACCAGTCGTACAGTGTGTTGTGAAACGGTGTGCATTAATCTTTTGTTTAACAGCTTCTTCCCATTTCACACCGTTTGCCCAAGCCCATCTCACAGCATCTTTAAGCACTCTGTTAAAACGCTCAACTACCCCATTAGTCTGTGGGTGATATATGGCACTTCTTTTATGTACAATGGAATTTTCCACACAAAATTTCTCCATTTCTTTTGAACGGAATTGAACTCCATTGTCTGTTAGTATGCTTTTGGGTAACCCTTCCCTTCCACATACTTCTTTTAAGAAATCAACCACCATTTTTGCAGTCATGCATGGTTTAATCATGACTTCAACCCATCTAGTCAAAAGATCAATAATCACTATACAATACTGTTGTTTTCCCTCACTGTGAATCGGACCTATTATGTCCATACCCAAATCTTCCCATATGTTACCTGGAAGATCAGTAATTACCATGGGGTATTTCTCACTCACACATCCTCTATCACTCTCTTTGCAAAGGATACAGTCACGTATGACTCTCTCAGCCTGTAGATCATATCCTGGCCACCAGAATTCATCTCTTATTCTTCTTTTCATCTTTACAATTCCTTGGTGACCTTCATGACCTAACTCAATGATCTTCTGACGTAGGCTTACAGGTGGGACAATTCTGTCACTCCTCATAATTCTGTTATTTTCCACCTTCAGTTCATTCGCAACTTTCCAGAATCCCAATAGTCCATTTTCTTCATATTTGGTCTTGGTCAATGCATCACCACTTATAATGATGTGTTTCAACTTGTTGAATGTATCATCCAACTCTTCTGCTTCGTTCCATTCCTTTTCCGATATGGACAGTTCTTCAACATTTAACACAACTTCAGACTCCATATCTTCAACGTCATCTACTTCCAAGACATTAGTGAGTCTCGATAAACAATCAGCAGCACGATTTTTTTTTCCTGGTACATATTTCACTGTGCTATTGTACTCTTGCAGAAGTATGACCCATCTTTTCATACGATTTGAGACATTATCCAAACCCTTACTCATTATGACATGAATTAATGGCTTGTGATCTGTGCAAAACTCTACTTCTGTTCCCCATATGAAATTTCGAAATTTCTCTGCCGCCCATTTAATGGCCAACATCTCCTTTTCAATGGCTGCATATGTCTTTTCAGCTCCCTTCAGCAATCTGGATGCGAAGGCTATCAATTTCTCTTTACCATCACTTCCTTGAGTGATAACTGCACCAAGACCTACATTGCTGGCATCTGTCGTGATAACGGTTTTCTCACCACTCTTGAAATTTCGCAATGACAGTGCTTTATTTAGTTCATGTTTTATCCACTTAAATTCTTCTTCACATTCTGTATCCCATGCAAATGTCTTCTTTTTCAATAATTCACGCAGGGGAACAGTATGTGTAGCAAAATCACGCATGAATTTTGAATAGTATTCAGCCATGCCGACGAATGTACGTACTTCCTCTTTAGATTTGGGCTTTGGCATATTTTCTATTGCTTCTACTAGCTGTCTCTTGGGTCTTACTCCCTCTGCCGATATAGTATGTCCTAAATATTCAATTTCACCACAATTTATCCTGCATTTTTCCTTAATAAGGGTCATTCCAGCTTCGTACAATTTCTTGAATACTTGTCGTATTTTCTCGTCATGCGTTTCCTGGTCAGTGGCATGTATCAAAATATCATCCTGGAAGCATATAACACCGCAATCTCCTGCAAACAATTTATGCATGACCTTCTGGAAAACAGATGCAGCTGATATCAGCCCAAACGGTAGTCTCTTGTACTGATATAGACCATCTGGCGTAATAAATGCTGTCATGCATCTGGATTCTTTGTGTAGATTTACCTGATGGTATGCCGAAGTCAAATCAAGGGTGGAGAAATGCTTCGATGGACCAATGGTGGAAACTATTTCATGAATATTTGGAAGTGGGTGTCTGTCAGGAATTACACATTTGTTCAGCTCACGCATGTCAACACATATTCTCAATTTTCCAGATTTCTTCCTTAAGACAACCAACGGGGATACCCATTCGCTGGCGTCAATACTTTCTATGACTCCTTGGTCAACCAAATCATTCAGTTCCTTCTTGACTTCTTCTCTCATAGAAAGGGGAATATTCCGTAATTTCTGCGCCACTGGAATACATCCTGGTTTCATTCTGATTTTATGAGAATACCCACGTAAACACCCAATTTCGTTCTTGAACACATTCTTCATTATTTCTTCCATTTTCTCACGTGTTAAACGTTTTCTTGTTTCATCATTTTCAATATTCATCACTGACTCATCAGCATTGGCATCCAATCTCACTCTGAGTTTGCTCTGATGGGTCCAGCTTAATAAAGGAATTCTCCCAGATTTCGTAATGTAAACTTTCCCATTCGCCTTTCTGTTTTTAAATTTGAGTGAAGCCCAAAACCATCCAATGATATCTATTTTAATGCCACCATAGGCTCTGGGTCGAATGTCAGGTTCATGCAAATATTCATGTTTCTTTCTGTCCCACATCTCTTGTGGTATTAATGTATATTTGGCACCAGAATCAACCATCATGTGCATATTCACTCCATCAACACACACTATGGCTTTAGGGCTTTCTATTTCTTCTTCTTGTTCTTCATCAGATATGGCAAAAACACATTCATCATCATCGATATTACTGTCATTGTCACTACCAATCCAATTCATGGATGTAGTTGATGCTTTGCAACATCTGGCATAGTGGCCCTTTCCCTTGCATTTGCCACATATCATTTTCAAAGCAGGGCATTCAGGACAATCGGCCCAATGGTCAGTACTGTCACACCTAAAGCATCTTCCTTCATTTCTTCTTCTTGGGTTGCCTCCTTGTCTGCGTGGACTTCTTCTTTTCTCATTTGCTCTGGTTGCACCTCTGCCCCTTCTATTTCCATTCCACAATGAATTACGAGGTCTTCCTGATTTGTCTCTGTTGCTAGTTGCATCCATCACTTGGGTTATTGATTCAGTGCTTTTATTTGTGTTTGTAGTGTTATTACTCTTTGGAGCTTCCTGTCTAATTTCCATAGACTGCATCCTGTTTTCTAGTTCCTGAACACATTTTTCCGTATGTTCAACTTCTTTGGCTATCCTCAGAACCGTGTCGAGGGGTGGGTCATCTTCAGCCCACAATTTTTCCCTCACCTTGCCGCTTCTGCACTCTAACATGAACTGGTCACGTAGCCTCTCATCCAATTGTGCATTGAATTTACAGGTTCTGGCTAATTTCCTTAAATTAGTTATGTATTGTTCAACACTTTCGCCTTCTTCTTGAATTTTCTTCCCGAATTTGTACCGTTCTAGTATAGTGCTTAATTTTTTTTCATAATGTTTACTCATCTTCTTCACAGAACATTCATAGTCGTTTAAATCTGCACTTTCTTCTGGCAATAGTTCTGGCAGATCTTCAAATTTTTCTTGTCCAGCCGGTCCTAAGCAGTGTAACAGAAGAGATTTTCTTTTCTCTATACTACAATTTGGACCACACACTACTCCTGCATAGTGTTCAAAAGCCTTGATCCATCTCTTCCACGGTATTGAAGGTTCCCCTACATCCGTCAAAAAGAACATGGGAGGTGGAACACCACTGAATGCCATTTTGAATGTCTTACTAAAAATTTGGCCTAATTATTAGTAGTGCACACAATATTGGCAGTGTACTTCTGTGGTAACACAAAATCCAGTTCTCATTCACTTTTCAACATTAGCGTTTCTCATTACAATGCATTTCACACCGTTAAAAATGTCACACTTTGTCTTGCAAATGAGTTCACTTCCTCATCTATAACTTGGTGTGCAGTATAAATTTTTACATGCGCATCTATAACGTGGTGTACGGTAACAATTTCCGTGTACAGACTGTGATCAGGTCGAGCGGGCGTGGTATTCTCCTGGACTGTTTCCAATGAGAAAAACAAAGGCACTTACTTGATGATGTGTTCTTCACAGATAGAAAGGTTCAAAAGTGGCCGCTGCAACGTTCACATGAACGGAGCGGCCATACACATCGTTGGGCCACTGCCACGCTCGGGGAAACAGAGCGGAGCGGCCCGGTTCTCTTGGAAATGTTCTCCGGCGATTGAACACAACGGCGAAAGGAGGCGGTGGAGCCCGAATCCTCGTCGCAGACTCTGTTCCTATCATGTTGGAGGCAGGGGAGTCAGTATGATGTAAGGGACATGTTTGTTTGTTTGTTTTATTTATTTATATTGCGCACCAGACCCGGGGGTATTCGGGCGAGAAGGCAGAAAGAGGGTTGTTCAATTTAAGGTTACATGTTACAAATAATCAGGAAATACAGCTATGGTTACAGTGCTGTAGACCTGCAGTGACAGAAAATCAAGGCAGTATGTACAATAAGATTACAATAGTGCAAGTTTAGCATAAAAGTAGAGCAGAGTAAATATACAAAATATACAAGGGATCCAAATGATGTTAGCGCGAGGTTAGACATTGAAGTATCGTTAACACGGAGGCGTATTAGGTAAGTATATATATTTATTGTACATTATATATATAAGTTATAGAGATCGGTAGATATATAGTATCAGGCTCCACCAGCTGACGACCTCTACCGTTAGCAATTCAAATCTCTTCCCACGCTCCTACTCGAAGCGTCCTCCGCACTGTGACGCGCCTCAATGGATCACCTCTCGTGCTTGCCTGATGACGAGCTCTGCTGTCATTAGCAGAAATGCTAATACTACAGACATCGTGGTCTTTTAGCCATTGGATTAGGTTAGATCTGAATTTCTGGTAAGGGAGATCTTCCCTTAGATCAGTTGGAAGGGAGTTCCACAGTTGTGCCGCTTTAACAGCGAAGCTGCTCCCGCCAGATTTAGTGAGTTTAAATCTGGGTACTAGCAGTTGGTTAGAGTTGGCTTTTCGTAAGGGGCAAGTGGCTGTCTGTCTGGTGAATCTGTCTATGAGGTATTGCAGGGCTACATGGTTAAGGCATTTATGTGTGAGGGAAACTGTTTTAAGGAGGATTTTGTCTTTAGTGGATAGCCAGTTGGTGGATCTTCTAAGGTCTGATATGTGGGTGTTTTTAGGGAAGTTTAGGGCAGTTCCCATGGCATTGTTTTGCAATGTTTGAATTTTGGAAGTGATGTGTTTGTTGCTGCCTATGTAGAGGGTGTTGCAGTAATCTAGTTTTGACAGGATTAGTGCTCTTGCAATAGTGACACAGTTGTGAGGTGAGAGGAATGGCTTGGCTGCTCTGATTAACTTACAAGTGTACGAGGTGGTAGGGGCCATGGAGTTCACTTGTTTAGCAAAGGTAAGCATGGAGTCTATATAAAAACCGAGGGTTTTAACTACTTTGGCTACAGTGATAGTATTGTTATCAATTATGAAGGAGTCATAGTTGGAGCCCAGTTTTTTGATGTTGGAAGAGGTGCCTAGAATGAGGAGTTCGGTTTTGTTTGTTTGTTTGTTTGTTGTTTGTTTATTTATTTATATTGCGCACCAGACCCTTAGGTTACCAGGCGCAGCAACAAGTATATGCGAAGCTTACAATGTTACAATGTTGTATAAATGAATTTACAGTATTACACAATATTACACAAATTACTAGAATGTACAAATAAACAATTGCCGTATTTACATGAATGTACAGTTAACAATATACAGGATTAGCAGTAATAAACATAAGGGTTAATGTCACGTCAGGGTGCATTAGGTAGGACTACACTTGTGAGTGTTCAGGTGTCAAGTCGTTGTTGGCGATAATGTGTTTGATAAGGTTCCTTCTGAAGTGAGGGAAGGGTTGGTCAGCTCTTAGGTTAGGTGGCAGGGCGTTCCACAGGTTAGCAGCTTTCACAGGGAAGCTGACGCCACCAATTTTGGCAAGTCTGAATCTGGGTACTGCCAAACAATTGGAGTTGGCGAGTCTCATGGGTCTATTAGAGGTTTTTCTTTTTATTTTGTCCATCAGGTAGCTAGGAGCAGCATTATTTAAGGCCTTATGGGTTAGTGAGATCATTTTTAGCTGGATTTTGTTCTCAGTGGAGAGCCATTTATGTTGCCGCCTAGTCGAGGAGATATGCTCCCTCTTTTTTATTCCTAATGCAGCTCTAAGAGCATTATTTTGTAGAGTTTGAAGTCTTTGGGTATTGGCTTTATTAGCACTACTGTATAGGGCATTACAGTAGTCAAGTCGGGAAAGAATTAAGGCTCTAGCCAAGATTAGGCAGCTGGTATTGGACAGGAAGGGCTTGCCTGCTCTAATCAATTTACAGGTGTAAGCAGTGGTGGAGGCTAGGGAGTTTACCTGTTTGGTGAAGGACAGGGTAGAGTCGAGATAAAAACCAAGTGTTTTTACTTCCCTCGAGACTTTGATGACATTTCCGTCTATGCTGAAGGCTGAGTAATCCGGGCCCAATTTGTTAATATTGGCTTGTGTGCCCAGAATGATCAACTCTGTCTTATCATCATTCAGGCAAAGACCGTGAGTAGCCATCCATGCCTGAATGATGAGATACACTCTATTCACCAACTCCCCATCCTCGCTATGATCCCCAGAAAGTGGGAAGAGAATCTGTGTATCATCCGCATAGTTAGTGTAGGTGATACCGAGATTGTCCAAATCATCGAACAGAGGTTTGGTGAATATATTGTAAAGGGTCGGAGAGACGCAGGATCCCTGAGGGACTCCACAAGTAATGGGTATAGGGTCAGCTGCTGCCGATGGGGAAAAGACTCTCATAGTTCTCTCACTCAGAAAGGATTCTATCCAGCTGATAGCTTGGGTGGAGAAGTGAGCGGCAACGTCCAGGTGTTTACAGAGGACTTTGTGGTCCACAAGATCGAACGCAGCTGAGAGATCTAGTAGGAGGAGGAGGGCTGTCTTACCCTGATCTCTCAGTTCGTCTATTTGGGCCTTTAAGTCAATCAGGGCTGTTTCCGTCCCGTGTAATGGGCGGAAGCCAGATTGTCTAGATCCTAGTAGTTTGTGCAGTTCGAGGTAGTTTTGAATCTGTATGTAGGCCACTTTGTCCAGGATCTTCAGCAGAAACGGAACTGTGGTGATTGGGCGGTAATTGGTAGGGATGAGAGGATCTAAAGTTTGCTTTTTAAGCAACGGGAGCACCCAGGATTGTTTTAGGTTAGCTGGGATGATGCCTGTGGAGAAGGATGCATTGACAAGTTTGGAGATAAATGGTGATAAGTCTCTGGCAGCGTCTTTTATTAGCTGTGCTGGGCAGATGTCACCTTTGCAATTAGATGGTTTGAGGGTGAGGATGATTTTTTCAATCTCAAGTGTGGATGTTTTGGTGAAGGAAAATTTGGTAGGTTGAGGCATGAGGGTAGCCTTAGGTGGTGACAGGGTAGGTAGTTTAAGCGAGTCTTTTTTCAGTTGAATTTTATTTTGGAGGGTAGTAATTTTATTAGTTAGAGCATATTGGATGTCAGAACACCAGGTCTGATCTTTAGTGCAAGTGTCTGGTATGGCAATAGGTGACTCAAGTTCCTTTAGGATGGAAAAGAGTTCCTTCACACTTGATTTAGAGTTAGCGATACGATCGTTATATGAATTTCTCTTAGCCAGACAAACTGCATTTTTGTATTGACGGGAGATAGATATTAGGTTGGCCTTGTTCTCAGCAGTTGCACATATTTTCCAGTTGGATTCATATTTTCTCTTGGTGAGACGTAAAGCCTTGAGTTCCGGCGTAAACCATTTATTTAGATTTTGTCATCATAATAGGTTTTGTCATCATTCAGGCATAGACCGTGAGCGACCATCCATGCCTGGATGATGAGGTAGACTCTATTCACAAAGGCCAAATCCTTGTCATAATTTCCCATCAGCGGGATGAGGATCTGTGTATCGTCTGCATAATTAGTGTAGGTGATATCAAGACCGTCTAGATCATCGAAAACGGGCTTTGTAAAAATATTATAGAGGGTAGGTGATACGCAAGATCCTTGGGGTACGCCGCAAGTGATGGGTGCGGGTTCAGCAGCTGCTAGGGGAGAGAAGACTCGCATTGTCCTGTTATCCAGGAAAGACTGGATCCATGCAGCAGCTTCCTGGGAGAAGCAGGCTGCCGTGACCAGGTGATTGCATAGTATTGCATGGTCTACCAGATCGAATGCGGCAGAGAGGTCAAGGAGTAATAAAAGTGAGGTTGTGCCGTTATCTCTTAATATGTCTATTTGTGCCTTAAGGTCTAGTAATGAAGTCTCGGTGCCATGCTGCGGTCTGAAGCTGGACTGTCGGACTCCTAGGAGGTGGTTAAATTCCAGGTGGTGTTCGATTTGTTGGTAGGCAACTTTGTCAAGGATTTTCAATAAGAACGGCACAGTGGTTATGGGGCGGTAATTGGTTGGAATGGAAGGGTCCAATGTTTGCTTTTTGAGGAGGGGGAGGACCCAGGAATGTTTAAGGTTACTGGGTATGGTGCCTGATGTGAAGGATGCATTTATAAGTTTAGTAATGAATGGTGAAAGTTCGCGGGCGGCATCCTTTATGATTTGGGCTGGGCATGGGTCGCCCTGACAATTAGAGGGTTTGAGGGTGAGGATAACTTTCTCGACTTCTTTGGTGGACACTTTGTGGAAGTGGAAGGAGGGAATGTCCAATGGTTTCAGAGTCGGAGAAGGGATTGTGGTAGCCTTGGAAGGAGGGCCTCTGATAACAGTGTTAGGGTCAGTTATAGACGCTTTTTTATTATTGATCTTTGCTTGAAGCATGGTTATCTTATTGGCAAGGGCGTTTTGGATGCCTGTACACCAGTTCTTGTCCTTTAGGCAGGAATCAGGAGCTTGGGTGGGGGATTCTACTTCCTTCAGGATGGCGAACAGTTCTTTTGTGTTGGATTTAGGTTGAGTGATACGGGTGTTGTAGGAGGTTTGTTTCGCTAAAATGATTTCTTTTTTGTAGAGAGTGACTAAGTTCTTGAGGTTTTTCTTGTTAGTGTCTGAGGGGTCTGATCTCCAAGTTTTTTCACTTAGTCGTTTCTTTTGTCTAATGTCTTTCAGATGGGGCATGAACCATGTATTTAGGTGTAGGAGGGGTTTGCTCTTCCTAATTTTTAGTGGTACGATAGTGTCCAGGGAGGCCAGTATCACTTTGTTGTATATTTCTACCATAGAGGCTGGGTCAGACTGATCTGAAATGGAGTTTAAGGTGGGAAGAATGAGGGGGATGAGACTTTCGGGAGTGATATTTTTTTTGTTTCTATTAGGTGCCGTGGGGGCTTTGGTACTGTTGTTCGAGGGTGTAGTAGCTTCTAAGGTAAAGGATACCATGTGATGGTCGGACCATAACTGGGGCATTATGGAAGTGATGGTAGTTGGGCAGTTATGTTCGGCAATCCAATCGAGGGTCCTTCCTTCGTGTGTGGGGCCTGTAATCTTTTGGGAGAACCCTAATTCTTCCAGGGTGTTGTTAATTTGTAGGGCTTTGGGGTCGCGTGGGTCATTAAATCCCAGGTTGAAGTCGCCTAGGATGATGCTTTGAGTGGAGTTTTTTAGATTGTCAGATAATAGGTTTGTGAGGTCTTCCTCGAAGGAACCTATAGGGCCTTGTGGGCGATATATCAGGTGGATGATGATGTTTGGTTATTGGCAATGGTAAGTTTAGCTGTGAGGGATTCACAGGAGTTAGTTTTATGGGGTGAGGAATGTCTGAGGGTAAGGTTATTTCTCACAATTATGGCCAGACCACCACCTCTAGACGTGGTGCGATCCATGCGTATAAGAGTGTAATTGTCTGGGGTGGCTAAAATGATGGCTGGTCCTGCTGCAGGATGGAGCCAGGTTTCCGTGATAGCCAGGAAGTCCAAGTTCTCATTTTGGAATATGTCCGCTATTTCAGTAGCATGGGCTACCATAGAGCGGGCATTTAATAGGGCGCCTTTAATTCCAGATTGGGCGGGTGGGTTGGAGGGCTGTTGGACTTTGTGTTGGCATTTGGGGGAGGGGGCGTCTCTAAAGATTCGGCTGTTGAGTTGTAGTCGGTGTTGGCGAGTATTGTCTGTAGGTAGTGGGGTGTTGGTGGTAAACAAGGTGTACTGATTTTGAGTAGTGGCAAGTTGGATTTTAGCTAAAGGGTGATACATTCTTGGGAGTCTGGCGCAGAGTCTGGAGTTCCGCTGTTGGAGGCTACATGGTTTGATGGCCATGTTGGTTAGCTCGGGGAGTGCATTACCATGAAGTAGCTGATTTTGTGGTTGTGCTAGAGTCATCTTGAGGGAGGTAGTCAGATGGAGGATGGTTCTAAGTAGAACTCTGTAGAGTAGTGGTAGATACATAAGGGTAGGCTGGTGTAGGTCTGGCAACCTAAGCGCACATTTCTAAAGCAGGCACGCTAGGTGCAGGTTGGAATCTTATGCTAAAATGCATGTGCAGGCACGGTAACCTAGATTCCGGATTCATGTAAGGCTAAAATGCATGTGCAAACAGGTTCACCTAGATTCAAGATTCATGAATAAGGCTAACATGCATGTGCAAACAGAATCACCTAGATTTGAGATTCATAAATAAGGCTAAAATGCATGTACAAACAGGATCACCTAGATTCAAGATTCATAAATAAGGCTAAAATGCATGTGCAAGCAGGTTCACCTAGATTCAAGATTCATAAATAAGGCTAAAATGCATGCGCCAACAGGTTCACCTAGATTCAAGATTCATAAATAAGGCTAAAATGCATGTGCAAACAGAATCCCCTAGATTCAAGATTCATGAATAAGGCTAAAATGCATGTGCAAACAGGTTCACCCAGATTCAAGATTCATAAATAAGGCTAAAATGCATGTGCAAGCAGGTTCACCTAGATTCAAGATTCAAGTAAGGCTAACATGCCTGTGTACAACAGGTTCATCTAGATTCACCTATATTTTAGGAATCATGTTGGCTATGGGCGAAGAGTGGCATGTGCAACAGGTATAGTTAACTAGAGGGAGTCAGACCAGTTCTTTAATGTCGTCGTGCGAGTAAAGATACTAACCAATCACTGCTAGGGAAGGAGTACATGGTAGAAATGACAGACAGGTCCAATGCAAATTTACGTATATATACGAAGATGAGTAAGCAGTGTACTGCCGATGCACAGGTAGGCTTTGAGATATTTAAATCAGAGTGTGTGCTTAACAGGTGATACACGATATAGTGTGCTGCACATAGAAACACCAATGACCTTAGACAAAGGCAGCCTATCGCTACGCGTGTACAGTAGCTACTGGCAGCCGGTGGCAGAATGGGTCATAGCGCGGGCACGATAGTCTTAGACGCCGTCATGTGGGCAAGGGGGTGAGGGCGATCGAAGGTTAGGGAAAAGTGTACCTTGTGTGCACCACTCCGTGTGAGCGCATGATGGTCATGGGCAACTTGCAGGTTTTCTGGCTGATGGCTGTTCAGGCATGGACAGGCTGGGGACAGGAAGTCAGCCTTCCTTCGTGGCCCTTTCCCAGTGTGGGCCGGCTTCTACAAATTTGTAGAAAATTAAGGGTATCCTGGTAAAAACCCATGAAATTCAGTGAACAAACTTTGTTAAAGGGGTGTTATGGTTAAGTTGCACTAATAAAAACCTAACAACTTCAGTGGAAAAACTTGTAAAATTGAAAACCCCCAGAAATTCACCAGTTATGGTAAGGTAAACAAACATAACTCGCGCCACCACTGTGCACTAAGACTAACATCCAGGACATATGGTAGCACCGGCAGGTTACCACCGTCACTGGCGCACTTCCCCCTGACACATACGTTGGATTTGAATACCCTTCTGCTGGTCTTGTGAGCAAGGGATATATATGCTTGGGCTCCTCCTCCCCCTTCTCCTTTTCTCTCACATTTTCTATCACCATTGCTGCTGGTTCTGACCCCTTCTCCCTTTTATTTGTGGCTGGAGTCTCTTCGAACATCCTCCACAGGTCTAATACCTCCCTTCTATTTTGTAACTGTTTCCCTTTGCACTTTGCTGTGAGATATGTGGATAGGTGCTCTAATGTTCCCTTATCAAAAGACCCATCCTCTGATCAGGCATGTGATAGTCTCTCCCCTTTTGTTTCTGTCACCCATTGACTTTGGTATGTTTTAATTTGCTCACTCTACAGGTGGAGGTGTTTGCAAATGTGGGATAGCGGAGTGTCTAACCCCATGGCTAGTCACTTTATGCTCAGGTGTAATGTTCCCCCAATTGTTGTGTGTGCCCTTTTCCCTTGTCCTACCCTTTGTATCCAGGGCCCTTGTTTCCAATAGTCGATAAGTGACTGTCATATACGTCTCGATCTTGTGTGTTGTGTGTATTAGTCAAACAGATATGACAATAAACCAGTTTTCTGACCAACAATACAAAGACACATAAAACAGAAAACACACAAATAATAATTCCCCCTCCTCATCTGCTTTCCACCCACTCACTTGTCATTCACATCAAATTTTGCCCCTCCTAGGCCTTCCTCCACATATATAAAAAACACTGAAAATAATAAGCTAAAATAACAAGTTAAAATAATAACCACTACTTGTTCCTGAGTGTCAAAGTCTAATGTTTCCTCCCCCTGCGTCTCCTCACCTGGTCTTCTGTGGAGATGTCCAGAAGAGATGTCTTCTGTCTTCTCCTCCTGTCGTTCTTGGGGTTCTCTGATTCGTCCTCTGTCTTTCAATTCTTTCTCCCCTTCTTGCGTTCATAGAGATAGGGACAGTCTCCACCCGAGGCCACCTTGACTGTGATTAGGACAAGCAGTCAGGGGATCCCAGGGGAGCCAGCCCTTTATAACAGGGAAAAAAACGTGTATGGTCGCAGAATTGGGTCGAAAGACTAAACAGGAAGTTGAAGAGGCTGGTTGACCGTCAGACCCCTGATATCAGGAAGAATGATCCAAAAGAAGATCCTTCTGGGACAACTGGGACCACAGTGATCCCTTTGTATGTGTCGAAGTCCTTGCAGGCATGTATGGGATGGATCCAGTAGTTGCCTATAGATTCTTGAGGAATACTGGAGAAGCTGCAGTCACAAGGGGGAATTTCTAACAGAAATGGTACAGGCACGGAGAATGATCCAGGTAAGGAACAGGCAGAGAAGGAAAAGGGACTCCTGTTCCTAAGGGTAAGAAAGACCCAAGTAACGTGACAGCAAGAGAGAAAGTGAGAGAGAGAGAGAGAGAGAGAGAGAGAGAGAGAGAGAGAGAGAGAAAGAGAGAGAGAGAGAGAGAGCGAGAGAGAGAGAGAGAGAGAGAGAGAGAGAGAGAGAGAGAGAGAGAGAGAGAGAGCGAAAGGATGAGAACGATAGAAGGGGTGAGTGTGTGAGAGTGAGAGGGAAGGAAAGAGAGCGCGAGAGCTCCAGAAAAAGGCAGAGCGCTGTAATGGGAGCGTTCAAGCAATCTGATTCCACAGCCGCGGGAAAGGATCAAAGAGTGAAAGCACTACCATAGAGAAAGTAAAGGAAAGAACGCGGAAAAGTATCCTAAACACAGAAAGGTAAAGGGAAAGAAAAGCAAGTACAGTACCCGACACCGGTAGAGGAAACACTGAGGAGGTGGAGTCAGGAACAACCACACGGACTCCGAAGAGAGAGAGGGATGTGAACTGGAAAGGAAGACATCCGCAGAGGACAATACAAAGCAGGAGACTGAGGAAAGCCGAGAAGGGGAGGCACAGGAGGGACAGGAAACAGAGGGAACCAGGCAGGTAAACCAGGTAGGAAATCTGAGAAGAGTAGCACTGCGACGCAAATGAGAGCCACGGAGACTAACAGTAGTAAGTTGCAACGCGACTCGCTGGGGGCGTGGTCTCCATAAAAACCTACAGTCGAAAAAGACTGGAGCTTTACCCAGACCTGATGCATCATTCTAATAGAGCCTCCATCTTTTCCATAATTTCCACGGCCGTAGTGTGACAGCAAGCCTTCTAATTATATGATGTCCACCTTTTATCTCTGTATTTATTCTCTGCACTGGTCGAGACAGTGCACCATGGTGCCACCCTCTAACTCCTTTCAGTGAAGGTTCCCATATCTCCTCTGTATAGTCTCTTCACTTGTCTAATAAAAATAATAATAAATGGCCATGTAAAAGAAAAAAGAGCTTTACTTCAAATAACCACCCAATTCATTCACATTCAATGACAGCGTGTTCCTTTCACTCACACCGCTCTATATTCCCCAAACCCTACTATTTATCTATCCTTGCAATGTATACTCACGTGCTCATGTTCTTCCAAGAGCCTGCATTTGCAGTTAATCCACAACGCCTGGGCCTCTCCCTGGGGCCGCACCCATCCCCAACGAGCAGCAGTTATTTGCAAAGCTGGAAACCCAAGAGCCGTTTTCTTCTGCGTATGTGTTTTTTGGAATTGGCCGGCTGTAGGTGGGAATGGTCTTTCCGGAGAGGCCGTGGATCACACCGCAGGTATTGGGGGCTAAGGAAATCACACAAAGGGGTCACCAAATGAAGACACACTCCCAATACATGTGGCCCAGTAATAATAATACATAGCAGTAACACACCCCATCAGGGAATGAGACCAAGAGATAATTTTGCAAGGATAACAAAGTTTATATAATATAGAAAATGCCAGCAAAGGACTCTGCTGCCCAACAGCGCTCTGACAAATATGTAGAGGGGCAGCACATTATAAAAGACAATTACATCATCAATGATGATTTTAGGCTGTGGTAGACACAAGGTTGCTGGTTGGTGGGAACATAAAGCAGTGCTTGCTCCATAGAGGATGCCAAGCATGTATTGGTCATTGCTTCCCCAGTCGATCTTGTAGCACGTGGGTCAGCTGGGCTCATTGCTGTGGTGAAGATCAGTTCAAGTGAGCGTAACATTTCTTACTATCTAAGTTAAACAACTGGAACTGAGTAATGGCGGATACCTTGACATCACATGCAAGGGGGTCCTTTTAGAGAGGGCATAATATATTGGAATGCCGATCTACATATTCATGGCTTTTATTGATACCACACCTCCTGCACCCTGTGTCTCTCCTGGGGGGCTTGATCTACTGGCTGCCTTCCTGATGCCTCATGATGCGAACAGACATGTGTTGCTATTTGGAAGCATATATCTCTAGCCAGGATTAGGCCTAGGGTGGGTGTTCTAGAATAGTCAAGGCGAGGGGGTTAGATGCTTATCATGAAAGGGATTTATGGGTCGGGGCTGGTGAGCTAAGGCCTGGTGAGTGGAGGATAGAACAACATGTGAAGAGATTTAGGGGTACATTGAGTAATAAGGTTCTCATCAAGGATATCTAATGCACAATACAACCTCAGAAATATAGCAACCTGATATTTCTTGGCTGAAACTGAGAGTGTCAGTGTTATGAAAGCTAGCAGTTTTTTAGTTCAAGTCACCATATTTTTACAAGTCCTGTTGCTAAATGGGGGTTAGGGTATATTCCACTCTGTGCTTCCCTGGATGAAGGAAGCTGGTGTGCTGGTGAGTTTTATAGATTGGTTGTTTTGGTCCTGTATAAAATCACAAGCCCTCTTGGTTCCTTGTGTTAAGGTAATTTTTTTCTTTTTCTCAAGCCTCTACAATTGTGTTCTGCAATCATTATGGCTCTTCATCTTGGTTTTCTGGGCTGATTGTGTGTTGCTGTGATGAAAGCAGTGTTTACTTACTCTGAAATTCAACATCTAAAGACATGAGAGGAACATGGGGACCCTTAGGGGAGGTTCTTGATCCTGGTATGACGACAACTGTTTGTGGTATAATGAAGCAAAATCATACAAATGTTGCCTATGGGTGTTGGCGTAAGGAGCCCAACATTGAATCATTTGTTGGGGTGAAATTCCAGTACCTCGAACATGCAAGGGAGTACAAATTAGGCAAATCCCTGTAGTGACTGGGGGCCTGTTAAAATGCCAGAGGCCCTAGTAACAGGTGTACCCTTCCTGCTCTATGTGAACCGCAAGGGGGAGAGATGCGTTTCTGAGAGCATTCCATGAAGAACTGTAGGGCAGCAACATATAGTAGTAACGCACACTGAGAATATAGCCCATGCACAGTAGGCAAATGTGTAGTTTGACACACATGGATAAGCAGAGAAAGGTTCAAAAGGCACCACAAGTAGTAGAAACACTTTATTTTAGTAATGTCACAGATAGTAGCTACAAAGCGCAGTACAAATCTATTCTATCGCCAATAATCACATTCAGATTTAGATTGCACACATCCTGGCATGTTTATAATTACTAGGTCACAGAAGCACATGGATTTTCATGTCCATCTTAGAAGGTGCACGAAGAAGGCCTGTGCCCTTGGAAGACAGGGTGTAAAACTGTGCAGGGAATTGTCCAGAAGGAAGGGTGCAGCTAGTTCTCAGGCCTCGAACGAGGAACAATAATACAATGAAATGTTGAAACTCAGAGCAAATGTTTAAGCAGGTGAAGGACACAGGTTGGTGAGAACAGAGTAATGCTGAAATAGGACCATGGAGAGCTGATCTGAGTGTGAACACACTGCCCTGTGGTGAAAAACGGTCACTTAGAATGAAGCTGAAGGAAGGTAGTTTGGAATATGGTTGACAAATACAAAATGAAACTGGGAATATGACTGCAGAAGGAAATATGTATATGAAGAAGGAAGGGGACTCTAACAATAAGCGACACAGAAGTGGAGGGTGAAACAATCCTGCTCCCACAAATTATGCTCTTTAGAAAATCCAAGTAAATTAAAATGCACACACACATCAAAGAACCTATTCCGTGAACAAGCAATGTTGAGTAGTGCTTATCATAAGGTCATTGAGTCTGATGGGAAGAAGGAAAATGGTGCAACATTTGTCCAATGAGAAGTTGCAAGGTAAACTGTTACTTGTGCAGTTGTAAGGATGAGAACCATCAGGGGTTGCCAATATTCTGATCGTATGTGAAAGGGATGAGGTATTCTTTTCTTAAATGTCACACTGTCTGCATCTCACTGAGATTGGTCAAGAATAAGGAATGATGTACACCATGAGACCCCAACGAAAAAAGGGGCTGTGAGTAACACATTGTATCACCAGAGTTAACCAATGAAAAAGTGGGACTCAACCTGATTTGGATATTAGGTCATGATTAGAGGGATAGTACAGGTCTGGTCACAAGGGGAAGTTTTAAGCCAAAGGAACATTAATGTGTAGACTTATGTGGGGGATTTAAACTGTGAACCTATAAATGTGCAAGTTTTTACGTGTGGGTGAAATAATGTCAAAATCATGTCTTATCTATATATACACCGCCATTTAATAATGATGTGTTGAATAAAGCTTGCAGGGACGTCATTTCACCAAAATGCCATGGCTAGCTGAAGTACCCTTGACCTCTGATGACATCACAATAAGTGATGTTATTTGACCCCACACCGAAGTGATATCCTGGGAAGCGATGGTACAGGACCTTTCATCCCTTGACAAAACAGGAAGTGGCATCACATAGTATTGTTCCTAAGTAAAGTACAACAAATATTGGTTACGATATCACTATAATATGATATACGTTTCATAAAATAATGGATTGCCATATGTATCGTAAAGATTAGTGTGTCTAAGCCCGTATTTCCAAATTACTGTGAATGCAAGCAGACGCCCATGGCCAAATGATAATGATGTCTTATTATATAGCGCTTACGCTTAAGCGCTTTACATAGAACACATTATTTAAAATTTCACCCAACCTGTGTTGGTACTCATTTATCGACTTTAGGATGAAAGGCTGAATTTAGGTATTCCTATTCTTTAATATTTAGTGTCACTGCTGAAAGTGTTAGACTTGTCTTTTTTTTTTTTTTAAGATGCCTGAACAAGAAAGTCAGCCACTCCAGAAGCAAAGAGCCACATGGCGCTGGCCACAGGCCAGGTGCTTGAATAAAAAAAAAAGGGGGGGTCCATTTTTTTCAGGGTTATCAAGGGAGTCCACAGGGGTTGCTAGGGAGACCTCTGGGGTCGCAGTTGTGACCCCTGGGTTCCCCCAAATGACATCCCTGGAAGTTTGCCTTTAAAACCTGGCCAACACAACATGTAATAAGATGTTGTTGTTCTTGCAACCTTCTGCATTCATTTTTGTCCTTTGGATTGATTTTTACTCGTTGGGGGTTTAGGCCTACCTTAAACATTAAATATGTCAACAGTGAAGCTATGGGTTGTCGGATTCGAGGAGCAGTGACTAAAGGATGCAACAATTTATATATAAGAACAGAGGAGAGAAGACTGAGTAATACACTGCATGATAAAAGCACTCGGCATTATATGGGATACTACAGTCTGCTTAGTATTGATCAGTCTATGGGGTGCTTACATTAATTTAAGATTGGAAATATAAGCTCGGCTAGTGTGGGTAAAACAGCAATTGTTCTTGGGCTAGTTACAAAAGAGCTGCGTATTATCACAGACACTTCATCTAATCAGAGGGTTGCAACAGTAAAATATCTATCTGTATGGGGAATGCAATAACAATTCCAATAGGAGCAAGGGTTACGTAGCATAATATGGGCTTCTACAGTGCATAGTTTATCCATCAGACCATAAAAGACCATCAATAAAGGAGCAGCAAAAGAAGATACTCCGATATATTTAAACGCACTAGGATTGTGAAAGCAACAATTATTGCGTGGGAGGGGAGCAGTGTATGGGGGTGCAAACAAGTAGCTGATTGATTCAACACTAGTCTATGGGCCTGATGTACAAGTCTGTTTTCAATGGGATTGCCCCATTGTAAAACACGTTTGTAAATCAGACCCTATGTGTACAGCAACGATGAATCGGTACACAAGCCAGTTTATGTGGTTGAACAATCAAGGAAGGAGTGCATGGGTTGTGAAATGAACGTATGAGGCAGAACAATCAAGGAGCCATACCAGGAATGCATATTCAACTAGAAATCATACATTGGAAGCAGCACCAATCTGGGGTTGCAGAATTAATAGACAGGCTCTGCATGTAGTGCAGCACTCAGGGGAGCAGTATTTGGGATGCAAAATTATACCTTTGATGCAACAACAATCTATGGCTGCAACTTCAACATCTAAAAATGCCTGAGGTGCAACAATCTAGGTAACATTCAATGCGATACAACATGAATACATGTATGCAGCTCCAGTACATGGCTGCAACAGAGTCTATGGATGAAGCAATGTTTTATAAATGCAACCACAATCTATGGAGGCAAAAACAACAGACACTATATATGTTGGACAACAATCCAGGGAACTAATTAATATACGAGCTGCAAAATCAATATATAGATGCAGCAACGGTCCATGGTTGTTTTAGCAATGTACATGGTTGTTTTAGCAATGTATGGATGCAACTGTCTTCATATGTGGTGCAACAATCTAGGTAGCAATATGTACTCCAATCTTCGGTTGCAACAGATACAACGTTTTGCAATAATCACGCTCGCAGTATATGGGCAGTGAAATCAATCTAAAGATGCAAGCTCAAAGGAGCGTATGTGGTGCAATCAAGGAAGTAGTATTTGAGATGCAAATCAACCTTGTGATGCAATAGCAGTCTATTGCTTTCACAGCAATCTTAGGATGCAATATCTACAGAAAAATGATGTCTGATGCAACAAGAAAGGGAGAGGTGAATGAGACGCACAATCCGTCTGTGAATGCAGCAATTACGATCAGTTACATAGAGCACCACAACCATTTAAATAGCAATTCATGTAGGGGATTCCATAGTTGAATATGCGCTATACGGGGTGCAAAGAGTTATCTATCGAACTAGTTATAATTCGTTGGTCCAGCACTCTGGATGGGGAATATGATATTCAATGTATGACTTTCAACAGCCCAGGTGCGAAGTTCAAGGAAGCAGACTGCAATCACTAGAGAACTATGGCATCCAGTGATAATATTGCAGGAAATAATAAAGAATGAATTTACAATTGTAAGAAAATATTGCAAGAAATAATAGAGCAGGTAAAACATATCTAACAGCAAAAACAATATCAAAATAAAGAAAATAACATGTAATGATAGGGGTTGGTTTAGGTGTAAAAAAATAAAAGAAAGAGATTTAGGTTAAAATTGGGATGAAGGGGAGGGACACTAGGGGAGTTTGGGAGTAGGAGAGCTAAGGGGTTGAGGTACCAAAATTAGATATTTTTACAATGTGCACTGTAAAAGGCATTTCAATATTTTTTTCTTGCAATACTTTTTGCACTCTAGAATTGTACGTCTCTGTTGTTTCTGCAAACTAAGATAATCTATTTAACCCTGTATAGGGTTTTTTAAAGGCAATACAAGCATTGCATAGGTTTCAACATCCTGATGCATGTGCATTGAGATACCGTTGTTGACCCTTACTTGTTCCAGCCACAGGAGTTGTGGCACTACAGTGGAGGACGGAGGAACAGGCCGGTGAACTTGCCTGAAAATGAACATGTTTGTGAACCGAAAACACGTTCTGTTCAGTGGATGTTCTTTTTAACTGCTTCATGACTTTCAGCCATAGCTGCAGAGTGGCACTTTCACAATAACCTGACATGCTTAATAGAGTCTAACACTGTTACTGACATCGCAAAAGGTGATGAAATTGGTTCTGGTCAAACGATGGTCCTCGACGGCAAGACATCCATAGGACTGAGAGGCGTGTGGGTGTAGCATGAAAGTACACATTATAAGAAACTTAAATAGTAAAAGAGCGCTAGATCAATGAAATAAGATTTTAATTCGTGTATCGGAATTGTCATACATGAAATGAATGGACTTACTAAATGAAAACGGTTTTTATTGAACGAAGCCAAATGCATCGTGTCCGTGGTGTCTAGCTAGCACGGAGCATGAAACAGTGTGGATGTGCTCATTGTTTTTTTCTAATTCTAACCAAAAGTGTGCTGCTGCTCGGGGGAAGAGCTGAAACGATGTTGACAACGTGAAGGCCCATAGCAGTATGTGTATCGTACACTGAAAAGAGTTCTCATCATTTTCAACAACAAAACAACGTTATGGATACAATGATTCCATGTGTTCTGTTTTCGGTGGCAGAATCGTGTTCTTCAGAAATCATTTTAAACAGAGGACTTTGTTGCTTTAGTTCTTTTATCTACATTATTCTATTCGGTAGCGCACTGACATTTTCTTGGAAATATTTAGTTCTGAAATACGCGCAGCGTCTGGGTGGGAGTGTGGGGGCCGGCAGGTGCCACACTCGGACGGAACTGTGAATGTTAGCTTGGTAAAGATCAGGTAACCCACTAACCAATATAAGCTCATACTCTGCAAACTTATCTCACTCAAAAAACTCACACAACCATCTCTCGCACAACAAGCCACACGCACTTCACAACACTGCAACTACACATAAGCCGGAACAACAGCACACGCGGACTGACTCCGATAAAATACCCGCACCAAAGCTCAGCACCCGGTGTATACTGAGTTGAAGCCACCAACAGAACACCACTCCTCTCACTATCCTACTCCCTTCTTCACCTTACTAACCCCTCCCACCTTTATCATTTACAGATCCGCCTGAGCGCCTGGGGACCAATTCCGTTGGGTGACGGTGCGCGGTACAAATACCTTTAACATTTAACATTTAGCATTTAACAATACAATTGCATCTGTTTTCCAGCACTTTCGAAGTTCTTCAAACTCCCTCTGAATCGGTGTTTACCAGCGAGATGGGTTGATGAAGCTGGGGATGGCGAATGCAGGAGTGCTGTATTAATCTTCTGCCAGTAGATCCTTAGCATACACCGAGCTCATTAATTCAAGTCAATTGACCCCTCAGTCTCAAGTTTAACAACCCATCTTACAAAACTCGTCACATAATGCCTTTTAAGAAGAATACTGAGCCGGGTAAACAGCAACCATTCATTTTCACTGTGTATAGCCCTTACGGTGCGAGCACTGTCTTCAGCGTTCGCAAAGTCACTTGACAAATGATTCCTAACACTGATGCGTGATCTGGCATATTTATTGCATATGTGTGTGTATTGAAATTCCTTGGAAATTATATTAAATATGAGATGGGTGTGCAGCCATGTAGTATGCCAGGCAAGACTTAAGCTCTGACCTTTCCTTTATTCACTGCACCTTATATAAAAGCACACATTGTTAATAAGCATTTCCAAAGTAAAAAGTTAACTTTTTTTGTGGGCATGGGCTAGGCATGTGCCAGGCTCTGGCATCATGGTACTACCCGTCCATAAGATTGCAACAGTTAAAACAAAGCTGTGATTACCTGGGCCTAGGATAGCAGTGAAAGGTAAATGCCTATATAATACCTATACACAAACCATAACTGCTGGCTTTGGCAATCCTGGTTTTAACAAGATGTTTGTGAAAGGAACTGATGTAGATTAAGGGCCCCCTCAAGCCCAGACACCACCCACCAACCCCTCATCTCTGTCAACACCCTAGGACTAAGAGTCTTGTAAGGGGGGGGGAAAGGCCTAGGTTTCACAATGCAATTTAAAATTTTCCACAACGCAATTTTGTTTGAACACACCTAGAATAACACACCTAGAATAACACACTTAAGACTGAGGGCCTCATTACGAGGCTGGTGGAATGGGTTTAACGGCACCGGTAATGGTGCCGGTGCCGTTAAACCCACTTTGCCCTATTACGAGGTTCCCTCGCGGGACCCGGAAAGGATGTCTGGTAAAACCATACGTCCTTTCCGGGTCCCGCGAGGGGACCAGGGATCTAACAATGGACCTGTTATTAACGGGCCCGTTTTAGCTCCCTCCCCATTCCCATTTGAGCCCTATGGGGCTCAATTGGGAATAGGGATCAAGGTCGGCATGACCCGGTAATGGGGACCAAGGTCGGCATGACCCGGTAATTGCTCATTCCATGGGCCCGGTAAAAAATCATTACTGGTGGCAGCCGTGCCCTTAAAAAGGGCACGACTACCGCTGGACTACTAATGAGACCCTGAGAGTCCTGTAAAGGGGGAAAATGGCCCAGGTTTTACAATGCAATTTTAAATATTTTTACAATGCATGTCTGAGAATCTGCTATGAGGCAGGGATGTCAGGGTCAATTGCAGGCTCTAATAACTAAATGGGGCCTCTTATACCTTGTTAAGTCGTTGCTGGTTGACGGCTGGCGCCCCCTACGGACACCTGCAGACACAGCCAGGAGCCACCCTTTGCCTTAAGGCCCTTAGCCGCAGGGGCTGCCGGACAGAGGGCTGACCTGGCAGGGTCAGTAATGATCCAATGGAGTGGCCAATTGGGGTGGTGGGCGGGCTGGGAGGCAGGAGAGAGGAAGGGGAACAGCGGAAGGAACCACAGAAGGGAGAAAGTAACAAAGTGCAGGCGGGCACAAGAAACAGAGAGGGCAATGAAATCAGAAGGCTCCAGAGAGACTCGCCAGCACAAACACGTGCACACAAGCACCAGCTCAGCCCAGGTGGAAGTGGCAAGCATGTGGTTTACAGCAGGTTATTGCACCAAAAGCGGAAGACTCAGTTGCCAATCAGGGAGGTTGGCGGGAGGGAGGGTAACAGCGGGCAGGCGGGCACAAGAAACAGAGAGGGCAGCACAAACATGTGCACACAAGCGCCAGCTCAGACCAGGTGGAAGTGGCGAGTGCGCAGTGTACAGCGGGTCGTTGGAACTGAAGCGGAAGACTCAGTGGCCAATTAGGGAGGTGGGTAGTGCTGGGAGGCGGGAGGGAGGGGAACAATGGAAGGAACCGCGGAAGGGAGAAAGTAACAAAGGGACAGGAGGCACAAGAAACCGAGAGGCCATTGAAATCAAAAGGCCACAGAGAGACTCACCTGCACAAACACGTGCACGCAAGTGCAGCTCAGCCCAGGTGGAAACCCAGATGGTGAGTATGTGCCCCCCACTTGAAATGCACTGAAACAACCCAGTATGGTGAGGCTAACCACGGACCCAGCAATAGTGTCCAGATGCTGCCGTATTGCCCTCCCTCAAAGCAACTCGTATACAATTAAAAAACCTTTGATTTTATTATTATGAAAATGCCTCTGGTGTGTGGGCGGCTGTGACAGGAACTGATGCTGTTAAACAATGACTACATTGTCACCTTAGATTAAAATGTCTAGCATGTATTGCCCCCTGCAAAACATTGCATCCACTGTTACTGGTGCTAATGGGCACCCTGGTGGCAATGTCTGCTCCATAGACTAACTGTAGCAGTAATGTTCCCCTATATCAGATCTTGAATCAGATGCGTGCAAAGAAATCTGGTGTCTGCTATATCTTTGGTCACTATGCCACAGTTTAATTGTTGCACTAATTGCTGCTTTACTTTTTGACCACATTGTAACTATTCTCCTTGGATATATTATAGCCTGCCCACTTCCTCCAACTTAAGTATGCTATTATTATTCTGTGCTAGATTCACAGCTGCAGTTTCGTTTTCCATAGATCACTTTGATGTATTATTTTCTGCCATATTTACTGAACCACTGCTGCATTTCTGTTCCCTGATTTAATTAGCAGAATGCTTTGATAGGTAAACAGGTACATTATAGTCTGCAGTAGTTATTATCAATCCACTTTAATCTGATCTCTAGCCCACTATATTATGTTGTTTCTGTCCTAATTGAGGTCTGCTTGTGTAGTCCAGCCTTTATAGTAAGTGTTGCACAACCTGCTGTCCTAATGGAATTATTGCATTATTGTTTGATATAGATTAATTGGAGGCCAAATGTAATTTGCTCCCTAGATTGTTACATCGAGGTTGACTCAGATTAATGTGTTGCACTTTTATCTTTAGGTTTAGATTAATTGTCACTCCAGTGTTCTCAATAGCACCTTAGATGAACTACTACATTATGTGTTGATTTACATTAATTATTGCATTGTTTGCTATCCTAGATCACCGGCTGCATTAATGTTTACATGTTGCTACCAAATGAATTAATTCTGCTGCTACTTTAACTCATTGGTTTGGTGGGGAATATATCCAAACCCCCCAATGTGCACGTAAATACAAGCTTCTAAAGTTTCTGTGAAAAGGCACACAGCATAATGTAAGCAGCCACTTGCATATAGAATTCCCTGTTTAGACTCATAAATGCACTAGTAACCATGCTTCCGTAAGCAGTATCCCTGAGAGACAAGTAAGCCATATATATATATACATATATATTACATGGCCACGGTAGTGGCCATGTAGTTATGGTTAAGTTGCTGTTTCCATAGGAAGAGCACTTTTTGGGCGGCTTATAACATCGCTCTCCCTGGACGGATCTTCACCAAACTTAGCAAAAAAAGTAGTTGGGTGACTCTGAATTTTTTTGCAAAGGTTGGTGAGGATTCGTCCAGGGGGGAGAAAGTTATAGGGGGGGTCCCAAAACTTTTTTTTTTCCCATAGACTGAATGGGAAAAAACTTTGCGCACGGCTACAGCCCGAACCGCTGGACGGATTTACATCAAATTTGCGGCAGGAGCGGCAGCCTGGTCCCAAAAGCGTGCTTTTGTAAATTTGGTGTAAATCTGTCCAGTAGTTTTTTAAAAATGACCAAAATGTAAGGCAAAAAAATTAGTGATATCTGCGTTCGCTTCGCGGACGGACTTCCCTGTTCGCTCAGCGGACAGCACCCCGATTGGCCCATGGGCTTGCGTCATGTCTGCGGACATGCGACGTGTTTGCTGATTGGACGGCGAGGGGCGTGGAGCGCGTCAGATTTTCTGTGGCGCCCGCCATCTTGTATTCGCAGTCGACCGCGTACAGCGCAGTGAAACGTGGAGTGGGTAAAAAATTGTATTTAGTGCCGTGTGTTGGTGTGTAAGAGTGTTTGGGGAGGGTTGGGGAGTTGCGTTCGATTTGTCCGCGGAGAACATGGCTGTTCTGACATTTTGTAAATAAACTAAATGGTGGGGTGTTTAGAGGACGGAGTATGTGTCATTTTTGTTCGCAAGGAAGGTAAAAATGAGCTATGAACACTCGCGGTGTACTTAATTGTTCGTAAATACACAAACTGGGGGTGTCCTCAGGACGCTGTCCGTATTGTAATCTCTCTAGTTGAATGTGTTCTAAGAACACTCGCAGTGTCCCGAAATGGTTGCAATTACACAAAATGGGGGTGTTCTGAGAACGTTGTTTGTATTGTTCGTTGTCAGGGTGAAAGTGTTTTAAGAGCACTCCTTTTGTTCGCTAATAGTACAATTTCCTAGGGGCGTCAACCGACTTTTTGTCCACTAAAGAAACGATAAATCCGGCTGGTGTGCGTCGACATTATGTGATAATCCTATGACTGGCGCTATTGACCTGGCTGACTTGTTTTTGCGACACTAAATCATATCTCCCGCCACTAAGCCTGATATTATCAAAGCATTCATATTCCCCGCCTTTCTCCGTGACGTTACAGGGTGCGTAATGAAACGCGCCCAGTCGTCTCCAGTACTACGCGACTTTACACAGAACCCGGAAGACAACACACATTATGTCACAACACAGCGCGCCACAATTCAGAATATGAAACAGTGATTTAAAAGGAAAGAGCAAGATTGTAAAAGTACATTTATTTGACATCAAATGTTTAGAGAATATTCAGCAATTTGCATTTGTCTTTGTTGTCGATCCGCAAAAGTTCATGTTGAGACACGCGATGTTCCTTTGCGGTACAGAGAGTGTTAGATCAGGTTACAACTCAGTGCGCCACAATTCGGAATATGAAACTGTGGTTTAAAAGTAAACTGCAGGATTGTACATTTGGTAAAGTACATTTATTTCACATTAAATGTTTAGTGAATATTCAGCGATTTGCTATTGTCTCTGCTGTCGATCAGCAAAAGTTTATTTGGAGCCACGCGTTGTTCCTTTGCGGTAGATAGGCTGTTGGTTTATGATTAAAGCAGTAAATGGTCTCTCTGATAATCAGAAGGTTGCTCCAACAAGGAGCCATTAGACCACCGTATTGGTTGGTATGTTGTTTGTAGCCGCTAGTACTGCGTAAGAGCATATTGGTCCTTGGCGATTGTCCCATAAAATGGTGAGGGTCATGAAGTTGCATATTTGGACTTGCACCTGGCAGTTGAAGACCCCATCCGCTGGAGTCTGTACATCGTGACATAGACAAAACGGGGCCACGTACCTGTTTTAAAAAACATAAATTAGTCTCACCAGCCGATCTTCATTAAAAATCATCATTTTATTTATTAGGGCGTGAAACTATTTGCTATCGAAGATAGTGCAACAGAGCATGTTAATAATAAAATAATAATATTTTCCCATTCATATAGCGCTAAGAACTGTGAGGTATCTAAGCAGTGCTTATTATTAACCACGGTGTGTGGTGCTCATTTATCGACCACGGAAGGATGAAAGGCTGAGTTTGGCCTTGCCGGGATTCGAACTTGCGTTAGCAAGCTGTTCACGGATGTCAAAGCGAGCGCTGTACTCGCTGTGCCACTTGACAGGCTACAGTGAAGTGGCACAGCGAGTAGAGCGCTTGACCGCCTATAGACCGGTTAAATTATTTATATTAACCCTCTCTGTGTCGTCTGCCTTTTTCAGAGCCCTCTAAACGACAGGGGATCAATTCGGCGGTGATAGTGCGCGGTAGAAAACATTATGCCACTTTCAACGAACAAGTTCAACTTCAGCGGTCTTTAATGCTACGCTATTGTAATTATATTTGGTATAAAGTAATGTAAAGGGTTACTTACAGTACAATTGCAATTTCCATTGTCTACGAGTGGTGCATTCCCAAAATACGTCTCCGCGTGTGCCAACGATCTTTCGCATAGTGATATAATATGTAAAAGTGGTTTTGTTTCAGAAATTTCATCTTTATCTTCTCTTACGTTTTAGCAACACTCCTTCAAGAGAAGTCTTTCATCACAATCTCTGTCTGTCAAGGTCAAAACACAATACAACCTTATAGTCTGCTTCGTGAGCCTCTCCGGGGCCCGAGAAAAAAATGGAAGCAGCTGACCTTCACTGTGAACGAGCAGAAATTCTTACTTTGCAACATTCTGTGTAAAGCCATCTGTAGAAGTTGGTTTTTGCACGCCATGTTTGTATATTGTTTGCGTGATATTAAAAAAAGTTTGTTTAAAGGACGTTATGGTTCTAAGTACAGCCAAAAGACCCCTGAAAATAGCAAGTTATGGTAAGCTATGAAAAATAACTCGCGCCAACACCGTGCACTGCTAAGAATAACACCCAGGACATCAAAGATGACATCGCAAATGTCATTGATGAAATCACTGATGACATCACATGTGTATGTACTTTTCATGGAATTTGTGTACTAGGGATTTTCATTATAATGTTCCGAAAAAAGTGTCAAGGATATTGCAATAAATATCATACCGTTATTAGTGCTTTGAACGATGCATTTATATCAATAAATAGCATTGTATTATGGGATTCTATGTAGTATACTGAGCTGCTAATGGAGAAAGATAGCATTGTGTGCAGAGTACAAGATAAAAGTATAATATTTGTAATGTTAATATGTAGAATAATGAAATGATAATTGTCCTGAAATGTTCGAAAATTCACAAAATGGGGGTGTTCTGAGGACGTTATTCGTATTGTGTGATTGCTTAGCTGTATGCAATGAGGGAATGGTACAGAGAGTAAAGAGGACGCCGTCCGCGGACACCGCGGCTGTTCGTGGACAGGGCGTGGTAAATCCGGGTTTTTCCAGGAAATCCAACATGGAAAGATTACTGTACGGATCAGCCAATCAGATGTCGAGGTTGTGGATTTGTGTTGAAAGAGACTGTGTGTGGTGAAGATGGCAGAAGTGGAGAATGTCAGGGTGTTGGTGCTCGGAGATATGTTTGTGCATGGTTTACAGCAGTACGCTGAATGCAGGCATGTTGCAAAGAACTTTGATGTCAAAGGAGTGGACGTGGTGTGGAGCACTGTGCCTGATTGCAATGTACAGGGAATTGTACAAATTTGTGCGGATATGGCCACGATGAACAGTCCGCAAGTGGTAGTTTTGCACTATGGTGCTTTCCATTTGGGCAACGTCAGTGCCCCTACTTTGTTGGCTGATTTGGAACGCTTGGTTCAAGCCGTAGTGAAGATCCTTCCAAATGCGAAAGTCATTTTTTCTGGATTACTACCTAGGGCAATATGGGACAATAGTTCAATTTTTTGTCCTCAGCAAAACATTGCTAGGTGTGTCTTCAACCGAGGCTTGTGTGCATTCATGCTTAGAGCTGGTATGTTCTTCTGTAACAATGAGAATATTGATGCCAGTAATGCTGTTAATTTTATCTTTTACCGGAAATGCCTTTTTATTTTGGAATGTAAGGGTTGCTTTGGAGACGGTTATGTGAAGATTTACGAGTAAAGTAAGAAAAAAAAACAAGAAAAAAAATATAAAATAATAGGTGTCTGTCAAGCATCTGTAAAAAAAAAAAAAAACGGCTCTTTTCAGAGCCAACTTCAAAGGGGAAATGGGGCACACTATTTAAATTTACATTCACCACGCTCAGATTTTCGATGTGTCCGCGGACATGGCGGTAGTCCGCCGACATCAAAATCACTACGAGGGGGTTAGTATGTTCTATGTTACATGTCAGGGATATTATGGTTAAGTTGTGCTACTAAAAACCTATGAAATTCAGTGAAAAAACTTTGTTAAAGGGACGTTATGGTTCCAAGTAAAACCGAAAAACCCCTGAAATTCGCCAGTTATGGTAACATAAGCAACCATAACTCGCGCCACCGTGCACTGATAACACTAACACCCAGGACATCAAAGATGAGATCACAAATGTCATTGATGACATAACTGATGACATCACATGGCTGGCTCTCCCTTTTTATCCTTTACTGATATATCGAAGCCACATAGTTTTCTACAGTAACAGTCAGGAAGTAAAAATTGAAAAGGTACTATATTTGTAGACTTGGGGTCGTGTCACATCATATATGAAACATGTACATAGCGGAAGATACAGGCTTGAAAGAGAGCAATCCTTTCTGTGCATGAAGATAATCATTATGGTTATCAGCACTTTGTCATAGTTTTATTTTTATTACTCTACGTTCCCTCTATATGCTCATATTTGTATACATTATACGCACTCTCCATAGAGTGAATGGGAAAAAAATTTTGCTCGCGTCTACAGCCCAAACCGCTGGACGGATTTCCACCAAATTTGGACCAGGAGCAGTGGCTTGGTCCCGAAAGCGTGCTTTTGCAAATTTGGTGAAAATCCGTCCAGTAGTTTTTTTTTAAAATGACCAAAAAGTAGGTCAAAAAAAATTAGTGATATCTGTGTTTGGTTTGCGGATACACTTCCCTGTTCGCTCCGCGGAAAGTGTCCTGATTGTCCAATCGTCTTGCGTGATGTTCGCGGACATGCAAAGTGTTAGCTGATTGGACGGCGTGGAGCGTGAAGCGCGTCAGATTTTTCGGTAGCGCCCGCCATATTGGATTGGCGGACGTCCCCGGACAGCGCGTTGAAACTTTGTTCAAAATGTGTATTTTGTAGAGTGTGTTGGTGTGTAGGAGTGTTTCGGGAGGGTGGGAGTGTGTGAGATAGGATGAAAGTTGTGTTTTTATGTGTTAGACGTTCTTTTTGTGTTCGATTTGTTTGCGGACATCACGGGTGTTCTGAAATTTTCTAAATAAACTGAATAGGGGGTGTTGTAAGGAGTCAAAATGTGTCCGTTTTGTTCGCAAGCAAAGTGAAACTGTTCTAAGAACACTCGCGGTGTCCGGGGAGTGTTCGTAGGTGGTGTCCTGAGGACGCTGTCCGTATTGTTCTCTGTCAAGTTGAATGTGTTCTAAGAACACGCGCGGTGTCCTGAAATGTTTGCAAATAAACAAAATGGGGGTGTTCTAAAGACGCTTCTAAGAACACTCGCGGTGTCCGGGGAGTGTTCGTAGAGGGGGTCCTGAGGACGATGTCCGTATTGTTCTCTGTCAAGTTGAGTATGTCCTAAGAACACTCGCGGTGTCCTGAAATGTTCGCAAATAAACAAAATGGGGGTGTTCTGAAGACGCTTCTAAGAACACTCGCGGTGTCTGGGGAGTGTTCGTAGGGGGTGTCCTGAGGACGCTATCCGTATTGTTGTTTGTCAAGTTGAATGTGTCCTAAGAACGCTCGTGGTGTCCTGAAATGTTCGCAAATAAACAAGATGGTGGTGTTCTGAAGACGCTTCTAAGAATACTCCCGGTGTCTGGGGAGTGTTCGTAGGAGGTGTCCTGAGGACGCTGTCCGTATTGTTCTTTCTCAAGTTGAATGTGTCCTAAGAACACTCGCGGTGTCCTGAAATGTTCCGCAAATAAACAAGATGGGGGTGTTCTGAAGACGTTTTTGAGAACACTCCCGGTGTCCTGGAATGTTCGTAGGGGGTGTCCTGAGGACGCTGTCCGTATTGTTCTCTGTCAAGTTCAATGTGTCCTAATAACACTCGCGGTGTCCTGAATTGTTCGCAAATAAACAAGATGGGGGTGTTCTGAAGACGTTTTTGAGAACACTTCCGGTGTCCTGGAAAGTTCGTAGGGGGGGTCCTTAGGACGCTGTCCGTATTGTTCGTTGTTAAGTTGAAAGTGTTCTAAGAACTATCACGTTGTTCTGAAATGTTCGTAGGGGGTGTCCTAAAAACGGTGTCCGTATTGTTCGCTGGCAAGTTCAAAGTGTTCTAAGAACACTCACATTGTTCGCGGACATTAAAAGTTTCCCATAGATCATAGTTGAAATGTTTGACTCTATGGATGTGATATGCTGCGGTGGTTGTTGCCAGGGCATAGAGTCTTGGGTGCATGGCCATTTGGCCATGCACCCAAGACTCTATGCCCTGGCAACAACCACCGCAGCATTTCATATTCATATTTGTTTATAACTTTGGGTGAAAAACAAATGTATAAGGAACAAAGGTATTAGATACTATGGATGTGATGTGCTGCTATGGTTGTCCTTATTATTGTATACTTACTGTTTGGTCTAGTAATGGGAGTCCATGTTTTTCTTCTTCATTTCTGTGATAAAAGAAAATAGCATGTTAGTATTAGTATTTTGTAATGACTTATTACATTGTATAAGCAACATACTTTTATATTTTTTCGACCCTCATATTTAGTAGAGTACAAATCAGAGTACTGTGCAATTTGCTCAGTTTCTGTATTTGTTGCTAAAATCATTGGGTCTGTGGGAGAAAAAAAAATCCATGTTGGATTTAAAAAAAACCTTTTTCTGTTATGCTACAGTTTATTTGTTTGTTTGTTTTCAGTGTTCACTTGTTGTTTCTGGCTAATGCTTTATACTTTGCTTTGTTGTATTTTTTTTGGAACAGTTACAGATTCTTCATTTGTTTTGATATTATAAAATTTTGGAGCAGTTAGATACCATTTGGCGTATTCTAACTGTCTATTTTTTTAATATATTGTAGTGGTTTTCATTTACCTATTTGGATATTGTTAAATTTTGGGACAGTTAGATACCAATTGGCGTATTCTAACTGTGTATTTTTTGGCCTAATTTAGTGGTATTCATTTATCTGATTAGTTGTTGTAGAATCTTTGAGCTGTTAGATAGCTTTTGGAGTATTCTAACAGTTTATATTATTTTAACACACATTTATAATTTTGGGACAGTTAGATACCAATTGGCGTATTTTAACTGTGTATTTTCTGGTCTAATTTAGTGGTATTCATTTATCTGATTAGTTGTTGTAGAATCTTTGAGCAGTTACATAGCTTTTGGAGTATTCTAACAGTTTATATTTTTGTAACACAAATTTACTTAAAGGTTTAAATACAGTTTATTTATCAAATTTTGGTTTTAAGAATATCAAATAAGCATTTGTAAGATTTGCTGGTAATCTCTCCTTTAGAGTAATGGTACTATCATTACATTCAAACCATCCACATTTCTTTTTTATGTATGCAGTTAGTGCCCTGAATTGGTTGTGGCTCCTGCGTGGTAGATTATACCTATTGTTGTGAAGGTTTTCTTACCAAGTGATATTTGACCATGTGTGAATCCAGTCAGCTTGCAGTTGTTTTTGGTACCATCTGCATTGTAACGTAGAAGCATTAGTATTACGTATTTACTATGTGTTTGTATTACTAACGTGGAGCGATTATCTGAATTGCAGGTAGAGCATAATCTACCATGGTTTGCATTTTGTACAAGTTGCTGAAATGGAATGGATTCACAATTTGGTATTGATATATATATGAAGCGTTCATTGGGGATTTCTTCTTGTGTCACATTGTTGCAGAGAGTGCATGTATGTTTCCACATGTATGAAATCTGAAAGATTTCATTTATAGGTATGTTTTTGTTTTCCAGTACTTGTAGTAAGTACATTAGAAATCCTTGTGGATCTTCCCGTGAGTTTATAGTGAATTTCACCATTCCAGCACAGTAGTCCAATTGTCGTCTTATTCCAAAAACACTATATGTGTTGTCAGGATTGTTTGCTGCATTTCTGTGAAGTACTAACATTTTCAAACACAATGGGTTTGTACTGTGTGAGTAAATGTTGTCAACAATTGGTGGTAATTGAAATAGAAAATTCATTGCTACATTTGCATAGCAACTTACACCAACTATATTTGAGAATTTAAATGGTCCAGGTAGTTCTGGATCTAACTGCTTTTTTTGGAGTTTGTCTTCCTTCTTTAAAGAAGTACCTGGTTTACTTTCTCTAATTGATTCTTTTTTGTTTGTGGTACTTGATGAAGTTTTAGTTTCTTTTACTCTCTTTGGAGGATTTCCAGTGACGTCCTGTTGCATTTCAGTTTGATTTAGTTTTCTTTTACAACGTTTTAGTTTTTGTGGAACAGAATATGTGTTTTTTTTTTTAAAAGTATTTTTATTGGTTTCGTGATATGATAAAACATTACAAACTCGTGAATTAAACAAGTGAAAAAGAGAGAAAGAGAGAATAAGATGGGGAGAAGGAAAAGAAAAGAAAAGAACTAAAGGAAACTTATCCTAAACAACTATAGTCTTCGTGTAATGTAGTAAGTGAGGTCCATGATGGTGATTCAGTCCAGAGTATGGCTTCTCAGGAAGTGGAGGGGAACAGCTGCAAGAGGCATATACTTTGTAATGATGGGAGCCTGTCACTGGGAACCGCAACAGGTGTTCAAGGGGGCTTATGGTCCGCGTCGAAGAGCATGCCCGTCAGAAGGGCCCTCCAAGCGACCAAGGAGCCGCCTGTGGCTTCTCCACTAGATGTAGTTCCTTCCTGCCAGGCTCTGGTCTCTGCCGTCGTCCACCTCGCCATTTCGTTTAACCATCGCTCGTGTCTGGGGCCCGCTGGTGTCTTCCAAGCCATCGCTATAGTTCTTTTGACAAGTATACATGAAATGTCCATTAATTTCACGAGGTGTTTGAATTTACGTTACGTTACGTTTAAGCATTACTCTGCAATTTAAGGATAATTTTAACATCTTTTCTAAGCCTGCTGTGTTTGAGATTGATTTTTCTAAATTATTTAGTCTTGTTGTGGCTTGGTCACACATGGGTAGTGTCATACCATGTACATCTAGTTTGTCTGTGGCGCTAATTTTCATTATTGGTTGCATTTCTTTACTTAGCATGATTTCATTGAATTTGAAACAGCTTGCAAGAGTTGGCATTAAGGCCATACAATTGACATTTTTGTGGGCTAATTGTTCCATAACATCTGTAGCACATGCATTATCGCCATAAAGTGCATTAATGTGCCGGGTTTTCAATGTTGCTTCTGCTTCTTTAGAAAGTATACCAACTCTCAAACTTTTTAAAATGTTGGCATAAGTTAGATCTGCAGATTGGCACATGTTTTCTGTTAATTCTCAGTATTGGAAATGTTGCCAAAGGTAGACATTTCCAATGCTGCCAACAGTTTTACGGCAGAGTTTGTGCCCTAATGTTTTAAAAATAGGTTCACCTTTTACTGGTGTTAATTGAAGCAGATCTCCAAAAACAATAATGTGTTTTCCTGCAAAGAGCTCTTCATAGTCTGTTTTGAGTACTTCTTGTAATCTGAGGTGAATCAAAGCTAACATCAGGTTGGAGACCATGCTCACTTCATCTATTAGTAGCATTTTCATTTGTTTCAATACTCTGTGTAATTCCATTGCAGCTTCTGCAGAAAGTTTGTAATAGTCTAATTTGTTCTGGTGTTCTACTGGTAATAGTAGTAATCGGTGTAATGTAACACCACCTATGTTGTAGGCAGCTAAACCTGTGGGGGCAGTGACAACAGCTGACAGTTTGTTGTTTGTCAATTGTTGAAGGAACTTACTAATGATTTTGATTAGGAATGTTTTGCAGAACCAGCTTCACCACTGACGTACAGTAGTATAGGTTTATAATTATGGCAGGAACATTCTTTATTTTCATGTTTACACCATGTGCAATTTGTTTTGTTACTTCTTGAAAAATGCTACTTTGCTCATTGTTTAGTTTTGATTGAAGTATAGTTAAGTCTTCCTAATCTTCATACTGACACATGGTGTTTTCTACTTCTATCATGGCTAATTCTGCCTCATTTGTTATTAGTGGTTCTCCCAGTGGTTCTTGGCTTCCTGTTACAGAAGGTTGACTACTGTCAGGAGTATCCTTATCTAGTTGAGCTTGGAGTTCTTCTTCATGTTGCTGTTCATTGTGCAACATTGTTTTGTACTGTGTAAAGTTTACATCAGTTATAGTGCTTTCATTTGCTTTGAAAGCATCCTCATATGAGTCATAGTTATCTAGTAATTGTTCTTCTTTTCTCCATGGTTTGAAGAGTTGTAGCAGGGACATGTACAGGCCGATTCATGGAATAAATGTGCGCCGAAAATTCCGGCGCAGAGGGGCCTATACGTGCGCTGCGCCGAAAAATAGCGAAAAGCGCAGGGAAACCAGCGCACGTCGATTCATGGAAGTCCGTGCGTAAGAAAAGCATAGGACGTGCGCTGAAAAAGTGCGCGGCGCACGCCGGCGCACAGGTCAACCAACGGCGTGCGCCACGGCCACTGCGCTATCACTCCGAGCGCAGCGCACAGCTCTAAAGTAGGCGGAACACAGGGCGGGACACTCGGAATGGGGAATAAAATGGGGCACAACACTCGGAATGGGGAAGAATGTGGGCGGCACGGGGAAGTACAGGAGGCAAGTGCGCGGAACGCCCACACGCTCTCCGGCAACACGTATTCATGGATTCGAACAGGGCAAAACAGCGCTCGATCAAACCAGCGCACAGGCCCAAAAACGTACGCCACAAGTAAGCAGGCGGTAGCGTCCCGACGCACTCAACGAAAGTGCGCCAAAACCTGCGCCAACAAATACCACCCACATACAGCAATGGGCCATACCGTGACCCCAAAGGACTAATGATGTGCAAAGGTGTACGCCATTTACACGGACACCCACTGTTCAAAAAATCGCGCGTGTGTGTACAACGGGTTGCGCGAGAAGTCACTCGCGCGATTGCCCTGGGTACGTGTATCCCGGGGTGCGGGGAAGTCCCACACGCGATTGCCCTGGCCACGTCGATACCAGGGGTGCGTGTGAAGTTCCACATGCGAAAAGCCAGGGTACGTCATTTACAGGGGTGCGCGGGAAGTTTCACACGCGAAAAGCTAGGCTACGGGAATTCCAGGGGTGCGCGTGAAATCCTACACGCGAAAAACTAGGGTACGTCATTTACAGGGGTGCGCGGGAAGTTTCACACGCGAAAAGCTAGGCTACGGGAATTCCAGGGGTGCGCGTGAAATCCTACACGCGAAAAACTAGGGTACGTCATTTACAGGGGTGCGCGGGAAGTCCCACACGCGATTACAGCAGGGTACGTGTATTTCAGGGGTGCGCGGGAAGTTCCACACGCGAATAGCCTGGCCGCATGTATTTCAGGGGTGCGCGGGAAGTTCCACACGCGAATAGCCTGGGCGCGTGTATTTCAGGGGTGCGCGGGAATTTCCACACGCGAATAGGCTGGGCGCGTGTATTACAGGGGTGCGCGGGAAGTCCCACACGCGATTACAGCAGGGTACGTGTATTTCAGGGGTGCGCGGGAATTTCCACACGCGAATAGCCTGGCCGCGTGTATTTCAGGGGTGTGCGGGAAGTTCCACACGCGAATAGCCTGGGCGCGTGTATTTCAGGGGTGCGCGGGAATTTCCACACGCGAATAGCCTGGCCGCGTGTATTTCAGGGGTGCGCGGGAAGTTCCACACGCGAATAGCCTGGGCGCGTGTATTTCAGGGGTGCGCGGGAATTTCCACACGCGAATAGGCTGGGCGCGTGTATTTCAGGGGTGCGCGGGAAGTTCCACACGCGAATAGCCTGGGCGCGTGTATTTCAGGGGTGCGCGGGAAGTTCCACACGCGAATAGCCTGGGCGCGTGTATTTCAGGGGTGCGCGGGAAGTTCCACACGCGAATAGCCTGGGCGCGTGTATTTCAGGGGTGCGCGGGAATTTCCACACGCGAATAGCCTGGCCGTGTGTATTTCAGGGGTGCGCGGGAAGTTCCACACGCGAATAGCCTGGGCGCGTGTATTTCAGGGGTGCGCGGGAAGTTCCACACGCGAATAGGCTGGGCGCGTGTATTTCAGGGGTGCGCGGGAATTATCACACGCGATTTGGCTTGGTACGTGTATTACAGGGGTGCGTGCGAAGTTACACACGCGATTAGGCTGGGTGGGTCCTGTCACCCTCGACGGCCCCTGCAGGCAGCCCACAAAACAGGGGACTACCCTGCACACCTGCTCATGTCTCCCACCACCCCCACCCCCCAAGTCACCAGGGGTACCCTCCACCAGGCCCCCACCCATGCCTCCCACCACCCCCACCCCCCAGCAGTGCAGGGGCAGCCTCCACCAGGCCCACACTCATGTCTCCCACCACCCCCACCCCCCCAGTCACCAGGGGCACCCTCCACCAGGCCCCCACCCATGCCTCCCACCACCCCCACCCCCCCGCCACCAGGGGCACCCTCCACCAGGCCCCCACTCATGTCTCCCACCACCCCCACCCCCCACCATCCAGGGGCACCCTCCACCAGGCCCCCACCCATGCCTCCCACCACCCCCACCCCCCCGCCACCAGGGGCACCCTCCACCAGGCCCCCACTCATGTCTCCCACCACCCCCACCCCCCACCATCCAGGGGCACCCTCCACCAGGCCCCCACTCATGTCACCCACCACCCCCACCCCCCCAGTCACCAGGGGCACCCTCCACCAGGCCCCCACTCATGTCTCCCACCACCCCCACCCCCCACCATCCAGGGGCACCCTCCACCAGGCCCCCACTCATGTCACCCACCACCCCCACCCCCCCGCCACCAGGGGCACCCTCCACCAGGCCCCCACTCATGTCTCCCACCACCCCCACCCCCCCAGTCACCAGGGGCACCCTCCACCAGGCCCCCACTCATGTCTCCCACCACCCCCACCCCCCAGCAGTGCAGGGGCAGCCTCCACCAGGCCCACACTCATGTCTCCCACCACCCCCACCCCCCAGCAGTGCAGGGGCAGCCTCCACCAGGCCCACACTCATGTCTCCCACCACCCCCACCCCCCCAGTCACCAGGGGCACCCTCCACCAGGCCCCCACCCATGCCTCCCACCACCCCCACCCCCCCCCCGCCACCAGGGGCACCCTCCACCAGGCCCCCACTCATGTCTCCCACCACCCCCACCCCCCACCATCCAGGGGCACCCTCCACCAGGCCCCCACCCATGCCTCCCACCACCCCCACCCCCCCGCCACCAGGGGCACCCTCCACCAGGCCCCCACTCATGTCACCCACCACCCCCACCCCCCCGCCACCAGGGGCACCCTCCACCAGGCCCCCACTCATGTCACCCACCACCCCCACCCCCCCGCCACCAGGGGCACCCTCCACCAGGCCCCCACTCATGTCTCCCACCACCCCCACCCCCCAGCAGTGCAGGGGCAGGCTCCACCAGGCCCCCACCCATGCCTCCCACCACCCCCACCCCCCCGCCACCAGGGGCACCCTCCACCTGGCCCCCACTCATGTCACCCACCACCCCCACCCCCCCGCCACCAGGGGCACCCTCCACCAGGCCCCCACTCATGTCACCCACCACCCCCACCCCCCCGCCACCAGGGGCACCCTCCACCAGGCCCCCACTCATGTCTCCCACCACCCCCACCCCCCAGCAGTGCAGGGGCAGGCTCCACCAGGCCCCCACCCATGCCTCCCACCACCCCCACCCCCCCGCCACCAGGGGCACCCTCCACCAGGCCCCCACTCATGTCTCCCACCACCCCCACCCCCCAGCAGTGCAGGGGCAGGCTCCACCAGGCCCCCACCCATGCCTCCCACCACCCCCACCCCCCCGCCACCAGGGGCACCCTCCACCAGGCCCCCACTCATGTCTCCCACCACCCCCACCCCCCACCATCCAGGGGCACCCTCCACCAGGCACCCACTCATGTCACCCACCACCCCCACCCCCCCAGTCACCAGGGGCACCCTCCACCAGGCCCCCACCCATGCCTCCCACCACCCCCACCCCCCCGCCACCAGGGGCACCCTCCACCAGGCCCCCACTCATGTCTCCCACCACCCCCACCCCCCAGCAGTGCAGGGGCAGGCTCCACCAGGCCCCCACCCATGCCTCCCACCACCCCCACCCCCCCCGCCACCAGGGGCACCCTCCACCAGGCCCCCACTCATGTCTCCCACCACCCCCACCCCCCAGCAGTGCAGGGGCAGGCTCCACCAGGCCCCCACCCATGCCTCCCACCACCCCCACCCCCCCGCCACCAGGGGCACCCTCCACCAGGCCCCCACTCATGTCACCCACCACCCCCACCCCCCCGCCACCAGGGGCACCCTCCACCAGGCCCCCACTCATGTCTCCCACCACCCCCACCCCCCAGCAGTGCAGGGGCAGGCTCCACCAGGCCCCCACCCATGCCTCCCACCACCCCCACCCCCCCAGTCACCAGGGGCACCCTCCACCAGGCCCCCACTCATGTCTCCCACCACCCCCACCCCCCAGCAGTGCAGGGGCAGCCTCCACCAGGCCCACACTCATGTCTCCCACCACCCCCACCCCCCCAGTCACCAGGGGCACCCTCCACCAGGCCCCCACCCATGCCTCCCACCACCCCCACCCCCCCGCCACCAGGGGCACCCTCCACCAGGCCCCCACTCATGTCTCCCACCACCCCCACCCCCCAGCAGTGCAGGGGCAGGCTCCACCAGGCCCCCACCCATGCCTCCCACCACCCCCACCCCCCCGCCACCAGGGGCACCCTCCACCAGGCCCCCACTCATGTCACCCACCACCCCCACCCCCCCGCCACCAGGGGCACCCTCCACCAGGCCCCCACTCATGTCTCCCACCACCCCCACCCCCCAGCAGTGCAGGGGCAGGCTCCACCAGGCCCCCACCCATGCCTCCCACCACCCCCACCCCCCCGCCACCAGGGGCACCCTCCACCAGGCCCCCACTCATGTCTCCCACCACCCCCACCCCCCACCATCCAGGGGCACCCTCCACCAGGCCCCCACTCATGTCTCCCACCACCCCCACCCCCCAGCACTGTGGGGAACCTGCCAGCAGGCCCCCACACATGTCCCCCTGGCCCCAGGTCCTGACGATACGCAATCATGGCAGTAATGGCCAGCATACCCAGCACAAACACCCAGGCAAGGATTGCATCCACCCACATAGTGAATGCAATCACATGACACAACCCCAATGCCAAGTATGCAAAAGAACACATGTCCGTCACACACACATACACAATGGGTGCAAGTGAATGTCAAAACCCATATCATGACATGTAACAAACCAATGAGAAAATAACACAAGTGTAAGAAAATATAAAAAATGTATTAAATACCAAAAATAAGTGAATTTCTCAAACATACAACGATGTGGCTAAGTAAATAAATGGTCCATGTCCGAGAACAAAAGTGATAAACAAAAAAACAAAGGAAACAAAAATTAAAATGAATTTGTCCAAAGCAATATCATGTAATAGGAAATTAATGAAAAACCATTACGTCATGGTGAAAACAATAAGAAATTAAAAAAATGTATCTCCCAAAAAAACCAACTATATACAGGAATGTTCCAGGGTCCATGAGCCCAACACCAAAAATGAAACCTACCACTAACTAATGAAAAATATATGTACAAAAAAGTGGCCATTGTCCGAGCGGTCCAAAATAATAAAAATAAATAAAGGAAACCTAGCACTAACTAACTAAATAACTATATACAAAGGCAGCGGGCAAGTCCTGCGGCTCACTTGGTGATGTTGCTGGCCAGGGCATCATCGAACTCCATGTCGATGTCCTGGAGGCGGGACTCTGTCCTGGCCCCGAGGTCTCGCAGGGACAACCCCATGTCCACCTCAAACTCCCTGCGAGCTTCCACGAGGCACTCAGCCCGCCTCAATGCCCGACGCATGGAGAACTCCGCCCTGACCATGGCGAGCCGCTCCTCTTCCGCCCGCTGCCGCTCCGCACCTATCCGCTGGCCAAACTCCTCCCACACGGAACACACCACCATCCCAGGGTTGCCCTGCCCTCCGGCCGATGCCTGCCCCTCGGATCTTGATGGCCCCGAGCCATGATGCCTCCCACGTCGAGCCCGCTGCTGCCTCCGACGCCACTGCCTCTGCCAGCACGACGGCATCCAGGCTGATGGAAACCACCGACGCCGTTGTGCACGTGCCCTGCCCGATGATGCCGTCACATCTTCCATCTGCTGGGGTCCACTTGCTGTGTTGTCCACCCCTGCTGGACCTCCGACTCCCAACTGTGGCAGGGATGGGATCCCCACCGAGCTGGCTGCATTGGTCGGGGCAGGTCCACAGGGGGCCCTGGTGTCATCTGGGCCGGAAGACGGCAAGGAGAACGACCGGTGGATAGCCTGCACTGAGGAGGAGAGGGCCGTCAGATTGGCCAACACATGCAGGAAACCCCCGAACATGGCCGATCCCAATTGGGCCACGTCGGCACGGTGCACTTCGTGATGACGTGCGTGCTCCTCCCGGGAAGCACGCACGTCATCACGAATCACAGCCGTGCGCATCGCGACCCCAATCAGGACCTTCTCCACGCGGCCAGGGGTTACCACGTCCGCAGGTGGAGGGGAGTCAGGTGACATGGACATCCCCTCTACCTGCGGACGGGCCTGGGACGGGGCATCCCTGCTGGTGCATGGTGGTGCACTCACAGGGTCAGGGACAGTGACATGCACAGGCCCCTCCACGGTGACCTGTGCTGCCTCCTGCCCCTGGCCCTGGACTGCACCACTTGCACCAGCAGGGATGCTCCCACCAGGCCCCATGTGTGCACCAGTGTCGGCCTCCTCCTCCTCTGTGCAAACCACCAACCTGGATGGCTCCTCACCGTCTCCCGCCGTAGCAGGCCCCTGTGGGGGCTCACCCACCCCTTCCGCTGCAGCCGTGGGGGCATCCCCGCCGCCTTGCTCCACAGCGCCGTCTCCGCCCTCTTCTTCACTAGCCGCTGCGTAGAGGGAGACAAAGGACACAAGCATCAGGCTACTGTACAATGGTCCCCTAGACAGGAAGCAATAGCAGATGAGCACCACTGTCAAAGTACACTTCCATCATGTCCCTCCACAACACATGGGTCAGTCCAGGCAAAACACACACAGTAACAGGCATGGTGCATGCCATGGACATTTCCATGCATGTCCAATGGACTCTAGAAACATTCAATGATATGTAACTCACATGCATCATGGCTCATGCATATCACATGCACACACTTCACCTCAGTCACATCCATCTGGCCCCAAACACACCGAACACAGGCGAAACAAGGGTAAGTTGGGTGCGTCACTGAATCTGTGCATTGTCACACACATGTGTCATGCATCCATGGCATGCACAAGTCACAGACACGCAGGTCAGGCACACAGACATGGCTACCATATATGTACCTGGCATCAGCACCCATCCTTCACCCCCATCCATGTCCAGGTACAGAGACTGGCATGCTCTCATGTCCAAAATCTGCATAGGGCTCCCCATGCCGCATTTCAACACATGCAACAACCATGTGGGTCACACATCACTGGTCGCACATGCATTACCATGATGTCCCTGCACACATACATGCATACATGGCCCATGGCACACATACAGGCAAGTATCATAGAACCAGCACACCGCAACATGCCCTGTCTCACACAGTAATGCTTGGACACATACCGCTCAACTCCAGACGGGCCTCCCTCTCAAGGACCTGGGCGTGGAGCGCTGGGCGTACGCGTTCCAGGACCCTCTTCTGGATGGAACTCATGCGGCCCCGGCCCCCCTCCACGAGGCGCCGGGCCTTCACAAGGGTCCTGGACCTCAAGTCCTCCCAGCGCTTCTTGATCTTCTGGACGTTGCGGGTTGCCACCCCCTCCGCGTTGATGGCAACCACACAGTCGGCCCAGATCCTCTCCCGTCCTTCCTTGCTGGCGCGGGACGATCCAAAGAGGGCATCATACTGCCCCAGGACATGCTCCACCAGGACACCAACTTCGGTGGCAGTGAAGCTGGTGCCCCTCTGCCCCTCTGGCCTGGGGTTGCCACTGGTGCCAGATGTGGAAGTGCCCGACATGGCAACCCCAGAGGCAGGTGTGGGTGGGCAACTGGGTCCTGGGGCTGGGCTGTGGAGCGATGTAATCCCAGTTGGGAGTCTTCAGTTCCAGCAGGGGTGGACACAGCAACTGGACCCCTGCAGATGGCTGATGTGCAGGCACCAAATGGCAGGGCACGGTGGCAGCAGGCAGGCAGGCAGGCAGGCAGGCAGCAGCAGATAGCACGTGGGAGGCTGCTCGGGGCACTGGGGGGCAGTAACTCGGCCTTCTGGGCAGGAGCGTGGTGTTCCGTGTGTTTTCGGGTGGCCAGCTTGATACGGAGTGATTTGGCACGTGAAAATCCTGCACGTCAGCGTGAAATCCGAGGAAAGGCCCTTAGCGCGTAAGCGCGTCAGCACGCATACGCGATTCTATTGGACCAGAGTCCCTCAGCGCGTAAGCGCGTCTGACGTGACCCGCACGGGCGTTCCCCACTCAGCACGTGATGACGGAACACACGTGGAAATACTGCACGTCAGAGTGTCATCGCGTGATTGGCCTATGTACGTGTATTTCATTGCGTGTAATTGGACAAAAGTGCGCGTACACGCGATTGGCCTATGTACGTGTATTTAATGGGTGCGCGGCCACTTACACACGCAAGTATGTCAGCGAACCTGTATCCCGTGGTGCGTGTGAATTTCCACACGCTATTGGACTGGGAACTGGATTCCAGGGGTGCGCGGGTCACACGCTGTATCCCGTGGTGCGTGTGAATTTCCACACGCTATTGGACTGGGAACTGGATTCCAGGGGTGCGCGGGTCACACGCTCGCCTAGAACACGCGCAAAGCATAATATTGCGGACTTTAACAATAACAAGCTCAGACGCCAGGATGAACATACCGTTCCTAGCAGCAGTGGCAGTGGGCTACCAAAGGAGGAGGAGGAGGATAGTCAGGGCCAGAATATTCACACCCAGAACCAGCCTTTTCGGGATGCCTGATGACCAGGTGTATGGGAGGTACAGGTTTCCACCACACATCATACTGGACCTGGTGACTGAGTGGGAGGATGACCTCACATCACCCACCCTGTGCTCCCAAGCACTCAGCCCCCTGGAGAAGGTCCTCAATGTACTGCACTTCTTAGCCACTGGATCATTTCAGCGGACAAGTGCCATAGTGGGTGGGGTGTCACAGGCCACCCAGTCACGCTGCCTACACCAGGTCTTGAACATCATGACTGCACGCCCATCAGTCCGCAGGCACATATACCTGCCCAGAACACCTGCAGAAAGGCATGCTGCCGCCCTGGATTTTTACGGAGTGGCACGATTCCCCAAAGTGCTAGGTGCCATCGACTGCACCCATGTGGCTCTACGTCCCCCCAGGGCATCAGAGCACATCTATAGGAACCGCAAGCACTGGCATTCCATCAACGTGCAGGTAGTATGTAATGCCAAGGGAATCATCACCTCAGTATATGCCAACTATCCAGGGTCCACCCACGACAGCTTCATTTACCGAATGTCCACCCTATGCCGGGACATAGATGCTGGGCGGCATGGCGATACATGGCTGCTTGGTGAGTATGTATGCCACTGCACATGCATGCATGTTGGATACTGAGCAAGGTCACAACCCCACCAATGATACCAATCACCACCTCCACAGGGGACAGTGCCTACCCTCTCAGCCCCCACATGATGACGCCAATTCGGAACCCCACCACGCCACCCCAGGTAAGATATAACACAGCCCACATTACAACCAGGGGCATAGTGGAGCGCACATTCGGAGTGCTAAAGTCACGCTTTCGCTCCCTTGACCGTTCTGGCGGGCAGCTGTTATACGCTCCCCCAGTAGTGTGCAGGATCATAGTGGCAGCATGTGTCCTGCACAACGTTGCAACACGCCGGGGCCTGGCCGTGGACATGGTGGTGGCCCCACATCCCCAACCACATACACAGCCGCTGCGCATGGGAGGGGAAAGGGCACGGGGGGAGGCAGCCCGTACACAGCTAGTGGCTAATTACTTCACATAGAAATCACACCCCTGTGGAGTGCACACTGCCCTGGCACATTCCATCTGACAATCAATGATGACTCAACCTGACACTGATCCTGAATGTCTGGTGAATGAACCGGGAATACCATGTCAGCCTGAGATTGTTCACCTGGAGCTGCCAGTCTGAAATGGTCCAATTGCACAGGGACATGTGTGTACAAATGATATCCAGGTAACAAAGTCACTCCACTTTACCATACCCATGTCAGACATGTGACTAGTGGACAGCGACATGCCTAGTGAAAGTGGTGGAATGCAAACAAACTGACTGAATGAACAGTGAAAAAGAAGCAAATATGTTGTGTCAAGGTGACACTTCAAGGGCAACTGGCGTGCAGTTGTGCTAGTTGTCTACTGTTGGCAGAAGGGATACTGCTATGGCCAAATGCAGCTGCGCAGGAAGGATTGCATGAAGCACATGGCTGACCCATACGACTCAGGCGCACACACTCTCACCTGGCACCCGAACAGAACCCCTCACACACACACCATGCACATGGATGACACACACATGCATGTGCACTCACCGGACAATGCCTCGTAATCAGCCAGATCTCCCACGCCTTGGATCTGTTCCTCCGTGACGTAGGTCCCAGCGACTGACTCATGTGGAGTGAGTTCCATGTCTACTACTGGAGACCCACCTCCAGTCACTGGAGTTGCGGCATGACTTGATTCCAGCTTACTCTTTGCCCTGCGCTTTAGGTCATTCCAGCGCTTATAGCAATCATTGGCTGTGCGCCTCACGATTCCAAGGGCACTTACGATGTCCGCAACGGTCTGCCAGTGTGCCTGGCGTTGTGCAGGTGTGGTCTTGGATCCTGCAACAATGACCATCTCGTTGTCATGTCCGGACACATACTCGACAAGTGCATTCAGTTCGTCATCCGTGAAGCTGGGCTTCCTGGACGGGCCGGACCTTGTAGCCGTGTCTGGGGCATCAGCCTGTGCCGGACGAGCACTCTTCCTCTTCCGCTTGGAAGGTGGTGGTGATCCTGAGTGTCCTGCGCCGCTCTGGACACTAGGGGCAGGAGCCCTGGTGGACTCTGTATCAGGAGTGTGGGATTGCACACTCAGCATGGGAGTTGGTGCAGGCATTGGCTCTAGTGTGATGGTGTCAGGGGGAATGTCAGCAGCATGGACTAGGACCGACACTGTCCTGGCTGGGTGTGTGAGGGCTGGGGTGGATGGAGCCGCAGCTGCCCCTGCAGCCTCTCCGCCCTGCCTCCTTGGTGCAGCAGATGACCTTGCTGCCCCAGATCCACGTGGCATGATGGCATCAACGTGCACCAGCGCACGTGTCGTAGCCCTGCTGACCTGGAAGTCAGCCATGGAGTCAGCCAGGTCTGGTGCCACAATGGGCTGGTCCAACAAGGGCTGAGCATGGATGGTGTCAGCCACTTCAGCCTCAACGGGAGGGGGGGGAGGGGGGGAGGGGGGGGGGATGATGGGTGCCCTTGACTGGTCCTCCACACATGGGGGGACAGGCTCACCTTGCAAGTTACGACCACGTCCCCTACCGGATCCACCACGGCCACCACTTGTGGCTCTTCCACCTTTGCCACCCTTACGGAATCCTCGCCTCCCAGCCATGGCACTGATATTAATGTGCGTATGGGAGTGGCTGTAGACAATTGTCCTTGCCAATTGGGGGTCAAAGGGGTTGGGTACCAGATGGTAATTGTACCCTAGTGCTCTAGCACGGCTGATTGTAACCCCTGGGGATAGATGACGGGTCACGCAACGCACAGGAGGCCCAAAAAAGGGAGATGACGTGCACGCAACCCCTCCTAGACCACGTGTGCAGAAAGAAAAACCTGCACTACGCTGTGGCACCCAGTAACACAAGAATGAACGTATGCGTGTCACACGCAGCCTAGAATGACCTCTGAAGGGGTAGGCTACACACGGGGCAAGCACAGAAGTTGGATACGTGCGTGACTCACCGTCTGCCAGGTAAAAGAGCGTGAAAAATGAGCGCGTTTGGCTGGCTAAACCCCCGCCAAAAGAAGATGTGTACGCTGTCTGAGAAGACAGGACAACAGTAGAAGGGGACACTGTTTGAGGGAACAGGCCCAGGTAAACCAGTAAAAGAGAAAAAAGAGAAAAAGCTGTCAGAGGTAACAGGGAATACGAACTGGAAACGCCGTGAAGTAAATCGCGTGTGAAACGACAAGAAGTACAGAATTCACCCACTCGCTCTCCACGAAAAGCACGTACAAGGAAATGGTGTTCTACATGTACCTTATATACAGGCCCACACGTTCAGCGTCACTTACGCGGCGTGTACGTTCACCAATCACACGCTTTGTCACTCCTGCGTGTAGATCCATTTTCACCAATCACACGCTTTGTCACTTCTGCGTGTAGATCCATTTTCACCAATCACACGCTTTGTCACTTCTACGTGTAGATCCATTTTCACCAATCACACGCTTTGACACTGGGACGTGTCACGCAACAATTTCCTGCACGTGCAGGTGACTATAGGCGCACATATGCTGTTGACGGGTTTACGCGCTAAGGGCCTTTGCTGACGTGTGGGATTTCACTCCCTATCAGGCTGTCCACGCGTTCACACACGAGAGACCACGCTCCTGGCCAGGAGGCCAAATTACTGCCCCCCAGAGCCCTGAGCACGCTCCCACCTGCCATCTGCTGCTGCCTGACTGCCTGCTGGCCACGTGCCCCACAGTGCTGGTGGGTGGGGGTGTTGGGAGACATGGGTGGGGGCCTGGTGGAGGGTGCCCCTGGTGGCGGGGGGGGTGGGGGTGGTGGGAGACATGGGTGGGGGCCTGGTGGAGGCTGCCCCTGCACTGCTGGGGGTTGGGGGTGGTGGGAGGCATGGGTGGGGGCCTGGTGGAGGCTGCCCCTGCACTGCTGGGGGTTGGGGGTGGTGGGAGGCATGGGTGGGGGCCTGGTGGAGGCTGCCCCTGCACTGCTGGGGGTTGGGGGTGGTGGGAGGCATGGGTGGGGGCCTGGTGGAGGCTGCCCCTGCACTGCTGGGGGTTGGGGGTGGTGGGAGGCATGGGTGGGGGCCTGGTGGAGGCTGCCCCTGCACTGCTGGGGGTTGGGGGTGGTGGGAGGCATGGGTGGGGGCCTGGTGGAGGCTGCCCCTGGTGGCGGGAGGGTGGGGGTGGTGGGAGACATGGGTGGGGGCCTGGTGGAGGCTTCCCCTGGTGGCGGGGGGGTGGGGGTGGTGGGAGACATGGGTGGGGGCCTGGTGGAGGCTGCCCCTGCACTGCTGGGGGTTGGGGGTGGTGGGAGGCATGGGTGGGGGCCTGGTGGAGGCTGCCCCTGCACTGCTGGGGGTTGGGGGTGGTGGGAGGCATGGGTGGGGGCCTGGTGGAGGCTGCCCCTGCACTGCTGGGGGTTGGGGGTGGTGGGAGGCATGGGTGGGGGCCTGGTGGAGGCTGCCCCTGGTGGCGGGAGGGTGGGGGTGGTGGGAGAAATGGGTGGGGGCCTGGTGGAGGCTGCCCCTGCACTGCTGGGGGTTGGGGGTGGTGGGAGGCATGGGTGGGGGCCTGATGGAGGCTGCCCCTGGTGGCGGGAGGGTGGGGGTGGTGGGAGGCATGGGTGGGGGCCTGGTGGAGGCTGCCCCTGCACTGCTGGGGGTTGGGGGTGGTGGGAGGCATGGGTGGGGGCCTGGTGGAGGCTGCCCCTGGTGGCGGGAGGGTGGGGGTGGTGGGAGAAATGGGTGGGGGCCTGGTGGAGGCTGCTCCTGCACTGCTGGGGGTTGGGGGTGGTGGGAGGCATGGGTGGGGGCCTGGTGGAGGCTGCCCCTGCACTGCTGGGGGTTGGGGGTGGTGGGAGGCATGGGTGGGGGCCTGGTGGAGGCTGCCCCTGGTGGCGGGGGGGTGGGGGTGGTGGGAGGCATGGGTGGGGGCCTGGTGGAGGCTGCCCCTGCACTGCTGGTGGTTGGGGGTGGTGGGAGACATGGGTGGGGGCCTGGTGGAGGCTGCCCCTGGTGGCGGGAGGGTGGGGGTGGTGGGAGACATGGGTGGGGGCCTGGTGGAGGCTGCCCCTGGTGGCGGGAGGGTGGGGGTGGTGGGAGACATGGGTGGGGGCCTGGTGGAGGCTGCCCCTGGTGGCGGGGGGGGTGGGGGTGGTGGGAGGCATGGGTGGGGGCCTGGTGGAGGCTGCCCCTGCACTGCTGGGGGTTGGGGGTGGTGGGAGGCATGGGTGGGGGCCTGGTGGAGGCTGCCCCTGGTGGCGGGGGGGTGGGGGTGGTGGGAGACATGGGTGGGGGCCTGGTGGAGGCTGCCCCTGCACTGCTGGGGGTTGGGGGTGGTGGGAGGCATGGGTGGGGGCCTGGTGGAGGCTGCCCCTGCACTGCTGGGGGTTGGGGGTGGTGGGAGGCATGGGTGGGGGCCTGGTGGAGGCTGCCCCTGCACTGCTGGGGGTTGGGGGTGGTGGGAGGCATGGGTGGGGGCCTGGTGGAGGCTGCCCCTGGTGGCGGGAGGGTGGGGGTGGTGGGAGACATGGGTGGGGGCCTGGCGGAGGCTGCCCCTGGTGGCGGGGGGGGTGGGGGTGGTGGGAGGCATGGGTGGGGGCCTGGTGGAGGCTGCCCCTGGTGGCGGGAGGGTGGGGGTGGTGGGAGACATGGGTGGGGGCCTGGCGGAGGCTGCCCCTGGTGGCGGGGGGGGTGGGGGTGGTGGGAGGCATGGGTGGGGGCCTGGTGGAGGCTGCCCCTGCACTGCTGGGGGTTGGGGGTGGTGGGAGGCATGGGTGGGGGCCTGGTGGAGGCTGCCCCTGGTGGCGGGGGGGTGGGGGTGGTGGGAGACATGGGTGGGGGCCTGGTGGAGGCTGCCCCTGCACTGCTGGGGGTTGGGGGTGGTGGGAGGCATGGGTGGGGGCCTGGTGGAGGCTGCCCCTGCACTGCTGGGGGTTGGGGGTGGTGGGAGGCATGGGTGGGGGCCTGGTGGAGGCTGCCCCTGCACTGCTGGGGGTTGGGGGTGGTGGGAGGCATGGGTGGGGGCCTGGTGGAGGCTGCCCCTGGTGGCGGGAGGGTGGGGGTGGTGGGAGACATGGGTGGGGGCCTGGCGGAGGCTGCCCCTGGTGGCGGGGGGGGTGGGGGTGGTGGGAGGCATGGGTGGGGGCCTGGTGGAGGCTGCCCCTGGTGGCGGGAGGGTGGGGGTGGTGGGAGACATGGGTGGGGGCCTGGCGGAGGCTGCCCCTGGTGGCGGGGGGGGTGGGGGTGGTGGGAGGCATGGGTGGGGGCCTGGTGGAGGCTGCCCCTGCACTGCTGGGGGTTGGGGGTGGTGGGAGGCATGGGTGGGGGCCTGGTGGAGGCTGCCCCTGCACTGCTGGGGGTTGGGGGTGGTGGGAGGCATGGGTGGGGGCCTGGTGGAGGCTGCCCCTGGTGGCGGGGGGGTGGGGGTGGTGGGAGACATGGGTGGGGGCCTGGTGGAGGCTGCCCCTGCACTGCTGGGGGTTGGGGGTGGTGGGAGGCATGGGTGGGGGCCTGGTGGAGGCTGCCCCTGCACTGCTGGGGGTTGGGGGTGGTGGGAGGCATGGGTGGGGGCCTGGTGGAGGCTGCCCCTGCACTGCTGGGGGGTGGGGGTGCAGGGGGACATGAGCAGGTGTGCAGGGTAGTCCCCTGTTTTGTGGGCTGCCTGGAGGGGCCGTGGAGGGTGTACAGGGAACACCTGTGAGGACCCACCCAGCCTAATCGCGTGTGACTTCCCACGCACCCCTGTAATACACGTACCCAGCCAAATCGCGTGTGATGATTCCCACGCACCCCTGTAATACACGTACCCAGCCAAATCGCGTGTGATAATTCCTGCGCACCCCTGTAATACACGTACCCTGGCTAATCGCGTGTTAAACTTCCCGCATACCCCTGTAATACATGTACCCTGGCCAATCGCGTGTTAAACTTCCCGCGTACCCCTGTAATACACGTACCCTGGCTAATCGCGTGTTAAACTTCCCGCGTACCCCTGTAATACACGTACCCTGGCTAATCGCATGTTAAACTTCCCGCATACCCCTGTAATACACGTACCCTGGCTAATCGCGTGTTAAACTTCCCGCGTACCCCTGTAATACACGTACCCTGGCTAATCGCGTGTTAAACTTCCCGCGTACCCCTGTAATACACGTACCCAGCCAAATCGCGTGTGATGATTCCCACGCACCCCTGTAATACACGTACCCAGCCAAATCGCGTGTGATAATTCCTGCGCACCCCTGTAATACACGTACCCTGGCTAATCGCGTGTTAAACTTCCCGCATACCCCTGTAATACACGTACCCTGGCCAATCGCGTGTTAAACTTCCCGCGTACCCCTGTAATACACGTACCCTGGCTAATCGCGTGTTTAACTTCCCGCGTACCCCTGTAATACACGTACCCTGGCTAATCGCATGTTAAACTTACCGCATACCCCTGTAATACACGTACCCTGGCTAATCGCATGTTAAACTTCCCGCATACCCCTGTAATACACGTACCCTGGCTAATCGCGTGTATAACTTCACGCGTACCCCTGATATGCACGTTACCCGCTTTGCGTTCCTTGTTTGGCAGCCCTGTAAACTGGTCCAGGGTTGGCGCAGCCCTTTGCGATGATTTAGCGATTTTGATGGCTTTTCCTTGCGCGAGGGCGTTCTTGGGGGCGTTACTGGCGCTGCTGCAGGGTCGCTGCGATACTCTGCGCCACGGCTGGTTTGGGAGCCTAAAATCCATGAATACGCTGTGCGCCGGATTCGGTTTTGGCGCACGCGGCTGGCGCAGACTATCGCACGCGCACGCTGTGCGCCAGCCGCGTGCGCTACTTGTGCGCTGAATTCTATGAATTACCCTGTTTATATACTTCTTTATGTTGAGGAGTCTTCAATGACAATTTGATATGATTAATTAAATTTGGTTTAGTGAGTTTAACTAAGCTGCCTTCACAGTCTGTCACTCTATATTTACCTTTTTTTTCATCGGGTTTCATATTATTTTTGTATGTGTAGTTTTGGGCTATGTGGTATAGACACATGTTTTCCAAAGTATTACTTCTGTTTGGGTAGTATGTGTCCAATAAATTGTTTTTTAAAATGTCTTGGCTGTTGGGATCATGTTTGGCTATTGTTTCTATATCTTCATATGATTTTAGAACTCTTTTTCTAGATTTAGCTGGACCAATACTTAGCCATACTATATTTTCAGATTTACCATACAATGAAGTACCAGTTAAACGATCAGCTGCTTCATAAGATCCACATTCTCTATGGGTGAGCATTTTTATGCCCAAGCTGTATAATTTCTGAGATACTGTTTTATCTGATGACAGGTCATTCCAGAGGTCTTGGAGCTCTGCCTTTTCTGCTTTAGTTAAGTATGCTGTGACATATCGTGCAACTGCAGTAGAATTGTCTGCAATGTTCTGCACATCTATGTTTGCATTCCATAAGTGGGCAATGATTGCATTATAATCATTGATATATTTTTCTTCTTCTTTTCTTTTTATGTAATATGTATTTTTAGGTGACTTTCCTTTAACAGTATGTCTAACTGAAGACATGAGGTTGTTCACTTGACCTGTATTTGTAACTGGTCTAGGGAAACCAAATTGGCATTTGGTGTAGTATTTGCCTTTGTTTTTGTATTTGCGACGACAATATTTTCCACATTTGTGTCTTTGAAATTGTAAAATGTGTGCACAAAGATCACTATTTGTGGCTTCTGATGGAATTTGACAAGTGACATATTTTTCAATAAACTGTAAAACAGTGGCATCACTGTCTTGACCACATTTAGGAGCATCTTTAATCCATAAAAGCATGTGGATATGTGGTGCTCCTCTGGCTTGGTATTCTTTTCTCCAAAAGAAGTGTTGCACTTCTCCAAGGGGAGGAACAGTTTTATTACAAATAAAATGTAGCATAGCAATGAAGCGATGGTGAAAATATCTTGAAACATTAACAGGATCCAAAGAACAAAGTTTTCCAGGTGTTAGAATATCTATGTTTGTTTTGTTTTTATTTGATATGCGTAGGAAATCATGTAATTCTTCCCATGCATATTCTGCACAACTTAATGTAACAAACCAAGTGGGTGGGCCAAGGTTTCTGATCACACAACGTACATCTCCATGACGTCGAAACCAGTACTCTTTAGTACCAGGCATATTTGCTAATAGATTTGTAATATTTGATTGTAAAACCTCATCCTTTTGTTGCACTTTCTCTAATAATTGTGTAGCTGTCATATTTTGAAAGTGTGATCCTGATTTTAATATGTGTGCAACTCCGTTATATAAAGTTGCTAGTTCACTTTCAAAGAGTAGGTGGAATATGTATTCCACATTTTGTCTAAATCTGGGATCTTCAGAATACATCCGTAATGAGTGGTATTCTGAAGCTGATATTTGAATAGGTCTATCATCATATCTTCCTCCTTTGCCAGTTGGAAAGAGTAGAGGAAAAGCACGTGCTTCTATACTTTTTTCCCATATACTGATTGGCGATCCTTTTGTTTGACGCATTTGGTAAGTTTCCAGTACATCTTGTACGGTGTCATTACAGTGCAAAGGATGAATTGTATACTGGTCTAAAGTATTTGATATTGTAGCAGGATCTAGTAGCTCAAATTGACCAGCTTCTTGTGTTTCTTGAATTATTTCAGTTGTGTCTTTCAGGTTTTCTTCAATATTAATTTCTTTGTAATATTCATTATTCTCTTTAAGATATTGGAAGGCTTGTCTAACTTTATATAAATCTACCAGCTGTTGCCATATTTTTTTGTCTTTTGTAGGTACTCCATTTACTAATATAATTAAAGATTGCTGCATTGGACGTTGCACTCCTAGAGTATGCACATTTTCTTTTAGATTTAATGGTAAATAAACTACTTTTCCACGAATGCCTTTTACCAATTCAGAGGGAGGTAATTTTGCTGTTTTTGGTTGAAGGCGTATTATTGCTTGAAATGGGTGTACTGTTTGAATTATGATGCTCCCATATTAATTATGTTGTTGTAGAGGTTTTGGTACTGGGTATAATTCCAAATTATTTGTGATAGAACGTGAAGGAGTTTGGTTGTTGTCAAGTTTTGTAGTGCAATAACTGCAAAGTATTAAGGGCTCAGTTATTTCATATTTGTTTTCTGCTAGAAGGTAGAGAGCTAATTCAAACCATTTAGAATCTTCATTGTCTTCTATTTTGTATGATAGGTCCACAGTTTTTGTGTTACTTTTATAAAAAATTCTACGGCAACATACACATACATGGTTTGGTACTTCAGCTGATGAACTTTTACATTTTAGTATTTCTTTTTTGTATGTGTTTAGCAAAAGGTTGCCATGTGTAGAATTGTTGCTTAATTGGTTTAAAGCTATTTCATTCTGTAAATGGCTTTCACTTCCATAATATTTTTTCTGGATATAGTGAATTTCTTCAAGTAGGTCTTTTGCTGTACCATGTAGAAGGATGTTATTTAACTTTGCTAGTGCTAAAGCAGGACTTTTAGCATAGTACAGTTTATAGACTAGATTTCTTATAGTTGAATGATGTGTTGATATCCTTTTGATATCATGGAAAGTGGTTTTACAAGTAGGTCCTGTAATGCAGGCCAATGAATGTCCTTGTAGTCCTGTGTACTTGCGCACTGGACAGGTATCTATATTTTGCAGTAATTTAATTTTGATTTTGTCTTTGCTTTTTACATATTTATTGAGGAATTGGTGTAAAGATTTGAAACATTTTTTGGGAATGTTACACATTGACGTGCATGGCCATTTGTACTCTAGACGTTCTGATTCAGTTGAATGGAGGGGTAATTTTAAGTTTTCAGGGCATATTTTTGTAAGGAATACTTCTTGTTCCATTATGGTATTATTCACTTTTTCATAACCTCGACCACTGCTATTTATGGCAATTGTATTCGTTTGCTTTTGTTTGTACGCTTCTTCATTAAAATATGGTTCTGTGCTCGTAGTGTGATTCCATTCACCTCCGCAGATACTTAAGAAGTTCTTTCTGTTGACATTTCGCTTATTGAGAAGTCTTTTTTGTAATTTAGTTATTAGTTTTGTTAGTGGTTTCATTTTGTTTAACAGTAAAATAAATACATTTCTTTTGAGAAGAATTGCACTGTCCATCAATGCTTCTAAGATTAATTTCCTACGATAGGTTTTAAGCTTTGAACCTGATTTCTCTCCTGTTTTTATAAGATTTTGAAGGACTTTGTGACGGTATATTTTGGCTAAAATACTTTTCTTGGTATGCTTACTTTGCACTATATTAAAATTTGAAGAAGTAGTTTTATCTGTACTGATAGGTGATTTTCTGTTAATTGTTTTTTGGTTTGTTTTACATTTTGATAGAGGAAGCGAAGTTGTTGTACTTGAAACTTTTTGTGTTTCACTAAATGATTGTATTAGCTGTTTTGTTTCAACTTTTTTTTACAAATTCTGCTAGAGATGGATGCTTATGTTGGACACCTTTATTTTCATTTGCTCTAATTTTGCGTTGCTTTCTACGGAGTTGTCTTTTGGTAGGCATTCTTTAGGGTCTGTTGAAAAAAATAAAGAAGATATGGGTTGGGGTGTTCTGGAATGTATGTGTGCTGTGTGCATGAGTGTTTGAGTAAGATGGGAAAGATGTATGTAATGGTGTGTGATTGTGCATTGGGAACTAAAACTAGTAGGGGTAGGTATTCTTGAATTTATGTGTCACTAAACTGGGGTTCAGATGTCAAAAAAAAAGTAAGCTAGTGGTGTGGAAAAGTACAAATAGTAAATGTAATGTATACAATTAAAACAGTTGTTTGTTCTATAATATGAAAATTGTAGTGGTTCAGTTGGCTAATTTGTGTGTCCAAAAATAGAAATTTGTGGGCCATTCTGGTTGTAAATCGCTGTTTACGACATGGACATTTTTGGACAAAATGGTACAAAATCTCTATTTTCAGAAACCAAAATAGCTGGTATTAATGTTATAGTATATTTGATTAATAATATAAATAATATGGTGATATTTTACTTACTTTTTTTTAAAATTAACAGGTAACTTCTTAGTTTTTCTTTCTTCTTCGAATTCGGCTGCTTCTTTTCAGGAAACTGGTCTTCACTGCAACTGTGAAAGCTTCAAATTAGTAACTTTGTTTGTATATAGCACTGTTTTTAATTTAGATATTGATTTTTTTAATTGAAATCCTCAGTGCCTTCTGTAAAACTATTAAACTAATTTATTTACATAAGATACATTGCATCAGTTCAGTGTATATTATATGTTCTTAATGAACACATTGGCCCTCATTAGGACCCTGGCGGTAAGGGGTTTGCGCCAGCGTTAGCTGCGCCGACCCCTTACCGCCAACTACGAGTTCCCATAGCGCCATGGTCATTTTTCCGCCCGCTTTTTGCGGGTGTAAAAATCCATGGCGCTATGGGACCTTGGTGTTAATTACGCCACCGTAATTTACGGTGGCGTAATTAACTCCTTCCCCACTCCCATTGAGCCCTATGGGGCCGAAATGGGAATGGGGAAGGGTAAATGGGTCAATGGGGACTTACCGCCCCGCCGACCTCGGAATGGGGCGGTAAATCCGCCATCCCCCATGGCGTAAAGGGACTTTGCGCCATGGCGGAAAAGTCCGCCGACGGCGGAAAAAATCCGCCAGGGTCCTAATGAGGGCCATTGTATTGAATGACTAACTGTAGCAAAAATAAAATATCTTTACTATGTCTTGTGAAATTTATAATATATTAGTGAATACCACTATTTCTGTAAGTAAACTGTTCTAGGTAATAGCGCCACAATGTCATGTCTAATTTAAAGTAATTAAGTAAATAAATAAATAAAAACAAAAAATATGAAATTGTATAAGTATTTTTATAAAGGTTTAAACATAGATTGTGTTTGCATTCAATTTTGTTTGAATATATGTAGTCTATATATTTCATTTAAAAAATGTTAGTTTAACATGATTTGAGTGTGTGTGTTTAAAGAAAGTAAAACGTATAAAGGTGTATAAGTGGTAGTTGATTTTAGGAAATTGAAAAAAGTACAGTAAATTCATTTAACAGATTTTACAAGGTAAAAGTCTGTTTGAAAATGTGTTCATCTACCATAGCTCTCAAGTCACACGCTTCTGGCGGGTGTCACACGCCTTGTAAAGGGCAGACTCACCCGCCAAGCCTCCTGCACGCCCATTCATTCCAATGGGCGTCTCACCCGCTAAAAACAAAATCGGGTGATTTCACCCGCCTGTAAAACAAAAATGGTGGAGAGCTATGTCATGTACTATACAGAAAATATGCATACCTGAAGTTTGTGTTCATGCATATGGATATGCGTGGAGCTGCAAGTAGAAATCATGAAGACTTGTACAGTATTTGTGGTAGATGCTGCTTGCCAATGATATGACACTTGTACTCAGAGAGATTCAGAGTACATTTGCAGTGCTGATCTATGATGATGCAGTTAGATGTAGAGGTCTTGAATGTGATTGGTGCATGGTCATGTGATTTTTGAGGTACATCCAATGAGGGAATGGCAGAGAGAGTGTAGTGGAAATGGTAGAAGGGCTGTTCATGTTACGATATGTCCGCGGACATGGCGGTAGTTCCAGGACATCGGGAGTTACATCCAGGGATTTTTGGGTTCAGAAGTCATGCAAATGAGAATAAGCACTGAAAGGGATTGGTCAGGAAAGTTTGGTGGGTGTGTTGTGCCAGGAGAGATTTTTTGAGATACTCTTTTTGCTGAGAGAACAAAAGATAGCTATGGCTGTGTGTTTCAGAAAACAGATTGTTTGGATTTTAGGAGATTCGTGGATACATTGGTTGAAGGTGCATGCAGCAAGCTGTGGAGTAGCTGTAGATCTTGGATTCCGACATGTGGAAGTACACTGGCATGGAGTACGTGGAATGAAGTAGTTGGATTTGCTACCTCTCTGTGCTACTTTGGAGACAGAGCAACATCCAGACATAATTGTAATTCATTGTGGAGGGAACAGTTTAGGGCATGTGACTGGAATTTTTTTGCAATTTGCTATGAAATAAGGACTGAGGAAGGTTATGGACATGTTTCCTAATTCGCAAGTGATATTTTCACGGATTGCGCAGAGACAAATGTCGCTTCGTTCTTCTTCATTTGGTCCACAAATGGAAAAAGCAAGGCGCAATGTTAATAAGGCTGTTTGTGGCTTTCTAAGAGATTTTGGCATGTCTTCTTTTCACAATGAAAATATTATGTTTTGTAGTACATACATTTTTCGCAGAGATGGAGTCCATCTTAATTATGCTGGCAATCAGATTTTTCTGAGAAATGTACAAAATGCATTTCGACCTTTTTTGGAATTACAACAACGATTTTGAAGTAGCTGTTAAGCATTTACAATTTTTGACTTACAAACACCACCCAAAGGCTCTTTTCAGAGCCACCACTTCTTTCCAGAGAAAATTACAATGTTTGTGATGGAGTAGTAACCCAATTTTTTTAATGTTCGCAAACTGTTCGCGGACTTCTAAAAAATACAAAGAGCCCTGCTTCATTTATTTTCACTTCTATTTTTTTAATTGGGAAAGGCGGCTCTGAAAAGAGCCTTATTTTTTTTTGATTTTTGTAATTTTGTATTTTTTTTGGTTTTTCAGACACGACACAGTAGGAGAGGAGGGTAAAGGAGGGTAAAGGGGGGGACACCAACCACAGGGATAAGAAAGGGCGAGCTGAGAGAGGAAGATGTAGAGTGGGTTTTATTTGGGTAGTCAGCAGGTCTTCTCGTGCTCTGAGACGATAGTCTCAAAAGCACTCCGAATTCGTTCCCCCCTGCAGAGTACTGTGTCACAGTACATACATACAACTGTGACCCTCGAAAGGTAAGGGTCATCAGCATTCTGTATGGCCTGTGAGGCAGCTTGAGAAAGACGCTGTCCCACAGAGGTGGTCCTTGTGGTGACAGGATCAGAAACAGAGGATGAAGTAGAGGAAATCAACCTGCTACGTTCTTCGCAAGGTACAACCCTGCGAATAGCCCCAGAGTGAAATGACCTCAGGTGTCGCTTCATAGTAATGGTCCCAAAGCTGTAGTTACCGTGCTTCCCGCGACTGAGTATCATTTTGCACTCATTGCAGGTAACATGGTTCGCACGAGCCTTAGGACCATTCCCATGAATGGTAAATAACCGCCACACCCAAGACTCACGCCTAGTGCGGGTAGTAGGGATTTCCTCTACCTCATTCTCATCATCCTCTTCTTCCTCCTCCGCATCCTCACTCCTGTTCCCCTCTTCAGGCCCTTGGGGAGGTGGTGGTGGTGGAGGGGGTGGTGGTGGTGCTGAAGCAGGTGCAGCACCATGTGGCAGTTCAGCAGCCAAGGATGCCATGTCGATGATGGTGTAGTCTGTAGGTGGCAGCAAAAATCACTGTATTCTGAAGAATATCCAGAAACACAATGGGAATAAGCTCTTGGGCGTGGTCTTTTATAGGGGTGCTTGTGCGCGGTCCGCGGACAGGCGCACTGTGAGTGGACAGATCGAACACAAAAAAAGGATCGGAAAGTTTCAAAAGGTATATAGAAAGTCAAGATTGCTATGTGGGACTTGTGGCATGGTGAGATTTTATTGAAAAATATTATGGATTAACTGAAAATGTACTTTTAAATTGTTCGGGGACACGAACAGTGTCCGCATTTCAGGACACACGATGAGCGTGGGCGCGGTCATATGATCTGTTTGCGAACTAGTCTGCGAAGGAAGCGCCTGTCCGCAGGACACCAAGTGCACGGAGATTGGTTAGCGCATGCGCAATAATGTCCTACGGACACTGTTCGGGTTCTGAAGTAATTAAAAGTGCGTCACACGTGAAACAAATATTTCAGGACACTGCGTGTGTTCTTAGAACAGTTTAAACTTGATAGCGAACAGTAAGGACAGATATAGTGTTCTTCAGGACACGTGTAATTTAGTTTATGTAGGAACATTTCAGGACACCAATTGTGTTCTTAGAACACTTTCAATTGGGTAGCGAACACTACGAACAGTTGTACTGTTGTTCAGGACACATCATTTTCGTGTATTTACGAACATTTCAGGACAGCAATTGTGTTCTTAGGACAATTTTAAGTTGATAGCGAACATTACGGACATATATAGTGTTCTTTAGAACACTTTAATTTTTGTTTCTTTACGAACATTTCAGGACATCACGTGTGTTCTTAGAACAGTTTCAACTTGCTAGCGAACAGTACGAACAGGTGTGGTGTTCTTCAGGACACCTCCATTTTCGTTTATGTATGAACATTTCAGAACACTCGCACTGTCCGCGGACACTTTTATTGTTTTTTTAAAAAAAAACGGAAACTGTTCACAATACAATATAAAAATTAAACTTTATTTAACATATATTAATAATTTATGACAGAGAAGGTGAGGCAGAAACAGAAACAAAAACAGGAGAATTTGGGGTTTCAACATGATTGGTATTAGGTGAGGAAGGGATGGAAATCTCATCAAAACGTTTTGGATTATGGAGAGGGTTTGGGGATAATTGACTGGGATATGGTGAGGAGGGACAAGTACATGTAGGGCAATGGTATGACGTTTTTGTTTTAAAATGATCTTCAACAAAAGTTTTCAAATTATTAAAATTGGTCAACAGTAAATCAATTTTTTCTTTTATGTTGTCAAGCGTGTTTTCCATAACAGCTTCTTCAGAGGTAGTTTCTATTTTGTTATGCTCTGTATAAAAAATATATATATGTTAAATGTATACAAAATAATAATATTTAAATGGTTTATATTATAAAGTGTTTACCATTAGTTTCACTATCTTGTGACATTTCTTCATGTGGGAAATTGTCCTCTAGCCAATCCAGAGTACTAGACATTTCTGTGAGAAAAAAAAAAGAAAAGATAATATATTTTTTAATCTAATACAGAAAGTTTATAAATATATGAGTAACATGAAGTACACTTACTATTTCTGGTAAGATAAGTCCTATGTATTCAGTGGGTCTGGTCTTGTTCTCAGTTCTGTTGTGTCTGTGAGGTAATTATGTTGGAAGCCAATTTATGTTCTTGTGGTATATTCCATTTCAGAACATATTGTATTTACATATATGGGTTACATTTCTTATGTATTACTATAACAACGTTTTTTTCACTGAATATATATATATATATTCAATGAAAAAACTTTGTTAAAGGGACGTTATGGTTAAGTTGCGCTACTAAAAACCTATGAAATTCAGTGAAAAAACTTTGTTAAAGGGACGTTATGATAGAGTTGCGCTACTAAAAACCTATGAAATTCAGTGAAAAAACGTTGTCAAAGGAACGTTATGGTTCCAAGTAAAACCGAAAAACCCTTGAAATTCGCCAGTTATGGTAAGCTAAGCAACCATAACTCGCGCCACCACCGTGCACTGCTAAGACTAACACCCAGGACATCAAAGATGACATCACAAATGTCATTGATGACATCACTGATGACATCACATGTGTATGTACTTTTCATGAAATATGTGTACAAGGGATTCTTATTATAATGTTGCGAAACAAGTGTCAAGGATCATTGCAATAAATATCATACCCTAATTAGTGCATTGAACGATGCATTGATATAAATAGCATTCTATTATGGGGTTCTATCTAGTATACTAAGCTACTGGTACAGAAACATAACATGGTGTGCAGTGTACAAGATGAAGGTATAATATTCGTAATGTTAATATGTTGAATAATTAAATGATAATTGTTTTCTTAATAGATTTTTGTGTACTGTGAAATATGTAATACGTAGCTAATAAAACATTACTATAGACAAAACACAAAGACACAAGAACACATACCAATATGGGTATATACAGGGAAAGTGAAGTTAGCAAAAAAGCACAAGTAGTAGCAGAAACAATTCATAACTTAACTGATTATTTTCATGCAAATAAATGATTGCTCTGTTTCAAAGCTGCTATTCACCCTATGTATATGTATCACTTGATGTGATTGGACCCACAGGGAAAGTACAGCCATAAAAAAAAAACAACAGAACTATCAGAAAGTGCTCATAAGTCTATTGATTATCTTTATGCACAAAAAGGATTGCTGTCTTTCAAGCTTGTGTCTTCCCGTATGTATATGTTTCATATGATGTGACTGGACTCTAACAGAATTACTGTAAGAACCTACTTGAAGGATACGTCTACAAATAAAATAAAATGTTTAGTTTCTGACTGTTACTGAAGAAAACCATGTGGCCTAGATATATCAGCAAAAGAAAAAAGAGTGAGCCAGACATGTGATGTCATCAATGACATTTGTGATGTAATCTTTGATGTCCTGGGTGTTAGTCTTAGCAGTGCACGGTGGTGGCGCGAGTTATGGTTGCTTAGCTTACCATAACTGGCGAATTTCAAGGGTTTTTCGGTTTTACTTGGAACCATAACGTTCCTTTGACAAAGTTTTTTCACTGAATTTCATAGGTTTTTAGTAGCGCAACTTTACCATAACGTCCCATGAACAAAGTTTTTTCACTGAATTTCATAGGTTTTTAGTAGCGCAACTTAACCATAACGTCCTTTTAACAAAGTTTTTTCATTGAATATATATATATATATATATATATTAGCATTTAACATTAGTCAGGGAACTATTAGGGGTACCTATAATAATAGAAACTGACAGTGACATTTTAGACTAATTGAATGAACAAAAACAAGTAGGCCTCAAGACACATTCAGCCATCCCAGAAGCATAAAGATCCTCATCCCCTGAACAGAGAATATCATCCAGGCTCTCCCAAACAAGGATACATACACAAAGCTGTAACTTCCCACATCAAGAATGAATGCTGTAAAGTGATTGGTCAAATTATGTGGACAAACACATACACAAGCATGCATTTTGGTAGTGAAGCTATGAAAAAGCAACAAAGAAGTGACAGACCCCAGATTTAAGAGACAAATACTGCAAGAGGATTGGCTGAGACACATCAGCTTAGCAGAGTTCCCAAGCCTGTGTTCAAAAGATATATAACAACATATGTTCCTAGTAAGTACATCGAAACATACAACAGTGAAGGTCACAATTGGGCTAGGATGAAACAATGAGCAGAGCAGAGTGTACATGTTCAGGAAGAATGACCAAGGAGCAACACTACCTTCTGTAGGAAAAGCCTCACGGAAAGAGATCCAATTGCTAAAATAGGAACAATACAAAATATCATCACACAGATTCGAATTAATTAGATACCTATGACTTTCATGGAATATTATGAGCAATCCTAACAGAACATACAAAACATTAGTGAGGAGTATGTTTAGAACATTGCATGTTACATACATATATTCATATCATTGTAAGAGAATGAAGTCTGCAAGCACCTAAGCCCCCAGGTCATAAGGTCAAAGACAGAGCAAATTAAATCATGCACAACCTATGAGAAAGGAAGGAGCAGTGAGTAATGTTTCCATCAAGGAGCTAAAATATTGAACTGCCGATGACCAATTCATAATGATGGGAACAGTAGGATGCTGCCAACCAATGATTTCTTTGGGAAGAGGCTGTAAAGTTATAATTTCATTGTCACACAGTCACATCTTCCACAGTGATTGGTTGAATTATATTAAGTTACTCACTCCACAAATACTCCTCCTGGAACGGCCAATCAACTCTGAAGTTTAGAAGATACAAATTATAAAACATTGCATCCAATCAGCACCATGGGAAGGGAGATTATCTCAATGTCAATCATTTAATAAACTGATGTCTTGCCATGGTCACAAAGATAGAATGTATTGTATAAATTCACCAATCACAGGCTGCAAATTTGTGAATAACCTGTAACATGTGTTGTCATTTCTCTTCTGATATTTACTATAAATGCAGCCATTTTCCAAAGCTTTATTGAATGTCTTTTTGATAATTCCCCAGCCAAGCCTGTATGTGTAATAAACTTTTTTCACATCTCATGCATTATTTTTTGGCTCATGGGATTATTTTGATAATTCGATTGTGGGACTTGCCTTACAGTTTAGCTCCATCTCCTTTCCTTATGCTACTATTTGTAAACATTTTGTTGCTTGCATTTTGATGAATTCATGTAATGCTAGATAGATTCACTGACTACATTGTTTTTTTGCTGTATGTTTGATTCAGTTTACTGCAAGGCTTATCCATGTTTCTTCTTGATACATTCATTGTGTAGCAGGATTCTTTAATTTTCCTGCTTGGTAAAAATGCATTGTTTAGCTGGATTACTTCATTTCTTAACTAATGTATTTTGCTAGGTGTAAAGACTGGAGGGGGGTGTCTGTACTTCCGCTCTCTATATGGTAGAGGAGAGGCACAGAGGACCCCATCCAAGATTCTCTATTATTGGTAACGTAGTCGAGCAATCAAGGCATAGCTTCTCAGGAGGTGATGCGGGCTGGTTCTTAAGTACAGTGTAGTCCCCGAACCCCCACAAAGGATTGTCCGCACACTTTATTACTGAAAACACAGTCTTTATATGATTAATATTCAAAGGTATGTACACGATCACAATAACGCACTTTGTACTCGGAAATCAACAATGATAAATATATACAATTCTAAAGTGGTACCACCAATTTTATCAAATCTCAATAAAGTGCATCAACTGTATGGTTAACATGTCACATAGATCAATAACAAGGACACCAGCAATAGAGATAGGAAAGAACGCAAGATGGTTGAAACAATACGCAGATTTCTGGCCCCTACCAATAACCACCGTTCTGTGTGGAGATCCCCCCACCTGGGCAACCTGTAAAATAAAGATATATAGCACAAGCCTAGTCCATATTTTGTTCACTAGTCTTATTTCCTCCTATTAAGGTTTTACCCCCCCAATGTACCTGGTGGAGTAGAGTTCTTCAAAGATGCGTCGAAGGATCCTTCTTGAGTGACTCCCTATAAAGCAGGAGCCACGGATCGTCGAGAGGCGTCGAAGATGGTGAACTTGTCATCGACGGCGGCGATTTGAAGTTCATGGGTGCCGAGACCACCACGTCGATCCAGGCAGTGCTCGTCAGCGACGTCCTGCGAGGATGAGGTGTGCGGGGCACCTTGGCGATGGATTGTTCAGAATCGCAAAGAGTTTCAGAAGAACTGTGGCCCAACAAGGGCGCCGAGTCGTCGAAGTCTTTGTGGACTTCAGGTGGCGGGAAACCCACTGGCGGATTCTCCTCTGCGCGTTGGTCGGCCTTGACTTTCTCCAGCGGGACAAAGCGATCGACGTTGCGGACAAGGGAGTCCTTGGATTCAAATGTTCTTAAGAAAAGGAACGGGCGGCTCCGGTCGTTGGCGGCACAGCGTCAAGTGGTCCCCCCGGCTGGGCAACACAACTTCGACGGGCCTCCAGTGGTTACACAAACCTGCAAACCCTGGTCGACGGCAATAGACTTCGAGTTCGGCAGCTTTCAGATCAGGTCGAAGCAAATGCAACAGCAATTCTTCTTCTTCCAGCTGGTCCTCGAGGATCAGCAGTTCCAGTTACTCTTAAAGTGTAGACACAGCTTCTGAACAATTTCCAGTGGTGAGAGGTCCTCAGATATACTATCTTGTCTCTCATCCACACTGCTGGGTCACTCTCAGCAGCCAATCATACAGAAGGGCATCCATGCAGTCAGTCAGCCAATCAGGCACACAGTGCATTCAGGCCATCCTCCTCCCTCTCAGACGCTCACAACAAGGAATGTGGATTGGGACAAGTACCCAGCCATTCAACACTACACACTGCATTCAGGCCAGTTTCGGGCAGGGCTGTCTCAGTCTTTGTCTCTCATACCAGAAACCAGACAGCCACAACAAGAAGTGCACATTGGTCACACACTCCATTCACCCAGGTCCCACCCACAGGACGTACCCACAACATACAGTCACTGGGAAAGCTCCAGTCAGTCTGGACTGGACTTCACAACAACACCATATATATAACTTCCACCCAACAGCCAGTCAGGGGGAAGGGACAGAGTCAGGACTTCCCAGGACTTTGGGAAAACAAGGTAACAGGCAATAGAAAGCAAGAGGCCACAGGGGTCATCTTGTTTTCCATCAGGAATCAATTGATTCCAATGGCAGGGCCTGGGTGTCTCAAAATGGAGGATACCCAGCGCACCTGTCAAATTCAGTATTGAGCTGCCACCAGCCCATACCCTTCTCTGTGGGCCACCCACAGGTGCCCAAAAACATACACTAGGGGCACAGGGTTGTACCCCCACCCATTGCTGCCGTAACTGTATTCCATGGGTCTGTTCACCAAACCAAAAGAGAGAGAGCTGCACCGCCAGGAGTCCCACATGAACTCCTGCGTGGAAAACACGACAGAACACACGATAAAAAGGCAGTAAAGGACAAGTATACGGAGGCCCTGTCCCTCCGATGCATTTCCAGCATCACAGTCGCCCCCCCCCAGACTGAGGTGGAGGGTGCCTAATCTCCCACGGGATAGACACCCTCATCCAGACGGTCAACATACCTTCTGGAAAGGCCATCTGCATTATCGTGACTCTTCCTTGGTCTGTGCTCTATGGTGAAGTCTAGCCCTTGCAGGCTAATAGACCACCTGAGCAGTATCAGGTATTCACCCTTCATCTGCATAAGCCACTCAGGGGCTTATGATCTGTTTGGACCTTGAAGGTAGACCCCGTAAGGTAGGGCCTAAAACGCCTAAGGCTCCAAACTATACTGAAACATTCCTTCTCAACAGTAGCCCACCTAAGTTCTCTACCCTTGAGTTGTCTACTGATGAAGATGATAGGATGTTCCCTCCCTTTGTCATCTAACTGGGACAAGACAGCTCCAATTCCGGTGTCGCAGGCATCCGTCTGGACGATAAAGGGTCAGCTGTAGTCAAGCGCACACAACAGAGGTGCCCTAAACAGACTTTCTTTCAAGCCATCAAAGGCCCTCTGACAGTCTTCAGTCCAATTAACCTATCTAGGTTGTTTGGGCGAAGTCAGAGCTGTCAGGGCTGCAGCTATGGTTTCATAGTCCGCCAGGAAATTGCAATAATACCCAGTGAGGCCCAAAAAGGCTTTCACCTGGGTTTGAGTAGTGGGAGTCTCCCAGACCTGTACATCCTGTACCTTAATGGGGAGAGGTTGTATTTGACCCCCTCCTACCTCATGACCAAGATATGTGACTTTCCCCTGAGCTATCTGGCACTTGGTGGCCTTGATAGTGAGGTTAGCCCTTTTTAAGGCCTGCAACACCTTACCCAGATGCATCAAATGCTCTTCCCAAGTAGAACTGTAGACGGCAATGTCGTCTATATAAGCCACACAAAAGGCTTCCAGACCACTGAGCGCATGGTTGACCATTCTCTGGAAGGTGGTAGGGGCATTCTTCAACCCAAAAGGCATCACCCTAAACTGGTAGAGTCCCTCTGGTGTTGAGAACGCTGTCTTTTCCTTGGCATGGTCCATCAGAGCTATTTACCAATAGCCTGAGGTGAGGTCAAAGGTGCTCACAAATTTTGTCCACAAGCTCATCACCCCAGGGCAATGGGTGCACGTCAGTTTTGGTGACGGCATTGTCTCCTCGGTAGTCCACACAGAACCTCCAATCCTTGGTACCTGCCTGGGAGCTTGCCTTGGGGACAAGGACCACGGGACTGGACCAGGGACTGGTTGAGGGTTCAATAACACCCAGATCCAACATCTTTTGGCGACCTCAGCCTGGATGTGGTTCTTAACAGTATCTGACATACGTTAGCTCCTGCTTTTCACAGGCACGCTGTCACCAGTGTCAATCTCGTGCTTATACCACAGTGTAAGGCCTGGCGTCAGTGAAAACAGAGAGGCATACTGCTGGAGCAAAGTCCTGCAGGCCCTCTGCTGCTCTGTTGTCAAATCTGGAGAGAGATGCACTCCCTCCACTGAGCCATCCTGAGGGTTGCTATACAGCAAATCAGGAAGGGGCTCACTCTCATCCTCTTCTTGCTCTGATGTTAGCAAGAGACATGAGACTTCTGCTTGCCTGTGGAAAGGCTTGAGCCAATTAACATGGACTACCTGAGGGGCTACCCCTGGGATTCCCATGTCAACCAGATAATTGACCTCGCCCATCTTGGAGATTATCCTGAAGGGTCCAGTCCATTTATCTGCCAATGCCCGAGGCTTGGTAGGCTCCATCACGAGGACCTCTGCTCCCGGAGTCCAATCCACTTGCGATGCTTTAAGGTCATGCCAGTACTTGTTCAATTCTTGGCTGGCCTTGAGATTCGCTGTTGCCTGACCCATCATCTGTGTCATCCTCTGTCTGAGGCCTAACACATAGTCCCCCACTTGCTTGGCGGGACCTGGAGGGTTGCTTCCAAGCCTTCTCTGATCAAGGCAAGGGGCCCCCTCATGGGATGTCCAAAGAGTAACTCAAAGGGGCTGAAACCAAACCCTCTTGAGGTACCTCTCTGTAAGCAAACAGCAGGCATGGCAGGAGGAGATCCCATTTCCTCCTTAGGGGCTCTTCCAAAGCACCTATCATGCCCTTGAGAGTTGTATTAAATCTCTCAACCAGACCATTGGTCTGGGGGTGGTAAGAGGTGGAGAACTTATAGGTTACTCCACACTCTTTCCACATGGTCTTCATGTAACTAGACATGAAGTTGGAGCCTCTGTCAGAGACAACCTCCTTGGGGAATCCTACATGGGTGAAAATGACCAGGTGAGCCCTGGCAACCACCTTGGCAGTTACAGTCCGAAGGGGTATAGCCTCAGGGTACCTGGTGGCATGATCTACCAAAACCAGGATGAACCGATGTCCACCTGAAGTGGGAGGGTCCAGGGGACCAACGATGTCGATGCCCACTCTCTCAAATGGTGTGCCAACCACTGACAATGGCTGCAGTGGGGCAATGACACTGCCTCCAGTCTTGCCAGACAACTGACAAGTTGGGAACGTCCTGCAATGTGAATCCACTTCTACTCCCATCCGAGGCCAGTAGAAATGGGCAGATAGCCTCTGCTTAGTCTTCTTGGTACCAAGATGACCAGCTAAGGGTACCTCATGTGCCAACTGCAGTAGGAAGGGCCTGTAAACCTGAGGTACCACCAACCTCTTGGGGGCACAAGGTTCAGGCTTCGTGGGCTCACTAACAAGGAGCTCACCCTCCCAATAAATCCGGAATGTCCTGGGCACTTCTCCTTGTGCCTGGGACAGGGCCTGTTTCCTCAGACCCTCGAGAGAGTGGCATTCTCTCTGTCCTTTACAGAAGTCTGCCCAGGAGGGTCCCCCTTCAGCTAACAAGCATTGAAGATCGGGATGATCCTCTGGGTTGAGAACCTCTCCCACAGGAGAGTCTTCTGGCTCTTCTCCCACAGGGGTTGAGACAGGGTTTACCACTAGACCCAGCCCGTCCGGAGCATGGATCCCAATGGGTGCTGTAGGAACAGCAGGAGGAGAAGGAGCTCCCTCCACAGAGGTGGCCTTCTTGTTCTTCCTTCGTCTTGCCTTAGGCCTCGCCTTTGGCTCGGGTACCTGACTCACAGCCAGACCCGGGGTCACCTGTGACCTAGTGACCGCAGCAGCAGTCATGGGAAGACTATCCGAGATCAGTCCCAACTCTACTAGATCATTACCTAACAGAATGTTAGCAGGAACATTGTCCTGAACCAGGACAGGAAGCTTTGCCATCTTGTCTCCAATTACGAGTGTGACTAAGGCTACAGGCGATCATTTGGGAGGCCCACCGGCTAACCTGGTGATTCTCAGAGGAGCACCTACATAGTCCTCTGGCTTGAGCAGGGTCCTGTCCACCACTGTCATGCTTGCCCCAGTGTCTCTCAAACCAGTAGAAGGCTGGCCATTCAGGAGGACACTTCTCAAAAATCTACGGGTGTTCTGTGGGATAGTCGCCAGTACTTCTGCGTACAGGTCCAAGGCCCCAAGGGACACTAAGGAAATCTCTATAGGAGCACTGAATGTGATCCCTGTAGAGGAGGGGAGGACAGTGGCCTCCACCTCAGACATGGTGTAAGGGTAGGTCAGGCTGACAGCCTGTACTCCAATAGCCTTTACTTTACACTTGGAGTCACCCCTTTTGTGATCCAGAGCCCCACAATCCCAACAAGAGCCGGGAGTGCGGGGTACGGTACTGGAACCACTGTGAGCCTGCTTTGCAGCAGGTGGACCACTACTCTTATTCCCACCCACAGATGACTTATCCCCACTAGATTTTTGGGTCTTAGGAGAGGAGGGTTTAGGTTTACCCGACTGTGACTGCTTTGAGACTCCTCAGCTTTCTGAGAGGCCCCCTTTTCTTTGTCCTTGTCCTTCCCACTGGAGTCCTTAGGGGACACCCAGTGGGAGACCCACTTGTCAGCCAGCCTAGCCAGCTGAAAGGGATCCAAAATGTTCTGGTCAGCAACATACTGACGCATCTCCGGTGAACAGGCTTCAGAAAAATGCTCAAAAAACAACAGGTGGGACAATTCAACAAATGTTTTCACCTTGTAACCATCAATCCACCCCATCATGTTCATGTGTGCAGCACTCACCCAGTCAACCCAAGACACATTCTCTCTTTTCTTAAAATCCCTGAACCTTTTAAGGTATTGGGTAGGTGTCTTGCCAAACTTGGCATTCAAAGCAGATTTCATACACTCACACTGACCCCTGTCGTTCCACACTCAGCTTCAGAATACAGCCATACCCAGTATGAGGCACTCTGCTTAACAAACACTTAGCCCAATCTCTTTTGTCAACATCATGAATTGCAAAAGCCATTTCAAACGCTTCAATCCATTGGAGGATATCAGAACCCTCCACAAACACACCAACCAAATCTTCCATAAATTTAGTTGCTGGGGACCTGACATTCTCACTGGGTTTCGCTGAAGTCTCCACTCTAGCCTTCTCTAGCTGGATTCTCTGACATTCAGTGTCCTGGTTCTTGAGTTCAAGGTCCTTATTTTGAGTTCAAGATCCCTATTCTTGAGCTCCACTTGTTGAGCCAACTCCTCCTTCTTAAGCTCAGCATCTATTTCCAACTTGCGATATTCAAAGGCCAATTTCATCCTTAATAACTCAAGCTCCAAGGAATTGCTGGGGTTCGGAACAGAGGCAGCAGGAATGGTGGCATTCCCAGACACAGATTCAGTAGAACGCCCAGGGGCAGAGTCCTCAATGGTTGCATTTCCCCCCTCATCAAGAGTTTCACCATCAGTCTGGTAGTCCACCAGGGCAGCTATCAGCTCAGCCCTAGACTTATCCACAAAGTCTAACTCCCTGGCTTCACAAGCACTCTGGAGAGCCTCTAAGCTCATCCTAGTCAATTTACTATTTGCAATAGACTCCATTGCTTGTAATGCAATTATTTTGTACCCAACCAAACCTTAATGTAATAAAGTGCAGATATTTTGTAAGTGGCATAGTTATACACTGATTCTTAAAACCATAAGCGTCTCACTGCTGCCACCAGTGTAAAGACTGGAGAGGGGTGTCTGTACTTCCGCTCTCTATATGGTAGAGGAGAGGCACAGAGGACCCCAGCCAAGATTTTCTATTATTGGTAACGTAATCGAGCAATCAAGGCCTAGCTTCTCAGGAGGTGATGCGGGCTGGTTCTTAAGTACAGTGTAGTCCCCGAACCCCCACAAAGGAATGTCCGCACACTGTATTACTGAAAACACAGTCTTTATATTATTAATATTCAAAGGTATGTACACGATCACATCAATGCACTTTGTACTCAGAAATCAACAATGATAAATATATACAATTCTAAAGTGGTACCACCAATGTTATCATCTCATTAAAGTGCATCAACTGTAGGGTTAACATGTCACACAGATCAATAACAAGGACACCAGCAATAGAGATAGGAAAGAACGCAAGATGGTTGAAACAATAGGCAGATTTCTGGCCCCTACCACTAGGTACAGTTCTGTGTGGAGATCCCCCCACATGGGCAACCTGTAAAATAAAGATATATAGCACAAGCCCAGTCCATATATTGTTCACTAGTCTTATTTCCTCCTATTAAGGTTTTACCCCACCAATGTACCTGGTGGAGTAGAGTTCTTCGAAGAGGCGTCGAAGGATCCTTCTTGAGTGACTCCCTTTAAAGCAGGAGCCACGGATCGTCGAGAGGCGTCGAAGATGGTGAACTTGTCATCGACGACAGCGATGAGAAGTTCAAGGGTGCCGAGACCACAACGTCGATCCAGGCGGTGCTCGTCAGCGACGTCCTGCAAGGATGAGGTATGCGGGGCACCTCGGCGATGGATTGTTCAGGACTGCAAAGAGTTTCAGAAGAACTGTGGCCCAACAAGAGAATCGAGTCATCGAAGTCTTTGTGGCCTTCAGGTGGCGGGAAACCCACCGGCGGATTCTCCTCTGTGCGTTGGTCGGCCTCGAATTTCTCCGGTGGTACAAAGCGTTCGACTTTGTGGACAAGGGAGTCCTTGGATTCAAATGTTCTTAGGCAAAGGAGCGGGCGGCTCCGGTCATCGGCGGCGCAGCGTCTAGTGGTCCCCATGGCTGGGCAACACAACTTTGACGGCCCTCCAGCGGTTACACAAACCTGCAAACCCTGGTCGATGGCAATAGACTTCGACAGCGGTGAAGCCCTGGTCCTTTGCTTCGTTCTCCTCAGCGGTCCCGTCTTGGGTCAGCAGCCTTTCAAGGGTCTCACTTCCAGGGAGCTTCGGCGAAGGTTAGCGGTGCTCGATGGTCCCTCGGAGCACGGGAAGAGGGCGCCTTACCAGGTCCTCTCTCGGATCAGTCCTTGACGAGTTCGGCAGCTTTCAGATCAGGTCGAAGCAAATGCAACAGCAAGTCTTCTTCTTCCAGCTGGGCGTCGAGGATCAGCAGTTCCAGTTACTCTTACTCTGTAGACACAGCTTCTGAACAATTTCCAGTGGTGAGAGGTCCCCAGATATACTATCTTGTCTCTCATCCACACTGCTGGGTCATTCCCAGCAGCCAATCATACAGACGGGCATTCATGCAGTCAGTCAGCCAATCAGGCACACAGTGCATTCAGGCCATACTCCTCCCTCTCAGACACTCACAACAAGGAATGTGGATTGGGACAAGTACCCAGTCATTCAACACTACACACTGCATTCAGGCCAGTTTCGGGCAGGGCTGTCTCAGTCTTTGTCTCTCATACCAGAAACCAGACAGCCACAACAAGAAGTGCACATTGGTCACACACTCCATTCACCCAGGTCCCACCCACAGGGCGTACCCACAACATACAGTCACTGGGAAGGCTCCAGTCAGTCTGGACTGGACTTCACAACAACACCATATATATAACTTCCACCCAACAGCCAGTCAGGGGGAAGGGACAGAGTCAGGGCTTCCCAGGACTTTGGGAAAACAAGGTAACAGGCAATAGAAAGCAAGAGGCCACAGGGGTCATCTTGTTTTCCATCAGGAATCAACTGATTCCAATGGCAGGGCCTGGGTGTCTCAAAATGGAGGGTACCCAGCGCACCTGTCAAATTCAGTATTGAGCTGCCACCACCCCATACCCTTCTCTGTGGGCCACCCACAGGTGCCCAAAAACATACACTAGGGGCACAGGGTTGTACCCCCACCCATGGGTGCCGTAAGTGTATCCTATGGGTCTGTTCACCAAACCAAAAGAGAGAGAGCTGCACCGCCAGGAGTCCCACATGAACTCCTGCGTGGAAAACACGACAGAACACACGATAAAAAGGCAGTAAAGGACAAGTATACGGAGGCCCTGTCCCTCCGATGCATTTCCAGCATCACAGTCGCCCCCCCCAGACTGAGGTGGAGGGTGCCTAATCTCCCACGGGATAGACACCCTCATCCAGACGGTCAACATACCTTCTGGAAAGGCCATCTGCATTATCGTGACTCTTCCCTGGTCTGTGCTCTATGGTGAAGTCTAGCCCTTGCAGGCTAATAGACCACCTGAGCAGTATCAGGTATTCACCCTTCATCTGCATAAGCCGCTCAGGGGCTTATGAACTGTTTGGACCTTGAAGGTAGACCCCGTAAGGTAGGGCGTAAAATGCCCCACATCAACTCCTGTGCGGAAAAATTGACAGAACACATGATAAAAAGGCAGTAAAGGACAAGGATACGGAGGCCCTGTCCCTCCGATGCATTTCCAGCATCACACTAGATTCATTCATCTTGATGCTACACTAATTAATTCGAATGATACAAACAAAAACTGTGCAGCTAAACTAACTCATGATGCAGCTAGATATATTCTTCCTGTAGTTAGAATGTTTTTCATTTTACCACTAGTCTATATTGCTAGATTACTTCTTTATTGATATTAATGAATTGAATGGTTTCCCCAATGCAGCCTTTTTCCAACCCTATACACTAACAATTCAAGGTCTGCGATTTACTCCACAGACCGCGGTGAAAGCCTCATACAGACCACGTCCTACCCGCCTGACACTTCCAGGATCCTACTAATAATCCAGATCTACTGTATTCTAAACTACATTATTGTAATATGAAGAAGACGAAGTGTCTATTCGAACTCGAGTTACATGCAAAGGACCCCCTAGGACTGCGACACTGAGACTCAATGCAACTACCTAGGATTGCTTATTGACAGTAAGCGACGTTTTGCCCTGGATTCACCTCCTTGTACTAATGACAGGAGCCTGTGGAACATGGACCTTATTGAATTGTCCACTGGAAAACACTACTTAAACCTTCACACTGAAACAACTGTTTCAACTTGTCAAATCAACATCAATACCATCACAAATTGGTTTGTGAACGTTGGTCCACCCCAATTTACATATTCCCCTGAAGAAGTTCCTGAAACCAAACCTAAGGGACATAGGAACGAAACATGTTGGGCATTTATAGATTCTAATAAAAAGTATCTCAAAAAGTATTAGAAATACTGTGAAAGGTGCACTTTAGGTACTTTCTCGACTAAGGCAACTAGATTTGAGTAATCCCTTAATGTATGTCTCAGATATTGTATTTGTGTGGCCTGTTCCAACAAAAAAACAAGGTATAAATGATCTGATGTCATTTTGTATATATGTACACTTGATGTAAACAGAGTATCTAAGAGAGAGATACAGATTTACAGTGCATTTTGCACATTGACAGTTGTTTGGTGATTAACACTTAGCACTTTTTTGAGCACTAGTCACTTTGTTAGTTTTTATATGTTAGCTTTTATGTATTTGTTTTTAAACATTACATCTTTTATTTATTAAAAATTACTAGTTTTAACAGAATTACTAATGAAGTCCGGTTGTATTTTCCGTGAACTTCCACTTGCGATTGTTTGAACTGCTTTTGCAATTATGATAACCCAAATACTATCCAGTGAATTGCTTGTCCAAACCGATCATAGGTGTGGGAGCCTTGTTGTTTTTGTTCTGATCTGTGATTGAATACACCACATACAAAGCAGCATAGCCACAGATAAAATACACTACATACATAGCAGCTAAGCAATTTACACATGTCTTCATGATACCCATCCCTCCAGACAGAAAAGAAAAGAAAACTACAACTCTACAGTCAACTTAAACACGTCAGGCATGAACAAATCATTCTAGCACTATGGGGACACAAAGGGCCTCATTACGAGGTTGCCGGTAAGCTAAAAAACGATGCCGGTAATGGATTACCGGCATCGCTTACCGCTCCGGTGTATCATGACCCGTCAACCCGCTAATAGCGGCACCCTAAATAACGGTGCCACTAATAGCGGCATGGCTGCGTACACGTGCCCCTCTGGGGAGCAAATACCGGCATGCCGGTGATAGGAGGTAATCCCAACCCACGCGGACATGCAAATACCGGCATCACGAAGCCGGTATCCACGGGCTGCACGATGCCACCCATACAGGCATCGCGGACCACCCGCAAACAGCAATCGGGATACAAGGCAACTGCCACAGGTGCACACAATCCCCACAGGTGGAGTCAATGGAGGCTGGACCAGTATAAAATGAGCACACCCACCCACCACACCCCTTCCAACACCAAAATGCTACCACTAGAGGTTGCAATCATGGCGCTGGAGGACATGCCCATACTGCTACAACTACAGCAGCAACAACAGGCAGCACAGAGGAGACGCAGGAGGAGAAGGAGGGTGAGACAGGCCCAGCAATTACCATCAGCGCAGCCAGCAGTGCCTCGTAGGCAACCACCAATCGCTGGCACCAGACCCAGCCCTTTTAACTTAACCCCTGAGCAGATCCACACCCTGTACCGGTTGGACCGTGACACCATCACCACCATAGTGGACATGATGCAGAACGACATTGCCAGCCTCATAGAAATAAGCACTGCCATCCCCCCGCTACTAAAGCTGGTGTCTGTGCTCTACTTCCTGGCCACAGGCACCTACCGACACACAGTGGGCCAGCTGCATGGCATTTCACAGCCACTATTTTCACGCATGTTGAACCAAGTGCTGGATGCCCTCCTGAAGCACGCAAGCAGCCACATATCCCTACCATGGACTGCCCAGGAGATAGCCAACACCAAAGTAGGCTTCCATGCACTGGCAGGCATGCCCAATTGTGTTGGTGCCCTCGACTGCACCCATGTGGAATTGGTAGTCCCCCATGCCATAGAGGCGGTGTACCGCAATCGCAAGCAATACCACTCCATCAATGTGCAAATGGTATGTGACTCCAGGAAGATCATCACACATTGCTGCGCCCGATTTCCTGGATCAACACATGATGCCATGGTACTGCGCAACTCCACGCTACCCCGTCACATGGAGCGACATGCTGGACCACGCGCCTGGCTGCTTGGTGAGTTGCACAACTGTCCCATGGCAGTGCCTTGGGGTACTGATGTGTAGGGATGCATAAGAGGGGCATACTCCACCTGCGTGGGAAAGGGAGGGGCATATTCCACCTGGGTAGGAAAGGGGGGGCATACTCCACCTCGGTGGCAATTGCCTGTGATAGGAGAATGCATGCAGAGCTAAACACTCCTGACCTGAACCGGCCAAACAGAACATGACACATCACTGGGCCACATTTCACAAATTATGCATATCGATGACAACACGTAAGAGGCACAACCAGGCGACCATGGTGATGGCAAGCAATGCATGAATGAACAGTTGGCAACTGTGGCAATGTGGTCAGTGTGACCATGCATAGTGAAGAATGAACAGCATGAATTGGAGGCTAAACATTGTTGCACTACCACAGCACATCTGCCTCAGCATGCATGATTACACCCTTCATCATCTATTGAACGCCATCCAGACTACCACACCTCATGACAGTATAGATTGCATCTAGGTGACATTTTTGCATGCGTACAGGAACATGTGCATGCCCACACCAAATAGCTGCCGCCATGACTGTGCTCCCTGAAGGTGGGAGTTCAGAGTGACACACACCTATTTGTATCTGCTTGCAGGTGATGGAGGATATCCCTTGAGGCCGTGGCTACTTACCCCCACAGCCATGAAGAGGAGTACAATCGTGTGCACACCCGTACCCATGTTGTGATTGAGCAGACCTTTGGCCTGTTGAAGGTGCGGTTCCGCTGCCTCAGCAGGTCTGGTGGGGAACTCCTATATAGGCCTGAGAAGGTGGCAAAGATCACCATGGCCTGTGTCATGCTGCACAACATGTGCGTCCAGAGAAATGTACCACTGCCACCTAACATTGACATGCATGGCCCGGGTGAGGATGATGAGGATGGAGATGGAGGTGAAGTAGCCCCCCTGCCAGTACGTCATGCACGGGATGGCCATGCTGTACGCCAAGCACTAATTCACGAATACTTCTGAAACACAGGGACTATGATAGACATGTGTCAGTGACACACTGGCTCCATGTGGACATGCATACTTGTATTATTGGGAGTTGGCCACTGAACACCATTACACATTAAATGAACATGCACAAAAGGAAGAATGTCCAGCCATCAAATTTTTGGCACACAACGGGTGTATTTTTAAAACAGGCAACAATGTGAACACTCCCCCAATAACCCCCAGCGAACACCCTAACCCACCCTACAAACCCCAATAACCCCCAGTGAACTCCCTAACCCACCCTACAAACCCCAAATCTCCCCAAATGTACTCAAATGATTGTCCCTTTCACCAACAACCATGTGGCCCACTCCCATTGTCTGGCCACTCTACTTCTTGGCCTTTTTGTTATCCGGGGGTGGCATCTCTGAGTGCCGTGCACTCCTCCAGGTCATCTGCACAGGGCTTGTGTAGGCTGAGGTTGCAGGTGTTGTAGCAGAGGACGTGTCAGAGGCAGGTTCCACGCCTGCTCACAAGGTGTGGCTGCTGCATATGGAGCAGGATGGACGTTAGGACTTGCGTTACTGCCCCCAGACAGTCCCTCATGAGGATTGCAGATGCGTTAACGGCAGCAGTGTTCGCAGCAATGGCCGCTGTGTTCTCCCCAATGGCAGTAGCAATGGCCCTCCTAGTGTCCTCCCCATCGGCAATATACTGCCGCATGAGAGGAACCATTGACTCCTGACATGCCTCCACCCTCGACAGGCGAGCCTCAAAGGTGTTGGTGGTGGCTGGAGTGCTGGTGGCTGGAGTGGTGGTGGCTGGAGTGGTGGTAGCCGGGGTGGTGGTAGCCGGGGGGGTGGTAGCCGGGGTGGTGGTAGCCGGAGTGGTGGATGGTGCAAGAATGGGGCCCACATCCAGGGTGCTGTCCTCCTTGAAGAGACACATATCAGAATCTCTGAGGTCAGAGTCATGGAGGCAGGGATCATCACTGCTGTCGGCCTCCATATGGGGTGGGGGGGTGGTCAGGGCGCTTGGGGGGGTGGTCAGGGGGCTTGGGGTGGGTGTAGTGGACATGACTGTGATACCCTCGGTGTCCACATTTGCATCCACAACGTCCACGGTGGTTGGTGGTGCAGGAACGGAACCCCCTCCCACTGTTGTGGGTCGCTGCTGCTGGTCTTGATGTGTGTGGCCCACACTGGCAGCAGGTGTTTTTTGCTGGGTTCAAACCCGGTCTGGCACACTGCCTGTTGGTCTGGCCTGTTTCTCTGGCTGGGGGATTCACACTGGGCCATATACTTGTTTTTGCAAAGTTTGGTGAGGATTCGTCCAGGGGGAGCAAAGTTATAAGCCATTCAAAAAGTGTGTGTCCTATGGGTATAGCAACTTAACCCTAACTACATGGCCGCTACTGCATGTATGGCATATCCAGCCCGATCTCTAATCCCTACTTTAACATCTTAGTCAGATGTTTAGCTAACAAGTAATTATAATAGTGGGCTCATCTGAATATGTTTTAAGAAATTTTGATAATAGGAACATGTTAATGCACTGCACACTTTAGACCTGCTGCTATCACTATGCACTTTACCCCATAGATATACGAATTGTAGACCGGGAGAGAAAGAGCAACCAGATATGATCATATGCATATTATTGGATAAGATGATGGGTACTATACAATGTTTAGACTGAAATATATGCAAATGATAAGAAATATGGTATTATAACGTACAAACAAAGTAGAATGTGTAGATGCATTAAGCATTTCAGAATGAATGTCAGTATTATCTATTGTGCATGTGCGTGACTTGATGTAATGACGAATATGAGGCACTATTGACAATGAAATTGTAAGTACTATGTGATGTATAAATGAATGAGAATTTTAGATGCACTAGGCACTTTAAACTGGCTGCTAGGACTATGCACTTTAATATCCGCACTATGCACTTTACAATTGCATTTTGTTGCCTAAGGAATGAGTTCATATAATAACAATGGGGTCCTGATACCAGACATAGGAAAGTATAGAACATGAATAGCATGATTATTTGTATTCAAACCGAATTTTGCACAATGTACTGGAACATGCACAATAGGAGATTCTACTAAATGAGAGTTAATGTACATTAATACTGGTGGAGCAATAGAGGCAAAACACCTGGGGACATTTGTGTTTTTAACAAATTCTGACCCACTCCAAGATGGTTGATACTATGTAGTACAAGAATACAAATTCCTCTTTCTATGTTTTACGACATGTCACATGGGGTATTTTAACCTGAATCAATGTGTGGATCACCGGTCGTGATCAAGCGGTGAGGTTACTGTGAAACGCGTCAACTTTGTTGAAGCTTGGGGTGTAAAGTGTGGGAGCACCACAATACGAGTGGATTTTATTAGCAGCTGGGTGTTGCGCAATATTATTGAATAAAGGAATCTATCTACAACACTGGTTTCCTGGAGAATATGTGATGAAGGGGAGTGCCTCTCAACGACTGTAGAAACAACAGTCTAGCGAACATATATATACACACAAGGACAAATCTTTAGTTGCAGGGACGTCAATGTGAGCAATGCATTGTAACAAAACCTTTGAAATTCAAGGAAACAACTTTAGTTGCAGGGACGCTAAGGTGATGACTTAATGCAATAAAACCTTGGAAATTCAGCTGAAGTCACCCTATCCTTGCACCTCCTATTGCGCATCCTATGACCACAATGATGACATCATAGACCACATCACTGATGACATCACTAATTACATTACAACAGTAACTGGCCTTAAGCATGGCCTTTAGCCATGGTCAGTGGGCATGGCCAAATATATTTAGACACATGAATGGGCACTAGTCATGGCCTTCAGTTATGGACAGGGGTCACAACCTGTGCGTTGAATATTTTAGAAAAACACTAACAGGCTACCAACCAAAGATTTTGGCCTTTGCCAGTGGATACAGGTTTCAACCATGCCCACTGTATGTTATATACACTGGTCAGGCACTCGCCATGAACATTAGCATAATACAGACCAGTGACCACTATCTTTGGCTATGCCCAATATATATTCTAACATTTAAATTGGCCACTAGCCATGGCCTTTGACCTTGAGCAGTTTGTACATCTTATGGCCATGTCCATTGTATATTTTGCAATAACAAAATGCAATAGGTGATGGCCTTTGGCTGTGCCCACTGTGTATCATACAATACTAACCACCCACTAGCTATGGCCTGCAGCCATGCCCACTGTATATTATGTACACTAACCACCCACTAGCCATGGTCTTCAACCCAACACTAGCCAGTGGCCACAATTTTGAGCTATGCAGACAGTATATTCTAACATATTAATGGGCACTAGCTATGGACTTTAGCAATGGCCAATGACTACAAGTTTCAATGTTGTCTACTGTATATTTGAAAACAGTAATGTGTTACTAGGCAGGGCTTTTAACCATGCACATTGGTATTTTTGCTATGGCCTTTGGTACTGGCAAATGTCCCCAGCCTTTGTCATGGCCAAGTCTAAATTGTCATTAAGGTAATCAAACTTTTCATGAACTAATTTATAAATGATGTTATGTCTAATTCCATTATGTACAATGTAATTAGTGTTGTCACGAGTGATGACATCAGTGTTGTGATCTGTGATGTCATAATTGTGGTCATAGGCTGCGCAACAGGGGTCACAAAGTTAAGGTGGCTTTAGTTGAATTTCCAGGGTTTTGTTGCGTTAAGTTCTCACTTTAACGTCCATGCAACTAAAGTTGTTTTTCTTGAATTTCAAGGGTTTTGTTACAATGTATTGCTCACCTTCATGTTGCTGCACATTCCCTCCAAATAAACCTGTTGTTACAAAAAATGAGTTTGCATATGTGCTTAACTAGTTAAAGTATTTACATGTATATGTACTGTCCATGAATAGTTATTAAAATCCTACAGTAACTGTCAATATATTTAAAAATACAAATTTACAAGACTACTGGCTATATATGTAGATATATTTATATATTTATTTTTAAAAATGTATAGCCGTGTCTACCATGGATACATGCGTGGCTATGCAAAGCATTGACTGAGGGGGTTGGGGTAACCTGCATGTGCAAACTGAGTCAATAGAACATCTGCATCCTTTGACGCGGCTACGCATCTTCGTGCCTAATACGCCAGCCAATGGTTTCACGTGCTGCGGTTCCGCACCTACACATTATACGCACCAACAAACTAACCAATCATCCACTGTGAAGTTTGAACGCGGGTATGCCCCTGCTGTTTAACATAAGAATCAGCCAATGGGATATAGAACTTCTGTAATGCGGCTACGCCTCTTCTTGCCAAATGCATCAGCCATTCATAACACGCACTGAGGCTACGAGCCCACACGTGACTTGTGTACGCATCAATGAACCATCCAATCACATGTTGCGCTGTATCGACACGGCTACGCCCACACTGTTTGATGACATCTGCACATACGAGACTGTCTAATCAGATGGTGCAGCAGTTTGTAGCTGTGAATAATCACCACACCCACAAAAACATAACTTTGTATTAATCATTGTTTTCTGTACTTGCTAGTGGAATGCGTTTGTGAGTAACTGCAAGCACTTTTGGCACTTTACCCCTTACTCGCGGCTAGAAATAATATTATTTAAAAAAATAAACAATTCTTTGTATAGGCATATATACAATACACAAATATATTTATCCAAAGTCTTACCAAATACCTTTATATGTCCTTGCCTCTATCCTCCATATATGAACTCTGAATGTTTTTTTTTTAACTTAATATTAATGTTAAAGGCCATTTATACCACATACTATAACCACTGCAGTGGTACTATGGTGTTCATTACAACAAAATAAATACAACATTATTTATGTTTTTTTACTCATAATGATACTAAAAGAATACTGATTGTATTTCAAGTACACAACCATTACCAACTTCTGTTCATTAATCATGCCATAGAGGAAAAACAAAAAAAAATCAATGGAGATAAAAAACCTCTGTTCTGTTATTTTAAAAACTTAACATTTAAGTCATTGTGAACTACTCGAAAAAGAATTGCCTACAAAATCCATACTTTGCATATCAATACATGCTTTTCGCTGCAATGCACAGATGTTACAATACTATACAAAGAATACTTTATGCTACATGATGACTAATTTACAGATTACTTTATGCAACCTTCATCAGGAACTCAAGACATATAACATAACTATGTATTCAGTTTTGTTTTCAGTTTTGCGAAGAAATAAATGACCTGCCAACACTGTAACATTATTTTGAGTATTGAAACTATTAAACTATAGCCATACTTATATTATGAATAATATGTAGACAATAACATTTTTGTGAGTAAACATATGAACAATTATTAGAAACTATACTAATAACATAACACATGCCATTTGAATACTTCTTATAAAATCTGTGTGAGTCATTGGTTTGGCCACCTACACACATGACAATTCCATAATGACTTTTCATATCACACATCATATTTAAAAAAATGTAAAACTACAAATTATTATCTAAACTTCTGTTAGCACTGATACTGCTGCACAGTGTGGAATACCTTTTATTCTCTGTATCAAATGTATTCTAAATTATAAACATGATATCTACATTGCCATTTGAAAACTTTTCATAATTTGATGTGCCCCCTTTTCTAGCCACCTGTACACCTTAGAAGCTAATCACAATTATCTTAAACCTACCATACAAAATGAAATAAGATGCACAGTTTAATGACTGAATAGATTGTCTGACGTTTCTAAAAACTCCACACTGCACATAAAACATATTTATACATTTAACAACGTTACCTTTTCAGTCAGTTATTTTGATTTTGTATTTTAATTGCACTATATGTTTTTGTATCTGCAATCTATTGTTTACTTGTTTCGTATGTTAACAGTTATCAGCTTCTACACTCCCTCACACTCAAAATAATGTGCTTGGAACCTATTAGGTAACCTCACACTTATAGGGAACAGTTGTACATATTAAAATATACAGTGTTTTACACAATAACATTCAAGTAGAAGACTGCAGAATGCTATTTTCTCTTCAAAAATAGCACACAATACCACAATACCACCTCTACATTTATTTAGTACTGTTTAAAAAAAAACATTGTAGTAACAAACCATGTCCTAATGTACATAAAACACTTATTAGCCAATTTTTCGATTTAAAATTTTGATTTTGCATGTTTATATTCACAAAGATTATTACACATATATTTTAAAATTTTGCTTCTAGCAACATTAAGTAAGTATTTTTTAAACCCTTTGGTGTGTGACCGTAGAGTCATTACAAACAAGTCAATATACTTCTGTACGCAACCATGTTGTGAAATGTCCAGGTTCAATGGATGCACCCTCGACAAAAATAATTGCACACATTTTAAAACTTTTCCTACTAACAGAAACTTGACTATTTTTATTGACTTGTTAATTTTCTTACCGTTTACACTGTCTCTTTGAAACATAATCAATTCATACTTATTAAAATTAGATTTTGCAGTGCTGATTGTACATTACTACCAAAGTCACTGCATTGCATGTAATGGAATGCTTTAGTTACAAGATCAGAAAAGTGAAACATTTTCTGATCAGGCACATGCAGTTACAAAACCTTTTCACAAAGATTTGGAGTATAATCCCCTTTCCACTCATAACTAATTCCTATATACCTACCAACATTAACAGTTTCTTTCACTAATATCTGAAAGACATTCATTAAAAACTCCTGACTATCCTCCTGTGTATTTTGAGAAAAGTATTGATTTCCACTTGCAATAGCTACTGCATTTCGGATTGACATTGCCAAATGTAAATTGTGTGGATTTAATCTACAGATATTTTAATAAATGAAAGTTCAGCACATAACTGCTTCTCTGCTGTAGAAGCTATTTATTGTATCAATGGAGTCATCTGAAACAACATACGCAAAGCTGCATTACAATTGCATTCAACTCCTGTTTAATTACTAAAGCTGCAATGAGAGTATGCTACAAATGAATGACTTTACAACTTGTTTTTTGGTCTTACAGGGACTGATTTCATTTAGATGTGCTTTCACTGACTCCTTATGTTTCCTGAGAAGTGCTTCACAGGTACAGGTATAAGGTTCAGTTGAGGAAAATACAGTGCACGCAACCTATTATGTTCTTCAATACAAGAAATGTCAGCTGTCACTTTCCTTTCATCAATGTTAATTAAAAATAAACCTAACCTTTTCACACGTGACAAAGCTACATATGACATTCCTTCTTTAAACACTGTATGACTAATATCAATAAGTGGTGCTTCTAAAGTCAACCCTTGTGATTTATGAAAAGTTATTGCATAAGCAGAGCAAAATGGAAACTGTTCCATTTTCACAAAGATATCATTAAAAAGCATGAAATGTGCAGAGCTCCAAGAAATCAAGTGAGTTCCTTCTACACGATCAAACTTAACTTGAACATGTTCAATACTTGTACTATGAGGAAAAGTGTGAAATGCAATCACTCTTCCCATCTCTTCAACATTGCTTGTGCATTGAAGCAGTTTTAAATCTCCTTCCAGACCTGCTGTTTTAGAAATTGAATTCTCTAGTTGACCTAATCAAGCTTTTGCTCTCTTATCCAATACTAAAGGCATACCATGACCATCTTAAACATAACATGATTGTATCTCTACAATATTTTTGCTTCACTGACAGTAGCATTGTAGAGTTAAATGTGTTACACCTGCAAGTGTGTGCATCAAAGCACCACAAAACCTTTTTCTTTCCTTAAAAGTCAACATAACATCTGATGTACTGCAATCTACATGAAACATGTGAGAAATCAGACTTCCCTTTAAAACTGCTTTCACATTTTCCTCAGGAACACCTTTACAAATCTTATTAAGCATTCCTGCATATTCCAAGTCCCCAGATTGCCTCATATTAATGATATGTTCCTGGAATTCAAAACAATTCCAAAGGTAAAAATTACCTATACATTTTTTAGCATCCTTAGATTGCAGCATTCTAAAAACTGGTTGACCTTTCACAAGAATTAATTGTAACAAGTCTCCACAAACAAGTACATGTTTACCTCTAAACAAAATGTTGTAGTCAGTCTTAAACACCTCTTGCATTGGCAAATCAATGAATGCTAGCATAAAGTTACTTACTTCATCTACAATCAAGGTATTTAATTTTCTACAACTTTTCCTACTTCTTGTTCTGCACTTGATACAAGGTGCCGATATTCTAGTTTGTTGTCATGCTCCACTGGTAACATTAACAGGCATTGTAAAGTAACACCTTATACATTAAATGCTGCTAACCCTGTTGGGGCAGTTACAATACATGACAAAGACGAATCTGTTACATTTTGGATCATAAATCTTGTTGCATTAATTAAAAAAAGATTTACCTGTTCCTGCTTGTCCACTATCATCCAACAATACATGTTTGTATTGCACACAAGAGTATTCACGCTTGTCATGCATTTATTATAAACTTTGTTTTGCTATATATTAAGTTTACTAACAATTTCATTACAATTAACACCTGCAACGTTACTGTGTTGCATTAAAATTTTTATTACCTCCATAGCAAGCTCAACATAAATCTGAATAATTGGCGCATCAAGAACATTTTGACTTCCTGCTGCAGAATCTTGACTGCCCTCATGAGTCTCTTTTGCCAATTCAGCTACCAAAAGTTCTTCTTCACATAGTTGTTTCTCCAGTATCTCCAAATACTGCTCAAATTGTGTATATGTAAATAAGCATTTTTTTCTTAGCAAATATGATTTTTCAAAGGGTTTAAAACTTCCAAGTAAATCACTCTCTGCACACCATGGGAAGAACTAGAAATGCACACATAAAACTATTTCTTTTTCTCTGCACTTTTGCAAGACAGTTTCCTGTGGTTAATGAAACTTGCCTGATTATGTCTCACTAGAAAACCACTACATCCACATATTTTAAACCATCCTCTCTCACTGTTTCGATATGAGTAGTGTTGTGCTACTTCATATAAAAAAGATCATCCAACAATTCAGATCAATTTGGATAATATGTATCAATCAAGTTGATTTTCAAAACCTCTGTACTACCAGGTGCTTCTTCAGATAACTGCTCAATTTCAGTAAAAGGTTTCAATCCCTGATTTCTAGTACTAGCTGGTCCAAGACTTAACCAAACTACATTAATGCTATGTCCATACAGAGGCAAACTAGTCAGCCGATCTACAGCTTCATAGCGACCACACTGTATATGTGAAATCATCTTCAAACTAAAGCTTACAAGTTTCTGACTGAGACTTTTATCTGATGATAAATATACCCATACTTCAGCTGCTTTGCTCTTTTCTACTTTTGTCATGTATGCTGTAACATAACAAGCAACACCTGTTGAATTATCAGCAACAAAAAGTGTACATCAGTATTTGCATTCCATAGCTGAGCAATCACAGGATTTAATTTATTAATACATTGGCATTCCTCATTTCTTTTTAAATAGGTATTTAATGGTGACTTAACAGTAACATGGTGTCGAACAGATGATATTCAACTATTCACTCGAGCAACTGATGTCACTAGCCTTGGAAATCCACATCTGCACTGAGTGTAGTACTTATCTTTATGTTTGTATTTTCTTTGACAGTACTTTCCACATGAATGATTTTGAAACCTGCTCACCTTGTTCTGTAGATCAGCATTCATGTGCTGAGCTGTAATAGAACAAGTAGCATATTTTTCAATGAACTCCATCACACAGCCATCACTTTCCTTACCAAACTGAGGAGCATTTTTAATCCACAACAGCACATGTACATGTGGAGCCCGACATGCCTGGTACTCTTTCCTCCAAAGGAAATATTCTACAGGGACTAGTGGACCATTTTCTTTATTACATATAAAGTGTAACAAGGCCAAAAATCTGTGATTAAAAAAACAGGATACACTTACAGGGTCCATAGAACACAATTCTCCTGGTGTAATGTGTTCTATGTTGTCTTCCTCTGCATTTGTTTCCCAGATCCACTCTGCAAGATCATCCCAACTATACTCAGTGCAACTTCAAGTCACAAACCAGGTTGGAGATCCCAGGTTTATGATCATGTATCTAACCTCGGAGTGTCTCCTATACAAATATTCTATAGTTCCTCTCATTGTAGCAAGAATATTTGTAAGTTTGCCCTCTAAAGCTGCATTTTATTCTTTCACCTGTTGCAGCATCTCACATGCAGAAAGATGTTGACATCTAGATCCGCTCTGAAGTGTATGAGCAACAGCATAACACAATGTTTAAAATTCACTTTCATACAATAAGTGAAAATATATTCAACATTGGTGCTGAATTGTGAATCTTCTCAATACATTCCTGTACAATGATATTCTGAAGCAGAGATTTGCACTTTCCGATCACACAATCACACTCCAGTACCAGTTAGAAAAAGCATAGGAAAACAACAGGCTCCTCTTAACTATTCCCTGAAACTAATTGGTGCACCTTTCATTGATTTCATTTTATACGATTCAAAACAGTCATCCATGACTTCACTTGAGTGTAGAGGATGAATAATGTAATTTTCATGCAAACTATTCCCTTATGCAACAGAAAGACGCTGAAACTGACCTTCAGTGCTTTTGTTTGTTGACTCAACATCAAGCATAGACAAGTCTGGTAAGGTCAGACTGCCTTTGTATAAATCATTGTGCTCCAATAAAAACGCCAACACTTTTTTAACTTTTGCAATATCGATAAGATGTTGCCACATTCTCTTATCTTTAGTGGCAACACCATTTATTAAAAGAAACAAAGAATCTGCAATGTCATGCTTCACTCCGAGTGTATTAACATATCCTTGTGGATGTGGAGTGTGTGTCTGATAGTTATCTGGGTGCTTGGTTGGTTAGGCACTTGTGCGTGAGCAAGAGCTTTTTATATTCAATTCTCTGAGATATAGAAAGCCAGTGGCAGGATCTTCTGGTGTCAGAGATGTGTTCGTGTTTGGATATGTTCAGAGCTGCCCGTAGAACGTTGTTTTGGATAACTTGCATCTTGTTGATGTTTTTTTGGCTGGTGCCCAGGTATAGAGCGTCGTAATAGTCGACTTTGGAGAGGACTAGCGCTCTGGCAAGTGTGATGCAGTTGGAGGGTGAGAGGTATGGTCTGTTGGCATTGATGAGCTTGCAAGTGTAAGCAGTGGCGGAAGAGATGGCGTTAATCTGTCTTGTCAGTGTGATGGATGAGTCAAGGTAAATCCCAAGGGTTTTGACGTTGTTGTAGACAGAGATGTTATTTCCGTCAATAGAGAATGTCTGATATAGTTTGTCCAGTTTGTTTGCAGTCTAACAATAACTTGAAATGGATGAACAGTGTGCACTACAAACATGTTAAATTTTGAAGCACAAGAGGGAATCAGGCACTTTGTTATCATTTAAAACACTTATTAGCGGAATATGTGTTTGATTATAAAATCCAACTCAGTGTCTACTTACATAAAGTGCTTCAAATTTGTCAAATAGTTCTTCTACATACACAAGTTGCACTTGAGACTTATAAAAAGTGCATCAACAAGATACACAATGTCAGGTCTTTTAGTAGAAGACAACTGAAACATTGCAATACGTCTTTTATACTGTTGAAAAATCTGATCCTTTGAAAGCATAGGATCATCATTTCTATTTCTGTAAGTGTTTCATCTATGTACACATACTTTTTTAAATACATCATATATATCATTTGCATTTTAGAAACTAAACTTTCCACAGTTGCAGTCAAACGTATTTGATTTAAAACTGCAAGGGACATACTTGGTGTTTTGCACTCATGCAGTTTAACTAGAAGGTATATCATTTTAGTATGATGTGCAGCCAGCATCCATATATGATGAAACAGACTCTTACATCTACTTTGACTAGCTAGAGAGTGACACAAAAGTCCTGTTTTTTCATGAACTTCACAGTCATCTATTCTTTGTAGCATCTTCATCTGTCTTTGAACATTATTATTTTTGTTCAATACTTGCAAACATCTCTTTAAAACTTTACTCGAAAACATGTTTATAGTGCACAGAAAATTGCAAGTCCATACCACACAATCCTTCTTCTGTTTCATATTTGACTGATGTAGAGTTTTCCTTACCGTATTATTACACTGTATGATTTCTTCTTTTTTAGAAATCACACCATTTCGTACTTCATAGCTACATCCACTCTCCTCAATAGCTAGTGTATATATTTTTCCTTGAATGTAACTTTCCCCTTTAAAAAATATTTCAGTATGACAAGTCTGTTTCCACACTCCTCCAAAGATGTCACAAAAGTTGTAACGTGTAAGCACATTAACTGTTTGTATATTTGTATATAATAGCAATTTCTTACGTTTCTTTAATATGAAAATGAAACATTTTCTTTTCATATCATAATCTTTTTAATGCTTACTTCTACTTTTTTATTTTGCAAAAAAACGTTTTACCACAGATCTAGATTTTGGTTTCACACTTCTCCAAAGATTGGTAAAAACTTGGGAGTAATACATTTTCCAATATATATCTTTAATCATCTGTTTCAAATGGATAGCACATTCACTACCTTTTTTTCTAAAAATCTTTTCTTTTTTTACTAGCTAGTAACACATTGGAAACATTGTTTTCTTCTTTTACTTCCAATAAAAAACATTATTGGTTCCAGCAAAACGTTTGGTTGGCACATCTCCTATTTCAACTTCAACATTTTAAAAACTATCATCAACACTAGAAATTGTTGTATTTTCTACAGAATTTGTATCTACAGATTTAAAAACATTACTTTTTGAAAAGAATGATACAGTTTAAGTCTACTTCCCTGCAGACAACCCTTTCTTATAGCTTGTTGTTGTTGTTTTCTTGATGGCATCTTACAAAAAAAGCTGTATAAAAAATTTAAATTGAAATGATGAAGTTCACACATTGGGCCTCATTACGACCCAGGCGGTAAGGGGTTTACGGCAGCCTAAACAGCGCCGACCCTTACCGCCTGAGTACGAGGTCCCTTAGCGCCATGGCGGATTTAACACCTGCTTTTAGCAGGGGTTAAAATCCATGGCACTAAGGGACCATGGAGTTAATTACGCCACCGTAATTTACGGTGGCGTAATTAACGCCTTCCCCACTCCCATTATGCCCTATGGGGAAAAAATGGGAATGGGGAAGGGTAAATGGGGATTGGGGACTTACCGCCCCGCCAAGGTCGGAATGGGGCGGTAAGTCCGCCAACCACCATGGCGTAAACGTAGTTTACGCCATGGTGGTAAAGTCACGGCCCAGACGGTAACTTACCGCCTGGGTCGTAATGAGGCCCATTGTGTTTCTTTATATTTTCAATATAAAATATAACTTTCAACCCCAGGCTAACAGGTTGAGATGGACTGTAACGGCCCACCAACCCAGGATTTGTAAGACCAAGCGAAACAAGACACTCACTCAAAACTGCAGACCAAAAAAGCCTGTGTCTGACCATCAACCCAAGTGTAATAGTGATTTGCACCCTGGAAATGTTCCTGGGTGTAGATAATTTTCTTTTTTTTATTCCTGACAGTATATATACTAAAGTGATTACACCTCCCACCAGATAAAAAATACCACCACGATTTAAATAAAAAAGTGTTCCCTTCTCAGATGACAGCAAACATAAAAAAAACTGTTCCAAAAAGGCCACCATAATTAAAAAATAAACCTTTAAAATAAAATCACTAATACTATTCAACAAAACATATAAGCATGTCTACCCTCCATCCACTAGCCATCCCCACTAGCTCTACAGTTTGAATGGCTAAGTCCCCTAGCAGCGCATTTCAATGCCTCACAAACCTCTACTTAACAGCTAAACGACAACTCCAAGTACACAGCATTAAGTATATTCGTGTTCACATAACTAGGCCCTACCACACTCTTGCTTTTGCCAGCGCCCATGCAATTACTCCTCCTTACCCATCCTAAACATGCACAATTAACTAACTCTCCTGATTCCAACCATTTCAGCTTAATAACACAATAGCCTAATGCAATATCCTGCCTTTCTCCTACAAGCTAATAACTACTACTGCTAATCAACAAAACAATATCAGCATGTATGTCATCCCTTCAATGTGCATCCCCACTCTACTAAAGTTTCAATGGCCATATGCCCTAACCCGCCCCAGAAAGCTTTCTTAACACACCTCATCAATAATACTGTTACCCCAACCCACTATTCACCCCCATTAATTTGACATTGTATACACCACATTACCCATTTCTTCCATACCATAATATTTCGATATCCACACCACATCCAGAGAAAAGGGGTGTGATATGTAAAAACCCAATAAATGCCATAACAGAGAAAACAGAATTTGGAAAAAAACAGGATGTAGATTACCTGACACAACAGATGCGGGAAAATCAGCTATTTGGTTTACCTGCAATACAAAATACAGCACACTAAACCACCAAAATAACCTCCACCACTAAGGAGGTGGGAATGACTGCCACATGCTCTGAAAGGAAGCAATGGTGCATTCATTTGACCCGCTCTGGACATTAAACGCCTACCTGCACCTCAGAGAAGACTCAGAGTACCATACAACCTGGGGGAACCTTCCTACTGTATCTTGTGAAGCTATCCCTACTGATTAAAGGCATAATCACAGTCATGCAACAGATGGCCCCGCAAGTAACGAGGAGAACATGATGGTCACACATATCCAGGGTCAGCTTGTCCCCTTAGTGAACAGAGTAAAAAATCAGGAGACCCTATTAGCTGCACCATCTCACCATCATCTACATACTCCAACTCTATGAGAGAGACCGTGAATGCAAAGGAAATACACACACTGCCACGTCACACCATTTTGAAGCTGGTTGCTACACGCCATTGATTTAAAAAGACTCCTCCCAATTCACTGTTTTTATTGTTCATGACCTGATACAGCCAACATTTCCACACATACTGACAAAGGTGGTAATAGCTGGGAAGGCCAAGTAAACTTGGAGAACAAGAGAAAACAAGGTAGGATAAGTAAATTTGGAGAACAAGTCACCAAACGGATCAAGTTTATCAAACTACTTTTCGATTTTTTTAAACTTTTCAATTTTTTGCAGCATTGTCTTTTTTCACTTGTCTTTTTGAAAGTTTCACTTTTTCCTTCTTACTAAGATATTCCAACATGTCTGGACTTGAGAGTTTGAGTAGCAACAAAATCATCATGTGGGTCGACAATCCGTCAGCACCAAGGAAGAAGTACACAAAAATTAAAAAAAAAAACGCTGACAGTTGGTGCTTCTTCAAAATGAAAGAACCCTGCTCCAGAAAATAACCACAGTAGGTACTCTATGCTGTGGACCTTCAGATGTTCCATCTCAAAGTCTGGGAACATATATTATGATTAACCATCTAGTACAAATCCATTGGAATGAGGTTGATGAAGACTATCTTAAAGCACACGAATATCACAAAAGAAAAATGCATGGGTCCCATTCCTTGCATAGAAGGTGATTAGCACCACCAACATAACCTCCATCAACCGGTGTATCAACACCTCCAACTGAAAATGAAGCCTCTACATCAGCAGTGGTATCCAGCACACAAACTACTTTCTTACTGACACCCACTCTAACCATGATGAAAGTCATGCGTACAAAGTGCTGCAACTGGGTATTTAAGGAAGATGCCACATCTAGCGAATGGCAGAATGTAATTGCAAAACATCAGATTACCTGTCATAGTTAGTTTTGTTTTTTTAAGTGGACATTTATTTTTCCCCCCTTTTTTTTCTAAGCTTCAACAGCGGTATCATAAACAAGTGCGCATTTACCAGGTGCACCGCCTCATAACACTTTCCAGATTCATTGATGAAACTCCTGTGTGGACGATGCCTCAAATGATTAGCCAAGGCAGATGACACAGTTAAGGAATGGGAGAAATTCCACGCGATGTAAAAAGTCTCAATAAATATTGCAAAGGTCCCTAAGAAAGATTTCCATACATATGCTGCTTCCATCTGCAGCAGTACCACTATCTTTTGGTTATAGGTTGACCTTTCACAGGAGTTAACTGTACAACATCTAGTGCAAATCGACTGGAATGATGACAACAAAGCAGCTGCTAGAAAATACAAAAATAAGCACATTACAAAAATTAAAGTACTGCATACCTCAAAATTGATGAAAAGTACAAGGACAGCAAATGAAGAAAATACAAATGAATACCATCTGATATCAATGGTCTCTACAACTAACACAGACACCACTGAAAATACACTTTCAAATGTGGAAATAAAGACTAAGGGCCTCATTACACGGACGGTGGTGGACCAAGGTGCTATTAGCACCTTGGTCCATGCCGGTAAAATACCGGCAACGCCTTGGTGGAAAGGGGAATTACCGCCCTATTCCAAAGTTGGTGGGGCGGTAATTCCCCCTTCCCCCATTGCCCTTCCCCATTCCCATTTTTGCCCCATAGGGCTTAATGGGAATGGGGAAGGTGCTAATTACGGCTCTGCAAATTGCGGTACCATAATTAGCTCCCTGGTCCCTTTGCGGGTTGGTTTTTGATGCCTGCAAAAAGCAGGCGTTAAATTCTCCAACCCGCAAAGGGACTTCGTAGTAAGGCGGTAAGGTTTTACCGGTACCGGTAAAATACTGGTACCGGTAAACCCTTACCGCCGTTCGTGTAATGGGGCCCTAACACTTATGTTCACATGAGCCACACTCCTGACATGTGCACAGTCCGAGTTCAGGAATCAAAAGGACAAACATTCAGAAAATTATGGCTGTTATACTTTCCAAAACAAACACCTAAAAAAGACTAAACAAAGGGGGGTCTGGGAATCTCTCTACCAGCACGAACACAGCCCAATGACCTGTTCTTGGGTGAATAACCCCTGGGAGAGACTCGACCAAGTCTTTAGCTCACTGTCCCTTTCACAGGGAAGAAATTTCCCTGCATATCAGCCTTTGTCCTGCCCAGGGGCAGTCCAGCGCCGAAATGCTAAGCAATTCTCCTCTGAACAAGAGTACCATCAGTAACCCCATACACGTGTTTCAGCCTTGTTGGGCATCATCAGTGAGGTGAAACTGGTGCCTCTCTTCTTCTCTGTGAAAAGGAAAGTGAGCTAAAGACTTGGTAGAGTCTCTCCCAGGGGTTATTCACCCAAGAACAGGTCATTGGGCTGTGTTCGTGCTGGTAGAGAGATTCCCAGACCCCCCTTTGTTTGCATACATTAACTTTGGGTTTCACCCTAAGTTAACAGGGCAATCCAGACGTGGACCCCTTGCTCGCTGCTCTTAGAGAGGCAACAGTTTCACCTGTTGCCTCTCTAAGTGCCAGGACGGCACTTGCGAACAAGAAGGCCATATGGGCCCTGGTGGCACAGCGGGTAAGTGCGGTGGGGACCGCACCCCGCAACCCACAGCAATGCAGGAAGCGGTGGGACGACCTGCGGATACGCGTCCGTAGCATACTTTCTGCCAACCGCAACATTGCCACAGCCACCGGGGGAGGGTCGGAATCACCCGTCAAGTTGACCCCCTGGGAAGAAATCTGTGCCTCCACCATTGGAATGGAGAGCATAGAGGGAGTCGGAGGGATGGAGAAAGGAATGCAGACATCCGGAGAATCAGGTAGGTGGCCCAAATAAAACCATGCCAAATCCACAATGTCCAATCATGTGACTCACATGTGTCCACATAGCGCAACAGCAACACATGGCCAGGAGAACGACCACACACATTGGCCTGATAGCGCACTTTAAAACACACAATAAATACATAAATAAGTAAAAACCCCAAAAACACCCACTGCACGTGCAGCAGGCACACCCTAACTGCAGGCTACCAAACAACTGCACCCTCACTCCACACACAAATGAAAGCACCTCCAAGGCCCGACCCAAATCACCCTCAGGTACCACCCCAATGCATGTGATACATTGCCATTCCAATTCCCACAGACCCATTAATAACGCTCGCCCTCCTTTACTCCACCACAGGGTCCGATCCAAACGACGAGCTCCAGGACACCCCTACCAGCACACCTGCAAAGAGGGCCAAGACCGACGGCCAAAGACCCTCCACCTCTCAGCTGCACGCATCAAGACACAGCAGCAGCACATATCAAGTGGCAGCACACAGGAGGGAACATCAACAGGCACCCCAGCAGCCAGCATGCCCACAACAGCACCACCACAGGTCCCCCCAATGGATGCCACAGAAGGTACTGCCTCTGGTGGCAGCAGCACCATAGGTGACACCCCATTAATGGCAGCATGCTCCGACACAGAAGACGGGGATGTCGAAGTCAGATCCATCCATGACCTGTCCCAATCCCCCTGTCTGTTCCATCCCGTACACCATGAGGATACCACGCAGGGGCACCCACAAGACGACGACTGGCCATCCCCCACAAGCCCTGTGGCAGGGCAACATGAGGCGAACAGCCCCTCTGTGACACCACCGCAAATGGCCATGGCCCAGCAGAGGCAACAGTCCCTCGACCAGTTAATCGTGCAACAGCAGCAACTGGCCACGCTCCTCAAGGACCATGCCGATGGATGTGGGGGCACCAAGGCAGACATAGAAACATCAACTGAGACACTTAGGGCACAAATGGAGAGTAGCACCGAGAGCCTGAGAGTCCAAATGGAGAGTAGCACCGAGAGCCTGAGAGTCCAAATGGAGAGTAGCACCGAGAGCCTGAGAGTCCAAATGGAGAGTAGCACCGAGAGCCTGAGAGTCCAAATGGAGAGAAGCACCGAGAGCCTCAGGGGGGAACTGCATGCGACGTCCAAAGACGTATGTGCCGAACTTGCCACAGTGCGCCGTGTGCTCACTGAGCTCTCACAAACCCTTAGGGACATGCATGGACGTGAGCAGGCAGAGACATCATCCGTTGCAAGTTCCGTCCAGGGCAGCCCCCAACGTAGATCTGGGAGGAACCTGCGCTCCACAGGCAGGGGTGCCCCTGATACCCGCAGAGGGGGCTTGCAATAGCGACTGCCCACTGACAATGAGCATCTCTGGACACTGGTGTTCGGGGGGGAGGTGGGAGGGTGGAGGGGGTGTGTTGGGCTCACTTGGGTGGCGGGTCGATAGGGTGTTCAACATGATATCACATATGCCATAAACAATGCACGATCAAACAATGAGATGTGTGGACAATGATCTTTGTGTACTAGGCCATCATAGGCGTACAGTCCATATTGTGCATGTACCAGACACACGCAGTGCCACGAGTCCCGTGTCCATGTATCAGCCACCAGGCGTGAGTGCTAGAAGCATGCATCTATGAGATGCTGACGAATTTCACGGCCCTCCTGTGCCTCGCAGACTCCTTGAGGTGCTGCCACATCCCCACCCTCATCATGACCATCTTCAGGTGCTTGCAGTTCTGCGTCAGGGGGCATGGGCACATTTCTATGTACGCACATGTTGTGGAGCATGACACATGCCATCACCATCTTTGCAACCTTCTCATGGCGGTACAGGAGTGCCCCGCCAGACCTGCTGAGGCACCGGAAACGGGTCTTCAGTAGGCCGAATGCCTGTTCAATGACTACACGGGTACGTGAGTGGGCATGGTTGTAGTCCTCCTCATGCTGGTCCCGTGGGTTCCGGACTGGTGTGAGGAGCCATCTCTTCAGTGGATATCCGGCATCACCTGTATGTGGACGATAAACGAATTATGTGGAATGCCATTGCTACGTACGCACCCCCCCCCCCTTCCTGCCAGGTCATTGCCGCATCACATACCCCACATCATCATGCATGAAATGAGACTCACCGAGTAGCCAGGATCTGTTCCCTGCGTGTCGCTCCATGTAGCGTGGTATTGTAGAGTTCCTCAAGACCATAGAATCATGGGTTGATCCAGGGAATCGGGCACAACAATGTGTAATGATCCTGTTGGAGTCACACACCATTTGTACATTCAGTGAATGAAATTGTTTTCGGTTGCGGTACTGGGCCTCCATGGCATGTGGGACGACCAATTCCACATGGGTGCAGTCGATGGCACCAATGCAACCCGGTATGCCGCCAAGTGCATGGAATCCCACTTTTGTGTTGGTTATTTCCTGCTCCGAGCGTGGTAGAGAGATGTAGTCGTCTGCGTGCTGCAGGAGGGCATCGAGCACTTGCAATAGTGTCCGTGAGAACAGTGGCTGAGAAATGCCATGCAACTGTCCGACTGTGTGCTGGTAGGTGCCTGTGGCCAGGAAGTGTAGTACAGACACCACCTTCAGTAGGGGTGGGATGGCGGTTGGGCTATCTATCATGCTGACAAGGTCAGCCTGTGTCATGTCCACAATGGCGGCTATGGTGTCCCGGTCCAAACGGTAGAGGGTGTGGATCTGCTCATCAGTGAGGTTGAACGGATGTGCTCGGAGGCGTGGGATTGCGGGCTGCCTGCGTGGTGGTAGTGGCTGTGCTGGCAGCCCTTGCTGGCCCTGCCTTGCCCTCCTCCTCCTCCTGCGTCTCCTCCGTGCGGCCGGTTGTAGTTGGTGTTCGTCTTCTTCTTGGAGTTGGAGTACTTGCAGTGCTATCAGGTCCCCCAGGGCCAACATCGCGAGTCCTGCCGGTAGCATTTCGGAGTGGGTGTGGGAGGAGACTGGGCGTGCAATTTATGTGTTTTCAGGCTGCATGGCCTCCACCTGTGGTGATTCATTCCACCTGTGCAAGCTGCTCTCCCCTTTGGGCGAGCACGTCCCGCACACAACGCTGCAATTCGAGGAATGGCATCTTGCTATTACAATCATGTATTAGTACCCGATGGCCGTGTAACATTGGTTGATATGTTCATTCGGCTATGGTCCCATTGTTTCACATGCATTCTTTGCAGTCGCGAACAGACTTGTGAAGGGTCAGTGGAACGTAGTACTCGAGTAACGGTGGACCCTCATGCATCACTGTACCGAGGTTCACCGACGGGCGGGGCCTCCCATTTGTGAGTGAAGGCAGTTGCCATTTTCACACACAGCCGCACTAGATGGATTAATTTGTGATTTCAAGCGGCCACAGATGCCTTTTCGACGTGATGTTGCAAATGAGGAATTCGAAGGGCGGCGCTTTCGGTCTTCAGCTAGCGGCGAGGAGATGCCCACAGGTCTGACTGCAAATATAACGTTCTATTGTTCAGTGTCCTTGGGACAGGGGCCATGGCGAGGATGCAATGATTGATATGAATAGTTTGGGATGCGCAATAGCGAAGTGGATGATGAGGCCGGACGTTCCCAAATACATGTTACTTCACAACACTGGAATTACGGGCTGGGGCACAGTGGATTTTGCAGGCTGCATAACGCACAGACTCAATGGAATTCTCACATGTTATGTGAGTATGGAAACAGGCGTTCTCATTACGGGATGAGGGAATGATGAATGGATGCATGGACAGATGATTTGATACGGTGTTTGCCATGTACAGGGCTTCTTGGAATCTGTCCGCCTCCCCTGCGCTATGTGATGCAGGGCTGCCATAGTGGGACCATCGTCTATCTGGCCTTGTTGAGCCCTCCCTGTCTCGACGCGCCTTCAGACACTTGTGTCCATGCACGTTACCAATCCCATCTGATGGATTCTGTTTTCACAGACGCATGCACAGGTACACTCGTTTGTGATGGTGTTTTCACCTCGATATGGATAGTTATGAGTCGCAAGTGGTTTTGGGGTGGTGATGATCCTTTGGAGTGGGCTAGCATGCATATGGCTGTGGATCTAGTGTGATCATTGAAGTGAGTTGTTCGAATGTAGTTCTGATGGCCATTCTTTTCTTTTTCTTTTCTTTTGGTTGACAGGTATCTCCTCCCCTTTTGCCACTGCCATCTGTATGCCACTCCTGCAGATGGGTTTTACTCCCGACACCTGCTGCTTCGTGTTAATCAGTGGAGCAGCATTACGATCTTATGGGACGATCGCCAATGGGCCACATGCCCTTACGCAGTACTAGTGGCTCGGAGCAACATTTCGGCCTTTCAGCTGGACTAGTGCCTCCCTATTGGGACGGCCCTGCGGTTCTAGGCGCTTCCATGTTGCCTTTTCGTACGAGAATGTAGCCCCTGTGTACCATGAAGGAACAGGGCGTCACACAAGAAGTAGCTGGTCATTTATTGCGGATGCAGCCCACAATGGTGAAATGTGTTTTGGAGTTCATGGCCTAATGGCTGTATGGGCTTGGTGAATTTGTTGTGCATTAAATTTCTATTCTGATATGGGCCGTGTAGCGTTCTTCTTTGCAAGTGATGTGGCATATTCCTATTTGGGGAGCGATGTATTGTGAGGAGATCTGCATTGGGTTCCAGCTTCGGAGTATAGTTGCGTGGTACTGTGCTGGGCGCGTTTGCCTACGAAGCCCAGTGAGGTCAGGGGTGAGGGCTGCCAATATGACTGTTTGAATGATGTCATGCTCAGGGGCGGGGGATTAGGTTTTGTGTAACAGATGCCGGTCAGCCAGGTGGATTGGTGGAATGATGTGATTATCGGAATATTGCTGGTCACAGGTGCCTGTGTTTGCGTGCGTTTCTTGGTGGGAGACTGAGGTCATGTCCATTGGTATAGCTTCTGTATTCGTGCCATCTGTGCCCTGCAGCACCCATTGGCCCCTCTTGTGATTCTTTTGTTCGTTGGCATGCATGGGTGACTTGTACATTTCACTGGTTGCATTGTGACTTCGTTGCACCTACGGGGAGTTGTACTATGTGGCCAGGGAGCGGTGTACAGGCACTCAGTGGGGCCGTTTACGGTTGATTCGCGATGCCGTACTTCTCACCATGGCGGAATGGTACTTTCCGCCGTGCTTGATGGCGTTAAGTACATGTCCGCTAGGGTCGGAATTCGCGTACCCTTGCGCCATGGTGCTAATTACGGTTTGGCATGGCGCGCGCGTACTTGGTGCAGTTAGCGTTGGCGTTCACTACGGTGTCGCTAATGGCATCGTACTTTACGGTGACGGGTCATAGTCGCACCGAGCGCTATTCGATGGCGGTATTGCATTTCCGCCATCGTTTTTCGATTTCCGCCAGGGTCGTAATGAGGGCCTATGTGACTTACCCTCCCACCCCAAGTTTCATATTGTAACCACGCCTATAAATAAAAGTCAGTGAACTCTAGCTGCAGCTATGAGTTATGAGATATTTTAGAAAAAGTTTTTGGATGTTATTTAATTGTATTTTTGTATTTATATGTGATAAGTAATCCTTAAAAGTATTGTTTTGGAGTACACAGAGTGGAATATATTAGCACATTTGGTGTGCTCTCTTTATTATCATCCACTGTATGTAACTCTTTTTAACTACCATTGTATCAATACTGTGTCTTATGTCATTCATATTCCATAATCAATTTCCCACCAAAAAAACCCACAATCCTATAGCCTCGGCTACACAATATGGGGCATCATTGGTGTTTTCACAATCACATCTAGGGGTAGCAATGACTTGGAGGTGTTTGTCCGCGGCTAACCCAAACCCACCCAATGTGCTGGGTTGTTACTTGAGGGTATACTGTGCAGCCATAGGAAGGATATAATCACTGGCTCATTGTGTGTCTTGTAGCTACGGCTACACAAATGTATTGAAAAAAAGATTACATGTGTGTGGGTAGTCATCTTGGAAGGTTTTCTCAAGATGTATTGAGTATAGTATTTTTAAACAGTTATTGTAACAATTATTGTAACATTTGTAATACGTTTTACTCATTAACCCCTTAAGTGTCAAGGACGAGGTAACTCGTCCTTGGAATTCTCTCCAGGGTGCCAAGGATGAGACAGCTCGTCCTTTTTGGCATGTTGTTTTGAGCGATCCCTGCAAAGCAGGGATCGCTAAAAACAGTAATCCAACACCTGGGCTATCTGAAGGGGAGGTCCCCCCTCACTATCAGGGGGCTGGATTACCTTCAGTTTCACGTCGGCATGCGTAAAGCATGCCGACGTGAAAGTGAAAGTAGTTTTCACCGCAGCAGCCATTTCGGGCTGCTGCGGTGAAAATGCAAGGTGAGTGTTCAGATTTCTCCCCCTCAATCTCTGGCTGTATTTCAAGCCGGGGATTGAGGGAGGTGTCGTTAGAAAGGGGAGATTCTCCCCTTTCCAACAACACCCTTTGTGTAAGTATTGCTGCTCACGGATTGGGCGCAGGGTGCGCGATCCCCGGGCATTAATGCCCACTAGACACCAGGGATAGCTTCACAGTGCGAGGGGGGCTGCTTACTAGGTAAGCAGCCCCTCCCCTCCAGTCCTCACAGCATGGGGGCATATATAAAAAGACACCTGGGGGAGATAGTTGATCATTTGCCCCCAGGGGTGGGAGCATAAAAAAAAGTGCAAAAAATAAATCTGTAATGCGAAGGGGGGAGGGGGTTTGGGGACACTAGCCACCAGGGATTATTTTGGGAATGGTGTCGTTGAAAAGGGGAGAATCTCCCCTTTCCAATGACACCCTTTGTGTAAGCATTGCTGCCCACGGATCGAGTGCAGGGCGCTTGATCTGTGGGCAGCAATATCACTGGACCACCAGGGATCCATTTGTGATGTGGGGGGAGGAGGCTGCTTATTAGGTAAGCAGCCCCCTCCCCCCATGTCCCCAAAGCATGGGGCCACATGTATGGAGACCCCTGGGGACGGATGGGGGACCATCTTCCCCCAGGGGTGGGAGAAAAAAAGGAAATAAAAAAATACTATGGGAGGTGGAGGGGGTTGGGGACCCCTAGAGACCAGGAATTTTTTTAAGGAGGGTGTTGTTGGAAAGGGGAGATTCTCCCCTTTCCAACGACACCCTTTGTGTAAGCATTGCTGCTCATGGATCGGGCGCAGGGTGTTCAATTCATGGGCAGCAATGTCACTGGACCACCAGGGATCTGTTTGTGATGAGGGGAGGGGAGGGTGGGACAGTAAGGTTTGGTCACCCTGGGGCCATATTGGCATACCAAGGTGCCCCTCTGCGCCAAGGGGAGTTGGGTTACCAAAGGAAAAAAGTTAAAATGGTGGAACGCATTTTAGGAGGGCTGTGGGGCACCCCAAAGGGATGGGGAATTTTCTAATGGGACGGGGCATTAACCCCCCCACCCGCAATAGAGTGGGTGCCATGTCATGCAGCCCTCCCTGGGCCCAGATATCTGCTCCTAGGAAGGGACGCCTGAGCCCAGGGAGGAGTGCAGGAGAGCCCCCCCCTTATCTGCCCCTAGGGAGGACTACATGAGATGCGCCACCCCTCCAATTGGGGTGGGGGTGGACAGGTGCCTTCACATTAGAAAATTCCCCGGCGGTGTAGGATGCCATTTTCAATGTTTGTCTTTGTTTACCAAACTTGCCTTGGCGCAGTGGGGCACATTGGTATGCCAATCCTTACTGCCCCACCCAATGGGGGGCCTGTCCCACCACTTTTGGGGGCCCTCTCCCCCTAACCCAAAATAGGTGGCAGGCGTACCTCATGCAGTCCTACCTGGAGGCAGATATCTGCTCGTAGGAAGGGGCAAATGGGTTTTCAGAGGGAGTGGTGAGGTTCAGTAGACCACCAGGGACAGCTTGCAAGGAGGGGCATGCTTGAAAATTATTCCTTTGTTTTTGCTGGTGTGACCGTAGGTAACGCATGCTTTTTGTTTTGTTTACAGCTTTTTCTACGCGGTCAGCTGCAACATTATGTGAATCCTGTTTTTTATTATTCTATGGCTAGGGCCCACTGTCAGTGGGGTGGGTGAGACTGGGGCTGGATTGTTGGTGGTGTGTGTGGGAATGGGCCGTCAGGGCAGATATGTTGGTGGGATGGGACACAATTGCAGGGCAGGCCACAAATTCCCCCCCATTCCAGCAGAACATTGGTGTTTCCCTGGGAGCGGATCCCTCCCATGTGGGTTGTCCGTCTGCAAGCCCTTGCTCCACCTCTGTCTGTGCTACGTTACAGATGTCATTTCTGGGGAGGAATGGGGATCCTGCCGGGTTCCCTGGAGCTGCTGCTATGCTTAGGGGATGGTACACCCACATGGTACATGGATGTCCAAGGCCAGGGACATCACCTCCAACCATCCTGGAGTTGTGACTGGGCTGCATTACAGCTTTTCCCTTTGGGGAGGAATTGGCACACTGCTGGGACTCCCTGGTGGGGAGAAGCTGTAACGCAGGGCAGCCAGGTCTCCAGCAAAGTCGGCGGTAATATCCCTGGCCTTGGCCACCCTTATCCCATGTGGGTCTTTGCCAGGGGTTCTGGGTAATAAATTGTGGCCCGATGTGCATAAGTCAGACCTCTGTGGATTTCCACAGGTGTTCTCTTTTGGAAAATGCATGGGGTTCCCTGCTTTCCTTGCTGGCTTCGACACCCTAGGCCCAAATCTGTAGGTTGCCCACATGAACAAAATGTGCTGTGCTGAAAGGCTTGGGGTTACCAGTGGGTTACCCTTTTCTTTTTGCGCCCCCGGTAGGTGCACCCACACATGTGAGGTACCGTTTTCATCGGGACATGTGTGGGGATGCGGCAAGGTAGGCCATGTGTTGTTGGTGGTGTGAATATAGGTGATGTGTTGTCAAATCATTGGCTTACAAACTTTTTTTGGTTCTATAATATTATTTTAGATGGAGTATTTGAAATGAGAGGTGTATGCTGCAAATGTGCAGACATATCTTTGACATGGAGCACGTTTTTTGGTTTGTTTTCGGGAAAAGAAAATTAATTAGTCATCTAAAGAATGAGTACAGAGGTTTGTTCCAAGTTCTTTTCGTTGTAAGAGAGGTGAAGAGTATTTTTCAGATTGAAGATGTATTTTTAGGTTATATATTGAAAAAAGAACCCAAAGGATCTTTTAAGAGCCACCCAGAGAACGTTTTAAGTATATTGGAAAAGGAAAATACCGTTCATGTATTTTTTAAATTGCTGCGGTTACAAAAGCAGCCAATGAAATGCTGCACCCTGACAGAGGGGTTATATCTGTGGGTACCAATGAGCCAATGGTATATCATGTATTTTCGGTGGTGGCTGTCATGGCTATAACTACCGCCTTAGCTGCATGTATACCAATTACATTTCTTGTGCATTGATCAATATATTTAATTGATTTTAAATTACATGATTCTACATGTGTCTTTGATTATGCTCTCATGTGTACCTTTGAGTTGTGTGAATTTCACACCTTGTTGATATGTTGATGATTTTGAATCTTGAAAAATGTTACAGGTAGCCATGGCAACTGGCAGTTGACAAGACCTGTGGCTAGCTATGCTGCAATTGGATGTCATACTTTACGGCTAGCTTTGGTAGGCGCAGGTATGAATTCACTGATTGTACTGGCTGTTATAGCTGGTTGTATTTTGGTGCAGTGATCATATTATGTTATAGATCTTTTAGTATAGATTTATACATGTCTTTTTTTTGTTTGGATATTCTCCCTTCAAGATGTGTGATTTAAATTTGAAACCTTTGCAATATGTGTTTTTCAGTGCATTTGAAAAATATACGTATACCTGCGGCTATTGGAGGGTCATCTCAATGTAACCAGGGTTATGATTTTATTTAATTGTGATTCTACATGTGCTCAAACTTATTTCTCGAAGGATTGTTTTAGGGTTTATTCACTGTTATAGGTTGTAATAAAAATGTGTGAGCCATTGCACGTGTTTGCTTGTGCAGTCCTCATTTTGTTTAATTGATTTCCGAAAGCTATGAAAGTGACCTTTTTGTGAACTTTTGACATTCTGATTCCAGAACTCAGAGAGTGCAGATATGTTGTGTTTGGCTGTTGTGAATATCTATTCATTCTTTGGAGCAGTTGAAGATCAGTGTTTGTGTGGTTTTGTATATTTCATATATATTATGAATTATTGCTTATATTAGATGAATTAAGTATGTTTAGATTTCTGATTTTGTAAAGTATTAATTGAAAAGTAGGATTTCCATATTTTACTTTAGTGTTTTCAGGAGAATGATCAAGCAGTAGCACATACTATGCTATGACTATGTGTGAGAAAAATATATTTCCAATTAAAGGTTGTTTTCGCACTGTTTGTTCAAGTATTTATTTGATTGTTTGCTGATAATGTGGCTTTGTGATTTTTTTTAATTCTTTCTGTATTTGTTAAACATAACGTGCTGCTGCTCTGTATCTAAGACATATATAATCACAACTCATGTTTTTTTTTCTGAGATTTGTTCCACAAAATTGGAGGCACCCTTGGCTCGAGAGACTAACATCTCTACTCTTGGTGGCTCGCTGAATTTCGAAGACATCGAAAACAATTCCCTATTGGATCTCTGTCTGAGTATACACAGACGCATGACTCGACAGCTAGCGGTGCCAACTGGGAGCATGGACATTTCGCAGAGGGAGAATCAGCATAAAGAGCATGTCAACCAACCTAATCTGGTGGGGACTATGGGGAGATTATCTGCCTCGCCTTATCTAATCATTGATACTACCTCTGACACTGATGCGGAGAGAGTAAGCAACAGCTACCCGGGTGCTGCGGAAACAGCTGAGCTACAAGCATCTGTGGTTGCTTTGCAATTTGCATTAAAAATCCTATTACAGATATCTGATCGTATTTTGGCAAACACTGATGCACTGATCTATGACAACACACAAAGACCGAATACGTCCGAGGAGGCGGAATGCAATCTATATGAGGCTATTCAGATGGTAAACGAAGCACATCAGCAACAAGCATCGGACTTAGATCTAGTCCTACCGGAACACACATAGATCGTACCCACACGCAGACAATGTAGGATGGCCAAGCGGGCATCCAGGGGGACAAGAGCGAGCAGTTATGGTTCGCCTTTGTTGGAGACACGGATCCCTGCTATCAGTTCAAAAAAAGCGAAAAAGAGAGCGGCCCGTTCAAAGAAGCAGAATGCGTTGGGAAATGGCCTACTGACAAGCTGGCTGATTGCAGAGGATGATGAAGCCCGTGAGTCGGCTATTGAAATAGAGACATCATTGATTGAGTCTCTACCTGAGGAAGAACATGTTCCCGAAAACATCTCTAAGGCTGCGAGTCCCCTGGGCACCCCAAATATTGCTGCACTCTACACATCTGAATCTGTTAATGAGGGTGATGAGGCTTGTGGGAACCGCATTTGCCTTATTAAAAACCTATACCAAACTGGCAAAAGCATATGGCTCTCACGCTCAGAATTTCTGAAGAGAATGTACTCAGTTCCTAAATTAAGAGTACTACATTCTGATGATTTCCAATTCCTGGAACCATTGTCGGGATCTAATCCTAAGGTGTGCGCACTACATTGTAAATTTATATCTACTGCGCAATTATTAAGGACATATAAAAAAGAGCTAAGAACAGTTGACATCGAGATTGATGCGGAACTGAAGTATAATTAACCCAGCTGCCAGGAGTCCGAAATAGTCACAGTCGATCCAATAGATACCTGCCCCAGCTTACCAACTGGAAAGAGGGTGGACCTGACAGATGTAGAATCCGTATTGAAGTGGCTGGCGGAGGCTTTACCTATGGTTACAGCAAGCAAATGAAAGTTATCCTTGGTATCATGGAACTGCCGGGGCTTTTCCCATCATTAAATCCAATAGGGCCGATGCTGCAGTTAGCTACACACAACTGCATCTGCCTACAAGAAACATTGGCGATGAACGCCCTATATTTAGATGGGTTTAATGGACATCAGACATTTGCTAAAAGAGAAGAAAGGGGGAGGCCATATGGTGGATTATGGATTGGTGTCTCCAATATCTTTTGCTCTAGGAAGATTGATGTGAGCCAAGATGACCATATGATTGCTGTTGAAATAGCGCATAAAGGCAAAGGGAGTACAGATAGATTGCTAGTGGTCTGTCTATACAATCCCCCTGGGGCAGGGATGAGAGAGTTATTACAGGAAGCCTTGCACGAGCCTCTGGCTAATTGGTTAAACATCCAAGATAATACTGATGTTTGTGTGGTAGGAGATTTTAACACTCAAATGTTAGGGGGAGAACTGAGAATTACCAATCCGAAACTCCATCCACAATGTGTAATGTTACATCATAAAATAGAGGAGGAAGGGTTAGGTGGGTGCAATTTTTTCAAAACTGGGAACTTGAGATGATCAATGGTCGAACAAAAAGTGATATTCCAGGTAAACATACTTGGGAAAATAGGCCATTGGTCAGTACATTGGATTACATCTTTGTTTCCCCAAGTATGCTGCTACTCGTCAATGACATGGCCGTGGCTCCAAATAACTGGAGCGACCATGCTACATTGACATGTACATTTGACACCCCTGAAGTCAATATGAAACTGTGCGCAATGGGGAAATTAAAAGTGAATCACGCAGGTATAAGTATCCGGTGGTCTGACAAGAATGTACAACTAGCAGCTGAAGCGATAAACAAAGATTGCTACCCATATTTTGAAGATCTTAATATGATGTCCATAGATGAAGTAGAGGAATGGATACATCAGTTCTCTGATAAACATGCAGCTACCCCAGTAAGAGCCATGACCAGTGAACAGGGGAACCCTCCCACATATGATAGATACATTCGAGATGCAAAAAGATCACTGAGGGTAGAATTAAGAAGGGCTAAGAATGCTTCCATGGGATGGGAGTCTTATCTCTCTACTATGAAGAGGCTTAAGAATAGATACCGGGCAGATATAAAGGCTAAGAGAAGCCTAGACAGAAACAAAACCTGGCAAAGGTTAGTGCAGACTATCTGCTCAAGGAAAGCAAGTAATATATGGGCGCTACTGGGTGAAGCTAGGGGTAACAAAACACGGCAGACAGTCAATCCAATTGGTAGCTCAGAATGGAGTATGTTTCTAGAGAAACGTAACATAACCTTGGGTGAGGAAACAACATGTGTAAGTAAAATACCTTCCGAACCCTTTATTGATATCTCATATGAATCTATTCTGACTGAGATCAAATCGTTGAAATCTTCCAGGGCTCCTGGACCTAACGGTTTGGCCAATAAGATAATTAAGAGCAATCCCGATTTCTGGGCAACTCTACTGAATATCCTGTTCATAAAAATCTTGAGGGAAGGCAAGGTCCAGTGTTCATGCCAGTCAGCAATTTTAATACCAATATTCAAAAAGGGTCATCACCTTGACCCCAATAATTATAGATTATTCTCTATGCTTGACACCACAAGTAAGCTATTTGCCTCATTAATATTGAAAAAGCTCCAGTTATGGGTGGACTGCACTAAAATCTTATGTAAGTTCCAATGCGGTTTTAGGAAAGGCTACTCTACCACCCATAACCTTTTAGTTATGGATATTATGCGCAGTAGGACGCGACAGTGTGGACAACCTCCCCTGTTCGCACTCTATGTTGATTTCAAAGCAGCATTTGATTCAATCCCCAGAGAGAAACTTTGGAGGAAGTTGCAAATACTAGGCTGCCCTGAAGACCTTCTATATTATCTTAGGTTACTACATCAGAATACCAAGGTAAAATTAAAACTAGACCAGCAAGGACGTATGTCTGAAGAAGTTCTACAGAATAGAGGGGTCAAGCAGGGTTGTGTGACCGCCCCCCTAGTGTACAATCTATATGTACATGACATTCCTCTAACTATAGCCAGGGCGAATAACTGCCCGCCGAGCATTGGTAAAACTCCATGTTCAGTGTGCATACGCTGATGACCTGGTGGTATTAGATCACACCATCAGTGGACTACGTCGATCAGCACTAGCCCTATGGGAATACTCAGAAAATAATGGTCTTATCATCAATATAGAGAAAACCCACGTGATAAGATACACGAACGAAAGAACTACACGGGTCAAGCTCTACATAAATAATGTTGAAATTACATATGTTCCCGTATATAGATATCTCGGAATTGATTTCAAACCCAAAGGTGAATATCTCATATGCAAGCGCAACCGTATGATAAGAGCAGCTCAAATTACAGCTCTTTTCAAAAGCTTTACAATAAAACAGGAGGGCTTTTCCCTTTGGGGAACCCGACATCTCTATATCCAAGTATTTTCTCCTATGATGGTGTACGGGCTGGAAGCATTAACACAAATGGAGCTGAATTGGTTACAACTAATTGAGGAAAATCCTGGAGAAAGATGCTGGGTCTCCCTACTTGTATTCCAATGCCTCTGCTACGACTTGAGCTTGGACTTATATCTTTAAAAGCACAGGTTTTTGAAAAAGATAGTAGGGCTCTATCTAAAAATGTTGAAGGGAACAGATAATGCTCTATTGACGATAGTCTCTCTGGAAATACACAAGGAAAGATCTACTTGTCAACTGTCCAATCAAATGGAACAGTTGATAAGAGACATCTGTTGGTCGCACCGAGCTGGGCCCCTTACGGAGGCAATGCAGGTGGCATTGGGAAGACGGTTGAGCTATGGGACTGGCTGGAAAATTACAAACATCTCCGTAAATTAAAAAGATATAATTTTGTACAATTTAGATTATACACATTTAAAAAATCTCAACAATATCTGATGTTATGCCCGCCACATAGGCTGAGAAGATTTATACTCTTGTTAAGACTAGAACATCTGTCCATTAAAATGACTACGGGAATGACAGAGAATATACCCAAAGAACAGCGATTCCGTCCCCTCTGTAGGAAACAAGAAATACCTGAGACAGCTAGGCATGTCCTCACCGAATGCCAGGTAATGGTGGTTGACATTAAACAACTGCTGGGAAAGTATGTACACAATTGCGATACTATAGGGGAGACCTGGTTTTGGAATCATTGTGTTAACTCTGAAAGTATGCGCCTGTTAACGGCACTATATAACATTGGGTTGAAGGTGGAAGCCAGATTGGGTATATCATTATGAAGTTTCCTACGATATATATTGAGGCCCAGTTTGTACAGCGAGAATGTGGTAATGAAGAACGAGGTCAAACTTGGAATATTACATCTAGACTAAGAGACAAATGATTATTATGTAATACTTTATTTGATTTTGCTAAAATGTATTTTATTTTTATTTTATTTAAAAAATGTATATATTCTGTTTGGTTTTACATGTTTTATATTGTTATGATGAATATGTGTAAAGTTTATCATTTAAACTAAATCACATTAAATATATTATTATTATTATTATGTACCTAAGGTTTGCTCAGTTAGAATATATGTGAAATTGAGTGTGGCCTTTCTGTCACAGATTTGAAAGTACATTGCATGACTGCATTCCATCCAGAAAAACATTGGCCCCATAATTTACAGCACCATTGCATGCAGATAAGATCAATGTGTGTAGTAGTCAGAATAAAATGTTGGTAGTACTTCATAAACAATAAACAACAAGCATATTTAGTATTTTCACAATTTGCTTGTAAATTATATACTTTGGGAGGGTAGGGAAACACTTGGGTAGTATACTATGTGATGGCATATACTGTTATATAATGCACAGACATTGGAAGATGTGAAACAAATGGGGGTGCATGAGAAACCCTAGTGTCAACCAAGCAACACAACTCTACCCTTGATACATATTGAAGATGTTTCTGTGCTTTGTAGTTGTATATCAAGCTGTTTCCTAGTGACATTCTACTGTGTTGGAGTTGAGGAAGTGTTTGAATGTGGATTTACATTTGAGAAGTCTTATGAGGCAGGGCACCTGATGAATTCTAAGTTGGTTATGATGTTCACAAATGTTGTTTTGCTTATTTGTGGAGATTTCTGTATTCTGCCTACTTATTTGGAAATTACATTTCAACTGGTAAGTTTGAAGTGATAATTTCTTCTCTTCAGAAGTGGTTTGAGAATTGCATTCTGCAGTCATGACTACAGTATGGTAGGCAATATTAATGTGTTTTGGCATTTCAGGTAACATTTTCCAGGTAAATGTTTGTTTTTAATTATGGGGCAAAGTGAAGAAGGTGAAATCATAGTGGCTAAGGCCGCATGGTTTGTATTTTAGCTTTTCTGTAGTAATCCATCACATGGGCATGCCTCTTTTTTTTACATAGGTATGACCTTGCACATGACATAGTTTATGCATATCTTTCTTTTCATACGTGCATGCTTTATCATGAATTGTTAGGTTGTGAAAGAAATGGTTACTGTGGTGTACACGATTAGCTCACTTTTCAATAAGGCTTATCATCCCAAAAATGTACTGTCCCAACCACAGATATATCATAAACTGACACACTCAGTACCCACCTAGTGAAACTGCTCAGTACCATCCCACATTACTCAAGCATTAAGAGCAGAGCTGTACATTGGGCATCTTTGTATACTGCAGCATTTCCACTTTCATCTAATTGTTGCATTATGTAAATCAGCTATGTACAATTTCCTCATCAACAATATATGTGAAATTGAGTCTAACATTTTGGCCACAGATTTGAAAGTATCACTGCATTATATGTAGAACAGCTGGGCCTAATTCACATAAGTGTTTTGTAATGGCAAAACCCCATTGGAAAATGTTGCATGAATTAGGCCGTAGGTAGCATAATGTTCAGCCCCAGTGCATGCGCGAGTCTAACCTGTGTGGTTGACTAAACAATATGATAGCAGTCATTTATAAATAATAAACAGCAACCATATCTGGCAGTTTTACAATTTGCATGTAAATTGTGTGCCTTGGAAGTGCTTGGGTTTCATGTTATGAAATCACACATGTTGTTATACAATGTACAGCCATAAGAAGATGTAAAATTAATTAGGGTGTATAGTAATTTCTATTATTTAACTTGCAGCATACCTCTACCTTTGAAAAGTATTGTAGCTCTGTTTGTGCTTTGAAGTTGGATATCAAGCTATTCCCTATGAACTTTTATTAGTAACTGTTTTTGTGTCAGATTTGTGGAAGTGTCTGACTGTGGTCTTAAATATGACAAGTTCAGCTGATCAATGCCAACTTGGTTTTGATGTTGGCACATGTTCTTTTCATATTTGTGGTAATTCATGGATTCTGCCACCTTACAGGGAAAGTTCATTTGAACTGTTACGTTTTCAGTGTACATTTCTTCTCTTTAGAAGTGGTTTGGGAATTGTACTCTGAAGTTTTGGTTACAGTAGGCCAGATATTACTGAAGACATTTTTGCTGGGATGGGGGCAAGGGCAATAATGATGAGGTTTGCTAGGGTAGCTTTCTGAGGCTCCACAGGGCACTTGGCCATTCAAACTCTAGTTACTGAGGGATGGTCAGTGGAGGGAGGATACACATGGTGATTTATTTTGTTGAGTAGCAGTAGTAGAGATTAGTCATTAGATGAAATGCAGGATAGCGGTCAGGCCATTGGCCCTATAAGGCCTGAACAGATACAAACAGGTGAAATCTTTGTCTTTGCATCGCCTTTGATGAGAATGCCTACAGAAGACTGATTAAATAGGTGGTGGGATGAAAGTGAGTGGCAGGGTCTGGACACATGACCAGCAGCCTACTCATCATTGTCTGCATAGAGATGGCCTACAGTCCTTAGAGGCTTGTAAGGCATGCCAACTGGAGCTGGGTGGAGCAACTGAGCGGCAGTACATTACCCTGCAGCTCTCCTTCCTTATCACCTTCCTCATGAATTGAGGTTACACCAGAGATTCATGAATGGCAGGTTGGTACATGAAACCAAAGATGTGTAGCATATTATCGTGCAACACCTTTATGAATGTGAGTCAGCGAGTTATGCTAATGTATGCCATGTTTACTGTGCTTCAGAATAAGATGCCCACTTTGCACCTTCAGTTTATAGTGATCAATGAATGTAGAGAGAGAAGTCCATGTGCCCTTACTCCAATTTTCTGGTGAAGGAATGCCGTTTGCCTAATAGGCTGTTATCCCTCTTGTAGGTTAGCGTCATATGATTGGAGAAAGTATGTGAACTATTGCATGTAGTGTACATAAGATGAGCAAAGTAGAGTTTCAATGGATGGTAACTGAGTTTCTCAGTTTGTGATTTATTTTCGGGTTGCACAGTACATTTTCAAGATGCTAAACCTTAATGAAACCAGAGCTAATTGTATACATCAAAGTGACCAGTTGTTTCACAAACTAAGAATTCTTGATAAGGGATGCACATATGGCGTGAAAAATATGGCCCAAGTATGGGATTTGACAGGTCATACCTATAAAAAAAAAGAAGCAAGGACATTTGATATGGGGGATATATTATTGTCATACATAACCATAGTGTAAAATGTACTAACAATCTTCAGAAAACATTGAAAAAAATATGGAAAACCCTATTTTCCAAGTAATATCTATAAACTTTACTAAATTACAAACCTAGATATACTGAATACATTTTATAAACCACAATGTATGTTATATATTCAAAATATTAAAAAAACACAATGACTGACCTTCACCATCCCAAACTTTTTTGTTTACAGCTTTTTCCAAGATGCCATCAAGCAAGCAACGGCAATATGCCAGAAGGAAGAATCGTATGCAGGGAAGAAAACATTTACAATATAATATTTTTTAAAAGTAGTGTTCTGAAATCTGTAGATAAAGATTATGTAGATAATACAACAATACCTGGTATCGATATTACTTTTGAAAATGTGCAATTTAAAATAAGAGATGTGCCAACTGTACAAATGAATTGAACTCAGAATGTTCTTAGTGAAAGTAATAAAAGAAAACATTGATCAAATGTGTTAGTAGTAAGTAAAACAACTAAGATTTTAAGAAGAAAACCTAGTGAATCTACTATCAATTTGAAACAGAGGAATAAAGATAAATGTAGGAAGATTTACCACTTTTGAGTTTTTACAAATTGTTGGAGAAGTGTAAAACCAAAATCTAGATATGTTGTAAAGCGTTATTTGCAAAAGAAAAAAGTAGAAGTAATAATAAGAACATATTTTCAGATGAAAATACAATTGTTTATTTTTGCATTGAACAAATGTATGAGATTGCTTAAGGTGACTACACCATGCCATAGAATTTTAGAAACAGTACATGTACTTACACATGACAACTTTTGTGACATGTTTGGTGTCGAATGGAAACATACTTGTCATACAGAAATATTTTTTAATGAGGAGAGTTGCAATCAAGGAACAAATATTCCCCTTGCTATTGATGAGATTGGGCGTAGCTTTGAAGTCCAAAATGGTGTGATTTCTAAAGAATAAAAGAAATCCTAAGGTCTGATAATACAGAAATTGAAAGTTTAGGTCAGTCTAGAATGAAACCTAAAAAGCAATGTGAGGTATGAACCTGCAATTTCTTGTGCAATATTGATACATTTTCTTGTAAAGCGTTAAAGAGATTTTTGCAAGTTTTAGACAACAAAAATAATGTTGAAAGACAGATCAAGATGCTAGACAGAATAGATGACTGTGAAATTCGTGAAAAAACAGGACTTCTCGGTCACTCTCTAGCATGTCTTGATAAACAAAGATGTAACACGCAGTTTAATCATATACGGATGCTGGCTGCACATCACACTAAAATGAGATACATTTTAGTTCAACTGTATGGGCCTGATTCACAGAACGTATTCCTATAGCATTGGGCCATTATAAAACATTTCCATGAATAAGGCCCTATGAGTGCACAGCATCTAGTATGTCTCTTGCACTTTTAAATCAAACACTTCTGACAGGAACTGTAGAAAGTTTACTTTATACACTGCAAAGAACAAATATCATGCATTTAAAAGAGTATGGGCCTTCTTACGAGTTTGGAGGTAGCCATGCCCTTAATAAGGGCATGGCTACCCCCAAACCCAGGTCTGGGTTCCCTGAATGGGGAAATGCCAGGCCATGCTGACCTTGGAGGGCACGGTATTTCCCCATTCAGGGAACCTGGACCCAGTCCATCCCCATTCCAGTTTGAGCCCCCATAGGGCTCAATGGGAATGGGGAGCATGCTAGCAATGGGCCCGTTAATGACGGGCCCACTGTAAGCATGCTGGGCCGCTCGCGGGACCCGCTAAGGACGTCTGGTAAAACCAGGCGTCCTGAGCGGGTCCCACGAGCGTACGTCGCAATGGGACGGTAAGGGGTTAATGGCTCCGGCACCTTTACCGGCGCTGTAAACCCCTTACCACCCTCCTCATAATGAGACCCTATGTGTACTTAGATGAAACACTTACAGGAAGCAAAATGATGATCCAATGCTCTCAAAGGATCTGATTCAACAGTATAAAAAAGTATTGCAATGTTTGAGTTGTCTTCTACTGAAAGACCTGACATTTTTGGCATATCTTGTCGATGCACTTTTTATAAGTCTCAAGTGCAACTGGTGTACACTGAGGAGAAAATTACACACAGTCTACAACATGTTTGGAAATAACTTTATCTGTATTTGTTTGTAGAAGAATGATTTGACACAAGTGAGGCACTTTATGTTTGTAGACACTATGTTGGTTTTTTATAATGAAACAGGTATTCCTCCAGGAAGTGTATTGAACAACATGGTAGTGCCTGATATTACTGTTGTGCTTAGATATTTAACATGTTTGAAGTAGGGGTGTACCGAATAGTACATTTACTATTCGGCCGAATACCGAATAGTTAGCTAAAATATTCGGCCAAAGCCGAACAGTGAGTGAATAGTTGGTTAACTCTTAGAGGTTTCTTTTCAGGGACGGTTTCTGTGTTGTCGCGCCCATGTATTGTGTGTTCATGTATGTGTGTACAGGAGCTAATAAGTAGGCCGTGGTGTGTGCTTTGATTATGATTACATCTGAAATAAGTGAATTAAGGCATTAATCCCAGAATGTTTTAGTTTTAAGTATGAATCCTTCTTTGTGAGCAAGTGGCTGATGTGGAAGAACCAGTGTTGAAAGGCAGAAAGGTGCTAACACTTATGTGTTCCCCAATGGAAGTGACGGTCAGGCGGGCTCTGCAAACGTAGCTTGTAAGGTGAGTTCTGTAAGCCCCCCAAACGTAATATATGAAAGTATATATTGCTGTCTCATTAGACTGTCGACTGGCAATATTGGGCAGATGCTTGGGCCCCCTTGAGTCTCAAGGCCTCTTTCATTTGAAAGTGCTGAAAGGCCCTGACGCCGTCACTGATTATATGCCATGTTTTGCTTGACCTCAAAATGGAAACATCTTTTGGTGCGCATCACTTTACCTTACTGTGCCTTGATTTCTAACTATGCACGTTTGGATGCCATGCTTTGTGTCCTGATCGCGCCCCTATATTTGCAATACCCTGGAACCTTGGTCCTTCACCACAACCCCTTCTATGCACACCAAATCACGTGATAAGATAATTACTGCCCTAGCTAGTACACCTGTTCTCCACAATTTGTGTTGCTGATTCTTGGCGCCAGCCTAAAACTGTGTCAAACCCAAAATAAATATTGATATGTCCGTTTTCATGTGGAGTTCTGGATTAACTTATGTGGCATGAACCGGGCACACGGTCCGCGGACATTACGGAATGCTGCGTGGTGGCTGTGTGGATGATGTGCACTGTTAGAGAGATTGCCTATCAATTAATGTGCTTAAAACGTAACTACGTCATGAGACAGCGTTCACTATTGCTCGCAAACCAACAGCGTTCCGGTTACAGCTGTGCCCATAACAGCAAATGTGTCTGTCCACGAGCGAAACTCACCATACTTGCCTCCCCACATCCGTCCATCTAGCTACATATGGACGTTTTAAATGTGTGAGATACTTTTAAGCACAACACGTTGAAATATAATCTGCGGTTAATCAGATTTTAACATGGTGCGTGCAATAAAAAAATACGAATTTCAATTTTTGTACACAGTATTAAAAGGTGGACACTTACCTGATGCCGCCTCGATGACCATCTTTCCTCGATCCTCTTCTGGTCTTCTTCTCCCGGTCGCGGTGCTGTTCCAATGCGTCCCTGCAGCAGCCAGTAAGCCAACTGCTTACTGGCTGCTGTTGCTTTCCCACGGTTTTACTTTCTAGGATTGGCTATCGTCTCTCACACCGAGAGAAGATAGCTAATCAGAGAAAGAGGACAAAAAAAAAACGTTTTTTTTAAAAAAATGTTTAGCTTCAGCTTCGAGTAAATATTCCAGAAACATTCGGCCGAAGCCTAATAAGTGTTTTTCTGTCAAAATTCGGCCGAATACTTACTCCAAGTTACTGTTAGATTGCAAACAAAGATGTCAAACCTGCCTAAAAACCATTAGTTGAAAGTGTGAGAGGAAATGTTACGTATGTACCTCTCAGTTCGGAAGAAAATGTCAACAACCTAGGAGTGAAGCATGACATTGCAGAATCTTTGATTGTTTTATTAAATGGTGTTGACACCTCAGATAAGAACAATTGGCAGCAGTTTATATATATTGTAAAGGTGAAAAATGCATTGGTGTTTCTATTGGAGCACAATGATTTACATAAAGGCAGTCTGACTGTAGCAGATTTGTATATGCTTGATGTTAGGTCAACAAACAAAAATAGTGTAGATCAGTACCATCGTCTATCAGTTGCAGAAGGGAATAGTTTGCATGAACATTACACTATTCATCCTCTACACTCACTTGAAGTCATGGGTGACAGTTTAGAATGGTATCAAATGAAATCAACTAAAGGTGCATCTATCAGTGTCTGCGAAAAAAATGCTAGATGCTTGTTGTTTACCTATGCTTTTTCCTTCTAGTGCAGGAGGCAGATTCGATGATCAGAAGGTTCCAATCTCTTCTTCAGAGCATCCTTGTACAAGCATGTATTCTGAAGATTCCCGATTCCACACTAACATTAAATATATTTTTCACTTGTTGTATGAAAGTGAATTTTCAACATTATGTTATGCTGTTGCAAATACACTTCAGAACAAAACTAGATTTAAAAATCTTTCTGCATGTGAGTTGCTGCAACAGTGTAAAGAAAGGGTAAACTTGCCAATGTTCTTGCTACAATGAGAGGAACTAAGGATTATTGGTATAGGAGACACTCTGAGGTTAGATCCATGATCAAAAACCTGGGCCCTCCAACTTGGTTTGTGACTTTAGGTTGCACTGAGTAAGGTTGGGATGATCTTGCAAAGTGGATTTGTGAAAGTAATCCACAGAAAGAAGTCATAGAACACATGACACCTGGAGAATTGTGTTTCATGGACCCTGTAAATGTATTGTGATTCTTTCCTCATACTTTTTTTTAGTCATGTTACACTTTATATGTTATAAGAAAATGGTCCACTCAGCACTGTGGAACATTTCTTTTGGAGGAAAGAATACCAGGCACGTGGGGCTCCACATATACATATGCTGTTGTGGATTAAAGATGCTACTCAATTTGGTAAAGAAAGTGATGGCGGTGTGATGGAGTTCATAGAAACATATGTTATTTGTTCCATTCCTGCTCAACATGTGGATGCTGATCTACGGAACAAGGTGGGAAGATTTCAAAGGTACTCATGTGGAAGGTACTCGCAGAGAAAATACAAAAGTAAAGACAAGTACTACATTCAGTGCAGATTTGGCTTTCCCAGGCCTGTGACACACATCAAATAGTCTGATGTCATCTGTTTGGCATCACGTTATGGGTAAGTGACCAAGAAATACATATAATTTAACAAGAGATAAGGAATGCCAATTCCAGAATAGGGCTGCAAGACATATCCTTGGCCTCAAGCACAGGGACCACATCTCTCCAGCCCTAAAAACCTTCTACTGGCTCCCGGTTGCTGTAGCAAATCAAATTTAAAACCCTCTCCATAGTCCATAAGGCTGTCTGGGGCAGGGGACCTCGCTATCTACAACTAGCCCTCACTAAATGCACTCCCTCCAGATCTTTACATTCCTCTGGCACCAACTCTCTGTATGTCAAGAAATGTGCTAAACAGCGAGCAAGTGGATGATCTCTTTCCTCAATTGTCTCCCTGTTATGCAACAGCCTCCCCATTCTTCTTTGTCTTGATCTGGATCTCCCCAAATTCCAGAATCTCCTGAAGACTTTCCTTTTCACCTCCTACTTCCAACCTCTCTCCTTTGCTAAATTCCACAGTTGCTGAGATTGGTGATCAGAGCCCTCATGTATCCTCCTGGGTCCTGGCCTCACACCTCCAATCGCTTTCGACCTACCACCCCCCCCTAATAGCACTTGCCCGAGGAGCCCACTGGTCCACTGGTCTGTGCTATCACAGACATGCACTTATTTATTGGCAGTCAACCACTCACCAAATTATCTCTGCCAGCCATTTAACAGCTTGCAACTTACTCCCTAGCACCTCCCTCCTTGTTACTCCTAGCACTACCCTCTTACCCCTAGCACTTCCCCCGCCCTCATCCCTCTCTCTATCTCTTAACCTGCATGCTCTGAATGCTCACATGGCCTAGTAGGACCACCTCTCTCTTTCACTGTTATATTTGTCTTTCATTCCAATGCTTGCTCCCTGTTGCCCTGTGGGTGCTTTGAAACACAATTTACTTGATGTATAAGTGCCTTACAAATGCATAATAAAATAAATAAAAATAAATTAATCATTATAATGCTGTCACTGCTCAGCTTTGGAATGCATATACTGATGTGCAGTGTGTTGCTGATAATACTACAGCTGTTGCTAGTTATGTTACAACACACATGATACAAGCTGAAAAGAGCAACGCAGCTGTGGTATGGGCAGATTTATCAGCAGATAAAAGACTTACTCAGAAGCTTCTAAGCTTTGGTCTGAAGATGCTCTGACATACAGAGTGTGGGAGCTATGTTGCTGCAGATTGGCAAACTCGTTTGCCTCTGTATGGATGTGGCATTAAAGAAGACAGCACATATAAAGGTATTCGGTGAGACATTTGATAAATATGATACATACATGTTAAATGCACACAATGCACTAATTTGTAAACATTTTTAATATTATAATTTGTAGCTGCGGCTACAGCATCAGCCAATGGGTCACAGGTTTATGCTTGCACAGTTAAGGCAAGCAATGACTGGAGTGGTTCTATCCATGGCTACATGCCCAATGCCCATTAACATTGTAACCATGGTTAAAAAGGGACATTTTAGAGGAGGGAAAGAGAGGGTTGGAACAGGTGAGGAAAACACATGAAGATTAAACATATAACAAAGGGAATTAAAATAAAATGAAACATATATATGTTTGGGTATTTTTTTTTGTTTTTATTTTTCATTATTTTTAAAAGGGGAAAAAATATATCCACTTAAAAAAACTAAGGATAGCAGTTAATCAGGTATTCAGATATTAACTTCTCTCACTCCTTAGTTGTGGCGCCTCCCGAGGCTACTCATTCGAGGCATCGTCCACACAGGACGCTCATCACTGAGACATCGGGAGCTGGTAAAACTGTAGCAAGTGCAGTTTACAGGGCCTCTAAAGTTGAGGCTTCATTCTGTGTTTTTGATGTCCCACTGGTGGATGCAGGTGGTGGAGGTGGTGCTGATCTATGTGCACGTAGAGCATGAGACCCATGCATTTTTATTTGGTGGTGCTTGTGTGATTTCTGATATGCATCATCCACATCATCCCAGTGGACTCGCACCAGATTATTTAACAGGATAGATGTTCACAGGCTTTTTGACGGACATTAGAAGGGCCATGTCTTAGTTTTTTCTTGCACAATGTGCATAGCTCATCCACTGCCTCTTTGGAATGTCCAACTGGGAGGGAATATGTAAAACAACAGAAATTACTGCACTAAAAAGACAATGGGCCTCATTATAAATCGCCCGGTATGGAAACAATGGTGGCGGTAAACCCGCCGCCACCGTTGTTTCCATGCCGGGCGATCACAACTCCTGCAGGCGGAGGCGTCAAACCCACCAGGTCTGACCTGGCGGGTTTAATATCGCCCGCCTGCAGGCGGACGAGGAAACACCGGCACCATCACGAGATGGTGCCAGTGTTTCCCTGATCCCCATCCCCATGGAGTCCTATGGGACTGAATGGGAATGGGGATTAACACCATTCCGCCTCCGGATTCCCAGGACACCGGGTTTGTAATGCCCCGGTAATTCCGGGAGTCACGGAGGCGAAATGGTAATACGAGTCCAGCGGTAACCAGGCGGTTTTAAAACAAAGAAAAAAAAGAAAAACACAAAATAAACAAACTGAACAAATCACAAGGCAAGGGAAAAGAGGATTAGGTGAACAGTGGGTTAAAGTGAAGAATTAAAGGGTTCAAGTGTTAAAAGTGCTTGCAGTTACTCAGATAACCTTTCACTAACAAGCACTGATAGCAATGATTAATATAAACGTATTTTTTGTGGATGGGGTGATTATTCGTGGCTACACACTGCGGCACAATCTGATTGGACATATTTGCATGTGCGAATGTCCTCATACTGTGTGGCGAAGCCGCATTAATACATTGCAATGTGTGATTGGACCATTTGTTAACACGGATAGATGTCACGTGTAGTGCAGAGCCGCAGAGCATGATATGATTGGCTGGTGCATCAGTCACAAAGATTCATAGCCTCATTGAATAAGCTTGACGTCCTGCTGGCGGACATGGAAACACCGCCACCATTACAACATGGTGCCGGTGTTTCCACTTCCCCATTCCCATGGAGTCCTGTTGGACTCCATGGGAATGGGGATTTACAGAATTCCGCCTCCGGAATTCCCGGGTCACTGGGGTCATAATGCCCCGATAATTCTCAGAATCACGGAGGCAGAATGGTAATACGAGTCTGGTGGTAACCTGCCGGTTTTTCCGGCTTGGTTACCGCAGGACTCGTAATGAGGCCCAGTTAGTTAAGCAGATAAAAGTCAGGTGTATGCACGGAGATGCAGCGCGTGACAATATTGGCTGGTGTTTGAGGTGCGAAGATTCGAAGCAGCGTTGAAGGAGCTCAATGTCCTATTGGGTCATTTCATATGAGCAGATTTCGTCAAACGGCATGGCCGTAGTCGTGTAAATGCAATGTAGTCTGTCATTGGCTCGTTCGTTGACGTGGCTAGAAGGGTACTGCAGCCCCTAATGTGAATGGCTGGTACAAACAGGTGCAAAGCCACGTCCCTGCGTCAACATAACTTTCCTAGTGATTTGGCCTTCCATTGATGCGGCTCCTGCCACGTGCAGGCGCAACTCTTCATTGGGCAATGTGCTTGGTCGATAATTTAGGTGAAAACATGTCATTGCGATTGGGCATACTCGCGCCTATGAAAACCACACTCTGGTTGTCTATATCACGTTACTACAGTTATAAATCTCTCCCAAAAATCTTTTCATGTTTTCTTTCATTGCATTTTATCTCTTGGTGGTTGAACTTCATTGTGGGCCTTCAGGAATTTTTATAAGCAGTACCTTGAACTATTGAAGGCGCTCACTCCCCACATCACAAATAAAACTCAGAATAATGGACACATCCCAGTAGGGAATGAGACCAAGAGATTTGTTGTGAGAGGCAACACAGTTTACATAAGATTCAGCATCCAGAGATCTCTGCTGCTTTGAGAGCGGTCGGCAAACAATACAAAAACAATACATGTTAAAGGGTGACAGTGTCATCTGTGATGATTTCTATACAGTTTACAAGTTACATTATGATTGGTCAGGGAAGGGGTTCGAGTATAGTGCTTTAAGGGCCGGCTTCACAAGATTTGTTGATGCCATGGCCGGAAGTTAGACATCATGTGGTTTGTCTAGGCCGATCTGTCTGGGTGGTGGTCCGGTCAGGTCCAGTTGAGGTGGCTGGTACTGGCTAAATAATCTACACACTATCACAAGGCATTCAGTAAATAATGATCTTTACTACATCATTGATATTTGACAAGAAGCCTATAAATTGTACATGTGTATTTGCATTATCTTGTTTTAGTTCCCTGGCGAGGTGAAGGGTGTGGGAGTCTTGCCCTCCAGGTAACATGTGGGGGCGAGATTGATAGCTGTCGGGTCTGGCATATTAGAGCGGGAGGGGGTCGGATGACACATGTTAGTTTGGGACAGAATATACCGTGACAGGAGTCTGGCTTTATTAGGGGCAATCTAGGGTGATCAGTGAGGAAGGGTCACACTTCTGTTACATCAAAAAGTATAGCTTTGGATTCGTGTTAGAGCATCCGTGAGAAAGGAACTTGGGAGGCACAGGCGCAGGAGGAAAAAGGTGTTCGTCCTGTGCGGCGCTGCTGAAGGGAGAGAAGGCTTCACAGATACCAGAATGCGGCCTAGTCCAAAGATGGAGTTGAGGGTACACAAAATGGAGTCCAAGTGTGTCTTGCAATAGCCCCACCTCTGTATGTGCCAGGGACTTTTCCTCTGAGGCCACAGAAGGGCATGGAAGGCATCCCTCCACTAGTGCAAGAGCAAGTGGTCTTTTTCGGGTAGAATGTATGGGAGGGCAAAACGGGCCTCCTCCTTCCTTACACTATTCATTCCTTTTTTCCTGTTCTTCTTCCTATACCTTTGTCCTCTGTCTTCTGCTTTGTAGTTTGTCAGTTTTTGTTATTCTAGCTTGTTATATATATTTTTTACATTTTCTGACATGAAGTTGCAGAGTCCAATTTGTGTTGTGTTATTTTACAGTTTTTATTTTTCCTCCATGGGCCTGCATTTCAATAGGACTACGATCAGCAGTAATGCTAAGGTGGTGTGGGTGACTTCAGCTTTAACACCATGGATGAAGCAATGTCCAAAAAAAACATAGCGGACAGTTGGCAATAGTTCAGCGTAAAGGACCAACACAGCAAAAAAGAGATCAAGGAGGTCATGTGTAATTTCTTGGGTAAGTTTTTGCTGAGGGGACCATTACACAAGCCATTGTAAAGCTTGGGAACATCCACGTTAATTCAATATTTTGTCTGTGTTCATTGGGATGAAGTGGATGAATTCTATAGGAAGGCTCATGTGAAACATAAGGTCAAAGCACATGAAGCAAGATCAGCACAGCAGTATTTGTCATCTGGCACACAGACTTCCAATTCGATTACCAACTATTATTCACCAAGTCTAACCCAACCTCAGCCCATCCTGCCTGCACCCGATATTTCTAATTGTATTATGATGTGCAACACCTATTACAGTACAATTGAGTTGGGAAGCGGCACACTAGACGCTTTGGGCAAGACTCTTTTAGAACATACGGCCAATTGCCCATGCTACGTATATGTACAAAATATAAAATGCAGAAAAAAAATGTTCTTTTTTAACCTTTTGTTATATGTATAAATCCCAGTGTGTTTCCCTACCCAGTTCCTACCTCTTTTTTCCTTATCCACCAAAACAGTCCTTTTCAGGGCCAACTTTATGGTTATAAAATTAGACTACAAAAACACATAGGGCCTCATTAAAAGTCTGGCGGTAACTGTGTTGGTGAAACCGGCAGGTTGCTGCCAAATTTGCATTTTTACCGGCACCTGGATTGCCGGAAACACCAGGGCATTACAGCTCTGGCGGTTCGGAAAGTCAGGTGGTGGTAAAATGTTAATCCCCATGGGAGTGGGGAACACGGAAGCACCAGCACCATTAGTAACGGTGCTGGTACTTACGAGTAACTCTAAGGCTGGGTGCTGTTCCGTCTGCCCGGTCAAACCCTGGCGGGTGGGATGGCAGACGCCCGCAGAGTGGTACTGTGCCGGTCCGGTACCAACAGTGCTGATAGGCTTACTGGCACAGTTGTTACCAGACTGGCATAGTCGGAATGAGGCCCACACTGTAACTATCGTTCAAATACCTTTAACTGATCCTTCCAATACAGTGTGTGGTAATATGAACTACATATAGTTAAGTATTTTATTTTAGCCGTGGTTATCCTATGTGTGAGCCATAAGTAGACCCCCCCCAGTTTTTGCTGCATTTAGCCGCACATATATCTTGACAGATGTGGCTATAAAACCAACTTAACAAAAAAGATAGCTACATATATATATATTCAGTAAAAAACGTTAAAGGGACGCTATGGTTAAGTTGTGCTACCAAAAACCTATGAAATTCAGTAAAAAAACTTTGTTAAAGGGACGTTATGGTAAGTTGCGCTACTAAAAACCTATGAAATTCAGTAAAAAAAACTTTGCTAAAGGGACATTATGGTTCTAAGCATACCAAAAGAAGAAAGATAGGCTTCCAACATAATTACCTCACAGAAACTGCACAACTAGGAGCAACAGCAGAGCTACAAACCAGTAAGAACACAACTTACCAGAAGCTAGTAAGTAAACTTAATTTTTCCTATTTATTTCTAAAATTTCTGTAATAGATACAATAAAAGTGTATAATTTTCTTTTCTCACAGAAATGTCCAGTACTTTGGAGTGGCTTGAGGAGAATTTCCCACGTGAGGAAATGTCTGAAGATAGTGAGCCTAATGGTAGACACTTCTCTATGTAAGCCAATTAATAAGCATTACTTTATATACACTCAACATATATATATTTTTTTGTACAGACCATACAAACATTGAAAATATTTCACAAAAAGATATATTGGATAAGATTCTCCAGCGCATGGAAGAAAAAAATGGACATGCTCATGGCAAATTTCAACAATTTGTAAAACTTTGTGGAGGATCACATAAAAGAAAAAATTAGATACCATTGTCCCATATGTACCTGCCCCCCCTCTCCATATTCCAGTCAATTATCCCCACACCATCTCCACGAAGAAAAAGTCTCAGTTTCTGCTTCTCCTTCTCTTTCATAAATTTTACATCTATATATAATAAAGCAAAATTATTATATGTGTCCTAATTCAGTTCTTTTTGTGTTTTTTTTTAAAAAGGCAGTTGAGGTGCCCACGTACAGCGCGGTTGTCCAGGATGTCTGTAATCAAACCAAAATGGGGGAGTCCTAAGGACACTATACCTGTCCGTACTGTTCACAGGCAAGTTGAAACTGTTCTAAGAACACACTAGGTGTCCGGGATGTCCACAATTAACCAAAATGGAGGTATCCTAAGGACACTATACCTGTACCTATTGTTCGCAGGCAAGTAGAAAATGTTCTAAGAACACATTCGGTGTCTGGGATGTCCGCAATTAACCAAAATGGAGGTGTCCTAAGGACTCTATAACTGTCCGTAATGTTCGCAAGCAAGTTGAAACTGTTCTAAGAACACACTCTGTGTCTGGGATGTCCGCAATTAACTAAAATGGAGGTGTCCTAAGAACACTATACCTGTCCGTAATGTTCGCAAGCAAGTTGAAACTGTTCTAAGAACACACTCGGTGTCTTGGATGTCCGCAATTAACCAAAATGGAGGTGTCCTAAGGACACTATACCTGTCCGTAATGTTCGCAGGCAAGTAGAAAATGTTCTAAGAACACATTTGGTGTCTGGGATGTCCCCAAATTAACCAAAATGGAGGTGCCCTAAGAACACTATACCTGTCCGTACTGTCAGCAGGCAAGATGAAACTGTTCTAAGAACACTCTCGGTGTCCAGGATGTCCGCAATTAACCAAAATGGAGGTGTCCTAAGAACACTATACCTGTACCTATTGTTCGCAGGCAAGTTGAAACTGTTCTAAGAACACACTCGGTGTCCGAGATGTCCGCAATTAACCAAAATGGAGGTATCCTAAGGACATTATACCTGTCTGTATTGTTCGCATGCAAGTTGAAATTGTTCTAATAACACACTCCGTGTCTGGGATGTACGTAATTAACCAAAATGGTGGTGTCTAAGGACACTATACCTGTCCGTACTGTTCGCAGGCAAGTTGAAACTGTTCTAAGAACACATTCGGTGTCCGGGATGTCCGCAATTAACCAAAATGGAGGTTTCCTAAGGACACTATACCTGTCTGTATTGTTTGCATGCTGTCCGTAATGCCTAAAGAACATCTACGCACATGTGCACCGCACCCGTCAGTTCTCCGAACAACACGCCTGTCCGTTACTGTTCACGTCGCTTCTGTCGCACTTTTAATTAATTTCAGGACCCGAACACTGTCCATAGAACTCCCGCGTGCATGCGCATAACCGTTCCCGAGCATTTGATGTCCTGCGAACACCTCTTCCCTTCATGGACATGTTCGCGATGCCATCATGTGACTGCACCCACGCTCAGCGTGTGTCCTGAACTGCGGACACAGTCTGGGTCCCCGAACATTTTAAAAGTACCTTTTTGGGCAATCCACAGTATTTTATACTAAAAATGCACCGTAGCACATGTCCCAGACAATAACCCTGACTTTCTACATAATTTTTGAACTTTTTTAGCCCTTTTGGGGTGTTTGTTCTGTCAGCGGACAGCACGGGTGTCTGTGAACCACGCACCAGTACCCCTATAAAAGGCCACACCCCAGAGCTCATCCTCATTGTGTTTCTGGCTACCTTACAGAACACAGTGTATTTTGCTGCCAATTTTCCAGATTTATTTCTGAAACCTGATGGCCCCATGGCTCCACTACTGCCACCTGGTGCTACATCTGCCTCAGCACCACCCCCAACCCCTCCACCACCTCCCCAAGGGCCTGAAGAGGGGAACAGGCATGAGGATGTAGAGGAGGATGAAGAGGATGACGAGAATGAGGTAATGGAAGTCCCTACTACCAGCACTAGCCGTGAGTCTTGGGTGTGGCGGTTATTTACCATTCATGGTAACGTATCCAAGGCGCGTGCAAACAAAGTTACCTGCAACCAGTGCAAAATGGAGCTGAGTCGCGGGAAGCTTGGTTTGCACAGCTTTGCTACAACTACTATGAAGCGACACCGGAAGTCGTTCCACGGTGGGGCCGTTCACAAGGTTGTATCTTGCGAGGAGCGTAGTAGGTTGAGTTCCCCTACTTCATCCTCTGTTTCTGCTCCTCTCACCACAAGAGACACGCCTGTGGGAGAGCGCATCCCTCCAGCTGCCTCACAGGCCATTCAAAATGCTGATGACCCTTACCTTTCGAGGGTCACAGTTTTGAGTATGTACTGCGACACAGTTCTCTGCAGGGGGGAGAGACTTCGAAGTGCTTTTAAGACTGGTCTCAGAGCACGAGATGACCTGCCCACTACCTACGTAAGGCCCACCCTACATCTTCCTCTCTCCATCAGCCCTGTGGTTGGTGTCCCCCCTTATCCTCCTTTCCCCTCCTCTCCTAGTGTGTCGTGTGAAAAAAAAAATACAAAACAACAACAATCCCCCCCAAAAAAGGCTCTTTTCAGAGCCGCCTTTCACAGTCTAAGAATAGAAGTGACAAATAAATGGTGCAGGGCCCTGTGCCTTTTTTTCTTTTAGAAGTCTGCGGACAGTTCACGAACATCTAAAATGCTGGGGTGCTGCCCTATCAAAATCATTGCACTTTTATCTGGGAGGAAGAGGTGGCTTTGAAAACAGCCTTTTTGTGATTTTTTTTGTATTTGAAAAACTTGAAATAGTGAACACCTACTGAAAAATGGGTAGCTCTAATTCCACAAAAGGACGCAATGCATCTTGTACATTTCTCAGAAAAATCTGATTACCAGCATAAGTAAGATGGACTCCATTTCTACAAAAAATGTATGTGCTACGAAACATAATATTTTCATTGTGAAAAGAGGACATGCCAACATCTCTTAGAAAGGCACAAACAGCCTTATTGACATTGTGCCTCTCTTTCTCCATTTGTGGACCAAATGAAGAAGAACGCAGCCATATTTGTCCCTGCGCAATACGAGAAAATATTACTTGGGAATTTGTAAACATGTCCGTGACCTTCGCAAGTCCTTCTTTCATTGCAAATTGCAAAGAAATTCCTGACACATGTCCCAAACTGTTCACTCCACAATGAAATATAATTATGTCTGAATGTTGCTTTGTCTGCAAACTAGCAGAGAGAGGTAGCACGTCTAGCCACTTCATTCTGTGTACTCCATGCCAGTGCACTTCCACATGAGGGAATCCAAGATCTGCAGCTACTCTGCAGCGTTGTGCCTCCAACCAATGTATCCATGAGTCTCCCTAAATCCACACAATCTGTTTTCTGAAACACACAGCTATAGCTAACTGTTCTTCTCTCAGGAAAAAGACCTTCTGACAAACTGTCTCCTTACACAACACACTCACCAAACTTTACTGACCAAACAATTCCTCTGCTCATTCTCATTTGCATGCCTCTCCACCCCAAAATCCCTGTATGTAATACGGAGTGTCCGCAGACTTCTGTTACGTCTGCAGACATATCGTAACCTAGACAGCCCTTTGACCATTTCCACTTCACTGTCTGTGCCATTCCCTCATTGGATACAGCTAAACAGTCACACAACCATCCACCAATTACAACCAAGACCTCTACATCTAACTGCATCATCAGAGTTCAGCACTTCAAATGTACTGTAGATTACTCTGAGTACAAGTCTTATATCATTGGAAAGCACCTACTACAAAAACTACTGTACAAGTCTCCAAGATTTCTGCTTGCAGCTGCATGCATATCCACATGCATGAATACGAGCTACAGGTATGCATATGTTCTGCACAGTACATGTAAAACTCTTGTAAAAGAATATTAACATAATAAGTACCACTTAACCTGTATAGCCTATAAAATGAACTTATTGTCATTTTTTCCATATACTATAATAACTGTCACTTCCACTTTCTAAACATATTTTTTTAGAAACAACAGTATAATTGTAGAAAAACACTACGTAGTGTATTATAAAATTATACACAGCCTGGATAAGGTCATGCACCTTCATACATTCACACAGATAGACACTATCATTAAAAAACTCCCAACTGCAATAATACCACTCCCTGTAAATCACATCCTTCTGATGTATTACCCACAGCTTCACAAATGCATACATTCCATGCTTTTCTATACAGTATCTACCATTTACCTTTTAAAAATTGCAAAATAATTAAATCATTAGTTCTTCTATCTCCTAACATTCAATAACACAGCCTGAAAAAACAAAGCAAGTTTCATTTACTTTCTATTATACTCATTTGCAAAGCATGTTGAACTAACATATTTAAAATATAATATAAAGACTGCACATAGTCAAAGGAAACTGCATACTGTATACACACAAAATTACTAACTTCTTTCCTTTACAATTACAGTGAAGACCACCATCCTTAAAAGCAGCAGAATCGGAAGTACAAACAACAACTCAGAAGAAACCTGATCATTCCACACAAAAAAGTAAGTACAATACTACATAATATTCTTACTATTACTCAAACACACTGTGCAGTTGATTTATGGTATTTGTGCACCAAAAAAAAGATGGGTGCACCATTTTGCCCACAAATCCCCATTTGTCAAACAGGGATTTGCAGGCAGAATGCCACACAAAACCCTGTTTTTCAGCGCACAAATGACATAACTCAGCCTCTAGAATGTTAGTATTGCAGAATAAAGAACTGTTTTAATTCTATAGCATTAGATTTAGTATTTGTGCTTCTCCTGACCACTAGCTTACTTTCTACTGTCATCTGAACCCCAGTATAGTAACACACAAATACAAGAATAGCCTTCCCAACTAGTTGTAGCTGCCCAATGCACAATCACACACCATCACATACATCTCTTCCTTCATACTCAGACATTCATGCACACAGCACACATGCATCGCAGAACAACCCAACCCATAACTTCTTTATTTTTTTCAGCAGACCCCAAAGAATGCCTACCAAAAAGCAAGTCCATAGAAAACAACGTAGAAGTAGAGCAAATGAAAAAAAGAAGTATCCAAAATAAGCATCCATCTCTAGCAGGATTTGTACAAAAAGTTCAAACAAAACAGCTAATACAGTCATTTAGCAAAACCAAGCATGATTCAAGTACAGAAAGTTTGCCTCCTCTATCAAAATGTAAAACGAAACAGAAAACGATTATCAAGAGTTGAGCTACCACTACTGCTAAAACTGCTCCTATAAATATTGATATAATGGCAAGTAAGCATACCCAAAAAAATATTTTAGCAAACATGTTCCACCACAGAGTCCTTCAGAATCTTATAATAACAGGAGAGAAATCATACACAACCCTTAAAACCTACCGTAGAAAATTAATCTTAGAAGCTTTGATAGAAAGTGCAATCCTTCTCAAAAGAAAATTATTTATTTTAGTGTTAAACAGAATGAAACCACTAACAAAACTAATTACTATATTACAAAAAAGACTTCTCAATAAACGAAATATCAACAAAAATAACTTCTTAAATATCTGTGGAGGTGAATGGAGTCACCCCACAAACACAGAACCATATTTAAATGAAGAAGCATACAAACAAAAGCAAACAAATACAATTGCTATACATAGCAGTGGACGAGGTTATGAAAAAAATAATAATACCATAATGGAACAAGAAATACTGCTTACAAAAATATCCCCAGAAAATTCAGAATTACCTCTCCATTCACCAAAACATCCAGTTTTCAAATAGCCATGCACGTCAATGTGTAACATTCCCAAAAAATCTTTCAAATCTTTACGCCAATTCCTCAATCAGTATGTGAAAGGCAAAGACAAAATCAAAATGTAACTGCTGCAAAATATGGATACCTGTCCAGTGCGTAAATACACAGGGCTACAAGGACATTAATTAGCCTGCATTTCAGGTCCTATTTGCAAAAGCACCTTCCGTCATATCAAAATGATATCAACACATCATCCAACTATAAGAAATCTAGTCTAAAAACTGTACTATACTAAAAGTCCTGCATTAGCACTAGACAATTTAAATAACAGACTTCTACATGGTACAGCCAAAGAACTACTTGAAGAAATTGACCATATCCAGAAAAGATATTTTGGAAGTGAAAGCCACTTACAAAATGCAATACCTTTACAACAGACTAGCCTCAATTGTACACATGGCAACCTTCTACTACACACATACAAAACAGAAATACTAAAATTTAAAAGTAAATCCGCTGAAATACCAAACCATGTGTGTGTTGCCGAAGAACTTTTTATAAAACTAACACAAAAACTATAAACATAACATACAAAATAGAGGGCAATTAAGATTCTAATTGGTTTGAATTAGCTCTCTACCTTATAGCAGAAAACAAATACGAAATAACTGACCACTTAATACTTTGCAGTTACTGCACTTTAAAACTTGACAACAACCAAACACCTTCACACGCTATCACAAGTAACTTAGAATTATTCCCACTACCAAAACCCCTACAACAACTGAATTTATATGAGAGCATCATAATTCAAACAGTACACCCATTTCAAGCAATAATACGCCTTCAACCAAAAACAGCAAAATAACCTCCCTCTGAATTGGTGAAAGGCATTTGTGGCAAAGTGGTTTATTTACCATTAGATCTGACAGAAAATGTGCACACTCTAGGGGTGCAACGTCCAATAGAACAATCTTTAATTATCTTAATAAATGGTGTTGAAGTGGGAGAATGGGAGAACAAGCTCCCCCCAATCTCATCACGACCACGGCCGAGAGGATCGCGGCCCAGGCATCCCCCACGGGACGAGTTTGTCTATCTACCAGATGACAAAATACCCTGGTTCAGGAACATAAGGATATGCTCACCAGTCTGTCCGACTTAAGCCGACACCTGCGGCATGGATGAACTCGACTAAGACAACAGCCACAAGCACCCACATCATTAGAGATGCCACAACGACCTAGCCAACTGCCAAGAACACACGTGCCACCATGCACACTGGTCACTCACGCACCAGCCTACGCGAAGAACATATTCAGTGCTATGACGTAGGTGACTGACACACCCACTGACGTGCATCGTTGTTATTTTCCACATAGGCCCCTTTATAGTAATGCAGAAAAGCAAGACGCTTGAAGAAATTGCGTATACGCTTGCTGACGCTTCTCCCACCACTCGCCCTGTGATGACACCATCGTGTAGACCTAACATGGCTTGTGATGCCATGCCAAACTGCGACCTCCGTACCATGGATTATTCATCACCACCCATGAACTAGGCCCGAGTAGGCCACAAGCAAGAGCCTCATCATGAAAACGCTCTCAGAGCAAGAATACAAGTGCTGATCACGTAGAATGAGCCCCAGCGAGAGCTCATAGCCAAGGCCATGATGTTGCAACTCGTATGCTACCAGCCGGCACCAAGGTTACACCTGTAAGAAAAGCCAAGCTGAAAGAAACGAAATACAACATGTGCCGAATTCCGCTCCAGCTATGGTCTCTCCACACGTGACCAAGCCGATCTGACAAGGTGCCAGACCCACGAGACAGAAGTCATCTGGCTTCCACGTCTGGGACACAGGTTGCAACAGCAAAGCAGCAAGATGGACACCTACGGCGATGGGAACGACCTGCTCACAAGTCTATGAGCAGACGCGTACGTTGTATGCACAACTCATAGTTACACAATGTTGCTAGTGACAGGTACACCGTGAGCTTGGAACGGCGATGGTCCCAGGCTTGGGGGCTTGTGAGAGGACCAATCAGAACACGGGGGGACTCATCACTGACGCCACTAACATTAGCCAATCATCAGGGGTCTTCTTGTAACGATTTTCAAGTATCTAATAGTAGGGACAGCCCAAGTATACCACCTGACTCATCCTTAACCACTAATATCCTTCTCTATATTTATCCTATCCTATACTAACCCTACCACTCGGGGAACTAATCCGAAGTGGCAATAGGTTTTTAGCTAGCTTTCCCAGGTGACGCGTCATACTGCTGTGAAAAGGGCCTGCGAGCCCCACTAAGATTGAGAGTCTGGACAGACGCGTCTGATCCAAGACCCATCCCTGCCGTTGTTATAATAAACAGCAGAACCACCTTGCTCCTTGTGTGTGTCTCATACTCATTCAGGGAAGCACGGGAGGAGTTGGGGCCTCCCAGCCCGGAGGTCCACAGACGGCTCAGCCGACCCCAGGAGAATCACCCCGACAAGTTGGAGGCACTGCTGAGATCTGTTTAAGGTCTACCTTTTCAGTTTTTATTTTCAAAGGCCTCTCGTTGCGAGGAGGCCCGGCGGCGCGGCACCCTCTGCCGCTGCCCCCTTTTGAGGACTACAGGACCATCGCGGAACTGCGAGAAGACCGGACAGCGCAATCTGGATATTGGCCCTCGGGAGCAGGTTGAGAAGTATCCCGCCCGCGGTTGGCGAGTGTCTAGATGTGGTCTAGACGAGGGCAGGTGGCGAGCCGCTTGGAGGGGTGCATGCAGTCGAGCGCCCCCGCATCAAGAGAACTTGCTGAGTATGACACACCCAAAAAGCAATGCGACATTGTGAGGGAGGGGGGAGGAGTTGTAATAAGGGCGGTGGGAGGTGTTATTACAGTGTGTGGCGAAGATTTGATTAAGTAGTGTTGATAGACGAGTGAGCAGTAACGGGACAGGCACGAGGGCCATCCTCTATCACGTCACGGAAGAAGGGTGGGTGGAGCCAGAAGGCACCACATGCCGTTGCTCATAGACACTGATTGGTCTAGATTGTGGCCACCTGTAGGGGGGGTGTGTGTGGCTTTGCTACGAATTGGCGTTTTCGATCAATAAGTAGATGAGGGTCCCTATTGATCGAGCAGTGAAACTCGATAGATAGATGATGTTTTCCTGTAGGAGGTAGCTAGATTGTTGCCAAGTACGGAAGATAATTGCCTATTTAAGCCCTCCCGGCGAGGGGCGCGTCACACACGAGGCCACGCAGCGTGCGCAGTCCGAATATAAGAGTGTATTGCCGGTTACCCTGTTCCGGGTGTAACAAGAGGACAGCTGTGGGGTTGACGTGGACAAGAAGTTAAAACTTATTGCACACTCCCTTGAAGTGTAAAGATCTTACCGGTAGTAGTTGGAAGAGGTTGGTGACGTCACCCATAGGGCCTTCATAGGACACCTTGACCATATTGCGTTGTTGAAAGGTGGTGGGGGAGTAAACTGAGGACGAGGGCAGTAAAACGGAGGTGGGGGGTGCGCACGGAGGCACATATTCTGTTCCACAAAAAGTAAAACGTTATAAAAGAAAAATAAATCAGACAGAAATGCAACAGGATGTCACTGCAAATCCTCCAAAGAGACTAAAAGAAACTAATACTTCATCAAGTACCACAAGCAAAATAGAATCAATTAGGGAAAGTAAACCAGGTACTTCTTTAAAGAAGGAAGACAAACTCCAAAAAAAGCAGTTAGATACAGAACTACCTGGACCATTTAAATTCTCAAATATAGTTGGTGTAAGTTGCCACGCAAATGTAGCAATGAATATTCTATTTCAATTACCACCAATTGTTGACAACACACTGGAAAACAAAAATATACCTATAAATGAAATCTTTCAGATTTCATACATGTGGAAACATACATGCACTCTATGCAACAATATGACACAAGAAGAAATCCCCAATGAACGCTTCATATATATATATCAATACCAAATTGTGAATCCATTCCATTTCAGCGACTTGTACAAAATGCAAACCATGGTAGATTATGCTCTACCTGCAATTCAGATAATCGCTCCACGTTAGTAATACAAACACATAGTAAATACATAATACTAATGCTTCTACGTTACAATGCAGATGGTACCAAAAACAACTGCAAGCTGACTGGATTCACACATGGTCAAATATCACTTGGTAAGAAAACCTTCACAACAATAGGTATAATCTACCACGCAGGAGCCACAACCAATTCAGGGCACTACACTGCATATATAAAAAAGAAATGTGGATGGTTTGAATGTAATGATAGTACCATTACTCTAAAGCAGAGATTACCAGCAAATCTTACAAACGCTTATTTGATGTTCTTAAAACCAAAATTTGATAACTAAACTATATTTAAACCCTAAGTAAACTTGTGTTAAAAAAATATAAACTGTTAGAATACTCCAAAAGCTTTCTAACTGCTCAAAGATTCTACAACAACTAATCAGATAAATGAATACCACTAAATTAGACGAGAAAATACACAGTTAGAATACGCCAATTGGTATCTAACTGTCCCAAAATTTAGCAATATCCAAATAGATAAATCAATACCACTAAAATATATCAAAAAAATAGACAGTTAGAATATGCCAATTGGTATCTAACTGCTCCAACATTTTATAATATCCAAACAAATAAATAATATGTTACTGCTCCAAAAAAATGCAACAAGCCAAAGTATAAAGCATTAGCCAGAAACAACAAGTGAACACTGAAAACAAACAAACAAATAAACTGTAGCATAACAGAAAAAGTTATTTTTTTAATCCAACATGGATTTTTTTTTTCTCCCACAGACCCAATGATTTTAGCAACAAAAACAGAAACTGAGCAAATTGCGCAGTACTCTCATTTGTAATCTACTAAATAAGAGAGTCCAAAAAAAAATAAGTATGTTGATTATACAATGTAATAAGTCATTACAAAATACCAATACTAAAGTGCTATTTTCTTTTATCACAGAAATTAACAAGAAATACATGTACTCCGGTTACTAGACCAAACAGTACGTATACAATAATAAGGAGAACCATAGCAGCATATCACATCCATAGTATCTAATACCTTTGTTCCTTATACATTTGTTTTTCTTTTCACCCAAAGTTATAAGCAAATATGAATGTGATATGCTGCGGTGGTTGTTGCCAGGGCATAGAGTCTTGGGTGCATGGCCAAATGGCCATGCACCCAAGACTCTATGCCCTGACAAAAACAATCGCAGCATATCACATCCATAGAGTCAAACATTTCAACTATGGTCTATGGAAACTTTTAATGTCCGCGGACATTATGAGTGTTCTTAGAACACTTTCAACTTGCCAGCGAACAATACGGGCAGCATTTTCAGGACACCCCCTACGAACATTTCAGAACAAAGCGATAGTTCTTAGAACACTTTCAACTTGACAATGAACAATACGGACAGTGTCCTCAGAACACCCCCATTTTGTTTATTTGCGAACATTTCAGGACACCATGAGTGTTCTAAGAACACATTCAACTTGACAGAGAACAATACGAACAGCATCTTCAGGACACCCCCTACGAACATTTCAGAACAACGCAAGAGTTCTTAGAACATATTCAACTTGACAGAGAACAATACGGACAGCGTCCTCAGGACACCCCCATTTTGTTTATTTTCGAACATTTCAGTACACCGCGAGTGTTCTTAGAATACATTCAACTTGCCAGCGAACAATACGGACTACGCCCTCAGGACACCTCCTACGAACATTCCAGGACACCGCAAGTGTTCTTAGAAAAGTCTTCAGAACACCCCCATTTTGTTTATTTGCGAACATTTCAGGAAACCGCAAGAGTTCTTAGAACACATTCAACTTGACAGAGAACAATACGGACCGTGTCATCAGGACACCCCCATTTTGTTTATTTGCGATCATTTCAGGACACCGCAAGTATTCTTAGAAGTGTCTTCAGAACACCACCATCTTGTTTATTTGCAAACATTGCAGGACACCGCGAGTGTTCTTAGAAAACATTCAACTTGACAAAGAACAATACGGACAGCGTCCTCAGGACACCCCCATTTTGTTTATTTGCAAACATTTCAGGACACCACGAGAGTTCTTAGAACACATTCAACTTGCCAGCCACAACCCCCATTCATATTTGTGAACATTTCAGGACACAGCGAGTGTTCGACAATGTCTTCAGAACACCCCCAGTTTGTGTATTTGGGAACATTTCAGGACACCGCGAGTGTTCTTAGAACACATTCAACTTGACAGAGAACAATATGGACAGCGTCCTCAGGCCACCCCCTACGAACATTCCCCGGACACCGCGAGTGTTCTTAGAAACGTCTTCAGAACACCCCCATTTTGTTTATTTGCAAACATTCCAGGACACCACGAGTGTTCTTAGAACACATTCAACTTGCCAGCCACAACCCCCATTCATATTTGCGAACATTTCAGGACACAGCTAGTGTTCGACAACATCTTCAGAACACCCCCATTTTGTGTATTTGCAAACATTTCAGGACACCGCGAGTGTTCTTAGAACACATTCAACTTGACAGAGAACAATACGGACAGCGTCCTCAGGACACCCCCTACGAACATTCCCCGGACACCGGGAGTGTTCTTAGAAGCGTCTTCAGAACACCCCCATTGTGTTTATTTGCGAACATTTCAGGACACCGCGAGTGTTCTTAGAACACATTCAACATGACAGAGAACAATACGGACAGCGTCCTCAGGACACCCCCTACGAACATTCCCCGGACACCGCGAGTGTTCTTAGAAGCGTCTTCAGAATACCCCCATTTTGTTTATTTGCGAACATTTCAGGACACTGCGAGTGTTCTTAGAACACATTCAACTTGCCAGCCACAACCCCCCATTCATATTTGCAAACATTTCAGGACACAGCGAGTGTTCGACAACGTCTTCAGAACACCCCCATTTTGTTTATTTGTGAACATTTCAGGACACCGTGAGTGTTCTTAGAACACATTCAACTTGACAAAGAACAATACGGACATCGTCCTCAGGACACCCCCATTTTGTTTATTTGTGAACATTTCAGGACACCGCGAGAGTTCTTAGAACACATTCAACTTGCCAGACACAACCCCCCATTCATATTTGCGAACATTTCAAGACACAGCAAGTGTTCGACAACTTCTTCAGAACACCCCCATTTTGTGTATTTGCAAACATTTCAGGACACCGCGAGTGTTCTTAGAACACATTCAACTTGACAGAGAACAATACGGACAGCGTCCTCAGGACACCCCCTACGAACATTCCCCGGACACCGGGAGTGTTCTTAGAAGCGTCTTCAGAACACCCCCATTGTGTTTATTTGCGAACATTTCAGGACACCGCGAGTGTTCTTAGAACACATTCAACATGACAGAGAACAATACGGACAGCGTCCTCAGGACACCCCCTACGAACATTCCCCGGACACCGCGAGTGTTCTTAGAAGCGTCTTCAGAATACCCCCATTTTGTTTATTTGCGAACATTTCAGGACACTGCGAGTGTTCTTAGAACACATTCAACTTGCCAGCCACAACCCCCCATTCATATTTGCAAACATTTCAGGACACAGCGAGTGTTCGACAACGTCTTCAGAACACCCCCATTTTGTTTATTTGTGAACATTTCAGGACACCGTGAGTGTTCTTAGAACACATTCAACTTGACAAAGAACAATACGGACATCGTCCTCAGGACACCCCCATTTTGTTTATTTGTGAACATTTCAGGACACCGCGAGAGTTCTTAGAACACATTCAACTTGCCAGACACAACCCCCCATTCATATTTGCGAACATTTCAGGACACAGCAAGTGTTCGACAACGTCTTCAGAACACCCCCATTTTGTGTATTTGCGAACATTTCAGGACACCGCAAGTGTACTTAGAACACATTCAACTTGACAGAGAACAATACAGACAGCGTCCTCAGGACACCCCCTACGAACATTCCCCGGACACCGCGAGTGTTCTTATAAACGTCTTCAGAACACCCCCATTTTGTTTATTTGCAAACATTTCAGGACACCGCGAGTGTTCTTAGAACACATTCAACTTGCCAGCCACAACCCCCATTCATATTTGCGAACATTTCAGGACACAGCGAGTGTTCGACAATGTCTTCAGAACACCCCCATTTTGTGTATTTGTGAACATTTCAGGACACCGCGAGTGTTCTTAGAACACATTCAACTTGACAGAGAACAATACGGACAGCGTCCTCAGGACTCCCCCTACGAACATTCCCCGGACACCGCGAGTGTTCTTAGAAGCGTCTTCAGAACACCTCCATTTTGTTTATTTGTGAACATTTCAGGACACCGCGAGTTTTCTTAGAACACATTCAACGTGACAGAGCAATACGGACAGCGTCCTCAGAACACCCCCATTTTGTTTATTTGCGAACATTTCAGAACACTGCAAGTGTTCTTAGAACACATTCAACTTGCCAGCCACAACCCCCCATTCATATTTGCGAACATTTCAGGACACAGCGAGTGTTCGACAACGTCTTCAGAACACCCCCATTTTGTGTATTTGCGAACATTTCAGGACACCGCAAGTGTTCTTAGAATACATTCAACGTGACAGAGAACAGAGACATATTGAGTCCTCAGAACACCCCCATTCAGTTTATTCAGAACATTTCAGAACACCTGTGATGTCCGCAGACAAATCGAACACAAAAAGAACATCTAACACATAAAAAACACAACTTTCATCCTATCTCATACACTCCCACCCTCCCCAAACACTCCTACACACCAACACACTCTACTAAATACAAATTTTGAACAATGTTTCACTGCGCTGTCCGCGGACGTCCGCGAATCCAAGATGATGGGCGCTACCGAAAATCTGACGCGCTCACGCTCCACGGCGTCCAATCAGCGAACACGTTGCATGTCCGCGGACATCACGCAAGCCGATTGGCCAATCAGGACACTGTCCGCTGAGCGAACAGGGAAGTGTGTCCGCGGACCGAACACAGATATCACACATTTTTTTGGACCTACTTTTTGGTCATTTTAAAAAAAACTACTGGACGGATTTTCACCAAATTTGCAAATGCTCGCTTTCGGGACCATGCCGCTGCTCCTGGTTCAAATTTGGTGAAAATCCGTCCAGTGGTTTGGGCTGTAGACGCGAGCAAAAATGTTTTCCCATTCAGTCTATGGGAAAAAAAAAGTTTTGGAACCCCCCCTATAACTTTGCCCCCCTGGACGAATCCTCACCAAACTTTGCAATTCAGAGTGACCCAAATACTTTTTTTGCAAAGTTTGGTGAGGATTTGTCCAGGGAGAGCGAAGTTATAAGCCACCCAAAAAGTGCTCTTCCTATGGAAACGCCATATCTATATATATATTCAGTGAAAAAACTTTGTTAAATGGACGTTATGGTAAAGTTGCGCTACTAAAAACCTATGAAATTCAGTGAAAAACTTTGTCAAAGGAACGTTATGGTTCCAAGTAAAACCGAAAAACCCTTGAAATTCGCCAGTTATGGTAAGCTAAGCAACCATAACTTGCCCCAGCACCGTGCACTGCTAAGACTAACACCCATGACATCAAAGATGACATCACAAATGTCATTGATGACATCACTGATGACATCACATGTGTATGTACTTTTCATGAAATATGTGTACAAGGGATTCTTATTATAATGTTGCGAAACAAGTGTCAAGGATCATTGCAATAAATATCATACCCTAATTAGTGCATTGAACGATGCATTGATATAAATAGCATTCTATTATGGGGTTCCCATCTAGTATACTAAGCTACTGATACAGAAACATAACATGGTGTACAGTGTACAAGATGAAGGTATACTATTCGTAATGTTAATATATTGAATAATGAAATGATAATTGTTTTCTTAATAGATTTTTGTGTACTGTGAAATATGTAACACGTAGCTAATAAAACATTACTATGGACAAAACACAAAGACACAAGAACACATACCAATATGGGTATATACAGGGAAAGTGAAGTTAGCAAAAAAGCACAAGTAGTAGCAGAAACAATTCATAACTTAACTGATTATTTTCATGCAAATAAATGATTGCTCTGTTTCAAAGCTGCTATTCACCCTATGTATATGTATCACTTGATGTGATTGGACCCACAGGGAAAGTATAGCCATAACAAAAAAAACAACAGAACTATCAGAAAGTGCTCATAAGTCTATTGATTATCTTTATGCACAAAAAGGATTGCTGTCTTTCAAGCTTGTGTCTTCCCGTATGTATATGTTTCATAAGATGTGACTGGACTCTAACAGAATTACTGTAAGAACCTACTTGAAGGATACTTCTACAAATAAAATAAAATGTTTAGTTTCTGACTGTTACTGAAGAAAACCATGTGGCCTAGATATGTCAGCAAAAGAAAAAAGAGTGAGCCAGACATGTGATGTCATCAGTGATGTCATCAATGACATTTGTGATGTCATCTTTGATGCACGGTGGTGGCGCGAGTTATGGTTGCTTAGCTTACCATAACTGGCGAATTTCAAGGGTTTTTCGGTTTTACTTGGAACCATAACGTTCCTTTGACAAAGTTTTTTCACTGAATTTCATAGGTTTTTAGTAGCGCAACTTTATCATAACGTCCCTTTAACAACGTTTTTTCACTGAATTTCATAGGTTTTTAGTAGCGCAACTTAACCATAACGTCCCTTTAACAAAGTTGTTTCATTGAATTTCATAGGTTTTTATTAGTGCAAGTTAACCATAACGTCCCTGTAACATTTTTTTTTACTAAATTTTAAAGGTTTTTATTAGTACAACGTGACCATAACATCCTTTTCAATAGATGAAGACCACTAACATCTTATGTCCTCAAAGTGGGAATGCCGGGTGGTAAAAAAAACAAAAAGATTGTCCTTCCTATGCCGGGACGCCTGCGGCGTCTCGGTGTAGGAAGGAAAATCTTTTACCAAGATGGCCACCATGGAAAGGGAAGGCGGGGTGTATAAAGAACACAACGGCGCATGAGCAGGGGGTGAGAGGGAACAGGGTACAAACGGGGCATGAGCAGGGCGTGGGGGGGAAAAGGAAGGAAACACAGGGCATGAGCGGTGGTGGAGGGAAAATGAGAGAGACACGGGGCATGAGCAGCGGGTGGGGAGGAACATGAGGGAGACACGGGGTATGAGCAGGGGGTGGGGAGGAACAAGAGGGAGACACAGGGCATGAGCGGGGGGGTACAGGGCACATACGGGACATGAGCGGGGGTGGGGAGGAAAGGAGAGAGACAAGGGGCATGAGCAGGGGGTGGGGGGAACACGAGGGAGACGGAGCATGAGCGGGGGTAACATGAGGGAAACACGGGGCATGAGCGGGCGGTGGGGGGAACACGAGGGAGACACGGGGCATGAGCAGGGGGTGGGGGGCAATAGGAGACAGACACGGGGCATGAGCAGGGGGTGGGGTCAACAGGAGAGAGACACGGGGCATGAGCGGGGGGTGGGGAGAACAGGAGACAGACACGGGGCATGAGCGGGGGATGGGGGAACAGGAGACAGATACAGGGCATGAGCGGGGGTGGGGAGAACAGGAGACAGACACGGGGAATGAGCGGGGGGTGGGGAGCAACAGGAGACAGACACAGAGCATGAGCGGGGGGCGTGGGGGGCAACAGGAGAGAGACACGGGGCATGAGCGGGGGGTAGGGGGAACAGGAGACAGGCACGGGCATGAGCGGGGGGTAGGGGGAACAGAGGACAGACACGGGGCATGAGCGGGGGAGTCGGGGGCAACAGGAAAGAGACACGGGGCATGAGCCTGGGGTGGGGGGGTACAGGAGACAGACACGGGGAATGAGTGGGGGGTGGGGGGCAACAGGAGAGAGACATGGGACATGAGTGGGTGGGGGGAACAGGAGACAGACACGGGGCATGAGTGGGGGGGCAACAGGAGACAGACACGGGGCATGAGCGGGGGCTGGGGGGGTACAGGAGACAGACACGGGGCATGAGCAGGGGTAGGGGGGTACAGGAGACAGACACGGGGCATGAGCGGGGGGTGGGGGGCAACAGGAGAGAGACATGGGGCATGAGCGGGGGTGGGGGGAACAGGAGACAGACACGGGGCATGAGCGGGAGTGGGGGAACAACAGAGACAGACACGGGGCATGAGCAGGGGGTGGGGGGCAACAGGAGACAGACACAGGGCATGAGTGGGGGGTGGGGGGCAACAGGAGACAGACACGCGGCATGAGCGGGGGGCGGGGGGCAACAGGAGACAGACACGGGGCATGAGCGGGGGGTGGGGGGCAACAGGAGACAGACACGCGGCATGAGCGGGGGGCGGGGGGCAACAGGAGACAGACATGGAGCATGATCAGGGGGTGGGGAGAACAGGAGACAGACACGGGGTATGAGCGGGGGGTGGGGGGCAACAGGAGACAGACACAGGGCATGAGCGGGGGTGGGAGGAATAGGAGACAGACACGGGCATGAGCGGGGGGTGGGGAGAACAGGAGACAGACACGGGGCATGAGCGAGGGGGTGGGGTGCAACAGGAGACAGACACGGGGCATGAGCAGGGGTGTGGGGGGCAACAGGAGAGAGACACGGGCATGAGCACGGAGTGGGGGGGTACAGGAGACAGACACGGGGCATGTGTGGGAGCAAGAGGAGACAGACATGGGGCATGAGCGGGGGGTGGGGGGAACAGGAGACAGACACGGGGCATGAGCGCGGGGTGGGGGGTACAGAAGACATACACGGAGCATGAGCGGGGTAGTGGGGGGCAACAGGAGAGAGACATGGGGCATGAGCGGGGGGGTACAGGAGACAGACACAGGGCATGAGCAGGGGGTGGGGGCAACAGAAGAGAGACACAGGGCATGAGCGGGGGTTGGGGGGTACAGGAGACAGACACGGGGCATGAGCGGGGGTGGGGGGAACAGGAAACAGACACAGGGCATGAGCAGGGGGGCAACAGGAGACAGACATGGGGCATGAGTGGGGGCCTGGGGGGTACAGGAGACAGACATGAGCATGAGCAGGGGGTGGGGGGCAACAGGAGAGAGACACGGGGCATGAGCAGGGGGTGGGGGGCAACAGGAGAGAGACACGGGGCATGAGCGGGGGGTGGGGGGAACAGGAGACAGACACAGGGCATGAGCGGTGGGTGGGGGGGAACAAAAGAGACAGACACGGGGCATGAGCGGGGGGCAACAGGAGAGAGACACAGGGCAGGAGCGGGGGGCAACAGGAGACAGACACGGGGCATGAGCGGGGGGTGAGGGCAACAGGAGACAGACACGGGGCATGAGCAGGGGGTGGGGGGGAACAGGAGACAGACATGGAGCATGAGCGGGGGTTGGGGAGAACAGGAGACAGACACGGGGCATGAGCGGGGTGTGGGGGGCAACAGGAGACAGACACGGGGCATGAGCGGGGGTTGGGGGGCAACAGGAGACAGACACAGGGCATGAGCGGGCGGTGGGGGGTACAGGAGACAGACATGGGGCATGAGCAGGGGGTGGGGGGCAAAAGGAGAGAGACACGGGGCATGAGCGGGGGGTGGGGTGAACAGGCGACAGACGCGGGGCATGAGCAGGGGCTGGGGGAACAACAGAGACAGACACAGGGCAGGAGCGGGGGGTGGAGGGCAACAGGAGACAGACACGGGGCATGAGCGGGGGGTGGGGGGCAACAGGAGACAGACACGGGGCATGAGCGGGGGTTGAGGGGCAACAGGAGACAGACACGGGGCATGAGCGGGGGTGGGGGGCAACAGGAGACAGACACGGGGCATGAGCAGGGGGTGGGGGGCAACAGGAGACAGACACGGGGCATGAGCGGGGGGTGGGGGGCAACAGGAGAGACACGGGGCATGAGCGGGGGGTGAGGGGCAACAGGAGACAGACACGGGGCATGAGCGGGGGGTGGGGGAACAGGAGACAGACACGGGGCATGAGTGAGGGGTGGGGGGAACAGGAGACAGACACGGGGCATGAGCGGGGGGTGGGGGAAAAACAGACACAGGCATGAGCGGGGGGTGCGGAGAACAGACACGGGGCATGAGCAGGGCGGTGGGGGGCAACAGGAGACAGACACGGGGCATGAGCGGGGGGTGGGAGGAACAGGAAAAAGACACGGGGCATGAGCAGGGGGTGGGGAGAACAGGAGACAAACAGGGTGGGTGGGAGGGAGAAAGACACAAGGGGCAAGAGCGGGGGTGGGCGGGAGGGTCGAAAGACACGGGGGCAAGAGCTGGGGTGGGCGGGAGGGGGAAAGAGACACGGGGCAAGAGCGGGAGGGGGAAAGAGCGGGGGTGGGCGGGAGGGGGAAAGAGACACGGGGCAAGAGCGGGGGTGGGCGGGAGGGAGAAAGAGACACGGGGCAAGAGCGGGGGTGGGCGGGAGGGGGAAAGAGACACGGGGCAAGAGCGAGGGTGGGCGGGAGGGGGAAAGAGACACGGGCCAAGATCGGGGGTGGGCGGGAGGGAGAAAGAGACACGGGGCAAGAGCGGGGGTGGGCGGGAGGGGGAAAGAGACACGGGGCTGGAGCGGGGTTGGGCGAAGGGGGAAAGAGACACGGGGCAAGAGTGGGGGTGGGCGGGAGGGGGAAAGAGACACGAGGCAAGAGCGGGGGTGGGCGGGAGGGGGAAAGAGACACGGGCCAAGATCGGGGGTGGGCGGGAGGGGGAAAGAGATACGGGGCAAGAGCGGGGGTTGGGGGGCAACAGGAGACAGACACAGGGCATGAGCGGGCAGTGGGGGGTACAGGAGACAGACATGGGGCATGAGCAGGGGGCGGGGGGCAAAAAGAGAGAGACACGGGGCATGAGCGGGGGGTGGGGGGAACAGGAGACAGACACGGAGCATGAGCGGGGGTTGGGGGGAACAACAGAGACAGACACGGGGCAGGAGCGGGGGGTAGAGGGCAACAGGAGACAGACACGGGGCATGAGCGGGGGGTGAGGGGCAACAGGAGACAGACACGGGGCATGAGCGGGGATGGGGGCAACAGGAGACAGACACGGGGCATGAGCAGGGGGTGGGGGCAACAGGAGACAGACACAGGGCATGAGCGGGGGGTGGGGGGCAACAGGAGAGACACGGGGCATGAGCGGGGGGTGAGGGGCAACAGGAGACAGACACGGGGCATGAGCGGGGGGTGGGGGAACAGGAGACAGACACGGGGCATGAGCGAGGGGTGGGGGGAACAGGAGACAGACACGGGGCATGAGCGGGGGGTGGGGGGAACAACAGACATGGGCATGAGCGGGGGGGTGCGGAGAACAGACACGGGGCATGTGCGGGGCGGTGGGGGGCAACAGGAGACAGACACGGGGCATGAGCGGGGGGTGGGAGGAACAGGAAAAAGACACCGGGCATGAGCAGGGGGTGGGGAGAACAGGAGACAAACAGGGTGGGTGGGAGGGAGAAAGACACAAGGGGCAAGAGTGGGGGTGGGCGGGAGGGAGAAAGACACGGGGCAAGAGCTGGGGTGGGCGGGAGGGGGAAAGAGACACGGGGCAAGAGCGGGAGGGGGAAAGAGCGGGGGTGGGCGGGAGGGGGAAAGAGACACGGGGCAAGAGCGGGGGTGGGCGGGAGGGAGAAAGAGACACGGGGCAAGAGCAGGGGTGGGCGGGGGGGAAAGAGACACGGGGCAAGAGCGAGGGTGGGCGGGAGGGGGAAAGAGACACGGGGCAAGAGCAGGGGTGGGCGGGAGGGGGAAAGAGACACGGGGCTTGAGCGGGGTTGGGCGAAGGGGGAAAGAGACATGGGGCAAGAGCGGGGGTGGGCGGGAGGGGGAAAGAGACACGAGGCAAGAGCGGGGGTGGGCGGGAGGGGGAAAGAGACACGGGCCAAGATCGGGGGTGGGCGGGAGGGGGAAAGAGACACGGGGCTTGAGCGGGGTTGGGCGAAGGGGGAAAGAGACACGGGGCATGAGCAGGGGGTGGGGAGAACAGGAGACAAACAGGGTGGGTGGGAGGGAGAAAGACACAAGGGGCAAGAGCGGGGGTGGGCGGGAGGGTCGAAAGACACGGGGGCAAGAGCTGGGGTGGGCGGGAGGGGGAAAGAGACACGGGGCAAGAGCGGGAGGGGGAAAGAGCGGGGGTGGGCGGGAGGGGGAAAGAGACACGGGGCAAGAGCGGGGGTGGGCGGGAGGGAGAAAGAGACACGGGGCAAGAGCGGGGGTGGGCGGGAGGGGGAAAGAGACACGGGGCAAGAGCGAGGGTGGGCGGGAGGGGGAAAGAGACACGGGCCAAGATCGGGGGTGGGCGGGAGGGGGAAAGAGACACGGGGCAAGAGCGGGGGTGGGCGGGAGGGGGAAAGAGACACGGGGCTGGAGCGGGGTTGGGCGAAGGGGGAAAGAGACACGGGGCAAGAGTGGGGGTGGGCGGGAGGGGGAAAGAGACACGAGGCAAGAGCGGGGGTGGGCGGGAGGGGGAAAGAGATACGGGGCAAGAGCGGGGGTTGGGGGGCAACAGGAGACAGACACAGGGCATGAGCGGGCAGTGGGGGGTACAGGAGACAGACATGGGGCATGAGCAGGGGGCGGGGGGCAAAAAGAGAGAGACACGGGGCATGAGCGGGGGGTGGGGGGAACAGGAGACAGACACGGGGCATGAGCGGGGGTTGGGGGGAACAACAGAGACAGACACGGGGCAGGAGCGGGGGGTAGAGGGCAACAGGAGACAGACACGGGGCATGAGCGGGGGGTGAGGGGCAACAGGAGACAGACACGGGGCATGAGCGGGGATGGGGGCAACAGGAGACAGACACGGGGCATGAGCAGGGGGTGGGGGCAACAGGAGACAGACACAGGGCATGAGCGGGGGGTGGGGGGCAACAGGAGAGACACGGGGCATGAGCGGGGGGTGAGGGGCAACAGGAGACAGACACGGGGCATGAGCGGGGGGTGGGGGAACAGGAGACAGACACGGGGCATGAGCGAGGGGTGGGGGGAACAGGAGACAGACACGGGGCATGAGCGGGGGGTGGGGGGAACAACAGACATGGGCATGAGCGGGGGGGTGCGGAGAACAGACACGGGGCATGTGCGGGGCGGTGGGGGGCAACAGGAGACAGACACGGGGCATGAGCGGGGGGTGGGAGGAACAGGAAAAAGACACCGGGCATGAGCAGGGGGTGGGGAGAACAGGAGACAAACAGGGTGGGTGGGAGGGAGAAAGACACAAGGGGCAAGAGTGGGGGTGGGCGGGAGGGAGAAAGACACGGGGCAAGAGCTGGGGTGGGCGGGAGGGGGAAAGAGACACGGGGCAAGAGCGGGAGGGGGAAAGAGCGGGGGTGGGCGGGAGGGGGAAAGAGACACGGGGCAAGAGCGGGGGTGGGCGGGAGGGAGAAAGAGACACGGGGCAAGAGCAGGGGTGGGCGGGGGGGAAAGAGACACGGGGCAAGAGCGAGGGTGGGCGGGAGGGGGAAAGAGACACGGGGCAAGAGCAGGGGTGGGCGGGAGGGGGAAAGAGACATGGGGCTTGAGCGGGGTTGGGCGAAGGGGGAAAGAGACATGGGGCAAGAGCGGGGGTGGGCGGGAGGGGGAAAGAGACACGAGGCAAGAGCGGGGGTGGGCGGGAGGGGGAAAGAGACACGGGCCAAGATCGGGGGTGGGCGGGAGGGGGAAAGAGACACATTGCAAGAGCGGGGGTGGGCGGGAGGGGGAAAGAGACACGGGTCAAGAGCGGGGGTGGGCAGGAGAGGGAAAGAGACACGGGGCAAGAGCGGGGATGGGCGGGAGGGGGAAAGACACACGGGGCAAGAGCGGGGGTGGGGGGGAGGGAGACAGACACATGGGGCAAGAGCGGGGCTAGGGGGTACAGGAGACAGACACGGGGCATGAGCGGGGGTGGGGGGCAACAGGAGAGAGACACGGGGCATGAGCGGGGGTGGGCGGAACAGGAGACAGACACGGGGCATGAGCGGGGGTGGGGGAACAACAGAGACAGACACGGGGCATGAGCAGGGGGTGGGGGGCAACAGGAGACAGACACAGGGCATGAGCGGGGGGCAACAGGAGACAGACACGGGGCATGAGCGGGGGGTGGGGGGCAACAGGAGACAGACACAGGGCATGAGCGGGGGGTGGGGGGCAACAGGAGACAGACACGGGGCATGAGCGGGGGGTGGGGGGAACAGGAGACAGACACGGAGCATGAGCGGGGGGTGGGGATAACAGGAGACAGACACGGGGCATGAGTGGGGGGTGGGGGCAACAGGAGACAGACACAGGGCATGAGCGGGGGTGGGAGGAACATGAGACAGACACGGGGCATGAGCGGGGGGTTGGGAGAACAGGAGATAGACACGGGGCATGAGCGAGGGGGTGGGGGGCAACAGGAGAGAGACACGGGGCATGAGCGGAGGTGTGGGGGGCAACAGGAGAGAGACACAGGCATGAGCGCGGAGTGGGGGGGTACAGGAGACAGACACGGGGCATGGGCGGGAGCAAGAGGAGACAGACATGGGGCATGAGCAGGGGGTGGGGGAACAGGAGACAGACACGGGGCATGAGCGGGGGGTGGGGGGTACAGAAGACAGACACGGAGCATGAGCGGGGTAGTGGGGGGCAACAGGAGAGAGACATGGGGCATGAGGGGGGTTGGGGGGTACAGGAGACAGACATGGGGCATGAGCAGGGGGTGGGGGGCAACAGAAGAGAGACACAGGGCATGAGCGGGGGGGTGGGGAGTACAGGAGACAGACACGGGGCATGAGCGGGGGTTGGGGGGCAACAGGAGAGAGACACGGGACATGAGCGGGTGGGGGGAACAGGAGACAGACACGGGGCATGAGCGGGGTAGTGGATGGCAACAGGAGAGAGACATGGGGCATGAGGGGGGTTGGGGGGTACAGGAGACAGACATGGAGCATGAGCAGGGGGTGGGGGGCAACAGAAGAGAGACACAGGGCATGAGCGGGGGGGTGGGGAGTACAGGAGACAGACACGGGGCATGAGCGGGGGTTGGGGGGCAACAGGAGAGAGACACGGGACATGAGCGGGTGGGGGGAACAGGAGACAGACACGGGGCATGAGCAGGGGGGCAACAGGAGACAGACATGGGGCATGAGCGGGGGGGTGCGGGGGTACAGGAGACATACACGAGCATGAGCGGGGGTAGGGGGGTACAGGAGACAGACACAGGGAATGAGCAGGGGGCGGGGGGCAACAGGAGAGAGACACGGGGCATGAGCGGGGGGTGGGGGGAACAGGAAACAGACACGGGGCATGAGCGGGGGGTGGCGGGAACAACAGAGACAGACACGGGGCAGGAGCGGGGGGTGGAGGGCAACAGGAGACAGACACGGGGCATGAGCGGGGGGTGAGGGGCAACAAGAGACAGACACGGGGCATGAGCGGGGGCAACAGGAGACAGACACGGGGCATGAGCGGGGGGTGGGGGGCAACAGGAGACAGACACGGGGCATGAGCGGGGGTGTGGGGCAACAGGAGAGACACGGGACATGAGCGGGGGGTGAGGGGCAACAGGAGACAGACACAGGACATGAGCGGGTGGGGGGAACAGGAGACAGACACGGGGCATGAGCAGGGGGGCAACAGGAGACAGACACGGGGCATGAGCGGGCGGTGGGGGGCAACAGGAGAGACACGGGGCATGAGCGGGGGGTGAGGGGCAACAGGAGACAGACACAGGGCATGAGCAGGGGGTGGGGGGCAACAGGAGAGACACGGGGCATGAGCGGGGGGTGAGGGGCAACAGGAGACAGACACGGTGTGGAAACAGAGAAATTGATATGAGGCCGGGAAGCCCAGAAGGAAACACACCAACACAGGTTACAAAGGACATACAAAGCGCTTTATTTCAAAGTTACAAAGTTACCAAGGTCAATTGACATACGGATAGCTATACGGCCCTCTGACTAACACGCGAACCTTCAACGTAAGGTTCGCACTGAAAGTGGGAGAGACCGATCATCAGGATGCTTGGGTTTTTATATGTTTTGTCCTGCATCGGCCAGCCCTCTCGTAAGTTAACCATTCTTGGAACCGTGGCTAGGGTTCGTAGCCAGGTCGAACACACAATTTACATAGTTTGATCGATTCCGCTGATACAGTTACATATTTACACACAGGTTAAAGAGAGGACAAGGTCTTAGTTCGGGACCCTAACAAATGGCCTGCGGACATATTACTTATTCACGTGTGCGGAGGTCACCATGGCCGAAGTCTTACACAAAATGTCGTTCGGCCTCCATTTTGTGATTCAGGGTGACTTCCACACTGCAAGAGTACCTAAAATGGCGGCTAAATCCAAGATGGCGGCTTACACAATACATTAAGGTCAAGACCTTGCCGCGGAACCTATGTACATGGTATTCTTTAGACAGCTTGGCGTAGGCCAACATACATTTAAACAATGCGATTAGGGTCACAATATTACATCGATTTCCACAGACCCTCCTTTTGGCCTATGCCAAGTGCTAATACATCATTTCCTAATACTTTCGAAAATAACTGATGGCATTATCATCCATAGGTTCCGCATCATTGTCCGAAATGTCAATAGCCATAAAGTTGTTCATAAGAACGTCTTGCAACATGAACTCTTTAGATGCTGTCTTCGGGGTGTATATCCTATGCCCTATCGCGCTCATTACCTGAGCACAACATCCCCCCATCATTCCACATATACTCGGGAGGCATTGAAAACAACAGCAAAGAACTAACAAAATCCCTAAAATACCTAAAATGACAGAAAGCACCTTCCACCCCCAAGATCTTAAAGAATCCCAAAACCAAGTACTAAGGTTCCAGTCTCCTACAGGGATATGGACTTCAGAACTGAGAGTGTGTAAATTCTGAATTGCTTTAAAAATTGTTGGCGAAGAATCTGGTACGAAAACACAACAAGCGGACCCCACTAATTTACATACTCCACCTCGTTCGGCTAAAATGACATCTAATGCCATTCGATTTTGAAGTGCTACCAATCTTATCGCCTTTTGCTCTAAGGTCATATTGTAAAGTATGTCCGTGGTCCGGTTGATCGTTTTCTCCAACACCCTCGCTAATCCCCTAATGTTTTCTGAATTTGCTATTTGTCCCCAAAAGGGCACTACTGATTTGGCTATATCCCCAAACACTTGTCCGGGGGTGTCTCCATCACTATCCCGTCGCGGGCGAGCCTTAGATACCTCTAAGGTACTGGCTATAAATACACCTGGTAACAATATCCCTAAATAACAAATCCCCTGCCAATCCTTCGGCAACCAGGGAAAAGCTAAACTACCACAAACAAAATAAACGGGTCCCCCTACATACAAAGGCCTATTTTCCCCTGTCAAGTTTACAGTGTTTACACAAGGCTCAAAGTCTCCCATTGGCCTAGTGCCATTTCTTTGTACACAGAAAGGAACTGAATCAGGACTATGATTCATCTTAAAAGAAACTAGATTTTGAAAAGGAAAAGAAAGTTTATCAGACGGCCTAATAGAAGCGACGTTAGGTTTACTTCTATTTGCGAAAAGCGAGCATCCCAGGGGAGTCAATTCACGTTTTTCAAATTCATTCAAATTAGTCCCATCAAAGTTCCCTGAAATGCTTTCATTCCACCGGCCAAAGAAGTGTGCTCTAAGAGAGGCATAGCAAGAGGTTGTTAAAGGTAAGGGATGTATATACCATCCCAGTCCCTTGTTCCCATGTTGTGGTAAGTGAGTGCAGATCCAACAATTACTCTTATTAAAAATAGCATGCGTAGCATTCATCACTATCATCAAAGTGTTATTATAATATTTCTGTCTATGCCGAGAGTCCCTAGGGGACAGAGTGTGAAGGTGTACAGAGGGAGTCAAAACAGTTGGTACGATTTTGGTCGGTAACAGAGGCTTCAAAGGATAAATTTCTTCAAAATACCAAAGTCCCACAGCAGCAGTTGCAAAAATAACAATAATCAGAACGAGAACACAACAGTACGTTTTCGGGGCCCAGGCACATTGTTCATTGTTCGATTTGGTCACCTCCTTATCTAATAGTTCAATACGGGGAGCAGCGGTGAAGGCGGCAGGCATCATGGTCATCTCGATCGACGGCCCCAATGTTCGTTGCTGGCGGCACTTCGGCCGAGCGATTTCTTAGTCCTTCCCAACCCTAGCCAACAGAACCCTCCTTTTCTTTGTTCGAAAAAAGAAAGACAACAGTACTCCAATCACTTTTTCCTTCCAGATGCACGACACTCGTGCGGTAATTTTATTTTTGCTGTCGAAGGTTGTACCTGATGGTACCCAAGTTTGTTGAATCCAAAAGCAAAGTATCGTCGCATCAGTGGCGACGGAAGTCGCAGAGCTCGAAACAAGGTTTTCCGGAAGTGATTGATCAAGGGAGTGCAGAGACAAAATGGACGGCTCCCCGAGCTCCTCAGGCTCAGAGAACTTCTCCGACGCACTCACAACGCTGCCTGCTACTCCGAGATCAGAGAGTGTAGCACCAGCGAGGGGTTCTGTTTCTTCTGTAACGTGTGGCGTCGGGTGAGGGATCTTCTTGATATGTGTTGCATGTATCCAGTTCTTCTTTCCTGCCACCCGCACTGCCGTCCTGGTGACCAACAATACCTGGTAGGGTCCGCGCCAGCGGGGCGCAAGACAGGAAGACCTCTCGTAGGCCTTCACCAGGATCCAGCTACCGGGAAATATATCGTGTCCTGGGCCCGTAAACCGTACAGGTAAGGCAGCATTCACCTGGTGGTAAATGAAATACAGATTTTTAGTCAATTGATTACAGTAATCTATGAGCAATACATTATCCACATCCCTCAGGGCTTTAGGTTTAGGGAGACCCCAGATACTAGCAGGTCTTCCCATTACCACCTCGAACGGAGAGAGCCCAGTTCTAGTCTGGGGTGTGGTGCGCATAGCTAACAACACAATAGGTAAAGCGTCGGGCCACTTTAGTTTAGTGTCGGCACATGTTTTTGCAAGTTTGTTTTTCAAAATACCGTTGTGTCTCTCTACCAACCCCGCACTTTGAGGGTGCCTAGCTGAATGAAAACGTTTCTCAATCCCTAAGGCAACACATATTTGTAACATTACGGCTGCGATGAAATGGGGGCCGTTGTCCGACCAAATTATCCTCGGGAGCCCAAATCGAGGGAAGTACTCTTTCACCAGGATCTTTGCGGTAGTCATGGCGGTAGCATCTTTGACAGGGAAAGCCTCGACCCATTTGCTAAAAGCACAAATGATGACAAAAACATATTTCAAGTTATTACATCGCTCCATTTCAATAAAATCAAGGTGAATGGTTTCAAAGGGGACAGAGGGGGGCCCGAAACTTCCCCTTGGAGTCACTGTCCCTTTACCCACATTGTGCTGCAGGCAAATCATGCAACTCTGAACATATCTCTTTGCAGTTTCCAAAATTTTATCATTCACCCAGACCTGCTGTAATATCTTCGTAATTTGCTGGGCACACACATGTGTTGGACCATGTGCCATTGTAACCATTGCTAACACATAAGAATCAGGAAGCAACCATTTCCCGTCGGATGCGTCCACCCAACACCCTTCATCATCCAATTTTCCCATGCCTTCAGCCCACTTCCTAGACTCTTCAACTGAGGCATCAGTCTGCATATCTCGCACAGACCCAATGCCTTCATCTAGTATACAAACATCTCTCACTTCCCTCGAGGTGTACATGTCTGTGCTAAGGTCTGTAGCTGTTTGTCTAGCTATCAAATGTGCAAAAGAATTTCCTCTTCCCACATTGTCTATGACCTTGCGATGTGCTGCACATTTCATGATTGCTAATTGTTCAGGGAGTGAGAGCGCTGAAAGTAGTTGTACTATTAAGGGACATGCTGAATCTTGGTCCCATGTGAGGTCAGAAACCCTCTTTCCGACCATAGTTTTCCGAAGTTGTGAGCCACCCCAATGGCGTACTGGCTATCCGTATAAATATTGACTCTATGCCCTTGGGAGAGTTCACAAGCGCGGGTCAACGCTATAATCTCCGCAGCCTGTGCTGAGTTATGCGGAATCCTTTTAGTTTCAACAATTTTGTCTAAAGTGGTAACTGCATAAGCAGCTGTAGATGTGCCATTCGGAAGTTTGAAGCAGGAGCCATCACAAAACAGCTCCCCTTCCGCATTCTCCAAAGGAGTATCTGAGAGGTCTATCCTACCCTTTGTTTCTTGTTCGGTGGCATACAGGCAGTCATGTGATCCTTCATCACCGCAAACAATATTTTGCGGGAGAGGTAAGAGTTCAGCCGGATTGAGAACACAACACCTTTTAATTTGGATATGAGGAGCAAATAGGACTAATTCGTACCTTGTCAACCGGGCAGAGGTAAGGTGTTGCGTTTGAGTCTTATTCAATAGAATATCAACAGAGTGAGGTACCATCAGAATTAAATCGTGGCCTAGGACCATCCCCTCACTCTGCTTTACAGACGCAGCGGCAGCTGCAACAGCGCGCAGACATCGCGGCAAAGCGCATGCAACAGGATCGAGGGCGGAGGAATAATAGCCGCACGGCCTATTCTTCCCTCCATGTTCCTGTGTTAACACAGACAAAGCACATCCATCACATTCATGCACAAACAACACAAAGGCCTTATCGTAATTTGGTGTACCCAGAACCGGTGCTGAACATAGCGCGGTTTTGAGAAGCTCAAATGATTGTTGATGTTCCGATTCCCATGGCAGAGGCAGAGAAATGCCCTTCTTCGTCAAAGCCAACATCGGTTTTACCACTAGGGCAAAATTCGGGATCCACAGTCTACAGTAGGACGCCATCCCTATCAGGGCTCTGACTTCCTTCTGTGTTTTTGGGACAGACATGCCAGAAATGTGTTTTATTCGTTCAGGTGTCAATCTTCTCCCCTCCTTTGACAGGAGGTAGCCTAAATAGGCAACCTCCTGGCAACAATATTGAAATTTTTTAAGCGAAGCCTTGTGACCATTTTCAGCTAGATGAACAAGCAACAATATAGTGCCTTCCTTACAAGCTTTCTCAGAGTCTGCAGCCAACAGTAAATCGTCTACATATTGCAGCAGTGTGCAAGTAGGTGGCAATTCAAGGGTGTCGAGCTGCTCCTTTAAGGCTCTACTATAGATACTAGGACTTTCAGTATACCCTTGAGGTGCCCTTGTGAATATAAACGAGCGTCCCCCCAAGGTGAACGCAAACAAATACCTGCTCTCCTCATGTATCGGAATACTAAAGAAGGCGTTTTTCAAATCTACGACACTAAAGTGTGTAGCCGTAGCAGGGATCATTGTTAAGATCGTTGTTACATCAGGCACGATTGGAAATTGTGGGGCTACCACCCGGTTAATAGCACGAAGATCTATTATAAACCGGTACGGAATTGCATTGTCGCCTTTCTTATATACTGGCAAGATCGGGCTATTACATAAGCTACCTGTTATTTCTTCGATCACTCCACGATGTACAAAATCGGAGACAATGCATTTCAGAGCACGCTCACCTTCAATTGAAATTTTATATTGCGGAATGCGCGGTAGCTTAACCCCATATTTCAAGACTATCTTAACAGGCTCGATGTGCAATATCCCGACATCATTGTCGTCTATTGCCCACAAACATTCCGGGACAATGTCAAACTCGGGAGGTAGAGGTTGGGTCAAATACTGGGAGTAAAAGGGTTGCTGTGGTGAAACTGTTAATCTTATTCCGTCAGGGGAACAATGAATCACTGCATTCAGTTTCTTTAACAAATTCAACCCTAGCAAATTTTCTCCACAGTTTGAAGTAAGAAGAAAAGGGCACTGGTCTGTGAAAGGACCCATAGAAACAGATACCGGCGCAGAAACCGGACAAACAGTTGGTATACCAGAGAACCCTATAATAACGTTTGTTTGCCCTGACAGTGGGATGTTTGGAACCCTAGAATGGTCAATGGAGCACTTTTGTGCTCCAGTGTCGATCAAGAACTGATGTTTCCTATTCCCCACCAATAATTCAACATAGGGGCCCTTCTGAATAACAGGAATAGGTAAAGGTTCCAAACGCTGCTTCGGGCAATCCTAGTAAGGCAGAACTTCGTCAAAGGGAAGTTCTTCAGAAAGATAGGCAGCAGAAGGGTGATCAAATATATTTCTCGAGTCCATACTCGGAGTCTGATTTTCCCGTGAAAAGGGTTGCTGGGGATCTTGTAGAAGCTGACCCCTATCAGGGCCCCCTGCTCCGGGGCGGCCCCTTGGTCGCCTACCCATACCTCCAAATGTGCCTCCTGACCTCTGACGAAGGGCAGGGCACTGTGCTCGCCAGTGACCTTCCTGGTGGCAATAAGCACACTGATTAATATTTATAGAATTTGGAGGAGTATTTCCTCTTGGAATGTACTGACCTCTAGTCTGTGTCGTACCTCCTCTGGGGTTTCTGATAATTTGCTGTAACAATACCTTAGTCTTTAAGTCACCCCTCCTTTTTTCGATTTTCTCTTTTTCATTATTAACCCGATTCTCATAATACTGAGCCATATGCAAAACCTCTGACTGAGATTTTGCCTGCCAAGCGCTCTCTGAGGACATAATATGTGACTGGATGTCGGACAACAATCCACGTACAAATTTGTCCACAAACAACCTCTTCCCCGACTCTGTGCCCAAATCCTGTCCACTAAAGTCAGAGAACACCTGTTCAAATCTATTAAAGAATTCAGTAGTACCTTCAGTTTTCCCTTGGACGCAGGCCGTAAGCTTGTCCCAAATAATCCTTTTTTCTGGGATTATAGTTTTTAGTTTAGCAACTATTCTATCGGGTAAGGTAAGTATTACCTGGGGTGGTTTCTCACCAGCTAGTCGTTCTCTGTCTATTCTAATCAGATTTACCCATGTATCCCCTAGCCCCGGCACATCATCTATTGTCCGTACCTGTTTCCATACATCAACTGGCAAAAGCACCGGAAACAATAAGTCCATGTCACTTAAGGTGAACACAGAAGACTGCAAGACGGATTCTATTTCTTTATAAAACCCTGTCTGGTTTTTCCTAATATCAGGGACTGATTGTCTAATCGTGTTCACTTCCTGTCGGGAGAACGGGACGTGAACAAACTGCGATACGTAATGTGCAGGGATATCCGTCGCGGGAGTACCAGCTACCGCGTCGGCGGGGATTTCTACTTTTGGGACAAAGGTCGGAGGGACCTCTCTCATAGGCAACTGAGATATAGGGACCTCCGACCGCTTACTGAGCAATAGGGCCAAATCGAGCGCTAAAGCAGCTGTAGAAGTGTCGGGCGAAAAAGCTCTTTTACAAATACCCAATAACTCTATGGGGCAACCAACCTTCTTCCTTATACATTCCTCCTGTAAGTGCTGTACCATCACTTGGATTACCTTCCTTTGCATCTCTACCGTGTATTGACTATATGTGTCATACACCTCATCTGGCGGTATCGATGAATCCGAGATCCATCGAATCGCGTCTTTGGTACAAATTCGTACTTCCTCAGGTGCTGAACTTCGGCACGAAAGGAACCGTTTCTGTGCATACATCCTGTCGTCCTCATCATCCTCGTTTTGTAACCTTTCAAAATCCCTCCTAAACTCAAACAATCTGTCAACATGTCCATATACTTTCTGCTCTGTATCCCTCGAAAGTGCCAAGGCATTCAGATCTCTCACCCCTTGTGGGAGATCCGAAGTCTGCAATCTACCCCACATTACACCTAAGTGAATCCCCAGTCCTTCAATAAAAACATTTTTCTCGGGAAAATCGTGCAAATTAGATAATGTTGAAAATACATCAGTTTGATCACCTTTTTCCATGCATTGCTTAGCCCAGGCAAATAGTTCCTGTTTCCTGCCCGCAGGAACAGTACTACGAGTTATAATTGTTGACCCTGCACCGGGATCTGTTTTAGCGAACACGGGACTCCCCGGAATCAAAAGCGTAGGTGGGCTTGACAAGGGTGCAGGGGAGAGAGGCAGTGTAATAGACAGAGGAGCGACGACCAAAGAACTAGGAGCAGAAGGCTGTGCAGGAGGAGTAGGAATAGCAACGGGAACAATAGCAGGAACGGGCAAGGTGCCCATAACAGGAGCATACGGAGGTGGCGCTGAAGAATCAGGCCTCCGTTCGTTCAATATTTTCACAATAAACTCCTCGGAAACATGGAAATCTTTAGAGGGGTACATTTTCTGGACCTCGAGCGAGAAAGCTCTATCCATTTTCTGTGTTTCTTCTAATCGTTTTTCCTTGTCATACAACAATGCCTTTTCGGCATTCGTTTTATGACGTTGTGCATGTTTATCCCTACTTTTAAGCTGCTGCAGTGCTTCCTTTTTCCAATTTTGTAACATATCAAAGGCTGCTGGCCTAGCCTTTTTCTTAAGCAAGATCGATTCTAAGTATTCAATACGGGGGATCTCAAAACTACCATTGATTGGCCACTGAAATTCGGAGGCATTTCTGGTCTGTCTGTGCCAAATGTCATTAAATACAATACTACCAATGCCATACTTACAGTACATAGTACACGCCGGCGACCCCTCCTGTGGTGCCGGAGGGCTAAATTCCAAAGATTGTCGATCGCTGCGGAACAGAGCCCTAAAGCAGCTAGACAATTTCCCAGGCATTTCTCAAAGAATTGGCGTTACCTGGTCCAATAATTGTGTCTGCAGATACAATACGCCAAATTCAAATTGTCAGGGTTAAATTAAGAGCCGGGTCATGACTGCACCTGACCAAACCTAAGAAGGACCGTACGGTTTACAAAGGACTTCAACTAACGAATTTGTACCTGCGTTCGGTGGTTTCGGCAAATCTGCCCGCCTCGGAATTGGACCCTCGTCAAGATGCCGTGTCAGACCACACGACTATCGCCCAAGGATCGGATCGTGCAGCGCTGCCGAGGTATCGCGTCTCGATCGGTCGGGCCCGCAGAATCACACCGTCCGATCCCGATTCGATAGTCTGCGTCAACCTTCAATGATCCGGCATCAATCTTGAGGGTCCCTATTCGGGCGCCAACTGTGGAAACAGAGAAATTGATATGAGGCCGGGAAGCCCAGAAGGAAACACACCAACACAGGTTACAAAGGACATACAAAGCGCTTTATTTCAAAGTTACAAAGTTACCAAGGTCAATTGACATACGGATAGCTATACGGCCCTCTGACTAACACGCGAACCTTCAATGTAAGGTTCGCACTGAAAGTGGGAGAGACCGATCATCAGGATGCTTGGGTTTTTATATGTTTTGTCCTGCATCAGCCAGCCCTCTCGTAAGTTAACCATTCTTGGAACCGTGGCTAGGGTTCGTAGCCAGGTCGAACACACAATTTACATAGTTTGATCGACTCCGCTGATACAGTTACATATTTACACACAGGTTAAAGAGAGGACAAGGTCTTAGTTCGTGACCCTAACAAATGGCCTGCGGACATATTACTTATTCACGTGTGCGGAGGTCACCATGGCCGAAGTCTTACACAAAATGTCGTTCGGCCTCCATTTTGTGATTCAGGGTGACTTCCACACTGCAAGAGTACCTAAAATGGCGGCTAAATCCAAGATGGCGGCTTACACAATACATTAAGGTCAAGACCTTGCCGCGGAACCTATGTACATGGTATTCTTTAGACAGCTTGGCATAGGCCAACATACATTTAAACAATGCGATTAGGGTCACAATATTATATCGATTTCCACAACGGGACATGAGCAGGGGGTGGGGGGAACAGGAGACAGACACTGGGCATGAGCGAGGGGTGGGCGGAACAGGAGACAGACACGGAGCATGAGCGGGGGTGGGGGGCAACAGGAGACAGACACGGGGCATGAGCGGGGGATGGGGGGCAACAGGAGAGAGACACGGGACATGAGCGGGTGGGGGGAACCTGAGATAGACACGGGGCATGAGCGGGGGGGCAACAGGAGACAGACACGGGGCATGAGCGGGCGGTGGGGGGTACAGGAGACAGACATGGGGCATGAGCGGGGGTGGGGGGCAACAGGAGAGAGACACATGGCATGAGCGGGGGTGCGGGGAACAGGAGACATACACGGGGCATGAGCGGGGGGTGGGGGGCAACAGGAGAGACATGGGACATGAGCGGGTGGTGAGGGGCAACAGGAGACAGACACAGGGCATGAACAGGGGGTGGGGGGCAACAGGAGAGACACGGGCCATGAACGGGGGGGCAACAGGAGACAGACACGGGGCATGAGCGGGCGGTGGGGGGTACAGGAGACAGACATGGGGCATGAGCGGGGGGTGGGGGGGAACAGGAGACAGACACGGGGCATGAGCAGGGGGGCAACAGGAGACAGACACGGGGCATGAGCGGGCGGTGGGGGGCAACAGGAGAGACACGGGGCATGAGCGGGGGGTGAGGGGCAACAGGAGACAGACACAGGGCATGAGCAGGGGGTGGGGGGCAACAGGAGAGACACGGGGCATGAACGGGGGGTGAGGGGCAACAGGAGACAGACACGGGGCATGAGCGGGGGTCGGGGGAACAGGAGACAGACACTGGGCATGAGCGAGGGGTGGGGGGAACAGGAGACAGACACGGAGCATGAGCGGGGGGTGGGGAGAACAGGAGACAGACACGGGGCATGAGAAGGGGGTGGGGGGCAACAGGAGACAGACACGGGGCATGAGCGGGAGGTGGGGGGCAACAGGAGAGACACGGGGCATGAGCGGGGGGTGAGGGGTAACAGGAGACAGACACAGGGCATGAGCAGGGGGTGGGGGGCAACAGGAGAGACACGGGGCATGAACGGGGGTGAGGGGCAACAGGAGACAGACACGGGGCATGAGCGGGGGGTGAGGGGCAACAGGAGAGACACGGGGCATGAACGGGGGGTGAGGGGCAACAGGAGACAGACACGGGGCATGAGCGGGGGGTGGGGGGAACAGGAGACAGACACTGGTCATGAGCGAGGGGTGGGGGGAACAGGAGACAGACACGGAGCATGAGCGGGGGGTGGGGAGAACAGGAGACAGACACGGGGCATGAGAAGGGGGTGGGGGCAACAGGAGACAGACACGGGGCATGAGCGGGAGGTGGGGGGCAACAGAAGAGAGACACGGGACATGAGCGGGTGTGGGGAACCGGAGATAGACACGGGGCATGAGCGGGGGGCAACAGGAGACAGACACGGGGCATGAGCGGGCGGTGGGGGGTACAGGAGACAGACATGGGGCATGAGCGGGGGGCAACAGGAGAGAGACACGGGGCATGAGCGGGGGGTGGGGGGAACAGGAGACAGAAACGGGTGCATGAGCGGGGGGTGGGGGGAACAACAGACACGGGCATGAGTGGGGGGTGGGGAGAACAGACACGGGGCATGAGCCGGGCGGTGTGGGGCAACAGGAGACAGACACAGGGCATGAGTGGGGGGGTGGGAGGAACAGGAAAAATACACGGGGCATGAGCAGGGGGTGGGGAGAACAGGAGACAAACACGGGGCATGAGCGGTGGGTGGGGGGCAACAAGAGAGAGACACGGGGCATGAGCGGGGGGTGGGGGGAACAGGACACAGACGTGGGCCATGAGCGGGGTGTGGAGAGAACAGGAGACAGACACGGGGCATGAGCGGGAGGAAGGGGAGAGAGACACATGGGGCATGAGCGGGGGTGGGGGGAGGGAGAGAGACACACGGGGGGTGGGCGGGGTTGGTGGGAGGAATGAGAGACACATGGGGCATGTGCGGGGGGTGGGCGGGAGGGAGAGAGACACACGGGGCATGAGCGGGGGGTGGGTGGGAGGGAGAGAGACACACAGGGCATGAGCGGGGGTGGGCGGGAGGGGGAGAGACACAAGGGGCAAGAGCGGGGGTGGGCGGGAGGGTGAAAGATACACGGGGCAAGAGCGGGGGTGGGCGGGAGGGTGAAAGACACAGGGCAAGAGCGTGGGTGGGCGGCAGGGGGAAAGACACGGGGCAAGAGCGTGGGTGGGAGGGAAGGGGAAAGACACGGGTCAAGAGCGGGGGTGGGAGGGAGGGGGAAAGACACAGGGCAAGAGCGGGGGTGTGCAGGAGGTGAAAGAGACACGGGGCAAGAGCGGGGGTGGGCGGGAGGGGAAAGAGACACGGGGCAAGAGCCGGGGTGGGCGGGAGGGTGAGAGACTTGGGGCAAGAGCGGGGGTGGGCGGGAGGGTGACAGACATGGGGCAAGAGCAGGGGTGGGAGGGAGGGTGAAAGACACGGGGCAAGAGCGGGGGAGGGTGAAAGACACGGGGCTGGAGCGGGGGTGGGCGGGAGGGTGAAATACACGGGGCAAGAGCGGGGGTGGGCGGGAGTGTGAAAGACACGGGGCAAGAGCGGGGGTGGGCGGGGGGGAGACATGGGGCAAGAGCGTGGGTGGGTGGGAGATGGAAGACATGGGGCAAGAATTGGGGTGGGCGGGAGGGGGAAGACACGGGGCAAGAGCCGGGGTGGGCAGGAGGGGGAAGACACGGGGCAAGAGCGGGGGTGGGCAGGAGGGGGAAGACACAGGGCAAGAGCGGGGGTGGGCGGGAGGGGGAAGACACGTGGCAAGAGCGTGGGTGGGCGGCAGGGGGAAAGACACGGGGCAAGAGCGGGGGTGGGAGGGAGGGGAAAAGACACGGGGCAAGAGTGGGGGTCGGCAGGAGGGGGAAAGAGACACGGGCAAGAGCGGGGGTGGGCGGGAGGGGGAAAGAGACACGGGGCAAGATGGGGCAAGAGCGGAGGTGGGCGGGAGGGGGAAAGAGACACGGGGCAAGAGCGGGGGTGGGCATGAGGGGGAAAGAGACATGGGGCAAGAGCAGGGGTGGGCGGGAGGGGGAAAGATTCACGGGGCAAGAGTGGGGGTGGGCCGGAGGGGAAAGAGACACGGGGCAAGAGCGGGGGTGGGCGGTAGGGGGAAAGAGACACAGGGCAAGAGCGGGGGTGGATGGGAGGCGGAAAGAGACACGGGGCAAGAGCGAGGGTGGGTGGGAGGGGGAAAGAGACACGGGGCAAGAGCGGGGGTGGGTGGGAGGGGGAAAGAGACACGGGGCAAGAGCCGGGGTGGGCGGGAGGGGGAAAGAGACACGGGGCAAGATCGGGGGTGGGCGGGAGGGGGAAAGAGACACAGGGCAAGAGCGGGGGTGGGCAGGAGGGGGAAAGAGACACGGGGCAAGAGCGGGGGTGGGCGGGAGGGGGAAAGAGACGCGGGGGTGGGCGGGAGGGGGAAAGACACACGGGGCAAGAGCAGGGGTTGGGGGAGGGAGAAAGACACACGGGGCAAGAGGGGGGGTGGGAGAAGGGGAGAGATACGCGGGGCATGAGCGGGGGTGGGCGGGAGGGGGAGACACACACGGGGCATGAGCGGGGGTAGGTCGTTGGGAGGGGGAGACAAACATGGGCCATGAGCGGGCGTGGGTGGGAGGGGGAGACACACACGGGGTATGAGCGGGGGGTGGGCGGCGGGTGGGGAGAGACACACGCACATGAGCGGGGGTGGGCGGCGGGTGGGGATGGACACACGGACATGAGTGGGGGTGGGGGGAGACACACGGACATGAGCGGGGGGTGGGCGGCGGGTGGGGAGAGACACACGGACATGAGCAGGGGTGGGAGAGACACACGGACATGAGCGGGGGGTGGGCGGCGGGAGGGGTGAGACACACGGACATGAGCGGGGGGTGGGAGGAACAGGAGACAGACACGGGCATGAGCTGGGGTGGGGGACTTACTGTGCAGGCGGGATACAAAGCCTCTCATGCGAGGAACAAAGATGGCGGGCGTCTCTGCACGCTTTCACACATCCAATGAGAGAGCACGTCAGATGTCCGCGGACATCACGCAAGCTGCTTTCCCAATCACCGTCCTGTCCGCGAAGCGAACACAGATTTCACTAATTTTTTTCACTTACATTTTTGTCATTTTTTTAAAAACTATGGGACAGATTTACACCAAATAAAGCAAAGCACGCTTTCGGGACCAAGCCGCCGCTCCTGCCGCTAATTTGGTGTAAATCCGTCCAGCGGTTATGTATATGGGAAAAAAAAAGTTTTGGGACCCCCCTATAACTTTGCCCCCCCCGGACGAATCCTCACCAAACTTTGCAAAAAAATTCAGAGTGACCTAACTACTTGTTTTGCAAAGTTTGGTGAGGATCCGTCCAGGGAGAGCGAAGTTATAAGCCACCCAAAAAGTGCTCTTCCTATGGAAACAGCAACTTAACCATAACTACATGGCCACTACCGTGGCCATGTAATATATATATATATATATATATATATATATATATATATTTATATATATATATATATATATATATCAGTAAAAAAAACTTTGTTAAAGGGTCGTTATGGTTAAGTTGCGCTACTAAAAACCTATGAAATTCAGTAAAAAAACTTTGTTAAAGGGACATTATGGTTCAAAGTAAAACCGAAAAACCCCAGAAATTCGGCAATTATGGTAAGATAATCAACCATAACTCGCGCCGCCACCGTGCACTGCTAACACTAACACCCAGGACATCAAAGATGACATCACAAATGTCATTGATGACATCACTGATGACATCACATGGCTGGCTCTCCCTTTTTTTCCTTTCCTGACATATCTAGGCCACATGATTTTCTTCAGTAACAGTCAGGAACTAAAAATTGTAAATTACTATGTTCGTAGACTTATCCTTCAAGAATGTTCTTAGAATAATTCCCTTATGGTCCAGTCATATCATATGAAACATATACATAGGAGAAGTCAGAACCTTGAAAGACAGCAATCCTTTTTGTGCATTAAAATTATCAGTAGATTTATCAGCACTTTCTGATACTTTTGATGTTTTTTATTACTGTACTTTCCCTGTATATGCTCATATTTTTATATGTTGTACTCACACTATTTTCCTTAGGGTCCAGACACATCATGTGATATATATAGATAGGGTAAGTAACAGCTTTGAAACAGAGCAATCATTTCTCTCCATAAAGGTAATCAGTTAGGTTATGAACACTTTCTGCTAATATTGCTGTTTCTTTTTCCTACTTCAATTCCCTTGTATATATTCATATTTGTATGTGGTGTTGTCTCTTTGTGATTTGTGTATAATAATGCAATTATGTAGTAAGTGGGTTTTATTACCTACTTATCACAATTTTCACTGTACGCAAAACTCTAATATGAAAACAGTTATCATTTCAATATTCAACATGGCAAGCTTATGAATATTGCACCTCCATCATGAATGCTGCACACAATGCCTATGTTTCTACATGAGTACCTTAGTATCCTGGATTGAAGTTAATAATAGAATGCTATTTATATCAATGCATAGCTTAATGCACTGATTAGCACTTGGTATTTATTCCAATAATCTTTGACACTTTTTTTATTAACATTACACTAAGAATCCCTTGTACAGACTTTTCATGAAAGGTAAATGCACATGTGATGTCATCAGTGATGTCATCAGTGACATTTGTGATGTCATCTTTGATGTCCTGGGTGTTAGTGTTAGCAGTGCACAGTGGCGGCACGAGTTATGGTTGCTTATCTTACCATAACTGCCGAATTTCAGGGGTTTTTCGGTTTTACTTTGAACCGTAACGTCCCTTTAACAAAGTTTTTTCACTGAATTTCATAAGTTTTTAGTAGCGCAACTTAACCATAACGTCCCCTTAACAAAGTTTTTTTAACTGAATTTCATAGCTTTTTAGTAGCACAACTTAACCATAATATCCCTGACTTCATATACATGTAACATAGAACATACTAACCCCCTCGTAGTGATTTTCATGTCCATGGGACTACCGCCATGTCCGCGGACATATCGAAAATCTGAGCGTGGTGAATGTAAATTTAAATATTGTGCCCCATTTCCCCTTGAAGTTGGCTCTGAAAAGAGCTGTTTTTTTTTTAAAGATGCTTGACAGACACCTGTTATTTTGTATTTTCTTCTTGTTTTTCTTCTTACTTTACTCCTAAAATCTGTACATAACCTTCTCCAAAGCAACCCTTACATTCCAAAATAGAAAGGCATTTCCCGTAAAAGATAAAGAAATGCCATCTTCTTTAAAATTAACAGCATTACTGGCATCAATATTCTCATTGTTACAGAAGAACATACCAGCTCTAAGCATGAAGGCACACATGCCTCGGTTGATAACACACCTAGCAATGTTTTGCTGAGGACAAAAAACTGAACTATTGTCCCATATTGCCCTAGGTAGTAATGCAGAAAAAAATACTTTTGCATTTGGAAGGATCTTCATTACGGCTTGAACCAAGCGTTTCAAATCAGCCAACAAAGTAGGGGCACTGACGTTGCCCAAATGGAAAGCACCATAGTGCAAAACTACCACATGCGGACTGTTCATCGTGGCCATATCCTCACAAAATTGTACAATTCCCTGTACATTGCAATCAGGCACAGTGCTCCACACCACCTCCACTCCTTTCACATCAATGTTCTTTGCAACATGCCTGCATTCAGCGTACTGCTGTAAACCATGCACAAACATATCTCCGAGCACCAACACCCTGACTTTCTCCACTTCTGCCATCTTCACCACACACAGTCTCTTTCAACACAAATCCACAACCTCAACATCTGATTGGCTGATCCGTACAGTCTTCTTTCCATGTTGGATTTCCTGGAAAAACCTGGATGTAGCACGCCCTGTCCATGAACAGCCGCGGTGTCCGCGGACGGCGTCCACTTTCCTCTCTGTGCCATTCCTTCATTGCATACAGCTAAGCAATCACACAATACGAATAACATCCTCAGAACACCCCCATTTTGTGAATTTTCAAACATTTTAGGACAATTATCATTTCATTATTCAACATATTAACATTAGAAATATTATACTTTCATCTTGTACTCTGCACACAATGCTATGTTTCTCCATTAGTAGCTCAGTATACTAGATAGAATCCCATAATACAATGCTATTTATATCAATGCATCGTTCAAAGCACTAATAACAGTATGATATTTATTGCAATATCCTTGACAGTTTTTTTGCAACATTATAATAAAAATCCCTAGTACACAAATTCCATGAAAAGTACATACACATGTGATGTCATCAGTGATTTCATTAATGACATTTGCGATGTCATCTTTGATGTCCTGGTTGTTAGTCTTAGCAGTGCACGGTGGTGGCGCGAGTTATTTTTCATAGCTTACACTAACTTGTGATTTTCAGGGGTCTTTTGGCTGTACTTAAAACCATAACGTCCTTTAAACAAACTTTTTTTAATATCACGCAAAAAATATACAAACATGTCGTGAAAAAACCAACTTCTACAGATGGCTTTACACAAAATGTTGCAAAGTAAGAATTTATGCTCGTTCACAGTGAAGGTCAGCTGCTTCCGTTTTTTTCTCGGGCCCCGGAGAGGCTCACAAAGCGGACTATAAGGTTGTATTGTGTTTTGACCTTGACAGACAGAGATTGTGATGTTGCTAAAACGTAAGAGAAGATAAGGATGAATTTTATGAAACTAAACCACTTTTATATATTATATCACTATGCGAAAGATCGTTGGCACACGCAGAGTCATATTTTGAAACTGCAACACTCGTAGACAATGGAAATTGCAATTGTACTGTAAGTAACCCTTTAGATTATTTTATACCAAATATAATTACAATAGCGTAGCATTAAAGACCGCTCAAGTTGAACTTGTTCGTTGAAAGTGGCATAATGTTTTCTACCGCGCACTATCACCACCGAATTGATCCCCTGTTGTTTAGAGGGCTCTGAAAAAGGCAGACGACACAGGGTGGGTTAATAGAAATAATTTAACCAGTCTATAGGCGGTAAAGCGCTCTACTCGCTGTGCCACTTCACTGTAGCCTGTCAAATGGCACAGCGAGTACAATGCTCGCTTTGACATCCGTGCACAGCTTGTTAACGCAAGTTCGAATCTCCCGGCAAGGCCAAACTCAGCCTTTCATCCTTCCGTGGTCGATAAATGAGCACCACACACCGTGGTTAATAATAAGCACCTCTTAGATACCTCATGGTTCTTAGCGCTATATGAATGGGAAAATATTAGTATTTTATTATTAACATACTCCGTTGCACTATCTTCGATAGAAAATAGTTTCACGCCCTAATAAATAAAATGATGATTTTTAATGAAGATCGGCTGGTGAGACTAATTTATGTTTTTTAAAACAGGTATGTGGCCCCATTTTGCCTATGTCACGATTTACAGACTCCAGCGAATGGGGTCTTCAACTGCCAGGTGCAGGTCCAAATATGCAACTTCATGACCCTCACCATTTTATGGGACAATCGCCAAGGACCAATATGCCCTTACGCAGTACTAGCGGCTACAAACAACATACCAACCAATAGGGTGGTCTAATGGCTCGTTTTTGGAGCAACCTTCCGATTATCAGAGCGACCATTTACTGCTTTTATCATAAACCAACAGCCTATCTACCGCAAAGGAACAACGCGTGGCTCCAAATAAACTTTTGCTGATCGACAGCAGAGACAATAGCAAATCGCTGAATATTCACTAAACATTTCATGTGAAATAAATGTACTTTACCAAATGTACAACCCTGCTGTTTACTTTTAAACCACAGATTTATATTCCGAATTGTGGCGCACTGAGTTGTAAGCTGATATAACACCCTCTGTACTGCAAAGGAACATTGTGTGCCTCAACATGAACTTTTGCGGATCGACAACAAAGACAAATGCAAATTGCTGAATATTCTCTAAACATTTGATGTCAAATAAATGTACTTTACAATATTTACAATCTTGCTGTTTGCTTTTAAATCACTGTTTCATATTCCGAATTATGGCGCGGTGTGTTGTGACATAATATGTGTTGTCTTCCGGGTTCTGTGTAAAGTCACTTAGGACTGGAGAGGACTGGGCGCATTTGATGATGCACCCTGTAACGTCACGGAGAGAGGCGGGGAATATGAATGCTTTGATAATATCAGGCTTAGGGGCGGGAGATATGATTTAGTGTTGAAAAGCAAGTCAGCCAGGTGAATAGCGCCAGTCATAGGATTATCACATAATGTCGGCGCACACCAGCCGGATTTATCATTTCTTTAGTGGACAAAAAGTCGGTTGACGCCCATAGGAAATTGTACTATTAGCGGACAAAAGGAGTGGTCTTAAAACACTTTCACCCTGACAACGAACAATACAAACAAAGTTCTCAGAACACCCCCATTTTGTGTAATTGCAACCATTTCGGGACACCGCAAGTGTTCTTAGAACACATTCAACTAGACAGATTACAATACGGACAGCGTCCTGAGGACACCCCCAGTTTGTGTATTTACAAACAATTAAGTACACCGCGAGTGTTCATAGCTCATTTTTACCTTCCTTGCGAACAAAAATGACACATACTCCGTCCTCTAAACACCCCACCATTTAGTTTATTTACAAAATGTCAGAACAGCCGTGTTCTCCGCAGACAAATTGAACGCAACAAAAACGTCTAGCACATAAAAAAACAAAACATTGAACCTATCTCATACTCCCCCACCCTCCCCAAACACTCTTACACACCAACACAGGGCACTAAATACAATTTCTTTTCCACGTTTCACCGCGCTGTACGCGGTCGACGGCGAATACAAGACGGCGGGCGCCACAGAAAATCTGACGCGCTCCACGCCCCTCGCCGTCCAATCAGCGAACACGTCACATGTCCGTGGACATGACGCAAGGCCATGGGCCAATCAGGGTACTGCCTGCGGAGCGAACAGGGAAGTCCGTCCGCGAAGCGAACACAGATATCACTAATTTTTTTGCCTTACATTTTGGTCATTTTTTAAAAAAAACTACTGGACGGATTTACACCAAATTTGCAAAAGCACGCTTTCGGGACCAGGCCGCCGCTCCTGCGGCAAATTTGGTGTAAATCCGTCCAGCGGTTCGGGCTGTAGCCGTGCACAAAGTTTTTTCCCATTCAGTCTATGGGAAAAAAAAAGTTTTGGGACCCCCCCTATAACTTTTCCCCCCTGGACGAATCCTCACCAAACTTTGCAAAAATAATTCAGAGTGGGCCATATACTTTTTTTGCAAAGTTTGGTGAGGATTCGTCCAGGGGGAACGAAGTTATAAGCCACCTAAAAAGTGCTCTTCCTATGGAAATACCAACTTAACCATAACTACATGGCCACTACCGTGGCCATGTAATATTTATATATATATATATATATATATATATATATATATATATATTCAGTGAAAAAAACTTTGTTAAAGGGACGTTATGGTTCCAAGTAAAACCGAAAAACCCCAGAATTTCGCCAGTTATGGTAAGCTAAGAAACCATAACTTGCGCCACCACCGTGCACTGCTAAGACTAACACCCACGACATCAAAGATGACATCACAAATGTCTTAACCATAACGTCCCTGTAATACATTTTTTTTACTGAATTTCATAGTGCAAAGTCACCATAACATCCTTTTCAATAGATGAAGACCACTAGCATTTTGGGTCCTCAAAGTGGGAACCCCGGGTGGTTACAAAAACAATTTTTCTTCCCAAACAGGGACACCTGCGGCGTCCTGGTGTAGCGGGGTGTATAAAGAGAACACAACAGGGCATCAGCGGGGGTGAGGGGAAAAGGAGGGAGACATGGGGCATGAGCAGGGGGTGGTGGGAACAGTAGGGAGACACGGGGCATGAGCGGGGGATGGGGGAACACGAGGGAAAAACAGGGCATGAGCGGGGGATGGGGAACAGGGCAGACACGGGGCATGAGCGGGGTTTGGGGGGTACAGTAGGGAGACGCAGGGCATGAGGAGGGGGTGGGGGGAACAGTGGAGACACAGGGCATGAGCACAGGGGTGGGGGAACAGTAGAGACACGGGGCTTGAGCAGGGGGTGGGGGAACAGGGGAGTCACAGGGCATGAGTGGGAGGTGGTGGGGTAACACAAGCGAGACAAGGGGCATGAGCGGGGGTGGGGGGTACAGGAGGAAGACATGGGGCATGAGTGGGGGATGGGGGAACACGAGGGAGACACGGGGCATGAGCAGGGGGTGAGGGGGTACAGGAGGGAGATACGGGGCATGAGCAGGGGTGGGGGGTACAGGAGGGAGACACGGGGCATGAGCAGGGGTGGGGGGTAACACGAGGGAGACATGGGACATGAGCAGGTGGAACAGAGGAAACACGGGACATGAGCGGGGGGTGGGGGGAACGGGAGGGAGACACGGGGTGTGAGCGGGGGGGTAGGAGGGGAACAGGGCACACACAGGGCATGAGAGGGGGGTGGGGGAAAAGGAGGGAGACACGGGGCATGAGTGGGGCGTGGGGGGATCAGAGAAGACACGGGGCATGAGCGGGGAGTGGGGGGAACGGGACGGAGACACAAGGCATGAGTGGGGGTGGGGTGAACAGAGGAGACAAGGGCCATGAGCAGGGGGTGGGGGGAACGGGAGAGAGACACGGAGCATGAGCGGCGGGTGGGGGGAACGGGAGAGAGACACGGAGCATGAGCGGGGGGTGGGGGGAATGGGAGAGAGACACGGGCCATGAGTGGGGGGTGGGGGGAACGGGAGAGAGACACGGAGCATGAGCGGAGGGTGGGGGGAATGGGAGGAACACACGGAGCTTACTGTGCAATGCTCCGATGAACCGATAAACAAAGATGGCGGGCGTCTCTCACAATAGACGCACTGCACGCTTCACGGTAGCCAATAGATAAGCACGTCAGATGTCTGCGGACATCACGCAAGCACTTGCCCAATACCTATCCTGTCCGCGGAGCGAACAGGGAAGTGTGTCCACTAAGCGGACACAGATATCACTAATTTTCACTTACATTTTTGTCATTTTTTAAAAAACTACTGGATGGATTTACACCAAATAAAAGAAAGCACGCTTTTGGGATCAAGACGCCGCTCCCGCCGCAAATTTGGTGTAAATCCGTCCAGCGGTTTGGGCTGTAGGCATGAGCAAATTTTTTTCCCATTATGTCTATGGGACAAAAAGAAGTTTTGTGACCCCCCCTATAACTTTGCCCCCCCCTGGACCAAACCTCACCAAACATTGCAAAAATTACGAAGTGCGCCATATACTTTTTTTGCAAAGTTTGGTGAGGATTCGTCCAGGGGGAGCAAAGTTATAAGCCGCCCAAAAAGTGCTCTTCCTATAGAAACAGCAACTTAACCATAACTACATGGCCACTACTGTGGCCATGTAATATATATATATATATATATATATATATATATATATATATATATATATATATATATATATATATATATATATATATATATATATATATATATTCAGTGAAAAAACTTTGTTAAAGGGACGTTATGGTTAAGTTGCGCTACTAAAAACCTATGAAATTCAGTGAAAAAACTTTGTTAAAGGGACGTTATGATTACTTTTCAAACTTTTTTTTGTGTTCGATCTGTCCGTGGACAGCGCGCATGTCCGCGAATCGCGCACAAGCACCCCTATAAAAGACCACGCCCTAGAGCTTATTCTCATTGTGTTTCTGGCTATTCTTCAGAGCACAGCTATTTCTCCAGCAACTTGCTGATTACACCATCGAGATGGCATCCCTGCCTGCAGAACTGCCACCTGGTGCTGCACCTGCTTCAGCACCACCCCCACCCCCTCCACCACCACCACCTCCCCAAGGGCCTGAAGAGGGGAACAGGAGTGAGGATGCAGAGGAGGAAGAAGAGGATGATGAGAATGAGGTATAGGAAAACCATACTGCCCGCACTAGGCGTGAGTCTTGGGTATGGCGGTTATTTACCATTCATGGTAATGTTCCTAAGGCTCGTGCGAACCGTGTTACCTGCAATGAGTGCAAAATGATACTCAGTCGTGGGAAGCACGGTAAGTACAGCTTTGGGACCACTACTATGAAGCGACACCTGAGGTCATTTCACTATGGGGCTATTCGCAGGGTTGTACCTTGCGAAGAACGTAGCACGTTGATTTCCTCTACTTCATCCTCTGTTTCTGATCCTGTCACCACAAGGACCACCTCTGTGGGACAGCGTCTTCCTCAAGCTGCCTCACAGGCCATACAGAATGCTGATGACCCTTACCTTTCGAGGGTCACAGTTGTATGTACGTACTGTGACATAGTACTCTGCAGGGGGGAGCGACTTCGTAGTGCTTTTGAGACTATCGTCTCAGAGCACGAGAAGATCTGCTCACTACCCAAATAGAACCCACTCTACATCTTCCTCTCTCAGCTCGCCCTTTCTTATCCCTGTGGTTGGTATCCCCCCTTTACCTTCCTTTCGCCTCCTCTCCTAGTGTGCGTGTATAAAAAACCAAAGAAAATACAAGACATCAAAAATCCCCAAAAAAATAAGGCTCTTTTCAGAGCCGCCTTTCACAGTTAAAAAATAGAAGTGAAAATAAATGAAGCAGGGCCTTTTGTATTTTTTAGAAGTCCACGGACAGTTCGCGAACATTTAAAAAATTGGGTTGCTACCCCATCACAAACATTGCAATTTTCTCTCGGAAGAAGTGGTGGCTCTGAAAAGAGCCTTTGGGTGGTGTTTGTAAGTCAAAAATTATAAATGCTTAACACCTACTTCAAAATGGTTGTTGTAATTCCAAAAAAGGTCGCAATGCATTTTGTACATTTCTCAGAAAAATCTGATTACCAGCATAAGTAAGATGGACTCCATCTCTGCGAAAAATGTATGTACTACAAAACATAATATTTTCATTGTGAAAAGAGGACATGCCAAAATCTCTTAGAAAGGCACAAACAGACTTATTAACATTGCATCTTGCTTTTTCCATTTGTGGACCAAATGAAGAAGAACGAAGCCACATTTGTGTCTGCGCAATCCGTGAAAATATCACTTGAGAATTAGGAAACATGTCCATAACCTTCCCAAGTCCTTCTTTCATAGCAAATTGCAAAAAAATTCCAGTCACATGTCCTAAACTGTTCCCTCCACAATGAATTACAATTATGTCTGGATGTTGCTTTGTCTCCAAAGTAGCACAGAGAGGTAGCAAGTCCAACCACTTCATTCAACGTACTCCATGCCAGTGTACTTCCACATGTGGGAATCCAAGATCTACAGCTACTCCACAGCTTTCTGCATGCACCTTCAACCAATGTATCCACGAATCTCCCAAAATCCAAACAATCTGTTTTCTGAATCACACAGCCATAGCTATCTTTTGTTCTCACAGCAAAAAGAGTATCTGAGAAACTCTCTCCTGGTACAACACACCCACTAAACTTTCCTGGCCAATCCCTTTCAGTGCTTATTCTCATTTGCATGACTTCTGAACCCAAAAATCCCCGGATGTAACTCCCGATGTCCGCGAACTACCGCCATGTCCGCGGACATATCGTAACATGAACAGCCCTTCTACCATTTCCACTTCACTCTCTCTGCCATTCCCTCATTGGATGTAGCTAAAAAAATCACATGACCATGCACCAATCACATTCAAGACCTCTAGATCTAACTGCATCATCATAGATCAGCACTGCAAATGTACTGTGAATCTCTCTGAGTACAAGTGTCATATCATTGGCAAGCACCATCTACCAGAAATAATGTACAAGTCTCCAAGATTTCTACTTGCAGCTCCATGCATATCCATATGCATGAACACAAACTTCAGGTATGCATATTTTCTGTACAGTAGATGAACACATTTTCAAACAGACTTTTAGCTTGTGTAATCTGGAAAATGAATTTACTGTATTTTTTTCAATATCATAAAATCAACTATCACTTATAAACCTTTATACTATTTACTTTCTTTATACACACACACTCAAATCATGTTAAAATAACATGTTTTAAATGAAATATATAGACTACATATATTCAAACAAAATTGCATGCAAGCACAATCTATGTTTAAATCTTTAAAAAAATACTTATACATTTTCATATTTTTCTGTTTGTATTTATTTATTTACTTAATTACTTTAATTTAGACATGACATTGAGGCGCTATTACCTAGAACAGCTTACTTACAGAAATAGTGGTATTCACTGGTATATTATAAATTTCACAAGACATAGTAAAGATATTTTTTTTTGCTACAGTTAGTCATTCAATACAATTTGTTCATTAAGAACATATTATATGTACTGAACTGATGCAATGCATCTTATGTAAATAAATTTGTTTAATGGTTTTAAAGAAGGCACTGAAGATTTCAATTAAAAAATCAATATCTAAATTAAAAACAGCGCTATATACAAACTAAGTTACTAATTTGAAGCTTTTACAATTGCAGTGAAGACCAGTCTACTGAAAAGAAGCAGCCAAATTAGAAGAACTAAGAAGTTACCTGTTAATTTAAGAAAAAAGTAAGTAGAATATCACCATAATATTTGTATTATTAATGACATTAATACAAGCTATTTTGGTGCCTAAAAATAGAGATTGTGTACCATTTTGTCCAAAAATCTCCATGTCTTAAACAGCGATTTACAGCCAGAATGGCCCACAAATTCCTATTTTTGGACACACAAATTACCCAACTGAACCGCTACAATTTTCATATTATAGAACAAACAACTGTTTTAATTGTATACATTACATTTACTATTTGTACTTTTCCACACCACTAGCTTACTTTTTTTTGTCATCTGAACCCCAGTTTAGTAACACATAAATTCAAGAATACCTATCCCTACTAGTTGTAGTTCCCAATGCACAATCACACACCATTACATACATCTTTATCATCTTACTCAAACACTCATGCACACAGCACACATACATTCCAGAACACCCCAACCCATATCTTCTTTATTTTTTTCAACAGACCCTAAAAAATGCCTACCAAAAGTCAAGTCCGTAGAAAGCAACGCAAAAGTAGAGCAAATGAAAATAAAAGTGTCCAACATAAGCATCCATCTCTAGCAGAATTTGTAAAAAAAGTTGAAACAAAACAGCTAATACAGTCATTTAGTGAAACACAAGAAGTTTCAAGTACAAAAACTTTGCCTCCTCTATCAAAATGTAAAACAAACCAAAAAACAATTAACAGAAAATCAGCTATCACTACAGATAAAACTACTTCTTCAAATTTTAATATAGTGCAAAGTAAGCATACCAAGAAAAGTATTGTAGCCAAAATGTACCGTCACAATGTCCTTCAAAATCTTATAAAAGCAGGAGAGGAATCAGGTTCAATGCTTAAAACCTATCGTAGGAAATTTATCTTAGAAGCGTTGATGGACAGTGCAATTCTTCTGAAAAGAAAGTTATTTATTTTACTGTTAAACAAAATGAAAGCACTAACAAAACTAATAACTAAATTACAAAAAAGACTTCTCAATAAGCGAAATGTCAACAGAAAGAACTTCTTAAGTATCTGCGGAGGTGAATGGAATCACACTACGAGCACAGAACCATATTTTAGTGAAGAAGCGTACAAACAAAAGCAAACAAATACAATTGCCATACATAGCAGTGGTCGAGGTTATGAAAAAGTGAATAATACCATAATGGAACAAGAAGTACTCCTTACAAAAATATGCCCTGAAATCTTAGAATTACCCCTCCATTCAACTGAATCAGAATGTCTAGTGTACAAATGGCCATGCACGTCATTGTGTAACATTCCCAAACAATGTTTCAAATCTTTACGCCAATTCCTCAATAAATATGTAAAAAGCAAAGACAAAATCAAAATTAAATTACTGCAAAATAAGGATACCTGTCCAGTGCGCAAGTACACAGGACCTCAAGGACATTCATTGGCCTGCATTACAGGACCTACTTGTAAAACCACTTTCCATGATATCAAAAGGATATCAACACATCATTCAACTATAAGAAATCTAGTCTATAAACTGTACTATGCTAAAAGTCCTGCTTTAGCACTAGCAAAGTTAAATAACATCCTTCTACATGGTACAGCAAAAGACCTACTTGAAACAATTCACTATATCCAGAAAAAATATTTTGGAAGTGAAAGACATTTACAGAATGAAATAGCTTTAAACCAATTAAGCAACAATTCTACACATGGCAACTTTTTGCTAAACACATACAAAAAAGAAATACTAAAATTTAAAAGTACATCAGCTGAAGTACCAAACCATGTATGTGTATGTTGCCATAGAACTTTTTATAAAAGTAACACAAAAACTATAGACCTATCATACAAAAAAGAAGACAATGAAGATTCTAAATGGTTTGAATTAGCTCTCTACCTTGTAGCAGAAAACAAATACGAAATAACTGAGCCCTTAATACTTTGCAGTTACTGCACTACAAAACTTGACAACAACCAAACTCCTTCATGTGCTATCACAAACATTTTTGGAATTATACCCAGTACCAAAACCCCTACAACAACTTAATTTATATGAGAGCATCATAATTCAAACAGTACACCCATTTCACGCAATAATACGCCTTCAACCAAAAACAGCAAAATGACCTTCCTCTGAATTGCTAAAGGCATTCGTGGAAAAGTAGTTTATTTACCTTTAGATCTAAAAGAAAATGTGCATACTCTATGAGTGCAACGTCCAATGCAGCAATCTTTAATTATCTTAGTAAATGGAGTACCTACAAAAGACAAACAAATATGGCAACAGCTGGTAGATTTATATAAAGTTAGACAAACCTTCCAATATCTTAAAGAGAATAATGAATATTACAAAGATATTAATATTGAAGAAAACTTGAAAGATACAACTGAAATAATTCAAGAAACACAAGAAGCTGGTCAATTTGAGCTACTAGATCCTGCTACAATATCAAATACTTTAGACCATTATACAATTTATCCTTTGCACTGTAATGACACCGTAGAAGATGTACTGGAAACTTACCAAATACGTCAAACAAAAGGATCGCCAACTAGCACATGGGAAAAAAGTATAGAAGCACGTGCTTTTCCTCTACTCTTTCCTACTGGCAAAGGAGGAAGGTATGATGATAGACCTATTCAAATATCAGCTTCAGAATACCGCTCATTACGGATGTATTCTGAAGATCCCAGATTTAGACAAAATGTGGAATACATATTCCACCTACTCTTTGAAAGTGAACTAGCAACTTTATGTTACGGAGTTGCACACATATTAAAATCAGGATCCCACTTTCAAAATATGACAGCTACACAATTATTAGAAAAAGTGCAACAAAAGGATGAGGTTTTACAATCAAATATTACAAATCTATTAGCAAATATGCGTGGTACTAAAGAGTACTGGTTTCGACGTCATGGAGATGTACGTTGTATGATCAGAAACCTTGGCCCACCCACTTGGTTTGTTACATTAAGTTCTGCAGAATATGCATGGGAAGATTTACATGATTTCCTACGCATATATCAAATAAAAACAAAACAAACATAGATATTCTAACACCTGGAGAACTTTGTTCTTTGGATCCTGTTAATGTTTCAAGATATTTTCACCATCGCTTCATTGCTATGCTACATTTTATTTGTAATAAAACTGTTCCTCCCCTTGGAGAAGTGCAACACTTCTTTTGGAGAAAAGAATACCAAGCCAGAGGAGCACCACATATCCACAGGCTTTTATGGATTAAAGATGCTCCTAAATTTGTTCAAGACAGTGATGCCACTGTTTTACAGTTTATTGAAAAATATGTCACTTGTGAAATTCCATCAGAAGCCACAAATAGTGATCTTCGTGCACAAATGTTACAATTTCAAAGACACAAATGTGGAAAATATTGTCGTCGCAAATACAAAAACAAAGGCAAATACTACACCAAATGCCGATTTGGTTTCCCTAGACCAGTTACAAATACAGGTCAAGTAAACAACCTCATGTCTTCAGTTAGACATACTGTTAACGGAAAGTCACCTAAAAATACATATTACATAAAAAGAAAAGAAGAAAAATATATCAATGATTATAATGCAATCATTGCCCACTTATGGAATGCAAACATAGATGTGCAGTACATTGCAGACAATTCTGCTGCAGTTGCACGATATGTCACAGCATACTTAACTAAAGCAGAAAAGACAGAGCTCCAAGACCTCTGGAATGACCTGTCATCAGATAAAACAGTATCTCAGAAATTATACAGCTTGGGCATGAAAATGCTCACCCATAGAGAATGTGGATCTTATGAAGCAGCTGATCGTTTAACTGGTACTTCATTGTATGGTAAATCTGAAAATATAGTATGGTTAAGTCTTGGTCCAGCTAAATCTAGAAAAAGAGTTCTAAAATCATATGAAGATATAGAAACAATAGCCAAACATGATCCCAACAGCCAAGACATTTTAAAAAAAAATGTATTGGACACATACTACCCAAACAGAAGTAATACTTTGGAAAACATGTGTCTATACCAAATAGCCCAAAACTACACATACAAAAATAATATGAAACCTGATTAAAAAAAAGGTAAATATAGAGTGACAGACTGTGAAGGCAGCTTAGTTAAACTCACTAAACCACATTTAATTAATCATATCAAATTGTCATTGAAGACTCCTCAACATAAAGAAGTATATTACATGTCCCTGCTACAACTCTTCAAACCATGGAGAAAAGAAGAACAATTACTAGATAACTATGACTCATATGAGGATGCTTTCAAAGCAAATGAAAGCACTATAACTGATGTAAACTTTACACAGTACAAAACAATGTTGCACAATGAACAGCAACATGAAGAAGAACTCCAAGCCCAACTACATAAGGATACTCCTGACAGTAGTCAACCTTCTGTAACAGGAAGCCAAGAACCACTGGGAGAAAGACTAATAACAAATGAGGCAGAATTAGCTATGATAGAAGTAGAAAACACCATGTGTCAGTATGAAGATAAGGAAGACTTAACTATACTACAATCAAAACTAAACAATGAGCAAAGTAGCATTTTTCAAGAAGTAACAAAACAAATTGCACATGGTTTAAAACATGAAAATAAAGAATGTTCCTGCCATAATTATAAACCTATACTACTGTACGTCAGTGGTGAAGCTGGTTCTGGCAAAACATTCCTAATCAAAATCATTAGTAAGTTCCTTCAACAATTGACAAACAACAAACTGTCAGCTGTTGTCACTGCCCCCACAGGTTTAGCTGCCTACAACATAGGTGGTGTTACATTACACCGATTACTACTATTGCCAGTAGAACACCAGAACAAATTAGACTATTACAAACTTTCTGCAGAAGCTGCAATGGAATTACGCAGAGTATTGAAACAAATGAAAATGCTACTAATAGATGAAGTGAGCATGGTCTCCAACCTGATGTTAGCTTTGATTCACCTCAGATTACAAGAAGTACTCAAAACAGACTATGAAGAGCTCTTTGCAGGAAAACACATTATTGTTTTTGGAGATCTGCTTCAATTAACACCAGTAAAAGGTGAACCTATTTTTAAAACATTAGGGCACAAACTCTGCCGTAAAACTGTTGGCAGCATTGGAAATGTCAACCTTTGGCAACATTTCCAATACAGAGAATTAACAGAAAACATGCGCCAATCTGCAGATCTAACTTATGGCAACATTTTAAAAAGTTTGAGAGTTGGTATACTTTCTAAAGAAGCAGAAGCAACATTGAAAACCCGGCACATTAATGCACTTTATGGCGATAATGCATGTTCTACAGATGTTATGGAACAATTAGCCCACAAAAATGTCAATTGTATGGCCTTAATGCCAACTCTTGCAAGCTGTTTCAAATTCAATGAAATCATGCTAAGTAAAGAAATGCAACCAATAATGGAAATTAGCGCCACAGACAAAGTAGATGTACATGGTATGACACTACCCATGTGTGACCAAGCCACAACAAGACTAAACAATTTAGAAAAATCAATCTCAAACACAGCAGGCTTAGAAAATATGTTAAAATTATCCTTAAATTGCAGAGTAATGCTTAAACGTAACCTTGACTTGGACCAAGGACTAGTTAATGGAGCACTGGGTACAGTTGTTGGCTTTCAAACATACCCACGTGACAACAAAATTCAGTTTGTCAATATACTCTTTGACAAACTTTCAGAAGTAAAACGGATAGGACGCTCAACAGCTAGATTCCTTCTCTTCAAAGATATGTATGTACGCAGAGAACAATTTTCTCTAACTCTTGCATACGCAGTCACAATTCATAAATCACAAGGTCTTACCCTAGACAAAGCAATGATAGATATTGGTAACACAGTCTTTAAAGAAGGCATGAGCTACGTAGCACTATCACGCTTACGTACACTTGACGGTCTATTTCTAATCAACTTTGATGCAAGTAAAGTAAACGCTGATATTCCTTGCATTTTAGAATATAATAGACTTCGCTCACTGTACACTCCCCATCTAAACACATATTCTGTTCCACAAAAACTAAAACGTTGTAAAATAAAACTAAATCAAACAGAAATGCAACAGGACGTCACTGCAAATCCTCCAAAGAGAGTAAAAGAAACTAATACTTCATCAAGTACCACAAACAAAAAAGAATCAATTAGAGAAAGTAAACCAGGTACTTCTTTAAAGAAGGAAGACAAACTCCAAAATAAGCAGTTAGATACAGAACTACCTGGACCATTTAAAATCTCAAATATTGTTGGTGTAAGTTGCTATGCAAATGTAGCAATGAATATTCTATTTCAATTACCACCAATTGTTGACAACATTTACTCACACAGTACAGACCCATTGTGTTTGCAAATGTTAGTACTTCACAGAAATACAGCAAACAATCCTGACAACACATATAGTGTTTTTGGAATAAGACGACAATTGGACTACTGTGCTGGAATGGTGAAATTCACTATAAACTCACAGGAAGATCCACAAGAATTTCTAATGTACTTACTACAAGTACTGGAAAACAAAAACATACCTATAAATGAAATCTTTCAGATTTCATACATGTGGAAACATACATGCACTCTCTGCAACAATGTGACACAAGAAGAAATCCCTAATGAACGCTTCATATATATATCAATACCAAATTGTGAATCCATTCCATTTCAGCAACTTGTACAAAATGCAAACCATGGTAGATTATGCTCTACCTGCAATTCAAATACGTAATACTAATGCTTCTACGTTACAATGCAGATGGTACCAAAAATAGCTGCAAGCTGACTGGATTCACACATGGTCAAAAATCACTTGGTAAGAAAACATTCACAACAATAGGTATAATCTACCACGCAGGAGCCACAACCAATTCAGGACACTACACTGCATACATAAAAAAGAAATGTGGATGGTTTGAATGTAATGATAGTACCATTACTCTAAAGCAGAGATTACCAGCAAATCTTACAAACGCTTATTTGATGTTCTTAAAACCAAAATTTGATAAATAAACTGTATTTAAACCTTTAAGTAAATTTGTGTTACAAAACTGTAAACTGTTAGAATACTCCAGAAGCTATCTAACTGCTCAAAGATTCTACAACAACTAATAAGATAAATGAATACCACTAAATTAGACCAAAAAATACACAGTTAGAATACACCAATTGGTATCTAACTGTCCCAAAATTATAAATTTGTGTTAAAATAATATAAACTGTTAGAAAACTCCAACAGCTATCTATCAGCTCAAAGATTCTACAACAACTAATCAGATAAATGAATACCACTCAATTAGGCCAACAAAATACACAGTTAGAATACGCCAATTGGTATCTAACTGTCTCAAAATATAACAATATCCAAATAGGTAAATCAAAACCACTAAAATATATTAAAAAAATAGACAGTTAGAATATGCCAATTGGTATCTAACTGCTCCAAAATGTTAAAATATCAAAACAAATGAAGAATCTGTTACTGCTCCAAAAAAAATACAACAAAGCAAAGTATAAAGCATTAGCCAGAAACAACAAGTGAACACTGAAAACAAACAAACAAATAAACTGTAGCATAACAGAAAAAAGTTTTTTTTTAATCCAACATGGATTTTTTTTTCTCCCACAGACCCAATGATTTTAGCAACAAATACAGAAACTGAACAAATTGCACAGTACTCTGATTTGTACTCTACTAAATATGAGGGTCGAAAAAAAATAAAAGTATATTGCTTATACAATGTAATAAGTCATTACAAAATACTAATACTAACATGCTATTTTCTTTTACTACAGAAATGAAGAAGAAAAACATGGACTCCCATTACTAGACCAAACAGTAAGTATACAATAATAAGGACAACCATAGCAGCATATCACATCCATAGTATCTAATACCTTTGTTCCTTATACATTTGTTTTTCACCCAAAGTTATAAGCAAATATGAATGTGATATGCTGCGGTGGTTGTTGCCAGGGCATACAATCTTAGGTGCATGGCCAAATGGCCATGCACCCAAGACTCTATGCCCTGGCAACAACCACCGCAGCATATCACATCCATAGAGTCAAACATTTCAACTATGATCTATGGGAATCTTTTAATGTCCGCGAACAATGTGAGTGTTCTTAGAACACTTGGAACTTGCCAGCGAACAATACGGACACCGTTTTCAGGACACCCCCTACGAACATTTCAGAACAACGCGATAGTTCTTACAACACTTTCAACTTAACAACGAACAATACGGACAGAGTCCTAAGGACACCCCCTACGAACATTCCAGGACACCGGGAGTGTTCTTAGAAGCATCTTCAGAACACCACCATCTTGTTTATTTGTGAACATTTCAGGACACCGCGAGTGTTCTTAGGACACATTCAACTTGACAAAGAACAATACGGACAGCGTCCTCAGGACACCCCCTACGAACACTTCCCGGACACCGGGAGTGTTCTTGGAAGCATCTTCAGAACACCACCATCTTGTTTATTTGCGAACATTTCAGGACACCGCTAGTGTTCTTAGGACACATTCAACTTGACAAAGAACAATACGGACAGCGTCCTCAGGACACCCCCTACGTACACTCCCCGGACATCGCGAGTGTTCTTAGAAGCGTCTTCAGAACACCCCCATTTTGTTTATTTGCGAACATTTCAGGACACCGCAAGTGTTCTTAGGACACATTCAACTTGACAGAGAACAATACGGACAGCGTCCTCAGGACACCCCCTACGAACACTCCCCGGACACCGCAAGTGTTCTTAGAAGTGTCTTCAGAACACCCCCATTTTGTTTATTTGCGAACATTTCAGGACACCGCGAGTGTTCTTAGAACACATTCAACTTGACAGAGAACAATACGGACAGCGTCCTCAGAACAACCCCTACAAACATTTCAGGACACCAGGAGTGTTCTCAAAAATGTCTTCAGAACACCCCCATTTTGTTTATTTGCAAACATTTCAGGACACCGCGCGTGTGCTTAGAACACATTCAACTTGACAGAGAACAATACGGACAGCGTCCTCAGGACACCACCTACGAACACTCCCCGGACACCGCGAGTGTTCTTAAAACAGTTTCACTTTGCTTGCGAACAAAACGGACACATATTGACTCCTTAGAACACCCCCTAGTCAGTTTATTTAGAACATTTCAGAACACCTGTGATGGCCGCAAACAAATCGAACACAAAAAGAACGTCTAACACATAAAAAACACAACTTTCATCCTATCTCATACACTCCCACCCTCCCCAAACACTCCTACACACCAACACACTCTACAAAATACACATTTTGAACAAAGTTTCACCGCGCTGTCCGGGGCCGTCCGCGAATCCAATATGGCGGGCGCTACCGAAAAATCTGAAGCGCTTCACGCTCCACGCCGTCCAATCAGGAACACTTTGCATGTCTGCGAACATCACGCAAGACGATTGGCCAATCAGGACACTTTCCGCGGAGCGAACAGGCAAGTGTATCCGCAAACCGAACACAGATATCACTAATTTTTTTTACCTACTTTTTGGTCATTTTAAAATAAAATACTGGACGGATTTTCACCAAATTTGCAAAAGCACACTTTCGGGACCAAGCCACTGCTCCTGGTCCAAATTTGGTGGAAATCCGTCCAGCGGTTTGGGCTGTGTGCGCGTGCAAATTTTTTTTCCCATTCACTCTATGGAGAGTGAGTATAATGTATACAAATATGAGCATATAGAGGGAAGGTAGAGTAATAAAAATAAAACTATGAGAAAGTGCTGATAACCATAATGATCATCTTCATGCACAGAAAGGATTGCTCTCTTTCAAGCCTGTATCTTCCGCTATGTACATGTTTCATATGATGTGACAGGACCCTAAGTCTACAAATATAGTACTTTTTCAATTTTTACTTCCTGACTGTTACTGAAGAAAACTATGTGGCTTCGATATGTCAGTAAAGGATAAAAAGGGAGAGCCAGCCATGTGATGTCTACTTCCTGACTGTTACTGAAGAAAACTATGTGGCTTCGATATGTCAGTAAAGGATAAAAAGGGAGAGCCAGCCATGTGATGTCATCAGTTATGTCATCAATGACATTTGTGATGTCATCTTTGATGTCATGGGTGTTAGTGTTAGCAGTGCACGGTGGCGCGAGTTATGGTTGCTTATGTTACCATAACTGGCGAATTTCAGGAGTTTTTCGGTTTTACTTTGAGCCATAATGTCCCTTTAACAAAGTTTTTTCACTGAATTTCATAGGTTTTTAATAGCGCAACTTAACCATAACGTGCCTTTAACAAAGTTTTTTTAATATCACGCAAACAATATACAAACATGGCGTGCAAAAACCAACGTCTACAGATGGCTTTACACAGAATGTTGCAAAGTAAGAATTTATGCTCGTTCACAGTGAAGGTCAGCTGCTTCCACAACTTCTACAGATGGCTTTACACAGAATGTTGCAAAGTAAGAATGTATGCTCGTTCAAAGTGAAGGTCAGCTGCTTCTATTTTTTTCTCGGGCCCCGGAGAGGCTAACGAAGCGGACTATAAGGTTGTATTGTGTTTTGACCTTGACAGACAGAGATTGTGATGAAAGACTTCTCTTGAAGGAGTGTTGCTAAAACGTAAGAGAAGATAAAGATGAAATTTCTGAAACGAAACCACTTTTACATATTATATCACTATACGAAAGATTGTTGGCACACGCAGAGTCGTATTTTGGGACTGCACCACTCGTAGACGATGGAAATTGCAATTGTACTGTAAGTAACCCTTTAGATTACTTTATACCAAATATAATTACAATAGCGTAGCATTAAAGACCGCTCAAGTTGAACTTGTTCGTTGAAAGTGGCATAATGTTTTCTACCGCGCACTATCACCGCCAAATTGATCCCCTATTGTTGAGAGGGCTCTGAAAAAAGCAGACGACACAGGGTGGGTTAATAGAAATAATTTAACCGGTCTATAGGCGGTCAAGCGCTCTACTCGCTGTGCCACTTCACTGTAGCCTGTCAAGTGTCACAGCGAGTACAGCGCTCGCTTTGACATCCGTGCACAGCTTGCTAACGCAAGTTTGAATCCCGGCAAGGCGAAACTCAGCCTTTCATCCTTCCGTGGTCGATAAATGAGCACCACACACCGTGGTTAATAATAAGCACCGCTTACATACCTCACGGTTCTTAGCGCTATATGAATGGGAAAATATTATTATTTTATTATTAACATACTCTGTTGCACTATCTTCGATAGCAAATAGTTTCACGTCCTAATAAATAAAATGATGATTTTTAATGAAGATCGGCTGGTGAGACTAATTTATGTTTTTAAAAACAGGTACGTGGCCCCATTTTGTCTATGTCACGATTTACAGACTCCAGCGGATGGGGTCTTCAACTGCCAGGTGCAAGTCCAAATATGCAACTTCATGACCCTCACCATTTTATGGGACAATCACCAAGGACCAACATGCCCTTACGCAGTACTAGCGGCTACAAACAACATACCAACCAATAGGGTGGTCTAATGGCTCGTTGTTGGAGCAACCTTCCAATTATCAGAGCGACCATCTGCCGCAAAGGAACAACACCTGGCTCCAAATAAACTTTTGCTGATCGACAGCAGAGACAATAGCAAATCGCTGAATATTCACTAAACATTTCATGTGAAATAAATGTACTTTACGAAATGTACAATCCTGCTGTTTACTTTTAAACCACAGTTTCATATTCCGAATTGTGGCGCACTGAGTTGTAAGCTGATCTAACACTCTCTGTACCGCAAAGGAACATCGCATGTCTCAACATGAACTTTTGCGGATCGACAACAAAGACAAATGCAAATTGCTGAATATTCTCTAAACATTTGATGTCAAATAAATGTACTTTACAACATTTACAATCTTGCTCTTTGCTTTTAAATCACAGTTTCATATTCCGAATTATGGCGCACTGTGTTGTGACATAATGTGTGTTGTCTTCCGGGTTCTGTGTAAAGTCGCGTAGTACTGGAGATGACTGGGCGTGTTTCATTACGCACCCTGTAACTTCACGGAGAAAGGCGGGGAATATGAATGCTTTGATAATATCAGGCTTAAGGGCGGGAGATATGATTTAGTGTTGCAAAAGCAAGTCAGCCAGGTCAATAGCGCCAGTCATAGGATTATCACATAATGTCGGCGCACACCAGCCGGATTTATCGTTTCTTTAGTGAACAAAAAGTCGGTTGACGCCCCTAGGAAATTGTACTATTAGCGAACAAAAGGAGTGCTCTTTAAACACTTTCACCCTGACAACGAACAAACAACGTTCTCAGAACACCCCCATTTTGTGTAATTGCAACCATTTCGGGACACTGCGAGTGTTCTTAGAACACATTCAACTAGACAGATTACAATACGGACAGCGTCCTGAGGACACCCCCAGTTTGTGTATTTACGAACAATTAAGTACACCGCGAGTGTTCATAGCTCATTTTTACCTTCCTTGCGAACAAAAATGACACATACTCCGTCCTCTAAACACCCCACCATTTAGTTTATTTACAAAATGTCAGAACAGCCGTGTTCTCCGCGGACAAATCGAACGCAACAAAAAGGTCTAACACATAAAAAAACAAAACATTGAACCTATCTCATACTCCCCCACCCTCCCCAAACACTCTTACACACCAACACACGGCACTAAATACAATTTTTTATCCATGTTTCACTGCGCTGTACGCGGTCTACTGCGAATACAAGATGGCGGGCGCCACAGAAAATCTGACGCGCTCCATGCCCCTCGCCGTCCAATCAGCGAACACGTCGCATGTCCGCGGACATGACGCAGGCCCATGGGCCAATCGGGGTGCTGTCCGCGGAGCGAACAGGGAAGTCCGTCCGGGAAGCGAACGCAGATATCACTAATTTTTGTTGCCTTACATTTTGGTCATTTTTAAAAAAACTACTGGACAGATTTACACCAAATTCACAAAAGCACGCTTTTGGGACCAGGCCGCCGCTCCTGCCGCAAATTTGGTGTCAATCCGTCCAGCGGTTCAGGCTGTTGCCGTGCGCAAAGTTTTTTCCCATTCAGTCTATTGGAAAAAAAAAAGTTTTGGGACCCCCCCTATAACTTTTCCTCCCCTGGACGAATACTCACCAAACTTTGCAAAGAAATTCAGAGTGACCCAACTACTTTTTTTACAAAGTTTGGTGAGGATCCGTCCAGGGAGAGCGAAGTTATAAGCCACCCAAAAAGTGCTCTTCCTATGGAAACAGCAACTTAACCATAACTACATGGCCACTACCGTGGCCATGTAATATAATATATATATATATATGGGCAGTAGTCTTATGAACATTTATTTTAAGATAAATTGAGTGTAGTCTTTGTACACAGTTACTGTAACACTTTAATAACTTTCTATTTATAAACTGTACATATAGATATAAAGTTGGGAGGAATTTTCAGGGCGGCTGGGCTGTGGAGGGATGAGCGAGGATTGGAAAGGGGAATTTACCATATGCCGGAAGAGACGGACGCTACCCGCATTAGCCACCTTCACAACATTGCGCACGAGTCCCAGATTTATGAGACTGCAAATAGAGCCATGTGTTTCATCTGTTTATTGTAATGTTACTAAAAGCAATAGAAGGAGTTTATTAAAAGAAATTGGGGGGAATGTGGTTGTGCAATTTCTTTTAATTTTACTTTCTAGACATGATATGTCGTTTTCATTAGCCCAATTGTCTGTATTATTAATTTCAATTATGTATGGCATACAAAAACCCTTGAAATTCAAGGAAAAAACTTCAGTTGCAAGGACGTTAAGGTGGGTAATAAAATGTAAAAAAAACTTGAAATTCAATGAAAAACCTTTAGTTGCAGGGACGTTGAAAGCTGTAGTCAGTGGCCATGACTAAAGGCCATAGATAGTGCCCATTAATATGTTAGAATATATAGTCAACATAGCCAAAGGCAGTGGCTACTGGCTAGTATTGTGTTGAAGATCATGTCTAGGTGACTTTAGCTAAATTTCAGGGTTTTTCCTGCATCACGTTCTCACCTTAACGTCCTGGCCACTAGCTATGGCCTCTGGCTGTGCCCACTGTATATTAAATACACTAACTAGTCATTAGCCATGGTCTTGAACACAATAATAGCCAGTGACCACAGCCTTTGACTGAGCCGACCGTATATTCTAACATATCAATGGGCACCAGCTATGGACTTTAGACATGGCCGTTGACTACAGCTTTCAGCGTTTGCCCACTGTATATTTTAAAACAGTGATGAGCTAGTAGTCTGGGCTTTTAACCAAGCACATTGGTATTCTTTTACCACTAACCAGCAACTAGCTATGTCATGTGGGGCTGGCCAGTGACCCAGCCTTTGTCATGGCCAAGTCCACGGCCTAAATTGTTATTAAGGTAGTCAAAGTTTTCATGAGCTGACTCACAAACGATGTTTTATCTAATTCCATTATTGATGTAATCAGTTATGTAAAATGTAATTAGTGTTGTCACCAGTGATGGCATCAATGACGTGATTTGTAGTGTCATCAGTGTTCTCATACAACTTGTAATTACTGATGTAATCAGTGATGTGGTGTCTGATGTCATCATTGTGGTCATAGGCTGCGCAACAGGGGCTAAAGTTAAGGTTGCTTTAGCTGAATTTCAGGGGTTTTGTTGTGTTATGTTCTCACCTTAACGTCCATGCAACTAACGTTTTTTCCTTGACTTTCAAAGGTTTTGTTATAATGTATTGCTCACCTTAACATCCCTGCAACTCAAGTTTTTCCTTGAATTTCAAGGGTTTTGTTAATCCATAGATTTTTAGAATGCTTCCAGAACACTAGCATGGTCTCCGGCCATGGTCAGTGGGCACGGCCTCTGGCCATGCCCACTTTCCATTTTAAAACGCTACCAGAGCACTACATTACATTACTTTACAATATTTATAATGCACACTATGGACCATGAGGCATAAAGGCGCAGACGATTGAAACAAACAGAAACAAAGAAAATGTATCTATAGAGAGTCCGGGCTCAAGGAAGCAGGTAGCTGGGAGGGACACTGCTAAACTTATGAAAACAGATGCATTTTTAACTTTAAACCGATAAAGAGCTAAGGAACCTTAGCGTAGTCAGTAGCTGAGTCCAAAGCTTTGGAGCCACCAAATGGAATGCCCCCTTCTTGGCTTTTGAAGTTCTACTCCAAGGCATGAACAATAAACTCTGTCCACAAGATCTCAGCGACCTGCCATTGACTTTGTCAATGATGGAGTCCTGCAGGTATGATGGCATTAAGCCTAGCCTACATTTAAATGTTATGGCTAGTATCCTACACTTGACGCATGCTTAAATTGGTAGCCAATGAAGAGAACGCCTAGCATCCATTACACAATCTCTTTGGGTCAAACCCAACACTACTCTTACTGCCCTGTTTTGAATGGTCTGGAGCATGTGAACATATCGCTTGCAAAGACCGACCAGCAGACAACCACAATAATTCATCTTGGCCCCTATGATGGCTCTGGTGATTGTTTCTGCACTAGCCTGTGTAATGAGGGGCCTAAAATGATAAAGCAGTTTAACGTAGTACGCTGAGGCAGAGACTATGATAGTTACATGAGGACTCATAGATAAAGACTGATCGAGGATCAACCCCCAAAATCTTGAGTTTGTGGACAGGAATAATATTATCAAACCCTAGCCTGAAGGAGCCGAATTTCCTGTCCAGCTTAGTAAGGGCGGCTGACCTACCCACTATCATAGGTTCAGTTTTGCTTTTGTTTAAAGCCAGATTATTGTTAAGGATCCAGTTCTTATGAGATCAAATACTCTATTTAGCTCAAATTCATCCCGCGAGTGACTGCTTGAGAGCGGGACAACACACTGTGTCGTCCACGTAGTTCGAGAACATGATCCCCTCTGCCTCTAAATCAGTGAAAAAAGGGGCCATGAATATGTTAATAAGTTAACTAGCACTGGGTACATCCACTCTATATTTTAATACACTTGCAGCCCATTGCTCAAAGATGTTGATCAATCACAAACTGATTTGCCATGTTTTGAGAGTGGTATTGTTATGTATAAAAGATTGCAGGCTCTGAGAACTCACAATGTTTTATGTTAATGCACAGTGAGATACAAATATTTGCCATGGACCACACTTTGGTTAAGCAGGATGCTACAAGCCCCTTGTTTTATGGCTGGTTTCTTGGTGACTGTTGTGCTACATTGCACAACCCCAACTAACTGCATTTAGCAAGCACGGAATTCTGTAAAAAGTGATCATCTGAAAGAATAACATATGCCCAGGTACTTCTGACCCCATAGTGAAAATCAAAATCTGGCAACCATGAATATATGCACAGTAAGTGACCATATATTTTACAGTGGAATATACAAATGTAGTGCAATTGAGCTTCTTCTTACAAGAAAGTGGGCAAGACAAAATAGTATAGGACTATAAAAAAAGTAATGAACACCAGAAAAATAACCTGAGAGAGAATATCTACCAATAAATATGCTGACAAAGCATAAAAGCTGCTCAACTTTTAAACCCAGCAATCTGTGGTGAAATATTCCATGGAAAACAAAATTCCAATTTGAAACAAGTTCTTGTGGCCTTGTGGGTAAGTGTCTGCACTGGGAACATGACAATGTGAGTAACATCCTGGTATCCAAATACTTGAGCAAGCTCGCCAACCTAACAAAAAAACAAAAAAAAACAAGGGCTTGTGTCCACCCTCTGAAAACAAGTTACTCTGTCCACCCACTTGTGTCCTTTACTGGTGCCCTGAAAAGCAACCACAATCAGGGGAAAATAACTTCACCAGTGTTAAGGATTGAAAAACTCTCTTGCCACATCGTAGGCAAATATTCATGACTGACATGCCTTCTCGTCATTTCCCCTCCTCACCCCCATATCTGACTTTCAACAATACTCTGCTTTATAAAGCTAACTTGAAAAGTACACATACCATAGTGTCACTGAAATATATAGAACAATGTTAGGTAAAAAGTGTAAAATTGTGGCATTTTTGTTGCCATCTTGACTGCGAGATTTCAAACACCAGAATGAAATTCAGCAAAAGGCAAAAGAATTGTCCCTGAGTGCAAAACTTTAAAGGACTGACAGTAGCACTGTTTTATAAAAGTAACAAAGATGTTGTGTGTTATGAGATACACACAGCATTCAGGAATGTTAACTGTCTCCCATCCAAGCTGTCAGCGGGACTGACCGTGCTTAGTTTCGAAGCGAGGAAGGATCCAGCCCCCTTAGGCCATGTTCCTCTAAGTGGCCTTGTTAGGTGGGCTCATTTATGAGGCAACATGACCTTAAGGGACTAACCCTTTCCTCGCTTTGAAGCTCAGTAGGGTTTGTTTCAGTTACTGCAGGGATGGGAAATTCACAGTTGGTCTAAAAATATCTATTTTATTTTATTATTGACTGGGAGACTACAAATGCCAGAATGCAATTCAGAAAAAGGCAAACAATTGTCTGAGTGCAAATCATTCAAGAGATGACAGTAGCTCAGTTTAAAATAAAAATAATTTGCATGCCCATTTGGTTGCCCATCCATGCCGTAACCGGCACTTACCCTGCTTTGCTTCTAAGCAGAACTGACCCTGCTTTGCTTCAAAGCAAGGAAAGGGACGGCCAGTTTCTCTAAGTGGTCTTTCAAATTAAGCTCATTTATCAGGCATCATGGACAAAAGAGGCTGACTCTTTCCTCGCTTTGAAGCTAAGCAAGGTCTCTCCTGGTTTCTGCATGGATGGGAGACCTGGATGGCAGTCATGTCACTGGCCATGGTCATGGCCGAATATGGGTAGTGATTTTTCACCCCCAATGTACTGAACTACACATACCCTTGGGTGTCTGTAGTCCTATATAGCCTCGAATATAGCCACCAACATCAGAAAAAGGGCCAAAGGAAAATGTGTTCCTGCTCCCTAGCCCTCACCAAGTTTCCCTCTCATCTGTGCCAGCTCCCCCCCCCACTACCCAGGTGGCCTCCTCCCCTGCCCTCTCACTTTCCCCCCACAACACAAGCTGTTTCTGTGATGCAGTTTGCTTTGAGATGTCGGCAATTTGTGGCTATAATCGAGGTTACAGAAACCTTTGTATTGCAAACTCAGTCCCTAGACCCCTTCCAACTCCCAAATTGCAATTGGTGCCCGCTAGCCAACCAACCCACACCTCTAGTCTGATGGCATTTGTATGTTTTTTTACATGCAAATAGCTTTTTTTCCTGCCTTTAATTTTCCCATATCCTCAGCTATAACCTCAAATATCTCTTGCATCGAGAGACAAACAACATGCCAGCTTTTTCATTCATTTCTGAAACCCCTGATCCTGCAATGCACCATGGGAGATATGACTATGAATTTTTGAGAAGTGGGCAGCGTTGAATGTAATTAACTACTGCACTGAATGAACCCAAACCACTCATGGATTGCAAGTTAATGCTTTGTGTCCAAGTTGTTTCAGACCTGATCAAATACGTCCAACACTTTGGGCTTTGAGCTTTGGCAAAAACGAGCTTGTTTGCCTATTGGGTAATGAACTGGAAGTAGGCCAGAACTTTGGATAAAAAAGTAAATATTGTCTTCTTAATAACTTTCTTATTTTTGAATGTGTCTTTACAAAAACGTGCAGTCAGGGGGGGTGATAGACTCTAATCACTTTTGAAATTTCAGTCAAATACGTTACTCAAATCAAAAGTAATATTGAGGTATTCCTATTGCAGTCTGTCTCACCTTAATTATAAGGCAGCTATCACCACCCTTTAATATATTAATATATATAATTAAATACTTGAGATATTACATTTTTAAATTCTTATTGTGCTATTTACTATTGCTGTTTACCTTTTTATGGTCACAGTATGCTATGGGATATGCAAGTTTAAGACTCATAATGATACAATGTTGGTGCTGATATTAATTACCTTATTCGATTGAACTGACCAAAGACTACTTTGACCCTTGATGCATTTCTTGGTAAAATGAACACCCAGCCCACTGTTAATGATTTCTATAATAGAGCCACTGCCAAAGATTACGTAATGTTTCAGATAGAGGGCAGATTTACATGAGTAGCTTAACAAAATGGTAATTGAATTGAATAAATAAAAAATGAAAATACATCAAATACATTAAATTATCTACTGTATATGTACAATGGTGTTCACGTTCTACAGAAAAACATTATTGGTGGCCAAGTTTCTGGGCGAACCAATCAATGGATGTAACCTCTGGTCCATGAATGCTCTGACACGACTGAAGACTTGTATGCCTATGTGTCTGAGACAGCCTAACCCTAGTGGCGTTTCTTTAACAACCCACACCTGCCAATGCAAAAAGACTTTTACTGAGGCTTTTAAGGCTGCTGATCAGCACTTGCCTCCTCTTGAAATGCAATTGACACATAATGGGGGAGGAGAAGGATGAGCAGCACCTAGTCATCCATTTTGGTAGAGTGTTATTACCTGTGAAATGTTCATGAGCCGAGTACAGCATAAAGTAGTGGCACCGTCTGATAGAGCAGTGTGTGAAAATGCAACTTTGTGTTTATCCGATCCAATAACCACTGCCGAACACTACTTTTTGATGATGATCTCTCCAAAAAGTAACTTTGAGTAAATAAGCGCTGGCTGCTCAAAGGAGACAAAGTGAGTAACTACATACGCATTTTGACTGATGAACATACCCTTCAGCAATATGAATCACTTATGATGGTTGGTCGTCTTTGGGGAATACAACTAGGCACATACTGTACAGAACCTTTCGAAATATGACTAATGATATTTTCCAGACTGCGTTGTTACCCCTAGACCAAAGGTGCATTGTCCGAATAAGCACGCCACATGTTGATTACCTGCGACACAGTACTTTTTTCTTGATAATGACATGACTTTTTGTGGGTCTAGCCAGTTATTTGACCAAATAAAAATAAAAATAAAAATCATAATTTAGGGAGCATATCAATGATGATTGGTGATGCAGAGTTTCCTTCTAATCCCACTGGAAATAACATCTCAATCATCATCCATATGAGGATGAATTTTAAATATCAAGTGTAGTATGGTGTGCTCCTTCAATGGCTCAAACAAAAACACCAACAGAGCACTAATGATGACCCTGCAACTCAGCACTCATGGCTATTTCTTTTCCTCGGGTGAGTGTTTGAAATTCTTTAAAAGCAATCCTCTGGCACTGACGTGCACGTCATGCAAACAATGCAGATACATTCTCAGACCGAGTTTTGTGTGCATTGTGCGCACGCTGTAGTTCAACCATTCATGAATGTCTCGCGCCATGGACCTTCATGGCAGGGCTCCAGTGGTGTCCGCCAGCTTTAATGAGGTGCAAGTAGATGGTCGATTTCATCGGAAACCCATGCATTTTTCTGGGCTATACATCTGATGCTAGTGGAGATGCATTCATATGTGCAAGGTATAGAGGATGGGGGTCTGCATCCGCAAGTTGGAATACATGCCATTGGTCTGCCAAACACATTAAGAAACAAAGTGGCCTGGATGATGACATAAATGTTTAATAGTAGTATGCATGCTTTCTAAGTACTGGCTCGTGGAAAACATCCACCTTAGTGGCAAAAAGACAGTGAATATCTTAAACTGCTACATCAGATGGGGAGGCTTGTAGCTAAATATTGTATATATGTATCGATGATATGGGCATTTCAGGCCATTAAAACAGTGACATGACCAAATGGCTCTTTGAAGTACAGAGTACAGTTTTTGCTCATTACAAGGTTGAGCTGAACATAACATAACGGACTACTACCTGGGGCTTATGTTCTCATAGTCGGGTAGACGTAAGAACGACTATTTCATTGTTTTTTCAAACTGTAGATCTCCTCCCATTATGGTATGTTTTACTATAATGAAGAGCTATCCGTTGCGATGGCAACCTGGTGATTTATTAAAAAATGTTCAGTAACGACTGTCGCAAAATAATGTTTTGATCAGTTTGCATAGCAATATTGCAGAGTGCTCGAGCCTCCTGCCTTCTCTCCCCATCCCACAGTATCCATTGCACGTGTCCATCATCAAACACGCATATGCCGAACAGGGACGTCATTTCACCAAAATGCCAGGGGTAGTGGAAGTGACATCATATGACCCTGGACCTCTGATGACAGGAAGTGATGTCATTTGACCCCACACTGAAGTAATATCATGGGAAGTGATGGAACACAACCTTTCACCCCTTGACAAAACAAGAAGTGGCATCACATAGCATTTTTTCCTAAGTACAGTACAAAAACTATTGGTTATGATATCACTATAATGTGATACACATTTCATACAAGAATGGAGCGTCATATGTATCATTAAGATGAGTATGTATAGGCCCATATTACCAAATTACTGTAAATGCAAGCAAACGCCCATGGCCAAATGATAATCATGTGTTATTAAATAGCGCTTATGCGCTTTATATAGAACACATATATTTACAATTTCACCCAACCTGTGTTGGTACCCATTTATCGACTTTAGGATGAAAGGCTGAGTTGAGGTGTTCCCATTCTTTCTTATTTAGGGTCACTGCTGAAAATGTTCATCTTGTGGTACACCTGATCTTTTTTTGTCTTTTTTTTTTAAGAGACCTGAACAAGAAAGCCAGCCACTCCAGAAGCAAACAACCACAAAAAGAGGGGTTTCCATTTTTTTTAAGGGGTAGCAAGGGAGACCACAGGGTTTGCAAGGGAGACCTCAGGGGTCGCAGTTGTGACGCCTGGCGACCCCTAAATGACGTCCTTGATGAAGAAGCCCAGCGTTCATCACAGTCAAAGCGTCTCTGCTCCCACAATTATATCAGAGAGGGAAGTGAACAAAAGTCTTTGCCTTGTAGTAAAACAGAGATTCAAAAAAGAATGAATAATGGATGAGTGTATGCCCAGTGAATATGCAGAGCCTTCTCTTGCAACTGCGGACAGTCTGGCTAGGCCAAAACTAACCAGTTATTTCGGATTCTGTGTATTTTGCGTTTGATGCCGCGAAATAATGATGTTACAGAATACCTGTACATTCACCCACCTGCGTGGCGAAAGAAAAATATATGCAAAGCATTTCGAGGCGAGAGGCAGGTGGGATAAGGATTTCCTGTGTCACATGTAGCAATATGAAAATAAAGAGATGTACAAATTGCTTCAAAAAAGTAAAAAATATCAACATTACTAGAGAATGTTTTCAAAACGGGTGTTCATTTATATTAAAACGGGGTCATACACGCACTGCGTATTGCTGGTCTGCCTCCATGTGACGATATGCCCCATGTTCGAGTCGTCCTGAGCCATAGGAGGACAGCAAAGTGGAGTTAGTATCTCCGATTTGCTTTCCTCCTCTTTCTTGGAAGTCACAACGCGTTTCATGCAGGCGTATAACCAAGGGATTCCAATGCAACACACTTTGGAGGGCCTAATGAGAATGAAAGGTTTAAAAGCCTAGAGTAACGACGTTCCCCCTTTCTTTCACACCATTCCACATTATCATTATTATGCTTGCGGGGTATCCAGCCAAAATCTCGAAGAAAAAAAAAGTCGAATGACAATAATCTCGAAAAATAAATCTCGGAAAAAAAAAAGTCGAATTCCCTCTTTTTTAATTATATATTTATTTTGGGGTCCGGGAATAAAAAATTTGGGTAAAACAAAAAAAAAGAAAAAGGGGGGTTTGGGGGGGTAACCCCCCTATTTCGAATAAAAAACCTCATAAAAAAAATTTGACTTTTTTTTTTTTTTGAGATTTTTTTTTCGAGATTTTGACATTCGACTTTTTTAAATGCAACCTTTTCACTATAAACCGCTTGCGGGATAAGAGGGCAGGAACGCAATCTTCCTTTCCACCGTACAAATGCACCAGCATTTGCACCAGCATTCATTGTCATGCAGGTGCAAATACTGGGGATCCCAATAGAGTCCTCTGGCATTATGTGCAAGCATAAAGCAGGCAGACTATTTAGCAATCCATTGTAAACTGACAGGCAGCGTTTACAACTAAATGCTGTCTACTATGCACACATGGTAGCTAGCGTTTAACACTAAATGCTGCCTGTAATGCACACATGGCACAGCGCATTTAATTGTAATTGTAAACACTGCTTGCCCTTCAAGCATTGTAGGCAGCTTTTATTCATTTGCACGGAGGTGTGCAAATGTGGAGGGAGAACAGCGGCATATGATATGGCATTTATAATGCGCCTATACACAAGTGTTTCAAGGCGCAACGAGGCAAGGGAGGGGGAACAGAGGGAAGACAAAGACACCAAGAGAAGCCATTCACCCTAGAACTAACAATCAACAGGAGGCAATCGTTACACTGGGCGTGCACTGGAGATTACAAGCAAAGAACATGCTTTTCAACTTCTGAATAAACCATAGTGTATTTCATGTGTAAAGTGTGATGCTCTAAATTGTCAACGAGGCTGCAGATGTACACACTCCATATCCCCACGTAACACACATGAGAGCAAGTTGCTGAATGCAAATATGGTATTAATAAAGGTGGTGATGTCGTGTTGAGGGCTTGTCAAGCTTTAATCAGAGGCCGCCGCGCATGGCCTGAGGAGGTGAGGGTGGCGCAGCTATGAACTGATATCTTCTATCGTGTCACCACCCTCATACTGAGGTGACACATTGCAGTCGCACGTGTTTCCACGGCGCGGTTATGAAAACACTACCAAGCACCTGCGCCTATGCTTTTTTTCCACATCTGTTGGTAATTCTTCGAATAATAATCAGGGACCATTTTTTAGATGATTTGCAGCAGGTGCAGGACAGTTTATACTAATTCCTGTACGACCTTTTTGACTATGATATGATATTCAGATTGTGAAAATAATGGAAAGATGATTTATTTTTTCCTCTCATGCTTTGTCATAGTCAGACAATATGCGTGCTAGTGAGCATGACTAATGCTTCTTTTTGCACTTCGTTGTGCAAATTGTGTACATGCTGGGGGCCGCTTATGTACGTCAGACAGCATTTTCAATGGGTTCTCATGGAATCTGCATCCTTTTAAGAGCTGTTACAAGCAGGCTGATTCCATAGGAATCCTATATTTTGCCTCCTGCATCCCAATCATATGCTGGCGGTAAATGCAGGCTGTTTTGTATGGCGGAGAGAATGGTGTAAAGTGTAATTTCCTTATGGTACCCCCACTCTGCCATTCAAATCAATGACAAGATGGCAGAATTAAAAAAGCATGTGCGTAGGTTTTACCCTTGCTCATTGCATCACACCACAAGGAAAATGCCCTCTATTCACGTGAGTACCTGGGAAGGTTGGCTTGAAATATCCGTTTATCCCACCCATTTTATAGACGAAAGAACAATTCTTGTGTAGTGAATCACAAAATGATTAGAACAATATTCCCTATTTCTTGCCTAGCACAAGTTGCACATTTTGCTAAAAGTTCAGATTTGATATACAAATACAAGTTGTATGTACATTTTGAGTAAGAAAGCAGTGATTGTGATTGCAAGGGTAAGCCACACATCTATAAAACTGCAAACGAGGGCACAAATATGTGTTTCAAAATGTAAAACAAAGGTTGTGAAAAATTGGCAAAACAAACTAAATCAAAATACTTTGCACAGAAAATATGCCCAAGCACAACATGTATATCAGCTAAGGCATGTGTATATGCGCATGTACTAGGTGGCATATTGCACACACCTAGTTGTGAGCACTGCACAACAAGGGGATACAGTGATATTGCACACTGATATGGGTCCATTTCAAAGGTTGGCCTATTAAGAGTTCAGCCCGATGCAGGGCAACATCATTTTAGGAAAAGATTCAGGACAAAAAATGACCAGATGAGCAACAAAGGAGAAGGGGAAATGACCTCATTAGCCTGTTAGTAATCACTGCAGAATGTGACTAATGCAATTGGGCAGAAAAGCAGAACTTTCCTGTGGCTCCTTTGACACAATCGATTCACATCCTCCTCATGCACACATTCCCATGCACTTCAGCTGGCCCAAGTTCAACAAAAACCCATACTACCACATAACCACCGGATAACAAAAAGAAAGGCCCTGTTCACAGGAGCATGCAGGACATACTGGCCGAGCTGTAGAATCCGTGTGTGTGTGTGTGTCAAAACATGCCAATGGTCTCCTAACATACAGTACGCATGTGTGCACCCTTGTACACCTTTGTGACTGTACCCGAGAAGGCGTACCATAGTTGGTCCCTGGCACATTCATTTTTCACTTCAAAATGACACCCTCAGAATGTCCACTGAATGACCTCCATCTTCCAGACGACGGCTGTAAACTGTTGCAAAAGTAATATTCTATACCACCTTTTTCATAATATGAGTTCAAGAAAAACTGGTTTTCTGTGCTGCTAAACATGGTTCACTGCAGCACCTATGGCAATAGTTCAGTAGTGCTTTTAAACATATGTCTGCTCATTTAGCAACTTACATGTGCTACTACTTATAGCAATGCACAAATCCATAATAAAAAAATAAAAACCTCAATTATCAAGCTACGGTACAACTAATAATGACTTAAAAAATAACCTTCCTCTGTCAAAACTATAGCACATCTTTATATCACTCTGTATTACGCAACCTTGCCTTTAACTTCACTTCAATTGTATCTGATTTTCTGATTAAAGCCAATAGGCCATTAATGCTTTTAAAAGATTTTTGATTGCATTGTAGCTGCTGCTTGTGGTACTACTTATACCAGAGCACAATTCTGTAACGAAAACCACATCAATATCAAGCTACAGTCGAACAAATAATGGCAGTAAAACATAAATAATAATCTGCCCTCTTTTGAAAATATAGCACACCTTCATCTTACACCATGGCATTGGTAACCCATTCCACTGTCTATACCAGGGGTAATGGCCCCGCAGCCCAAACTAAAGGCCTGAGCAAAGCGAGGACATTTACAAGTGCACTGCAAAGTTACACCCTGGTATAGCCCATGGAACAGGTTACTGAAACCATTAGCACCCGGGTTGCCAATCTGGTAACCCAGGTGCTGATAAACGGTTCTTTTCTATGAAGAACACGGCATCCCATATATTCATTGAAAATAACTACAGTCTCTCATGTGACTTCACTGACTGAAATGCTTTAATTGCTGTACTTCCCCATTCCACATACAATTACTGAAAGCCCAGTATATTGCATTATCCGCACATCCCTCTTACTCATCTTCCTCTACAAATATTTTACTCAATAGCTACCATTATCTATACACCACTCATCCTATTGTGTAATTAAAAGCTATATCATTACTCCAACACCCCTCTTCCTAATTGCAGTACCCAACATTAATCTATGTTTTTAAGCTTACACCACTCTCCCTCATGTGACTTCACTAACAAAAATCCATTAATTGCTCTACTTCCCCTTCCTCATACCATTACTCAAATCACATTATCCTGCATTATCACCACATTGTTCTTCCTCATACAAATACGCCAGTGGATTACAACCTCTTCCTCTACAAATATTTTAGTCCACAGCTCCCTTTAACTATACTATCCTCTTCCACATCCAACGGCACAATTATAATCTATATTATTAATCCAACACCCCTCTTCCTCATGACAGTGCCCAACATGAATCTACATTGTTATGCTTACACCACTCTCCCTCATGCATCTTGACCACCAACTCCTCCTCCTTGGTGATCTCAACATCCATCTTGACTCTATTTGTCCCTCACCTGTGCTCTTTCGCAACCTCTGTGATTCACTCTCCCTCTCTATTCTCCCCTCTGGCCCCACTAATGCTGCTCATCACACATTGATGTCTTGATCTTCACTGGCCTCCCCCTCTATAATCCCCTCACCACTCCTCTCTCCTGGAGTGATCACTTCCTCCTCTCCTCCCCCCAAGCCAAGACTTCCCCAAGATTGCCACCCACCTTCTCGGAGATTCGTCCCATGAAGCTCATGTCAATTGAGGGTTTTGCTGCCACCTTCTCCCCACCTCTACCTCATCTACCTCAGGTTGACTCAAACCCTGACACAGCCCTGTGCCCGCTCTACTCCTCTATTTCTGCTACTCTTGATGTCCTTGCCCCTGTCATGAGGATCTGTTTGACGTCCAAAGCCAAGTGTGACTCATGGTATGACTCAGACCTAGCTGCACTTAAACGCAAGTGTAGGGCAGCTGAGAGAAAATGGAGGCTTCCGGCTCATCCTCTGACAAACTGGCCTGCCGCCTGCTCCAAAGGCAATACTGTCTCACTGTCCACTCCAAGAAGAGAGACCACATTCAAGCCTGCGTCTCTGCAGAATCCAACAACTCTGCCAAACTCTTTAAAATCTGCAAGGAGCTGGCAAGCCTGCTGCAGTCTCCACCCCTCCTCTCACCTCCCAGGCGCTTTGCAATGCCCTTGCCTCTCACTTTCATTCCAAAATCGAGGAAATCTTGTCCACCTTTTCCTCCAGCCCTCCTCCTCGCCCCTCTCTGTCCCGGCTTGCTGACCCTTCCTCTTCCACCCCATCCCTCTTTCTCCTCCTTTCCTCTTTTCTCCATGCATGAGGTTACCAGACAAGTCTGATCTATGAAAGCCTTGTCAAACAGGTCCATCCCTGTTCCTCTAAAACCATTAAGGACCATATTGATACCCTTGCTCCGGCCCTTGCCGATTTCTGTAACTACTCTTTTGCCTCTGAATCTTCCCCTCCCATCTGAAGCAGTCCCTTGTGCATCCTCTCCTCAAAAAACCCACAGCCGATCCCTCTTGCCCTGCTAACTATCACCCAATAGCCATTACTCCCTTTTAGAGAAGCTGCTTGAAAAGCTGGTCATCTCCCAGCTTAACCTTCATTCCGACTCTGTTGACTCTCTCCATGACCACCAATCTGGATTCAGAGCTGCCAGAAGCACGGAAACTGCTCTCCTGAACATCTGTGAAGACTTGCTCTCCAACCTTGACTCAAACATTCCATCTGTCCTCATCCAACTTGATCTCTCCTCTGCTTTCGACACGGTCAACCATGCCATCCTGCTCAATCATCTCAGTGACAACTTGGGTATCACTGATCAGGCCATGGCCTGCCTAACCTCTTTCCTTTCTGATCGACCCTCGCAGGTACAACTTGGGTCCTTCCTATCCTCTATCTCCGTCTTGACTTGTGGTGTTCCCCAGGGTCTAACCTCTCGACCTGGCTTTTCAACCAATACCTGGCAACTCTTGCCTACTGAATTTCCATTTTCTGCTCAAACTTCCAGTGCTATGCTGATGACACCCAACTCATTGTCAGGCTTCCTACTGACATCTCTTCTCCTTCCCTCATCTCTGATTGCCTAATTGGCATTCAAAATTATTGTGCCATCAATGATCTTTGCCTAAATGCCAACAAGACCAAGATCCTCCTCATTGGCACACCTTCACCATCGTTTTCCCACGTTCTCTGGCCGGCCTCCCTTGGCCCCCCTCCTGCCCCTACGTGTGAGACTAAGAATCCCAGGGTCATCTTTGACTCCACTCTTTCCTTCTCTACACACATCTCTGACGTCTCTAAAATGTCAAACTTCTTACTGCACCTCCTTAGGTACTCTTCCCTTTCTCTCATTCCCTCAGAAGCTCACTGTCTCCCAAGCTCTGGTTCTCTCTAGGTTGGACTACTGCAAAAGCCTCTTTCTAAATCTACCTGCCCCTACTCTCAGCCCTTTACAACTTATCCAGAACAGGACTGCATGACTTGTCCTTGGCCTCAAGCCCTGGGATCGTATCTCTCCAGCTCTGAAATCCCTTCATTGGCTCCCAGCGGATGTAAAGATTGAATTTAAAACCCTGTGCATTGTCCATAAGGTTTTCTGGAGCCTGGGTCCAATTTACCTTCAACTATCCCTCTGCAAATACCTTCCCTCTTGAGCCCTTCGCTCCTCTACCTCTAACTCCCTCAGGATCAGTCGTTTTTCAAAGAAACAAGCTGGGGGCAGATCTTTGTCTCCCTTTGGAACAGCCTCCCGGCCACCTTGAAACTTGAAAAAAGCCATCTCAGGTTCCGGAAGCACATCAAGACCTTTCTCTTCGCTTCTGCCTCTGCCCCTATTCTCCCCTGCTGATCTGTTTATCTCTCCCGGCACCGTGCACCTGGCCACCCTCTGTTCCTCTCGATCCCAGGTACATGCTCACCATGCCTCCCTCCTGCACTTCCCCCAAGACCCCCCTTGCACAGGGATCTGTATCTGTACCCATACAGTCCCCCATTTTTCTCTGCACTTATCAGATATAGTATATCTGACTAATCATGCACTTGCCACTTGACGGCTGCACTACCGATTTATTGCACTTATTTTGATTCTGTTTCTCTCCCTTGTTCCGCACTTTCCACCTCTCCCCCTCCCTCTCACTTTCCCCTTTTAACCCATTTCCATGCACTTACGCGTTCCTAATGTCACTGGGCTTAGTAAGATTGTTTGGTTTTGTTTCTCCTTTGTTCTCCTCCCTTTGCTTGGCCGTGCTCTGAAACACTTGTGTATGAGCGTGATATAAATAACTTATCATATCATATTATAACAATGCATTCAATGCTATATTTCAATCTTCATCATACCATTACTGAAATCACATTAGTCTGCATAATCCCCACAACCCTCTTCCTCATACCCCTTCACAGTTATAATCTATGCTAGGAGTCCAACAGTCCTCATTCTCGTGCCAGAGGTACAAAGTTCCTACATCAAATTTCCTTTTTTGATGGGGTTTTACCTATTTCCCCCCCTAAAACCTATCGAAAAACATAGGGGGTGTTGGGAAGGGAATATAAGGTGTGTGGGGGTTGGAAATAGAGTTACATTAATAGGGGAAGGGGAGTGTGGGGGACTCTCAAAAAGAAAAAAACACATTTCAGTGGGTTTTTTCAAGAAAGAAATTGGCAAAATAACCATCAAAAAAATGAATGTCGAAAATAATAATAATTTATTTCTTTGTATTGCGCTACCCACCCATAGGTCTCAGAGCGCTAAAATAACCGAAGACATTTTTATCCCACAGAGTGGTACTCATTTTATTGACCTTAGAAGGATGAAAGGCTTGAAACTAAAACATTTTTCCATAATAAAGTAAGAATGTATGAATCTTCTGTGTACCTAGAATCTTTGAGAGTATTTACGATAGCAGACATTGAAAGCACGCATTTGTTACTTTCCCTTACAACAGACACACCCAAGACTAAAGAAGTTATCTATCAGGAACTAGGATCACCATGGTTCTGTTCCATTTGTTTTTGTTAATTTGATTTTTATGTCATGTAATTCTAATGCATTTGTGATAACTATACATTTTTTGATTATAGATTCAATATTTTGCCTTGAAAATGTTCGAAACACGTGCCAGCACAGTTATTGTCTCCAATTGACCTTGGAATAAACCCCAATATTTCAACATATCTTTGTTGATCTGTACTGTCACAACATTTGATCTCTAATTAATACTACTTATATTAGCGCATGCAAGTGAAACAATCCTGATAACAGTTCACAATAAAAACATCAACATTTTTTCAGCGCCTGAGGGCAGGGAGCATATTAGAGCAGTTCACATTAACCACATCAACATTTCTGACGGGTCTGGGGGCCGGGAGCAAATTATAGCAGTTTACATTAATCACATTGACATTTCTGCCGGGCCTTGGGGGAAGTAGGGTGGTTGGGCGGTCATGCTCTCCTATATGTCTCATATAGGGCGAGGGGAATGAGATAGGAAACTCATGAATGTCATAGATGGTGGTATGGGGAAATTAGGACTTTGGTCGCAGTATCACCAACGCCTCATCAGGTGCAGACTAAGTGGCCAGGTTGCTGTAGATCAGACTACCAGAGAGAGGGGTGTTGTGAGTGGGCCAGATGGTAGAACTTGGACGAGGGAAGCTTGGAGGGCACGTACGCTGACTGATGAGTAGGTCCGGTACAAAACTGGTGGGTGGCGGTAGGGGGAAGGCAGGGAGGCTGAAGGGGCTTGTATGCTGGCTTCAGCGCTCTCAGTGGCTTATTAGTGCTTTGTGGCGGCAACAGGTTCGAGCAGGAGCGAAGGCACCTCTTATCTGAGAGCAGGTCAAAGTTTATTTAATGATTTAATTTATTTATTGTTTGCTTGTTAGGTGCTTATAAAGCAAATTAATTATGTTTCAAATTGCCCACAGGGCAACAGGGAGGGAAAATGGGATTTTAATTCAAATAAAATATACCATAAATACAGTGGGGGAAGGGACAGCCAAACCTACTATGCGTTGTGAGTATTCAGAACGTGCAAGTGCAGCAAGGAAGAGGGCTGGTGGGTATGTGCGGTGGTGTCCGTGCTTGAGGGTGTGCTACAGATAAGTACACAATATTGTAAGTGCTATGCAGCCAGGGACCATGTTGGGTAGACAAGTGAGAGTCTCCAGTGCGCAGGGTGTGCCGGGGCAAGTGCTGTGGGTTGACAGAAGCTGGGGAGATTGGGTGCAAGTGGTCAGGATCCCAGAGGATGTACAGGTGTCTAAGACACCAATCACAGCAACTGTAAGATTAGCAGAGGAGGGAAGGAGGGAAGGAGAAGGAAAAAGAGGAAAATCTTGAGGTGCTTTTGGAACTTAATATGGTCCTGCTCAAGATGCAGAGTGAGGGGGAGGCTGTTCCATGGGAGGGAGCCAACTGAGGAAAGAGATCGACACTGTGCTCTATGTTTGTTCAAAACACTTCACACACAGGGATTTGAAACGTAGAGGTTTAGAGGGAGAGTATTTTGTATGAGAGAGTTGCAAGTAGCGTGGTCCCCGACCCCAGAAAGCCTTGTGGATGATACAGAGGGATTTGAATTTGATCAGTGCAGCAACCAAGAGCCAGTGGATACTTTCTATGGCAGGAGAGATGTGGTCCGGGGGCTTAAGCCCAAGGATAAGTCTTGCTGCTCTATTCTGTATTAGCTGAATGGGTCGTAGAGTGGAAGAAGATATACTGAGGAGGAGGCAATTGCAATAGTCAAGCTTAGATCGAACCAGGGCTCAGGAAAGATTGAGCTTCTGGGGAACGCTGAAAAAAGGGTGAATTCCATTGAGAGGGAAGAGTTGAAAGTGGGACTTCTTGGCGAAGACCTGAGTGTGAGGGTGGAACGAGAGCGAGGAGTCAAAGAGGACTGCAATGTTTCTGGCTTCAGAAGAAGGAGCAGGGGGAGAGTCCAAGGTGGGTGGTCAGAGAGAAGGGAAGAAGTCGGGGGCAAGGCCCCAATCCGAGGATCTTAGTTTTGCTGGCATTGAAGCAGAGATTGTTGGAAGTGCACCAGGCCTGGATGGCAGATAGGCAGTCAGGGATGAAGGAAGGTGTGAGTGAGTCAGCAGGAAGTCTGAAAAAGAGTTGAGTGCCATCTGCATAACATTGGAAGTTGGGGGAGAAGGAGACAATAAGGAGTGCCGGCTGAGCAAGGTAGATGTTAAAGATCCATGGGAGAGTACAGATCCCTGATGGACAACACTGGTGGAGAAGGAGGTGGGAGAGGAGAAGCTGCCTAGGATGACTTGGGAAGAGCGGTCAATTAGGAAATAGGTCAGCCATTCCAGTGCCAGTCCCAAGCTAGTAAGGGTATCATGGAGCATTTGTATGAGGATGGAGTGGTTGACAGTGTCAAACGCAGAGGAGAGATCAAGTAGGATGAGGACAGCTGCGGAGTTGGGATCCAGCGATGCGAGCAGTTCTTCATGGTTGTTCAGAAGAGCAGTTTCCCTGCCTCTGGATGCTTGGAATCCAGAGTGATGATTGTGGAGACCACCTATAAATTCAGTGTTGTGAGTTGAGATGGGGCACGGGTTGGCTAGTTCCCTGCACATTTTGAAAAGTTCACCTGTGTCATTGGATCCACCAGATACCCGTGCCTGAATGTGGGTACTTTTCTTGACACAGATGGAGACTCTGTCGTGCCTTTGGAGCACTTTTATTTCAGGGCTGCAAGTTCGGAGTCAAACGAGGATGTAAGCTTAGAGGCGGGTTTCAGGTGGATCCTCATGAATGGGGCAAGGATGTCTAGAGTATTGGTGATGGCTGAGTGAAGGTTTCTGAGAACAGAGTCAGGGGTAGAGTCTGTGGTAGGGGGTAAGAGGGTATGAAGGTAGAAACAAAGGCAGCAGCTGACACCCGTTTTATTGTGTGGATTTTCGAAAATGAAGTTGGCAGGGCTTTTCAAGGTGCGGTAGGAGGGCCGAAGGGACCCAGGTGGTAGGACAGGCAAGAATGGTCTGACCAAGAGAGAGGGGTGACCAGAGAGGGAGCGAGAGAGAAGTCACAGTGGATGATGGCATTGTGTGTCCAGCTGAGTGGGTATGACTGGAGGGTAGTATGGAGAGGGAACGAGAGGCTCAGAGATAAATGAAAAGAGTGGATGTAGAGGCAGGGGAGTCCAATTGGATGATGTAGTATCCCCCGAGGAGAAGGAGGCTGGAGGTGGTTGAAAGTAAGGAGGAGCAGACCTCAGCCCATTCAGTGAGGAACGGAGTGGTAGCGCCTGGAGGCCGGTAAATGGTAGCAAAGTTCTAAGTGGAGGAGGGAGAGGTACCCAACTTGCAAACCAGGCTCTCAAAAGAAGAATCAAGTTGTATGGATACGATGAAGAAGGAAAGCACTCAGGATGGATTAAGGCAACCCCACCGCCAGCATGGTGAGGTTGAGGCTTGGAAATGATCTTGAAGCCATCAGGGAGGAGGGAGTCAAAAGCAATGACTGAGCTGCCATTGAACCAAGTCTCAGTGAGAGTGAGAATGTCGAGGTCAGTGTCTTCAAGTGAAAGGGGAGGGAGTAGAGATGAGATGAGTAGTCCATAGATCTAGATAGGGGACCAAGAAAATGATATCAGTGAAGACCTCTCAAGATGTTGAACTGACATACGTGACTGTAATGGGAAGGCCAGTGTTTTCACGCAGGATGTCTTTTTTCTGCATTTTCATTCCAGACTTAGTGAGAGAGGGGGGTAGGAGATAGAGTAGCAATTAGAGAAGATAGGAGCGATGTTGAGTGACATTACGGTGGCAGAGTGAAGTTGAAAGGAGAAAGGGTGACTGCACTGCACAGTTCTGGCCCCAAAGGTGGCCTAGTAGTAACAAGGTAGAACAAAAGCAATGCAATTTGAAGGCAGGATGGAAAAGGTGCAGATGCAGTGACATTAGGGTGCAGGATGTAAAATACACACACCCAAATTTGAAAGTAAAAACAGGGCATAGAACGCAATGCAGCAGTGGGGTGCAAGATATTAAAAGCATGCACATCCAATTTGAAAAAACAAAATAGGGCACAAGAATGCAATGCAGCAGCGTGGTGCCAGGTGTTAAAAGCACACACACCCAAATTCAGAAATCAAAACAGGGCACAGAATGCAGTGCAGCATTTGGCTGCAAGATGTTAAAGGCACATACACCCACATTCGAAAATCAAATAGGGAACAGAATACAATGCAGCAGTGGGGTGCAAGAGTTAAAAGCACACACACTCAAATTTGAAAAAGGGCACAGAATGCAATGCAGCAGCAGGGTGCAAGATGTTAAAAGCACACACATCCAATTCGAAAAAACAAAACAGGGCACACGAATGCAATGCAGCAGTGGGCTTCCAGATGTTAAAATCACACGCACCCAAAATCAAAAATCAAAACAGGGCACAGAATGCATTGCAGCAGTGTGGTGAGAGATGTTAAAGGCACATACACCCACATTCGAAAATCAAAAAGGGGACAGAATGCATTGAGGGAAGGAAGAGGCAGAACATATGATCCAGGGGAGGCAGACTGAAGAGGGCACAGTTATGGTTCAAGGAGGCAGATGATAGGTTCGGACTACACCCACAGGTCGAGGTTACATTATGTCGAGGTCATATTGGAACCAGAAAGTTACATAGCTTTATGACGTGCCTCTTGATGGCAGTTCCGGGACTGCAGAGCTGGGTATAGGGTCCTTGATGGCAGTCATTCAATGCGGCATAACCCCTGTTGTGCATCAGGCATATGTGGCGGTAGGAGCACACTGGCTTCTTGGATCATCTTGTTTGTATGCTGGCATGTGTTAGCGCAGTGATGCGGCTGGCGAGCAGGCATGGGAGCCGCGCACTACAAGACTGCCAGGTCAGCGTTTTCCTGCCACTTATAATGAGGGCCAGCACCCAGTGACAGTTATCCAGAGGGCTCCTGGAGTAGAGAAAAAAGGCTCACCCCTGCATTCATGTAGTGGGCGCAGATAAGCCAGAGGGCTCCTGAAGCTGGGAAAACAGGCACAGATATCCAACAAATCAGCAAAGGAGAGCACCTAATGGTCCCAGCATGGGCCATCTACTGAATATTAATTATATAAGTTAAACATCCCAACCATCTGCCTCAATACATCTGGGAACCAGAGAAGCCTTCAGCATATTGCTAGCCTTGAATGCGGTAGGTTCGACATCATTACATGCCCTGCGGTAGCGGCCATGTTAATTATGGTTAAATTGCTAATCCCATAGGAAGAGCACTTTTTGGGTGGCTTATAACTTTGCTGCCCCTGGACAAATCCTCACCAAACTTTGCAAAAAAAAGTATATGGCCCACTCTGAATTTTTTTGCAATGTTTGGTGAGGTTTGGTCCAGGGGGGGCAAAGTTATAGGGGGGTCCCAAAATGTATTTTTTCCCCATAGACATAATGGAAAAAACTTTGCTCATGCCTACAGCCCAAACTGCTGGATGGATTTTCACCAAATATGCGGTAGGAATGGCGGCTTGGTCCCGAACGTGTGCTTTTGTTAATTTGGTGTAAATCCGTCCAGTATTTTTTTTTTAAACGAACAAAACGGAAGGTAAAACAATTTGTTAATCTATGTCCTCTCTGCGGACACACTTCCCTGTTCGCTCTGTTGACAGGGCACCGATTGGCTAATAGACTTGTGTCATGTTCACGGACACACAACGTGTTTGCTGATTGGTTGGCGTGAAGCATGAGGTGCGTCAGATTTTTAGAAACGCCCGCCATCTTGGACTCACGGACATCGGCCGGTGTCTGCGGACATCACGGTAACAAAAACACAACATTGCACTTGTCAAACTTATCAAATAATGTCTGGGGGGTGAGGGGTGATGAGGATGGGATGGAATATTGCTGCAAGAAGCAAAAAAATGGGTGGTTTTTGCCACAAAAGTCTGCAAACAGTTCGGATGTTCGCGAACAGTCCTGAGAATTTCGGGGACACTTCAGATGTTGGGGGACAGTTTTTTGATGGCATATAACTTTTGCACCACTCAATTAAACCACATGAAATTTTGCAGATTTATTCCCGTCCTGATTCATTCCGAATGTGTTTGCAAAGTTTGGTGGGATTTTGTCAAGATGGGGGAAAATTAGAGGGGGGTCTCAAAATAATGTAAAGGCTTATAAATGAGGTACCATTTGACGAATGTACACTTAATTTGGCAAACTGATAATAGAACTAGATATTAATATTTTTGCAACGTTTGGTGGGATTTTTTCAAGGGGGCAAAATTAGAGGGGGGTTCCAATATAATGTAAAGGTTTATAAATGAGGTTCAATTTGACGAATCTGCACTTATTTTGGGAAACTGATAATAGATCTAGATATAAATGTTTTTGCGAAGTTTGGTGTGATTTTGTCAAGAGGGGGCAAAATTAGAGGGGGTTCCCTAAATATTGTAAAGGCTTATAAATGTGGTGCCATTTGACAAATCTACACAAAGATTTGCAAAAAGATTATAGATCTAGATATAAATGTTTTCATAAGGTCTGAATGGATTTTGTTTTTTGACAAGTGTCAGAATGTATGTACAAAAATATTGATTTACCTTAGGTGACGGGGGTGTAGCCTGTGGCCATGGACAGTGGCCAGATTGTCCGGGTCTTGGAATAAGGTCATGATCTGGACAATCAGAATACTGGCCATGACCAGTTGGGACAACACATGGGGTTAAAGTGGCCATGTCCACCTCGGACTGGCTTTGTGGTAAAGTGCTCGTGGTAATATGGTCATAGGGTTCTCGTTTTGCCTTCTGCAGGCTGCCATGGAAAGAGAATAGGGGCCCCCTACGGGACACTGCCTTCCCTTTTCATGGTGGCCATCCTTTTTTTAGCACCCCGGGTTCCCACTTTGGGAATCTAAGGTGCTAATGGACTTCATCCCCCATTACAGGGGCTGGAATGGGGGGATAATGGTCTGGAGACCTTGTTATCCACCCTTGCTTCGCTTGGGTTGATAACTTGGGTTGTCAGGTCGATATCCACCATTCCATCCCTGTAACGGGCGATAAACTCCATAATATCACCATTAGCACAACACAAAATGCAAATGGAAATGTTGGAAAATCTTATTGAGTCTATGTACTTTACTGAGAAATATAAAGTAGATGGAGTCTATACGTGTTTTTTCAGTTCTACTTTTTATCTGTGAAAGGTGGTTCCTAAAGGAACATTTCTTTTATTGTTTTTGGATGCTTTTTTTTTTTTGGCAGGAGAGCTTAGAACGAAAGGTGAGGAGGGAAATGAGGGAAGAGGCACCAAAGACTAATATGGAGGGGCATGTGGACAGGGGAAAATGTTGCATGTGTGTTATTTCTAAGGTAGGGGGCATTGTTTCTCATGCTCCTTGATTACACCAGTGGTGGTGGCACAGTCAGGAAGATCAGCAATGAAGTCAGATGTTTGTAGACGTTATGGTTAAGTTGCACTAATAAAAACCTATGAAATTCAATGAAAAAACATTGTTAAGGGGACATTATGGTTAAGTTGCACTAATAAAAACCTATGAAATTCAATGAAAAAACTTTGTTAAGGGGACATTATGGTTAAGTTGCCTAATGAAACCTATGAAATTCACTGAAAAAACTCTGTTAAAGGGACTTTATGGTTAAGTTGGACTCATAAAAACCTATGAAATTCAATGAAAAAACCTTGTTAAAGGGACATTATGGTTAAGTTGCGCTACTAAAAACCTATCAAATTTAGTGAAAAAACTTTGTTAAAGGGATGTTATTGTTACAAGTAAAACCGAAAAGAAACCTGAAATTCGCCAGTTATGGTAATCTAAGCAACCACATCTCATGCCACCACCGTGCACTGCTAAGAATAACATCTATGAGCTCACAGATGGCATAACAAATATGATTGATGACATCACTGATGACATCACATGTCAAGTCCCTTTTTTTTTTTGTTCACTGACATATCTAGGCCAGGTGAGTTTACTCACTTACAGTCAAAAACTTAAAATTCAAAAGGTATTAATTTGTAAACGTTGCTATTCTCACATGTTCTTAAAGTACTTTCCTTAGAATTCAATCGCATTTTATGATGCACATACATAGGTGAAGAAGCAGGCCTGAAACACAGCAATCATTTCTATGCGTAAAGATAATCATGTTGGTTATGCACAGTGGCTCATGATACTTCCTCTTGTTTACTTACTTTACTCTCCCTGTATAAACCCTATATGTGTATACATTGTGGTCTCTTAATGTTTTGTGTGAAGTAGTACAAGCATGTAGTAAGTGATGCATTATTACCTACTTAGTATATGTTTCACAATATGCAAACCTGTGATACAGAAGCATTCACTGTTTTACTATCCAACATGGGAAAATTAGAAATATTACATCTCTATGGTGTATGCTGCAGCCAATGCCTATGTTTCTGTATGAGTAGGTTCTTGTTCTAGAAACAACACTGCAATGGAATGTTCTTTGGAGCAATACATTTCATAATCAAGTATGTAGTTCATCATACATCTCCAGATGACCCCTGACACTTTTTTACCAACATTACATACACAACCCCTTGTAGGGACTTCCTATGAAAATTAAATGCACATTTGATGTCATCAGTGATGTCATCAATCATATTTGTTATGTCATCTTTGATGTCATGGGTATTAGTCTTAGCAGTGCACGGTGGTGGCGCAAGTTATGGTTGCTTAGCTTACCATAACTGGTGAATTTGAGGGGGTTTTCGGTTTTACTTGTAACCATAGCGTCCCTTTAACAAAGCTTTTTTCACTGAATTTGATAGGTTTTTAGTAGCACAACTTAACAATAATGTCCCTTTAACAAAGTTTTTTCATTGAATTTCATAGGTTTTTATTAGTGCAACATAACCATAACGTCCCCTTAACAAAGTTTTTTCCATGAATATTGTATTTATATACAATTATGTGCCTTTTTTGTATGTAGATATATAGGTATATGAGTGTAAAGGATTATTGGCTTATACTTCTCATAAACGTTCATGCACCTGTATTATGAAGTACCTCTAACTGTATTGTTCTCTGAGATGGGATAATTGATGGTGCCTGGTGGAGTTTCTTGCAAGTCCATCCAAGTAACTTTTGTATTCTTGTAAATGCTTGTGTCTTTCTCTTCAGTATCTTCCTTCCCTATTTCTTCTTCTGAGTGTTAATTTTCTTTTCGGCATTCCATGTAGTTGTACATTGTAGAATGATAGTAAAGAACACTGTCTGCCATCTCACTTCTTAGAATGAGCAATAGAGAAAAGATGACATGAGAAGGGAAGGTGAGATTATCTTTATTTACTTTCTGATATGGTCTTTATTGTTTGCGGTTTGCAGAGTTTTTTGTAGAATGTAAAGTTCCCGAAGTGCTGTAACGTTACTGAATCCAGTATAATTTAATGAGACTGGACATAAAGAACTGTTTGCAGGAAAACATGTCATTGTCTTTGGACATGTTTTGCAGTTAACACCAGTGAAAGGCCAACCCGTATTCGACATATTAAGTTGTATATATATATATATGTATTAGTATGGAAATCCAACATATGCTTATATTTTAAAGAGCATAAAAGTTGGTTTATTAACTGAACATTTAAATTACCTATACATGTTAAGTTATCTGTGTGGATAAAAAATATCTGGGCCTGAAGTAATGAAAAACTCACAATGCAAGTGTTCAATTGCATTTCGTGAAAACTGTGCCAATTTAATGACACAATGTTCATAAAGGAAATACAAGTTATAGTCCACATCAGTTGAACAGAAGAAATAGTGGTGTGTGGTATGACACTCACTCTGTGTTAACAAGCAACTGTACGTCTTAATATGTTCTACAAATGTGTATGAAACATTGCTGGATTTTAAAAGGTATTTACTCTTTGTATAAACAGTACAGCAATTCGAAAATGGAACCTTGACAGATAGCAAGGTTTAGTTCATGGAGCCCTTAAATAAAAATTTGCTAATGAAAAACTAAGTTTTTAATTAGTTATATTGTTAGTGTTAGTGTTGGTGTTGTAACCATGATCAAAGTAAAATAGTATTTAATTTGTGTGCAAATATGTATCTGTGTTTCGATATTTTAGATTGGGGAGTGGAGTTTTGTTTCTATCCAATGAAAGGTTTTATCTGATACATAATGATTATATGTACAACCTTAATTGGATGAGTACTAGGAAAACATTCAGTATACAAATAGTACTATTATGAACGGAAAAAATATATTTGTCTTTTAATTTTTTTCTATATTATTTTACAGATTTGAAACTGATCAAACAGAGAAGATGAGGCACTAATAAAGAAATAAGGTATTCATGTTTCGGTATGGTTTTACCATTTTCTCTCATATTGTACATATATCAAAATACAGTATACTAGGAGTATTAAATAAAACATACACATTTGCATTTTGTTAAAAAAATGTATTTCTGTGACCACCCCCATGGTGGTGTGATTTGTCCAACCATGCACGCATGTAATAACAGCGACTGGGGGGCGAATCTGCTAACACATATCCTTGACTATATGTTGTACCCTGTATTACTGCATCCAAATGTGGGGAAATAGTGCATCCTGTATTTGCTGACATGTCATAGCTGCGGCTACCTGACATTTTGATCAAAGCTGCGTCATAGGAACATTGAGTGTTATGGATGGAATGGGAGAACTTTAGGCGGGTGGGGGCACCTGGTACATCTTTTGAGGGACACATGGTTGGGGTTTGGGAGAGTGGAATCAGATTTTTGTTTTGCCATTTTTCTGTATTACAACGTCAAGCATCAAAGCCCCCCATGGCGTGTTTCTATAACCACATGTATATGATGCACAGGTGTGGGCACGTTAACGCCATTTGTTGGTTTATTGGCTATTCTTCTACACGCAGCTAAAGATATAGCTGTGCATATTGAGCCATACATTTTCTGTGTAATAATCATATTGTTATGTGGATGTTAAAGCACACAATTTCATGTGTGTTTGTTATTTTATGTGCTTAGGTGTACCCTTGTCTTATTTGACCTTTTAAAGGTTAACAAGGCTTTATCTTAAGTTAGAAAAACATGGTGTGTATTCGCAGCTACAAGACAAGGGTTGTATTCACATTGAACAGCCACGCTTATCAAAGATGTTGTGTAATAAAAAGGATGTCTGTGTTTTTTCATTGTTTGTTATTGGTTGTTGTTACTGTTGTACTTGTGTACTTGTCTGTGACTGGTTGCAGTGAAAATATGTCAGCTATTTCATTAGTTTGCTTATTATGTAGTCCTCTTTTTGTGGTTTTGATTTTGGGAAGTGCAGAATGCAGCAGTATAACAAGCCAGCAGGCTTGGCCAGCATCCCCCACAGAAGGCCCCCTTAAAATAGCCTTCCTGTCTGGGCCTTGATTCACCTCCAGCACCATCAGGAGTAAAGCATTCGAGCCCCTCCTGCAGAGCTTTGCCTTACAGGAGGAGGCTGATGCATATTTTTACATGACGTTCATAGCACATGCTCCCATCGAAGATGGCCACCGCCCCCTTGGCCTTTACTATGGAGACCGTTTGATGATGCAGCCCGCAACACTCTACATCCCAAGGCTGCATCCCTAGCTGCCTCACAACACTAAGATTGGAGGATTCAAATTTAATTGGACAATGCACCAACAAGCCGGCAGGCTTGGCTGGCATCCCCCACAGAAGGCCCCCAGAAATAGGCCTTGCTGTCTGGGCCCTGATTCACCTACAGTACCATCAGGAGTAAGGCATCCAAGCCCCTCCTGCAGCACATCACCTTGCAGGAGGAGGCTGATGCATATTTATATATGATTCCTTGGAGCACATGCTTCCCTCGAAGATGGCCACCACCACCGCGGCCTTTACCATGAAGACTGATTGATGATGCAGCCCGCGACACTCGACATCCCAAGGCTGCATCTCTGGCTGCCTCAGAACCCTCTGATTTGAGGATTCCAATTGAAAGAGACAATGCACCAACCAGCTGGCAGGTTTGAACTGTGTCCCCCACAGAAGGTACTATAAAAGGGCCTTACCTGTATGAGCCTGTCTGGGTAAGGACGGCGCAGCTTCGGACCATCTTCTTGTGTTCCTATTCTGGACCCGTTCTTCCCTCATCTCCAGCCAACCCTATGCACTTGAGGTAAGGCGCCTTCTTTTCGGCCTAACCTTCATGTGTGAATCTGCTCGATGAGCTCCCACTAAGTCACTCACTACTTTTGCTAAATTGCCCTATCTGCATGTATGCTTTACCATGTATTTCTCACCCGATCGCGCACATGTGCTGGCTACTCCCCCCTCTTGCAGCTCTACTTCTCACTTCTTTCCCCCTCTGTCTTTCCTGCCTTCTATCTTATAGTACAGGACAAGTCCTCTGACTCATGCATGTGCTATTCTCCAGTTAACCTCCCCACAGTTTGTACATGCCCACCTGACTTCTTTGCATGCTCCCCCCATCAGGCAGTGTATAATGTTTGGGCCTTTATTCTTTCTGTACTCTTCTTTGTAGTCTTCTTCCATCCTCGCGCAGCCTGCTTTCATTACGACTCTCCTTTCTCTCGTCAGCTCGACAGGCACCTGCTTTCCCTCCAGCCTGCAACTACCGGCTCCAGCTTTTACTCATCCTTTCGCCATTCAGCTTATTCTGCCATTAAATTCTGAGCATGACCCTTCTCTCTGCCCTTGTTGCCTCTGTACCCTGCTCCCTGCTTTCCCTTCTCTTCCTCACTGGCTGCCTGAATTGCCTGCCAGTGCCCCTTGTACCATTAGTCGTGGCTTTTTCCAGTCTGCATTAATTCCCACGTAACCTCTCAAATAAGATTATCTGACCTTACAAAGCTCCCTGCTGTAAGATAGGCATGGTTTCATACATTAAGACAGACACAAGTGAACACAGTTCAAGGGTGTTTATTGAACTTTCAAATGGGTTGGTAAAACACCAATCTAATCCTAAATCTAAAGTTGGGAGCCAGCTACAGACATCAAATAATAATAATGTGGTGCTAGTCAAGTCTGTCAAAATAAAAGGGCCTATACTAATAAACCTATTGCCAAGCCTTACTTCTACATACAAATAGTTTGGGAAACAATGTTATGCAAAAGAAAAGTGTTCAACAAATGAAATGTCAGGATATTTGCTCCTTTGGCTCCCCTTCCCCACGTTTTCAGCACCGGAAAAGGCGGCACACTTGAGCTTAGCAAACACACTCTGGCCTCTCTGGCATGAGGATGCAGTTCAAAAACTCAGCTTCAGGGCCATTCAAAGTCTCTTATTTCAGAGAGCCCGATGTGACAAACAAACACCAAAGTTCTTTTCTTCTCAGGATTTTCACATGCACAATTTCTCGGGTGATTTACTGTTCACTCCGGGTCGCACTCCGTCAGGCTCAGACCTACTTTAACTCAATGGCCCTCATTACGACCCAGGCGGTAAGGGGTTTACGCCGGCGTAAACTTCGTCGACCCTTACCGCCTGAGTACGAGTTCCCGTAGCGCCATGGTGATTTTTACGCCTGCTTTTTGCAGGCGGTAAAATCGATGGCGCTAAGGGACCTTGTTGTTAATTACGCCACCGTAATTTACGGTGGCGTAATTAACGCCTTCCCCACTCCCATTATGCCCTATGGGGCAAAAATGGGAATGGGGAAGGGTAAATGGGGATTGGGGACTTACCGCCCCGCCAAGGACGGAATGGGGCGGTAAGTCCGCCAACCACCATGGCGGAGTTGGCAACTTAGCGCCATGGACCATGGTGCTAATAGCACCATGGTTCTCCGCCAAGGTCGTAATGAGGGCCAATGTCCTTAATTGATCTCCCAAGATCAGGCTCAGACCATTTTCTTTCATTTTCCAAACCTCCCTTTTCTATATAAAAAATCAAAGACTTTTGGTTGTGCACAGGATTTTGCTTGACCCTCTGCAGGACCATTTCTCTTCACAAAATCTTTCTCTTTTACAATTCTTTACTTTCACTTATGCCACCTCTCAGCTGGATATCTTATAGAGACCTTCAATTGAGCACACAAGTGGTTCTGGACCACTCTGTCAACAATATTGTATCCTTTCAAAGTTCAAACATTCATCAGCAGTTCAACTTTATGTCTTTCATCACACACGTTTTAAAATAGTTTGTTCCAGCGCTCAGTAGACAATGTTGCTGCTTTCAACCTTGCCATCAACACAGACCGGTCTTTTATCGGACTCGCCAACTCACCAGCTGTGTTGATTGCTCTGTTGTTACTTTGTTCTTGTAGCCACGGATGGTACCTCAGTAGCTGCTGCTTCTCCTGACTCGATTAGTCGTGTAGGAGGAGCGCGGGTACCTCCAACACACAATGCAGGATTCTTCAAACTTGTCTCCTGTACCTAAGCTGTCCATTCTCAGTGTCACATAAACATAATGAATTTCCCTCTTTGCAAACCCCTCGTAGTTCACCGTCCTTTGTCCCTCATTCAGCTGCCACCTCGAAACTGCTGTTTCCTCGTGTGTTTTGCCTCACTCAGAGTGTGCTTTTGTGCTCTGCCTTTTATCTGTGTGGGGTAGCTTAATGGAATCCGTAATTGCCTGACCTTCCCTGACCATTGTATTGGTACAGGTCAGGTATACTGCTCGGATGTTCGTCTGTTTTCTCCTGGAGCAGGCTTTCCGTGTGCATGTGTTTGTGTAGGAAAAGGGGGGGTAGAGTTCCTATGTCTTCTACCTGATAGGATCGGGTGAAGGTGTTACAGGGAAGGGGATACTGTGTCTGGCGATCTGGTGTCCCACTCCCTGAAGACCCCTCACCCATGTGATCCTCCCACACTGGTCCACCACCAGGAACTGGATCCAAAAGTGATGGCCATGTTCTGGCAACCTGAATGACAGATCCCAGAGACTAGTGGGTGAGACACTGCCTGGTTTCTCACACTGCTCATACCTGAGTGCTTACTGTGATTCTATGTGAATAGACCTAATTTTAAAAGTATCAAGAAAAAAAGACCAATTTACAATGCCCGATTTTCTTTTGATCATAAAAATAGCATTGCAAGCGTCTTTTCTCTTGAGATGTGCTTTTTTGTGTGTAAATATTCAGGGGGTTTCACCCCCGAGCTTCCCATACACATACATACACACAACACACACATCAACACACACGCACCCACACACTTAGCTGTTCTCCTTCTCTTGCATTTCTGGGTTCTGACGTGCCTGTCAGCCCCTGCTTGCACTCGTGTGCGACAGGGGCACGAAAGTTCAGTTTAGGAAGACTGCTTCCCGCGGTCACAGAGCAATCTTTCTAACTCAACCTTTTAGTGAAAAGATCTTTTAAAAAAGATCTTTTGACTTAGAACTCTTACTGTTACTACTGGACCATCACCTGCAGCCCTGCATTGTTCTTGTTTTGACTTACCTGTGACTACTGGATTATCACCTGCAGCCCTACACAGTTCTTGTATTGACTTTAACTTTGACAACCAGATTGGCACTCGCCAGCATGAGCTGTCCCTATTCTGACCTTCCTCCTCACTAATGTTGTTTGTAGAATGCCTCTGCTCACTTACCCTACATGCATACTTGTAGTTACCCTCTGCACCACAGGGCAAGGCTTTCCTGCTGCATCTTGCCTTCTTCAACATGCTTACTTGTACTTGCCTGCCTGCACCATAGGGTAAGAATTCCCCAACTTGCCCATCCAATCCAATGTTGTTTTCATTCCAGCCGGGCTGGATCTGAACCTGCTCTCTTGCACTCAATGTATTCTTCCCTGCACTATCTCCCTAGCATTCTCTGTCCTCCCTTCCCTGTGCTTCCCTCCTCTTCCTCCTCACAGGTTTCTGTTACTGCACGTGCACAATCCGAATTGACCCACAACATAGTAGGAACGTTATTTCTATCTGTGCTCCCTTTTTGTTCTCCCCTCCTTCGCCCTGTTCACCTTCTTTATGTCACAGTACTTGCACAATCTGAATGTCCCAAGACCTAGTAGGATAGTTATTGTTTTTGTTTTCCTCTGAAATGTACCTCCCCCTCCCTTGTCTTGATGTGCCTTGAAACACAAGTATGCTGTATAGGCGCAATACAAATACCCAATAAATAAAATAAAATAAATAAATAAAAGCCACCATTTTATGCAGTTCTATCCTTTTGATTGCAGAGCTCACACTGTACACATGTTGAGAGTGTGACTGATGTTAAAGTTAATGTAAGTAAATGCTTACATATTTTTATTTGCAATGTTGTGTGTTTTAGTTATAGTAAACACTGCTATCAGATGGTATTTATTGCAACTTTTGTCTATCTACTTAGATTCAGTGCCAGTTCATTCTTGATGTATTTATTAACTTTCAGTAACATGCAGCAACACAATTAGATTTTTCAATTAATGGCATTCAAATGTAGCTATTTCATTTTATGTATTCATGTTAGTGAGGGTGAAGGTTTATTTGATTGCATTTGTTGTAAACTTTAATACACTTTCACTATGAAGTACCTCCAGCTTTCTCCAGTTTTCTGTGAGGTTTTACAATTGATGGTTCATCAGAGTAACTTTTTTATTTCTGTAATTTCTTGTGGCTGCTATTTTTTATTATCGAATGAAGGTTGGATTATTTGCATATATTTTCTGATTGGCTATTTATTGTTCTATGGTTGGAAGTTGGGTGCCAATAGGATTTCAAATACCTCAGGTGTCCTTTAGCTACTGAAGAAGTTGTACAGTTAACTCCAGTGAAAGATCAACCCATATTCAAAATGTAAGAGTGGATGGATTTGCTAATGTAGGAGGTGTTTTTTGGCAATGTAATGGATGAGGTCCATGCATTTTGATTTTGTGGTGCTGATGTGCTTTTCTATATTTATCATCCACATCGTCCTAGTGCACCCGTACCAGAAAAAAATAATCAGCATCGTTGTTACTAAGCTTTGGGATAGAACTTTGGAAGGACCAAGTCTCATCATGTTTTGGTACCATACGTTGCACGTCCTCTGCTTGTTTTCTGGAAAGTACTTCCAAGTGACTGCTGTGGTCTCCATTACCATAGCTCTCTTATCTGGTGGAGATGCATTTGGCACTCAAACCACATACTTTTCACTGTAGCTATGTGTGTTAGATATTTTGATATAAGTCTGGCAGTGGAGGAACATGCACAACAACAAAAATGACAAAAGTAAAAATACAATCCTACAGAAAATAAAAACATTGTTTTAAAAAGGAAAATTGAACACATAACTTGACAAGAGAAAAGAGGATTAGGTAAAACGTGGGTGAAAAGGATGGAGGATCTAGGTTTAAGTAGCCAAAGGTTCTTGTAGTTACCTAGGGAATCTGTTCACAAAGAAGGACTGAGAGCAATGATCAATATGTCATACCCTTTGGATGTGGTGAAAATTCACAGCTGTGGAATATCCTTTGTCCTGATTGGTCATGGGTAGTGTTTCTACCTGTGTGACTGTTTTGTATCCCACATTCTCCAAGTTTACTTAACCTACCCCATCCTCTTTACTGCAACCACCCAGCATACTCTCCCTGTTTATCCTCACCCAGTTTCTATAACCTTGAGTATTGCTAGTTATTCATTATAGTGATAGTGTTTTACCTGTATTGTTCCCCAATAGTGTGTTTTATTATAGTTATAGCATATCCACATCCTGTATACCCCTATCTACTCTATCCATATGCGCACAGGTTTTCATTCCTGTTGGCATCTTCTAAGGTGGGGATGAACTTGGAAGTCAAAATATATCATCCTCAACACACTTTTGTTTGACGTGAAACATGTGTGGTGGTATGGCAGCAGGTGAATTTATGCTAGCACTACAAGGAGTTTTTATTTTTGTATGTTTCATTGTTTTTGTTCAATGCACCATGTTTTTTCCCCAATAATCGAATGACTCTCATAAGACATCCACATCCATCCAATGGACTTAACTAGATGATTCATAAGTACTGATGTGCCCAAGCTTTGTGATGGTACATTTGACAGGCCCTGTTGTAGGTTATTGTGTCAGAAAGTGCCCTCCTTAGCCTCTTGTTTCAAAATGTGCTCCTTTATTTGAATGTATCTCCAACTGTCTGTTGCATTCTTAATTACTGTAGCCCTTTTACATGGTGGGGACGGATTTGGAACACACACTACTTCCTCATCTCTGCTTTCAGTTGGGTCAGAAATTCCACCACCCCCCACTGTATCCTTGCCTATGCATTGTAAACATACCATCTGTACTGGTGTGCACTACACTGTCCCTCTTTATATCCAACACATTTGTGCCCCCTTTTTGAACTTCAGATACCCTACTGCAGTTTTAGATCGCAACCCTCTGTATTTTCAACCTGTATATTCTCAACCACCCTACCAGTACCCATTAAATGTATCCCCACCCAATATACTCCCACCCATTTACCTCATTGATTTATTAGTGTACTGGTTGAAAAGGCTATGTATACAATCTAATGCACGTAAAGGAAGACATTTTCAGAGTGTAAATACATATGAAGTCAAATAAAGTTAAAACCTCCATGAAGAATATTATTGATATAATAATATATTCCAAGAAAAGTACAATTAATAATTACATAATACAATAGAAATAGTGCATAATCAAATGAATTATTTCTGTTTCTGTTCTTTCTTAAATGTATTTATTTTCTTAGTGTCTCATATCTGTAGCTAATTGTATGTTATCATTGTTGAAATACACATTTTGTTTGCCTGGAAGAGGAACTTGGATTTTTTTTCCAACAACCCAATGATTAGTATGTGCAAAGAGAACAACAGTGTAGTATGCACAAATGTTGTATCTTATATGGTGTATATGATGCACCACATATGAGGGTAAAAAAATGATTGTATTTCATAAATTGGGGGTCATTCTGAGCTAAGAGATAAGTACCGGTAAATTCCGGCATGGCGGAAAGTACGACAGCGCCCTGACGTCAGACCGCTATTTGCGGCCCATTCCGACCTCGCAGACATGGACTTTCCGCCATGCCGGAAAAGTTCCGAGCGGCATGCCGCTAAACGACCCGCAAAACCCCCTACCGGCATGCCGCGACACGTAAATAACAACACCGCCTTGGAAGCAGCAGCATCTGTAAATAACGGTGAAGAATGCCAAAAGCCCCAAAAAAGACTGCGGACCGGCTCCACAAGCAGAAATTTAGCCCTGAAGAACTGCAGGCCATGGTGGACTACCTGGCAGAGCATGCTGATGTTGTGTTCAGCCCTGACATGCGCAGAGAATCCATCATCCGGAAAAAAAACATCTGGGCTCAAATCGGCCAGAGGATGAGTGCTGGAGGCACCACCCCCCGCACCCCCAGGGACTGTCGCAAGCGGTGGGATGACCTCCGGGTGCAGGCGCAGGCCCTCCTCTCCGCAAACCAGAGTCAGGCTATGCAGACCGGAGGGGGCGCAAGTTCCCCTGTCAGACTTGAGCCTTGGGAGGAGACATGTGCTGCATTGATTGGTACCGAATCCATTGAGGGCGTCGGCGACATGGAGTGTGGGGCAACGTCGTCTGCCGAAGGAGGTGAGTGTCCAAAGTCTACACTGCCAATGGCCATTGCATGATTAAAACTCCCCCAAGGGCCATCAAAGGCACCTTCTCATGTTGCCTTCCTCCCCATCCAACTCTACCCCCCCATCCAACTAATGCAGAGCCAACTGGCACGCAATCAAGGGCCAAGTGCAAGTACATAACGCACATCAACCATAGTGCATTAACTTGCACATCACATCATGCACACTGTGCAGCCGGTTTGGCCGTGTGCCAGCCAGACTGCACATTACCAGGCAATGATGAGTCACTCCAAAACCTACGTAAATGTCATACTCATGCACATGTACCACTGCTGTTGCTACAGCCAAAAGGCCACAAAGCCCAATTGACAGAAATGTGAATGCAGCCACGTATGCAATTAGGACATCATACAATCACTCATGTTGGCCCTCTCTTCTACCCCCACAGGCACTGATCATGACAGCGGTGAGCCACAGTCCAGTCGCCCAACCACCTCCATGGGCAGTGGCAGGGTCCGGTGCATTTCTGCACCGAAGAGAACACCTACCCCGGCTCCGGAAAGGCCAGTGGAGGCCGCACCACCCCAATCCCTCCCAGCATCGGCGCCTGCCACAATGCCCACCCCAACCTCGGCACAGTCCAGCATTTTAGGGGAGGTAGCAGCTACAGGCCCCGTGGAGAATGTGGACAGCTCCCCATCCATCTGTGGGGCGTCCGAGGATGAGTTCTATCCGACAGTCCACACCCCGGAGCCCTGAAATGTCCTGCTTGCCTCATGCAGTGACTCTGGAGATCCACAAACACCTGCCCATAGTCCTCCTACCGACACGCAGGGGCACGAAGATCGTGGGCCAAGTCCACCAGTACAATCCTCTCCAGAGCACGCAGGGCCAAGTCGATTGAGCGATGGATACCCTCATTTGGCACACGTCGTGCTAATCAGCTCGCTGATCAAATTAATGAGTTCATTGAGGACACCCGCCAGGCCAGGGTGGAATGGCACAATGAACTCAGGGAAATGCGCCAGTCACTCACTGACAACACCAACAGGTTGTGTGAGACAGTCACTGACAGCAAAAACCGTTTGTGTCACGTCCTAGGACGCATAGCCAATGCCCTTGAGGCTGCCCAATCAAATCCGCAGCATCAGCAGGAGGAAATGCCCTCATCCAGTGGGGCCACTCCAGCAAGCCCACCAAGATGCACTCTGTGTTCCATGTGGCGCAGGGACATGCCTCCCCCGGGCCCCGGGAGCAAGAATCAATAGTCAATGCTGCCACATGTGGCCTTCACGTACTACATGGGACTACTGTTGTTGAGTTGGGGGGGAGGAGGGTGGGGTGTAAGGGTTTGTTGTGGAGTTGGTGGGAAGGGGGTGGGGGGTGAGGGTTTGTTGTGGAGTTGGGGGGAGGGGGTGGCTGGAGGGAATGTTCACACTCATCCTTTATTTTCAATACACTATTGGTGTTGCAAAGTTTAACCGTTGTGGACATTCCTCATTGAGCATGTGTATTATGATGTCTGACAGTGCATGGTCTACAAGTATACACACACCCAGTGCCCTGTGTGCCCATGTAATACCACCCTCTGCTGACTTGTGTTCTGGTTATTATGTCCAATCATTGTTTGGCACACAACATGTCCCTCAAGTGCACCGCATGCATGATGCCATCTTGCCACTTCCTACTCCTCCTTCACTCCATCTTCATGTGCTGCTAGCAGTCCCATGTCAGGAGACAGAGACGCAATCCAAGGGATGCACTATTTGTTCAGCTTTACACTTGACACGGGGATCTTGGACACCACATAGCAGTAGAAGTGTCCTCCACCAGTCCAGCTTCGCCAACTCATATGTGCCTTACGCAAGCCAGGTGACTGATTCATCCCCACAAATGCACGGGTATGCCCAGTGTTTAAGTGCCCCCTGGGCCTGTTCTGTGGGTTACTGACAGGGGTCATGTACCATGGTGTCAAGGGACAGCCACCAACACCTGCATGTCTAGCCAATTGAGGTAAGTGTTTGAACTGTCACTTGGCTGACATATGCACATGTCCATGGATTAATTTCGCCCATTCATGAGCACATTATGTGTCCAGTTCAATGAAATGCTGTTGGGGGGTGCGTCTACAAGATGGTCCATGAACAATGGCACAGACATCTCATGGTACATGCTTCGTTGATGCATGCAGCAGTCCTGATGTTGTATCCATGTAGTGCTGTGTACTGTGTGAATCCGTAGATGGGTGTGTTGGATGTTGTCAGAGGCTCGTAATCTTCATACTGCTCTGATCCATTATATGGTGAATTCCAACACTCCTGTGGGTGTGCCAAACCAGTGACGTGGTGTGGTATCCCTGCTGCCCTCAGTTCAATCCACTCCCAGGGATGAGTCTCCGGTGTGGTGCCATGCTGGGGGCAGCCACATTGTGCATATGCAGTGTGTCTTCCTATATGCCCTTACGGTTGTGGTGGCCGCCAATGAGTGGTGCATGTGTTGTGGGATTTGGCCTTGTCAGATGTTGGAAATGTTGTGTTTTGTGTGTGCCTTACTCCATCGATGTGGGAATCTGTACTGATGTGCCGTTGCACTGGTTCTGTGGCAGGGTGGTTGGTGGGGTGAACATTGTGCACCTGCTTCATCATTTTGACCCAGTTTGTTCATGCAGGCACGCACCTCATGGCACCAATGCACTGGCATGACACAGTCAGACGACTCACCAGGTAGCCAGGCACGTCATCCTGCATGTCGCCCAATGCAGCACAGTAGCATGGTGATCAGCTGGCCCGTTGAGTCATGAGTTGTTCCTTGATGTCGGGCCCACCCATGTGTGATGTTCTTGGTAGCGTTGCATTTCATCTGCACGTAGGGGGAGTGGTATTGCTTGCAGTTGCTATCCGCCACCTGCATGCCATGCTGGTCCACCTACGACACGTGGGTGCTGTCAGGGGCACCCATGTCATTTGGCATGCCTGCCAATGCATGGGGGCCAACTTTAGTGTTGTATATCTCCTGGGTAGTCCATGTTAGGGATTTGTAGGCCCTTGTGTGCTTGGGGAGGTGAACCAGCACTTGTTTATGTGTCCGTGTAATGGACGGTTGAGACATGCCATGCATGGGCCCCACTGTGTGATGATAGGTGCATGTGGCATGGGTGTGGGGCACAGGCAACACCTTCAGTTGTGCCAGGATGGCAGTGTGTATTTGTATGCTGCTCGCTTATCTTGTTATTTCTCGGCCCAATTATGGTGGTGATGGTGTCACAGTCAAGCTGGTAGGGGGTGTGTATCTGCTCAGGGGTTTCCTTGAGGGACAGGACATGCTGCATGGGAATGGGGGGTGCTGGGGTGGTGACAGAGGCTGCACTGGTGCTGCATGCTGGGCCTGTCTCCCCCTCCTTCTCCCCCTGTGTCTCCTCAATGGGGGGGGCTGGTGTTGTAGGTGTAGTTATTGTGGTTGTGCCCTTGCTGGCACTATTGGTATCATCTTGGGGTGGGAGGGGGTGTGTTGTGTGGGTGTGTTCCTTTTCTGCTGAGGCAGACTCCATTGCCTCAACCTGTGCTGATTGTGTGCACCTGTGGCTCTGGGAACCACTGCTCAGGGTTCTTTACTCCTTCTCTGAGATGCCTGTATGTACTCCATGCCGGTAAGGTACTTTACAGGCTTAAGGAGGCCTTTATTTACGTGTGCTCCTTGCTTGTGATTAGCTCCGGTTTACGCCATGCGCTAATTTCGGCATGGTGGGTCGCACGCGCGACCCAAGACCGATAATTACGGCATCGTAGTTTACGGTGCCGTAATTAGCGGTCTGAGAGGTCAGAATAGCCTGTAGCGGTAAACAATGCCGGTAAATCATTACCGGCATGGTTTTTCCTTTACCTCCTAGCTCAAAATGACCCCCATTGTGTTCTCTAAGTATGTTTTCTTTTTAACAGATAGAAGAACACTATTGTGTCTCACCGTCTCTACATCCACCCAACATTACTACCACCCTCTGTACCCAAACCACTAACCATACACCCGCCTTTATCCTCACCCAAGTTATATAAATCTGACTATTCCCACCCACTTCCTTCATGCATACAACATACATACAATTATATAAAACATGTTTTATAGCTGTGGCTACACGTAATTGATGCAATTGGTCTAATCACACATGCCCCTAACAAGAGTAATGACTGGGGTGCATATCCAAGGCTATGACAGCCACCACCACTGCGCGGCATATGCACCCTTGGGCATATAGGGTGCATTGTGTTACTGCAGCTAAATACAAGCAAATGACACCTTATATGCATTAAGTCAGTACATAATACAAAATGTACTTACTTTATTTAAGTCTGACTACTCCCATCAATTCAGTCTTTTTACAGTCTATGCACATTATATACATTCTATGTATATCTTTTGAATTTGTATTCAAGTTCTCCTTACCTTGTCAAAAACCTCTTATCGTATTGACGTAGAATGTTTTCATGATGGTGCATCATAGTTGTATAATATTTTACAGTCTATATATTTTAAAATGAAAGCCAGTAAGCCAGTGGAAACATGCATAATAGCAGCACAACTGGAAGTCGTATTTATGGTTCCATAAGTGGCATTAACGCATGCTATAGCCATGCTACAAGGGGGCATTTTGAAAATTTAATTTTAGTCACACAAGTTACATAAAATAAATGACAAAATAAATTGTAGTGCATGTATGCAGTATCTGTTTGATTTCATCTATTTTTGTAACTTGGTGTGTAGCCCTTAAAGGGCCGCTTTGGGGGATGGAAAGAGTGGGGTGTAACACGGAAGGACTGTTTTTTTTGTTTTTAAGAAATGTTTCTAAAAAAGGGGGGAACACAATAGCCACTTAAAATAAAAATAAAAACTAGGTATGGCAATTAACCTGATGTACTGATATGTTCCTTTGCAAACCCTCTACTGTGGCACTTCCCATGGCAACCCAATCGTGGCATATACAAAACATTAGCTTCATGACAGATACATTTGGTGCCAGTATTATTGCAACAGGTGGAATTGAGCTACCAGCCACAGAAGATGAGGATTCAGTGTTTGTCAGAGGTTTTCCACTGGTGGATGGAGGTGCTTGAGGAGGTGCTGATTGTCTGAGACATAATGCATGAGGTCCATGCATTTTGATTTTGTGGTGCTGATGTGCTTTCCTGTAGTCATCATCACATCATCCCAGTGGACTCTCACCAGATTATGTATTAGCACTGATGATCCTAAGCTTTGGAAAGGAACATTTGAAGGCCCATGTCTCAGCATCTTTTTACACAAGATGTATTGCACGTCCTCTGCTTCTGTTTTCAAACAGTGTTGTTTCACTTTGAAGTAACTCCAACTGTCTGCTGTGGTCTTCATGCCAGAATCTTTCTTTCATGATGGACATGGATTAACTACCCACACCACGTTGTTGTCACTGCTCCTATGTGTCAGACATGTTGTTAAATATCTAGCAGGGGAGGAAAATGTAAAGGAACAAAAATGACAAAAATAAAAATACAATGCGACAAAAAATGAAGAAAAAAATAAATAATACAAATAAACTAAAACAAAAAATAAAGAATCTAAACAAATAGCAAGACAAGGGAAAATAGGATTTGGTAAAAAGTGGGTAAAAAGGGTGGAGAATGAAGGCATAACTAGCCAAAAGTTCTTGTAGTTACTTAGTAACCTGTTCACCAACAAGGACTGATAGTAATGATCAATATAAAGTTATTTGCTGTGGGTGTGACAATATTCATAGCTATGTAATCTCACACACCGAGATTGGTCACTATCGGACACACAGATTCTGTGATAAGGCATTCGGGTAGCTGCGTCAACAAACCGCAGAATCTGATAGGGCCGTTTGTTGATGCAGTTACGGGTCATGCGTAGGCGCATAAGCACAGCGCACATGTGATTGGCTGTCGAATGAGGCACAAAATTGTCCTATTGGTCCATTTGGCACATGCAGATTTCATCAAACGCAACCTGCGACGTGATTGGCTGTCACACAAGGAGCTAAGCTGCGTATACACGTCAGTGAAACTGGTTGTCCTATTGGTCCATTTCCAATGTGCAGATTTTGTTATACGGCATGGGTGTATACGCATTAAGTCCATGCAACATCTGATTTGACCATTCGTTGATATGGTTACGGTCATATGTAGGCACGTAAGCGCAGCGCAGCACGCAAGATGCAGACTTGCATCAATGAAACTCATTGTCACATTATTCACTTTGACAAATGCAGAGCTTGTCATACAGCGTAGGCATAGTCACGTTAAGACACTGCAGTGTCTGATTGACCCATCCTTCATGTGCTTACAGGTGATATGAAGGTGCATAAGCGCAGCATGTGATGTGATTGGCTGTCGCAAGAGGCGCAAAGACACATAACTGGGTCAATTAAACTCTTCCTATTGGTACATTTCGCACACGCACAGATTGCATCATACAGCATGGGCTTAGCCACATTAAGAGAATGCAGCATCTGATTGGGCAGCTTGTTGACACGGTTACCATCATGTGTAGGTGCATCACCTCAGCAAAGGATGTGAGTGGTGGATTATTTAGGCACAAACACATCATTGTGCATGGGTGTACCTGTCCATATGGAAGTTGCAACATGATTGGCTTTTCCAAGTTTGTCTCTTGGTGTGTGAATGTGATTGTGAGCCTGCAAGAATTTTGAACGAGCAGTATCCTGATTTATCAATTCCGTTTTTACCTTTCTTGTTCCTATATCTTTGGCTTTTCTCCTGTCCTTTTTTTTTTAAGCGTTTCCATTTTAAGTAAAGTCCTTTTTGTGTTGTGTTTTTTACACATTATATTTTTTTCTTCATGTTCTCACATTTCAGTATTTCTGGGAACAGCAGCGATGAAGAGGTGGTGTGGGTGGCCTCTGCTTTACCTCAACAGAAGAAGCAATGTGCTCAGAAGACTGTTGCTGATAGTTGCCATTACTTTCATGTCAAGGAGCAACAGAGAATAAGGAGATTGAGGAAGTGCAGTGTGTTTTTTTTGTGGGAAGGTGTTGAAAAGGGGACCTTTTAATAAGCCATCCTAAAGTTTGGGAAACTCGACTTTGATCCAGCACTTGTCCGGGTCCAGTGGGATGATGTGGAGGAACCCTACAGGAAGGCTCACGTTCAACACAAAGTGAAAGTGTGTGATACACAATCAGGATGTCGGTATCTGTCATGCATGTCATGGTCTTCCAATTCTATTGATTCTTATTTTCCAGCAACCAACACCCAACCTAATCCGATTCTACCTGCACTCGATTTACAGGACTGTCTGTTAATGTGTAAAAGATGTCTTAAAGGGATCGAGGTGGGAGATGACACCCTAGATGGTTTGGGAAAGGTTGTTTCAGAACACCAGGCCAATTGCCATTTCTAGGAATATATCTATTTTTTAAGTGACAATCTTTTTTACCCCCTTTTAAGAAAAAGAAAAACACAAAAAAATTAACACAATGGCCCTCATTACGACCCTGGCGGAAATTGACTGACCGGACCGCAACAGCGTAAATAGCGTTTCCGCCATAGCACGAAGGAGCAAAGTGCGGCCAATCACGACCCATCGGGCACGAGCATTACGCCATGGCGGAATCCGAAAGGCTGCGATGGCGGAAATGACCCCAAAACGGCCCTTACCGCCGCCGTACGCTGCACCAGGTGCAATACCGCCACCCATCTTAGCGGTCACCGTAATGAGCGGTCACCGTAACGAGCGTGCACCGCAAATTACGGCCACCGTAAATATACGGAAACGGAAGTAAAAGCATGTGGCCGGAACGGGAAACAGCACGCCGCACAACTATAAAATCCGAATCCCAACACAACCATAAAAAATCCGACCCTGACACACATCCCAACCCGTTAGCAACCCCAGTTAAAAAAATAAATATGGGAAAGGTAGCCAAGAAAGCGTGTGACCGCAAGCGGCAGGTACACTTCTCCCGAGAGGAACTGACCGTGCTCACCGAGACCCTACAGGAAAATTCCGCCGTCGTCTTCTCCAGTCAAATGACCAGGACGGCCCTTGCCAACAAGAAGGCCATATGGGTCCTGGTGGCACAGCGCGTAAGTGCGGTGGGGACAACACCCCGCACGCCACAGCAATGTCGCAAGCGGTGGGACGACCTGCGGATCCGCGTACGCAGCATACTTTCTGCGAACAGGAACATCGCCACAGCTACCGGGGGGGGTTCAGAGTCGCCCATCAAGTTGACCCCCTGGGAGGAAATCTGCGCCTCCACCATAGGAATGGAGAGCATAGAGGGAGTCGGAGGGATGGAGAAAGGAGTGCCGACATCCGGAGAATCAGGTAGGTTGGCCAAGAGAAACAATGCGAAATCCACAAACCACGAACATGTGCAGTACCATGTGACCCCATAGTGCAATACATACTTAGCCCTGACAGCGCCCTCTAAAAGTCAGAATGAACAAACAAATCAATCAAGAAGCCATAAACAACCCCTACATGTGCAGCATGCACCCCCTAACTGCAGGCAGCCAAATGAATGCATCCTCAATCCACACGAAAATGAGACCACCTCCAAGGCCCAGTCCCAAATCAGCCTCATGTACCACCCCAATGCATTTGATACGTTGCCATTCCAAATCCGACAGACCCATAACTAACGCTCGCCCCTCTTTACTCCACCACAGGGTCCGATACCAACGACGAGCTGCAGGACACCCCTACCAGCACGCCTGCAAAGAGGGCCAGGACCAACGTCCCAAGAGCCTCCACCTCAGGTGCAAGGATCAAGACACGGCAGCAGCAGGAATCAAGTGGCAGCACACTGGAGGGGACTGCAACAGGCACCCCAGCAGCCAGCAAGTCCACAACCCCAGCACCACAGGTCCCCCCAAAGAACGTATCTGATGGCACTGCCTCTGGTGGTAGCAGCACCATAGGTGACACAGCTGTCATGCCAGCATGCTCCGACACGGAAAACAGTGCTGGCGACGTAGGTACCATCCATGACCTTTCCCAATCCCCCTGCATGTTCCATCCCCTACACCATGACGAAACCACGCAGGGGCACCCTGAAGACGACGACTGGCCAACCCCCACAAGTCCTGTGCCAAGGCAACATGTGTTGAGCAGCCCCCCTGTCACACCACCGCAAATGTCCATGGCCCAGCAGAGGCAACAGTCCCTCGACCTGCTGATCGAGCAACAGCAGGAAGCGTCCACGCTACTCAAGGACCATGCAAATGAATGCGGGGGTTCCAGGGCAGCCATGGAAACATCCACCGAGACACTCAGGGCACAAATAGAGAAAAGTAGTGAGAGCCTCAGGGGAGAAATGGAGAGAAGCACCGAGAGCCTGAGAGCACAAATGGAGAAAAGCACCGAGAGCCTGAGGGGGGAACTGCATGCGACGTCCAAAGACGTCTGTGCTGAACTTGCTGCTGTGCGCCGTGTGCTCTCGGAGCTCTCACAAACCCTCAGAGACATGCATGGACGCGAGCAGGCAGAGACCTCATCCGTGGCAAGTTCCGTCCAGGGCAGCCCCCAACGCAGATCTGGCAGGAACCTGCGCTCCACGGGCAGGGGTGCCCCTGATACCCGTAGAGGGGGCTTGCAATAGCGTCTACCCACGGACAGCATGCATATTTGGACACTGGTGTTGGGGGGGGAGGTAGTAGGGTGGAGGGGGTGTGTTGGGCTTCACTGGGTGGCGGGTCCATAGGGTGTATAAATCAAATCACATCAACAATACAGCACCTCATTATCATCCAATGACATGTGTGGACATTGATATTTGCGTACGAGGCCTTCATAGGCGTACAGTCCACAATGTGCCTGTACTACACACACACAGTGCCACAGGTCCCCTTTCCGTGTAATAGGCACCATGCGTGGTTGCTAGAAGCATGCATCTATGATGCTCTGTCGGATTGCACGTGCATCCTGTGCCTCATGGACTCCTTGAGGTGCCTCCACATCCCCACCCTCATCATCATCATCATCTTCAGGTGCATGCAGTACAGCGTCAGGGGGCATGGGCACATTCCTACGTATGCACATGTTGTGCAGCATGACACATGCCATGACCATCTTAGAAACCTTCTCATGGCTGTATATGAGTGCCCCGCCAGACCTGCTGAGGCTGCGGAAACGAGCCTTCAGTAGGCCGAATGCCTGTTCAATGACCACACGGGTACGTGAGTGGGCATGGTTGTAGTCCTCCTCATGCTCGTTCTGTGGGTTCCGGATTGGTGTAAGGAGCCATCTCTTCAGTGGATACCCGGCATCACCTGTATGAGACGAATAAAGGGTGTCAGTGGAATGATAGTGCTAAGTAGCCCCCCCCCCCCCCTGCAAGGTCATTGACGCATCAAATGGGCCACGATGTCATGCATGGAATGAGACTCACCGAGTAGCCAGGATCTGTGCCCTGCGTGTCGCTCCATGTAGCGTGGTATTCTTGTGTTCCTCAGGACCATAGAATCATGGGTAGATCCTGGAAATCTGGCACAACAATGCGTAAATATCTTGTTGGAGTCACACACCATTTGCACATTGATTGAATGAAATTGTTTCCGGTTGCGGTACTGGACCTCCATGGCATGTGGGACAACCAATTCAACATGGGTGCAGTCGATGGCACCAATGCAACCCGGGATGCCGCCAAGTGCATGGAATCCCACTTTAGCGTTGGTAATCTCCTGGTACGTGCGTGGTAGTGTGATGTGGTCGTCGGCGTGCTTCAGGAGGGCATCGTGCACTTGGAAGAGTGTCCGTGAGAACAGTGGCTGTGAAATGCCATGCAACTGTCCCACTGTGTGCTGGTAGGTGCCTGTGGCCAGGAAGTGGAGTGCAGACACCACCTTCAGTAGGGGTGGGATGGCGGTTGGGCTATCTATCATGCTCACGAGGTCAGCATGTGTCATGTCCACAATGGCGATTATGGTGTCCCGGTCCAAACGGTAGAGGGTGTGGATCTGCTCAGCAGTGAGGTTGAACGGATCGGCTCGGAGGCGTGGGATTGCGGGCCGCCTGCGTGGTGGTAGTGGCAGTGCTTGTGGGCCTTGCTGACCCTGCCTTGCCCTCCTCCTCCTCCTCCTCCTCCGTCTCCCCTGTGCGCCCGGTTGTTGTACCTGTTGTTGTTCGTCGTCTTCTTGTAGTTGTAGCACTTGCAGTGCTATCTGGTACCCCAGGCCCAACATCGCTAGTCCTGCCGGTAGCATTTTGGAGTGGGAGTGGTTGTGGGAGGGGTTTGGGTCTGCAATATATGTGCTGTCGGCCTGTATGGCCTCCACCTGTGCTGATTGAATGAATCTGTGGCAGATGCAATCCCTTCTGGTCGAGCACGTTCCGCACGTAAGGCTGCATTTGGCCGCATGGCATCTTGGGATTTGAATCATGTATCAAATCCCGATGGCAGTGTGATGTACTTTGACTGATTTTCATGCTATGCTCCCATTGTTACACATGCTATGATTGCAGCCGCTTACATACCTGTGAAGAGTCAGTGGTATGTAGGGCTCGATCGATGGCCGACCCTCATGCAGCACAGTAACGTACTTCACCGACGGGCGTGGCGTCCCATTTGTGATTGCAGCCAGTTAGCATCATGACACACAGCCGCACTACATTGATGTAATTGTGAATGCAAGCGTTCACAGAAGCCTTTTCGACGTAATGTTGCAAGTGAGGAATTCGAAGGCCAGCATTTTGGGTTTTGAAGTAGCGGCGAGGATACGCCCACAGGTCTGGCTGGAAATGTAACGTTCTATTGTAGAATGTCCTTGGGACATGGCCCATAACGAGCAGGCAATGAATGATATGAATTGAAGGGGATGCGCAATAGCGTAGTGGACGATGAGGCAGGACGTTCCCAAATCCATCTTGCTTCACAACACTACAGATCCGGCCAGGGGCACAGTGGTTTTTGCGGACTGCATTACGCACAGACGCGATGGAAGTTTCACATATTATGTGAGTGAATATTCATGCGTTTTCATTGCGGGATGAGGGAATGATGTGTGGATGCATGGACTGATGAATCCGTTTAGGGTCTGCCATGTACATGGGTTTTTTGGTTCACTCCCCTTCCCCTGCGTTATGTGATGCAAGGCTGCCATAGTGGGACATACGTCTCTCTGCCCTTGTCGGATCCTCCCTGTCTCGACGCGCCTTCATACACTTGTGTCTAGGCACGTTACTAATCCCATGTCATGGGTTCTATCTTGACGGACGCATGCACAGTAACCGACGTTGCCAATGGTGTATTTAGCTCGATTGGTTTCGTTGTGATTCGATACTGGATTAGGGGTGTGTATATTCCTTTGGAGTGGGCTAGCATGCATATGGGTGTGGATTTGGTGTGTTGAATGAAGATTGTAATGCATCATGAGTCCCGTAATGCAATCGGTTGATTTGTGTTTCTTTTGGGTGACAGGTATCTCCTGCCCTATTGCAGATGCCATCTCTACGCCACTCCTCCAGATGGTTTTTACTCTCGACTCCTGCAGCTTCGGGTGAATCAGTGGAGCACCATTTCGATCATATGGGACGATCGCCAATGGGCCACATGCCCTTACGCTGTACTGGTGGCTAGGTGCAACATTTCGGCCTTTCAGCTCGACTAGTGCCTGCCTCATGGGACGGACCTGCGGTTCTTGCCGCTTCCATGTTGCCTTTTGGAACGTTGATGTAAGCCCTGTGTGCCATGATGGTACAGGGCGTCACACAAGTGGAAGCCGGTCAATTATTGCAGATGCAGCCCTCGGTGATGATGGTTGTTTTGGTGGGATTTTGCAAATTGATGTGGGGCCTTTGTCATTTGGATGTGCATTTAAATTGTATTCCGATATTTGTCGTGTTGCGTTGTTCTTTGCAGGTGATGTGGCGATTTTCGCTTTGTGGCGGTATGTATTGCGTGATGATCTGCTTTGTGTTCCGCCTTCTGAGTTGAGTTGTGTGGTACAGTACTGGCCGCGTTTGCCTACGTAGCACAGTATGGTCACGGATAGAGGCTGCCATTGTGTCTGTTTACATGATGTGCTGTTCAGGGGCGGGGGATTGGCTTTTGGCCGACTGGTGCCTGTCAGCCAGGTCGATTGGTGGAATGATGGGTTGTTCAGAATGTGGCTGGTCACAGGTGACTGTGTTTGCGTGCGTTTGTTGGAGGGGGACTGGGGTCATGTCCATTGGAATAGCTTCTGTATTGATGCCATCTGTGCCCTGCAGCTCCCATCGGCCCCTCTTGGGATGAGCCTGGCTGCTCAGTCACTCTGCCGACTTGTGTGGTACATGCTTCTGCTGATGGTTGGTTTGTTTACTGGCATGAGTACAGGGCTGGTGCAATCCCCCTCAGGATGCTGTTGTGGATGTTGCCTTGCGCTGGTGGCAAGCGATGGGGGACTACTGTTGTTTTGTGTCATGTGTTCTTGATTTTCATTTTGATGTGTTGTACCTTCACATGCCTGTGCTGCGTCAGTACGGCTATGGTGACATGCCGTACATGGATGCCCACTCACGGGGCGCTTTGAGCCCCTGCATGCTTTTCTACGTTGGCATGCATGGGTGAATAGTGGATTTCACTGGTTGCATAGTGTGAGTACATTGCGCCTGCCAGGAGTTGTGCAATGAGGCCAGGGAGTGGAGTACAGGCACTCAGTGGGCCATTTACGGTTGGTTCGCGTTGCCGTATTTCTCGCCATGGCGGAATGGTACTTTACGACGTGCTTGATGGCGTTCAGTACATGTCCGCTAGGGTCAGAATTCGCGTACCGTTGCGCCATGGCGGTGATTCCGGTTTTGCAAGGCGCGCGTGCGCGTACTTGGTGCAGTTAGCGTTGCCGTTCACTGCGGTGTCGCTAATGGCATCGTACTTTACGGTGACGGGTCATGATCGCAACGAGCGGTGTTCGATGGCGGTATTGCATTTCCGCCATCATTTTTCCATTTCCGCAAGGGTCGTAATGAGGCCCAATATGAAATGCAAGAACAAATACATTTTCCTTTTTTTTCCTTTGTTATATGTGTGAAAACTAATGTGTTTTCCCTTCCAAGTCCCTTCCTCTTTTTTTCCCTCTCCCCTAAAATGTTCCTATTCACGGACAACTTTTCAATTATGAAAACAGAAAATAAAATCACAGACTGTATAAATTGATTATTAATCAATGATTGATCGTTTCAATGTGTGTTAAAAAAAACATATGTGTATGCATTGTATCATAGCTGTGGCTACCCTCCAGTCATTGCTATGATTAACTGCACCTGCATTCTGACCAACCATATAATTTCATAGTAGCCACGTGTAGATTAACAGCAATGACAATAGCCCCGGGTACAGTGGATGTCCAAAGGCTGATATGCCTGTCCCAAAGTGCCTGTTGTAGGAGCAGCTACAAACATATTTAAAAAAAATATACATATGTATACATATATATGTGTGGGTGGTACTCTTGTAAAGTTGTACTTTAAGATATATCGAGTTTAGTCTTTTACACAGTTACTAAAACACTTTGATAACTTTCTATAGATCAGTAATATATAAGCATAAGTACTTTAAACAGTTAAATAAGAATGCCCAGTTTTTCTAAAAACACATGTATTTGGTGGAAGGTGGTTGTGGGATTTATTTTAATTTTATTTCGTACACCTGATACATTTCATTAGCCCACTTATCTACATTATTACTGTCAAATATTTCTCTTCTAGTTTTTTATATCCTTTGTCATTGATTGTACATCATTTGGAAGATTAATTAAGGTATGCATGTTTCTTGAGGTGCCTGTTGTTTGATTCTTCTTGATATTTCAAATCACTTCTGCATCTCTTTCTAAATATTCGAAATATTTGTAAACAATGGAAGATATAATAGACTTTAAAATACGTCTATTGGTTTCACAGACATTTAAAAGTAGTGCAGTCAAGTATATCTATATGCTGACTGATGTTTATTACTTAAAATATTATTGTTAGTCACATTTTACATAAATATACACAATAGACTTACAAAATGCTGAATGTTGTGCATTTTCCTCTGGCTACTTCACTTCAGCATCATCTTTGTTTATTTCCTCCTCTGTAGGATAGTTTTACTCCAGCCACTCCACACAGTTCTCCATTCTACTCTGATAGAAAAATACACAACGTGTTCCCTCGGATGTTAGAATCAATAATCCTTGTATTTACTTTCTGATTGGATGTTCATTGTTACTATGCTGGGAAGCTGCCAATAGGGCATGAAATACCTAATATGTTCTTCAGCCATTGAACCCAGAAGATAATGTAATCTGTTTGAGTGATGTTTGTATGTGCTAATTAAACTGTAGATTGCATTGCATCATATTATTAAGAGTTTTTCTATATAGTAAGTTAGTATTGCCCAATTAAGGGTGGGGGGGGTTAGGAGATTGTGCAATTAAAGGGGCTATAAATATTGTTGGATATTTCAAAACTGGAGGCAATTTCAGAAGGAGAGGAATCAAATAGCTCAGAACATTGTGGAGGAATAAAGAATTTTGAGATTGGGACAGATATGGATATTAAGGATATGGCTGATGTTTTTCAAAGCACTGGCTTAGAAAGTTGTTATGGTTATATATTATATTAGGCGTATTTGAAGTGAGAGGTAATTGTTCAGGTTGTGGCAAATATTTCTGACACAGGAGTACACAATATTTTCTTTTCGGGAAGATGCAATTAGTTTGTCATCTAAGGAAAGAGCATAGAGAGATTTTTAAAGATTTTTGGAATTAAAATAGAGGAGAGGGGTATTTCTCTGAATCAAAAAAAAAAATATATATATATAGGATTTTAAGCATTATGGAAAAGAAAAAGCCAATGAAAAGTTGTGCCCTGTCAGGAGTTTTATAGCCGTGGGCAGCAACAAGCCCATGGGATGTTATGTATTTTGGCAGGTTGTGCAGCCATGTTTATTACTGTCATCATAGCTGTGGGTATGGCAATACAAAGTTATGTGCAGTAATCACATTATTTCATGGAGTTTACACTACACAATTTTACATGCGTTTCTGATGTCCTCATCTTTACCTTCATGTCATTTGGACTTTTAAACCTTGTTAATAAGTCTTTTAGAGCATGTATATAATATATGTGTACCTGTGGCTTCTAGCAGCAATCATACCCAAGGCTAAGAGCACAAACCTGTATACATTTATGTGCAGTGATCATATTATTTTATCGATGTTACACCACAGATTTGTACGTCATTCTGATTGTATGTCCTCACCTGAAGACATTTGTGATATGCATTTGAAACTATTGCAATATTTGTTTTATGAAGGTATTTATGTGTACCCACTGCTATAATGATTCCTGTTCATAGCCGGGGACTGCATAGCTGCAGCTATAAAAATTTATTTATGAAAAAATAATAATAATAAATCTCGTTTTTGTAAGGGAGGTATTGTATTAAACGTATGACACTGACACAGGAGCTACATGTTTTAATACCTTTATTCAAATCTTGGCGTTTGAAAAAACTCCTAATTGTCCCTATTGCTATGATAGGAGTATGCTCTACCATCAAATATTAAATAAAACAGAGTCCTAGTCTGTCTAAGTCAAATCAAAATGGCCTATACTAAGAAAACCTAATGCCTGCCCTATCTCTTATACAAAAAGTGTGTTAAGGAGAATGTGTATGCAAAGGAAAGTCTCTGTTATAACTTAAAAGAGACTGAGTCAGCTCTCCTCCCCACGTTGAACAGCACAGAGTAAGGCAGCCCCGGTAAACAGGATGACACACTCTAGCTCCGGTTATTGAAAAAAGGCAGTTCAAAATGTGGGTCGAGGCCCGCTTGCCCTTTCATGTTAAAGTCAATTATTTTCCATTTATCAAAGCTTCTTTCACAGTTCACCACAAGTTCACATAGGTCTCCCTCGGTTGGGCTCGGACGTTTCAAGGCATCAGCAGTTTACATAGGTCTCTGTCAGTCGGGCTCGGACCTCTCAACAAAAAGTACATGTTTCAACGTAGATCTACCTCAGCCGGGCTCGGACTTTGCAATCACAGCACTTGTAGGGGCTCTCTTCCACAAGCTTTATTTACCTTCCCCTAACTTATTTCATATTACAGGTCTCCCTCAGTCAGGCTCGGACCATTCACTGATGCCATGTGCAAGGCTTTTTCCATAGACCTCCACAGGACCACTTCAACTTTCACTTTATCTTTCCCTTATGTTATTTGCCACAGTGTCTCTTGGTCTTAGTAGTTCCACAACACAATCAGCAAAGTTCAAAGATATATTTCTCTTAAAGCAATCACCTTTTAACTTCCCCTCTTGTTGGGATTAATCGTGACCATTGTGCATTTCAGAGTTCATTCAATTGTTACTTTTTAACAAGACATCTAACATTTTGCCGGACCACTCTGCTACTCTGTATTAATGGCTGAACATTTATCAGAATCTTTAAAGTTCATCACTGATTTGCTTTCTTTTCGTCTCATTAGCACACGTGCAACTTTTAATTGTAAGACACAATGTTGTGGCTTCAATCTTCCCTTAACACAAACTGGCCTTTCATGTCTTTCACTAACTCACCGGTTATGTGCATTCCTTTCCTTTCTCTGCGTCTTTGATTCACGAGTCAAAGTTGATACCACAGGCTTGCCCTCGTCTTCCAAAATCTGCCGTTCACCTGGTAGGGTCACTGGCATCCTTGAAACACAAAGCAGGCTTCTTATTGTCTGGGATTTGATTTTCTCTGTGTATCATTCACGGTTACCTGGAGGCACCAATTCTCCTGCAGGGATCTCTAGATACTTTCTATCCCCTGCTCTAGTCCCTGGATCAGTTGTCCTGCTCCAGTGGGTTCACCTTCGAACTGGAAGATCTGTTCTTTCTCATCTCTCACCTTGCTCAGAGTTTGTCTCTATATTCTGCCTTTTATCTGTGTGGGAGGAGCTAACGGTATCGGATTTATGTGATTAAGGTCAAGTGCTTGACTTTGCCTGACCCGATTAATGGGACATGTCCAATGAAATGTGTTAGTTTAAGGGTTAGCCTTTTTAATCTCTGTCATCCTCTTCCTCTTCCTCGGACCAGTGTTTGTGAAGAAAGGGGGGAGTTGGTACGTTGGAGAATCCTATAAAATAGGATGGGTTATGGGCAAAGGAAAGGGGGCAATACCGCGTCTCACCATCGGTTGCCTCCCCGAAGATCCCTCACCCAGGCGATCCTCACGCACTGATCCACCCCCAGGGTCCAGATCCAAAGAAGATGGCCGTGCCCTGGTTCACCTGAGAGAGAGATCCCGAGGGACTAGCAAGTGAGACGCCCTTTGGCTTCTCACATGGTCCACTTCCATGTTTGCCTCTGAGTCACATTGATTAATGTTTATTTTTCAATTGACTACTTGGCTATGACAGGTTTGGTGTTAGGGTTTGGTGTTATTCTGATTGCAGACCCCACACAGTGCAGATGTTGACTGTTTGGCAATTGTGAAGATCTTTTCATTCTTTGGAGCAGCTATATGTGAGTGATTGTGTATTTTCATATATTGGATTTAGTAAACCCTGTAACTATTATTATTTTAAAAATGGGGGTTTTCATATTTTACCTCAGTGTTTTCAGGACTGTGATAAAGTAGCAGTAGTGCATGCTATTGCATGGTAATAAGTGACAACAATTTTTTGCAATTAAAGGTCCTTTCACACAATTTTGACAAAGGATTTATTTGATAATTTGCTGATAATGTGAATTTGGGATGTTTTTTAAAATCTTTCTGTATTTGTTAAAATCATGTGGTGCTGCTTGTATCCAAGAAATGTGTGGTCAAAACCATTAGGGAAGAAAATGGACATCAGTTTTAAGAGGTACAGTGTGTTTTCTGAGTTAGGTGGGAAGTTTTTAAAAATGATTAGCTTCTTTCATAGCATAGGTTTCCATGGGCATTATTAGAGAAATATTTACCCAAATATATTAGAAACTGATTTGGACTCAGTAGAGTAAGCTTGTATAAATAGTGCATAACAACATGGGTAGAAGAAATAAATGTTTACATCGCGTATATATCATTATGGAGTGTAGTATTATAAGGTACTCTGTCATTGAAGAAGTCATTAGTGTTGTTAGCATTAAAATATTCTGTCACGTGGAAAAGAGCCTTGTATCTTATATCAATGTAATCCAACCATCCCTTTACTCACTTTGCAGAAGCATGATCCATATGAGTGGCAGCATTCTATATATAGAATGGTTGCTTTATGCATGTCAGCTATGCACAGTTCCCTTCATAAAAAATGTATGTAACATTGAGCCTAGCAGTTACACATGTACACATGAACACCATTAGAATACTCTCAGTAGTGAAATCTCTCATCATTTGAAAGAGTTACAGAATAGTTTGTCAGTGTCAATTGTGCAACGAAAAACAGGCACATTATGGGCCTCAGCTGTGGAATGCTGCTCAATGTAATCAATATCAGTATGGGTTCATCCTGCCTGGTCATGCCATCTAGGAAACACACTGTGCTTTAAGATATTCCCTGAAATTGAAAAGTGCTTTGTGAGGTACAGTGGTGAAAGATCCCTTCTCATAATATAGAAAAGATTAGTGTCTTTAATAGCAGGTTTTAGTAGAGCAATATTTACACACATATATTAGGTACAGAAGTGTACTCAGCAGAGTAGGTTTGTATAAATAGTGTATAGCAACTTGGGTCGTAGAAATGAATGTTTACATCACTAATATGTCATAATGTAGTGGAGTATTGTAAGGATCCCTGCCATTGAGGAAGTCACTATTGCTGATAGCATTAAACATGTCTGTCGAATGGAAAAGAGCCTTGTGGCCTATATTGGTGTAATCTAACCATCTCTTTACTCACTTTGTAGAAGCATGAGCCACAGAAGTGACAGTATTCTTCATGTAGAATGGTTGCATAATGTACCTCAGCCATGCACAAATCCCTCATAGAAAAGATGTATGCAATATTGAGCCCTTCAGTTAAACGTGTACACATGAACACCATTAGAATGCTCTCAGTAGTAAAATCTCTCATTATGTGAAAGAGTTACAGAATAGTTTGTCAGCGTCAATTGTCCCAAGAAAAACAGGCCCATCATGGCCTCAGCTGTGGAATGTTTGTTCACCTTAAACAAATCCAGTATGGGTTAATTTTACCTGGTCATATCATCTAGGATACACACTGTGCTTTTAGATATTCCCTGAAATTGAAAAGAGGTTTGTGAGCTACAGTGGTGAAAGAAACCTCATAATATATATATATATTTTAAACAATTAGCTTCTTTAATAGTGTATGTTACCAAAGGCTTTATTAGAGCAATATGTACCCAAATAAGCTAGGTACTGAATTGGACTCCATAGAGTAAGTTTGTATAAATAGTGCATAACAACATGGGTAGTAGAAATTCATGTTTACATCACCAATATGTCTTTATTGAGTATATTATTGTAATGTGCTCTGTCATTGAAGAAGTCACTGGGCCTCATTAAGAGTCCGACTGTAGCTGTGCCAGTAAAACCGGCAGGCTGCTGCCGGATTCGTGGGGATTTACCGTTGCCGGACTTCCCGGGGCATTAGAGCCCCGGTGGTCTGGTAATTCGGGCACTGGCATTCTGTTACTCCCCATGGAGACCGCGGAAACACCATCACCATGCGGTAATGGTGCTGGCGTTTCCACGTCCATCTCCGGGTGGTGGCATTACGCCCGCCAGGTCAGACTTGGCTGGTGTTACGCCACCCGGCCCCAGAACTCGTAGTTAGCCAGTCCGGAAAACGATGCTGGTACGGTTTTACCAGCACCGTTAAATCCAGACCAGCTAACTTGTGATGAGGCCCACTGTTGCTGTTAGCATTAAAATATTCTGTCAAGTGGAAAAGAGCCTCGTTGTCTATATTGGTGTAATCTAACCATCCCTTTACTCACTTTGTAGCACCATGAGCCACAGACGTGGTGAGAAAATTATCTTCTTTAATAGCGTATCATAAGCTAGGCTTTATTAGAGCAATATTTACCCAAATATATGAGGCAATGAACTGGATTCAGTAAAGTAAGTTTACATAAATACTGCATAACAACATGGATTATCTTATTTAAAAGTGTATGTTACTGTAGGCTTTAATAAAGCAGTACTTACCAAACTATATTAGATACTGAATTTGACTCAGTAGAGTAAGTGTAAAAATAGTGCATAACAACATGGGTAGTAGGAATTTAAATACCTAATATTACATTATAGAGTATAATATTGTACAGTCTCCTCTTATTTAAGAGGTTACTGTTGCCCATAGTATTCAAATATTTTGCCAATATGTTGAGAAGTGTTTTTGGAAAAGAAAAAAAGCAGAATTAATAATTAAAAAAGCTTTTCACATGAAAAGAAAAGTGTTCATTTTTGCATTGAGCAAACTAAAACATGTACTTAAGGGGACCACAGCATTCCATAGAAATATACAAAAAGTTCATGTACCTACATGTGACAACTCTTGCAACATGTTTGGTGGAGAATGGAAACACACTTCTCACATAGAAAGATTTGTTAATGAGGAGTGTTACATTCAAGAAATGAATGTGCCCCTTGCTATTGATGAGAGTGAATGTAGTAGCTATGAAGTCAAAAATGGTGTGATTTCTAAAAAAAAAACTAAAAAAAACCTTAAGACTATCAGTAGAAGTATTTAGGCAGGGAAAGGTGGAGATAGCATGGTCGCAGGCCCCAGAAGGCCTTGTGGATAATGCAGAGGATTTTAAATATGATTCTTGTAGCCAACATGAGCCAGTGGAGAGATTCTAAAGCTGGAGAGATACAGGATGCCAAGGATAAGTCTTGCAGCCCTATTCTGGATTAGCTGGATGGGGCAAAGGGAGGAAAGAAGGAGATTGTCAAATAGCCTGTTGTTGTAGTCCAGTCTGGAGAAGACCAGAGCTCTGGAGACATTGAGCTTCTGGGGGAAGGCGAGAAACGAAGTAGAGCTGGAAGTGGGACTTCTTGGTACGGTCCATGATGTGAGGAGTGAAGTAGAGAGCGGAGTCGAAGATGACCCCAAGGTTTTTGGCCTCACAAGATGGTAGAGGTACAGGGCCCAAAGAGGGTGGCAAGAAGGTATCAGGAAAAGAGGACACAGGTGAGTAGGATCTCTGTCTTACTGTCATTGAGACAGAGATCATTCGCTGCACTCTTATGCCTGAATGGGGGACAGACAGTCAGGGATGAGAGATGAGGAAGAGGGGGAAGTAGAGGGAAGTTTGAAGGAAACCTGTGTGTCATTGGCATAACACTGGAAATGAGGAGAGAAGGAGTGGATAAGGTGAGCAAGAGGGGCGAGGTAGATATTGAATAGTCATGGCGATACGAGACAGCCCTGGGGGATGCAACCAGTAGTGAAGGTGGAGGTGGAAGAAAAAGGGCCCAGTTGCAGCTGCGAAGAGCAGTTAGTAAGGAAAGAGGTCTCCCAATCCCGTACCCCGTCAGTGAGTCGTTTTATGAGGATAGAATGGTTGACCATGTCAAAGGCAAAGGAGAGATCAAGGAGAATGAGAACAGCAGGAGAGTTGGAGTTGAGATTTGTGAGCATGGTTTCATGGGTGTTCAGGAGAGCAGTTTCCATGCCTTTGGATGCCTGGAATCAAGATTAATGAAGGCAACCAACAAGATCAGTGTGGAGGGTCATTTGGAGGAGGACCAACTTCTCCAAGAGTTTACCCACGAAAGGTGTAGTAGAGATAGGGTGATATTCAGCCGGGCAGGAGAGGTCAGCAGACAAATTTTTTAAGAGGAGTGCCAGTAGCGAAGGAGTGGTTACAGAAGTCAGCCAGCAAGAACAGGGACAAGAGAGGAAATGTTGTCCTTAATGGTTATGGAGGATCAGGTGGGCACCTGTTTGGAGGAGGCCTTCGTAGAGCGGACCACTTTAGAGACCTCATCAAGTGCTATGGGCAAGAGGGAAGAGAGTGAGGGAGTGGGAGGAGCAAGAGTGGCAGTGCAGCAGGGATGGGAGAGCAGATGGGTGTGGAAGAGAGTGAGAACAGGAGGTGCTATGTTTTGGATGTGAAGTGGGAGGCCAGGTTAGTGTAGAGAGACATGGGAAGGAAGGAGAGAGAAAGAAAAGGAAAGTGGATTTGCGAGTTCCTTGCAGATTTTGAAATGTTCAGCCGTGTTCTTAGTGGCTCCAGAAATACAGGCTTTGATGTGAGTCTGCTTCTTGAAGAATACAGAGAAGCGATATTGCCTTTGGAGGAGGTGGCAAGCCAGTTTGTCAGAGGAGAAGGCTGGACACCATATCTGTGCAGACACTGTGTTGTGTTTTATAATAGAAAAAGTATTCCTCCTAGAAGTGTTTTGAATGACATGTGCGTAATGTCCCTTTTGTACTTCAAAAATGGAACTTGTTTGAAGTAATTGCATTGTGAACTGTTCATACTTTTCAAGTTGTTAGATGGCAAACAAAGATGTCAAATCTACATAAACAATCATTAGTGCAAGATGTGAGAGGTAAAGGTGTGTATTTACCTCTCAATTTGCAAGAAAATATGAACACTCTAGGAGTCAAACGTGATATTGCAGATTCTTTGTTATAGTAAATGTTGTTGGCACAAAAGATATGAACATTTGGCAACAGCTTATACATATTGGAAAGGTGAAGATGCAGTGGCGTTTCTATTGGAGCACAATGATTTGTACAAAGGTGGCCTGACTGTACCAGACTTATCTATACTTGATGTTGAGTCATCAAACAAAAGCAGTGAAGGTCAGTCTATCTGTTGCAGAAGGAAATAGTTTGTGTGAACACTACAGCATCCATACTCTAAACTCACGTGATGTCATGGGCACAGTTTAGAATTGTACCAAATGAAAGCAACAAAAGGTGCACCTATCAGTGACTGGGAAAAAGTTTTAGAAGCTCATTGTTTCCCTATGCTTTTTCCTACTGGAGCAGTAGGCAGATTGGATTATCGGAAGGTTCCAGTATCTTCTTCAGAAAATTGCTGTACACAAATGTATTCTGAAGAATCCAAATTCCACACCAATGTTGAATATATGTTTCACTTATTGTATGAAAGTGAGTTTTCAACATCATGTTATGTGGTTGCTCACACACTTGAGACCGGAGCTAGATTTCAAAATATTTCTGCATGTGAGATACTGCAACAGGTAAAAGAAAAAAATGAAATTTTAGAAGGAAAACATAACAATATTACAATGAGAGGAACCAAGGAATATTGGTATAGAAGGCACTCAGAGGTTAGATGCATGATGAGAAACGTGGGCCCTCCAACTTGGTTTGTGACTAAGTTGCACTGAGTATGGTTGGGATGATCTTGCAGAGTGGATTCATGAAAGTAATCCACAAAAAGAAGACATTGAACACATGACACCATCAGAATTGTGTTTGATTGACCCAATAATTGTATCAGTTCTTTCATCACCAATTTTTCGCCATGTTACGCTTTATATGTAATAAAGAAAATGGTCCACTAGACACGGTGCAACATTTCTTTTGGAGAAAAGAGTACCAGGCACGTGGGGCTCCACAAATACATATGCTGTTGTGGATTAAAGATGCTCCTCAATTTGGCAAAGAAAGTGATGGTTGTGTGATGGAGTTTATAGACAAATATATTACTTGTTCCATTCCTGCTCAGCATGTGAACGCTGATCTACGGAATAAGATGGAACATTTAAAAGGCACTCATGTGGTAAGTACTGTCAGAGAAAATATAAAACTAAATACAAGCTCTCCACTCAGTGCAGATTTGGCTTTCCAAGGCCTGTGATACCAGTTGGTGCAGAAAATAGTTGATGTCATCTGTTCGAAACCATGTTCCTGGTAAGTCACCAAGGAATACATATAATTTAAAAAGAGATAAGGAATAAAAATTCATTAATGATTACAGTCCTGTCATTGCTCAGTTTTGGAATATAAATAATTATGTACAGTACATTGCTGATGATACAACAGCTGTTGCTCATTATGTTACAGCATACATGACAAAAGCTTAAAAGAGAAATGCAGCTGAAATATGGACAAGCTTTTCAGCTGATAAAAGTCTTAGTCAGAAACTTCTGAACTTTGGGCTGAAGATGCTCCCACATAGAGAGTTTCGAAGCTACGAAGCGGCAGATCGGCTAACTAGTTTGTCTCTGTATGAATGTAGCATTAATGCATTTTGGTTAAATTTTGGCATAACTACTACAAGAAATCGGGTACTGAAGCTTTTAAGTGAAATTCAGCAGTTAGCTAAAAGAGAACCCGATAGTACAGAGATTCTGAAAAACAACTTTATTGATACATATTATCCAAATCGATCTGTAGAGTTGGAGGATCTTTGTTTAAATGAAGAAGGAAAATGATATTCATATTGAAATATTGAAGCAAACAGTGACAGAGGACAGTTTAAGTACATGGATGTACTGGTTGTCTAGTGAGACATGAGAAGCCAAGTCTCATCAACCACAGTATACTGTCTTGCCAAACTGCAGAGAAAGGGGAATGATTTAATATTTGCCGTTTACTTTTGTTCTTCCCATGGCTTGCATAGAGTGATTTGCTTGGAATTGTTGAAACTTTTTAACAATCATATCTTTCTAAAAAAGCTTAATTAAATATCCAAAATGTGAGCAGTACTAGGAGTTACTGGAAAAATAATGACTTCAAGAATCACTTTTGGCAGCTGAATTGGCAAACGAGACTCCTGAGGGCAGTCAAGATTCTGCACCTGAAGTCAAAATGTACTAGGAGAAACATTTATTCAAACTGATTTTGAGCTCACCATGGACAAAGTAGAAAGTGCAATGCAACAAACTAAAGTTGCAGATGCAAATTATGATGCATTAGTCATTACGCTTAACAAAGTGCAAAAATAAGTTTATTGTAAAATCATAGATAGGTTCTTACACGGTTTACAACATTACAAACATAAATGTTCTTGTGTCCAATACAAACCTCTATTGATGTATGTTAGTGGAAAAACAAGAACAGGGGCATCATGTTTAATTCATGCATTAAGAGGAGGTGTTACTTTACATTGATTGTTGATGCTAATTATGGAACATCATTATAAAGTAGAATATCAAAAACTAGCATCAAGTGCAGCACAAGAAGTGGGGAAAGTTCTAAGAAAATGAAATAGTTTGATTGTAGATGAAGTAAGCATGGTGTCTAACTTGATGCTAGCTTTCATTCACTTGTGAATGCAAGAGGTTTTGAAGAATGATTGTGATATTTTGTTTGGAGGAAAACATGTCCTTGTTTTTGGAGATGAGTTACAATGAACTCCTGTGAAAGATCAACCAGTTTTCAAGATCCTACAATATAAGTATAGTCAAAATACTATAGGGAGTATTGGTCATTTTAACCATTAGAATTATTTTGAATTCCAGGAACGTACCAAATAATATGAGGCAAACAGCAGATTTCGAGTATGCAGAATGCTTAATAAGATTCATATAGGTATTCTTGAGGAGAATGTCAAAGCAGTCTTAAAGGTAAGACTGATTTGTAGCATATTTTGAGTAGTTTGCTCTGTGTCTGATGTCATGTTGACTCTTCAAAAAACATTATTGTGTTGCTTTGATGTGTACACTTAGAGAGTGTAACAAATTCAACTCTACAATGCTGATCTCTGAGAAGCAAAATAATTTGCATATACAATCATGCTGATGTTTTAGATGGCCATTTTATGCCATTAGAGTTATATAACAGAGCAAAAGCTTGATTAATTCAATCAGAGAATACCATTTCTAAAAGAGCAGGTCTAGAAGCAGTTTTAAAACTGTGCGTTAATGCACGAGTAATGTTAAAGAGGAACTTGAAAGTAAAAATTGGTATAGTGAATGGAGCGATGAGAAGAGCAATTTCATGCCTCACTTTTCCTCACAGTACAAATATTGAGCATATCGAAGTAAATTTAGATTGTGTAGAAGAAACTCATTTAATTTCTCATACCTCCGCACGCTTCATGCTTTTTAAGGATACCGTTGTGAAAAGAGCACAATTTCCACATGCAATTACTATTCATAAATCACAAGGGTTGACTTTAGAAGTAGCACTTATTGGCATTGGTCATGGTCATGCATTAAAGAATATAATAGCTCACGTGTACTGTATGCTCTTTACTTTGATCATATACATGTACCTGCTAAGCACTTAGAAAGGAAACATAAGGAAATGGTGAAACTACATTCAAATAAAGTGATCCCTCTTAAGAATAAAACACAAGAGAATCCACTGGAGTTGGAAAGGCATTCAAATATGACATACTTCCATTGTACATTTAATAATAAAACAGGATTTGAATGCTATTCCAATGCAGCTTTGTGTATGTTGTTTCAAATGACACCACTGAAGGAAGAACTATCTTCAACAGTAGACAAGACGCTAAGTGCAGAACTTTAATCCTTATCCAAAATGTAGTAGCTGTTGCAAGTGGAAATCTGCAATGTTCCCAAAATACACAGGAAGATAGTCAATAATTGTTTATGACTATCTTCAATGTATTATGGCAGGAAACTGTTAGTGTACCTAGATATCTAGGAATTAGTTACGAGCGGAACCATAAGTGTTCACAATATAACACAGATCCTACTAATCAGGATATTTCAGAAAGATTTGTATATGGAGGCCCCCCGGAGGTTCCCCATTCCTACTCAGAGGCAAAAGCTGTAATGAAGCTGAGCCATAGCTCCAGGATGGTCATATAGGAAGGTTCATGTGAAACATAAGGTCAAAGCACATGGAACAAGATCAGCACAGCAGTTTTTATCATCTGTGCCACAGACTTCCAACAAGATAACTAGCTATTCTCCTCCAACTAAAACTGAACATCAGTGCATTGTGCCTGCACCTGATCTTTCTAAATTAATGTGATGTGCAAAACTGTCAAAGCTTGATTGAGGTGGCAGATGGTGCCCTAGACACTTTGGGCAAGGCTCTCTCAAATCATATGGGCAATTGCCAATGCTAGGTATATTTTCAAGTGTACTAAATATAAATACATATCTATGAATCCTAGTGTTCCAGTTCCTACCTCTTTTTTTCCTTATCTACCAAAATGGTCCCTTTTAAGGCCAACTTTTCTGTTATAAAAATAGACCAAAAAACACATAATGTACATATGGACCAAAGACGTTTAATTGCACCTTTCAATACAGTGTGTGTTAAAAAAAAATATATCCTCTTGTATTTCATTATAGCCGCCGTTATTCCCTGTATACGCCATGGGTAAAACCCTCCAGTCGTTGCCGCATTTAGCCGTGCCTGCATCCTTGGTAGCCATGGCTATAAAACATATGTAAATATATATGTGGGAAGTAGTCTTATTTTAGGATACATTGAGTGTAGTCTTTGTACACAGTTACTGTACACACTTTAACATGTTTCTATTTATTAACAGTACATACAAATGCAAACACTTAAAAAAGTTAAGTAAATAGGCAAACACAGTTTTTTAAAAACAGGTTTTTTTGAGGCAATGTGGTTGCACACATTCTTGTTATTTTACTTTCTACAAATGATACATCATTTTCATTAGCCCAATTGTCTGTATTATTAATGTCAATTATCTATGGCATAACAAAACCCTTGAAATTCAAGGATAAAAACCTTTGGTTGCAGGGTTGTTAAGGTGAGTAATAGATTGCAAAAATAAAATTCAAATTCAAGGAGAAAAGTTTAGTTGCCGGATTATTAAGATGAGAAAAACATTGTAAAATATGTTTTGAAATTCAAGGAGAAAATTTTAGTTGCAGGGACATTAATGTGAGCAACACATTGTAACAAAACCTTTGAAATTCAAGGACACATCTTTATTTGCCGGGACGTTAAGGTGAGCAACACATTGTAATAAAACCTTTGAAATTCAAGGACACATCTTTAGTTGCCGGGACGTTAAGGTGAGCAAAACAGTGTAACAAAACCTTTGAAATTCAAGGAAAACACTTTAGTTGCAGTGACAATAAGTTGAGAACTGAATGCAACAAAATCCCTCAGATTCAGCTACAGACACCTTAACTTTGTGCCCCAGTTGTCCAGCCTATGACTACAATGATGACATCTCTGATCACATCACTGACCTTTGTATGAGAACACTGTTGACATTACAAATCCTGTCACTGATGCCATCACTGGTGACAAAACTTATGACTTGTACAATAACTGAATACATCCATAATGGATTTAGACATAACATAATTTATAAGGTAGCTCATGAAAACTACTTTTTTGTATACTTGTATTTATTGGTTTTACATAGAAATCAACATCAAACAATATAACATCCCCCTCGCCCTTCCCCCTCCCACCCCGGGGGGTTCATGGCATCGTGCTTTCAAGGATTTCCTTTATGCATTGAGAATGTCTGATACTTTGATGTTATGGGGGCACCATTGTTCCATAAAATCTGACTGGAGATAATGCAGAGTCCCTTCCCATTCCTTTGCAAACTTGTCCCTTGTTCCTTGGATTATGTGGGTGATTTTCTCCATCGTTACCTGGGCCCATACCTTCTGTAGCCAAGTGAAAGTCAATGGGGTGTTTTTATTCTTCCAGTTCTGGGCAATTGTTGTCCATGCCGCAATGAGAAGTCCCATAAAGCTTCTCCACTGAGATGTATTGTTTAGCCTTGTTATGTCATCTCTAATTCCGTACAGCCACACCCCTTCTCCAATCAGCCCCACATCTGGGAACATTTTACCCATCTCACCCTTGCCTTCCTCCCAGAAGGGCTTGATGCCTTTACAATCCCACCAAATATGTGTCCATGTTCCTACTTCATCGCAACCTCTCCAGCATTGATTAGACGTGTTGGGGAACATAGAATGCAGTTTTTCGGGGGTGTAGTGCCATTGTGTCATTATTTTGATCCACATTTCTCTGGTCTGTGCCGAGCGGGTCATTTTAGGGATCATTTTCCATAGATCCTCCCACTGACTTTTCGTTGGTTCCTCCCCTAGCGTTCTGCCCCACTTAATCATGTATGACCATTTAATTTCCTCCTCCTGTGAGTTTATGAATTTATACAGAGTTGACACCCATTTTTTTGCCCCTGTGTTGGAAATGATGTATGTCTCAAACGGTGTAAGAACCCTAGTTGCTGCTTTGGCGATGCTCGGTGAGTTTAGCCAGTGTTTCAACTGCTCGTTTCTATATTTGTCACCTTTTGAGGTAGTTGAGCATGCTACGCATGATTCAAGTGACCTGATTTTTTGTCCACGAACATTTCACCTATTTTTGTTATGCCAGCTTCCTCCCAATTATCGTATGCCCCTTGTTCCTTCCCCGGTGGGAATTGCGGGTTCCTGCAGATGGGCGTAAAGGGTCCCAGCATTGTGGACATTATACCTCTCCATGTTTGGCAATCCCACGCCTCCAGCGAGGTCTTCATTATTTCGCTTATCCCTAAGTTCACGTGTCTGTGTTGTCTCTGTTTCCAGAGAAGCTCAACCAGTGGGGTTCTCGCGACTGCCCTGTCCTGTTTGGCCCAGATCTGCTGCGGGTTCTCCCCCAAACACTCTCTCAGCACCTTAAGCTGCGCCGCCTGGAAAACTTCTTTTTTAACACATTATTTAAGGCTAGTTCTTTCATTCTCTTGGGCCTAGAATTGACATTTACAGATTTACTTGAAAATCCTCAAAAAGTAAAATGTCTTTTATATAGACAGGATTGGGCTTCTGCAGTGTACACAATGCACTCTTATCAATCCCTGAGTCATTTACATTTTGATCACAAAAAAGTTAGAATAAACTAATTTGTTGTCTTTGTTTTTTAGCTCTAATTATCTGAGCACCATTGAGGAATTGTATATGATGTGAGGAACTCATGATGGCAACAGTAAAGACAGACACAAGTGATCACAGTTCAAGGGTGTTTATTACACAATATGAGCAAGTTGGAAAAATGCCTAATCTAAACCTAAATCTAAGATGGGAACAAGCTTCGACCGGCAAACAATTATAAGGCAGTCTTAGTGGTATCTTTGTCAAATAAAAGGGTCTATGCTAAAACAAAAACTATTACCAATCCTTTCACTAAATATAAAAGTTTGGGATAATATTCATAAGAAAGAAGGAAGTGTTCTTAAATAATACGACGGTAGTCAGGTCTCCCTTCCCCATGTTTTCAGCATGGGACAAGTTAAGACTTTGGAGCACAACACACGCTCGATCTTTCCTAGCACGAGCTAACAGTTCCGCTTTCAGCAATCAGGACCTTCAGAGGTTAAGAATTTTTTCTACATAATGTCACTTGCCTCCGTGGGCCTTATGCATTCAAAATAATAAACAAATGTTCTTTTATATTTGCACATTGAATGATGCCTTCGTGCCCCTTGGATCACCCTCTTCCGGGTGCAGATCCCTAGAAAGTTCTTTAATTATACCAGGACCTCTGATAGCTATGTTTTCCAGCTTTCAAGGGCATGATAGGTTCAAAATATCAGAACAAAGGTTCGACAAAAGGTTCTAGAGCTCTTCTGTGGGTTTATCTGGGTGATAGTTCCTCACCCCTGGGTTCCACATTTTCTGAGCTTCAAACCCTCTCGAATATCAGCTTTTCTTTATCGGGTTCACTCTAGTATGGCCTGTAGTCAAAGGCTTTGCCTCTTGTACTTTACTTCGTTGCATTGATTGGTCGGTGGGTGCTGGCTTCTCACCCTTGGATCTCCCTCTTCTGGCTTCAGATCTGATTCAACTGTTCACCTCCCTTGATCCGATTCACTATGGCTTTCAATGCAAGTTTCTTGGTGAAATTTGCTAATCTTAATGTCTTTTAATATGCTCCATTGTGGACATCCCTTGGTTGGGTTCACTCTTGTCAACACATTGTATTTCGGGACTTTAGACTTTGCCCCCTTTTATCGGCATCCCTCCTTTGGGTTCAGTCTTGCCAATCTTGTCAATCATGCCTTTCTCATTCAACTCTTACGATGCAGGATTCATTTTCCCTTTTCTTCACAATCATCTGTCAGGTAAAGACTTTCAACTTTACAGAGAATTTTACAAGACCCTTGTATGACCAGTTTGACCTCTTTTCCTTGCCTTTCCCAAGGCCTTCAGGTACCTGTAGTTTTACCAATTGGGTAATCGCCCAGAGTTTTCATGAGTGAGCACCCACGTGCTTCCTGACTCCTCTGTTGCTGTTTTTCCCCTTTCCAGCATAAATAGCTCTTTATTCTTTCACAATTCAGTTAGCCTATTGCTACTTTACATTCAACACAGTTTGGTTTTTATCGACTCTCCACTCGACTCACCAGCTCTGATGAACCGCTTGGCTTTCTTTCTCTTTGTAGTCAAGGTGGGTACCACCGAGACAAGCGTCTTTCCCTGGCTTGGTTATCTGCAGAGGAGGGTCTTGTTACCACTGACATCTGTTGCAACACATGCTGGCTATTATTGCAGTCTTATGATTCCTTCTGCAGAGGTATCACAGGCCTTGGTCATAAAGGACGAGGTTGCTTCTCTCCTTGTCACCCTCTTGGTATGCAGCGTCTTTCTCCTCCTCTTGAACTGCTGTGCTGAGATATCTCTCACGTTGTGCGGTCTACCTTGCTCATATTGTGCTCTTGTGCTCCACCTTTTATCCCTGTGGGGAAGGGAAAGGGCCATCAGGTGTGTGCTGTTCTGGTCAATTGCCTGACTTTTCCTGACCCTGGTGTTGGGACATGTCAGGTAAATGGCTCAAATGTTAGTCTGTCGTCCTTTATAATATGCAAAAGTGTACGCTTCAGAAAAGGGGGTAAAGTGTTGGTGTATCGTACGTGGTAGGATAGGGAAAAGTCATCATAAGAAGGGGATACCATGTCTCATCCATCGGGTGTCCCACTTCCACTCCCCGAGGACCCCCATCCAGGTGATCCTCCCTGACAGGTCCACCCCAGGAACTGGATCCAATAGTGATGGCTGTGTCCTGGTCACCTGGATGACAGACCCCCACGGACTAGTCAGGGAGACACCTTCATGTTTCTCATAATGGCTAACAACCTGTGTATGAATACCAGTAAGAGAGAGATATTTTTTACTGTGATGCCTGTGCCCTGTTTTTCTCCTCTCTGGCCGCTGTCTTTGGGCTCTCTACTCTCACCATCCTGTCAGGCCAAAAAACGTGAGATTATCTTTGAGTCCTCTCTCTCCTTTACGCCTTAAATTGTGGAGCTTGTGAAAAAAGCCCATGCTTTCAGCTTGACCTACTTACAGGCATTGTACATTTCCTCACCTTCCCTCAGTAGCTCAACATCTGTAGAGCCCTGGTCCTGTGTAGGATGGACTAGCATAACATCCTCTTCCTTAACTTCCCCCCTTTGTTTCTATGCCCTCTTCGGCTAATCTAGAATAGGGCTGCACGATTTATCCTTGGCCTCAAGACCAGGGTTCATATCGCTGCAGCCCTAACATGTGTACATTGGCTCCAGCTGATTGCAAGGACTACAATATATTCAACTTTGTTTCCCTAAATATTGCCCTGCTATAACTCCAATAGAGCCCTCCGCTGCTATAACTCCAATACTCTACTTGTCAAATGTTTTTTGAAACAGAGAGCACGAGGCATGTCTGTCTTTGTCCGGTGCTTGTCTTTGGTACAGCCTTCCTGCTCCTCTTATACTTGAGCTGGACTTCCTAATGTTATGGAAACTTCTGAAAATGTTGTGTTCCTGATTTACTTAATATCTTCCCTGCTAACTCATACCAGTGCAACTGAGACTGACATGTTGATATCATCTTTCATGTCCTAGGTGTTAGTCTTAGCAGCGCATGGTGGCGGCACGTGTTATATTTGCTTAGCTTACCATAACTGACAATTTTATGGGGCTTTTTGGTTTTACTTGTACCCATAATGTCCCTTTAACAAAGTTTTTTCATTGAATTTCATAGTTTTTTCTTAATTCATCTTAACCATAATATCCCTTTAACAGAGTTTTTTCATTGAATTATAGGGCGGAGATAGCCCATAGTTGAACTCCCCTAGGAACCCATCAGAATTCTATTGTTAATAACTTTTTATTGGAATTACAGATTTGAACGTAATTTCAAACATGATTAAAAACCTTAAAAACCTGTGCCCTGCCAGACTTTCATGAGGATTTGTTAAAAAAGGAGAACTGTATTAAGCATAAAAAAAATCCAAAAGTGCAGCCTTCTCATTCATTTTCCCATAGACAAACAAGGTACATTTTTGCCAAAGCACACAGCCCAAACCACTGGACACATTTGGCCAGATCTGAAACAACTTGGGCACAAAGTATTGACTGACAATCCATTTATGGTTTGGGGATATTCCATGAAGTAGGTATTTAAAAATTTACAGCAAAGGGGATGCCCCCTACTCAAAACTAGATATAGATATTTAGGGGATTTACCCAAAACTGGGTGTTTTTAGAAAGGAAACAATCACCTTCTTGTTTTTCTCTTGATGCGAGCGATATCCGCAGCTATAGCCAAGGATATGTGAAAATTAAATGCAGGAAAAAATCTAGAGGTGGGGCGGGCTAGCTAGAGGGCACCAAGTGAAATCTAGGAGTTGGAGGGGGTTCAGGGACCGTGTTTGCAACGCAAAGCTATCTGCAGCCTTGGCTATAGCCGTGAATAGCCGACATCTGAAAGCAAACAACGTCACAGAAACAGCGTCTGTTGTGCGGGGCAAGGGAGAGGGCAGGGAAGATGAGGAGATCATCTGGGTAGTGGAAGGAGCTGGCAAAGATGAGGGGGGCACTTGGTGAGGGCATTTGTGGGTAAGAAAGGATTTATTTTCAGCCGTTTTGTCGATATTCCCGGCTATATCAGAGGCTACAATGGACTACAGATATCCATGGGTAGGAGTAATTTTGTGCAAGCAGCTATATTTTTTGGGGTGTCAGTGTTTTTTTAAAGTTATTTTTATAGGTACACCATCATGTCTGTAGCATTTGGCCATGTAGAACTGTATTTTGTTGTTCGAAATCCATAATTGGTGTGATCTCTAATGAATGCTGAAACTGCTTTATATACATTTCTCCGGGATTTCTCAAGTTTACCATTGAATCTGGTGGTCCATCTACATTTTTGCCTCTGAGTCGTATTGGAAAAGATAAAGATGGTGTGAGAAAATAGTTGCATTAGTTTTCACATCACTTGTTTCATCATCAAAGTAAGGGACACACCTCGTACATTCATTGCCTCCAGAATGAATAAGTATGCCATCTGGCTGCCATGTACTTCTCAGACTTAACAATTTTGGAAAAACTTGGGACCAATGGATTCCCTGCAACCCAAACCATTTTATTGTAAAATCTCTCAAACCTAGGTCCATGTTGATATTTCGTTTCTCACAAAAAGCCAGCAACCAAAACAGCCAAATGTCTCCAATTAGCCACATAGTTTTCAATCCAGCCATGATATCTGCAGTCATTCTCTGTTTTCAGGAAAATGATTCCTAGTTTGAATTTTCTAATAGTTTGTATGAGCAGGGTGTGTTTGATGTGTGTGTTTTTAAGTTTTTGATTGGTTAATGGTACTGTTGTGCTTATTCGCGGCTATGCAGCAGCCACTTTGTGCACAGTGTTGTTATCCATGGGTAAATGTGGCACAGTTTGCAGCCACGGCTATATTATGGCAAATGGGAAGTCCTGTTTTTGTATTAAAAAAAGCACACATGTAGGCGCGTCAATACTATTCAGTGTTTTATTAGTTGTGGCTGGAACCGCGGGTATATTTAAAGCTGCTTCCATGAACATACATTTTCTGTGCAATAATCATATTTTTAGGTGGATGATACAGTACAGAATTGTATTTAGTTGTGTTATTTTATGTACTTAGTTGTTCACTTATTTGATTTGAAGTTTTGAAGGCCAATTTAGTTTGATTTTGGGGTTGCAGAAAAATGTAGGTGTAGCCGCGGATACAAAGCAAGGTCTGCAGCTACGTCAAATAGTCATGACTATGAAAGAGGCTGGTTGGGGAAACAATTGATTTCTATGAGTGTCATTGTTTGTTATTGGTTGTTACATTTGTGCAACTCTTTTTGATTGGTTGTAGTGAAAATGTGTCATCTATTTTAGTCGTTTTATTGGTATATAGGCCTCTTTTTTTGGTATTCATTTTGGAAAGTATAAAAGCCACCATTTGTTGCAGTTGTATCCTTTTGATTTCAGAAATCTCATTGTGCACATGGCAAGAGTGTGGCTGATGTGGAAATAAGTGTTAATAAATATGTATATGTTTGAAGATTAATTTGCTGTGTTGTGTGAGTGTTAGTTATATTAATTAATTCTATTGGGTCGTGTTTATTATCATTTTTTTCATCTGCTCTGATTGTGTGGCACATGGACCTTCAAAATTAGATTTGTCAATCAATGGAATTTATATGTAGGCATTTTGTTTTTGCATTCATGTCAGTGAGGTTAAAGGTTTATTTTTTTTGTATTTGTTGTAATTGTAATGCAACTTCAGCTATGCATTACTCTTAGGTGTTTTTAGTTTAGTTTTCTGTGAGGTTTGGTGTGGTTTATCATTTGGTTATTAGGCACATATACAGCAAATCAATTATGTTTCAAAGCACTCACAGGGCAATGGGGGGGGAACATGGGATTGCAGTACAATTAATATAAAAAAATACACTGGGGGAAAGGAAAGCCAAACCTTCTATGCCTTGTGAGTATTCAGAACGTGCAAGTGCAGCAAGGAACAGGGAAGTAGCGTAGGTTCTGGGGTGTCTATACTTGAGGGTGAGCCACAGATGAAGTGCAAGATATGGTAAATGCTATGTGGTCAGGAGCCACATTGTGATATAATTTCTCTGAGGTAGTACAATTGATGGTGTTGTGTAAGTTCATTTTAGTCATTTTTTTATTTATGTACTGTGTTTTAGGTGTATCATTCTCATCATACCAGTGGATTTGCACAAGATGTTGGACAGATGTTGGACAGTTAACTTCTGTGAAAGGTCAACCTATATTCACAACATAGTGGTACTACTGGAGATGGGAGCAGCACATTTGTTGACAGTTTGTGAAAAGCCTTATTTTTGAACCTGTCTAGAATTTCTGATGATTCTTGAAATAGAGTGCTGCAGGTGTTTCAAGTCTGTGTTTGTTGGTGGCAGCACCTTAAATGTGTGGTGTTTTATTAAACCTAGCTTTATAATGGGTTTTTGAATCCAAGTTGTATTATTTTCCCAATGACCCAATGATTAGCATGTGGAAAGAGAACAGTGTTGTATGCACATATGTTGTATCTTGTATAGAGCATATGATGCACAGCATACAAGATATGAGGGTATTACATTGTTTTCTTAAAGTGTGTGTGTTTTCTACATGATTATGTTTTTTTTTCAGATAGAAGGATAAGTATATATGTTTTTAAACCTAGATAAATAACTGTGGCTACGGTGTAGCCCAATGGGGTGTTCAATATTGGAGGCACGGTTAACTGCAGCAATGACTGGGGAGGGTCATAGCTGTGGGTTTGTTGGACCATGCCCGCGGATATAGGCCTGAATGTACAAAAAAGTACACTAGGTGTACCCGAAAGAGTCCCTTCTAAGACTGATCTATTATGCATTATATTTCTAAGACCGATCTGTTATGTATGTATTTATTAAAAACAGTAGTAACTAAAACAGCCAACTGTCTCCGATCAGCCACAGAGTTTTGAAACCATCCATGATTTCTGCAGTCTTTCTCTGCTTCCAGGAAAAGTATTCCAAGTTTGAATTTCTAGTAGATTGTAGGAGCAGGACATGCATGATGTGTGTGTTTTTGAGTTTGGAATTGGTTGATGGTACTGTTGTAATTATTCACGGCTATCCATCAGTCACTAAGTGTGCAAAGTTGCTACCCGTGGGTAGATGTGGTCACCTGTGCTGCTGTGGCTATATTGTGGCAAATTACACATATGTTTGTGGACATGTGGTAGCCGTGGTTATCTGACTTTTTGGATGGAGTAGCATCATAGAACCACTGAGTGTTTGGGGGATTTGGAGAGACCAGGGCAGTATGGGGCGGACCATGAGGAGTTGGAGGTGGGCTGGTATGTGTGTTAGGGACACTTGTTTGGAGTTAGGGGAAGTGGAAATACATTTTTAAGTCATAGTTGATGCAAATAGCCACAACTATCAGTAAATTGCTCATGTATCTGTTTTTCTATAATCGCCTGTATAAAAAGCACTTGTGTATGTGCGTCAACGCTTTTCGTATTTTTATTGGTTGTGATCTATAGCCACATATATAAATATATATTTTCTGTGCAATAATCATATTGTTTTGTGGATGATATAGCACAGAATTGTATCTGTGTCTATTATTTTGTGAGCTTAGGTGTTGGCTTTTTTTATTTTTTTATTTGAAGTTTTGAAGGCTGGCTTTGTTTGGCTTTTAGTTTGTAGAAAATGTATGTGTAGCCGGGGCTACAAGTAAGCTTTGTAGTCACGTTTAATATCTGCAGCTACTAGTGATGCTTAGCAGGGTTTTGTATGTGTTTTGGTGTTTCTAATTGGCTGGTGTTAATGTTGTAAATGTGTACTACTTTGTGATAGGTTGCAGTGATTATGTGTCAGACATATTATTAGTTTTCTTAGAATATAATCCTCTTTTTCTGGTTTTGATTTTGGAAAGTATGAAACTCCCCATTTTGCCCACTTTTCTCATTTTGACTGCAGAACTCACACTGTGCAATTCATGTTACCTGTGATAAAATAAGATTGGCGTTAATCCGTTGTTTGCCATTGTTAAGTTGAACGTTTTATTTGATAATATGTTGATAATCGGGCTATTGATTTTTTTGGTTTTATTTACTGGAATTGTTAACAATTAAGTGGTCCTGCTGTACATGTAGAACTTGGGTGGGAATGATTGTTGGAAGTTGTTTATTAGGAAAGAAAAAATGAATTTCAGTGAGGTGCATGATTTAGAATCATTAAGTATACTTCCTGCACTCAAAATAAAAGAATGATCACAGAGCATTAGAAATGTGATTTTATCTAGAATGCTTTTATTGTGTGTGTTAAAGTGGTTTTTGGGGAGATATAAAAATGTGCTTGTTTTAAAAAGATTGTTTTTCTCTCTGGCGTGGGCCGATTTGAAAATGTGTGTGCTTTAAAAAGGACTAGGTTTGCTGAAGTGTGTTACTGTGCGATTATCTATAAGAGAAAATGCATTATCTTCATTTGTTTACTGTTTTGTGAATCCTAGTGTTTAATTGCATTAAAAATATGTGTGATTGGTTTTATGTTTAATAATAAATTCATAAAGAATATAGGAATGGTATTTGTTGTGCAAACTTCTATTATATAAAATAGAAATGTAATTAAATTTCTGGTGCAAATTGCCCTAATAAATACACATGCAGTATTGCTTAGCAATCCAATGTTAGCACACAAATTAGAGGTTGTAAGATGTTGGGATGGTGTATTAGAAGTTTCCATGTGCAACAGTTCAAAATGGGAAACACACGGATGTTGTTTTCATTTTATTGTTACTATAGTGCTACTTAATACAGAAATAGTGGCAGCTGGGAATGCCAGTTTACTGGGCACACTGGTTCTTGCATGCAGTTAAGGTGAATATTTAGCATGCTCGTAGTTACAAGTCCAACCAACATCAGGGCTTTAATAAACACAGTGGTGCATTATCTGATGCAGGAATACCCCCTTGGCTCTGGGCTTATTGCTATTAGGACTGTGGCTCATTACACTGGAGTAATAATAGTTTCTTTATTTGGTTGGAGAACATCAGCAGTAGTGATGCTCTTTTACAGTAGATTCCTGTTTGCAGACTACAGGCCATGCTTTAAAAGGGAGGCCCACGGTGTTCAGTGCACATTGTGCATGAAAACAGTAAGTGTAGCCCTTATAATGGTTTGTTACAAATATCTGCAGCATTGGAATACTTTATTTGAAGAGTTATTAGAAATGCTAGAGCGGTTCAGAGAGGCAGCCTCATTTTTTGTTGCATTGTTTTTTTAGAGTTGTCATTTATTTATTTTATATTTTTGTCTCCAGATGGACATTTGAATATGTCTAACACTGTGCAAGAACACACTAAGACATGTCCCTTCTAATGTGCCATCAGAAAGTTTGGGAACATCAATCATGATAAATCATCTGGTGCAAGTCACCTGGGATGATGTGAATGATGTGTATTGGAAATTGCACAGTATGGTCTGGCTCATACTGAGTCGAAGCTTTTTTGGCTTATATGCGGTGTTATATCTTTTCTGTATCTGTGAGCGGTGGTTGTGCAGAATCAACCTTCTCCTATTTATCATGATAAATCATCTGGTGCAAGTCTCCTGGAATTATGTGGATGATGCGCATTGGGAATTCCATGAGATGGCATGGCCCCTACTGGGCTGCAGACTTTTTTGGCATACATGTGGTGTTATATCTTTACTGTATCTGTGAGTGGTGCCTATGCAGAATCAACCTCCACCTATTACTGGTGCTGCCAGCAACAGCCAGAGTCTTCAAACACCTGTAGCACCGGAACACTGTTTGGAGAGTCATTACAAATGCTAGAGAGGTTCAGAGAGGAGGCTTCATTTTTTGTGGCATTTAGATTTGTCATTTTTGTTATTTTATTTTTTCCTTACCAGTTGGACATTTAAAAATGCCTAATATTGTACAAGAAAACACTAAGATGTGGATCTTCTAATGTTCCATCAAAAAGCTTGGAAACATCAATCATGTGGTTGCATCTTCTAGAATGATGTGGATAATGCGTATTGGAAATTGCAAAAGATGGTCTGGACCATACTGGGCTGCAGCCTTGTTTGGCTTATATGTGGTCTTTTATCTTCACTGTAGCTCTGCGTGATGGTTGTGCATAATTAACCTCCACCCATTAAACGTGCTGCTAGCAACAGTCAGAGTCTTCAAACCCTGGCAGCACTGGATCACTCTATTTGAAGAGTCATTAGAAATGCTACAGAGGTTCAGAGAGTAGTCTTAATGATTTGTGGCAGTGTCTTTTTACAGTTGTATTTTTGGGTATTTTATGTGTTGTTTGCCAGTTAGACATTTGGACATGTCTAACATTGTACAAGGAAACAGTAGGAAGTTCCCTTTCTAATTTTCCATCAGAAAGCTTGGGAAAATCAATAATGATAAACCTTTTGGTTATGAATAACATGGGATGATGTGGATGATGCATATTGGAGATTGCATGAGATGGTTTGGACCATACTGGGCTGCAGAATTTGTTTGGCTTATATGTGGTCTTATATATTCACTGTAGAAGTGAGCAGTGGGTGTGCAGAATCAACCTCTATCCATTAAATGTGCTACTAGCAACAGCCAGCAGCATTGGGACACTGTTTGAAGAGTTATTAGAAATGCTAGGGAGGTTCAGAGAGGCGGGTTCATTTTTTGTGGTGCTATCTTTTAAGAGTTGTTATTTTTGTTATTTTATTATTTTTGTCACAAGTTGGACATTTGAAAATGTCTAACATTGTGCAAGAAAACTCTAAGAGGTGGCCGTTCTAATGTTCCATCAGAAAGCTTGCGAACATCAATTATGATAAATCATTTGGTGTGAGTCTCCTGCGATGATGTGGATGATGCGCATTGGAAATTGCACGAGATGATCTGGCCCATACTGGACAGCATCCTTTTTTGCTTATATGTGGTCTTATATCTTCACTGTAGCTGCGAGTGGTGGTTGTGCAGAAACAACCTCCCTCCATTAAAGGTGCTGCTAACAACAGCCAGAGTGTTCAAACACTGATAGCACTGGAACACTCTATTTAAAGAGTTATTAGAAATGCTAGTGAGGTTCAGCGAGGAGGCTTTTCATGACGTGTCTGCAGGTGTGCTGCTCCAATCTCCAGCAATACCATTTGGATGAGTGAGAGGCTTCCCAGGATCTTTTCTTTCTGATGCAATGCATCTGCCGAAGTCTTCACCCACTTCATCTGGGGGACTAATAGTGTCTTTATTCAGTTGAAGACACTCTGGCATTTTGCAAACTGAAAAAAGAAAAGACAAAAAAGTCTGTCATGGAATGGGATATGAAGTTTGGGAACATCAATTATAATAAATCTTTTGGTGCGAGTTACCTGGGATGATGTGGATGATGTATATTGGGAATTGCATGAGATAGTATAGAACATACGGGTCTGCAGCATTTTATGGCTTATATGTGGTTTTATATCTTCATTGTAGCTGTGATTGCTGGTTATGCAGAATCAACCTCCACCCATTAAAGGTGCTGCTCGCAACCGCCCGAGTCTTGAAACACTGGCAGCACTTGAACACTCTACTTGAAGAGTAATTAGAAATGCTAGAGAGGTTGAGAGAGGAGGCGTCATTTTTGGTGGCATTGTCCTTTTAGAGTTGTAATTTTTGTTATTTTAAATTTTGCTCACCAGTTGGACATTTGAATATGCCTAACATTGTGCAGGAAAACACTGAGATGTGGCCCTTTTTAAAGTTTCACCAGAAAGTTTGCGAACATCAATAATGATAAATCATCTGGTGTGAGTCTTCTGGGATGATGTGGATGATGCACATTGCAAATTGCACACGATGGTCTGGTCCATATTGGGCTGCAGTGTTTCTTGGTTCATGTGCTGTCTAATATCTTTACTGTATCTCTGAGCGGTATTTGTGCAGAATGAACTTCCACCAATTAAAGGTGCTGCCAGCAACAGCCAAAGTCTTCAAACACCTGCAGCAGTGGAACACACTTTTTGAAGAGTCATGAGAAATGCCAGAGAGGTTCACAGAGGAGGCTTCATTTTTTGTGGCATTGTCTTTTATGAGTTGTCATTTTTGTTATTTTATGTTTTCCTTACCAGTTGGACATTTAACCCTAGAAGTGCCACGGGCTGATCACATCAGCCCTGTGTGAAACTGACAGTGTTCAGGCCAATGTGATCAGCCCTGAGCCCAACCCTCGAGTAGGAGGGTTGGGCTCAGGTATAAGTCTGAGCTACACAGGTAAGTGGTGTGGTTGAGCAGCCAGGCTTATCTCAAGAGGGGTCAATGTGAGCAGTAAAGTTGTGACACAGAGTTTTACAGTATAGTTATCCAAATAAACACATACACTCACGGTTTCTTGATAAAACAATTATTAATTTAATTCACAGTCAGTTGTATAAGCCTTCTTCAGAAAGGGAGCAAAACATGTAACACTTAAATATAAAAAACACACTCTCAGTTTCTCTACATCAGATGAGTTAGGTTAAAAAGATAGAATTTAAGAATGAAACAAAGTACTTTTAAAATCCTTCCGAAGCACAAAGTCAGAGGTAAAGAGGAGCCAGGACAGCCAATGTTAATTGCACAATGTCAAGGGGAGCTGAAGATCTTCTTTGCAGGTAGGTAAAAAGTCTTGCACAATGTTTGTAGAAATGTTTGCAGAATAAACAACACTTGGAGAGCCACAAGCTGAGAGGCTTGTGAAGGGCAAAGCTTTAGCAACTCTGCAAGGTAACCTAGACAGGTCTCAACTGAGAGCAAGTAGGCTACACAACAAGAGGTATGTTCTATTAGACTTTACAGTACCTCTGGTTAGAAGAAATAGTTCCAGCTGGCTTCTGTTCCTGTGCATCTCTGCAGATCCTCCTGTTCCTGGGCCTCAGTCGTGGGGAAATGAGGGGGGATGTCTGGGGACTCCTGCTCTGCAATGGGAGGGTCAGCGGCCAGGAATGGACAAACTTCAATTCAGCGGTCCTTCAGTGTTTCAGCTCCTCACGTCTGAGAACAACACCACAGTTCTCGGATAACACTTCAGGCTTTCCTTGCTTCTGTGGTCCAGCACTCTGTTGAGTTGGATCGTGCTTGGTCATTCCTACATCAGGGAAGTCCGGAGGATCTTTGTAGCGCTCGGGTCCGAATTAAAAGCAACACACACAATCTGGTGATTCTCTTCCTGGCTCTTTGGTTCCAGCAGCAACTGCAGTGGAAATACAACCAGGTTCAAGATGATGCCCAGGCGGGCTTACTTTGGAATTGATTGGTCCCACCAACTCAAAGGTATAAGTCGTCCTTGCAGGGCTTCTCTAGCTAAGGCAAATCGGGAGCTTCAGCACAGCAGCAGGGTTTCACTGGACAAACAAACGGTCCAAGAGTTGCAGCAGGCATCTCTTCCAAATTCTTCTTCGGATTCCTTCGTCCAGTGGTCGACTCTGCCTCACAAGCCAAAAAGCCTTGCCTTTTATGCAGGTTTCTCCCATTCTGTCAATCACAGAACAGGGTGGCTGTTATTGCTGAACAGCCAGTGGGCCAATCACCTTTGGGTGCATTCCTGCAACCAAGGGGGTAAAGCACAGGGAGTTTCGGGCACCTCCCTCACTTCCTGCCCCTGCCAGACATACTGGTGCCAGAGGTGGGCTTCACTCGTGATTCCCGCCAAAGACAAAACAATCAAAGAGACCAAACCTGGTTTGGCACGCAGAGTAAATCTCAAGAAGGACCTTCCTCACAAGAAATGTGAAAAAAAGAAGACCAGGGCCATTTTGACGCAATGGGCACTCATGGGTGCCTTACCGTGGTTGCGAACGCAGCGTGCGGTAAAAACACACAATGGTAGTAAAAAGTAAACCACTGCCACCAGCCATTAACTGTAGGAAGGGTAACATAAAAATGTTACCTGAGTAACTAGACAAACGGGATACTAAGTAAACCCTCTAGCACCCTATGGTAAGCTAGTGTGTGCTGGGTCTAGAAAGTTACAAATTGTAAGTAAAGTCCATTTCACTTCACTGCTCTTGGAAACAGAAGTTTCCCCAAGAGAAGGTATCTAAACCTTTGGGAAATCCAAGAGACTTCCCTGTGCCACTGCACTGAGGGTGCTGTGTGACGCAATGTAAAGATGATGCCTATAGAGTTTGTCAGACTTCAAAGTTAAAAAGAACACCAAAATTAAATCACATTAAAATTACAGGAGAGATAAAAAGTCCTAGAGTCCAACAAAAGAGCTGGGAGTCTCTAAGGTAGAAGGGAATTAGCACATTTCTGTAAATTCTCCCTAACAACATTGCAGTTCTGAGGGGGGCATTCAGTGGTTTCACCGTGCTTCTAAGTCACTCACCTTTGTCCAGTCTCTCTCCCCGCCGTGAACAATGCTTCCCTCCAATCACAGTTCAAATCTGGAGCAGTGGAGCACCCTGGGCAGAAGTCACTTCCAGCTTCTCTGAGGCCACAATAATATCCCCCTTGACCAGAAGTCCAAGTATAGCCAGGTAAGAGAGCCCCCCACATGGGTCAGTGGGGTGACTGCAGTGTGCCATGGAGTGTGGGGTGGAAGGTGGCAGCAGAGGCCCGCAGTGAGTGGGGGGATGCGCCAGGTTGGCTGGTGCATGCATCCGGAGGATTGTGGGTGGAGTGGGGCACTGTGCCTTTGGATGTCATTCCCTGATCCACCTTCAGCCAGGTGTGCCCTTGAGCATGTGGCCTGTGTTTGTGCATGTGTTTCACCCATGCCTCTAAGACACTGACTTATGTCATGTCTCTCCCCCCACAGTTAATGTATTTGTGCATTTGAACCCTACTGTTTTTTCGGGTGAGTTGTATCGTGGTTACATCGTGAGTGACCATGGTGAAGGGGGCATGTATGAGGTAATGCTAGTTTTTAAGCCCACTCACAGGACTTCAATCTGAGCATTCATGAGGCTTTGAATGGTAGCACCCATCCATCTTTTTTGGTGGGGAGCGGAAACAGCCAAGATTTGTTTGGGTTTATTGTTGGTGGATTGTGGTGTTGCATGGTCTGGCAATGGGTCGATGACATACTTCATAGCTTGGAAGATTGCTCTTATTGGAGGCTCTAAGTCCACCCACACCCACTTGTAATAGTCTAGAGAGGGGATTATCCTATCAAATGGTGGAACCAAATTGTTGCAGTTTATATCCCTGTCTTTCCACTGGCATTTACTACTTTCCCTTATGTAAAGTTGGCCACTGATGCACCCTCATACCTTGTGTCTGGTGGAGAAAAAAAGTTCTATTTGGGTGAAATATTTGTATTTCTTGTGCATTTGTAAGGCACATACACAGCAAGAAAGTGTGTTCCAAAGCACCCACAGGGCAAAGGAGGGGGGGCACAGGGGAATGAAAGGTAAATAAAATAACAATGAGGAACAAAGACCGAGGCGGTCCTACTAGGCCTTGTGAACATTCCAAAGGTGCAAGTGCAGAGAGAAGGGACTAGGGAGGGGGAGTAAGTTACTTTTTATTGCTGGCTAATAGCTTGCAAACTGAATTTTTGCAACCTGATAATAAATGAATGGGGGATCAGAGAAACCTCTGGTTATACTCATGCTTAATTTGATCACTATGTGGCATGCTAAGGATTGTGAGACACCGAAGGGACCAGAGAGTTCTATTTCTGTTGCACTTCTAAGGACGCAGAATGTGCCCAGGTCCTGAAATACCTTCAGATGGTCCTTGCTTTCTAAACTGTATCAAGGCTATTATTTTCACTCCATCCACACCCACTCTCATTACTGGGTTGGTCTTAAATATGTCTGTGAATATCTTATAGGTTAGAGTTGTTTTGATGTCTGAGTTATGGGAGAGACACTTTGAAACATGCTTGTGCCTCTACCATCTATACCTTCTCCAAGTTAGGTCTGCCCAGTTTAATCGGATACTGGAAGTTATAAAATTACCAAGTGATTGGTAGCCTCTATCTGTGTATAGTGTAAGGTAACTGAAGATTTGAAGGTGGGTCAATTGGTTGGGGTGAAGTGAGGGTTTGGGAATAGTGAGGACTCCTTGTAGATGTATGGTGCATATGTAATTGGTTGAACTCTTAGCCTGCTGAGACATGGAAACTGGAGAACTGACATCAGCAGAAGTGTGCGGGGGGAGGCATTGTGCTTCTTTTGTAAGACTGACTTCTTTTCTCTCTATGCTTTTGGAATTACTTTACAGGGAACAGGGGCTGCAGATGTCAAGGCACACTACCAGCTCAATTTGCAGGCAAGTGTTGAAAATCATTGAAATCAACCGAGGTAAGTTGGTGACTAGATGTTGTGTACCTACACTGTTTGCACCATGTTATGTTATGTTATGTTACTTTGCATTTATATAGCGCCTTATGTACCAGAGTTCAAGTCAGTAGAGAGAGTAGAGAGAGTCAAAGGTGCATGTGAGCACCATATATGTGTGCATCTGGTGTGACATTCGTGTAATAGCTGCTTCTTAGCGGTAGGTGTGGTGGTTGAGAGATCAGGAGTATCTGTTCACCATGCATGGTATACTTACTGTGAATCTGAGTGTATTACCTGCTCTCTTCTTGCTCTATGAATGTAATTCATTTTCTCAGGTTTTTCTGCTCCTTGCAAAATTATCATTTATATGAGGGCTCACCACTAGAGTAGGACCATGCAGTTTGCATCTATCCATCCAGACAGCTGATTGATGTCAAAATCTCTGCAGCCTTCTTTTCTCTTGCAGGTGTACCCGGGCATCATCTCCACATCCAACACCGTAGACCAGGGCTCACCACTAGATCAGGCCCATGCAGTTTGCTCCTATTTAACCCGACCATTGTAGCGCCTGATGGGGCAGTGATTTTGTCCCCCATCTTGGGCTCCCCTGTGCAGCTGGTTGACAGCATATCTCTGCAGCTGCCTTTCTTTTGCAAGTGGAACCGGACATCATATCCTTTACAACCAACATCGTAGACCAGGGCTCACTACTAGATCAGGTCCATGCAGTTTGCTTCTATCCATCCCACCCATCGGAGCACCTGATGGGGCAGTGAGTTCTCCCCCATTTTGGGTTCCTGTGGGCAGCCAGTTGATGTAAAAATCTCTGCAACCATTTTTCTTTTGCAGTTGGATCCAGGCATCATCTCCTCTACGTCAAACACCATATACTAATCTTGCCACTAAATTAGGCCCATGCAGTTTGCGTCTATCCAACCCACCCATCGGAGCAGCTGATGGGACAGTGAGTTCCCTCCACTCCTCCTTGTGCTCCCATGGGCAGCTGGTTGACGGAAAAATCTCTGCAGCCGGCTTTCTTTTGCAGGTGGAACCGGGCATCATCTCCTCTACGTCCAACACCGTAGACCAGTGTTTGCCACTAGACTAGGCCTCAGCTGTTTGTAAATTAATGCATTTGTAAATATGTCAGTTAACTATAGATTGCCCCTAGTAATCTTAGTTTGATTTTCAGCTTCTATGTTTCAATTTTTAATTTCTTAAAAATAGTTTTGTGTGGGAATGGGTGAGGGGGATTGAGGGAGGTGGGAGGAAATTAGTTTGGGGGGATTGATGGTTGTGTGAGGGCTAATTACTCTGTTTCTCACTTTTTTTACCATCACAGTTACTTAAACTGTGCATACTTCTCCAGGGACTAGAACAACATATGAAGGCACCCACCATCTCCCAATGTGCTGTGGTTAAGGTTTACAAAAGGATTGTGCCCATTTTCCACCCCGATTTAGAGTGTGTGGTAGAGAGTGTCTGTTGTTATTTCATATAAACTAGGATTATTCGGTATGGTGTGTAAAACATGTTCACGGTCACCAAGCACTGAACAGAACACTATGAATATGCATGCAACACTTTGTGCAACATAGAAGGTTGTTTATATGTAGTGTAAAAATGATGCCCCTTTTCAAGGCTGAATGTATTTCCTTGTCCAAGTTGAGCCACATTTCCATTGGTAATATGGATGGTCTGAAGAAGTACAGAGACTGATATCTTCTATTATCAAGTATGTGATCGCTTACATGAAAAGGTGTAAACTCCTAACTCTCCAAAAACTGTGGGTTTTCTATCCCTTACACAACATGAACTAGGGTGATTGTCAGTCATTGGTCAGTCCAAAAGGAAGATCTGTTATCTATTCTGTCCCTACCACTATCACCGGGCATGCATTCAGGACGAGGAAAAATGTTTGTGTTGTCAAGTTGGTTTCAGGCTTCTCTCACTCCGTGTCCGCTCTGTGATGTGAGCGTGTTTGTGGTTTTGGCGTGATTGCTGGACTTAACAGTCCTCTGATGCTCAGTCATGCCACCGCCTAAGGTTATATATCTTCATTGGAGTTCCCTTCCTCCACCTTCTCCTTCTTCCAGCTACACTCGTGTCACATTCCCACACCAGATTTCTTCAAGGCAGAGGCGTTGCTTGTGGGGAGGGCTGATGGGGCTATAGCCCCATGTCTTTTGGTTGTAGCCCTGGATAGAAGCTCAGGGACTACAACCAAAAGGCTATAGCTAGCCCTGAATCCCACCAGTCCCGACATTAGATTAGCCCCTCATCTTTTCCAGACCTAGCAACACCCATGCTTCCAGGTTTGAACTCTGCACATCCCGCTCTCACACTTAGCTCTCACTGCACAGCTGACTCAAAACTCCTGGGCTTCTCCCTCCAATGGGACTCTTTCTGATTTATGACATGTTGCTGGGTTTTCCCCAGCAGAGCATCATAGTCCTTTGTCTCTGTTTCCTGAGTGTTCTCAGTTACTCAGGCACTATTCTCCTTCTCAGTATTACAAGAATACTTCTCCTCATAGTGCAACAATGGTTTTATAGCATAGTAATGAACAGTAGCTTCTTCTTCTTGTCTTTTTTAGATTGCAGCTGTTAATGGTGGGTTATAGGGGGGAGTCTCTCCCAGTGAGGTCCCGTTTGTCTCTACCCCTGGAGAAAAGCTATTGTACGGGATATTCCAAAGATCACACAATTTCAGGCAATGGCATAAACATTAATTCTAGTTCCAACCTTCAGTTTTTTTTCTAACAGACCACATTCCTTGTTTTTTCCTATATGTTTTTATTAAGACACTAATGATAAATGGCTAGTCAATCTTTTTGCTTGCTCTACCATTTTCATGAAATGGTCATTGGCAAATTCAAGAGGTTAAAGTTAATGTTCAAAGAACAAATCATTCTCCAAGCCATCTTACTTCCACATTCCCCTGTCCTCCAGTCCTCGTTTCCTCCCCTCCACACCCTCTTAACCCACTCAGCTTATTCTTTTAGATGCTGCACAACTGCCATTGCCACTCCAGCCTCCATCCTGGGCCGTTGTGGAAATGGAAGAGGAACTCAGCATGGAGCCACACCTTCTGTCTCCACAGCCGCCATCTTAAGTTAATATTTTGTTTGAATGGGAAATATCCCATTTATTCCCAAAAAATAAATTGTTAATAGCACCCCAAGTTGAGACACTACTGGCAATAACACCAGATCCGGAAGGCCGGATCAGGCGGTAATGGCACCTGGTCCCATCACTGAGGCCCTCACTGTGCTTAGGCATGTAACATGGGCTTAGGGCCATCGCCACACAATCTGGCCTGTCAGATGATGGTGTTATTGCCATATTACAGTCACGTGTCTGTAATGTATGTCTGGTCTGTGGTTTTTTAACAAAATAAAAAAATGCGCTATCGGTTAGTGATTTTTAGGGCAAAGATCAAATGGCAAAACATCTCAAACTACCTGTACCCTCAATAGGAATGCATGTACCATGGCTTTGAGATGACATCACACCTATCTGTACTGGTTGTACGGTTTCAAAACAATTGCCAAAAACCCATTAAGAATGATTGTTCTAAGGTCAAAGGTAACACAATCTTGAGATAGTAAATAACATTACTCATAACTTCATATTTTTATAAATATGCTCAAGATTTTTGAAAATATAACACAAAATCATATTTTATGAAGTTTCTGAGATCAAAGATCAAATTAAATGGCCACTCTGACTAACTACAACATTTAGGAGATAGCACATACCATAACCTTTACAATGATAACCCACTCATCCAAATCAAATAAATGGTTGTTGGGAAATTACAAAACACTGTTTGCAAATGCTAATTTTAAGGTCAAAGGTAACATTTCCTACCCCCCTTATGCCCTACTTGACGCATAGAAGACAAAGAACATGACATGACCATTGCAATAACACCTCTTGTGTGTAAATGTTCCACATGGGGGCAGAACAAAACAAAAACATTTAGTTGAATGATTTAGAGGTCAAAGGTCAAATCCCAAAGCATCTCAAACTATGTGTAACTTTTATACAAAAGAATGTACCATGGGTTTAAGATGAAACACATTTGCCTATATCAAACCCAGTTACAAAGCAATTGCAAAAGACACATTGAAAATGATTGTTCTAAGGGTAAAAAATCAACGGCAATTTCCACTTGTCTTATATATGCAATACATGTTATAATACATACCAATACATTAATGTTGGCTTCACACTTTTCTAAAACTGTTCAAGAGTTGTCATAATATAACAAAAAAATCATATTTAAAATCCTTTATTCCAAGGTCAACGGTCAAACAAAAAGGCGACTTTGTTTGTATGTCACATTGATGAGTAACACATACCATGCCCATTACAGTGATACCCCACACATCTAAATCAAATGCATTGTTGCTGAGAAATTACAAAAATATTTTGGAATAGCTTGTTCTAAGGTCAAATGGCATACTCCCTATACCCTACTTGATGCCTATAAGACAAAGGACCTGATATGACCGTTCCAATAACACCTCTCTTATATAATTGTGCTAAATGGTAGAAGAGCAACGACAACAAAAACACCTTTGGGGTAGGAGATTCTCAGGTCAAAGTTCAAACAACAACACCCCAGGCCTTATCTGATCCATAAATTAAAAAGCACAAATCAGGACTTTCCAAGAGCACCTCACTTGTCAAAATCGATCCCACGGTTGTACAACAATTAACAAAAAAAACACTTTGCAAATGATTACTGTGAGGTCAAATGTCAAATGCCATAACCTCTCAACATATTAGACAATGGATTATGGAGACCATGTCATTAACTTTCAAAAGACACCACAATTAAGACAAACATCTAGGGTTACAAAGATATGATAACAACATTTAATTTAGTGCATTTTAAGGTCAAAGGTCAGATACAAACACTCTGTGACCCATTGGCTCACATCCAGAGATAACACATCCGAAAATTGTCTGATGACTAAACATACATACCAGAACAAACCATTTACTAGACTTTGTTGAATTCCAGTTCTGCAATAGAGAGACTTGCAGGGAAAACAGCAAGGGAAATAAACAATGTCAGCCATTTTGAAATGCATGTAAGACTACCCAGAACCACTGAGAATATTTATTTTCCGTTGCATCATATTGCTTCAAGTAAAACCTGATTTCCCTAATGATGCTTCTAAATGATTGTTTTTTTCCTTTTTCATATTTGTGGATTGAAATAAAAGTTTACATTTGACACTCAAAGGATACACTTATGCTTTGCCCCAAAAAATAAATAAATATACTAAACCATGAAACTTCAGTTTTTTTGTCTGAGCAGCAAACATAATTGAAAGTTGCCCATCTACCTACTGAATAAAATTGTTTTCTGGAAGTGCTACCTGTGTGGTCAGTTATATATACTCTTTACAATGATATGTGTCCACCATATTGAATTATGTCATGTGTCTCACCGGGTGTGACACAAACGTGTGCTTTTTGGTTAATTTTATAGAGAATAATGTACTGAAAAAAAATACATGGTTCTCCTATAGTATTATCGATTTCTAGTGAGCTACACCAGTTTGAGATGAAACCGCTAAGAATCAGAGAAAATAGCATGGCACTGAGTGTTTTCCAATAGGCACTAATAGGGTTAAACATGTCTAACATTTTACGAGAAAACACTAAGACGTGGCTCTTCTAATGTTCCGTCAAAAAGCTTGGGAGCATCAATCATGATAAATCATATGGTGCATGTCTTCTGGAATTATGTGGATGATGCATATTGGAAATTGCATGAGATGGTCTGGACCATACTGGGCTGCATTCTTTTTTGGCGTATATGTGGTCTGATATCTTCACTGTAGCTCTAAGCGGTGGTTGTGCATAATCAACCTCTGCAAAAAAACACCAAGGGATTAAGTGGTGAACAGTGCCTTGTCTGGATGCCAATGACCTGGTGAGGGCAAATTGTCTACTTGGATAACATTACAAGACTAAACACATTCAAGATATAGCGGAAACGCAAAACTGTTACATGATCCAATTACCTTTCATAAACAGGCGCGAAGCCGCTTAGCTGTGTCAATGCAGCTATCAAAGTGATTGGCCTTTCCTCGGCATGGCTAGGGCTACATGCAGGTGAGTCTTCCCATTGATTTAGGCAATTGGGCAATAATTTAGGCACAGACATGTCATTGAGTTTGTGCATACCCACGCACACCGAAAGCTCATTCTGGTTTGCTTTTTCATGTAACCACAGTTGTACCCCTCTCCCAAGCAGCTTGTTCCTGTTTTTTATCATTGCCTTTTGTCTCTTGGTGGGTGAACTTCTTTCTAAGCCTACAGAAACTTTTAAATGCAGTCCCTTGATTTATCCATTCTTGGTTTACCTTACTTCTTCCTATACTTTTGTCCTTTGTCTTGTACGTTGTACTTTGTAATGTTTTGTATATATAAATATGTGAATTAGTCTTGTAAAGATTTATTTTAATATATATTGAGTGTAGTATTTATAGAGTTATGGTAGCACTTTAATAACTTTCTATTCATCAACATTACATATAAATGTAAACACTATAAAAAGTTAAGCACACATGCAAACAAAGCTTGTTATGAACAGATTTATTTGGGGAGGAATGTGGTTTTACAAAATTCCACTTATTTTACTTTGTATACATGATTCATCATTTTCATTAGCCAAATTGTCTGTATAATTGATGTTAATTATGTATGGACTAACAAAACCCTTGAAAATCAAAGACCAAAGTTTAGTTGCAGGGACATTAAGGTGAGAACTTAACAGAACAATACCCCTGAAAGTCAGCTAAAGCCACCTTAACTTAGCACCCTCTGTTGTGCAGCCTATGACCAACATGATGTCATCACAGATCACATCACTGTTGACATCACTAATTACATTTTGTGTGAGAACACTGTTGACATTACAAATCACATCACTGATGCATCACTGGAGACAACACTAATCACATGTAATATAACTGATTACATCAATAATGTAATTTGACATAACATCATTTATAAATTAGCTCATGAAAACTTTGATTACCTTAATACCAATGTAGTCTGTGGACTTGGCAATGACTAAGGATGTCTTCACAGGCCAGCACCAACGGCCATAGCTAGTGATCGGTTAGTGTTAAACATATCAATGTACAAGGCTAAAAGCCAATGCCTACTAAACCATCCATTTTTTTAAAATATACAGTGGGCACTGTTGAAAGCTGTAGTTAGTCCCCATTGATATGTTAGAACATACAGTCAGCACAGCCAAAGGCTGTGGCCACTGGCTAGTATTGTTTTGAACACCGTGGCTGGTTAGTGTATATAATATACAGTGGGCACAGCCAAAGTCCATAGCTAGTGGCTGGTTAGTGTTCTATAATACACAGTGGGCATGGCCGAAGGTCATCGCTTATGACATTTTATCATTTTAATATATACAGTGGACATGGCAAAAAGATGTACAAACTGCTCAAGATCAAAGGCCATGGCTAGTGGCCCATTTATATGTCAGCATATATAGTGGGCACAGCCAAAGATTGTGGTTACTGGGCAGTATTCTGATAAAGTCCATGGTTAGTACTTGATCAAAGTATATTATATTCAGTGGACATGGTTGAAGCTGTATCTACTGGTAAAGGCCAACATCTATCGTTTGTAGCCTGTTAGTGTTTTTAAATATTCAGTGAACATGGGTGAAGGTTGTGACCATGGTCCATAACTGAAGGCCATGACTAGTACCCATTCATGTCTTAAAATATATTTGTTCACACAATTGAACTCAGGTTGATTAATTCTGTGGGGAAATTTTTGTTTTTAGTTCGCCCTCTAGAGAGGTACTTGGGATTACTTCAAAAAAGGATGCTTCATAGATGAAAAAATAGTAATTTTATTTGATTTCTCTATCCACAGGGTATAAAAAGAAGGTACAGATCAACATATTTCTATTGAATCTCCTGTATTCCTCTTCTGTTCTGATCTTTCTCATGATTAGTTTTCTGAATCCAGGTTAGAGGTTATTAAATGATTCCCATCTTTTTGATGGGGAGTCCTGAATCAGGGAGCCCAGGTGGGTTTTGAATTAATTGTTTTACTCGTCTGGGACTCTTCCTGATATTTGAAGCCTACCGGTTTCAGTGGCACAGGGGCCACATACATCAGGGCGGGACAGGCACTGAAGGGTTAGTGTGTCGATGTCAATGTGTAGATAACTGGTTGTATCGTGCCAGGGAATCCCACCTAGTTATAGGGGTCCCCACGAATATCCGTGTGGTTGGAAGGAGAGAATTTATACTTCCCACGAAAAGCAAGAAGCTATTGTCATGCTCTGGAATTACCTGGCAGGAAACCTGTGAGCAGCTAGCGGCGATGGTCAGCGAGGACTGGTGAAGATATTTTGTGAAAATATCCCCACAGAATTAATCAACCTGACTTCTATTGTGTGAATGTATAAGGGTACACTCAGGCTTGAGACCCTTTTCCTTGGTCCTTTTGTGTCAAGTTAAAATATATTTGGCCATGCACACTGATCATGGCTGAATGCTTACTGCCAGTTATTGTTGTAATGTAATTAGTGATGGCAGTGATGTCATCAGTGATGTGAACTTTCATGTCATCATTGTGGTAATAGCCTGCACAACAGGGGCACACATTGAAGGTGACTTTCGCTGAATTTCAGGTGTTTTGTTGTGTTAAATCCTCACCTTAACATCCCTGCAACTAAAGTTTTTTCCTTGAATTTCAAAGGTTTTGTTACAATGTGTTGCTCACCTTAACGTCCCCGCAAATAAAGTTGTTTCCTTGAATATATATATATATTCAAGGTACAAACTTTTGTTGCAGGGATGTTAAGGTGAGAACTTAAAGCAACAAAGCCCTGGAAATACAACTAAAGCCACCTTAACTTTGTGCCCCCTGTTGCGCAAGCTAAGATCAAAATGATGACATCACAGATCACATCACTGATGACATCACTAATTACATGTTGTATGAGAACAATGATGACATTACAAATCACATCACTGATACCATCACTGGTAACAACACTAACTGCATTGTATATAACTGAGTACATCAATAATGGAATTAGACATAGCATAATTTATACGTTAGCTCATGAAAAGTTTGATTACCTTAATAACAATTTAGGCCACGGACTTGGCCATAACACAGATTGGGGTCACTGGCCAGCACCAAAGGCCACAGCTAGTGATGGTTAGAGTTCAAAAATACCAATGTGCATGGATAAAAGCCATGCCTAGTAGCCCATCACTGTTTTAAAATATACAGTAGGCAACGTTGAAAGCTGTAGTAGGTGGCCACGTCTAAAGGCCATAGCTAGTGTCCATTATCATGTCGGAATATACAGTCGGCACATCCAAAGGATGTGGCCACTGGCTAGTATTGTGTTGAAGACCATGGTTAGTGTACATAATATACAGTGGGCACGTTAGAAAGCCATATCTAGTGGCTGGTTAGTGTTGTGTAATGCACAGTGGGCACGGCCGAAGTGCATTATTTATTGCATTTTATCATTTTAAAATATACAGTGACATGGCCAAAAGATGTACAAGCTGCTCAAGGTCAAAGGTCATGGTGGTGGCCTATTTATAGGTTAGAATATATAGTGGGCACAGCCAATGATGGTGGCCAGTGGCCAGTATTGTGCTAAAGTCCATGGCTAGTGCCTAATCTGGTTGAAAGCTGTATCCACTGGTAAAGGTCAAAATCTATGGTTGGAAGCCTGTTAGTTCACATGGATGAAGGTTGTGACACTGTCCATAGCTGAAGGCCATGACTTGTACCCATTCATGTGTTAAAATATATGAAGGCCATGATTAATGCCAGTTACCGTTGTAAGGTTATTAGTGATGTCATCATTGTGGTCATAGTCTGTGCAACGGGGGCACACAGTTAAGGTGGCTTTAGCTGAAATTTCCATGGTTTTGTTGCAATAAGTTTTCACCTTAATGTCCCTGCAACTAAAGTGTTTTCCTTTAATTTCAAAGGTTTTGTTACAATGTATTGCTCACCTTAACGTCCCTGCAATTAACGTTTTTTCCTTGAATTTCAAATGTTTTGTAACAAAGTATTTCTCACCTTAATGTCCCTGCAACTAACGTTTTTTCCTTGAATTTCAAGAGTTTTGTTATTGCATAGATTTTTAGAACACTTCCAGAGCACTAGCACAGTCTTCAGCCATAGTCAGTGGGCATTGATTTGGCAGTGCCCACTGTCCATTTGAAAACGCAACCAGACCACTAGCCATGGCCTTCGGATTGCAGGCTTTGAGAACTCACAATGTGTTAGGCAATGTGCAGTGAGATGAAATAGTTTGCCATGGAGCAAATACTTTGTTTAAGCAGTGTTCTCCAGCTGTACACCCCTTTCAGTGCCATCATTTTAGCATGCTTTTCAGCGTGAAAGCCATTGCGGCAATGTTGTTTTGGCACAAGGGATGTCTGGATGTGGCTTATAAGAGAGGGCAGCCAGAGAGTGACAGGAACGGAGGGAGCAGGTGTGCTGATGATGAGAATCTCAGTCTTACTGGCATTAAGGTAAAGATCATTGGTGGCACACCACTCTTGGATAGCAGACATACAGTCAGAGATGAGAGAAGGAAAAGAGGTGGCGGAAGGGAGCCTGAAAGTGAGTTGAGTGTCATCTGCATAGCACTGAGCGTTGGGGCAGAGAGCGGCGATGTGGTGGGCAAGAAGTGCCAGGTATTGGTTGAACAGCCAGCGAGAGAGGTTAGACCCCTGGGGAACACCACAGGAAGAGATAACGATAGAGGAGAGGAAGGACCCAAGTTGGACCTGGGAGGGTCGATCAGAGTGGAAAGAAGTCAACCAAGCCAGGGCCTGATCGGTGATACCCAGGTTATCACGGAGACGGTTCGGCAGGATGGCATGCTTGACCATGTCAAAGGCAGAGGAGAGATCAAGTAAGATGAGGACACAGTGGGTGTTGGAATCAAGGTTTGAGCACAGTTCTTCACAGATTTTCAGGAGAGCAGTTTCCGTGCTTCTGGCTATTCTGAAGCCAGATTGATGGTCATGGAGACAACCAACAGATTCAGTGTGAATATTAAGCTGGGAAATGGGCAGATTTTCCAGGAGTTTGCCCAGAAAAGGAGTGATGGAGATTGGGCAGGAGGAGATTCAAGGAGTGTTCCCGGGCAGAAAGGGTCGGCAGAGGGTTTGTTAAGAAGAGGGTGCACAAGGGAGTGCTTCAGAGGGGAAGAGCAAATCTGCAGTGGTGAAGGAGTTGTTGCAGAAGTCAGTCAGATCAGGAGCCAGGGTGTCAATGTGGTCCTTGATGGTTTTGGAGGAACAGGGGTGAACCTGTTTTGATGAGACTTTCATAGATCAGACTTGTCTAGAAACCTCGTCTGGGGAGAACAGGGGGAAGGCAGAGAAGGAGGGAGGAGAGGTGGCCATAGAAGGGCCTTGGGAAGAACAGGGAGTAGAGGTAGGAGGAGAAGGGAGAGAGGACAGGATTTCCTGAGTTTTAGAGATGAAATGAGAAGCCAGGACCGTGCAGAGGGCCTGGAAGGGGGCAAGACTGCAGCAGGATTGTCCAGCTCCTTGCAGATTTTAAAGTGTTTGGCTAAGTTGTTAGATGCCGCAGAGAGGTGTGATTGCATGCGGGCTCTCATCTTGGTATGCACAGCAAGCCGGTATTGCCTTTCCGGCAATGTTGTTTTGGCACAAGGGATGTCTGGATGTGGCTTATAAGAGAGGGCAGCCAGAGAGTGACAGGAACGGAGGGAGCAGGTGTGCTGATGATGAGAATCTCAGTCTTACTGGCATTAAGGTAAAGATCATTGGTGGCACACCACTCTTGGATAGCAGACATACAGTCAGAGATGAGAGAAGGAAAAGAGGTGGCGGAAGGGAGCCTGAAAGTGAGTTGAGTGTCATCTGCATAGCACTGAACGTTGGGGCAGAGAGCGGCGATGTGGTGGGCAAGAAGTGCCAGGTATTGGTTGAACAGCCAGCGAGAGAGGTTAGACCCCTGGGGAACACCACAGGAAGAGATAACGATAGAGGAGAGGAAGGACCCAAGTTGGACCTGGGAGGGTCGATCAGAGTGGAAAGAAGTCAACCAAGCCAGGGCCTGATCGGTGATACCCAGGTTATCACGGAGACGGTTCGGCAGGATGGCATGCTTGACCATGTCAAAGGCAGAGGAGAGATCAAGTAAGATGAGGACACAGTGGGTGTTGGAATCAAGGTTTGAGCACAGTTCTTCACAGATTTTCAGGAGAGCAGTTTCCGTGCTTCTGGCTATTCTGAAGCCAGATTGATGGTCATGGAGACAACCAACAGATTCAGTGTGAATATTAAGCTGGGAAATGGGCAGATTTTCCAGGAGTTTGCCCAGAAAAGGAGTGATGGAGATTGGGCAGGAGGAGATTCAAGGAGTGTTCCCGGGCAGAAAGGGTCGGCAGAGGGTTTGTTAAGAAGAGGGTGCACAAGGGAGTGCTTCAGAGGGGAAGAGCAAATCTGCAGTGGTGAAGGAGTTGTTGCAGAAGTCAGTCAGATCAGGAGCCAGGGTGTCAATGTGGTCCTTGATGGTTTTGGAGGAACAGGGGTGAACCTGTTTTGATGAGACTTTCATAGATCAGACTTGTCTAGAAACCTCGTCTGGGGAGAACAGGGGGAAGGCAGAGAAGGAGGGAGGAGAGGTGGCCATAGAAGGGCCTTGGGAAGAACAGGGAGTAGAGGTAGGAGGAGAAGGGAGAGAGGACAGGATTTCCTGAGTTTTAGAGATGAAATGAGAAGCCAGGACCGTGCAGAGGGCCTGGAAGGGGGCAAGACTGCAGCAGGATTGTCCAGCTCCTTGCAGATTTTAAAGTGTTTGGCTAAGTTGTTAGATGCCGCAGAGAGGTGTGATTGCATGCGGGCTCTCATCTTGGTATGCACAGCAAGCCGGTATTGCCTTTGGAGCAGGTGGCAGGCCAGTTTCTAAGAGGACGTTCCGGAAGCACGCCATTGCCTCTCAGCCACTCTGTGCTTGCGTTTAAGGGTGATGTGGTCTGAGTCATATCAGAAGTTGCACTTGGCTTTGGGCTTCAAGCAGATTCTCAAGACAGGGGAAATAACAGTGAGAGTATCAGATATGGCAGAGTGGAGCATGGAAAGGGCTCTGTCACGGTGTGAGTCACCCGAAGGGAGACGGATGGGTGAGAAAGTGGCAACAAAATACTCAACTGACACACAGTTCATGGGTTGGATAACCAAGAAGGTAGGTGGCAGTGCTGGAGTTGGCTTGGCCTGAGGGGTAGAGAGGGTGAGTTGGGAGGGAAAGAGAATGTCATCACTCCAGGAGAGAGGAGTGGTGAGACGAATAGAAAGGGGAAGGTCTGAAGCTATCAGAAAATCCAGCGTGTGCCCTGCAGAGTCAGTCAGACCGGAGGGGAGAATAGAGAGTGAGCGAGAGTCACGGAGGTCGCAAAAGAGTCCAGAGGAAGGACAGGAAGCATCCAGGGGGATGGTGAAGTTGCATGGTCGACACCAGGAGGGAAGAAGAGAGGGCCACCCACTCAGATAGGAAGGACGAGATCTGACCTGTTGGCCGATAGACAGTCGACAGAAATCCAATCAGGGAAGATCAGCGCTACACCCCCACTGGAACGGTTGGATCTGGGTGCAGAGAGGATCTTGTAGCCATCAGGATGGAGATTGTCAAAGCTTGTGACAGAGCTGGCCCTGAACCATGTCTCGGTGAGACCGAGGACATTGAGGTCAATTTCTTCAAGTAGGCAGCAGATGTCATAGGAGTGTTTGACAGCTGAGCGAGAGTTTAGAGTGGCAATATGGAGAAGGTTGCCATCCTTGAAAGATTTTTGAGGAGGGGTACAGATCAGAGGTACGACCTGCAGAGGTGTAGAAGAAGCCAGAGGGGGGAAAAAGAGGAAGAGGAGAGGGCAAGGTATATAAGAAGGAGACAGCAGGGGGAGGCGAGGAAGCCGTGGAGGGGAGAGAGGGGACAGCAGGAGAAGAAAGGAAATTGATGAGGCACGGGAAGCACCTGTCAAAGAGGAGAAGGTTGGCTTGAGGATCTTGGACCAAGACGGTAGCATTCAGGTAAACATTAATGTTGACCTTAGAGGAGTGGAAGGAGGTCAGGAGAGCCTCCCACTGAGTTCCACAATTAATGGGAGAAGAAGAGAATGGAGAGAGCACAGAGACCATATGTAGAGTCCATAGGTCTGGCAAGGGAACGACAAAGAGGATGTCAGTGAGGGTTTGCCTGGAGGAGGCACTGGTATAGGTATCAGTGATAGGGAGGCCTGGTTTGGAGACCAGGATGTCCTTTTTAAACTTCTTCCTACCAGATTTACTGAGGAGATCATGATAGTCGATAGAGAAGCAGTTAGAAAATATAGGAGAGACAGAGGGCAACATAGAGTGGGTAGGGAGAGGAGAGAAGAGGAAGGAAGTGGGAAGGAGTGTGGGAGGGGGCGGGTAGAACCCTAGGGAAGGATACAGGGAGGAGCTCAAGCAGACAAGACAGAGAGATACAAGACAATAGACAATTGGACAATACGACAGGAGATAAGATAATGGTAGAATAATTTGCTAGGTGAATGCTTAGCTAGGAGGCAAGAAACCACAGGACAACACTACTTTCAAAATGCAATTTAAATACCAGAGAAAAACACACCTAGGTCAGATAGTCCTGCATAGTGGGCCAACATTCCAAGGTTTCACAATGCAATTTTAAATACTTTCACAATGCAATTTAAATGCCGGAGAAAACACACCTAGGTCTGATAGTCCTGTATAGTGGGTAAAAAAGCCTAGGTTTCACAATGCAATTTTAAATACTTTCACAATGCAATTTATATACCAGAGAAAAACAGATATGTGTCTGAGAGTCTGCTAAGTGAAGGCTCTGATTCCTAACCTGGGCCACTCCTACCTTACTTAGTCACTTCTGGTTGACGGCTGGCCACTGGTTTCCCATGCAAACACCCGCAAACTCTAGCTGGAGTCGCCTCTGTAGGAGACACCATTTGCCTAGAGGCAAAGGATCGGGGAAATGGATGCAGGGGAGGGGTGGGAGGAAACAAGACAGCGCTGGGAGCACTACAAACAGCCAAGAAAATACATTTTAAGGCCCAGTGGGCTCCTGGACAATGTGTGCTCACGTTCTGCACCACACCAAAAGTCAATATATTTCATACTTAGCCAATAATGTAATATGTTCAATGATAAAAGGCTAGGTATAAAACTTGTGAAATTCCAAACAATAACATCATTGTAGCATAATGGTTAAGTATTGGGTCTCAAACTCCTTAAGGCCAGGGTTCTCTGATAGCAGTGTTCAACAAAAATGTGAGTTTTTTTATTTCATTGTTTCTGTTTCATTAAAGTGCAGATGCCATGTGTTATGAGATATTTAAAACTAGGAAAACACACAGCATTCAGGACCGTGGGCTGTCTGCCATCCATGCAGTAACCGGGACTTACCCTGCTTAGTTCAAAGTGAGGAATGATCCAGCCCCCTTAGGCCATGTTTCTCTAAGTGTTCTTCTAAGGGAGAGTGATCTATTAGGCAACATGGACTTAGTGGGCTGACCTCGTCCTCACTTTGAAGCTAAGCAGGGCTTGTGTCAGTTACTGCAAGGATGGGAAACCCACTGTTGCTGTAAAAATATATATTTTTGTATTTTTTATTTTTGACTGAGAGACTACAAATACCAGAATGTAATTCAGCAAAAAGCAAAGATTTGTCTCTGAGCGCAAAACGTTTAAGGACTGACTGTAGCACGGTTTAAAAAAGTAAAGAATTCAGATGCCCATTCGGTTGCCCATCCATACAGTAAACGGGACTGACCCTGCTCAGCTTCAAAGCGGGTCTAACCCTGCTTAGCTTCAAAGCAAGAAAGGGGTTGTCCCATTCCTCTAAATGGTCTTATAAGGTTGACTCATTTAACAGGCAGTATGGCTTGAGGAGGCTGGCCCCTTCCTCGTTTTGAAACTAAGCAGAATCTGTCCTGGTTACTGCATGAATGGGAGATCTGTAAGACAATTGAGTCACTGGACATAGCCAGTGATTTTACATCCCCAAATTCACTATAGTTATAAAAATATCTTCAAAAACATGTAAGTGCGGGTACAGAACTACACATAAACACGGTTATCTGTAGTGCTTTGTAATCTCGGATACAGCTGAATATCGGCAAAACAGCCAGAAAAACAGGCTTCCCTGCCCCGATGCCATCACCAAGTGCCCACCTCATCTGTGCCAGCTCCCCCCACTCCCCGGCAGATAGACTCCTCACCTCCCCTGCCCTTTCCCTTCCACCCGAGAGCACACGCTTCTTCTGTGACACAGATTGCTTTCAAATGTCAGCTAATCATGGCTATAGCTGAGGCTACAGAAAGCTTTGTGTTGCAAACCTGGTCCCCCTCTAACTCCTAAATTTCACTCATTGCTTTCAAGCTATCCCCCTATCTCTACCCTGATGGCATTTGTATGTTTGTTTACCTGCAAATAGCTTTTTACTGTGCATCATTTTCCCATAAACTCGCTACAGCCGCGAATATCACTTGTATCGAGAGAAAAACAAAATAGCTGTCTTTTCATTTCTGAAAAGCATGATCCTGAAATGCACTATGGGAGATATAACTATAATTTTGGCGGAAGCGGGCACCCCTGTAAAGACTGGTAGGGGGTGTCTGTACTTCTGCTCTCTATATGGTAGAGGAGAGGCACAGAAGACCCCAGCCAAGATTCTCTATTACGGTAGCAATGGACGAGCAATCTAGACCTAGCTTCTCAGGAAGTGATGCAGGCTGGTTCTTAAGTACAGTGTAGTCCCCAAACGCCCACAAAGGAATGGCCACACACTGTATTACTGAAAACACAGTCTTTATATAATTAATATTCAAAGGTATGTACACGATCACAATAACGCATTTTGTACTCGGAAGTCAACAATGATAAATATATACAATTCTAAAGTGGTACCACCAATGTTATCGAATCTCATTAAAGTGCATCAACTGTACGGTTAAAATGTCACGCAGATCAATAACGAGGAAACCAGCAATAGAGATAGGCAGGAACGTGAGATGGTTGAAACAATAGGCAGAATGCTGACCCCTACCACTAGGCACAGTTCTCTGTGGAGATCCCCCCACCTGGGCAACCTGTAAATAAAGATATATAGCACAAGCCCAGTCCATATATTGTTCAATAGTCTTATTTCCTCCTATTAAGGTTTTACCCCCCCAATGTACCTGGTGGAGTAGAGTTCTCCGAAGATGTGTCGACCGATCCTTCTTGAGTGACTCCCTTTAAAGCAGGAGCCACGGATCGTCGAGAGGCGTCGAGGAACTCAGCGTTCGGTGTCAGGGAATCGACGGCCCTTCTTGAGTGACCTCCCTTTAAGGCAGGAGTTAGGGGTCGTCGAATGTCCGACGGCGAACAGGTTGAACTACGGCAGTGAAGTGACAGCTTCGTTCCTAGCCGTGCTCGTCGATGACAGAGTGTTGGCGTCCTGCAAGGAAGAGGCGTGCGGGGCACCTCGGTGACGATAGTTCTGGACCGCAAAGAGATGATGAAGAACTGTGGCCCAGCAAGGGCGTCGAGTCGTCGGCGTCTCTGTGGTCTTTAGGTGGCGGGAAACCCTCCGGCGGATGCTCCTCGGCGCGTCGGCGGTCGGGCCTTCTCCAGCGGGATAAAGCATGCGACGATGCAGACGAGAGCGTCCGATGATCAAATGAAGTTCTTAGGCAAACGGGAGCACGGCCGCTCTGGTCGGCGAAGGCGGTCGTCGACAGTGGCGGACAACAGTCCGAGTGCTTCTCTTTGAGATTCCGCGGCAGTCCCCGTCTCGGGTCGGCAGCTTGTCGAAGGTCTGTCTACCAGGGAGCCTTGGCAAAGGTCGGCTGTGCACGATGGTCCTTCGTAGCTCGGGAAGAGGGCACCTTACCAGGTCCTCTCTGGGTCTGTCCTTGGAGGCAGAGCAGCTTTCAGATTGTGAAGGAGAGCAACAGCAATTCTTCTCGTCCAGCAGGGCTTCAAGGTCAAGCTTCAGTTACTCCAGTTACTCGTCGTAGTGGACTTCAGCTTCTGAACACGATTCCTAGCAGTGAGAGGTCCCCAGATATACTGCTGATATCCCATTCATTCCGCCGGGTCACACTCAAGCATCCAATCACGACTAAGGGCATTCATGCAGGCAGGCAGCCAATCAGGCACACGAGGTATTCAGGCCATTCACTTCTCTCCAGACACTCACAACAAGTTATGTGTATTGGGACAAATACCGAGCCATTCAACACTCCAAACTGCATTCATACCGGTTTCGGGCAGGGCTGTCTCAGTCATTGTGTCAACCACCAGATACTAGACATCCACAACACAGAACGTATATTCGTCACACACTCTATTCACCCAGGTCCCACCCACAGGAAGTACCCACAACATACATCACCGGGAAGGCTCCAGCTAGTCTGGCCGAGCCATCTCAACAACACCATATATGGCACTTCCACCCAACAGCCAGTCAGGGGGAAGGGACAGAGTCAGGGCTTCCCAGGACTTTGGGAAAACAAGGTAATGGGTAATAGAAAGCAAGAGGCCACCGGGGCCATCTTGTTTTCCATCACAAATCAACTGATCCCAATGGCAGGGCCGGGGTATCCCAAAATGGAGGATACTCCGCGCACCTGTCAAATTCAGCATGGAGCTGCCACCAGCCAATACCCTGCTATGCGGGCCACGCACAGGTGCCCAACAACATACACTAGGGCACAGTGTTGCACCCCCACCCATGGGTGCCATAAGGGTATCCCACTGGTCCGATCACCAAACCAAAAGAGAGAGAGCTGCACCGCAAGGAGTCTCACATGGACTCCTGCGCGGAAAACACAATAGAACACACGATAAAAAGCAGTAAAGGACAAGGATACGGAGGCCCGGTTCCTCCGATGCATTTCCAGAATCACCGTTGACCCACCAAGACTGAGGTGGAGGGTTCCTAATCAACCACGGGATAGACACCCTCATCCAGACGGCCAACATACCTTCTGGAAAGGCCATCTGCATTATCGTGACTCTTCCCTGGTCTTTGCTCTATGGTGAAGTCTAGCCCTTGCAGGCTAATGGACCACCTGAGCAGTTTCGGGTTCTCACCCTTCATCTGCATAAGCCACTTCAGGGGCTTATGATCTGTTTGGACCATGAAGGTAGACCCCGTAAGGTAGGGCCTAAAACGCCTAAGGCTCCAAACTATACTAAAACATTCCTTTTCAACAGTAGCCCACTTAAGTTCTCTACCCTTGAGTTGTCTACTGATGAATATGATAGGATGTTCTCTCCCTTTGTCATCTAACTGGGACAAGACAGCTCCAATTCCGGTGTCGCAGGCATCCGTCTGGACGATAAAGGGTCGGCTGTAGTCAGGCGCACACAACACAGGTGCCCTACACAGACTTTCTTTCAAGCCATCAAAGGCCCTCTGACAGTCTTCAGTCCAATTAACCTTCCTAGGTTGTTTGGGCGAAGTCAGAGCTGTCAGGGGTGCAGCTATGGTTCCATAGTCCGCCATGAAATTGTGATAATACCCAGTGAGGCCCAAAAAGGCTCTCACCTGGGTTTGAATAGTGGGAGTCTCCCAGTCCTGTACATCCTGTACCTTATTGGGGAGAGGTTGAATTTAACCCCCTCCTACCTCATGACCAAGATACGTGACTTTCCCCTGAGCTATCTGGCACTTGGCGGCCTTGATAGTGAGGTTAGCCCTTTTCAAGGCCTGCAACACCCTACCCAGATGTGTCAAGTGCTCTTCCCAAGTGGAGCTGTAGACGGCAATGTCATCTAAATAAGCCACACAAAAGGCTCCCAGCCCACTGAGAGCATGATTGACCAATCTCTGGAAGGTGTCAGGGGCATTCTTCAACCCAAAAGGCATGACCCTAAACTGGTAGAGTCCCTCTGGTATGGAAAATGCCGTCTTTTCCTTGGCATGGTCCGTCAGAGCTATTTGCCAATAGCCTGAGGTGAGGTCAAAGGTGCTCACAAATTTGGCAGCACCTATGGTGTCCACAAGCTCATCAGCCCTGGGCAATGGGTGCGTGTCAGTTTTGGTGACAGCATTGACTCCTCGGTAGTCCACACAGAACCTCCAATCCTTGGTACCTGCCTGGGAACTTGCCTTGGGGATAAAGACCACGGGACTGGACCAGAGACTGGCTGAGGGTTCAATAACACGCAGATCCAACATCTTGGCGACCTCAGCCTGGATGTGGTTCTTAACCGTATCTGACATTCGGTAGCTCCTGGTCTTGACAGGCACGCTGTCACCAGTGTCAATTTCGTGCTTACACCACGGTGTAAGGCCTGGCGTCAGCAAAAACAGAAAGACATACAGCTGGAGCAAAGTCCTGCAGGCCCTATACTGCTCGGTTGTCAAATCTGGAGAGAGCTGCACACCCTTCACTGAGCCATCCTGAGGGTTGCTATGCAGCAAATCAGGAAGGGGCTCACTCTCATCCTCTTCTTGCTCTGAAGCCAGCAAGAGACATGAGACTTCGGCTCGCCAGTGGAAAGGCTTGAGCCTATTAACATGGAATACCTGAGGGGCTACCCCGGGGATTCCCATGTCAACCAGATAGTTGACCTTGCCCATCTTGGAGATTATCCTGAAGGGTCCAGTCCATTTATCTGCCAATGCTCGAGGCTTGGTAGGCTCCATCACGAGGACCTCCGGTCCCAGAGTCCAATCCACTTGCGACGCTTTAAGGTCATGCCAGTGTTTGTTCAATTCCTGGCTGGCCTTGAGATTCATTGTTGCTTGACCCATCCTCTTTGTCATCCTCCGTCTGAGGCCTAACACGTAGTCCCCCACTTGCTTGGCAGGACCTGGAGGGGTGGCATCCAAACCTTCTCTGATCAAGGCAAGGGGCCCCCTCACAGGATGTCCGAAGAGTAACTCAAAGGGGCTGAAACCAACACCCTCTTGAGGTACCTCTCTGTAAGCAAACAGCAGGCATGGCAGGAGGAGATCCCATTTCCTCCGTAGGGGCTCTTCCAAAGCACCTATCATGACCTTGAGAGTTTTATTAAATCTCTCAACCAGACCATTGGTCTGAGCGTGGTAAAAGGTGGAGAACTTATAGGTTACTCCGCACTCTTTCCACATGGTCTTCATGTAACTAGACATGACGTTGGATCCTCTGTCAGAGACGACCTCCTTGGGGAATCCAACACGGGTGAAAATGCCCAGGAGAGCCCTGGCAACCACCTTGGCAGTTACAGTCTGAAGGGGTATAGCCTCAGGGTACCTGGTGGCATGATCTACCAAAACCAGGATGAACCGATGTCCACCTGACATGGGAGGGTCAAGGGGACCGACAATGTCGATGCCCACTCTCTCAAATGGTGTGCCAACCACTGGCAATGGCTGCAGTAGGGCAATGACACTGCCTCCAGTCTTGCCAGACTACTGACAAGTTGGGCAGGTCCTGCAGTGGGACTCCACTTCTACTCCCATCCGAGGCCAGTAGAAATGGGCAGAGAGCCTCTGCTTAGTCTTCTTGGTACCAAGATGACCAGCTAAGGGCACCGCATGCGCCAACTGCAGTAGGAAGGGCCTGTAAACTTGGGGTACCACCAACCTCTTGAGGGCACCAGGTTCAGGCTTAGTGGACTCACTAACAAGGAGCTCACCCTCCCAATAAATCCGAAATGTCCTAGGCACTTCTCCTTGTGCCTGGGACAGGGCTTGTTTCCTCAGACCCTCGAGAGAGTGGCACTCTCTCTGTCCTTCACAGAAGTCTGCCCGGGAGGGTCCCCCTTCAGCCAACAAGCATTGAAGATTGGGATGATCCTCCGGGTTGAGAACCTCTCCCACAGGAGAGTCTTCTGGCTCTTCTCCCAAAGGAGTTGAGATGGGGTTTACCACTGGACCCAGCCCGTACGGAGCATGGATTCCAATGGGTGCTGTAGGAACAGCAGGAAGAGAAGAAGCTCCCTCCACAGAGGTGGCCTTCTTGCTCTGACTTCGTCTTGCCTTAGGCCGTGCTTTTGGCTCGGGTACCTGACTCACAGCCAGACCCGGTGCCAACTGTGACCTAGTTACCGCAGCAGCAGTTATGGGAAGACCATCCGCGATCAATCCCAACTCCACTAGATCATTACCTAACAGAATGTTAGCAGGGACATTGTCCTGAACCAGGACAGGAAGCTTTGCTGTCTTGTCTCCAATTACAAGTGTGACTCGGGCTACAGGCGATAATTTGGGAGGCCCACCAGCTAACCTGGTGGTTCTCAGAGGAGCACCTACATAGTTCTCTGGCTTGAGCAGGGTCCTGTCCACCACTGTCATGCTTGCCCCAGTGTCTCTCAAACCAGTAGAAGGCTGGCCATTCAGGAGGACACTTCTAAAAAATCTACGGGTGTTCTGTGGGATAGTCACTAGTACTTCTGCGTACTTGTCCCAGGCCCCAAGGGACACTAAGGAAATCTCTACAGGAGCACCAAAGGTGATTCCGGTAGAGGAGGGGAGGACAGTGGCCTCCACCTCAGACATGGGGTAAGGGTAGGTCAGGCTGACAGCCTGTACTCCAAGTGCCTTACCTTTACGCTTGGAGTCACCCCTCTTGTGATTCAGAGCCCCACAGTCCCAACAAGTGCCGGGAGTGCGGGGTACGGTACTGGAACCACCGGGAGCCTGCTTTGCAGCAGGTGGACCACTACTCTTATTCCCACCCACAGATGACTTATCCCCACTAGATTTTTGGGTCTTCAGAGAGGAGGGTTCAGGTTTACCCGACTGTGACTGCTTTTGGGACTCCTCAGCTTTCTGAGAGGCCCCCCTTTCTTTGTCCTTGTCCTTCCCACTGGAGTCCTTAGGGGACACCCGGTGGGAGACCCACTTGTCAGCCAGCCTAGCCAGCTTAAAGGGATCCAAGATGTTCTGGTCAGCAACATACTGACGCAGCTCTGGTGAACAGGCTTCAGAAAAATGCTCAAAAAACAACAGGTGGGACAATTCAATAAAAGTTTTCACCTTGTAACAATCAATCCACCCCATCATATTCATGTGCGCAGCACTCACCCAGTCAACCCAAGACACATTCTCTCTTTTCTTAAAATCCCTGAACCTTTTAAGGTATTGGGTAGGTGTCTTGCCAAACTTGGCAATCAAAGCAGATTTCATACACTCATACTGGCCCCTTTCTTCCACACTCAGCTTCAGAATACAGTCATACCCTGTCTGAGGCACTCTGCTTAACAAACACTTAGCCCAATCTCTTCTGTCAACATCATGAATTGCACAAGCCATTTCAAACGCTTCAATCCATTGGAGGATATCAGAACCCTCCACAAACAGACCAACCAAATCTTTCATGAATTTAGTTGCTGGGGACCTGCCACACTGGGTTTCGCTGAAGTCTCCACTCTAGCTTTCTCTAGCTGGATTCTCTGACAATCAGTGTCCTTGCCTTTGAGTTCAAGATCCCTATTCTTGAGTTCAACTTGTTGAGCCATCTCCTCCTTCTTAAGCTCAGCATCTATTTCCAACTTGCGATATTCAAAGGCCAATTTCATCCTTAATAACTCAAGCTCCAAGTAATTGCTGGGGTTCGGAACAGAGGCAGTAGGAATGATGGCATTCCCAGAAACAGATTCATTAGAAACCCCAGGGGCAGAGTCCTCATTGGTTGCATCCCCCCCCTCATCAAGAGTTTCACCATCGGTCTGGTAGTCCACCAGGGCTGCTATCAGCTCAGCCCTAGACTTATCCACAAAGTCTAACTCCCTGGCTTCACAAGCACTCTGGAGAGCCTCTAAGCTCATCCGAGTCAATTTACCCTTTGCAATAGACTCCATTGCTTGTAATGCAGTTATTATGTACACAACCAAACCTTAATTTAATAAAGTGCATATATTTTGTAAGTGGCACGGTTATACACTGATTCTTAAAACCATAAGCATCCCACCGCTGCCACCAGTGTAAAGACTGGTAGGGGGTGTCTGTACTTCTGCTCTCTATATGGTAGAGGAGAGGCACAGAAGACCCCAGCCAAGATTCTCTATTACGGTAGCAATGGACGAGCAATCTAGGCCTAGCTTCTCAGGAGGTGATGCAGGCTGGTTCTTAAGTACAGTGTAGTCCACAAACCCCCACAAAGGAATGTCCACACACTGTATTACTGAAAACACAGTCTTTATATAATTCATATTCAAAGGTATGTACACGATCACAAAAACGCACTTTGTACTCGGAAGTCAACAATGATAAATATATACAATTCTAAATTGGTACCACCAATGTTATCGAATCTCATTAAAGTGCATCAACTGTAAGGTTAAAATGTCACACAGATCAAAAACGAGGAAACCAGCAATAGAGATAGGCAGGAATGTGAGATGGTTGAAACAATAGGCAGAATGCTGACCCCTACCACTAGGCACAGTTCTGTGTGGAGATCCCCCCACCTGGGCAACCTGTAAATAAAGATATATAGCTCAAGCCCAGTCCATATATTGTTCAATAGTCTTATTTCCTCCTATTAAGGTTTTACCCCCCCAATGTACCTGGTGGAGTAGAGTTCTCCGAAGATGCGTCGACCGATCCTTCTTGAGTGACTCCCTTTAAAGCAGGAGCCACGGATCGTCGAGAGGCATCGAGGAACTCTGCGGTCGGTGTCAGGGAATCGAAGGCCCTTCTTGAGTGCCCTCCCTTTAAGGCAGGAGTCACGGGTTGTCGAACGTCCGACGGCAAAGAGGTTGAAGTACGGCAGTGAAGTGGCAGCTTTGTTTCTAGCGGTGCTCGTCGTTGACAGAGCGTTGGCGTCCTGCAAGGAAGAGGAGTGCGGGGCACCTCGGTGACGATAGTTCTGGACCGCAAAGAGATGATGAAGAACTGTGGCCCAGCAAGGGCTTCGAGTCATCGGCGTCACTGTGATCTTTAGGTGGCGGGAAACCCACCGGCGGATGCTCCTCGGCGCGTCGACGGTCGGGCCTTCTCCAGCGGGATAAAGCGGGCGACGATGCAGACGAGAGCGTCCGATGATCAAATGAAGTTCTTAGGCAAACGGGAGCACAGCGGCTCCGGTCGGCGATGGTGGTCGTCGACAGTGGCGGACAACAGTCCGAGTGCTTTTCTTTGAGATTCCGCGGCAGTCCCCGTTTCGGGTCGGCAGACTGTCGAAGGTCTGTCTACCAGGGAGCCTTGGCAAAGGTCAGCTGTGTACGATGGTCCCTCGTAGCTCGGGAAAAGGGCGCCTTACCAGGTCCTCTGTGGGTCAGTCCTTGGAGGCACAGCAGATTTCAGATTGTGAAGGAGAGCAACAGCAATTCTTCTCGTCCAGCAGGGCTTCAAGGTCAAGTTTCAGTTACTCCAGTTACTCGTCGTAGTGGACTTCAGCTTCTGAACACGATTCCTAGCAGTGAGAGGTCCCCAGATATACTGTTGATCTCCAATTCATTCCGCTGGGTCACACTCAAGCATCCAATCACTAAGGGCATTCATGCAGGCAGGCAGCCAATCAGGCACACAAGGTATTCAGGCCATTCACTTCTCTCCAGACACTCACAACAAGTTATGTGTATTGGGACAAGTACCGAGCCATTCAACACTCCAAACTGCATTCATACCGGTTTCGGGCAGGGCTGTCTCAGTCATTGTGTCAACCACCAGATACTAGACATCCACAACACAGAATGTATATTCGTCACACACTCTATTCACCCAGGTCCCACCCACAGGAGGTACCCGCAACATACATCACCGGGAAGGCTCCAGCTAGTCTGGCAGGGCCTTCACAACAACACCATATATGGCACTTCCACCCAAAAGCCAGTCAGGGGGAAGGGACAGAGTCAGGGCTTCCCAAGACTTTGGGAAAACAAGGTAATGGGTAATAGAAAGCAAGAGGCCACCGAGGCCACGTTGTTTTCTATCAGGAATCAACTGATCCCAATGGCAGGGCCGGGGTATCCCAAAATGGAGGATACTCTGCGCACCTGTCAAATTCGGCATTGAGCTGCCACCAGCCCATACCCTGCTCTACGGGCCACCCACAGGTGCCCAACAACATATACTAGGGGCATAGGGTTGCACCCCCACCCATGTGTGCCATAAGGGTATCCCACGGGTCCGTTCACCAAACCAAAAGAGGGAGAGCTGCACCGCCAGGGGTCCCACATGGACTCCTGCATGGAAAACACGACAGAACACGACAGAACACACGATAAAAAGCAGTAAAGGACAAGGATACGGAGGCCCGGTCCCTCCGATGCATTTCCAGCATCACAACCCCCTTCTCTGTCAAATTTTAAAATAACTCGAGCACGAAATAATCCCAAATCACGCATGGATCACAAGTCAACACTTCGTGCCCAAGTTGTTTTGGACCTGGTCCAAACCCGTCTAGCGATTTAGGCTGTGAGCTTTGGCAAAAATTGACCTTTTTTGTCTATAGGAAAATGAATAGGAAGTAGGCCACACTTTTGGAAAAAAAACATTTTTTTGTTGCTTAACATTTTAATTTTTTAACAAATCTTTACGAATCTTTGCAGTCTGAAGGGGCCCACAGACCTTTAATCTCTTTTGAAATTTCGGCCAAATCCATTACTCAAACAAAATGTTATTAACAATCGAATTTTGAGGGGTTCCTATGTATCTCTGACTCACTTAAACTATAGGGTGGCGACCGCTGCCCTATAATATATATGTGTGTACATAGAGAGATTCAATCTTGGATTTCAAAAGAAATGGAGGACAGATTTGACCCTTTTTGTTCTAACCCTTTAGAATTCCAAAAACAGGTTTTATTCTTTTGTCCAGCACACAGACTTAAGTGAAAATCAATCAATATTCCAATATTAGGACGTTAGAATGAGCAGACTTGTTTATCTGCAATAATTGTATTGAACTTATGTCAGACTATGGTGAGTTTGTGAACTGTAACTAACAGTCATCATTTATAATAAAGTGTTTTATTTTAACATGCCAAATTGCATTGTGATAACATATTTTAGGAGGGATTGTTTTTTAATGCATTGTGTTATTTAAATGTTTTTGGATTGCTTTTATGGAAATGAATTCTGAAATAAAGTACTTGATGATGATCTTCATCTTAACCTGCAACTCAAACAGGCATGTAGCCATGTGATCTCATGAAAGAATAATGGTGGGGCGGGATTTCAAAAAAGATCAGCTCTTCCTTTATATGTACAGTCAAAAATTAGATCCCACATTTTGAAGCCATCATTAAGAACAAGATTGTTGGGTAACTCGGGAAGGGGCATACAGTAGTACAACAAGCATTGGCAATTGCAATAGTTTTGCTGTTTGCTGCTGTTCTTTGCATTTTGCATTTATAGGCACTAGGGTGCATGGAGGAGAGTGCAAAGTTTCAAAGGTGGATGGAATCATGGGTGGAGGTGTCTAACAGAATGAGAAGGAGACTAGAGCAAGGGAGGAAGCCATTGATAGAGGGTGCCATCGATGATGAGCAAAAGGAAATATGAGCAAGAAAAGGTGAGAGTCAGAGTATCATTCAAAGCGAGAGTGTTTGAGGAAGGATGAGGGGGATACAGAGAGGGGGTAATATGGGTGGATTTGGGAATAAAGGGGTAGAGTGTGTGGAGGTAAAGAGAGGGGGCAGGGTTGAGAAGAGAAAGAGAGGGTAGGATGGGTGGTGGTACTGAGAGGGGGTAGTGTGGGTGGGAATAGAGATAGGGGTTATCTAGAGAGAGTTGGTAGGGTGGGGTAGAGAGAGATGGAAGTCTGGGTGGGGGAAGAGAGAGCTGGTAGTGTTTGCTGGTGTAGAGAGAGTTTTATTTTTAGAGAGTCAATGGGGGAGGGTGGGTGTCAGTAGAGATTTTGGGGTAGGGTGTGTGAGCAGGGGTAATGTAGAGATAGTAGGGCTTGGGTCTAGGGAGAGTGGGGTTACAGTGGGTGGATTGGGGTTAGAGAGGGTCTGGGTTGATTGGGTGGGGGTAGTGTGGGTGGGTGGGGTAGAGAGATCAGGGGCAGAGACAGTTGGGTTAGGGTGGGGTTAGCTTGAGTGGGATAAGAGAGAGTGGGGGCAGGGTGGGTGGTCAGGGTTAGAGAGTTGGGTTAGGCTGGGGGTAAGGTGGGTAAGGGGTGAGGTTGAAAGAGTGGGTGGGGATTCTGGAGCAGGCATGCCATCAAGGGAAGTGGCAAGAGAAGCAGCAAAGTTGGTCGGACAACTGGAGGGAAATGGCAGCAGTCTTCTTAGCCCTGCACAGGTTTGAGGCCCAAGCGCAGGTGGCGGAGATTACCTTCCGGACAGACAATACCAAAGCCTTGCTTGTAACAATAGGTATGGGGGAGGTACAGTTCCCAGAACCTTGCAGTTCTGGCTTTTGAGTTCTGATGTTGGGCAGTACGAACCTCGCTGCAACCAAACCACAATTGGGTGTGGAGAACTCAGCAGTAGATCCTCTCAAACAGCAATTTCCCTCCATCACAAAAATGGTCAGTTCCACTAGCAGTGCTTTATGGAATATGCCCCCTTTAGGGAGAACAACCTTAGATAGGTTTGCTTCCCAGGTGAATGTGGCACTCCTATAATTTGTTACAGGTTCCTCTGCAGGAAGCTTTGGGGAGTGAACGCATTGTCCCCAAGTCCCTTATATGCCCACTTCCCCTTGCAAATGTCATTGATTCCCAAGGCGGTCCCAAAAAAATCAGGGATTCAAAGGTTGAAATAATCCTATTAGCCGCTTATTTGCCTTACATGTCCCGGTTTCCACTTCCCATGGAATTGTCTATGGCTTGGTTTTGGCTTCTGAAAACCAACAGAAAGTTGGATGGGCTCACCCAGCTAAGTCTGGTGCTCTCACAATGCTCATATCGAGCTTATAGTTATTTCACTAGCATTTCCCTAAGGTTTATTATTTTTCATTTATCATGCAATCATTTTTTTTGTAGTACAAAAATGAGTCATTCTTATATTTCCTTAGTTATAAAAGTGAATCCTGTAAGTGATTTCAATCCGGCACTCCAACTAAGTCAATATGCCTCATTACGACCCAGCCGCTAAGTGTTTAACAGCGCTGTAAAAGGCTGCGGCACCGTTAAACACTTAGCGCCTAATTACGAGGTCCCTTTGTGGGACCCGACCTTAACAGCTGCTCTAGACCAGCCTTTAAAGTAGGGACCCACAAAGGGACCTTGATGGCAATTACCCGCAAAGGGACCTTGATGGCAATTACGGTACCGCAATTTGCAGTACCGTAATTGCCGCCTTCCCTATTCCCATTGAGCCCTATGGGGCAAAATTGGGAATGGGGAAGGGCCATGGCGGCATGGGGAATTACCGCCCCGCCAACCTCTGAATGGGATGGTAATTCCCCATTCCACCATGGAGGACTCCGGCATGGACCATGGTGCTAATAGCACCATGATTTAGCGCCGGAGTCCTAATGAGGCCCAATGCCTAGTATGGGATACCCAATGGAAACCCTTATTTATATATTTTTATGTCAAAGTTCGTTTAATTCTGGATGATGTACTCTTATATAACGCCCCTCTCTTTGAATCCCCCCGGTCTCACTGAACCAAGAAATAGGTTTGTTTTGCAAATTAAAAGATTTATTTGAATAATTAAACAATATATAGATTACACTTTTATGAATATGAATAATATCTGAATATCACACTTATGAATATGAACAATGATCAGCAATGGGTAATATTACATTATCAACAATCTCTTTAATCAATTAGGAGTAGGAATAGGAAGATTAATCTAGCAGAGAATACTGTGCATGGGTTCAAGAGATTGCAATGATAGGAAGAAATGCAACACAGAAATAAAACTTGATATGACTTCAATCAAAAGACAATATGATCACCCTTTCCCCTGTTACTACTCACTCCCCCCAATATGCTATATGAAGAGATGGAATGAGGGCACACAGGTATTAGGAATACAATCAACAATGCAGTTCAATCCCACATCCCCCAGCAAGCAGAGAGAAACCAGGAATGCTTTAAAAACAGGTCAAAATGCTTTTGAATGTGATTTGCAATGAATGGGAAAAATGCTAAAATGATTTTAATTCACTAAATGGATTCAGAACTAGTGAGAGTTGCTTGGGATTGGTTCAGGTCAACACTAGCAATGATTATAGAATGATTAGTAGATGGAAAGCAAAATTCAGAAGTTAAAAGCAAGAAATAGCTATTTTACATGAAGTGAAATTGAGCCAAATGCGAAATCGCTGCAACTTTTCCGCGTGCGTTTCTAGGACGTACGGTTCAAAAGTTACAGAGGTTTTAATCAAGGTAGATTTTCCAGAAACAAAGTCAAGATTTCAAAAATGACAAATGCGCTTTAAAGATTAGAAACAAAGATTTCTTAACACTAAAGAGTCTATGGAGCCGCAAACTACACGACAGCCCAGCCACCTATCCAGAGGCGCCTTCGGATGGTTTCAGTCTGAACGAGACGATTGCCGTTCTCCAGAAAATATATATTAGCGCCAAAATGATTATCACTACAATTATCAAGGATTATGTGGAGGAGAGAAGAACGTAGGATAGACAACAGAGATTCAATAATGCAGTTATGAATAGGTTGGAATGGTTGGATTGGGTTACTTATACTAAGAGGTTGGTTATGGACAGTTCTACACTAAATACTTACAACTATGGCTTTGAAATGGAATGGGCCCGTCAAAGATCTGGTCAAAGGTTTGGACTTCCCTCGCCACCGAACAGGATCAGGGGACTTGGACTCTGCTCTCAGCAAGGCACTCTGGTCTGCGCGGCCTCTTGGACTGGATCTGATGGGTTCTGGATATAGCTCTGCTCTATGGTTCTGGATCTGGTTCTAGCACAGGGTTCTTGGCTAGAACAGCAAAACACAGCACAGCCCGGCTGTTGAATTTGAGCCCCTTGGAAGTTGAGGGGTTAAATTAGGTTGCTAGATTTTAAAGGCCTGCTGAAAAGGGTTCAGCTTTTGGGTTGGGCCTTTCTGCTTCAAAGTTCTAGAGTTTGGTTCTAGAGTCTGGTTTCTGGATCTATGTCTGGAGCCTGGATCTTCCTGCAGGTTGCTTCGCCAAGAAATCAGTTGAGGAGTGGAACAGTGTCGGTTCCCTGTCCTCAGCAGTCCCTATTTATGTATTTCCAAAGTGGGTGGGGAGGCTGATTCTACTATGCCCAACCCTCTAAGGATCTGATAGGTCAGAGAATTTCCTGTCCTGATTTAAGAAAGGAGCAGTGTGTCATCCTGTGTCATCATGTGTCATGTTTATGGCTTAGGGAAAAACCCTCCCCTTTGTGTCTGTACAGTATATCTTATTTTTCATAAAAAACATATTTACAATATGCAAAACTTGTTAATATTACCTATACACATCACAGATTATTTAAGGCACGTCTCAGTTCAAGTCCCATGTTCCTATGAGCTTTGGTTCGTAAATGACAACTTTTTCGCACTTTTGGTGGGTTTCTCAATGTTAGTTCTACACCAATTTTTATACATGCATGCATATCCCATCTGGGCACATTTCTGTAATTTTTCATGTTCCTAACATAAACACAATGGCTACAATATGAATACATTCTGGGGTTCAACCTCAGAACATCGTACAGATTCCAAATTAGTCTGAAACTGTGAGCACATGTTTCATTTTAAGAATCTCTAAATTTCATATTTTCGTCAGTTCGGTACAATATTTTAGAAGTATTTTCCTTAAACATATATTTAATCCAATGGCAAATCCACATTTTCAGTCTGGCCCGCCTCCAGAGCTGGGCTGAGTCAGAGGGTCACAATGCCTCCTTCCTGTCAGAGCAGTTTGTTGTCAGTCACAACTGAATTAGCATTCCTATAACAGCTCAAGGACTCCATTGTCTGCACTCAGAGCAACAGGCCAGGGTGCCCCTCCCAGTTCCTTTTCACACCAGCCTGCCATTCTCTTAGCCAAGGGCAGGGGGAAGTTTCCTTTGTTCAGGGAGAAGGTGTGGAATGTGTTTGAAGCACAGTGGGGGAAACTTTTACTCTTAAACCCAATGTCTGAAATGTTCTTGTCTTAAAATATAACTCACATTTTTCACAAATACATCAACCAAGTTCTTACTGCAAGCCTTTTTCAGAATAAAGTTTTGGATTGTATCCACCTCTTAGGCTTCTGATATCAAGTCTTTCTTTGGCATAGTTTGAGTTCAATGTTCAACTTTACACAAAATAGGTTTTAAATCGCTGGCTTCTGACAGAGGTGAGTAATGGTATTACACCCATTTTTGACAGGTTTCTTCCAGCAAGCAATCCTCAAAAGTGGATTTTGTTCAGATAACATATACTTCTGTGGACATGATATTTATGTGGATTCTTGAAGTAGAATGATGTTCACCACCCAACAAGGAGGTTGGATCTTTTTGGGTGGTTTGTGAGCCATGACTTTTGCACATTTTTGACAATCAAGAAAACAGATCTCCAAACAGCTCTGTGTTTCTTTTTGGCAATCAGCATTGCTTTTTCAAGTGATTTCAGGCTTTGTGGGTAGCCCAATGGTGGGTTTTGGCAGTGATCTCCTCTGCTCACTAAGATAGGCAAAAGTGGATGGCAGCCTATTTTTCAGATTTTTACTGTGCAATTTTTGGTGATTTTTAGCGAGCAGCATGCTTTCCAGTGATCATTTCTGAGGTTTCTGCTGCCAGCAATGCACAGTAATGTTGTAGGGCCGGGACCAGTGGGTTGAGACATCCCACAGTCCTCTAATTAGACGTTAGTTAGTTGGAAGCAATTCCCAAGTCTATACATGGCTAGAGAGCCTATGCATTTCGGTTCGTTTGTCCATCTTCTGGGCTTTATCTCTCAGCCGTGTTGCTCTTACAAACTTTTAACTTTTGCTTGCCCATGCAAGTAGATTGCTTCCTTCAGCCGTGTCCGCTGTTGAAATGAATTCACTTTTATATCTATAAGGAAATATAAGGATTACTTGTTTTTTTACTACAAAAAATGGTTGTATGATAAATGAATAATAATAAACCTTAAGGAACTGCTATTGAAATAACTATAAGCTCGATGTGAGCATTTTGAGAGCACCAGATTTAGCTAGGTGAGCCCATCCAGTTTTTTGTTGGGTTTCTGTATTATGTGGATCCTGGTGTCAAAGGATCGTTTTACCGTGTGGGAGGTCCTCTTTCTGACATTATAATGCTTCGAAAAAAGGTTTTTGAATATTAAGAAACCTGTGTGGTGCCCACCTCCATCCGTTTTCCTCTTTCCTCTGTCCTCAATTTTTTTCCTCAATTTTTGGTTTTGGCTTATCCCATCATAGCAAGTCCTGGCCAGGCATGCCATGCTCTTTGCAGCAGATCAGCAGATGGAGACAAGGAAGGACGGGGTCTTGAAGTTGAGAGGAATGTGCTGCTTAACACAGGCCTTTCAGAGCATATAACAACTTCAGTGGTAAACGTCTGCTGTCCGGTGAGGGGAAATCCTGTTGTAAGCAATCGAGGAGGATATTCTCTCACTTTTCTGTGGTTTCCCCAAGGACATATAATTTGTTTTCCAGGAGGGCTCCTGTAACGGTTCGGAATTAATCTCCTTGAGAACGCTGTAGTCTGCAATTAGGGCTTTCCTTGAGACTTTGAAGGATCTGTCAGGAGGGTGGAGGGTTCATTAGGTTATTGACAAGATCTAACCCGCACCAGGGTTCCTCCTTAGAATATTACCCTATCTCATGGATTGCCAAGCATCTCCTTTCAAGCCAATACAGTCCATTGACCTTAAGTTTGTGTCTTTGAAAATGTTTTGCTAGCCATCTCTTGTGCAATAATATTTGGAGAGAAGCTAAAAGGGGCCCTTTTTGTCACTAGCGTACGAGGGCACTCATTCTATGATAAGACCCTTGCTGCCCAAGGTTCTGTTGAGGTTTCATCAGTCCCAGAACATCGTTCTCCCAGCCATTCTCCCAGAACCCTCCTCTCCAAAGGAAAACCTTTCACACCCTATGGATATCAGAAGGGTGGTTAAGCAGTGGATGCCCGAACAAAGTGAGGAATGGAGCGGACACACCCATAGCTGCTTTGCCCACCAGCAGGCCCCCAGGGCACGAGTACCCCACCCCCATCGAATGATAAGAGAACAGCCAGGCCCTCACCATATTGGCAGACGTCAGCCTCAGGGAGGGAGATGAGGACATGGGACGAGTAGATACGAAAGGGGGAGTACAGGAGGGGTATAGAGGCATCTCACCCCCTTTTGTGTACTTATAAGCACTGTAAAGTGGGTGGTGCAGCCTCATTCCTCGGATATTGAGAAGGTAGAGGGTCGACTGATGGTAGTGTTTCCAGTCCAGTGTATCCAAGTCCAGTGAGTGCAGTGCTGTTTTTCCAGCTCGGCGAGTCGTTGGCGGGCTGGGATGCACGAGGTAAGACAGGGGGTGACCCATTAAAGTACATATATGTGTAATATGGAAGGTTGGTTAGAACAGCAGGCGTGGAACTGAGGAGAGAGCTAAATGGTGCGATGGGTATGTGAGGGGGGTTGTGATTGGGCGAACATGGTGAGAGGGAGGCAGAGGAAGGGAGCAGTTCAGGGGTAGAAGGTCGCATAGCACTGGGAGCGCGCTGTTTTCTCCAGGGGTTTAGAAAAGAACAATTATGAGAATTAAAAAAAAAGAAGAAATGCCAGGGATATTTTGTGGCTCACCAGCCCTATTTGTTCTGATTTGTGTGCTCTTCCTCTCTCTGTCAAAGTGGCAAAGACTGGAGTAAGTTGGAACTTTTTGGAAAGAAACAGTGGGCCTCATTACGACCCAGGCGGTAAGTTACTGCCTGGGTCGTACCTTTACCACCATGGCGTAAACTATGTTTACGCCATGGTGGTTGGCGGACTTACCGCCCCATTCCGAGGTTGGTGGGGCGGTAAGTCCCCAATCCCCATTTACCCTTCCCCATTCCCATTTTTGTCCCATAGGGCATAATGGGAGTGGTGAAGGCGTTAATTACGCCACCGTAAATTACGGTGGCGTAATTAACAACAAGGTCCCTTAGCGCCATGGATTTTAACACCTGCTAAAAGCAGGTGTTAAATCCTCCATGGCGCTAAGGGACCTCGGAATCAGGCGGTAAGGGTCGGCGCTGTTTAAGCTGCCGTAAACCCCTTACCGCCTGGGTCGTAATGAGGCCCTGATGTAAAGGGTATGTGCAGGTTGACTTCTCCTGAGAGGGAATTGTAAGGATGGAGAGAACGGGCATAAGCTAACCAGCGCTCCGTTCCTCTGGGTGAAATGTACTCGTAATGCGTTCTGAGCACGCAAGCAATGGGCCACAGTGAAGGGATGGCCTTGTTGGTGACAACAGCAATACTCCATTTGGCTCGCTGAGGATTACAAGGTGTGTGTTCAGATTGTTCGTATCCCATTTAATGCAATGATGATGGCCTAAGAGGCACTTGTGTTGGGCTTTACCACTGCATTGGGTGCTGCGGGCATGCCTGCATTGTCTTAAGAATCACAGCATGCTGAAGTGCCATGACAATAATCTTTACCGGACCATGAATGTATCTTCCGTCATATTTCGCAGAGGTCTTTCTTCTTAAACATTTCCTTATGCTAGGAGTAGACATTGTATGACAGGAGAGCAGGTTGGGCACATTCCGTCCACAGTGAAAGGTGGATGCTTAAGGGAGAAATGTTGATGAGGTTTAATGGAGTCGGCTAACAATAGGGTGCTTTTTGGGGCTGCGGAAGGAGAGAGGTCGGACTTGCAGCAGAACTAGCATGGGGACTAAACAAGGGGGAGCAGCTGGGTGCCTAGGTAGGTATGAGGAGGAAAAGGGTAGAGGGAGTGGAATGGCTGGGATATGGAGCGTTAACAATAAATAAATAAATAAATAAATAAATAAATAAATAAATAAATAAATAAATAAATAAAGGGCCACTGTCAGCTAGGGCAACACTGCAATGATGGAGGTGAAGATGTGATTGTGGCGAGCCACGGAAGGTATTGGCAAGCAGGCATGCCATTGGCCGGCCACTGCGTGGCATGGGTGGCATGAATAAAGGCGTGGTCGGCTAAGGGGATGGAGACGGCTTGAGAGTCATTGTGGAATGGTGGGGTGGTAGCAGGGGCAAGAGGGAAGGTGCACGTACTAAAAGATACAGAGGCATGATGCGGGTTGCCGCGGTCATGCCGATGCCTGGGGTGTCATGGGTGTGTAGCCCCAAGGCGCCCCTTTGGTTGGCCAACAGCGGCGTGCCACATTGCGTTGGGTATTATGCAGCCGGTAGCAGAAACCGCACCTTTTCTATCATGGTTGCTGCCTGTGGGTGCATACGTGGATGGGCAGGGATCATGTGAGTGGCTTAACTAGGGTAGGTTCACCCAGAGGATGCGCAATGGTGCCCAGTGCTACCAAGGGACGGAGAAAGTGGAAACAGAGCAGAATCTCATTGGCAGTGCCTTAAGGCACCATTAAGGTGTGTGGAGTATTCCCATTCTGGTGATAACTATTATGGGGACGATTGGAATTGCTTAAAGGGGTGAGGGGTGGTTTGGCACGGCATGAAGAGGCTGGTGGTCGGGGTCAAGAACAATCAATAAATAAGGCAACTCAGACAATACAGGTTGCTGTTTTCGGCCTCTACAGTACAGCACTTAAAACCAAATGCAGTGATGGAACTTTGGGTCACAGTCTCGAATGGGAGAAATTCACTGTGTTCCTTCATAATGGCGGGTCGATTTTGACCAATAAATGCTACGGCTGTTTAAAAAATAGAGGTGGAATATGCGCTTTATTTAACGCTTGGGTGGCAAAGTTGTGGCTCAGAAAATGGGTGGTAGGCGAGGTAGGCCTGGTTTTGCGGAAGGAGGGGGATTAGGGGTGGACAAGGAGGCGCGAAAGCTATTCTGGCATTTACCCGCCCACCCATCACTTCCGCCGTGGCAGCAGCCAGCATCAGACTGGGGCCATAAAAATATCGGAATGCCTACCTCCACCCCTTACCCTAAGGAATGGAGCCTGGTCAGCATCCCCCCTCGCGGCCTCAGTGAGTGAATGCTCCCAGCCAGAACCACCTTCCATAATTTGGTCACCCTACACCCGCGATTCAGGTCCTATATACAATTTAGGTAGCATATAGATTATTGGTGAATACACAATGAAGGCATAGCCTGCTGAAGGTTGTTAAGCATAGGCGCACAGAGAAGTCACAAAGGGAAGTTGATGGGTGTTAATCTCGGCTGTTGTTTGTGATCCTGGACAGGCAGGCTCGGCCATTATCAACCAAAGAAATAAAAATCGAGCCCGGCTGCTAAATAGCATGCAACAGCTGGAGGAGTGTGGTTTGTCGGAATCCGAGTTGGGGAAATGCAATGGGTAAAATGCAGTTAGTGGGTGTGACTGTGGAGGGTGACGTGCCTCATATTGATTTGATTGCGGTCTCCGTACCGCGTGGTTTTATACACGCAAGCGAATACTTATGAATACTTATGCGAAGGCTTGGACGGGGGTTATCCCTTCAGTCAGGACATTTTGTAACACAGCACCATTTAGCAGCGGGGAAAGAGCATGGCTCGTGGAAGACATACCCTGTGGGACAATGTAGCCCGGTCTACATAAGGAGGGGAATTATATCATGTATTCCTCGCCCACACCATTCCTCAATACTCAATCCTGCCCCACTGTGATGCCCTATACAGAAGGAATAAGCCTGGAAGTATTTTTGTGCGGGGAGTGGCATGCAGGTGATAGGTGTCATGTATGACAAGTATGACATGACAGTAATGACAGAAATGATAGTATCAGTAATCAGGAGACTGAAACAGGATGTGAGGTGGAAAAGCTTTGGCCACAAGCTTTATTTTAGTACCAGCCATGGTGCAAAAGAAAACCAACCATAACATCATCATAAAGAGAATAACAAGAATATATTTTGGGGACAGAGGGATCAGGCGAGCAGGGTGCCCTACTCCCAAGTAGGGCCTGCTCGAGGCTTATCCCCTCTGCCACCCCGAGGGGGTGCTAACCGGCGGCCCCCAGGTCCCCCCAAAATAGGAGACATGACTTATGTGCAGCCACTGGCAGCCAAGGTCCATAAGATGTTTCTGGTGAAGATGTCCATGCCTTGAGTGGACAGGTGGACCCCGTCACTGCAAAAAATGTCCTGGTTGTGCACCGAGATGCCATGTTTTAGGAATTTAAGGCTGGTAAATAGGCAGAAATTGGCCACTGCCTTATTCAGTTTGTGCCTAGATATTTCCATGGCTTTATTGCACTCTGCACCATGCCAATACTGGTGCTTGATGATTTCTGACATCATAACTTCTGTTCGAAGTCTCAACATGTGAGCCAGGGATCTGAGGGAGGTGCAGATTTCAGCCCGGAGCAGCTTCCTGCCCATTTGAGGCAAGTCATTACCCCCAAGGTGGATGATGAGATAATCAGGGGGAGGAGCACATGCCCCCAGTAGACCAGCCAATTTGTAGTGGCGGTCCCCCCAGCACATGCCTGCCTTGCCCCACCAGTAAGTGATGGTGTCCTGGAAATGCATGCCGACCTGCTGGGTTTCCTCCAGCCATCTGCTAGCCCTGGTGATGAAGGAGTGGCCCACGATCCAAGCCGTTTTTGAAGGGAGGTTGCCTGTGATAACACGGGTAAGGGGAGACAAAAGAGGGGGCTAGAGGGAGAAGACTATTAGATCAAGTCTTTCCTGATATATCTTTTATAAGTCCCCGATTTCCAGCCCCCAATCCTCTTTATGGCTTTTTCTTGCAATCCTCCATCCTAGCTGAAGTGGCTGCTTCTATCCTAAAGGAGTGAGATCCAAACTCAGAGGGGTTCCACCCTATTGCAATTATAGTCTTTTTGAATACAGACCTCACTTGAAACCTACAGAGGGCAGACACGTTTTTGTGTGTGAACAATTGTCCCCCCCGGCCGGGGAGTTTGCTCAGGAAAGCCCTAGTGGTGCAGATGGGGCAGTATTCTGTTTCCTCAATGCAGTAAAGGTTGATAATCCTCCTTTTTCCCAGTTGGTCATCCAGCTCCTCCTCTGATGCTGTGTTTTTGGAGGAAAGGTCTCTTATCCTGAAAGCCACAAAGAAGTTGTGTGTGAAGGCTGCTCTAAACGGGGTGGTCTTGTAGGCATTGTTGCAGACTGCAGGGAGGGTTTCTAGCAGGATTTTTAATTTTGCAAAATTGAGAGGGCCCCTGGTGTCTATCTTAACCCCTTCCAATTTTCTGACCAACCCTTGAGTGCATACCTGATTAGAGCGCTGTGGGTGGGGTTGTGTGCCCCTGCTAACCTAGTGTAGTAAGATACTGCTGCCAAGTGGGATGAAGCCCATGCTTTCTTTTTGCTCTTTTTGAAAGCCCACTCCATAAAGTCATTGACATGGCTCTCCTCTATGTCCCTGATGTTGGTGACTTTCGTGATGTTTCCAAAATCCGTCAAGCACTTGTACATTGTGGCTGTCTTCTGTGCCAATGCCTTTTTGGCTAATTTACCTAGTACCCCCCTGGGCTTATTTGTTGGACTGTGGTGCCGGGATGGGCACCCCCCTTGCCCGGGCCTGGGGGGTGGGGTAGAGCTGGAGGAGGGCATCTCAGGGGAGAGCTGTAACTGGAAGGATGGTGGGGTCTGTCCTGCTTTGTTCCATGATGGCGGCCCACACCTCCTCTGGGACTGCTGTCCTCATTGCATCTGCCTGTGGGTTTAGTGACCTTAAAGTGGAGAACTGAAAACGGGACAGAGTGTCAGCAGCCTTGTTATCTTTGCCTGCAATGTGCCATCCAAATATTACAATGTTGTCTTTCAGACTAACATTTGTAATTTATCTCAACACTTTTAGTACCATAGAGCAGGATGTGGTGCCCTTGTTTAACACGTGTACAACCACCATGTTGTCTGACCATGTGACCAGTTCTGTGTTGGATAGCAGGTCCCCCCACAAATATAGTGCCAGCCATGTGGGGAATATCTCTAACCGTGTGATATTTCTGGTTCAACCCCGCTCCTGCCAGCAGGGAGGCAAGTGGCCGGCACCTGACTTGTTACCGAAGCATATCCCAAAGCCCCTGCTGCCAGCCACATCTGTAAACAGGGACCTTTTGTCTGCCTCGTTCATGGGCTTGCGCCATAACACCTTGCCATTGAAATTGCTAAGAAATTATTCCCATCTGGCTAAGTCTTGTGCTATTTCCTTGCCCAATCTGATGTGGTGGTGTGGCTTTGCCACCCCCCTCATTTTCAGTTCCAAGCTTCTGTGGAAGACCCGGCCCTGAGGCATGATTCTGGTAGCAAAATTGAGCTTCCCAGTGAGGGATTGCATTTCCCGTAGGGTCGCCTTGTCCGTGCCTGTCATCAACATTATTGCTTTTAAGAGGTCCTCTATTTTTTCTTTGGGTAAGCAGCATTCATCGTTGGAAGAGTACATCGCAATTCCTAGGAATGAGAGGATGGTGATGGGCCCTACCGTCTTCTCGGGGGGCCAGTGGGACCACTAATGCCTTCATGGTTTCACTGAATTTTTGGATGGATGAGCTGCATAAAGGTGACCCTGCTGGGCTAGTGAAGAAGAAGTCGTCCAGATAGTGCACCAATCTAGCTCTGGGCATGGCCTGCTGGATTGTCCATTGTAGGAATGAACTGAACTGCTCAAAGGAGACACATGCGATGGCGCAGCCCGTGGGGAGGCATTTGTCAAAGTAGAATTTGTTGTCAGGTAGGCGCTCTCGTGCATGGGCAGCAGCCTGAATGCTGACTTAATGTCAGCTTTTGCCATGAGAGCGTGGCTACCTGACAGTTTTACTAGGTCAACAGCGTCCTGTACACAGCTGTAAGAAACAGCTGCCTCTGTGGCAGGGATGCCTTCATTAAAGGAGCTCCCGAGTGGGTGGGATGAGTGGTGGATCATCCTGTAGGGTATTTTGTGGAGATTTGGGGCCTGACGGTATTTTATTACCGCCGAAAAATAACTTAGCAATAATCACTCTTTGTATTCAGATTTGGCCATGTGCAACAATAATACAATGGACATGCATTATTTCAGCACCCAGACCTGCATATTTGGTATACGTGGTTGGTGGTATTTTGGTGAGCATAATTCCCTTGTTTTATTTGTGGCCCCAATGTCCAGAATCCCTTATCTTTGCTTAGATTTTTCGTGTGATCACTAGAGAGACCTCAGACCTGCATTCTAGGAATACCACATTTCCAGTGATAGTGTTGGTGTGCCACCATGGGCGAACTCACTGACTTATTTACGACAGAGAGCTATATGTGGTAGTCTTGTGGTAATTTCCACTACCTTATATACGGTAGGGAGCTATGTTCAGAGAGTCTCTCTTCCCGTTGGCTCATGTACCTCCAACAAGCTATGCTACAGTCACTCACAATTATTCATACTGATTCTGACATGCACACATCTGTCTTAAAATGACCATTGCACTGTTTAAAAATCTCCCCACATCATCGGCATTGTAATGGTAAATAGAAAATAAAACACCCGTCTGCTTTCAAATATTTTCTGTATTATAAAAGCTGCATTTAGACACGATCTCATTCTTTACAGAAATAAATAAAATGGTACAGTCAAAGCATTGTCTATGACACACTGCAAAGAGCGTGGCGGAGAACAGAACTCAAATTGCAACATTGGTATTTGATTAAGACACGCACAGGAATCCTACACTGACTGCATATTACCGTACACACTCAGCTCCCACACTTCTCATTACCTTATCTTTTTAGTTGTTCTCTTTGTGAATGTGGCTCTCTTGGATTAACTCCAGCAAAAAGGAATGCTTGCCTTCTCAAGCCGGGGTCATTGCCTGGAATTCTCAGCTTTTTCAGATAGGAATGCCTCAGCCAGTGGAAAGGTTTTTCTTTCAGCTCTCCCCAATCTCAACTGCAGCAGGACACAGGAATCTGCATTCAGTCAGGACCCCACAGCCAGGTCTTCTCCCCAGTAGTGCAGAAAGATGTCTGCCTGTCTTTTTCCCTGATACTGCCCACTAAAACTTTCCTCTCAGCCCTCTGTATGACGTGTCCCAATGAAATCCATCATCTCTCATCCTCCTACTCTTCAACAATAGCTTCGCTTATACATTTGCAATTGTTGCAAATCTGACTTCCTCCTTCCTGCAGTTACTGTGCACAAAAACACGGAGAATCAGGCAGAGAAGAGAAGAGAAAAAAATCTGCACACACATTTAAATGGTTTTCAGAGTATGCCTAATTCTGCAGTGGAGAACACATTTTATTAGTGGGTTATATTAAATAAGGTTTTATTAGTCAGGTTAATGGTTAATAGGTTAGCTGTTAATTTTCAAATGTGTCTCTAGCAATATAGGCATTTCAGGTGAAAAATAGTGTGCATTTTTAAATGAACACGTGTGCTTTTAACTGTAAAAATAGATTTGCATCTTATATGTTAAAATCGTTTTTGACTGAATAGCCTGTCTTTCCTTGTTAATCTGGCAACCCATATAGCAATGCACCGCACCCTTGTGGTGGTGGTGCTGCAAAAAAAAAATGTGCTACTTGTGCAGTATTGCTGTACTCTGTACTGTAACACGCCAAATATCCTTACATATACCCTCCTTTTGTTTTTAGAACTTGGCTATAATCCAAGCCAATTCCTAAAAACAACTTGTTCTATTTTTTTTTACAATATAGCAATCCAACAAAATGAATATTCATGTGCATCAATGAAAATTTGCAATCAACATTTCATCTGAGTCCATCAGTTCATAAAATGTTCCACATTTGCCTTCTCAGTGGAAGTGGCATTACTTTAAGTTTAAATTTTCCAAGTCAATTAAAAACAATGAAATAAAACAACTAACTAAAACAAATAAGTAATATAACAAGTTAAAATAAATAATTAAAATAATAAATACGTGGAACTTCATATGCCGGAACTTTTGTTTTGTCTCTTTTGGTATGTCCCGACCAGCGATGTTATTCGGTTCATTCGAGTACTCTTTCATCTTGGCAATCTTGAATCCACAGTAGTCATCTCTTTTGGCATTCCGGTTATTTTGTCTTCACCTCCACCTGGAGGCAGGCATCTTTTGGTCTTCATCCAGGGGACTCCAGGACTCCATCGTCTCCCGTGGCCTCTGATCCCGGAACCTCCGACCAAATAATGTTAATTGTCTAAATCAAAATAGAAAATAAACAGATTAAGTACATAGCACAATACTAACTTCATCCTTTTGCCAAAAATAAAACATGCTTGGTAAAAATATTTCGTTTTTTTTTTTCTTTCTTCTGAAATTAAACACAAGTTACAAGAAAACAAACACATATAAAACAGCATTCAATATTTAATACACTTTCTCTCTGCACACCAACCATGAGCTTCCATTATATGTGCAGTTATTTATTTATTTATTTATTTATATTATATATTTTTACATATATTACAGTGTTTATGTGCCATCATAACAATCAACTTTTTTTTAACTTCTTTGTCACTGCCTCCTGATTGTACCCATTTATTTTCTCTTCTTGTGTTCAAGTGATTTTATCTGTTTCTACATGCTCAAGCCGCCTGATCTCATGTCTGGGATGGCATGGTTTGATTTGATTTACATGGACAAACTGCTCTATTGCTGTTTCACCTTCATTTTTCAAAATGTTATACACTACAGGAGAAACCTTATCTATAATTCGAAATGGCCCCTGCCAGGCTGCTAGAAATTTAGAATTTTTCTGTTTACTTTTTCCAAAATTAAACTTGTACACCTGATCCCCTACATTGTATTCCTTTACTGATGTCTTTTTGTCATAATATGACTTAGCACTGTCAGCAGCCCTTTCCAGATTTCTCTGCACAAAAGCAAATGCATGCTGCAAATGCCTCCTCAGTTCATCAATATATTCATGAACCGTGGATGCACTCACTAGAGTTTGCTCATGTGTTCTGTATAGTAGGTGTTGTGGTAACACCATTTTCCTACCTGTTAAGACCTCATGGGGGCTAACACCTGTTGCTTTGGCAGGAGTCGACCTGATTGCCATCAAAACCAATGGTAAACGCAAATCCCAGCTGGAACCTGCTTCTGCCACAAATTTCTTTAAAATATCCACAACAGACCTATTGCTTCTTTCAACTGTACCTGAAGACGCCGCCCGATATGCGATATGTAGTTTCCTTTTCACACCTAGTATTTGCCATACCTTACTCATTAGAGTACTTGTGAAATGACTTCCTCTGTCTGATTCAATTCTTTGTGGCAACCCAAACCTTGAGAACACATGGTTCACCAGTAATGTGGCTGCTGTTTGCGCACTACAATCTGGTGCAGGAATGCACTCAATCCACTTCGACATCAAACATACCACACTCAAAATATAACGGTGTCCCCTGCTCGACCTTTTTAAAGGACCTACATAGTCTATTTGCAAATCTGACCATGGGAGAGTTAGGCCTCTTTTCATCAATGGTGCTCTATGCATTGGTGAAGCAGGTTTAAATTGGGCGCATACTAGACATCCTCTAGTATATAATTCCACATCTTGGGACATATGAGGCCAGTAAGCATAATCTTTTAGTATTTCTAATGTTTTTTGTGAACCTCTATGGCCTGCAGTTATGGCATCGTGTGCATGGTGTAGCATTAGTCCTCTGAATGAAAGGGGTACTACCCACTGTATTTGCCCTGTTATGGACTCTCTAATCATGAGTCCATCCTGTAATCTAATTCGTGTTTTGTTCTTTAATAACACCCTCAACTCTTCTTTTCCCATACAATCATTTTCTGTTAAAGGATTTTGTTCAGGATCTATCAAATGATTATAATAGATTCCCAAAATTTGATCATTCTTTTGTGCCTCAATCAAATCTTGGTCTGGCATGTCATGACTCCACTGCACCACCGGTTGATCTACCTCCTTTGGTGCTTTAGAACGTGTGACTGCATCAATTTGTATTTCACCCATTAAATAATCAATAGGTAGCAATTCTCCCATCACAGCCCCAATCTTAGCCAGATGGTCTGTACTATCATTTCCCTCCTTATCCTCTCCTGGTGTTTTTAAATGCCCACGAATTTTTCTCCAGTATATTGTTAAATTATTTTCTGACACCAATTTGTCTATGGCTTGTATCATTTTTCCATGTTTAAGTGGCTTTTTGTTGTATGTAACCATGCCTCTTGCTTTCCAACCAGGCAAATACTCCACAAAGCTATTCCGTGCATAGTCAGAATCAGTCACCAGGACAATTTCACTGAACTTTTTATCAACTGCAGTAGCAATTGCTTTATAGATGGCTGCCAATTCCGCCACCTGACTGCTCCTATCTCCAATCCTCATCCCTATACTAGGAACGCCTTCACATTTCAACCAGACATTTCCTATTCCTGCCACTAATTGTTTATTACTGTCATTTTCAATGTGAAAAGCACAACCATCCACATATACAGTTGGCAAATCCTTGCATGTTTTTTCATCAAAAGCTTTGTGTGGTGATTGTTCAAATTCCTGTAAACTAGCTTCCACTTCCATTTCATTTGGTATTTGTTCAGCTGCACAGTCATGTAAGTCAGCTAACCCTTGAGCAATTGGGCTCTTTTTATTTTGTCCATATCTTACTTCTACGGGAAAACCTTGTAATGCCAGCGTCCATGAAGTGATTCTGGATTGCGCTAGATTGCCTGATCTAATTCTTTTACTCTCTAAAAATTGCAAAGGTTGATGATTTGTTTCAATAATCACCTTTTCTCCCTGAACAATGGGGCGAAAATGTTGTAGCGCCCACACAGTGGTTAATAGGGCCTTCTCACATTCATTAAATTTCATTTCAACTTGGGAAAATGCCTTACTTGCATATGCAATGGTTTTGTGATTCAAATCGTGTTTTTGTGATAACACTGCTGACATACGACGTTCAGAAAAGCCTATTTCTATAAAGAAATCCCTGTCCTTTATGGGGTATGCTAAACATGGTGCCTTTACAAGACATTCCTTCAATCTAGCCACTGCATCAGACTGCTCTCTTTCCCATCTCCAGGGAGTATTTAGTTTAAGCAGTTTAGTCAATGGTTGAGTGATTTCTGCATAATTCTCAATGAACTTTCTGTTATAGCCTGTCATCCCTAATAAACTTTTTACTCCTTTCACATTTTTAGGATCTTTTAATCTTTGTATGGCCTCTATTTTCTTCCTTTGTGGATTTAGCCCATGTTCAGTCACTTCATGCCCTAGAAAGTTCACTTTTTTCTTGCACCATTGTGCTTTTTGCAAAGATACTTTGGCGCCTGCTTTCTGCAATTGGCCAAGCACATGTCTTATTTCATCAAAATGGCTTTTAAGGTTTTCATTTTTTATCAGGACATCATCCACATAAACTATTGTTCCTCTTTCCGCTGCATCCGGCATGGCCTTTCTCAAAAATATGCCAAATTCACTCCCACTATTGATGTACCCGAACGGAGCTCTAAGCCAGGCATATTGAGTCCTGTCAAATGTAAAGGAAAATAGGTGTTGTATCTCCTCTGCCAATGGCACACACCAATATCCAGATGTGAGATCTAACGTGGTAAATACATTTGAACCATGTATCTGAGCTAGGCCCTGATCAATGAATGGTAGTGGCCATCTAGATACTGGTACTCTTTTATTTAACTCTCTTAAGTCTGCACACAGCCGCCATTGACCATTTGGCTTTAACACACCTAAAATAGGCGTATTGGATGTGCTATGAATGGGCCTAATTATTCCCCGTGATTCCAAATTTTTAATAATCTCTGCCAATGATTCTAAACATGCCAGCGGTAGTCTATACTGGCGTACAAACACTGGATTTCTGCTACAACCTTCTGGTAGTGTGGCCACATGTAAATTAGTTAAACCACAATCATAAGCATCTTTTGCAAATACATCCTTAAACTCCATAAATATTTCCCTCAGGTCGTCTCGATCCTCATCGCTGTCACATGCATCCGCTAAGGAGATCTGCTCTTCTACCATTCTGGAAAATTCTGGAAACTCTTCTGGTAAAGGAATCTCAGCGCTTTCCTCTAACTGTGTGGCTGTGTCTTTTTGTAGAGCTGCCACTTTTAAATATTTTGGCATATCAGCTTCCACTTCAATGGGCTGATTTCCTGTTTCATTTTCATTTAAATTAAATATTATGCAATCCTCTTGATGGCAGCACACTGTCTCATTTGAATCATAAGGATACACAGAATGAATTTTAAATATTCCTTTGGGCTGAGAGTCCAGGTGTTCTGGCAACTCGCTCCTGGCATCTACATATTTTTCAGGAATATTCCCAATCACCATGTTATTTAAATCTGCCGTATAATGTGATTTTTGTATGGCCATTCCTAATGGGGAGTTTTCCTCTAAATGAATATCCTGACAACCTTTATTATTTACCATGATTTTTACAGATCCCTCACCAATGTCTACCAATGGAATGTATTCATAATCCAGGCCTTGCTGTTTTATGGATTCATTCAGGCATACAAATGCATCAGAGCCTTTCATCTGCTGTCCATTTTTGCATTTCAGTGTTATTGCAAACTGTTTTGTAAATGCAGGAACAATAGTATTTTTCCTCATTTGTAATTCGACTGCATAAGGAACTATTTGTGCACAATGATAAGCCCTTCTTTTGTCTTCAAATTCAGGTGCCGGACCACCTAGGCGTGACCATATTTTTTGATTAAGGAAATCTAACACCATACACATTCTGTGCATGATGTCATTGCCCATGTAAAATTCATTTTGTGCTCCACTCACTATCCATACATTATGGTAAATTATTTTCGGCCCAATGCTAATTTTAAGCATGCATCTGCCTGCAATTCGGTTTTCAAAGTCTGGACTGTCCAACCCAGAAACATATTGGTTTTTAATCCTAAATTTCGGGATTTCTTCCCTCTCCATAATTTTTTGCAACAATTTCTCATTAATGAAACTCCTTTCATGTTCAAGCGCTAAAGTGGCTTTTATTGTTTTAAGATAATCATTTATACCAACGTGAACCCATGGTTGCTCATCTTCCATGTGTATTTCTGCCAGAGTGGTAATGTGTTTTTCTGAATCTGTTTTAGGAACAATATTCTGTTTGCATGTATTCTCTTTTAAGTAAAAACGTAATGTGTGCTCATCTATAGCAGTCTGCCAATCTTTCCTTGGGTCCAAGTATATTTGTACAGGTAGTTTTTCATTGTCGCTCTGATCTTTGTCTTGACACATTAATATAACAGTGACACTAGGTATGCAGCTATTCTGGAGATATACCTCCACAGCATCATTTGTTTTGGCAACGGTGTGACATTGTTTTATATTGCTGTTTTGTGATTTTAGTTTCTTAGGCCTCAATGGTTTTTTGGTTAAGGACCACAGCACTCCATTCACCCCATCTATGAGAGGAGACAATCTTTTCAGGCAATCTGTCCCCATCAGAAATGGAATTTCACAAATAGATGTGATCAATACCTCTTGTTTCATTCTGTGCTTTCCTATTTTTATGTCAACCTCAGTTACACCTATGATGGGCACCTCCTCCCCATTAAAGTTATGCACTGGGCCTTGATTTGCCTTCACTGTGATCTGACTCTGTGGAGGCCTCCCTTCATTGATACTCTTTACCAGCTCCTTGGACATAATTGTGGCCTGTGCGCCAGTGTCAATCATAGCGAAGGTGTGGCATTTTTCTTCTACAGTGATGGGTGCATAATATCTGTCCTCAACTTCCTCTAATACACATAATAAATGTGAATTCTTACTGATTTCAGGGCTCACCTTTCTCAGGTCTTTTTCACTTTTGGCTAAGCACATTGGTAAATGAAAAGACATTTTTCCCTCCTTTTTACCCATTTCTGTGCGAGATATTTTATTCATTTCTCCATGTTCAGAGGTTTTTTGGAGTGTGGCCACCGTTCGCCCATCCATCTGGGTAACATCAGAGACCACATTACGACCTTCCAACTGAACATGTGTAACAACATCATTCAGCAATTTGTCATTTTTTAATTCTGTGCATTTGTGATCATTTAGTGTAATACCAGCCCTTTCAGCCTCTTCAAAAATATGTGGCTCAAAGAATTTTTCAGGTGATTGACTTGTACCCTCCTTGTGAGTATTTCCTTTTTCTGTCCGTGTTTGGTCATTGTTTTGCTTGCCCAGGGAAGGAGCTATGGCATCCCCACTTACTCCCTGTTCACTGGTATTCCCCATGCATGAGTCATTTTTCTTAAATCTGTTCCTTTGTTCTTTTGGAATTCCTAATGTTTCTTTTTCATTTGTGCAAATCTTTACTGTTTTATTTAGCTCTAAGTTAAACCGTACCTCTTTTTTAGAAGTATTTGCACTTTCAGTCACAATTTCATTTACTGGTACTTTCATTTTTAATCCATTAGGCATCTCAGAGTCGCTATGCAAAATTATATCAGAGCAATCTGTCATTTTGGCACTGCAGTTATCATGAGTACTTAGTCACTTTTCGGAAGCCCCCCGGTCATTGCTATGGCCATCAGCCCCCTCTTTGGAAGGTTGTTTTTGCGCTGTATAGAGCTTTCCTATTTGCTCAGCTAACATTTTCACTTGGGCCTCAAGGCACTGGAACCTTTCCATCTCTCTAGGATCCTCTTTCTGTGGCCTAGGTCGATATTGGTTGTTTTCCCCCTGATTGGATCTATTCTGATACCTCTCAGGTGATTGATACCGGTTGGGATGGTTTCTGAACTCTTGATTCATTTGTGGAGGGGAGCGGGTTGCACCCATCCTCTGATTATAGTCCCCTGGTGGGGAATCATTGTACTGGCGTGGACTGTAGTTCACGTTTTGCCTCATGTCCTGTCTCTCAGATTGTGGGTACTGGTCCCTATGTTGATTTCCATTATCAGTAAATCGATCCACATATCGGGGCCTATCCTGATTACCATATATCATGGTGTTGGGATCAAACCTACTCTGTGTCCCCAATGACTGGTAGGGACCATCATTTCTTTGATCTTGATTTTGTCTCTGGTTATTGTTCATACCTGCCATATCAGGCCGATATCTTACCCGGGGTCTATCCCCTAAATATCTAGGGCTGATGTAGCTCTCTCTATTACTAGGATCATGTGTTTGGAACATTGGTACAGGAAATGGCGATCTTTGTTGATTACCCCTTTGTTCAGGTGTCACATTATTTTTACCTTGGCTTTGAGCAGACTCAAGGGACATTTTGGCTGACCTGATTTCCATTACTGTGGCTGAGGGTTCTTTAGATTTAGGCCTAGTATCTTTCATTTTATCACTTTCTCTACCCTGACAATAGAGTACCTCATATAGCTTGGTGCTTTGATGTACAATCCATTCAAGGGACTTGTCACGGTCAAATTCACGGACCAATTGGGATATGATGTCTTTCTGTAGCCCATAGAAGTATGCGGTTTTAAACTCATTGGAATTTGAGTCAAAAGATACATCAAAGCGAGAGAATGCTCTTTTTAAGTCTTGTAAAAATTGGCGAGGGGATGTATTAGGTCCAGCAGTAATAGTGTACGCGACTTTCTTTGCCTCCTGCAATGACTGAAAAGGAGAAAAATGACGCCTAATTTCTTTTTCAAACTCCAGCAATGTAATATTCTGCTGTTCATTTAATCCCCTTATGATGCTGGCCGTCGGGGCATCTAAAGTTAAATGAAAATATTGTCTGTACTGTTCCTTAGATATCTGGAGCGCTTTAAAAATGTCATGTACCGCTTCTAAGTGATCCTCAATGCAGCATTCACCTCCCTTTTTAAATGGTTTGATCAGGGCTTTAATGGATTTCATTATTTTTATGGGGCTACTTGTTGCAATGCATGGAATTGCACTATTTTGTGATTCAATCCTGTTTTCAGGTGTATGAGATTGGTGGCTGCCCCCAATGGGAGTATCAAATCCCCTAAGGGCGCTGCAACCAAGTTCAGTCACCGGCCCAGTCACTGGAGCACTAGCTCTTTGGGCAGAGCTAGAATTCACCTCCACTCCATTGAAGGTGGTACCCTGCCGCCTCTCTTGGGACCTGGGAATGCACATTTGCTGTTCTAAGTCCTTACACTTTTTAAGGAGTCTGGTTGCTTCATTCTGCAAATAATTATTTTCATCGCTCATTTTATTAATCGCCTCCTGCATATCGCACATTTGCATTTGGCATTCATTGAACTCTTTATTTCTCTTGTCTCTTTCTTGGATCATTTTAATCATTTCTTGTTCTGCACTCTGGAGATCACCTTCTTTTTCACAATGTTCTTTTTGTAAAATCTGCATTTCTGAAACAACCTCATCTTTATCCTGCCTAATGTGATCCACTAAGGCTTTTAAGTGTGTCAATTCTTGCTCACTATCTTCAAATTGTTTCTTGCTTTTGGATAACTGAGTATCAAAGTCTCTGCATTTTAATTGCATGTCTTTTTGGCATACATCCAATTCTGCTCTCAACATTTCCTGATTTTTACTTGCCCCATCTAATTCAGTCTTTAACCTGTTAATTAGCTGAGTATCATTCTCTTGCATTCGCAGGGACTTGTTTAAAATAAACCATATTTTGCCGCATAGCCGTATTAAACAGTCTTTCTCTGCACTTTTATCGGCTGCATTCAATAATCTTGTAAGGCAGACCTGAATTATGCTGCCTTCTGCAAAAATATTGTCTAGTTTTTCTTTCTGCACCTCACCCTGAATGCGGTTACTCCATTCTAACGTGCTATTCGAAGACCAATTCCCATGTGCAAATAACTTTGCCTCTAAATATTGCACTAGATCTGAGAATGTGGTTTCCCTTTGTGACATTCTGAAATTCGTTTTTAGTGGCACACTGCTATTATAAAATGGGTTCCCTTTAATGTGCAAATGGCAGTGTGAGACACGCTTGCCACGCCCAGTAGGTACTCTATGATCACTTTCCCGGCCTGTAACGCACCATAAATATGTAGGGTATTTTGTGGAGATTTGGGGCCTGACGGTATTTTATTACCGCCGAAAAATAACTTAGCAGTAATCACTCTTTGTATTCAGATTTGGCCATGTGCAACAATAATACAATGGACATGCATTATTTCAGCACCCAGACCTGCATATTTGGTATACGTGGTTGGTGGTATTTTGGTGAGCATAATTCCCTTGTTTTATTTGTGGCCCCAATGTCCAGAATCCCTTATCTTTGCTTAGATTTTTCGTGTGATCACTAGAGAGACCTCAGACCTGCATTCTAGGAATACCACATTTCCAGTGATAGTGTTGGTGTGCCACCATGGGCGAACTCACTGACTTATTTATGACAGAGAGCTATATGTGGTAGTCTTGTGGTAATTTCCACTACCTTATATACGGTAGGGAGCTATGTTCAGAGAGTCTCTCTTCCCGTTGGCTCATGTACCTCCAACAAGCTATGCTACAGTCACTCACAATTATTCATACTGATTCTGACATGCACACATCTGTCTTAAAATGACCATTGCACTGTTTAAAAATCTCCCCACATCATCGGCATTGTAATGGTAAATAGAAAATAAAACACCCGTCTGCTTTCAAATATTTTCTGTATTATAAAAGCTGCATTTAGACACGATCTCATTCTTTACAGAAATAAATAAAATGGTACAGTCAAAGCATTGTCTATGACACACTGCAAAGAGCGTGGCGGAGAACAGAACTCAAATTGCAACATTGGTATTTGATTAAGACACGCACAGGAATCCTACACTGACTGCATATTACCGTACACACTCAGCTCCCACACTTCTCATTACCTTATCTTTTTAGTTGTTCTCTTTGTGAATGTGGCTCTCTTGGATTAACTCCAGCAAAAAGGAATGCTTGCCTTCTCAAGCCGGGGTCATTGCCTGGAATTCTCAGCTTTTTCAGATAGGAATGCCTCAGCCAGTGGAAAGGTTTTTCTTTCAGCTCTCCCCAATCTCGACTGCAGCAGGACACAGGAATCTGCATTCAGTCAGGACCCCACAGCCAGGTCTTCTCCCCAGTAGTGCAGAAAGATGTCTGCCTGTCTTTTTCCCTGATACTGCCCACTAAAACTTTCCTCTCAGCCCTCTGTATGACGTGTCCCAATGAAATCCATCATCTCTCATCCTCCTACTCTTCAACAATAGCTTCGCTTATACATTTGCAATTGTTGCAAATCTGACTTCCTCCTTCCTGCAGTTACTGTGCACAAAAACACGGAGAATCAGGCAGAGAAGAGAAGAGAAAAAAATCTGCACACACATTTAAATGGTTTTCAGAGTATGCCTAATTCTGCAGTGGAGAACACATTTTATTAGTGGGTTATATTAAATAAGGTTTTATTAGTCAGGTTAATGGTTAATAGGTTAGCTGTTAATTTTCAAATGTGTCTCTAGCAATATAGGCATTTCAGGTGAAAAATAGTGTGCATTTTTAAATGAACACGTGTGCTTTTAACTGTAAAAATAGATTTGCATCTTATATGTTAAAATCGTTTTTGACTGAATAGCCTGTCTTTCCTTGTTAATCTGGCAACCCATATAGCAATGCACCGCACCCTTGTGGTGGTGGTGCTGCAAAAAAAAAATGTGCTACTTGTGCAGTATTGCTGTACTCTGTACTGTAACACGCCAAATATCCTTACAATCCTAAACTCCTCCTGTTCTTTATTGGGCACAATGCCCAAGGAGGAGCATAAAAACTCTGTGAAAGGTGGGAGGTGGAAAGGTCCCTCTATCCTGTCCAGTTTTAGATTTTTTCCACTTTTTTCTCTTATTATGTGGGCTAGGGATTGTTAGGGAGGAATTTTCATAGTTGCTAATTTCCCTCACCTAGTGAGTCCATGTTAGGGAGAATTCTCTGTTTAGGCTGAATTTCCTAAGCTAGTGAGTCCCCCAGCAGCTTTGCTGGATTTTTGAGGTTTATTTTTTTCTCCTGCCAAGAGTGAGACTCTTTTACCCTCACACCTGGGCATGATTTGAGTGTGTTTCTTTGAATCTAGATGTGTTTAATGGGCTATGGGGTCTTTTACCCCATAGGGCTTCATGTGTTTTTGTGATGTGTGTTACACAGCACCCTCAGTGCAGTAACACAGGGGTGTCATAGTGACCCCCCAGCATAGACTCCATACCCTGGGACTGACTACTGTCTCCCAGGACATGTAAAGTCACCATTGACTTTACTAGTCTTAAATTCTGAACAGAACCAGTACAAAGCATCATATTGTGGACGTACTGACTGGGGCAATTCAATTGCCCTGGGGTCTGTTAGTCGAGGGGGCACGTCTCCGTCCCCCCGATCGAGTTTTGGCTGGTGGCAGTGGATACTACTTTTTATATTCAACCGCAAATATTTTCCTATGGGATTTTCCATTGTTGGAGGCTACTATCTTTATTTAATTATTTACGGTAGCCTCGAACATACCGCCGGTTTATTTAATTAATATTTATTCTCCGGTTGGTATTTTTTGCCAAAACTTGATTCTAAAATGGCGTTTGTGTTCTCTTCTGTGTCTCCAACCCAAGTCGAGCCCTTTGTTCCACTTTTTGGCGGGCTTCTCCACAGAAGCCCTCCAAAGTGGAGCCACTCTGTCTGGGGTACTTAGGAGCGGTGGAGGGGGATTTAGGCACCGTGGACTGAGTTGCCTAGGCAACTCAAGTCGCACTCCGTCCTGATTGGCTCAAGTGGTGAGCCGGCCGGTTCATCACTTAGCATGGTTGAGTGACAGCTAGGCTGAGTGAATGGGGGTTTTCTGCATAAAAGCAGGGCTTTGGGGACTGGAACTTCAGAAGTCACCACAGGACCTAGGAATCCGACAAGGGAGAAGCTGAGCCGACCTGCCACGACGCCACCACCGGTGGAGCCCTGCTGGACCATCTCACCACTTTTCCCAACGACAGAGGAGATCTCCCGCCCGAGAGTCTTCTTCCTTTGACTGGGTGGGACAACCAGTTTCACCGTCTTTTTGCCTTCCCGATGTACCTCGTGGCCACCTTGCCTGTGCCAAGCACCCCGGCAACCGGGATACCACGTTTTACCACGACCGTGAACAAAGGTACCACCTTTAACCGAAAAACTCTGCGGCTGGTTTCTTCCCTGGTAGTGCAACAACCATCATCTTTCCTCCAAGTCGAGATCTTCTCTTCCCCTGGACGACAACGTGACTTGCACCCACTGCCAGGAACAACTGCCACCGCTGGAGGATCCTTCCCACTTAAGGTACCGTGTCCCGCCTGGCTTCCCTTGCTACCGACTGTACGGGGTAGATTTAGCCCCCGGCTTTTGAACTTGGGTTAGCCTGGGACACCCTGGCTAAACTTTCCTAAGCCTCTCTAAACTCTTTTTGAACCCTCTGCAAGACTTTCTAAGCCTAGTGTAACTGTGTGATCTTGGGCGCATTTGTGCTCTGCTCTCTCTAAGAGTGGGCCCAGCCTTTGGACTTTGGCTCACCAGTGACTTTTGCTCTTCTGCCTTGCTAACAGTGTTCCCGAATCTTAGAGTGGTGTACCTTTCCATATTCTGTCTTTTTCCCTCCCTTTCTCACAAACTTATTGGAGTGCCATCTAGTTAAGCGCTCACCTCTGTATGAAAATAAGTGGTCTTTTACTGTGACTTATCTGATAAGGAAAAAGGGGTGTATATATTACAATAGTAACTGTGTTTAGAATATTTTTCAACAAGAGTGCTGGAGTGTTTCAAACAGTGTGTTTTTAAATAAATAATGATATACTTTGATACCAAAGCTCTGGTCAGTGTTTGCTTGTATTGGTGTGTCTGAGGGCCTATTGTGTATACTTTGCATACTGCCTAACTCTTCTTGAGAGAAGTCTGACTGCTCAGCCACAGCTACCAGGTAAATCTGGGTGGTACAGACAGCTACCAAGTGGGTTTTACTGCTAACACCTGTAGTCCTAAATCTTTTGCAGTGTTCCCTAGGGAACTGCACAGGTTTCTGCCTAACAGTCCATCAACAGCTTTGCTGGATTTCAGGGGTTTATTTTTTCCATGTTAAGAGTGTGAACCTTTTTATTTCCCACTCTTACCTGCATTTTTGTGATAGGTGTTGTTCTTTTTATGTGTCTCGTGGACCCACAGGATAACCACTTCTGGGGGCATCATCTTTTTTAGTGTGTCACACCGCACCCTCCGTGCAGTGACACTGGGCTGTCTTTTCGACTTCCCAAAAACTCCTACTACAGTCCCCCAGCAAAGGTAAAGTTGCCATTAACTTTATCAGGCTTTTTACAAATTACCAAGACTCAGTACACCCTATCTTTCATAGCTTGCTGAAGGAGTCACTTCGTGCCTCCTTTGTCTGAAGTCCGTTTTGACTTACAGTTGGCACCCATAGTTAAAAAGAATTGGCTGTTGACAGTGGTACTACTACACTTTTCTTTCTTACTGTATTACCTTTATACAGGGTAACGGTAAAAGCTACATGTTAGCTCTAACCCTAAACCCTGCTGGGTCATATTGTTAATAACTTGATCCCGGTCATGTTTTTCGCCATTTTTGGCAGGCTTCCGAACAAAAGCCCCCGCCAAAGGCGCCTGTAAGTCTAGCGTAGGCAGGGTATGAGGAGGGGTTTGAGACCCCCTGCCCTTGGTTCCCTTGCGAACCAAGCCGCACTTTGGTGTGATTGGTTGGGGCACTGTCCGGCCTGGACAGTGACCCCCTGCTGCATGATTGACAGCCAGGCTGTCTGAATGGGGGAGCTTAGCTTAAATACCCACCTCTTTGGACTGGAAGACAGAGTTGCCACTGGATCGTAGGACACGATGAGGAGAGACGGAGAGGACAGCTGCAGACGACATCAACACCGGTGGAGCCCTGCTGCAGGTTCGAATTCCTGATCTCCAGCGACAGAAGCTCTTCATCAGAATCTTCAAACCCCTAAGCTGGTGGGACCGATCAGCTTACTCAGTGCCTGGACCCTCTTCACCCTGGACGAACTTTGGTAACGTTTTGCCATCGCCGTATAGCCAGTGGGAGAGACCTCAGTCCGCACTTAAGGTACCGGAGCCTTTCTTTTTTGCCGACGCTAACCCCTGCTGCAAACTACCATCCCGTGTGGTGCAGGACCCTCCAGTGTGCCTCTGCTCTTAAACGTGAGTCGAGTGGTGGACCCCGGAGCCTGCAGGAAACCCACCTGGACTGCCGATGCCGCTGGAGCCTTCGTTGTCATTTTGAGGTACTGTACACCCTTGTTGGCTTCTCAAAGCTAACGCGAAGGAAGTCGCTTCCACCTTTCATTTTCGGAAAGGCTGGTGTGCTGCTTCCACCTCGACTAACATTATCCGCTACAGTCCAATCCATTTTCACCTGCACAAAGACTTATTTGTTATTACAGAGAACTGTGTGATCTTGGGCAAATTGACTTTTACCATTGACTTTGACATAGGCCTTTTTGTAGATCTACCCTGTTGGTTAATGCCCTTATTAGATTGTGCTCCGCTCGATTTGTTAGGAATGTTCTTTTCGTTTAACTTGCGTTGCTTTATACTGTTTTAACCCTTCCATAGATAGGATTGTAGAGTGCCATTTATCTCCTTTCTTGGGACAATAGACTTGTTTGCAATCATTAGAAGTGTGTTTCGAAGTTACATTGTTGACTATTCTGATTTTAACTGCTTTTCTAATGACCTGTTCGAAAATACTTGCCAGAAAGAAATAAATATATATTCTTTTGCAAAGTAGCCTTGTAAGTGTCTATTTGAAACACTGTAATTGACGTACTCATGTGTAATCCCCTGTACTGCTCATCGAATTCTTGAGATAAGCCTGCCCACTCGACCTCGCTACCACTTTCCTGTGTGGCACGGGCTTGTACCAAAGGTGACTTTGTGCTAACACCTGTGAGCTTAATCCTGTGTAGTGGTCCCACAGGGTACTGCCTAGGATTCTCCCTTAACAGGGATGAGGCAGATTTTAGGTTTTTGGGTATGATGTGGGAACCATGACCCCTGAATGAGATATGAAAACCCTCTTTGAAGCCATGACCCAAGAATTGTCTAGCTGCTGGGTCGGGGTAGCTTTCTAACATTTTCAGTAGTTGGTCAACTTTTATTGGTGAGGCCCCCATCATATATCTAGTGGATGTTTTTTGCCTCTGTGGCTTTTGGGCTGTGCCTGGAGGGTGAGGCTTTTGTGCAGTTGCTGCTGCTGTGTCCTCCATTGCATGTGCTGCATTGGTGCTTGTAACTGCACTTAATGCCCTTGTTGTAGGACCCTCTGTTGAAGTACCAGCAGATCCCTCGGGTGCTCCCTTTGACCCCACCGGCGCTGCGGGTGTTGAATTGCCCTTGGGTTTGTTCCGCTTTCTGCCCCCCGTGGGCAGCCTTCTAAAGGAGGGCTTGATTTTGTTGGCAGGTGCACCATTTTGTTGGTGCCTGCACTGGTTGTGCTGCCTGTTTCTTCCCCTTCTGTTACTCTGATGCTCTTGCTCTTTGTTACTCTGAGGACTCCGAGGTGAGTTTTCTTTTACGACATGGAAAATATACAGTTTGGGGTATTCCTCTTCTCAGCCCAGGTCAGGGAATCTCTGCATCTCTTTCCTGAACTCCCTGTCGTAGTTCAGCCATGACCCCCCCCAAAAGTGTTATGATTCTCCAGAATTATGTGATAGTAGGCAATTAGTGCAGTGCCTTCTTCTGGGAAATTCTCTAAAATAATTGTTGACAGGATTTGAAAAGATGCCTCCTAGTTCTGAATATTCTTTTCCAGGCTAGGCCTCTTCACTCTCTCTTTGTCTTCCTCTTTCTTATCTTTTTTTGGAAATACCAAAGCCTAATTCCTCATATTCCAGAAGGCAGAAAATATCAATGAATTGCTTTTTCCAAATCTTTTTCTTAATTTTGCACTCAATGTGCCATGCAATAGTCTCTTTTAAACTTCTATTCATACTTTTGCCGGCTGTCCGCCTCCCAAATTTAGTCATTTGTGGGCATGGAGACACAACATCATTGCTAGGCCCAACTCATGCTTTAAGGTGGCCTTGGTCGTCCTCGTCCCCATAATCAGACTCTGCGTCCGCGCTGTCACTCTTGCTGCTGGAGCTGCTTAAGTCTTCCCTGTGCGTCTTCTTTTTCCCAGCACCCCCATCTTTTTGCCATTTAAAAAAAAATTCTAACATTGGCCCCAAATCGTTACTTTTCACAGTACCTGATTTTGCTTTTCTTTTGGTGCCGGGGTGGGTGTCTGAAGAAGCGGGCATGCTGCTGACGTCAAGGTGCTGCTTCTTCCTAGCCGGCTGTTCTTTTTCTGATGGCTCATCATTGCCGTCGTCCTTATCCTCATGTGCATCTGCGTTGTTGTAACGCTCACCTGATTCCCACGAAGGCGCGGGTCTTGGCAGGAAGGTGTCCGTAACAAGAAACGTGATGTGCAGGATTCGGTTGGCTTCTGGGGTCGAACCTCTCCGCACTGTGTGTCGAACTCGAAGGATGAGGTTTCTGCAGGTGAAATAATATGGGGATTAAAGGTCTGGGTTGTGGAATGTCCCTATCTCTCTCCTCCCAGCTTGTCTGTTGAACCCCCCTCCCAGGTCAACTTGCTCACCTTAGATAGGTGAATGCTGGGCTCTCCATCTGCGTCTAGTGCAGGGTGCCGTTGCCAGTTCCTTCACTGGTGAAACGTTAGCCTCTTGACTTCAGAGGATTAGTACCGTCGTTGTCTGCACGACCGGTAAGTTTCTGGACACCTTTAGTCTGTAAGTATGGCAAGCGTTCTTACTGTCTCTTTCTTTGTCTTTGCAGGCGACGATGCAGAAAGAAGAAATCCGGAAATCGTCACGTGCCGGTGAGTGTAACAATGCTGTTTGTCTTTGCAGGCGAAGGTGCAGCGTGAGACACGGCCGCTGCCGATGGATCAGGTAAGCAAACCCTGCTTGTGAAAGTTTGTTCTGCTAACCTGTTGTTTCTGATCTTTTGCAGGTGCTGATGTTGCTCGGGTACCGGAATGGTAAGTATAATTCTTGCAGGTTCAGGATCTAAAGAAGAAAAGCTGGAGCAGACTCGGTGAGCGTTCTGCTGCAGATGCAGAATAATGCGAAGGACGTTTCATCAAACGGGTGTGGTTTAAATAGCCTTGGAGTGATGAGGCGTCTCCTTCCACGGCCCCGCCTAGGTAAGAAAAGAGTTCCTGCTTCCAGAAGAGTTCCAGTGGAGTGGAGCTGCCCCACCCAGGTAAGAAAAGTAGTCCCAGTTCACCGAGGACTTTTAAGAGTCTGGCAAGTCAGCAGCATGGTCTGCCGCAGGTAAGTCCACCCAAGCATCTTCACACCTATGATGAGCCCGGCGCTTCCAGTGCCGGGACCAAGGCTTCTGATGAGCCTGGTGTCACCGACGCCAGGACAAGGTCCAAAAGGTCCCTGTGGGGACCTGCTGGTGCCTAGGATCAGGGTTAGGGGCCTGCTTCCAAGGACGTTGGGCTGATCCTGGCTCCTTGGAGCAGTGATCATGACAGTATCCCCCCTCAAGGCCCCTCCTAAGTGTGTCTTCTCCGGGGGCTTTGGCTTGTCGGGGTGATTCAGATGGAATCTCTTGACCAGACGAGGTGCGTGGACGTGTTCTGAGGGTTCCCAAGACCTTTCCTGGGGACCGTATCCTTTCCAATCAACCAGATAGTATAATTTAGACCTGGACATTTTGGAGTCTAGGATGTTCTTCACTTCAAATTCTAGTTCTCCGTCTACCAAAACGGGTTCCGGGAGTTCAGTTAATCGGGTTTCTGGTTGTACTGGTTTTAATAAGGAGACATGGAATACTGGATGTATTTTCATATGCGTAGGTAATTCCAATTTGGCAGCCACCGGATTAATTATGGCAGATATGAGGTAAGGCCCAAGGTATCTCAGGATGAACGTGCGGGGTCCTTTTAAAGGCAGGTGCTTAGTGGATAACCAGACTTGATCTCCTACAGCGTAGTGAGGGGCCTCTTTACGGTGCCGATCGGCTGCCTTTTTTAATTGAGCTTTAGCTCTTTGCAGATGGGCTGTGGCTTCCTTAAAAGCACAGGTGATCTCCGAATGTAAGTGATCCACAGCAGGTGCTTCAATTTCTTGGGGAGGATCCAGGTTGGAGGTTCTAGGATGGTGTCCATATAACAAGAAAAAAGGAGTCTTCCCGGTTCCAGAATGAGTCGAATTGTTGTACGCGTATTCAGCGATCCAAAGAATGTCCTTCCAGGGGTTTTCTGTTTGTTGGAGCATGCAGCGTAGATATTGTTCTAGTGTCTGGTTTGTCCTTTCGGTTTGTCCGTCAGTTTGGGGATGGTGACTGGTCGAAAGTCTTACATCAACTTGGGCTAGACGACAGCAACTGCGCCAGAAGTGGGAGATGAATTGACTTCCCCTATCGGAGACTAAAACCGAAGGAAAACCGTGTAAGCGAACGATGTTTGCCAAGAATTCCCGGGCCAATACTGAGGCTGAAGGCAGACCCTTCAAGGGTATGAAGTGAGCCATTTTCGAGAATAGATCCACGACTACTAAGATGGTAGTATATCCCAAGCATGGAGGTAAGTCCGTGATAAAATCCATGGACAGGGTATGCCATGGACAGGGAGGAATGTCAAGTGGCTGTAATAGGCCGGCTGGTCTTTGCTTTTGACTTTTATTCTGGGCACACACACCGCAGGAGATTACAAAGTCTCTAATATCCTTTTTCCACGATGGCCACCAGAAATGTCTTTTAATCTTTTCCATGGTTTTGGTAATGCCAGGGTGCCCCTCCATTAGAGAATCATGATAACCGGAGATTACTTGTTTTTGTAGTTTCTCACAGGGCAAGTGCAATCGTCCTCGGAAATATGGTAGGTCTTAATCTACTGAGAAATCTTTTCCCTTTAATTGCCAGTCCTGCAAATCGGTCGGAGTTAGGAGCGATTTCACTGTGGTCTTGATGTCTTCAAAAGATTGAGTGCTGACCAAACCCAAAATCCTTTGTTCTGGGATTATGGGTATTGGATCTGGATTGATCAAATGTTCATCTACTCCCATCCGGGAGAGGGCATCTGCTTTTCCGTTCTTACTGCCGGTCGATAAGTAATTATAAAGTCAAATTCTGCTAGAAACAGAGCCCAACGAAGTTGTCTGGAAGACTGAGCTTTGGATGTCTTTAGGAATTGTAAATTGCGGCGGTCAGTCATTACGGTGACTGTGTGTCTGGCTCCTAGAAGATAATGCCGCCAGGCTTTAAAGGCCGATCTGATGGCCAAAAGTTCCTTGTCTGTAATTGAATAGTTGATCTCAGGAGGCGAAAACTTGCGGGACCAAAAAGCAACCGGATGTAGTTGGTTTGTGACCGAATCTCTTTGTGATAACACTGCACCCATAGCAAGACTAGAAGCATCCGTTTCCATGATGTAAGGTAGTTCTGGGCGAGGGTGTTTTAAAACAGGTGCAGAAATGAATTTAGCTTTTAAGTCTTGAAAAGCTTGTTCCGCTTCAGAAGACCACTCAAAACGTTTGTTCTTTTTCAACAGAGCGGTGATGGGCTGGACTATCCGGGAAAATTCAGGAATGAATCTGCGGTAAAAGTTAGCGAATCCTAACATGCTTTGAACTCCTTTTACAGAGGCTGGTGATGGCCACTTGATAATTGCATCAACTTTCTTTGAATCCATATGGACTCCGTTAGGTGACAGTATGAATCCCAGGAACTCGACTTCCGTTGCGTTGAAGACGCATTTCTCATGCTTAGCAAAAAGACTATGTTGACGCAATCTCTCGAGAACCTCTTTAACATGTCCCTGATGTTCTTCTTCAGATGATGAATAGACGAGGATGTCGTCAATGTAGACAACTACACATACGTCAATGAGTTCTCTGAGGACATCGTTCATAAAATATTGGAAAGCAGCAGGAGCATTACACAGTCCAAAGGGCATCACTTTATATTTGAATAGCCCGTACTTGGTGCGGAAGGCCGTTTTCCATTCATCGCCCTCTTTGATCCGTACCAAGTGGTAGGCTCCTCTGAGATCCAGCTTTGTGTATATACAGGCATCTTTGGCTTGGTCCAGGAGTTCAGGGATCAAAGGTAACGGGTATCTGTTTTTAACAGTGATCTGATTCATGGCGCAGTAATCTATGCAAGTCCTAAGGTCTCCTTCCTTTTTTGGAACGAAGAACAAAGCCGATTAAGCTGGAGATTTTGAAGGACGGATAAACCCGTTAGCTAGGTATTGGTCCAGGTACTGTCTGAGGTGAATGTTCTCTGGCTCGGTGAGGGCATAGATCCTGCTGCAAGGAGGGGTTGTTCCAGGTATCAGATCTATTTGACAGTCGTAAGACCTATGAGGAGGTAGGGTGTTAGCTTGATCCTTCTGGAAGACGTCTTGGAACTCCTGGTATTCGGGAGGCAATTTGAGAATCTCCTCAGAAGAGATCGTCTCCAGTGAAACATCAGGTCGAGGATAACAAGTGGTAGAACACTCTGGAAACTGAACCGTCTTTGCTCGCCAATCAATCTGAGGGTTGTGCTTCTCTAACCAAGGGATTCCCAGAATGATCTGGAACTGAGGGGCCTTGATTACATCGAACACTATTCTCTCCCGGTGTCCATTATGACTCAACAGCGTCACTTCTTGGGTGGCATGCGTTACTGGTCCGGAGGCTATCTCCGTGCCATCCACAGTAGTGATGACGTCTTTTACTGCCTTAGGGACAAGGGGTAGATTCATCCTTGATACCATTTCACGGTCCACATAGTTACCGATTGCTCCGCTGTCAATGTAAGCTTCAATTGCATGCAAACGATCTGGACGTTCAGGACTAATGAGGACCATGGGTATCACGAAATGCGAGGTCACGGGACAGATCTTAACGCTCGGCAAGAGGACCTCTACTCTTGTCGGGCGAGGTCGTTTCCCTGCTCAGAACTTGTGGTACAGGTATCAGCGGCTCCTACAGTCTTCTTAGCTGGTTTCACGGGACAGTCCAGAAGAAAATGTCCTGAATTACCACAATAGAGGCATAATTGCAGCTGCCTTCTTCTTTCCCGCTCTTTCTGGGTTAAAGGTCCTCTCATTCCCCCTATTTGCATGGGTTCCACAGTGTCAGCTCCCTTATTCGAGGTCTGTGGTTTGGAAAACACTCGGGTATCAAATCTGGAACAACCTGCCTTCCTGTTCTGTAGTCTATGGTCTAGTTGGACAACCAAGTCAATATAGTCTGAACATTCTTGTGGAGGATTCACAACCTGCGCTAGCACATCCTTGAGCTCTCCACGCAGGCCTCTGTAGAAAAGCGTTATTCTCTTGTCCTCGGGCCATTGTGTTTCCACTATGAGTCTATTGAAAGAGGCTATATAAGCCAAGAGGTCTTGGTTACCCTGTCGTAATGAGAGAAGTTCATTGTCCAAGGCCTGCCCTTGTGCATGTCTTGCGAACAGTTTCTCCATGCTGGACTGGAAGGCTTGAAAATCGTGTAAAACCGGATCATCCTGGGTGACTAAAGGGATCGACCAATCTGCAGCACTGCCACTGAGATAAGAAAGCACGAAAGCTACCTTAGCCTGGTCCGTTGGGAATGCAGCTGGTCGACATAAGAAATGCAGGCGGCACTGGTTGATGAACACTGCGAATTTCTTTGGATCACCAGCAAAGCGTTCGGGCGGAGCCAAGGGCACATTACAGGGCAGATTGATTTGCACTGGATTTGAAGCTGATGCAGAAGGATAACTCCCTCCTGGAACGGGCAAAGGTGTCTGTCCTGCCTGAGTTTGTAACAACTGCCTAGCAAGGTCCTCTGTTCGCTCCTTAGAAATTATCAGTTCTCTTCTTAGAGAGCTCGTTTCCTGGCGAGCTGCATGTACTTCTGCTCTTAATTCCCCAAGCAACTGGGCTAGTTGATCGGTATCTGAAGTTTCCATTGCGCCTGGGTAGGAGTTTAGTGGTGGGCTTCGCGTTCTGTAACGCTCACCTGATTCCCACGGAGGCGCGGGTCTTGGCAGGAAGGTGTCCGTAACCCGAAACGTGATGTGCAGGATTCGGTTGGCTTCTGGGGTCGAACCTCTCCGCACTGTGTGTCGAACTCGAAGGGTGAGGTTTCTGCAGGTGAAATAATATGGGGATTAAAGGTCTGGGTTGTGGAATGTCCCTATCTCTCTCCTCCCAGCTTGTCTGTTGAACCCCCCTCCCAGGTCAACTTGCTCACCTTAGATAGGTGAATGCTGGGCTCTCCATGTGCGTCTAGTGCAGGGTGCCGTTGCCAGTTCCTTCACTGGTGAAACGTTAGCCTCTTGACTTCAGAGGATTAGTACCGTCGTTGTCTGCACGACCGGTAAGTTTCTGGACACCTTTAGTCTGTAAGTATGGCAAGCGTTCTTACTGTCTCTTTCTTTGTCTTTGCAGGCGACGATGCAGAAAGAAGAAATCCGGAAATCGTCACATGCTGGTGACTGTAACAATGCTGTTTGTCTTTGCAGGTGAAGGTGCAGCGTGAGACACGGCTGCTGCCGATGGATCAGGTAAGCAAACCCTGCTTGTGAAAGTTCGTTCTGCTAACCTGTTGTTTCTGATCTTTTGCAGGTGCTGATGTTGCTCGGGTACCGGAATGGTAAGTATAATTCTTGCAGGTTCAGGATCTAAAGAAGAAAAGCTGGAGCGTTCTGCTGCAGATGCAGAATAACGCGAAGCACGTTTCATCAATCGGGTGTGGTTTAAATAGTCTTGGAGTGATGAGGCATCTCCTTCCACGGCCCCGCCTAGGTAAGAAAAGAGTTCCTGCTTCCAGAAGAGTTCCAGTGGAGTGGAGCTGCCCCACCCAGGTAAGAAAAGTAGTCCCAGTTCACCGAGGACTTTTAAGAGTCTGGCAAGTCAGCAGCATGGTCTGCCGCAGGTAAGTCCACCCAAGCATCTTCACACCTATGATGAGCCCAGCGCTTCCAGTGCCGGGACCAAGGCTTCTGATGAGCCTGGTGCCACCGACGCCAGGACAAGGTCCAAAAGGTCCCTGTGGGGACCTGCTGGTGCCTAGGATCAGGGTTAGGGGCCTGCTTCCAAGGACGTTGGGCTGATCCTGGCTCCTTGGAAGCAGTGATCATGACAGTTGTCTGCGTTGAAGCTAGTGGATGCAAGTTCTGCCATTCTTTCTTGCACCAAGTCCATGCCATGGACTGCTTCTGCTGCTTTAGCCCATTCCAGGAGTAGTGTTTTCTTCAGGGATAGTGCGTCGGCCATCTTTTCTTATTTTGCAGTATTGGCTGGAGCTTCTTAGCACAGCCTTATGATGCTGGCTGTTGTTGCCCTGTTCCTGCTTTCAAGTAGTGGCTCTTGTCCCGTTCTACTTGCTGGTGGCTGGAGGCACTATTTTTCCTTTTTCTTTTTTTTTTGGCAAAGTATTCAAAAAATGCTAGGGCCAGGCGTGCCAATCTGCATACTGGCCGTCGTTTTTCAGCTAGAGGTGCCCTGTTTTGTGTCCCCCCAATCCTCTTCCTCTAGCAGATGCTTCGCTTCTGTTTCCTCCCCTTTGTTGTGCTGCAGAAGGTCCCGGGGGCTGAAATTATAGCAAGTCTGTGCGCTTGCTGACTGGGTGGCCACTTGAGTGGGCACAGGCCGAGACTCTGTGCTGCCTGGCTTGGCCCTTAAATGTCAAAATTGACAGGCTGGGGCTCCTTGACCTTCAGTCTGTTGCTCTGTGTCTCCCTGCTTCCAATCTGAGGGCCCGATGCCCCTTATGTGGGTCCAATCGTACTCCTCCCAGTAGATTTTCGGAAATGCGATTGCCGTAGTTATGCTCTCGTGGGCGCTGGACACTTGCACTCTTCCTTTTTCGTGCAGGCGCCTGATTGGGAGCCACACCCGGGGTCGCGCTTGGAATCGCCCGAAAACCGCTTCTTGGTTCACAAGGTTGTGCCTTGCATGTAGGCCAAAATTGCCACATTCGCTGTATTAGGCCCTCTGTCCCAATCTTTGATCTGGAACTGTCAGGACCAGGGCACGAGCTGTTCTGCGTGTGCCTTTCTGCCAGTCTCCCCTGCCAATCTTAGATCTGGCAGCTGTAGCAGCCCGCTTTCCTTTGGCTGCTTTGCCTCTCCAGAATCGTGGAGGCTTGTGGGGCTGGGGAGAAGCACATCCAGCAAGGACATTTGCATCTATGTATTCGTGAGGCTTGTAGGGCTGGGGAGAAGCAGGTCCAACAAGGACCTGGAGCTGCCGGAATGCGGTGAACTGGCCGTCCTCTGCTATTCCTCGGTGGATGGTGCTTTATGATGTCCTGGTTCCAATGCGGGGAAAAATAGCAGCGCTGCAAATGGGTGGATTCTCCTGACAGCAGTCTGAGCCTGTTGGAGCCGTCTGAAAGAGAGGCAACGAATGAGAGGGTCTACCTTGCCCCTCGCAGGATATAGGCATATTTTTGCCTGGGGGCAAGGCAGCCCCACTTTGATCATCAAAGACCCCTACTCCACGTCTGCCCGGATGGGAGAGGAGGTATTCAATGTGAAGCGACAGGGCAGGGACTACCTGTTGTCACCTGCCCCCGTCACCTCGCTTTCATGGAGGGGCACCCTGCAGTCTGGGTCTCCATTGTCCTGGGGACCCAGCTGCCCTCCCAAACATAGGCTGAGTAGTGTGGGTTCACTTTGCTTCTCTTACCAGATCCCTACCTAAGTAATAAATCACAGACAACTTATGTGTATGGAAAAGTTGTAGGCCGTAGGCATTTTATTTTTTTACAGAAAATACAACACAACAAAATAATTACACTGCCATATGCTTTTGGGCACATTGTGTCCAGTCCCAAAGTTGCCCAAGGCTCCTCCTGAGTCCTTGTTGTCCCTGGGACTTCGTTCCTGGGCACATGCCGCCTACAACGTGTCTTGGACCGTGTCCCGAAAGAGTACTCGGCGTTCCTTCTTCTGCCTCCTCCTTCTTTTCTTGGACCGTGTACCGAAAGAGTACTCAGCGTTCTAACTTCTGCCTGCTCCTTCTTTTTTGGGCCGTGTACCGAGAGAGTACTCGGCGTATCGGCTCCTGCCTGAACCCCTCTTCTTCCGTTATTATTGTAGGGTGGGTTGGGTGGCAAACTTTTTTCCTTCCCCTTCTCCAGGCACTAAGAGCCTACCCGATAGAAGTGAGCTCTTACCTGGTTTGTGCCACCACTCCTTTTCCAGGCTTACTTATACACCCCCGGCCTTTTGTTCCTTCCTGGGGGCGGCCGGGTTACCCCCCTGACCCCTTGCTGTTACATTTCGCACCTTCCCAGGTGCTGTTTCCTGCCCTTCCTGGGCTTTTGTTTCTTGTGGCGCCATTCGGACGCCCCTCCCTATGCTTTCGTGCCGTTTTTCCCCACCCCGCGCCTAAACTCCCAGACGCTCTATCGTCCCGCGTTTCATGCGGCCCAGGGCCTGGGTCATAGGCTGAGTAGTGTGGGTTCACTTAGCTTCTCTTACCAGATCCCTACCTAAGTAATAAATCACAGACAACTTATGTGTATGGAAAAGTTGTAGGCCATAGGCATTTTATTTTCTTACAGAAAATACAACACAACAAAATAATTACACTGCCATATGCTTTTGGGCACATTGTGTCCAGTCCCAAAGTTGCCCAAGGCTCCTCCTGAGTACTTGTTGTCCCTGGGCCTTCGTTCCTGGGCACATGCCGCCACACCTGAGCGGGTGTTCCTTACGCCTGCTCATGTGCCCCCCCAAAAGCACCTTCCCTACAACCCCGTTCTTGGAGTGCCCTAAAAATGTTGTTGGAAAAAAACCCCATCCCTTTCCTTGATTGGTGCGCCCCATCCTGGTGAAACATGTCCGGATTGTTCCGGTGTAAGCCATGTTTTATGAAATACAGCCCTGTGCTCTTGCAGTACTTTTCTACTGATTTATTTAGTTTCTTCTGGCTATTTCAATTTCGTGCCTCTCCTGTGCCCCATACCAGACCCTTCTTGGTATTATCTCTGACATAAAAATCTTGGTTTTCCACCAGCTGCAGGCTATGCTATGCAGCGACTCACAGATGGTCCTTTGTAATTTACCCCTGTTTGTGCTCACCAGGTCGTTCCCCCCGAGATGTATAACCAGGTACTCGGGGGGGGGAGGGGTCCCTGAAACCTATTAGGTCCGACAGCCTGTCGTGGATGTCCTCCCAGTGCATCCCCAGGAGGCCCCACCAGGACGTAATTGTTTTCCTGAAATGTAGTCCTTGCTTCAACTCTTCCAGCCACCTGCCCACCCGGGTCACGAAAGAGTGCCCCACTATCCATGCCAATTTGTATGGTCCGGCCTCTGTGGAAACGGGGGAGATAAGTGCCATATCAGTTCCTCCCTTACGTATTTTTTAAAACATTGCGACTTCCATCCCCCAATTCTTCTCACCCCCTTTGCTCCCAGGCCCCCCGCCCATGCAGAGGTTGCTGCCCCTATCCTGAAAGAGTGTGTCCCAAATTCGGCTGGATCCCATCCTGCTTTCGCCGCCGCCTGTTTCAATACTGCCTGAAACTGGTACCTGCTGAGTGTGCTGCCGTCCCTATGAATTAATAACTGTCCGTCGACATCTGGTCTCCGATCTAGGAATTCTTGGGTTATGCATCTGGGACAGTGGTCCTTCTCTCTGATGCAATTGAGATCTTTTGCTCTCCACTTCCCCGTTTGGTTGTCTTAGATTTCCTTAGCATTGTAGACATCCCCTTCATACCCATACTAACGTCTTTCCTTGCCAGGCCGTCTCATGCCAACGTATTCCTGGCCACCAGTTCCCCTATTCTGAAAGCTCCATAGTATGCTAGTGCAAATGCTCCCTGAACAGCGCGGTTTCTTATGTGCTGCTGCATGTGTCTTGCAGCACTTTTAACAGAATTATCAATTTCCCAAAATTTACCGGCCTTCTGCTATCTGGTTTCTTCCCCTCTAACTTCGCCCATCCCATCATAGCGTATTTTATCTTAGCGCTGTCGGTCGGGTCTGGTATGCCCTCCACTTTTGTGGTATATACCACCGCCGCCAGGGGCGCTGCTGCCCAGCTTTTCTTTTTCCCTTTGGCAAATGCCCCTTCGAGAAATTCACACATTTTTTCTGTTGAAATTTTTTCCACCTTTTTTACACCTGTTTCCACCAACACATCTTTTACATACTTTTCGTACTGCTTACCCGTTCTGTACATCAGAGCATTTCTGGACAGCTTGTCGATGACCCTTTCTTTTCTCCGTTCTTCTCCCACTTCTTTTGAGTCAACCTTGTGGCCAACCTTGCTTTCCTTTCTAGTGCCTCCAACGGGACCCATGCCTTCCGCGGCGTGGGCGTTCTTTCCTTGTCGGCGTCCGGTCTCAGCTCCCTGAATATCTCCCACTGAAAGTGAGAGATTGCATCAGCCACCACATTTTCTTCCCCAGCGATATGCCTTGCCTTTATGCATGTATTCATTTTTAGGCTTTCCAGTGTGATTGCCCTCATTAATTCTAATACTATCATGCATGACGCACTTCCTTTGTTTAACACGTGCACCACCGCCATGTTATCTAACCATACTGCCAACTCCTTGTTCCCTAGCTCTTCCCCCCATGCGCATAACGCGACCCATATCGGGAAGAGCTCTAGCAGCGTTATGTTTTTTGTCCATTCCGCCAATTGCTACGATTTTGGCCACTTGCCTGCACACCATTTTTTTGCCAGTATTGCGCCAAAACCAAAGCCACCTGCTGCATTGGTGAACACCCTTTTACCTTCCTCGTTCACCGATGAGCGCCATATTACCGCCCCCTTGAAGTTTTTCAGAAATTCTGCCCACACTTCCAGATCTCTCTTGATTCCTCCCCCGAGCCTGACTCTGTGGTGCCCCTTGGTAGCACCTCTCGTTTTCAGCTCGATACTTCTCTGGAACACCTTCCCCTGTGGTATGGCTCTTCCTGCGTAGTTCAGTTTTCCTGGCAGCGCTTGCATTTCTCTCACTGTCGCTTTGTTTCTTCCTTGTAGTTCCTTTATTGTCTTCAGCAGCTCTGTAACCTTGTCCTCCGGGATCTGACACGTTCCCTTGTTTGAGTCAATTTCTATACCTAGGAATTGGATAATATGCGTTGGGCCCATCGTTTTCTCCTCCGCCAGAGGAAAACCCCACTTGCTTGTTATTTCCACGAATTTGTCCAGGGTTGCCCTGCATAATTCTGAACTTTTGGGCCCGACGAATAAGAACTCGTCCAGGTAATGTACCATCATGGACTCCCTCATCTCCTGTGTTACTGCCCATTGTAAAAATGAATTTACCCTCTCGAAATATGCGCATGAGATGGCGCACCCCATAGGGAGGCATTTGTCGATGAAGTATTCCCCCTCCCAATGCATACATAAACATCTTTGTGATCCGCTGTTGACTGGCAACAGGCGAAATGCCGATTTAATGTCTGCTTTCGCCATCCATGCCCCTTCCCCAGCTTTCCTGACCAGTTCCACTGCCTCCTCAAAGTCTGAATATGATACCGTTGCCTTGCTCTGGGCGATGCCGTCGTTCACCGTGGTCCCGGGGGTAGGATAGGTGGTGTATCAGCCTGTATTCCCCTTTGTCTTTTTTTGGCACCAGCCCTAGTGGTGAACATATAAATTCTTCTAATGGTAAGGCCTTGAAGGGGCCTTCTACCCTCCCCATTCTACTTCTTTCCTGATCTTACTGGTCACTATATCCCTGTTTTTGATTCGCAATTTTAGATTCCTAGGAATGTCTTGCGCTCCCTGCCCGGTAAACGGGATGTTAAAACCTTCTCTAGAGCCTTGTCTGATTTGTTCTGCCGCTTCTTGGTCAGGGTATTTCTGGAGCCACCTTTCCATCCTCTCGATTTTTACCGGCGTGGCCCCTTACCCGCCCCAGTTCTTATTTCCGCGTCTCATCTCTTCTGCCGCTTGGAGCTGCGGCCCTTGTGCACTTGGAGCTGCTTTGGTCACCCTTGCATCTCTCGCACTTGTGGCTGAACTTGCACTTCCACCCCCAGCTACAGGGTACCCCCTTTTCAAAACTCCTGCATTGACCTAGCTCTGCTTGTGCTGTCCCCGTGCTCCCACTGCCCCCCCCCTGTGTTGTCGGGGGCAGGCTGCTCTGCCACCCTCTCTGTGACCCGTAATTTCTGCTCCAAAAACTCTGGTCTCTACTTCTGTCATAGCTGGATTTGTACTTTCTGCTACTGGATCTATAATCCGCTTTGTAATCATTTTGCCAATACTGCCTTCTCTGCTGTCCCCCTGCGCTCCGCACCTTGGAATCCCATTTCTCCTTTAGCACGTTAAATATGTAGAGGTTAAAGTTTTCTTCATCCCAGCCCATATCCGGAAAGCAGTCCATCTCCTTTCTGAACTCGTGGTCATACTCCAGCCATGCGCCGCCTCCAAACGCTGCATGTACCTTCAGCACCCTCTGTTGATACGCAACTAATGCTACCCCGTCTTCCGGGAAATTTTGTAATATAATTGTAGACATTATGGTGAAGGCCGACATCCAGTTGTCAAAACTCCTCACTACTGGCCTCTTTTTTAGTAAGCTTTTCTTGTCCTCCTTCATGTAAAGATATCGATCAATTCCTTCCTCCATATTTTTTCCTTTACTTTGTCATTTATGTACCAAGCCATCGCTTTCATCGACCTGCCCTGTGCGTCTTTACCCATAGTTGGCCTGCCATATTTTTTCCTGGGTGGCCCCTCATTTTCTGCCGCTGCCACCGTCGGTGCTGCCCCCGGTGGTGTGGCCCCTGCCCCTATGTTTGTCCCTGCCGGTGCACCTTGCGGTTTTGGGATCATTGGTGCTCTTTGCGGCACCGGGACTACTGGTGCCCCTTGTGGTGGTGGGACCGGGGTTTCCCTGGGCTCTGCTGGTGCCCCCTGTGGTGCCGGGACCGGGGCTTCTCTGGGTTCTGCCTCTGCCCCCCTTGACCCTCTCTCTTTTTCCCTGCTCACCACTCCTCTCCATTTTACCCACGCCCTTAGATGATCCCTTTCTTCGTCATCACTGCTTGTTTCTGCTGAGGAACTCCCGTGCTGCTCCTCCCTGGATCTCTTCCCCCGTCTGCTCATCTTGTCATTGGTTCTGGGCTACTTACCCGAAACCGACACGCAATTTTTGAACATTTTTACTATTTTTTTCCCACATTATTATTCACAGTACCTTTCTTTTTATCTTTTTTCTTTCTCTTGGTCGGTGCCTCCGTCTGTTCTTCTGCTCTCTTTGATTCCGCTCTTCCCCTTTTCTGTCCTTACGGCACTTTGTCTTCTCCTTCGCTGCTGCTGTGCTCTATGAACGGCAGAGGCGACGTTGCCTTTGCTCTTTCTTCTTTCTGCATTACCTCCAGCACCCATTGTGCCCCATTCTCCTTCTCCGCCTTTCTCGCCCATTCTGAGAACTCTTGGGCCCTTTTCGCTCTTCCTTCCGCCATCCTTCTCGTCTGAATTCTGTCGGTCGCGCTTCTCGTTTGACTACTGCGAAAGTCCTTTGTTCGTTCGCAGCTGGTACTTCTGGGTCGCTCCTGCTCCGGCACCGTTGTAGCCACTTCGATCAGATTGAAATTAGAGAGGTAGAAAAATGCGTGAGCCCGCAAGAGCAAATGTTTTTCCTTCCCCTTCTCCAGGCACTAAGAGCGTACCCGAGAGAGGTGAGCTCTTACCTGGTTTGTGCCGCCTCTCCTTTTCCAGGCTTACTTATACCCCCCCGGCCTTTTGTTCCTTCCTGGGGGCGGCCGGGTTACCCCCCTGACTCCTTGCTGTTACATTTTGCACCTTCCCAGGTGCTGTTTCCTGCCCTTCCTGGGCTTTTGTTTCTTGTGGCGCCGTTCGGATGCCCCTCCCTACGCTTTCATGCTGTTTTCCCCCACCCCACGCCTAAACTCCCAGACCCTCTATCGTCCCGCGTTTCATGCGGCCCGGGGCCTGTGTCATAGGCTGAGTAGTGTGGGTTCACTTTGCTTCGCTTACCAGATCCCTACCTAACTAATAAATCACAGACAGCTTATGTGTATGGAAAAGTTGTAGGCCGTAGGCATTTTATTTTCTTACAGAAAATACAACACAACAAAATAATTACACTGCCATATGCTTTTGGGCACATTGTGTCCAGTTCCGAAGTTGCCCAAGGCTCCTCCTGAGTCCTCGTTATCCCTGAGCCTTCGTTCCTGGGCACATGCCGCCACACCTGAGCGGGTGTTCCTTACGCCCGCTCAGGTCCCCCCCAAAAGCACCTTACCTACAACCCCGTTCCTGGAGTGCCCTGAAAATGTTGGAAAAAAAACCCATCCCTTCCTTTGATAGGTGCACCCCATCCTGGTGAAACATGTCCGGATTGTTCCGGTGTAAGCCATGTCTTATGAAATGCAGCCCTGTGCTCTTGCAGTACTTTTCTACTGATTTATTTAGTTTCTTTCTGGCTATTTCAATTGCGTGCCTCTTCTGTGCCCCATACCAGACCCTTCTTGGTATTATCTCTGACATAAAAATATCGGTTTTCCACCAGCTGAGGGCTATGCTATGCAGCGATTCACAGATGTTCCTTGGTAATTTACCCCTGCTTGTGCTCACCAGGTCGTTCCCACCGAGATGTATAACCAGGTACTCGGGGGGGTCCCTGAAACCTATCAGGTCCGACAGCCTGTCGTGGATGTCCTCCCAGTGCATCCCCGGGAGTCCCCACCAGGATGTAATTGTGTTCCCGAAATGTAGTCCTTGCTTCACCTCTTCCAGCCACCTGTCCGCCTGGGTCACGAAAGAGTGCCCCACTATCCACGCCGATTTGTATGGTCCGGCCTCTGTGGACACGGGGGAGATAAGTGTCATATCAGTTCCTCCCTTATGTATTTTTTAAAACATTGCGACTTCCATCCCCCAATTCTTCTCACCCCCTTTTCTCCCAGGCCCCCCGCCCACGCAGAGGTTGCTGCCCCTATCCTGAAAGAGTGTGTCCCAAATTCGGCTGGATCCCATCCTGCTTTCGCCACCGCCTGTTTCAATACTGCCTGAAACTGGTACCTGCTGAGTGTGCTGCCGTCCCTATGAATTAATAACTGTCCGTCGACCTCTGGTCGCAGATCTAGGAATTCTTGGGTGATGCATCTGGGACAGTGGTCCTTCTCTCTGATGCAATTGAGATCTATTTCTCTCCCCTTCCCCGTTTGGTCTGTCTTAGATTTCCTTAGCATTATAGACATCCCCTTGATTCCCATGCTAACGTCTTTCCTTGCCAGGCCGTCTCCTGCCCCCGTACTCCTGGCCACCAGTTCACCTATTCTAAAAGCTCCATAGTATGCTAGCGCAAATGTTGCCCTGAACAGCGCGGTTTCGTACATGCTGCTGCATGTGTCTTGCAGCACTTTTAGCAGAATTATCAATTTCCCAAAATGTACCGGCCTTCTGCTATCTGGTTTCTTCCCCTCTAACTTCGCCCATCCCTCATAGCGTATTTTATCTTAGCGCTGTCAGTCGGGTCCAGTATGCCCGCCACTTTTGTGGTATATGCCACCGCTGCCAGGTGTGCTGCTGCCCAGCTTTTCTTTTTCCCTCTGGCAAATGCCCCTTCGAGAAATTCACACATTTTTTCGGTAGAAATTTTTTCCACCTTTTTTCCACCTGTTTCAACCAACACATCTTTTACATGCTTTTCGTACTGCTTACCCGTTTTGTACATCAGGGCATTTCTGGTCAGCTTGTCGATGACCCTTTTCTTTTCTCCGTTCTTCTCCCACTTCTTTTGAGTCGACCTTGTGGCCAACCGTGCTTTCCTTTCTAGTGCTTCCAACGGGACCCATGCCTTCCGCGGCGTGGGCGTTCTTTCCTTGTCGGCGTCCGGTCTCAGCTCCCTGAATTTCTCCCACTGAAAGCGAGAGATTGCATCAGCCACCACATTTCCTTACCCAGCGATATGCCTCGCCTTTATGCATGTATTCATTTTTAGGCTTTCCAGTGTGATTGCCCTCATTAATTCTAATACTATCATGCATGATGCAATTCCTTTGTTTAACACGTGCACCACCGCCATGTTATCTGACCATACTGCCAACTCCTTGTTCCCTAGCTCTTCCCCCCATGCGCATAACGCGACCCATATCGGGAAGAGCTCCAGCAGCGTTATGTTCTTTGTCCATTCCGCCACTTGCCACGATTTTGGCCACTTGCCTGCACACCATTTTTCCCCAGTATTGCGCCAAAACCAAAGCCACCTGCTGCATCGGTGAACAACACCCTTTTACCTTCCTCGTTCACCGGTGAGCGCCATATTACCGCCTCCTTGAAGTTTTTCAGAAATTCTGCCCACACTTCTGGATCTCTCTTGATTCCTCCCCCTAGCCTGACTCTGTGGTGCCCTTTGGTAGCACCTCTTGTTTTCAGCTCGATACTTCTCTGGAACACCTTCCCCTGCGGTATGACTCTTCCCGCGAAGTTCAGTTTTCCTGCCAGAGCTTGCAATTCTCTCACTGGTGCTTTGTTTCTTCCTTGTAGTTCCTTTATTGTCTTCAGCAGCTCTGTCACCTTGTCCTCTGGGATCTGACACCTCCCCTTGTTTGAGTCAATTTCTATACCTAGGAATTGGATAATATGTGTTGGCCCCATCGTTTTCTCCTCCGCCAGAGGAAAGCCCCACTCGCTTGTTATTTCCACAAATTTGTCCAGGGTTGCCCTGCATAGCTCCAAACCTTTAGGTCCGACAAATAAAAAATCATCCAGGTAATGTACCATCATGGACCCCCTCATCTCCTTTGTTACTGGCCATTGTAAAAATGAACTTAACCTCTCGAAATATGTGCATGAGATGGCGCACCGCATCAGGAGGCATTTGTCCATGAAGTATTCCCCCTCCCAATGCATACATAACCATCCTTGTGATCCGCTGTTGACTGGCAACAGGCGAAATGCTGATTTAATGTCTGCTTTCGCCATCCATGCCCCTTCCCCCGCTTTCCTGACCAGTTCCACTGCCTCCTCAAAGTCTGAATATGATACCGTTGCCTCGCTCTGGGCGATGCCGTCGTTCACCGAGGCCCCCGGGGGATAGGATAGGTGGTGTATCAGCCTGTATTCCCCTTCGTCTTTTTTCGGCACCAGCCCTAGTGGTGAACATATAAATTCTTCGAATGGTAAGGCCGTGAAAGGGCCCTCTACCCTCCCCAGTTCTACTTCTTTCCTGATCTTACTGGTCACTATATCCCTGTTTTCGGTTGCCGATTTTAGATTCCTAGGAATGTCTGGCGCTCTCTGCCCGGTAAACGGTTTGTTAAAACCTTCTCTAAAGCCTTGTCTGATTTGTTCTTCCGCTTCTTGGTCGGGGTATTTCTGGAGCCACCTTTCCATCCTCCCGATTTTTACCAGCGTGGCCCCTTTCCCGCCCCAGTTCTTATTTCCGCGTCTCATCTCTTCTGCCGCTTGGAGCTGCGGCCATTGTGCACTAGGAGCTGCTGTGATCACCCTTGCATCTCTCGCACTTGTGGCTGAACCTGCACTTCCATCCCCACCTACACGGTACCCCCTTTTCAAAGCTCCTGCATTGACCTGGTTCCACTCGTGCCGTCCCCGTGCTCCCACTGCCCCCCCTCCCTCTGTGTTGTCGGGGGCAGGCTGCTCTGCCACCCTCTCTGTGACCCTTAATTTCTGCTCCGAAAACTCTGGTCTCTATTTCTGTCATAGCTGGATACGTACTTTCTGCTACTGGATCTATAATCCGCTTTGTAATCATTCTGCCAATACTGCCTTCTCTGCTGTCCCCCTGTGCTCCGCTCCTTGGAATCCCATTTCTCCTTTAGCACGTTGAATATGTAGAGGTTAAAGTTTTCTTCATCCCAGCCCATATCCGGAAAGCAGTCCATCTTCTTTCTGAACTCATGGTCATACTCTAGCCAATCATCCCCTCCAAATGCTGCGTGGACCTTCAGCACCCTCTGTTGATACGCAACTAATGCTAGCCCGTCTTCCGAGGATTTTTGTAATATAACTGTAGACATTTTGGTGAAGGCCGCCATCCAGTTGTCAAAGCTCCTCACTACTGGCCCCTTTCTTAGTAAGCTTTTCTCGGCTTCCTTCATGTCCTCTAGGGCCACATTCATCCCCCTCTTTTGACAATCTAACAATGTAAAGATATCGATCAATTCCTTCCTCCAGATTTTTTCCTTTACTTTGTCATTTATGTACCAAGCCATCGCTTTCATTGACCTGCCCTGTGCGTCTTTACCCATGGTTGGCCTGCCATATTTCGTCATGAGTGGCCCCTCATTTTCTGCCGCTGCCACCGTCAGTGCTGCCCCCGGTGGTGTGGTCCCTGCCCCTATGTTTGGCCCGGCCGGTACACCTTGTGGTGTTGGGATCATTGGTGCTCCTTGAGGCACCGGGACTACTGGTGCCCCTTGTGGTGCCGGGACCGGGGATTACCTGGGCTTTGCTGGTGCCCCCTGTGGTGCCGGGACCGGGGCTTCTCTGGGTTCTGCCCCTGCCCCCCTTGCCCCTCTCTGTCTTTCCTTGCTCACCACTCCTCTCCATTTTACCCAAACCCTTAGATGATCCCTTTCTTTGTCATCACTGCTTGATTCATCTGATGAACTCCCCCGCTGCTCCTCCCTGGATTTCTTCCCCCGTCTGCTCCTCTTGTCATTGGTTCCGGGCGACTTACCCGAAACCGTGACGCAATTTTTTAACATTTTTACTATTTTATTCCCCACATTATTATTCACAGTACCTTTCTTTTTATCTTTTTTCTTTCTCTTGTTCGGTGCCTCTGTCTGTCCCTCTGATCTCTTCGACTCCGCTCTTCCCCTTTTCTGTCCTTGCGGTACCTCGTCTTCTCCTTCGCTGCTGCTGGGCTCTATGAACAGCAGAGGTGACATTGCCTTTGCTCTTTCTTCTTTCTGCATTACTTCCAGCACCCATTGTGCCCCATACTCCTTCTCCGCCTTTCTCGCCCATTCTGAGAACTCTTGGGCCCTTTTCGCTCTTCCTTCCGCCATCCTTCTCATCTGAATTCTGTCGGTCATGCTTCTGTTTGACAGCGGTGAAAGTCCTTCGTTCGTTCGCAGCTGGTACTTCTGGGTTGCTCCTGCTCCGGCACCGTTGTAGCCACTGCAATCAGAATGAAATCTAGAGAGGTAGAAAAATGCGTGAGCCCGCAAGAGCAAGCGTTTTTCCTTCCCCTTCTCCAGGCACTAAGAGCCTACCCGAGAGAGGTGAGCTCTTACCTGGTTTGTGCCGCCTCTCCTTTTCCAGGCTTACTTATACCCCCCCGGCCTTTTGTTCCTTCCTGGGGGCGGACGGGTTACCCCCCTGACCCCTTGCTGTTACATTTCACACCTTCCCAGGTGCTGTTTCCTGCCCTTCCTGGGCTTTTGTTTCTTGTGGCGCCATTCGGACATCGCTCCCTCCGCTTTTGCGCCGTTTTCCCCCACCCCGCGCCTAAACTCCCAGACCCTCTATCGTCCCGCATTTCATGTTGGCCGGGGCCTGTATCAGATGTGTTTGCTTACATGAAATGAAGATGTCGCAATTGAGGGGTGCGTGGTCCCTGTGCGTCCCCCCGTGGCGTAAGCAGAAGTATGAACACATCACCGATTTGTGGCAAATTGTATAGTGTCAGGTACAAGGCTCGAAATACTAAGGCCATGTGGGGAGGCACGGTCTGGGTGGTTCCCGGGTGAGTTTTAACAATAGTAATCCATAACTGCACAAGTTCAAGAAGATTTATTTAACAACACAGACCTTTTCAACAACACTGGTCATAATTGCTGGTCAGAACATTCAGCAGCATAGCAAAGTAACTCATCAAACTGGTCCACACTGGCCAGAAAACCAGTCGTACAGTGGCTCTCAATACAAATCACAAAATCACCAACTGGACAATATACCTTTGGTTTAGTGGAACACTTGTACCATGTACCTAGCGTGGGGGAGGAGGGCAGAGGCATATCAAGGTGTGAAGTAAATTAAGATTACTGATGTGGGAAGTGAAGTTTTTCGGATGCTCTAGAAATACTTATCATAAATTAAGCAAACCGTAGGTTTGGGTGGGGGATGGAGGGAAAGAGGGCGGCCATTATCATGTGGAAGTGAATTAATGTATCATGACCTATACTAATCCAAGTTGTCTTTTGTTTTTAAGGTGGCCACGTTTGTTGGGGCAACAAAAGGAAAAGGGGTGCCCACAGCATCCAAGACAGCTGTACTTGGCTCAGATTTGCAAATTCACTTGCATATAGTGAGTTAATAGAACGTTTAAGCAAATAGTTAGTGTACATATAGGATGGAAGATGAAAGGGAGGAAACAGACGTGAAATAGATAAAGTAAAGTAGGACAAATGCCTGCTACCACCCACACAAAGCTGTTAGGTATTACAGAGGTGCAGTGTACTCAAACAGCTAGGGCAACGCCCAAAGCAGACAAGGGCTGGGCAAACAATGTTAAGGTAGGGCGCACAAGTTGGATACCCCTCTCCCTAAGGTAAGAAATTGTGGGTGGGAGGGGTGCTCTGGTGGGGGCAACCATGGGGGTGAAGGGGTATGCGCATATGGCAAGAGGGGAGAAAGGGAAGGGGAAAATAGCACCAAAGAGGATTCTCTCTTTTTCACTCATATGGCGCGTGCATAGGATATGAGTTGTATAGCGCACCTATACACATGTGTTTCAAGGTGCGACGAGGCATAGAAATTGGTCAAGGGGGAAATAGAACAATGACCTTACTAAGACCAGTAACAATGAGGATGCGCAAGAGCAAAGAGGGGAAAGAAGGCAAGGCTGCGAGACAGTGAGCAGGTGGCCACTTGAGCCAAACGCCCGAGCATGTGAACGAACATGTGAGTGTAATTCAGGTTGGGTTGCACAAAAAGATTTGCAGGTCGAATATTGGCCCAGAATATTGGTACTGGGTTAGGTCCACACCCAGTTCATAGCCAAGTCAGGAAGGTGAAAGAGGTGGAACGCAAAGCAAAACAGTAAGGAACGTTCACTATCAAAATGCATGTAGAGTAAAAAGTAATGTGTAAGCAAGTAGCAAGTAATAGTAGAGAGGTGAATGTAAGGGAAGAGCCAGACAGATGGTAGGAATGTGGAGAGTGCTGGGGGAGGGAATGAGCAAGAGTTCAAGAGATGTGGGAACGGCGTAACTGGTCAAGTGACCTGGGAACAAATGAAGTAAACCAGTACAGATGTTTTAGCTGGAGGGTCGGCCCGACCGGGCATTCAGGTATTGCAGCGGTGTACAAACAGATAAGGCAGTGAGCAGGTTGCCACCTCAAGCAACCCTGAAACAGTCAAGGTCTGGGCAAACAATGTTGAAGGTAGGGCGCTTAAGTTGGATCCCACTTCTCCCTAAGGCAAGAATTTGATGGGGGAGAGGGTTGCTGTGGCTGGCATAATAAAGGAAGGGTAAAGGGGGGTATCAAAGTAAAGTAAAGTAAATGAAAAGAAAAGGGATAAGTGAGGTCCCTGGACAATTGCCATTAATTAGCAGAACATCGCAGGACTATAACAGTGATCTGAAATCCCCTTAAATGATAAACCACCTTTGGCAAAGACAGGCATTAAACAGGGATAAGGCTGCTGAGCAGCAGGGACTATCTCAAGAGGGGTAAAGGAGAGTTGCAGAGCAGTGGCGGGAAACCCACTTATACAAGTTCCAATAACACGTACACTTAAGGTAATAAGTAAAAAAAAAAAATGAAGCGTAAGTGACAAATGAAGCGGAAAGTGTAAGTAAAGTAACAGGAGAAAACGCATTATATAAAGTAAAGTGAATAGTCAAGGGAGGGCGCGCAAGTTGGAAACCCCTCGCCCTAAGGCAAGGTCTTGCCGGGGGAGAGGGATGCTCTGGCTAGCGTAACGAGGGTGGGGGGGCAGGGGGAGTCTGCTGGGATTACAAAAAGGTTACAGCACAGTGGGGGCTGCCCAGTAAGGTGGCAGGAGGGATGTGAAGACATCAAGAGACCCTGAAAAAATGTAAGAAGTCAAGTGACCTGGAAAATGTAAGAGGTCAAGTGACCGGGGAAAAATATGAAAGGTCACTGAACAGGACGGCAGCGGGGGCATAGGTTCTGCTGCCACAAATGAGAGGCACCATGGTGAAACTAGGGAGGGTCCTACTCTCCACCGAACTAATATGGTCAGAGATTATCTCATGGCAGAACTGGAAGGGGGTGCGCAGCCGGAGGGTGCGGGGGTCGAGGAATCATGGCGGAAGCTGAATTCTGAATCCAAAATGTTCTTGACGGGGATGGGCATGGGCTGCATAAAACACACGTTGATTAACCTAAGAGTGCCGGGTTACTTTGCAAGGGATGGGATGCACCTCTCTGGGGTAGGGATGGAAATCATGTGGATGGGATCAGGGAAGCACTGGAAAGCTTGTGTTGCATATAAAGGGGCAGGCCAAAAAGTACCGTACAATAACGTTCGGAAGGCAAGGGAAGAGGTGGCAATACGACCATTATGGCCGGGGGGCTCACTGACCAATGGCTACCGGGAGCACCGGAGGAGATAGATATGGCACCAATCAGGGAAAGAGGCCTAGTGAAGAGGCAGGTGGGGACACTCTTTGGCGCCAGGCGCCACCAAAGTGTCATTGTGGGGGTAGCAGCAACCGGCGGTAGGGGCGGGCAGGCACAAGGGAACAGGCCCTAGGGGAATCCCAGTTAGTCAGGAATAAGGGGAGGGGCCAAAGGTGCAGAAAGGGGCCCAGCAAATTGGGGAGTGGGCAGAGGGCTAGGGGTCGGGTACCAGGGGGGTGCAAAAGGGGGAGGAGAGTGGGGGGAAACAACACTCAGGGGCCAGAGGAGTAGTCAACAGGGATAAAGGAAGGGGTCAAGTGCAATGGGGGGAAGGAGAATGGAAACCGAATGGGGTATGCCAAAGGGGAATTCACACAGGCTACGGGGACCGAGTGGTAGGCATAGAAGACCGGGGGAGGGTAAGGGCTGAGGTTAGGTAACAAGGGAGGGGAAGGGGTGAGATGTACCGGACCTCCGGGGGAGGAGCATAAGATAGGGTCCAGGAAACTGGGGGCTGGGGTTACTAAGGGGTTGGGGGGAAGAGAAGGTGTAGAGCACGTACACCTAGACACCAGGGAGCAAAGGGGGGGAGCAGGCGACAAGGGGAATGCACCTGGGAAAGGTAACAAAGTGGAATTGGCTGAAATAAATCCATGGGAAAAATGATATGTTACGGTCCTGCATCTGGGAAATGTAACAAAGTGGAATCGGCTGAAATAAAGCCATGGGAAAAATGATATGTTACGATCCTGCACCTGGGAAATGTAACAAAGTGGAATTGGCTGAAAATAAAGCCATGGGGGAAATAAAGTAATCCAACAAAAAGTCAACGGTGGTGGATATGTACAAACGCATGCTGTCCACGGTCAAGTTGGAGGGAAGGAAGGGAAATAAAGTGGAAAGGTCAACAGCAGCGATTGGGAAAACCCGATAACCTAAACGAAGGGCCCGGGGAAAGACAGTATGGGGTGTTGCAGCTTTGGCTTATGTTAATAGGAGTAACACCTTCAAAAAATCTGACAATTGTGTGGCTTTCAAGGCAGGAAGGCTTCCAGGTCATCCATATGTAGATGAATCTTCAGTGCTATTTATTGCTTACAATGGCATTGGGATTCTTCTCCCATCTAGGGTACAAGGTCATTCTGCCAGAGGTCTGGCTGCCTCTTGGGTATGGGCCCCTGTGGTCTCGTTGGTAGATAGCTGTAGGGCAACTGTGTGGGTGGATCCCCATAACTTTCTCTGGCATTACAGAGTGAAAGTTGAAGGTTTTTCTTCAGGGATTCTGCTCAATGATCAATACAGGGGATGGTAGATACTTCATATTTTTCTAAGTCTATTGGTCTTCATTGGCACCCATGATTGCTTTGGGATTCACAAACGTAAGGACTGGGGCAAGGAAGAGGGACAAGAGGTTATGCTAAGATAACTGTATAGTCTTAATAGACTTAATTACACCTACTCCTATTCGCCCATGTTGTGGAGCCACACACTTTGTAAAATGGTGTTTGTGTGGGAGTACTTTGATGAGGAAGAGTAGGTCTGGAAGTGATAAAGATCATGGTTAACAATAGGAGCATTCTTATTGACAGTATTGGCTAGGTGCATGGGCACTACCAGAGCTATGAACTAACTCTCAAAAGAACAACAAACCCCTGAGGATGCAAATGTGTCAGAAAACCCATGCACAGGGCAGGCTGAGAAAAAAAGGTCATCACTTAATATTTTTACAGACAAAGTAAGCCTTTCATCTCTGTACAATGGTTTTACTGAGGGTTAATTCTACCTGTGCCAGAGCATTGACCTTCTAAAGTTTGCAGATTTCGAAGCCCAGAAGTGTAAAGCCTTGCTAGATGTAAGTGCTTTGGAGCAAGGCACACAAGCTATTGGAGGGGCCGGGTTTAAAAACAAATTCACATTTCTGAAAATAATCATGCACTGATAAAAGTGTTTAAAAAATTGGGTTAATTATAGTTCTGGATAATGGTGTTAATCCCATCACTACATATATTAATGACTGATGTTTCTATTTGTCAAGAAAGTCACTGCTACTGAAGACACACACGTTCTCAGAACATTTTTCCCAAAGATCACAAGGTACTCCAACGCAATCCCATCACTTCTGAATACCTATTAAATGGTAACTCAAAAGTGCAATGCAGTCCACACTTAAGTAATGCAAATAAGATAAAGTGCATATCTTTCAAACGATTTCACAACTAAGTGTCACCTATATTTGAACAAATACACTAATCTATGCTTTTGAACGCAATTACAACAAGGTATATAAAAGGGAACTGTGCTTGTTTCTAATTCTATGGGAATTGTCCTCAATGTGATGGGTTTACAGCACATTTTGTCCCTTAAGTATGATGGGTGGAGCTATGCAAATATTTGGTGTGCAGGTCAACGAAGTGTGAGCAATACATAAGTGACATTCGAGCCCACTGTGAAAAGCAACCCATCCCCACTACCTGCAATGAAAACCTGGCGACACAACATAACTTCACAGGACGCATCCTTGAGAGAAGACAATCTGTATTTGCCTCAACTGACTGCTAGACATGGTAACGTGGACAATAGACTAGTGTTACCAACTGTCCCCATAAATATCATATAGGAGATTGATGGGAATCCCAGAGGAATACAGGGCAATCTGGAAGCACAGGCAACCGTACCCAGGGACGCATCAGGGCCTTTCAATCTTTTCAAATGAAAGGGCTTCCTGCAAATGCCTCCAGCTTGCCAATCAGCAGTCTATTAACAATATATTCCAGCAGTCTATTAATAATATATTCCTTTATATATCACTTAAGTTCTGGGGCTTACAGCGCTTGCTCTAAATACTGCGTTTGCTGGTGCCCATTCATCCGTTAATTCCGGGAAACAGAAGTGTTATCACCTCACTGCCTTTCAACACTCATTCCTCCACATCAGTCACTTGATTACAAAAAGGAATTATAGCTATTCAGTGTTTTAGCTCGCTGCTGGCTCGTGATAATTGGAGGCTATCAATGATATCTTTATCTTTATCTGACATGGGTGCTTTGGGGTTGCCCGTGTGACAGATTCCCATCCACTGGACGTCTTCCTTAATTTGGTGTGCGGGGGTGAAAACAATTGTCATAACCATCCCAACGGCTGATCAACCTGACTTTGCTTCCGTAATTGCTGCACTTGACAGGCTACTCATCATCAAACCCAACAGAGACTATGAGAGATACCTCTTCAACCAGTGCACACAAAAGCCACAAGAGACTGTAGATGAGTACATAGCTCACCTGAGAGTGAAGGGGGCCCACTGCCAGTTTGACACCTTCTCCTTGGGCAAAGCCATATGCCTGCCTATCATCGAGGGCTGTCTATCACCCACGTTAGTAAATTCACCACGATGTTAGAAAGAGTGGACACCAGGCTGCGTCAATGGCAGGCACGCCCACACTAAAGCACGACACCACTGAACTCATAGCAGTGGTTGAACCACCATTCCCATGAGCGGCCATAGGAAAAGGTGGCAGTCGACTTCTATGGACCAATTTAGTCCGGGGAGTACTAACTCCTTCTCATTGATGAATACTCCTGTTTCCCCATTATTAAGATACTTGCCACCACTGTGTTCCCTCAGGTAGCAGCCACCCTGGATGAAGTACTCATCGAATGGGGCATCCCGAGAGTAATCAAGTCTGACAATGGGCTGCCGTTCAACAGTCACAAGTTCGAGGCTCTGGCGAGACCCATTGGCTTCAAACACCTGAAGATAATGCCCTGCTGGCCACAAGCGAACAGCATGGTGGAACGCTTTACGGCGTTGATAAAGAAAATTCTCTAGAGAGCCTGCATAGAAGCCACCAATCCCCATCAGGCCCCATCAGGCCCTATGCCTGCTCCTAAGGGACTATCAAAATACCCCACACGAGGCCACAAATAAAACCCCGGCAGAACTGATGGTTCGATCTGATGTGCACACACGCATTGTAAGAGAGTCCAATGCCGACGTGATGCAGCAAGATGCAGAGGTGAAGGAAATAACGAAGCAGGATCCGGACGCAAGGCACCGGGTGGTGGCTAAGGACATTCTGATCTGGGATGAGGTCCTTGTTCAACAGCCCATGGTCAAGAACACTTACTCACAGTTCGCCTCAAGCCCCGGGCGTATCACGGCTGTGAAAGGGACGATGGTGACAGCCCAAAATGAGGACAAGGCCATCACGAGAAACAGCTCCCTATTCAAACACTATGTCAACAGGAAAGACTGCAAATCTCCCCCGCCGAACCATATCCAGTGTCTCGAGAGCCACGAGATGACCTATGGGTCCCACTCGGAGGAGAGGGAAGCCAAGAAGGAATTCCCGGTAATCCCCTGAATGGAGAAGGAAGTTGCAACCAACAAGCTAGACCGCAGCGAGCGACCAAGAAGCCGGTGCGCTCGGTCGAAGAATATTAACCCGTATGTTTGAACATTCGTCCGGGGTGGTGTTACCGTTCACTATGCCTTTAAGGCATAGCCCTGCCAAGTAAGAGGGGTGGAGTTAATGACTAGAGGTTTGGAGGGAGGTGGTTTGGTGTGGAGATGCCAGTTCCTGTAATGAATGAATAGAGAGAGGTTGTGTTAAATGTTCCTCTGGTCCGCGTCCTTTTTCCAGTTAAGCAGGCCCAGTCCGGGCCACAGCATCCTATGAATGCAGACTACACAGGCTTCAGACCCCTGTCTAGGTCTCACTCATGTTGGATCACCCCTGCAGCTGTGGAAGCCCAGCTCCATCTCTGATAGTTGCAATGCCTGCATAGCCTTCTATGGCTGTGTTTGACCCGCACTCACACCCTAGCAAAGGATGCACTTACTTTCCAGGTACCTCCCAGCACCAATGACCTGATTGGATGGTGAGCGCTTCGTTGGAGAAGGCTCCTGCAAGCCGGATGGGCAACTGACATCCTACGAAGGCAGAATACCAAGACTGCAAACCCCTGTTTGGGCCTCACTCCCATTTTTATCACCCCTTCGAGCAGTCAAGCAGTACAGGCCAGCTCCATCTCTCAAGGCTGCAATCCCTTCTATGGCTCCTGTCTGGGCATGTCTGGGTATGCACAGAACTGCTGGGGACCCTAGCCATCTGCACAGTAGGGAATTACTGCGTCCATCACACCAACCCCTTGCTTCTTTACAGAAAACCTTGCCCGATGATGGCCACATCTTGACTCCAACTACATCTAAACAAGGTAAGGAGAAATATGGTGACTGTATCCCTTCCCTGCACAAACCAAGCCATAACTCCAACTGTAAGTCCTCCCAGCCACCCTCACTCCAATCTATGCCCTCATCCCTGGTGCACACAACACCTGACTTGACTCCATCCCCGGCCCGAAGGTACCCCAACAGTGCGGAAACAATGTACAACCTCTCCTGCAGCCTAACCTTTGTGACCACAGCTGCCCGCTGCCTCCATGATAAACCTATTTGGAGACTACCTCACCTACCCCTTCTAATGCCAAGGCTGTCCACCATTCCATTGTGCATTGCTCAGATGCCCCTTACACATCCACTAGGAAAGGCCACAAAACTACTAGCATCATGCCCAGCCTCCATCCCCACTGGCCAGTGATCCAGCCATCCCGTTCCTCCCGCCCTGCTCCTTCCAACATTTAGTTAGCATTGCCTATGTGTACACCCCTGAGACTTCAAACCGGACCAAAGCCATACTTGACCCAAACTCCCAGGCCATGGGGCATAACTCTATGCTTTAGCATGGCCCTTCCAGATTGGCACGTCTGATGACCCACACTGCCCTCTCTTACAGCCCCATCAACAGATCCCTATCTCTACACCTCAGAAATCACCACCCACAGTCACGCACTTGCATGTCCAGTGCCCAGACAACATAGAACAATACAAGTATTGGTCTCCTGGCAAACTGCTTTCCAACCACATGCGTATCACCTCTACACTCAACTCTATGGCTAACCCACCAGCTGCCACAGTAGAACTCACTGTGAACCATGCCACCATGCCCTCTCACTCACTAATGTTAGACTCCTGCCTCTTACCAACTGGGCTGTACAAATGCAGTAACAGCCCACAGAACTGGGACAGAAACAGCACGTCCAGCCACACTCGATACACCCTGGTCACGCCTGGCCAGCTGAACTTGCCTGGCCCTCTCCAAAACCATGCCTCTTTCAGTACTCTGCAGCTCATAGGATCTGTTGCTCACACTCCAAGCCGCCTCACCCGCCACACTGGCAACCCCCAGACACCAAACAATCCAAATAATTGTGCCATCTGCCATGTGCCACTTAACCCTTGCAAACACCTAACAGCCCCTACTGCCACACCACTTAATGTCACCTTAGTGAATAACAGGTCCATCCCTAATCACCCAATGGACATCGTAGACCTTATCACAACAAACAATTTCGACCTTCTAGTCATCTCTGAAACTTGGCTGTATACATGGCCATCCTGCCTGGCAACACTATCCTTTGTAAAAAGAGACAGTACGCTTGAGGAGGAGGAGTAGCTATCATCACAAAGGAGACCCTCCCTATATGTGAAATGTGCACCTCAACCCTACGTAATGGCAAACCTCTCTCCACCAAACTCTGCCTTTCCCACACCTCTACCATTATGATGAATCTGGCCTATCGCGCTCCAGACTCATTGTCATCCTTTGAAGAGTACCTCATCCATGTCCTTTACACCAACATGAAGCCCACCTCTAAGACTCTAATCATTTGCACCTTCATCTAGGCCTCAACGACAAGGACAACACCAAAGCAGCACCCCTAGCCATTAGGGCCCTTGGGCTCACACAAAGTATACTGCACCCCAAGCATACCGAAGGGCGCATCCTGGACTGGCTAGCCGACCTTAATTGCAAAATTACTGTTGATTTTAGGGCACTTTAAGAATGTACAAATACATAAATAAATTACTGTTTTGCACAATGCCATATATTAGATACTTGAAGGACAAACAGCAAATAAAATCGCTTAACTCATGGGGAATAAATACACTATTTTCAATTTGAAGGAAGTTAAAGAAGAACCCATTGGCATGGGCGAACATACACTACAGGTAGACATTAAACAGGGGATTCACCTTCGAATCTACATACAATCAGTTTGAGCAATGGCCAAGACAGCTCAGCAAGCCACACGTTGGTATCCTGCTAGGCAGATGCCACTTGGCCATTCATTCTTCTACAGGCTGAAAACGAGAACTGTAGCATTGAGATGGGCACCTACAACACTTACTACACAGAGCGCCCTAGATAATTAATTTAATTTGTGCCTTGATTATCAGTCCCTGAGTTATTCTAGTTCTTTTAGTTGTCCCTGATCGTGTTGAACATGTAGAACTACAATTAAGAAACAACAACATTCAATTCTGGCGAGTTACGTTTTTGTTATTTGATGTAGACTGGCATGGGTTAATTTAAAAACTCTGGTTGCAAGACTGTTACTTCACACGCTGCCATAATACATGGTTATTAAAAAAGGAGAAGGATCTATAAATTGCTAACAGAAAGTTTTCTGGGTGATTGATGCACACGGTTTCCAAGGGCTGACATGCAGCATCTCTGCTACTTCATATGGACGCTCAAACAAGCATAGACACTTTTCTTCCTTCAATTTCCCTCATCCTTGATCGTACATTCAACACATATGTTGACACAAAAATTACTTTAATGTGCTTTATGAAAACCCTGTGCCCCGTGCACCAGGTTACCTTCTGAAACAGTGTAAGTGATCCGCATCAAGTCCCAGATCCCTTGAACCACTATCCCGGAAGTCCTACAGACACGTTTTGCAGCTCCCAGTCCCATTAATTTGCAAAGATTAAAACACGTGGAGTTAAGGAGCCACAGAGATGAAGTTCGAACTGCTTCTGCGATCATATGGAGAGAGAACATCTAGAACTGCAAATCTCAAATTATGATTCAGTCAGTGGGTAGCCATCTTGAATGAGGGTTTAGCTGTTTTGCAGTGCCACTGCATTTCTCTGTGTAGCCGACCTGCCTGCAATCAAAAGTCCTGAGATTTACCTGGCCCATTGTGTGCACACGCCTCGCTGCACCTTTAAATACTATTAGGTTTAACTGCAATGTAAACAAGCACAAATACACGTGCACATATGACCTCCAATATAATAAGCGGAAAAAACAAACACACAGTCGCTTATAATAAGCAGACTTATCAACACTGTACAGGACTGAGAGGGGTGAGGGAGCAACACAACGTTGCCCTTGAAGAACAGAAAAAAAGATCACTTCCAAAAGTAGCCCACAAATAGCTATTTTTTTATGTGAAATATCCCAACTAGCCCAAAATGCATAAATCACTATTCATCTGGGAAATGGAAAGCCTAGCCAAATTGCTTTGTACAAAGCTGCTGATTGGAGAAAATCTTGCTAGGGAGCTCCACATTTGGTAGTGCAGCAGAGGAGTTAGGAAAAATAAATTTTAGTGAGTTGCCCATTTCATTCTGTGGCATTGCTGGTTGCTATGCCAAGCAGATATTCTTAGTTCAGATCCCCATTTCCATCACTCTCTTATGTAACCATGTTTTTGGAAAATGTGTGGCTTGTGCCACAACAATTCAACACAAGCAAAAAAGAGAACAAAGAGAGGAGAGGGGTAAAATGGAGAACATTAGAGGGGAGAACAAGGGACAGAAGGGAAGGGAATGGGTTGAAACACTACATTAGATTGTTTACACTTTATGAACAAGCTGTTGTTTCTAGTTGAATCACAAATCTATTACCCAATTGTGACTCTTTACACCCTAGAACGTAATCCCCCATCAGCAACCTGTTGTCTTCAGTTGAATTACACATCTTTTACTCAAGTGTGCCATTCTTCAACCTCACTGTTTCGTCTCCTTGAGTGCGTAAGCTGTGACCTGACATTATTACAAATCAGCAAACTTTATTGTTAGTGTTTCTATTTGTTTAAAGAAGATTTCAGAACCAAATTGATCTACATGTGAACTTCAAGTGAACCCAGAAAGTCTTATATTGTAACAATGTAACATTTTGTACAGTCTGCAGGCATTGTTGCCTTATTCTTTTAGAAAATGTTACAAATATGTATTCACTTGTTTTAAAAAAAATCGTTTTGTAACATTTTATATTGAAAAGTTGATTTATTCAGCTGTATCAATAAAAAAAAAAGAAACACTACATTTAAAAAAGGTAACAATTCTCTCAAAAAGTGAAAAACGAAACAAATGACCGATATAGCTAAATCACAATATAGTAACATTGCAATATATGACTCCTTCCTTTAGTCTTCATGGATTAGTTTAGTTTGTACTTGTACTTGTGTAGCATCCACCACCTGCCGATAGGCTGAACAGGTCACACACATGCATCATCAAAGCAGTGCATCGGGCATTGATGACATTCCACTCCTTTCACGCCCACCTTGACACATCTAAGCAGGATACAGCAAGGCAGTGGCAACGTGCACTCGGCCTAGGAACTTGCTCAGCCGCAGGGCAAGACTGCAGTTGCCCCAGAGTCCCTGATCTATGATATAATTAGCAACGGAATCGTCATTTGCCTAATGCAACGGGGGCAGTGCCATCTGTTTCTAAAGAACAAACATTTCAAAACAATTTAATTATGTGCAGCCAACGTGTGACTCTTCGTTAACACATTTCCACAAGGCTAATTTGCTCAGGGGCAATGAGGAATCAAACACGTTTCCTTTGTTCATGTGTTCTTTAGCATTACAATGTTTTTTTTTTTTACAAGCTACCCACAGGCAATATGCACAGTATGAACTTGTTATGCAGGCCACCAGGTTTGATATGCCACTTTTTTTTACACAAATCTGGCCCTTCCACTGATTCTATTTTAAGTTATTACACAGATAATTATTTTTTTACATTTTTTTTCTTCTCTCAACCACCAACTGTTATATCTAATTTAGTTGTCTGGTACTGTAAATAATTACACATGGTTTGCTTAACTAACAATATGTAGATTTTAGGGCGTCTTTTGAACAATCGCAAACATGTTTTTTAAATAGGAAAGTCCCATTGAAAAGGCTTTTGTAAATCAGGCCCTATGAGTTTTAAACATTAAAGGCGAATATTAAAGACTATCACATGTTTCAAATGGCAATCGGATTGAAAATGGAGTGTTATCACATAAACAGTTTCTTCAGGCAATTACCGACATTTGTTATCATTTCTGTGCACCTCAGTACCATGAAAGCTGTATTTTTTAGGTATTTGTATTTATTTAGCATTTATATCGTCCTTTCCACCAATCGTCTTACAGATAAAAATGCTACATCAAATATGACCAGTCCAGAAACGAACCAAAACTTATTACATAGAAAACAGATGTTGAGTAGGGTACGAAACAGAGAGTAGGAGGAAAGGGAACACATGTGCAGCAGAAGCGCGATCCACTACAGTGGGGCCAAGAAATTAAAAGAGCAAAAGCGTGATTATCTACATGGTGTTCAGGGGACCGTGAAAATAAATAAGGAATTGGAGTGAAGAGAATGAGCCTGGGAGGTGAAAGACACAAGCAAAGAAAGATAAGCTGGAGAAAGATTGTGAAGTAATTTAAAGTCTAAACCGAGAAAGTTACATTTAAGGTCGAAAGCGAAAGGGGAGCCAGTGCACAGAAGAAAATGCAGGTGAAATAAGTTCACAGAGAGACAGAGAGTAAAGTACACAAATGGAAGAATGATGTATAGATTTAAGAGGGCTTAGGTGCGATAGCAAAAGGCCAAAGAGCAGAGAGGAGCAATAAGAGATGTGAAAATATTAGCAAGTATACAAGCAGCTTAGTGGCGTGAAAAGAAAGACAGAGGTGAGCTTTGTGAATATTATTAAGATGTGCATGACATGAGCGAGAAATAGAAGTGATGTGATGTGCAAAAGAAGAAGAATCAAGCTAAACACCAGGATGTTGAGCAATAGCGCAAATAGATAATATGGAGGCAGGAAAAGAGATAGAGGCAGGTGGGAGTGGGGAAGAAATAGTGAAAGCTGGAAAGAAGTGAACTTCAGTTTTAGAAGATTTCAGGACCAGGATTGGATGGCCAGTAAGAGAGAACAATTTCTAGCACGAATCACAGGCAAGAAAGAGGCGAATGATAGAAATAGTTGAGTATCACCAGCATAGAAGTGATGGGATATACCGAAGGAAGAAATACTCAAGAAGAAAAGTGTCGAGGGAAAAGAGGAGAGCACCAAGGACAGAGCCCTTAGGGACACCATGGTGAAGGGGCATGGTCAGGGATGTATGGCCAGCACAAGAGACCGAGTCAGTGCGATCAGACAAGTAAGGTGATGAACACTATCAAATGCTGCTGGTAAATCAAGAAGTATTAAGAGAGAAGAGTGCTTAGGTAGGAAAGTACACCCTGACTGAAGAGCAGTTTCAGTAGAATGACAGGGGCAAACTCCAGATTGGAAGCGGGAAGCCAAGAATTAGAGGTAACAAAGCACGAGACTTGAGAATAGGTAGCATGCTCTAAAAGCTTAGACAAGTAGAGAAGGAGAGAAATAGGACGATAGTTGTAGGGAAGATTTGAATTTAGGGAGGGCTTTTTAGGATAGGTAGAATGGAAACGTGCTTAAAGAGAGAAGGGAAGACAAAGGTAGAAAGCAAGATATTGAACAGAGTAGTAAGGAAAGGAAGGAGAGAAGGGTGCACTTTAAGAATTAGAGAAGATGGAAGAGGTTCAAGAGGAGCCAAGGTAGGACGTGCTTTAGACAGCGGGGCAGTGACATTTGTATCCACAACAGGGATGAATAAGGTTAAGGAAGCAGGCAATGTGGGAAGAACAGGAGGGAAGGAGAAGAAACAAGGGGGATAATGGCAGATTAAAGAAGCGTAACCTTAGAGGAAAAATAGGAAGCACGATCAGTAGCTGAAATAGAAGAAAAAATGGCTGGCTCCAGAGAGGGAGGAGAAAGGACACAGGATAGATTTTGAAAAAGAAGACTGGGATGAGAAGAGTAGGAATGCAGGAGATCAGAAAAGTAGGAACGCTTTTCAGGCAGAAGAGCAGAATCAAAGACAGAGTGGATGGACAACAGAGTTTAAAGATCAGAAAGAGCAAAGGTCTTACGCCAACCATGTCTGGTTTCGCAAAGTAAACGCTGTTGAGGCCAAAGGAGAAAATCAGGTTTGTGAGGGTTTATGGGAAGGGGAAAAGCAGGGTGCAGGATAGAATCACTGGTAGTAAAGAGAGAGGAAGAAAAGGAGGATGCAGCAATGTCAGCTGAATGTAAAGTTTGTTTGTTTTCTCTTTATTTCGGCAGAGCCATACAAGTATGTCCATATTACATATCAAACAACAACAGTCTGCCTGCCACATTGTGCAGCACAAACAGTACAATTACAACATCATCGATGTGCAAAATAGCAATTGAAGTGCAGTAAAGAGGCACATCACAAGCATATCATTCATACAGGTGGGCACAGTATCAACAATCCATATCAATCAAATTCATCCCCACATTTAAAACCTCATGTAATAGTGAAACTAGACACATGCATTGACACGTAGGGGGGCAGAGGTTATCAAGTTAAAACTAAATAAATACACACTAAGGTTTATAAAACCAGAATGATAAAACACACCCAATAACAAGGGTAACTGTTCTATCCCATACACTCCCAGGGCAACTGAATAGCCCTATAAGACAGTGACGTAATAACAGGGGCCATTTAAATTGCAAGCCCTTAAGTAGGGTCATCCGTGACATTGGCCACTCTGTGTCATGCCCTCGTTGATTGAGGGCCTTTGCTATCACAGTCCATGCCCTGTGTATGTATGAGGACACTGCAAGAATTATTGGTTAGCCTATTGGCTGTCGAGTTATACAAAAACAAAAACAAAGCATCCATGCGATTATATACTGCAGCTGATCATAGCAGAGGCTGTAAACAGTGGGGCCTGAGATCATTATAAAATGGTCACAAAAGGAGGAAGTGTGCTGGGGTTTCCATATGCTACAAATACAAAGGACACAGATCTGAGGAGCTCCTCTGCCAGACCTCCATCTGATCTTGCAGTGGCAACATTCCTAACCTGAATTGTATATAAAGGACACAAACATATCTAGGGGTTATAAAATCCAAGTACTCCTCAAAATTAAAATGCGACATTTAGGAGCAATAATCACTTGCCAGGGTAGACCTATAACAGGCAAAGATTGCCCTTTTCCTCTGTGCCTGGTGACACCTGCAAGCCAATCGGTGCTTAGCGCTTGATACCATTTGCTGTGGGTTTTGCCACAGCTCAACAAGGTCAAGCTCCAGCAATGCTGTGTAAATATGGGAGCATTATTTTAAATCCTGACCACCACTCTGGGACAAGACATCGACTATTGCCTCCGTATATTTTCAGAGCTGAGATGAAGATCATAAACGTTGCCAGCACCAAGCTGGGGCAATTTTGATTATATCTGATAAAGAACGCTGGTTAGGTTAAAGCCATAATGTCACATTCGGGGTTTAGGGTGGAAAGCACAGCCCTTTTTTGTGAAAACAATATTCAATCAAAGCCAATTGGGTTGTAGATGAATTGCCCCACAGTTCTGCCCACAAAGCTGTCTCCAGCTCTAGCTTGTTGGTTGTAAATCTTTTGGACAGTGCAATACTCACCATTAATATGCTTTTGACTATATTTCAAAATGGTGTTGCTCGGTTTCCCCAGGGACAACATGGCCTTGTCCACCTGGCCTGTCCAGCTGCAATTCCGAGTAAACTTTATGCCTAGGTATACAAATGAGTCCACCTGCTCAATAGCATGACCTTCAATCGTAATCCTTTATTTAATCGGCCCCTTCTGCCCTGGCTTGTGGGACACCATTGATTTAGTCTTATCGTAATTTATGATTAAGTCACAGGATTTACAAGTATTGTGGAACTCTTCCAATTCTTGACATAGAACAACAGGGGTCGTTGAAAGCAACACAGTGTTGTCATCCAATAATAAAAGAGGGCTTTTATCCTCACCTAATTTAGGAGTATCAGATTGGGAAACTATGAGACACAGTATGATTTTATTGATAAACAAGCAGGTTAATGTTGGTGCCAGGATGCACCATTGTCACAGAGCTTGATAAATAGGATTTTGTAAAGTCAACTCAGGTAATGAAGGAAAAGAAGCTATACAAGTAGGGACAAAGGAGGCTGCGTCTAATGACGATCACTATGAAGAATGGAGGAGTTAGCAGAGGGTGCTGGTATTGTAGGAGCAGGGATAATTGAAAGAGATAGTAGATGGTGTTCAGAAGAATAAGGGCAGAGCAGCCACAAAGGTAATAGGGAGAGGAGAGGGAAAGATTAGATCAAAGGAAGAGCCTGAGCTGTGAGAAGGGGGTGTGGGAACAGTGGGCAGATGGTAAGAATCAAGAATTGTGATGTTAGCCGGCTGAAAATCCTGTCTCTCTGCTCTCAGAGAAAAAACATACCGATATGCAAAATGACCCTTCAAATACTGCGCAGGATGATTCATTCATGCCAGTAGCTGAATGCAGTAATGTTGCCCCTTGATCTCGAACAACAGTTTTAAATAGCCTGCATATACCTGATCACCAGCCCACCGACATTATAAAACAACAACCGCCACAAGCAAAGAGTGCGTTAATTACACAGCTCTCTGTTCCATATCTGAATATAGTACGACTAAACACAAGATCCCTTGTTAAGCACACAGTAGATGTCCATGATTTTATCCAAGAGCATAAGGTCAACATCATGTGTATAACGGAAACCTGGCTCTCGGATGTGCATGGCCCCATAATCGAACAAGTAACCCCAGCTGGGTACGCCTTCACTGGGAAACATCGGGAGAGTGGCCCAGGAGGCGGAATTGCCATCATTTGTAAGGAAGAACTAGGTATCTATGAGGTCAAGACAGATTGTGAAGACAGTGAAATTCTGCATGTAAGCATAAACTTCATATTGATCTATAGGCCACTGGGAGATTCGGGAAAACTTTAATGAAAATCTCATTAATGTGTTATCACCTTTACATTCAAATAACTCTGCAATTGTATTGCTAGGAGACTTGAACCTTTGTAAGGGGACCCCCGAAGGACAAGAAAGCACTAGAACTAGAAAAACACCTAAAAATGATAATATTACCACTTTTAATACTGAGCCAACACATATAAAGGGAAATTTCCTTGACTGGGTGGGGAGTAGTAATGTTACACTGACAGAAGTTGTTACTGAACCATGCATATGTTCGGACCACTCATCTATATCCTGTCACTTACTCCCGAAGCCCATAAAAGCACAGCATGAACTTCCACGTAAAATCCAATGCAGGAATTACTGGACCATTACGGCTGTCAAATTGACTGACTTCATAAATAAACTGATGGAGGAAACAGATGGTCTGGATGATCCAGACATTCTGATGACCCAATACAATAATGACTTGAGGACCATGTTTGACACCTCGGCCCCGTTGAAAACACAAAAAGTTAGAGACACTCCTAACACCAAAAGTTGTTTTCCCAAGTCCTTGCTCACCTAAAATCCCTTTAAAGGCAGGCAGCACATGCATGGACAAAAGACAGAACTCCCGAAAATAACATTTTATGGAAATCTAGGGAAATAGACTACAAAGAAAACATAATTGAAGCAAAACAAAATTATTTTAATGACTGTATTGGTTCAGCAGAAAACAAACTAAAGAGTTTTTTAAATTGTTTAGATCTTGGGAGAAGCCAAAAGCCCTTAATCAAAATATCAAACCTACAAAAAAAGCATGGACTTAAGTCCAAAAAGCTTTTGCAGAGAAAGTCTTGCGTGCTCAAGCAAAGATTAAGGAAGAGCTGGACAAGCAGAAACTGAGGCAGAGATAAAAACGGGTTTGAAAAAACTAATCTATAACAATATGTAAAACAAGGCAGATGATCAAAGCCCGAGGTTATCAAATGAGGGCTTTGGGTTTTGAAGGATGACCATTGCAGATACCATAAATATATCGAAAACAATGTCCAGGAGAACTTCTACCATCCAAGTTGATTTTAGAACATAAAGAAATGTTTGCCCCGTATTTATGTAGGTTTGTCAATATCACTTCTAACTCTGGTAAAATGCCACAAGTTCTTAAAGATGTGGCAGTGACCCCTCTTTTATAAAAGGAAGGCTTAGATCCTAAGGATGCCGCCAACTTGCGCCCTATCACAAATACCCTATTCTTGTTAAAATTCATAGATAAAGCAGCAACTCGGCAGCTCCATCTCCACCTGGTAACAGCAGGAATCCTACACAAGAAACAGTCTGGATTTTGATGCTACCATTGGACTGAGAGGGCACTGCTGGATCTCCAGACGCAAATGCTGACCATGTTGGAGAAGAGCAGATCGGGCCTGCTGGTATTGGCCTTTCTGAAAATGCTATTAGCTGGTTAAAATCCTTCTTGGAAGGTTGCAAGTCAAGGGTTTATTGGGATGACTCATCAGACCTAGATTTTATTCTTTGTGAAGAATACCTGTTTTCACCCCTGCTTTTAAATATATATTTTGTCACCTTATACAGGAAATTGAAAGAACCTGGTTTCTTCTTTACTAATTATGCCAATGATTTGAAACTCCTGGTGGAGTTGAGCAGAAATTATGAAACAGACCAAGATAAGCTAAACCAGGTCTATCAATGTTTACAAAGCTGGATGGCACAAAGCTGGGGCTGTGTTTAAATGCCCCAAAAACGGAACTGATGATCTATGGCTCACAACATGCCAGAGATAGCTTGGAGCAAAAATTTGAACATTTCAAGATTGAAGGAAGCCAGCTAAAAGTGGCACCTAAGGTAAAACCACTTGCCACTTATATGGAGGCATGCCTGGATGCAGGGGCCAATATAGAAGCGATTGTAGGAAGTACTAACAACCAACTAAAAGTTTTAAGGCAGGTGGCTCTGTTAGTCTCTAAAGAAAACCAGACCAAATTAGTTAGAGCCATAATACTTCACCACTTGGATTATTGTAATGCTTTATTGAGTGGAGCCAACAAAGAAAACATTAAGAAATTGCAGAAAAGTTCAAAATGCGGCTGCCTGAGTAGTTCATCTAATGGGCCGAAATGAACATACCTCACAGTACAGCAGGATCTCCATTTTCTCCCAGTTTCCGCACAAATCTCCTTTAAAGTTTTGACAGTCTGTAATAAATGCATATTTGGACTCACCCCCCAATACCTTAAAGAAAAGGTAGCTATCCATCAGCCAAACAGAAACCTTCAATCTGCACAGGCCTCTTATCTCAAAGTTGATTGAATAAAAAAACCCCGGGGAAATGGCCAGGATTTTTTGTTTCAGGCAGCTAGGATCGGAATAATTTGCCAGAGAACCTTCGCAAGGAAGGAGATTTTTCACTCTTTAGAAAACTGCTTAGAACTAGATTGTTCGAGTGAAAGTACCACTATACTGTTAGCGTCCTCTCTGTATAGCGCCTGGTTATCCTTGGGCTTTGGCACTTAAGAAGTGAAATAACATAACATAACTGAGCAGAGGAGGAATGGAGATTAAAGTCTCCATGGATAATGAAGGAAACATTCAGTGGAAGAAGCACATGGAGAACTGTGTCAAGATTGTTGCAAAAAGAGTTAATAGGACCAGGGCGTTTCATATAGCAGAAGAAAACCTACCGAAAAGGGTCACATGAAAGAGGAACACTGATACTCAAGGATGGAAATAACATGGAAATTGGCAGAAGAAGAGAAAAGGGAAACGGAAGAATGGTAAAGAATACCAACCCATCCACCAAAACCACTGGAACGAGAGTATGTGTGAAAGCCATAGAAGTTGAGGAAAGATGAGCAGGGGTGACATTACTGATAGAAGACATCCAGGTCAGTGATGCACAAAAAGTGTAGATTATGGTGGAGAAAAAAGACAAGAGTAGAATGAACCTTACTGCAAAGAGAACGCACATTACAGAGAACGAGATTAACCGGTGAGGGGTGGCCACCCTCAAAGCCACATCATATACAGTTGACATCGTCCCAGCATCCATCCTCAAGACACTCCCTACAGAAGCTCAACTTCTTACCCACAGATTATCAACAGCTCCCTAGCTCAAGGCACCTTCGCATTGACCCTAAAAACAGGACAAATCCTCCCTCTACTAAAGAAAGGATCCTGACAAATTACGTAACTACCACCCCATCACCCATATTCCTTTCCCAGGAAAGATCATCGAGAAAACGGTAGGCACACAACTGCTACAACACATCAATACCAACTATCATCTAGAAACCTACCAATCTGGGTTCAGGCGCAGATGTAGCAGAGAGACAACAACCATACAGGTGGTTGATGACACACTCAACATGCTTGACGATGGCTGTCCCTGTATTATTGTTCTACTCAACCTCTCAGCAGCTTTTCTAACAGTAGACCACCTAGCACTTACAGACATCCTACATCCGTGCATGGGGATCAGCAGCGTTGGCCTCCGCTGGTTCAAGTCCGAACTCACCAGCAGTTTTTTCAGATGACTCTTCTAGATCAACAATGCTACCCATCACCTGTGGAGTCCTGCAGGGTTACATCCTCTCTCTAGTGATATTCAATCTATGCATGGAGCCACTGTGAGCGCTCCAAGACACACACAACATTCACATACAACAATACTCCAATGACACATGCTATACCTCAAGATCGTCTCCATTGATGACATCCATAGGCTCAAAACCTGCCTCTCGCTGATCCAGGCTTGTATGTTCTGTGCATACTTGAAACTCAAAACCTCCAAGACTGAATTTCTGCGCCTCGCCAACAACACCAAATACCCAGATATACATACCTGGCTATCAACCATGAACACTGAGGGCTTCACACCTGAGCCCACCTCTTGTGCCACGTCTTTTGGATTCCACACCCATAAACACCTCTCCTTCAAGATACACATACCTAAGACAACTCAGACAGCTTGGTATCAGCTCTCCCTCCTGCCAAAAGTCAAGCCCTTCCTTCCATCAGACAGATTTTGATCCACTGTTCAAGTGCTGGTCCTATCTTTATTGAATGGGTGCAATGCACTCCACAAAGGCATACCCTCATCCACCCTTGTGCCCCTGAGAAGTGCTCTGCACACGGTTGCATTCCTCATCATGGATCTACCAGATATGACCACATCACCCCGGCCCTCATTGACTTTAACTGTCTCTGACTGCGCGCACAAACACCTTCAAGTCTCGGTGTGTCATCTATAAGGCAGTAGCCCTGAAGTCACCCAGCTACCTTGTGGAGAAACTCAGCATCTCTGGTGGACATTCCACCACCAGAAGCCAGGACACGTGAAGACTTGAAATACACCACAGCAAAAAGGACCAGAAAACAAGCCTTCTCTGCCTATGCCGCAAGACTACAGAACCTCCTGCCTATCAGCATCAGACTTGCGCCACCTCTCCTGAAATTCAGAAAAGAAGTAAAAACCCACCTTTTCAAGGAATGTCTCCTCCTCTACACCTAGGCCATCACATTGCCTCTTGCACCCTCTGACTATATTTGCCGTCCGGCCAGCTCCGGCATACCACGCCACCCGGTACAGCTGTACCCCTCCTCTGTGCCCCTCTGTATCCTAGCCCTGCTGTATATCTGTTCTGTTGATACCTGTGAAAAGCACTCCGTTATGCATCTGCACTATTGTATACCTCTGTAAAATGTATTTATTTATTTATTGGTTATTTATATGGCACGCATACAAGACATTGTTTCAAATTGCAGTGTTTAAAAGCACTTTGTTATGTATCTGTATTGGTGTATACCTCTGGAAAGCATTCTGTTGATTCTCAAAGCCAGGTCCACTTTCAATAAATACAATAATAACAGTAATAATAATAATAATAATAACAGTAATAATGATAATAGGGTTGTGTAGAAACAGTGCTCACATTTATAACACATTTGGTCCTCCCTTTGCCATTTAGTCAATGTTTGAACAGTGAAAAGTTGCTGACCCTATGAATTAAGCCACTGTAGGGAGCCCTGTTCTTTCCTTTGATACAGATTCTTGGCCACAAGCAGTCGCTTTCAACGCAGGTTTGTTAATTTGCGTCCAACATTGATTTAATTGGCTATCAAAGAGTACGAGCATCCAAGCCACCAGCTCTAATAAATGAAACAAAACACAAATCCTTATTCCTCAGACAGAGAGCACGCAAATCCGAGCAATTCACAGTACACACATTCAAGCCGCCTGCTGTAATGAAGGACACACATCAGATATACGTATTCCGCAGACACAGAGCACACGCGTAAGCTATCTGCTCGACTGAAAGACACGAAGCACATATTTTCTTTTTCCTCAGTCACAGAGCACAAACATCCGCACCACACACTCTTTTTTTTTTTTTTTTTTTTTTTTTTTTTTTTATTTTAAACCACACACTCTAATGGAGGGCACAAAGCACATAGTTGAACCTCACTGCTAGCTGCCTACAACATTATTTGCATTATGATTAAATATATTTATTTTAAAGGTACTTTGATTCTGGCAGGAGCTCCTGCGAAATGTAGTCTTCTGTCCACTTTTTAGTTGGAGCTTGCGCCACTTATAAGCCAAAATTATTGCATTAGAGTACAGCTAGGGAAAAATTAAGTATAAAAGCTGATAATATAACATAACGTATCAGAAGGACAGAGTTTGTAGGTGTTGTTTCGTTATTTGCCTACCCACTGACTGGCCATAGCCATGCTAATCTCTATGGCCATCGCCACCTACTTCTGTCTCCTCCCTGCCCAAAACACATCCTCCTGGGATCTCTTTGAGACACCTTTATCAAGCTTTACCGTCAACATTTGGGCTATGCCAGTGTTTTTCAAAGCAGTCTACTGAGAGTTAATGACATAATGACTTAATTGGAGCCGTGTGTACTTACATGAAGTTCGCTTAAGAATAAGCATTGGCAAAGCCAGCAGTTTGGGCTTGTGTATAAGTAGTAGGCTTTTGCCTGGCACAGCTTTCATATCTGGGGAGGATAGCTCAGTAGCAACTCGCTCACCTGGGAAGCAAGACGACATAGAGCAAAATAGGTTTGATGCCCGAGTCCATGCTTAAAAACATCTGTGTATTAGCATGTTATAAATAACCTATCATATCATATCATATGCCCATGTACCCGCAACATTTTGCAGTTGATACCATTGATGGCCTGTTAATACCACTGTGGCAGTGTCTGCAAATGCCTTTCCCAGGCCTACAGAAAACAAACCTGTTGACATTGCCAATGCTTGTTTTCAAAAGGTCCCCACCAACAGTATTTGTTGTGCCCTCTATGTGTGGCCGGAAGTGGGTTCAGAGCATCAGAGAACTCTACATAAAATACCTTAGTACCTGGCGAGGGACAATGAGATTTTAACACGCAATCTCAATGGCCCTCACCGGCGCTTTGCCCGGCTGGAAATCCCTCTCCCATTACGTTGCTTACTTCCCAGGTGGGGCAGGGTGTGGGAGCCACTTAGCCAATCAGGAGGCTCCGAAAGGGGTAATCCCTGCTCCGAGCCACCACATGGCTGGAGGCTGTCATTTTCCCCCGCCGTGTATCGAGGTAAGTGTAGTTCCCTCCCTCCCCCCAATCCAAAGAATCACCTCCCAACCCCACTTACCTTCTTTTTGGTCCATTTTGGAAGCAGAAGCACTGGGAACACTTCTGTCCCCAGAGAATCCACTCCCGATCTGTGACAAGCTGCCATGGAAAGGAAGAAGGGACTAAACGTAGTCCCTTATCTCCTTTCCATTGTGGCCCTTTTCTTCGTTTACATTTTCCCTATTTTTTTGTTTGTTTAGTTTTTTCACATGAATTTTAAATGGCTGCCATTGAAAGAGAAAATGGACTCTGTTTTCCCTTTTGATTTTTTTTTTCTGTCCCGAAATGCTGGAGCGTTTCGAACAGAAAAAAAATGCCAATAGTACCCCGGTCGGGGTACTAATAGCAATAGGCCCCTCACACGAGCGCCTTTGCAACTTCAGATAATTCCCCAGGCCCTTCATTATCTATGGGCCTTGGGGCATTGCCTGAAGTGGTAAAGCCCACCCCTGCTCGGGGCCTGTTGCTTAATTGTGATGTGAATTTGACTGAATCAGCAACAGGAAGACAATGGAAGCTAAACAAGGCAGGTATGACGTAATTTCCAATATTCAGGCGCTTCTGGTGCTGATATTAGGTGTAAATTGACGAATAGTGGTGCAAGCACTGGAGGTTAGCACCAGGATTAAATAGTGTCCTGCCTGGAGGATTCGGAAGATGTAAGTCTTTATATCTCTCTGCAGAATCAGAATATTGAATTGTAGTCTGTGGATGTGTTAAGTACTATTTTGTTTCAACGTCACCCTCTTCCTTCTTCACCAGGATGTAGATAAGCGGGTTTTAGTTATGAACCCATCCATCATGTATAGCAGTTGTAAATCTGTTCCAAAAGTATGCTAAAGTTGTGAATTCTGACCTGTACCTTTAGCCCGGAAGGCTGAAGCATAATGAACGAAATGCTTCCCAATGAAGGCATTGTTTGCAGGCTTTACGCCCTGTTTAGAGAATCATGTTATCTTGTGCATGTATTTGTGGTCCCTTTATTCAACACACCTCTGACTGGATTCTCGCTACGTGCAGTATTTGTCTTCAACATTTTTCAATATTAACTGACATACCATGCACCCTTTAACAATGTTACTTGATCAATGTTGTTTCTATTAGCAACTCTGACACATCTGTTATTGTGTCCTCATTGTGATAGGCCTAAAGAAAAAAAGGCGCCTCTCTACTCTCCACATGTTGTCATATGTACTGTCCGTTGAAGATGTGTGACATAATGTGCTGTGTTTTATCGTATGTACTATTCCATTGTCCCATTGATCCCGGCGTTAGTATTACAAACATTTGAGCATTTCATATGAAAACTCATCAGACTCGCAGGCAAGTTTGAATCCCTCTTACTTTTCAATGGTTTTAAATGGAATATAACGGCCTACACTCAGAATGGTACTGCAAATGTAAGTGGTTGTGCAACATTGGAGTTGTATGCAGCTTCATTTTTACATTTCTACCATTTGATTTATCTTGAAATGGATGTCCCAAAATGCATTTCAGACAGCCGAAATAATGGCAATCTGGTGTGCAGTGCTGTTCTTCAGCTCATGAACACTACATACGTGTGGGTTTCATGATCACTACGTTTGTACTGAAGAGGTTTGGATACTGGGATCGGCCGTAGTTTGTTTTCCCCTCTTTTCACTCTGGCCCATCCTGTTGATTTTGAATCATGTGCTTACCTCTTGCAGAGTGTGGGCACTACCTCTGAATTCTCTCAAAGTATTTGTGCCATTTCAGATGGACGACTGCTAGCTATATTGCATGCAATGGGCAATTGTCCCTGCTTATTAAGGTGCAATGCAATCATAGCAGTACTTAACCAATTACAACATGAACAAATAATGGTCCAGTCATCTGAGGGCCTTGCCCCTGCTTTACCCTCCTCTTACCCTTTGAAAGGGCCTCTTTTTGAAGACTTAATTAAATATTTATGAATTGAAACTAGTGAGCTACTTTAGCCCAAGGCACTCTTCACCTTTCTGATACCACACAATGCCCAAAGTCAGAAGCACAGGATGTGGTGCTAGTCTGAGTTAGCATTCCACAGCTGGGTATGCCATTAAAGAAATCCAGTGATGGCTCGTAAGTCTCAGATTTTCATCATGCAGTCTGCCATCTAGAACCACAACCAACATGAGTGAATCCCACCCAAAGAAGAGGATCATTGAACATCATAATATGAGAATGTTGTGTGGCATTGGATGGCATTCGTTAGTATGTAACCGTGTTGCATCGTACTATGTACATTACATATATATGTGAAGTCCAGTGTCATGTGTAGTTTTTGTCTAGATCTGAACATGAGCATACCATTCCCTTTCCTTTGCAATACTCGCAGGTGTTGTGAGTTAATTTACTCCCTCACTGGGAGAGGATGCGAAAGAACTATGTCCCAGCTCTCTGATTTCCTCACTTTACAGTATTGCGCTAAAACATGGAGTCATTTACTATGCTCAGAGAACTCTGTGACTGCCATGCCATTACGGAAGGGAAACAGAAAACATATATATATATTTTTAATTATTTGCATTTTTTGAAAGCGCTCACACAACCCCTGGGCATCAAGGTGTTGTTACAGGAATTGTTTGTTTTAGTTGCAGAGTTGTTTGTCTTAGTTGCATATTTATAATGCGCTTAAACATCCAGAAGTTTCTAAGCGCGTCTTGCTTCGAAGGCTAGCACGTTGCCTCTGAGCTTTCCTTCATATGCAAGTAAGGCTTGGGCCTACCACAATAGGAAGAGCCAGCCTGAACTGCTAGACCACAAGCAACCCCAGACATGTTTTGCCTCATGTGTGTTACTAGAAATGTGTAGTTTGGGACTCTAAGAACATCAGGGTCCGGACCCACACCATGGCATACACAACCAACTTGGGTTCACAAAAGCAGATCTGAGGGTTGATATATGATATGATATTTATAACACGCCTGTACACAAGTGTTTCTAGGTGCCATGATGACTGGGAAGTTACGAATGAATTTTAACCAGTGGCAGTTCCTCTGGGCAACTTTCCTGAACATTGATTTTTTGTCTGTCATGCCATTCCAGAAGAAGAAAGACCATATGCAAATCAAGCTTCATCACACCCCAAAAGGAGCATTCCAGCCATAGCTTCTAGGCTGCACCCCTTTTTCTGAAGCTGCTAGAAAACACAGACATACTGTATCCTCATTGTGCATCCTCAACGGAGTGGTGCTTGGGTCTCTAGATGCAGTAGTCCCAGGACGCAGTTCTGGGCATGCTCATCCAACTCGGGGTGACAAATGCAATATTAATGGTTGATGGCAGGAAGGTTCTGAATGCATTTTCACCATTGGAAGTTACTTTGATGTCCACTCCCGATAATCATTGTCATGTCTGCCATGTCACTGCAGAAGGCAAAAGACCATTTAAAATTCAGTCTTGCTCTTACCTTAAAAGAGATAGTAAAACCTGAATTGCTAGTTCACATCCCTTCTGCACAAGATCACAACCAACCCCATACATGCTTTGGCCTCATTCGTGATCACCTCGGTATCCAAATTTGTTTCTGCCCATCCCACTAGTTGTGACAAATACAAATCTGAAGGTAGATGGCTGGAAGGTTATGAATGACGGGGGAAAAAATAAAGGGCGCCTGGTGGAGTCCTGATATGCCCAGGAGGGTACATATATTGATAACAAAAATAATCAGGATGCAAGATCCTCACAACAATCCACAGTTTTTGGACATATTTATTTCAATCTCAAAAACCAGTGTCTTAAATTATTACAAACTTTCGCTAAGCACGAAAGCGATAATGGACAGATTTCAATATAAAAACATAGGGAGGTGCAGTTGTGCACCCTCATCAGTATGTGGAGGATGAGTACCCTAGTGACACGCACATAAGAGTATAGGAAGTTGGTGACACAAGTAACTCAGATAAGTGCTGCCCGAGGCTGTTCTTCAACCCCGGTGTGGTTTAAACAAAAACGGTGTACACAACACAAAATTAGGTACATACAACAAAGGGTATTATCACAGTTGTGCCACAAGTGATCGACACAGTTGTGTTTCGGCCACATTGGCTTGGTAGAAGCTTGTAGTTGTGGTGGCCTTCATCAGGAGAGACTGGTTGTGAAAGTCTGTCCGTGGGTAAGATCTGTGGGAGGGAGGAGAACTATGAGGATCTCAAAAGGTACATATTAATTTAGAGGTTAATAAATAACAGCTCATTGGTAGTAGAGAAATACACCTGTGGTGTATGGGAGAGCGCAGCTTACCGTCCAACCGGAGTGAGGCGGTATGCTGTCTGCCAACCTAGATGTAATCCTAGGTCTGGTGGTGTAATGGATGCACCAGTGGGTGTGGATCGGCCGTGCCGGGAAAACCCGATTCAGACGGCACTGGGCTTATGATTAGCCATTGATCTAAGGAAGGGGAAACACAAATATATACCAGTATCAGAGCAAAATGGTGACAAGAGGCACTTCATAAATGGTGCGTGTCTATGGCCACGTGCGACAATGCTGCAGGACAAAAATGGAGGTGCATCTAAACAGGGCCGTAGGATGGTGCAGTTCCGCGGTGCTGCAGTGCTACAAAGCTGTAGTCAGAGGATGGTACGCATAGGGCTGGTCGTGGGATTACAAGTGTTTATTTCAAATAAATAAATAAATAATTGCAAGCCCTGTGTCCGGTGGTAAGGCCGGTGTGAGTGGTATTAACATGGTGGGTCTCGTGCTGGGTCCCGGAGAGGAGTGCGAGCGGCAGAGGCAAAGCTGATGGTGCTGGATGCAAAATACGCGCCGTTTTTTAATGCATATGGAGGAAAACATTTACTCCGTGCGTATTTGGAGAGTGCTGTGCTAGAGAGCAGTGGCTGCTGCTAAACACTACATCCATAAGGAAGGTGTTCTGGTGGTGTGGCGATCACTGTGAGTTAATAAAACAAGACTTGTCAAAAGTGCAACAGTCTTCCAATGTAAAGAAGTCATAGGGCTCTGGGGCCAGCCGGGACATGGCTTACCTGATTAGCATCCTTTTAGTTCTTGCTGAGTTCACGGCAGTGCTGGAAATGGCTGCCTGCCGTGAATCAGCAGATATGACTGAAACGGTGGACATGCCCTCCATGTGCTGGGCCAATCCCAGTGGGGGTGTGTGAGGGACACGTGAAGGTGTCGTATGCATCCTATGATAGGCTTCTAGATGCTGTCACTCAATGGGAGCCATCCCGTGTTTGGGGTGTATGCATCCAGTGTGGAGTAGAACAAAGGACCTACACTGGGATGTATTGTGGGAAAGGTAGTCCCTAAAAATGCACAAGGTATTGGTGAGAGAGGCGAGCAAGCCCGCTTGGCAAGGACTCCTGTGAATCTTCATGACAATGTGGTCACGTGAGATAGGAGGGGGACAATAACACCACAATCAGTGACTTCGGGTTTTTTAATATATATACGCATGTCATTCTGGAAAAAAACCAAAGCAAACTGAACATGCATGTGTCTGTTTCTTACACAAGTATATTCACGTCCATATTTTGCAGAAACAGTATAACAACACAGATTCTTGCTGCAAAAGTGTGTAAACAGATCGAACGCATAAAAAACTTCAAATAGACAATGAGAAATCACACGAACTGCAAGAGCAAGTACGTCATTTATGTCATCAGATGCCCATGTGATCTCATATACAGTGATGTCATCAATGACATTTGTGATGTCATCTTTGATGTCCTGGGTGTTAGTGCTAGCAGTGCACGGTGGCGGTGCGAGTTATGGTTACTTATCTTACCATAACTGCTGAATTTCAGGGGTTTTTCGGTTTTACTTTGAACCATAACGTCCCTTTAACAATGTTTTTTCACTGAATTTCATAGGTTTTTAGTAGCGCAACTTAACCATAACGTCCCTTTAACAAAGTTTTTTTACTGAATTTCATAGTTTTTTAGTAGCACAACTTAACAATAATAACTTTGACTTTATGTACATATAATATGGAACATACTGAACCCTTTCTACTGAATTTGACGGTCCGCAGACATGTTTGGACAACAGTACCACCACCTAAAAACTCTGGGGAGGTATGTGTAATAGTTATATCATAACATAGGAACATTTAACAAATTCACAAAGCAGCACACATACAAAGTATGTGTAGTAATACTTAAAAAATGTTACCCATAGATGTAACACACTAACCATTCATGTAAATACAATATGTTTTAAAATGGAATATACCAAAAGAAGATAAAGTGGCTTCCACCATAATTACCTCACAGACGCTCCACAACCAACAGCAAGACCAGACGTATACACTACTGATTACATATCACACCAGACATAGTAAGTGCACTTCTTTTTACTCATATATTCATAAACTTTCTATATTAGAAAAAAAAAATATTACTTTTTTGTTTTCTCACAGAAATATGTAGTACGCTCGACTGGCTAGAGGAGCATTTCCCACGAGAGGAAATGTTAGAAAATAGTCCACCTAATGGTACACACTTTACTATATAAACCAATTAATAAATATTATTTTGTATACATTTAACATATACATTTTTTTATTACAGACCATACAAAAATTCCAAGCATCTCACAACAACAATCAGAGGATATCACTCTACAGCAGATTAATCCAAAAATGGACGTCCTTATGCAAAATTTTATGGATTTGAAAAACTTTGTGGAAAATTATGTGAAACCCCCAACAGCACACCATTGTCCAACCTGCACTTGTCCCCCCTCACCCTATCCCACGCAGTTAACCCCAAACCCTGTCTATGTACCAAAGCTTTTCGATGAGATTTCCTTCCCTTCTTCACCTGATCCCAGTTATCTAGAAATTCCTAATTCTCCTGTTTTTGTTTCCGTTTCTGCCCCACCTTCCAAGTCATAATTGTATATATATGAAATAAAGTTACTTTTCTTATATTGTGTTGTAATTACTTTCAGTTCCTTGTGATAAAACCAATTTAGGTGTCCACAGACACCGCGGTTGTTCGGAAATGTTCGTAAAGAAACGAAAATGTAACTGTCCTGAGGACACTACATCTGTCCGTAATTTTCTCATGCAAGTTGAAAATGTTCTAAGAACACTCCTAGTGTCCTGAAATGTTCGTAAATAAATGAAAATGGAGGTGTCCTTAAGAACACTATGCCTATTCGTAGTGTTCGATAGCAAGCAGAAACTGTTCTAAGAACACTCGTGGTGTCCTGAATTGTTCGTAAATAAACGAAAATGGAGGTGTGCTTGAAACGCTATGTCTGTCCGTATTGTTAGCAAATAAATTAAACTGTGCTAAGAACAAACGGCTGTCCGTAACTGTTCGTTTTACATGTGACGCACTTTTAATTAGTTCAGGACCCGAACACTGTCCGCAGAACATCAACACGCATGCGCAAAACAATGTCCGTACATTGGGTGTCCTGCGGACGACCGCTACCTTAGCGAACATGCTCACAAAACAATCATGGGACCGCGCCCACGCTCATCTCGTGCTCTAAATGCGGACACTGTTTGTGTCCCCGACCAGTTTAAAAGTACATTTCCAAGTAATCCACAATATTTCTCATTTAAAAATCACCATACCACAAATCCCACATACTAATCCTAACTTTCCACATAGTTTTTGTGACTTTTTGAACCTTTTTTGATGTTCGATCTGTCTTGCGGACGGCGCGCATGTCCGCGACCCGCGCACAAGCACCCCGATATAAGACCACACCCTAGAGCGCATTCTCATTGTGTTTCTGACTATTCCACAGAGCACACTGCATTTTGCTGCATACTTTGCAGATTTTGAGATTTCCATCTCCAAGCCTATGACATCCATGGCTCGACTATTACCACATGGTGCTACATCTGCCTCAGCACCACCCCCACCCCCTCCACCACCACCATTTCCACAAGGGCCTGAAGAGGGGAACAGGAGTGAGGATACAGAGGAGGAAGAAGAGGATGACGAGAATGAGGTAGAGGAAATCCCTACTACCCGCCGTCGGCGTGAATCTTGGGTGTGGCGGTTGTTTACTGTTCATGGAAACGGTCCTAAGTCTCATGCGAACCGTGTCACCGGTAATGAGTGCAAAATCGTACTCAGTCGCGGGAAGCATGGTTCGTATAGCTTTGGGACCACTACCATGAAGCGACACCTGCACTCATTCCACACTGGGGCCATTCGCAAGGTTGTACCTTGCGAGAAGCGTAGTAGGTTGATTGCCTCTACTTCATCCTCCGTTCCTGATCCTGTCACCACAAGGAACACCTCTGTGGGACAGCGTCTTCCTCAAGCTGCCACACAGGCCATACAGAATTCTGATGACCCTTACCTTTCGAGGGTCACAGTTGTATGTGTGTACTGTGACACAGTACTCTGCAGGGGGGAGCGACTTCGGAGTGCTTTTGAGACGATCGTCTCAGAGCACCAGAAGACCTGCTCACTACCCAAATAAAACCCACTCTACATCTTCCTCTCTCAGCTCGCCCTTTCTTATCCCTTTGGTTGGTGTCCCCCTCCCTTTACCCTCCTTTCCCTCCTCTCCTAGTGTGTCGTGTATAAAAAAGAACAAAAAAAATACAACATAACAAAAAAAAATAATAAAATAAGGCTCTTTTCAGAGCCGCCTTTCACAGTTAAAAAATAGAAGTGAAGATACATAAAGCATAGCCATTTCCATTTCGTGAAAGTCCGCGGACGGTCCGCGAACAGAAAAACAATTGCATTGCTACCCTATTGAAACCAATGCATTTTTTTCTAACAAGAAGTGGTGGCTCTGAAAAGAGCCTTTGGGAGGTGTTTGAATGTAAAACATTTTAACTACGTAAGACGTACTTCAAAATTAATGCTGTATTTCTAAAAAAGGTCGCAATGCATTTTGTACATTTCTCCGAAAAATCTGATTGCCAGCATAAGTAAGATGGACTTCATCTTTGTGAAAAATGTATGTACTACGAAACAAAATATTTTCATTGTTAAAAGAGGACATGCCAAAATCTCTTAGGAAGACACAAACAGCCTTATTAACATTACGCCTTGCTTTCTCCATTTGTGGACCACATGAGAAAGAACGAAGCCACACTTGTCTCTGCGCAATCCGTGAAAAAATTATTTTAGAGTTTGGAAACATGTCCATTATCTTCTGAAGTCCTTCTTTCATTGCAAATTGCGAAGAAATTCCAGACACATGTCCTAAACTGTTCCCTCCACAATGAATTACTATTATGTCTGGATGTTCCTCTATCTTCAAAGTTGCACAGAGAGGTAGCAAGTCCAACCACTTCATTCCACGCACTCCATGCCAGTGCACTTCCACATGTGGGAATCCAAGATCTATAGACACTCCACAGCTTTCTGCATGCACCTTCAACCAATGAATCCACGAGTCTCCAAAAATCTATACAATCTGTGTTTTGAAACACTCAGCCATAGCTATCTGTTCTTCTCTCTGCAAAAACAATATCTGAGAAAACCTCTCCTAGCACAACACACTCACTAAACTTTACTGACCAATCCCTTGCTTCATCCAATCTCATTTCCATACCTCCCCTCCCCAAATTTCCCGGATGTAATACGCGGTGTCCTAGAACTACCGCCATGTCCGCGAACGTATCGTAACATGTACAGCCCTTCTACCATTTCGATTTCACTCTCTGTGCCATTCCCTCATTGGATGTAGCTAAGAAATCACATGACCATCCACCAATCAAATCCAATAACTCTACATGTAACTGCATCATCATAGAGCAGCACTACAAATGTACGGTGTATCTCTCGGAGTACAAGTCTCATACCATTGACAACCACGATTTACGAGAAATACTATACAAATCTCCAATATTTCTACTTGCAACCTTGGTCCATATCCATATACATGAACAGAAAGTAGAGGTATGCATATTTTCTACACAGTACATGAACACATTTTCTAACCGACTTTTACCTTCTATAATCTGAAAAATGAATGGACGATCATTGTTTCATTGTCCTAAAATGACCTGTCACTTTCAAACCTTTATATCGTTTAATTTCTTCATACACACACACACACATGCAAATACTATTAAATTAACATTTTTGAAATAAAATATATACACAACATATAATCACACAAAATAACATACACACTCTATGATCAAATCTCAAACAATAATATTTGTACAAACACATAATTGGTTTTAATGTTTTTCGTTTATGTAAGTACTTACATACATTTATATAGGACAAGCAGACTATGACATTCACTCACTGTTACGTGCAAAAGCAGGCTATGACACATAGCTCTCAACTCACACGCTTTTGGCGGGTGTCACCCGCCTTGTAAAGGACTGACTCACCCGCCAAGCCTCCTGCACGCCATGCATTCCAATGGGCGTCTCACCCACCAAAAACAAAATCAGGTGATTTCACCCGCCTTTGCCACAGACATGATTGAGAGCTATGATGACAATGACTCACTATTACGTGGAAAAGCTTAGTTACAAGAATAGTGGTATACGTTGGTAGATTATGAATTCCACAAACCATAGTAAAGATATTTTCTTTCCTACTCTTAGTCATAATATAGTTTTAATGGTTTTCAAGAAGGCACTGAGCATTTCAATTTAAAAAAATCTATGTCTAAAATGAAAACAGTGCTATATAGCAACCAAATTACTAATTTCTTTCTTTTACAATTGCAGTGAAGCCCATTCTCCTGAATAGAAGCAGCCGATTTTGATTTACAAAGAACAACTAAGAAGCAAACTACTCATTTTTGAAAAAAAAGTAAGTAGATTGTTACCATAATATTTGATTTATAACTCACACGCACTGTACGGTGCATTCATGGTATTTCTGTGCCTAAAAATAGAGATTGTGCACCATTCTGACCAAAAATCCCCCCCCCCCACGTCTTAAACAGTGATCTCCTGTCAGAATGGCCCTCAAATTCCTATTTTTCGGCACACAAATTACCAAACTCAGCCGCTAGAATGTAGATGTTGTAGAACAAACAGCTGTTTTAATTGTATAGCTTTACCTATGTTATTTATTCTTCTCCACACCACCGGCCTACTTTTTTCTGTCATCTGAACCCCAGTTTAGTAACACATTAATTGAAGAATACCCATCCCTAGTAGTTCAACTTCCCAATTCACAATCACACATCATTACATACATCTTTATCATCTTACTCAAACAATCATGCACACAACACACATGCATTGCAGAAAACCCCAACCCATACCTTCTGTATTTTTTTCAACAGACGCTAAAGAATGTCCACCAAAAAGCAACTCCTTAGAAAGGGACGCAGAATGTAGAGCAAATGAAAAGAAAAGTCTCCAACATAAACACCCATCTATAGCAGAATTTGTAAAAAACGTTGAAACACAACAGCTAATACAGTCATGTTGTGAAACAGAAGAAGTTTCTAGTGCAAAAACTTTGCCTCCTCTATCACAAAGTAAAACGACCCAAAAAACTATTAACAGAAAATCAACTATCACTACAAATAAAACGTCGTCTATAAATCTTGATATAGTACAAAGTAAGCATACCAAAATGTTCCGTCACAAAGTCCTTCAAAATCTGATAAAAACAGGAGATAAACCAGGTTCAACACTTCAAACCTATCGTAGGAAAGTAATCTTGGACCGTTGATAGACAGTGCAATTCTTCTCAAAAGAAACTTATTTATTGTTGTGTTAAACAGAATTAAACCACTAACAAAACTAATAACTAAATTTCAAAAAAGACTTCTCAATAAACGAAATGTGAACAGAAATAACTTCTTAAATATCTGTGGAGGTGAATGGAGTCACAGTACAAGCACAGAACCATACTTTAATGAAGAAGCGTACAAACAAAAGCAAACAAATACAATTGCCATACATAGCAGTGGTCGAGGTTATGAAAAACTTAATAATACCATAATGGAACAAGAAGTACTCCTTACAAAAATATGCCCTGAAAACTTAGATTTACCCCTCCATTCGACTGAATCAGAACATCTAATTTACACATGGCCATGCACGTCAATGTGTAACATTCCCAAAAAATGTTCAAATCTTTACGCCTATTCCTCAATCAATATGTGAAAAGCAAAGACAAAATCAAAATTAAAATATTGCAAAGTATGGATGCTTGTCCAGTACGCAAGCACACAGGACTGCAAGGACATTTGTTGGCCTGCATATCAGGAGCTACTTGCAAAACAACCTTCCATGATATCAAAAGGATATCAACACATCATGCAAGTATAAGAAATCTAGTTTATAAACTGTATCATGCAAAAAGTCCTGCTTTAGCACTAGCCAATTTAAATAACATTCTTCTACATGGTACACCAAAAGACCTACTAGAAGAAATCGAGTATATACAGAAAAAATATTTTGGAAATGAAACCCACTTACAAGATGAATTAGCTGTCAACCAACTTCGTAACAAATCTGCACATGGCAACCTTTCACTACACACATACAAAAAAGAAATACTAAAATTTCAAAGCACTTCAGCTGAAGTACCAAACCACGTTTGTGTATGTTGCAGCAGAACGTGTTATAAAAGTAACACAAAAACTATAGACCTTTCATACAAAATAGAAGACAATGAAGATTCTAAATGGTTTGAATTAGCTCTCTACCTTATAGCAGAAAACAAATACGAAATAACTGACCCCATAATACTTTGCAGTTACTGCACTACCAAACTTGACAACAACCAAACTCCTTCACGTGCTATCTCAAATAACTTGGAATTACATCCACTACCAAAACTCCTTCAACAACTTAATTTATATGAGAGCATCATAATTCAAACAGTTCATCCATTTCAAGCAATAATACGCCTTCAACCAAAAACTGCAAAATTACCTCCCTCTGAATTAGTGAAAGGTATTCGTGGAAAAGTAGTGTATTTACCATTAGATCTAAAAGAAAATGTGCACACTCTAGGAGTGCAACCTCCAATGCAACAATCTTTAATTATCTTGGTAAATTGAGTACCTACAAAAGACAAAAAAAATTGGCAACAACTGGTAGATTTACATAAAGTTAGAGAAGCCCTGCAATATCTCAAAGAGAATAATGATTATTACAAAGAAATTAATATCGAAGAAAACTTGAAAGATACAACTGAAATAATTCAAGAGACACAAGAAACTGGCCAATTTGAGCTCCTAGATCCTGCTACAATAGCAAACACTTTAGCCCATTATACAATTCACCCATTGTACTCTAATGACACCATAGAAGATGCACTGGAAACGTACCAAATGCGTCAAACAAAAGGATCACCAATCAGCATATGGGAAAAAAGTATAGAAGCACATGTTTTTCCTCTACTCTTTCCTACTGGCAAAGGAGGAAGATACGATGATAGACCTGTTCAAATATCACCATCAGAATATCGCTCATTACGAATGTATTCTGAAGATTCCAGATTTCGACAAAATGTGGAATACATATTCCACCTACTCTTTGAAAGTGAACTAGCAACTTTATGTTACGGAGTTGCACACATATTAAAATCAGGATCACACTTTCAAAATATGACAGCCACACAATTATTACAAAAAGTTCAACAAAAAGATGAGGTTTTACAGGCAAATCTTACAAATCTATTAGCAAATATGCAAGGTACTAAAGAGTACTGGTTTAGACGCCATGGAGATGTACGTTGTATGATCAGAAACCTTGGCCTACCCACTTGGTTTGTTACATTAAGTTGCGCAGAATATGCATGGGAAGATTTACATGCTTTCCTACGCATATCAAATGAAAACAAAACAAACATAGATATACTAACACCTGGAGAACTTTGTTCTCAGGATCCTGTTAATGTTTCTAGATATTTTCACCATCGCTTCATTGCTATGCTACATTTTATTTGTAATAAAACTGTTCCTCCCCTTGGAAAAGTGCAACACTTCTTTTGGAGAAAAGAATACCAAGCCAGAGGAGTGCCACATGTCCACATGCTTTTATGGATTAAAGATGCTCCTAAATTTGGTCAAGACAGTGATGCCACTGTTTGACAGTTTATTGAAAAATATGTCACTTGTGAAATTCCGTCAGAATCCACAAATAGTGATCTTCATGCAAAAATCTTACAATTCCAAAGACACACATGTGGCAAATATTGTCATCACAAATACAAAAACAAAGGTAAATACTACACCAAATGCCGATTTGGTTTCCCTAGACCAGTTACAAATACAGGTCAAGTGAACAGCCTCGTGTCTTCAGTTAGACATAGTGTTAAAGGTAAGTCACCTAAAAATACATATTGCATAAAAAGAAAAGAAGAAGAAAAATATACCAATGATTACAATGCAATCATTGCCCACTTGTGGAATGCAAACATAGATGTGCAGTACATTGCAGACAATTCTACTGCAGTTGCACGCTATGTCACAGCATACTTAACCAAATCAGAAAAGACAGAGCTCCAAGACCTCTAGAATGACCTGTCATCAGATAAAATAGTGTCTCAGAAATTATACAGCTTGGGCATAAAAATGCTGTCCCATAGAGAATGTGGATCCTATGAAGCAGCTGATCGATTAACTGGTACTGCATTGTATGGTAAATCTGCAAATATAGTATGGCTAAGTCTTGGTCCAGCTAAATCTAGAAAAAGAGTTCTAAAATCATATGAAGATATAGAAACAATAGCCAAACATGATCCCAACAGCCAAGACATTTTAAAAAACAATTTATTGGACACATACTACCCAAACAGGAGTACCACTTTGGAAACCATGTGTCTATACCACATAGCCCAAAACTACACATACAAAAATAATATAAAACCTGATGAGCAAAACCGTAAATACAAAGTGACAAACTGTGATGGCAGCTTAGTAAAACTCACCAAACCAAATTTAATTAATCATATCAAATTGTCATTAAAGACTCCTCAATATAAAGAAATATATTACATGTCCCTGCTACAACTCTTTAAACCATGGAGAAAAGAAGAAGAAATACTAGATACCTATGACTCATATGAAGACGCTTTCAAAGCCAATGAAAGCAGTATAACTGATGTAAACTTTGCACAGTGCAAAACAATGTTGCACAATGAACAGCATCATGAAGAGGAACTCCAGGCCCAACTAGATAAGGACACTCCTGACAGTAGTCAACCTTCTGTCACAGGAAGCCAAGAACCACTGGGAGAACCACTAATAACATATGAGGCAGAATTAGCTATGATAGAAGTAGAAAACACCATGTGTCACTATGAAGATAAAGAAGACTTAACTACACTACAATCAAAACTAAACAAAGAGCAATTTAGCATTTTTCAAGAAATAACAAAAGAAATTGCACATGGTGTGCAGCATGAAAACAAAGAATGCAACTGCCAAAATTACAAAATTATACTATTGTATGTCAGTGGTGAAGCTGGTTCTGGCAAAACATTCCTAATCAAAATCATCAGTAAGTTCCTTCAACAATTGACAAACAACAAACTGTCAGCTGTTGTCACTGCCCCCACAGGTTTAGCTGCCTACAACATAGGTGGTGTCACTTTACACCGATTACTACTCCTGCCAGTAGAACACCAAAACAAGTTAGATTATTACAAACTTTCTGCAGAAGCTGCAATGGAAGTACGCAGAGTATTGAAACAAATGAAAATGCTACTAATAGATGAAGTGAGCATGGTGTCCAACCTAATGTTGGCTTTGATTCACCTCAGATTACAAGAAGTACTCAAAACAAACTATGAAGAGCTCTTTGCAGGAAAACACATCATTGTTTTCGGAGATCTTCTTCAATTGACACCTGTAAAAGGTGAGCCTATTTTTAAAACATTAGGACACAAACTCTGCCGTAAAACTGTTGGCAGCATTGGAAATGTCAACCTTTGGCAACATTACCAATACAGAGAATTAACAGAAAACATGCGCCAATCTGCAGATCTCACTTATGCCAACATCTTAAAAAGTATCAGAGTTGGTATACTTTCTAGAGAAGCTGAAGCAATATTGAAAACCCGGCACATTCATGCACTTTATGGTGATAATGCATGTGCTACAGATGTTATGGATTAATTAGCCCACAAAAATGTCAATTGTATTGCCTTAATGCCAACTCTTGCAAGCTGTTTCAAATTCAATGAAATAATGTTAAGCAAAGAAATGCAACCAATTATGGAAATTATCGCCACAGACAAACTAGATGTACATGGAATGACACTACCATTTGTGACCAAGCCACAGCAAGACTAAATAGTTTAGAAAAATCAATCTCAAACACAGCAGGCTTGGAAAGGATATTAAAATTATCCTTAAATTGCAGAGTAATGCTTAAATGTAACCTTGACGTGGACCAAGGACTAGTTAATGGAGCACTGGGTACAGTTGTTGGCTTTCAAACACACCCACGTGACAACAAAATTCAGTTTGTCAATATTCTCTTTGACAAACTTTCAGAAGTAAAAATAATAGGACACTCAAGAGCTCGATTCCTTCTCTTCAAAGACATGTATGTACACAGAGAACAATTTTCTCTAACTCTTGCATACGCAGTCACCATTCATAAATCACAAGGTCTTACTCTAGACAAAGCAATGATAGACATTGGCAACACAGTCTTTAAAGAAGGCATGAGCTACGTAGCACTGTCACGCCTACGTACAATTGACGGTCTATTTCTAATAAACTTTGATGCAAGTAAAGTAAACGCTGATATTCCTTGCATTTTAGAATACAATAGACTTGGTTCACTATACACCCCCCATCTACAAACATATCCTGTTACACAAAAAGGAAAATGTTCTAAAAGAAAACTAAATCAAACAGAAATGCAACAGGATGTCACTGCAAATCCTCCAAAGAGACTAAAAGAAACTAAAACTTCATCAAGTACCACAAGCAAAAAAGAACCAATTAGGAAAAGTAAACCAAGTACTTCGTCAAAGAAGGAAGACAAACTAAAAAAAATCACTCAGTTACAGAACTACCTGGTCCATTTATACTTATAAATGAAATAGGTGTAAGTTGCTACGCAAATGTAGCAATCAATATTCTATTTCAAATACCAGCAATTGTTGACAACATTTACTTACACTTTAGAGACCCATTGTGTATGCAAATGTTAGTACTTCATAGAAACGCAAAAAACAATCCTGACACCCCGTATACTGTTCATGGAATAAGACAAGAATTGGACTACTGTGCTGGAATGGTGAAATTCACTATAAACTCACAGGAAATCCACAAAACATACCTATAAATGAAATCCTCCAGATTTCATACATGTGGAAACATACATGCACTCTCTGCAACAATGTGACACAAGAACAAATCCCCAATGAGCGCTTTGTCTATATATCAATACCTAATTGTGAATCCTTTCCATTTCAGCAACTTGTACAAAATGCAAACCACGGTAGATTATGTTCTACCTGCAATTCGGATAATCGCTCCACATTACTAATACAAACACATAGTAAATTCGTAATACTAATGCCTCTACGTTACAATGCAGATGGTACGAAAAACAACTGCAAGCTGACTGGATTCACACATGGTCAAATATCACTTGGTAGGAAAACCTTCACAACAATAGGTATAATCTACCACACAGGAGCCACAACCAACTCAGGGCACTACACTGCATATATAAAAAAAAAATGTGGATGGTTTGAATGTAATGATAGTACCGTTACTCTAAAGCAGAGATTACCAGCTAATCTTACAAACGCGTATTTAATGTTCTTAAAACCAAAATTTGATAACTGAACTGTACTTAAACCTTAAGTACACTTGTAGTAAAAAAATATAAACTGTCACAATATTTCAAAACCTATCTAACTACCCAAAGATTCTACAACAACTAATCAGATAAATTAATACCACTCAAATAGAGCAAAAAATAGACAGTTAGAATACACCAATTGGTATCTAACTGTCCCAAAATTTGCAAATATGCAAACAGATAAATCAATACCACGAAATTATATCAAAACATAAACAGTTAGAATACGTCTACTGGTATCTAACTGGGCCAAAATTTTACAATATCCAAACAAATACCTAATATGTTACTGCTCACAAAAACTGAAACAATCCAATGCATAAAGCATTAGGCAGAAAGAACAAGTAAACACAGAAAACAAACAAATAAATAAACTGTAGCATAACAGAAAAAGGTTTTTTTTTTAATCCAACATGGATTTTATTTTCTCCCACAGACCCAATGATTTTAGCAACAAACACAGAAACTTTGCAAATTGCACAGTACTCTGGTTTGTAATCTACTAAATATGAGGGTCAATAAAAAGAAGAAAATGTTGATTGTACAATGTAATAAGTCATTATAAAATACTAATACTAACATGCTATTCTCTTTTATTACAGAAATGAACAAGAAAAACATGGACTCCCATTACTAAACCAAATAGTACGTATAACAAGATAAATTCAACCATCGCACCATATCACACCCATACAAGCTTATAACATTGTTCCTTATAAATTAGTTTTTGACCCAAACTTAAAAGCCACTATGGGTGTGATATGCTGCGGTGGTTGTGGCCAGGGCATACACTCTTGGGTGCATGGCCAAATGGCCATGCACCCAACATTCTATACCCTGGCCACAACCACCGCAGCATAGATGCAAGCATTGCAACCATTTTTATGTCCGCGGACAGGGGGAAGGTCCTAGGACATATTCAACATGCCAGAGGACAATACAAACAGCGTCCTCAGGACACCCCCATTTTCTTTATGTACGAACATTTCAGGACACCGCGATTGTTCTTAAAACATTTTCACCTTGCCAACGAACAATACAGACAACGTCTCCAGGACACGCCCTGCAAACAATCCAAGTCCCCACGAGTGTTCTTAGAACACTTTCAAGTTGACACCGAATCCATTCTGTTTATTTACGAACATTCCAGAAACAGCTGTGTTGTCCGCAGACAAATCGAACACAACAAAAGCGTCTAGCACATAAATAAAATACAACTTTGAACCTATCTCATACTCCCCCATCCTCCCCAAAGACTTCTACACACCAACACACTCTACTAAATACACATTTTGAACAAACTTTCACCACGCTGTCTGCGGACGTCCGCAAATGCAATATGGCGGGCGCGACAGAAAATCTGACGCGCATCACGCACCACGCCGCCCAATCAGTGAACACGTCGCATGTCCGCAGACATGATGCAAGCCGCTGGGCCAATCGGGGTGCAGTCCGCGGAGCGAACAGTGAAGTCCGTCCGCGAAGCGAACACAGATATCACTAATTCTTTTGCCTTACATTTTGGTCATTTTTTTAAAAAACTACTGGACGGATTTACACCAATTTTGCAAAAGCTCGCTTTCGGGACCAGGCCGCCGCTCCTGCCGCAAATTTGATGTAAATTCGTCCAGCGGTTCGGGCTGTAGCCATGCGCAAAGTTTTTTCCCATTCAGTCTATGGGAAAAAAAAAAGTTTTGGGACCCCCCCTATAACTTTTCCCCCCCTGGACGAATCCTCACCAAACTTTGCAAAAAAATTCAGAGTGGGCCATATACATTTTTTGCATAGTTTGGTGAGGATTCGTCCAGGGGGAGCGAAGTTATAAGCCACCCAAAAAGTGCTCTTCCTATGGAAACACCAACTTAACCATAACTACATGGCCACTACCGTGGCCATGTAATAAGAGTAATAATGTAATTTAAAAAACACACATGTACGCCACCATTGAATCGATAGAGGTGAAAGTGATTTACACACCACACCCCGGAAGCAACTTCAAAACGTGTTCTCCTTTGACAGAAGGGCTACGCTTGCTCATGCCTTCAAATTAATGTAGCCAAATCTATGGGGGCGACGCAGAAAGTGTGTGGCAATAGGGACATCTCCCACTCCTACATTATCTCCTATATCATTTCATTTCATTTCGTTACTTTATTTCGATCCAATGCATAGATCATAAAAGTGATACACAAAAATGTACATTACAAATCACACAATAACATTTATTGAAAGTCTGCTGCCTTCACAGAATCTTTCAAATATTTCAATTTCTTCTGTAAGCCTTTGGACATCAGTTAGTGGAGGACCGCATCATCAGCAAATAAAAGGATTTGGATGTGTTCACCTGCCAGCAATGGGGTATCGGTCATCTCAGCCACCAGTGGATCAATAACCCTAGTTATAAAGAGGCAAAACAGCCTTCATGCAAGGACACAGCCCTGGCTGACTCCACAATTTTTACTCTCGCAGTGGTTTGCCCCTTCGACCCATACCTGAGTTTTGGCCCATTATTAGCGTAGAGAGATTGAATTGCTCTTAGAAAACCAAGCAACACCCCCAGTTTAATCAGTACATTCCAAAGATCACCTCTCTGCACACTGTCAAATGCATTTTTTAAATCAACAAAAAACCTGCAGATGTTCATGGCCCGTAGTGCAACATATTTATCCAGAATCAGGCGAACACTTGAATCACCACGCTAGCATTACGCTGGAATCCAGCCTGAAGGTGATGCAGAAGCCCCATCTGCCGACTCCATGTAACCAAATGACCCAACACTGCCTTTGCAAAAACCTTGCACCAGCATACAGGAGGGAGATAGGCTGGTAATTTGCTGGACAACCCCTGTCATCCTCTTTGTATATTGGGTCAAGTATTGCTGTGTGCAGGAGTAAGGGACTCTATTCACTTTCAACAATGTGTTGAAAGGTTTTACCAAATAAGGGATACCAGTCAATGGGGACCAGGTCCGGCCCAGGGATCCCGCCCCCCTTCTGCAACAAATAGAGCCACCTCAATAACATCTGAGTTCAACATCAGGGGTGCATTATCATCCACCCTAGGCTTGTCCAGGATAACCTTGGTTTCCTTGCAGAAGTCATGATTTCCAGCTTTATATAGGCTTCCGAAATGGGCTATCCAAGCTGCCTCAGGATACCATTCTGCGTTACGTTTTGTTTGCTACTCCTCCCCATCCTGACATGTTGCCAACAGCATCTGGAGTCTATGGTTATGAAGGACTGGAGAAGATTGTCCCACAAATGTTCAGAATACTGTGCCCTTTTGGTTTTAAGCAGTTTGTGATATAGATGTCTGTAATCAGAACGTTTTCTCTGCACAACATTCAGCGTCATACCAGAGAGTCTACGTACCAGAGAGTCTACGGGCTGGCCTATTTCCCCTGGCTAATCAAAGGTCTACTCAACACAGTTCCCATGATGCTAAAGATCATTTCATGCAATTCTAACAACTCATCCACATTATTGACAGCACAGAGACAAAACAGCATGAATGGGCACTGAATATTTGCATAAATAATAGGTAGTTTAGTCTCTTAATCTAGAAATTAACACTTGATGGAACATCGATCTCCACCCTTTAGCTCGGTTCATTTAGTTTTTTGGCCACGGTCGCCCACTCTCATGCCAAATAATGAGCATGCTGCTAGTGCCAAAATAGGATTATGGTCATTTTCCGACCTCTTCAAAACCAAAAAATCCTGGACTTGGTGCCAAGATTCAACATTCACCTTAATATAGTATATCAAACTGGATTTGAGAAAAATGGCGAAGGTTTTGGCCGGAGGGAAATCACAGGAAAACCTTCCATTACATGCCCTGAGACTCAAAGCCAGAAATACTCTAGCAATTGACTCGGTGGATCTGTACTTCCTTGCTGGAGGTGCTGCAACCAAAAACCCCACATTCCATATCGCATTCCTCCTCGTCAGCCAACCCCACCATGCTTTCAAGTGGTTCCAATTGGAGATTTAGGTCACCAAAAATTACAATTTTTATCAGGCCAGTTCGACTGGACCTCCAATGGGTAACTCTTCCCACAACCAATTGAAACAAAAAGTTCCTAGAAGCTTTATCTGGGTGATTGTACACGTTAATCAACAAGAGGTTTGACCCATCAAGACAATACAAATGGATTTCGATATTATGAACTAAAACAGTAGAATGCACGTGCTTTGACCTGAATAAGTTTGTGTTGATCCACAGGATAAGCCCCCCACTTAGTTGCCTCACCTTCCCCTTGTTGGGATGGAAATTAGCCTATCCCACGCCCCTAGGCGCTTCCAAGTTAGGTGGACCCCATATAAGGTGATATAACCTACAAGGGGGAATAGCACCCACTCAGAAGGCACATATAAAAACCCTGTAGTGCATAGAAGTAGGTGAATAGTGCAAGCCGTTCTCTTGTTCAGCGACTCCATTTTGTATTAGGCTGAGACCAGACATGCTGATGGCCTGCGATGCGCGTGTCCTGAGTTCACTCAGTGATTCAAAGCCCAACATCAGAACACCAAGCCTGCTCCGCATGAGCCCTGTTTCCACAGAAGTCCATTTCCCCCCCTGTCCTTTCAGTGTTGCAAATATCTAGTATCACTTCCAAGAATGCACCCTGTAAAGAGCTTGCGACAGTACCAGGCACCATTACGGTGTCCATCCATCTCCACTAAACTGCCACTGGACCCCTGATCCCCCTACCTTTTTACATACCAATAAGTATCCGACCGCCAGGCTGTGACCTCCCTAAGGTGCCCACCACAGATCTACAGCCTGCACGACCATAAATTTCTACAATAGCAACAAATGCCTTTTCATATTGTGAGGCACTAGGGAGGGTAAATCATAGATCAAATGCCAGGGGGTGACCTTGGTGTGGAAACTGCAGTATTAAAGAAGTCCTGAATGTGGGGGTCAGCACAACTGTATTTTATCCTCCCTTCGTCTAGGCACCCTTTTCCTGTGTTGCCCAGATGTCCATCATAATGAATTAATAGCCTGTTTCAGTTCTTTAGCTTAGACTAGATATATTGCATTGTATGTATGCCCTGACCTTCACCGTGAAGATGAGCCCAGCTGAGCCACGTGGAGCCAGATCGACAAGGAAGAACCAACCAATTAGCCCCTGGCATCCCCTATGGAGCAGGCCCATGTATACTTTTGCACCAACAAGCCCTGTGAATTTCTACTGTCTATACGGATGTCACTGATGACACGTTTGGCCTTCTTAATGTGCTGCCTGAGTAACTCGGGCAGCAGAGTTCTTTGCTGACACTTATATTTTATATGAGTAACAACCTTGTTATCCTTGCAAAACCATCTCTTGGCTTTATTCCCTAGCAGGTTGTATCTACTCTGGAGTGTGCACACATGGGCATATGCCTTCAGCCTTTACTGCTGGAACATGGAAGGTTGTAAAAGCCTGAATGTCATGGGCCAACAAAGACCAGGTTTCCTTAAGTGCAATTACATCATAAAAACAAACCATGTCCAACCAAGATGGGTCATCCACATGTTTCTGGAGACCAGCAATGGTCCCTAACTTCAGGAGTAATGATTCAGATTGTGCACATGAGTGGGTTAGAGGTAATGACACAACATGCAGATCGTAAATAGCCTCATGAGTAGATGTTAAAGGTCCACACATATATGCACTAGCTGTCAAATCCATAAAATTAGCACTAGGGATGTCAGTCATAGGCCTTGTTTCCCATTGTGCATCTCAGGATAATTAGACTGTCAATGCTCATTTGAACTATGCAACTAGGTGGACATCCCATTAATCACAGAGCCCCTGGCGTGGTCAACAATATTCCTCCGGCACACCAGGCTACGACTCATAGTTAGTCAAAAACCCACATTTTGCAATATATCAGAGCACATATACATCAAAGTAATAACCACAGGTGACGTAAACTCAATTCAAACCCAATTTGTGGGACTAGACCAATTTGGGAGCCCAATGCCTAATAGATCAGCACTAGGGATAGCTTAAAAACCAGTGAGTTAATTCCATAAAGCTAGCAAAAAGTATCTATTCAGGAACGGACTCTGAGCGTAAGGGTTAATTTCATCAATTTTTACTAGTTTTCCAAAGTGAGACACATTGTCAAATTCACTGCATGAGGGTTTCCAAGGTACAGGTAAAAAGAACAGGTTTGGACAGATGGTTGGGGGCAAAGGTGTGTCTCTATCCTGCAGTAAACCTGTTGGCAAGATTGAAGATCCTGGAGGGACACTCAGTAGTTGCGGCAAACTTGGCACCTAGTTCACATTGCTTGTGACCATCCGTCTTGACACTGTCCTGGATGTAACTGCTATAGTGGGAGGAGGGCAAAGCCATTTGTCTACATGCCCATGCAGGGCTACCTGCCTGATAGTGCTACAATCCTGGTCTTTAGTGACCAATGTATGCTCGGAAGTAACAGTATGAAACGGGGCGGGGGGCTGCAACAGATAAAGCGGGACTGGCAACTAGAGGAGGCGTATTCTTAGCTTGCCGCTTTAAGCATTGCTTTTTACTCTTATGGACCTGCGGAGGGCTATTCATCATCGATAGTTCATTTCTAAGATTATCTCTTATATCATTACAGACCCTTCTTTAGCTTCTCTTACACGGTACAGCAATGTTTGACAATCTTGCATTGCCTTATTACACAGAGAGAAAGGAATTAATTTCTTAAATATTAACAAAAATATGAAATGAGGAATTTCTGAAATTGTGTGTTTGCAATTGTTTGCAACTGTAGTGTTGGAAAAATTCACATTGCAGTGGAAACACTCAGATTTTCGCATATGCATGATTCACTAATTACCTAGCATGATCTCTTGGATCTGATGCACAGACAAATAGGGTGATTTGCAGTACACAATATCATCTGAGGGTACTAAGACAAGTTAAACCCTCTCTGTCGTTTAAGAATAGAGTGATCCAGGTTAGGGCAGTCATCATGTTGCGTATTGACTATTGCAATGCCCTCTTAATTGGAGCCAACAGGAATTGCTTGAGGAGGCTAAAAGTTCTTCAGAATGAGGCAGTTTTAGTTATTTGTGACATTTGCATGAAGGAACATATCACTTGTGCAAGGAAGAAGCTTCACCTGATGCCTGTGCCTGCTAGAATAATATTTAAAGCCCTTTCATTGGTTCACAAGGGTATCTATGGGGATGCTCTAATCTGTCTTACAGAACAAATGATATTGTATGTTCCTTCTGGGTAACTTCTCTCCACTTTAAGAGGACAGATGGATGTCCCAAAGTTTAAAAGAACCACAGGATCTGGACATTCTTTCCCCGTCCTTACAGCACAGGTTTGGAATGCTCTCCCTACAGAGCTGCGCCTGGAAAAATGCCACTTGTGCTTCTTCAAACGTTTGGAAATATTTGTATTTGAATAAATTCCCCTTTGCTACACCATTCCAGGTTGACCTGTTAGATGCCAAGGCTTGGAGGAAAGCTGTCTCTCATATGTTTACTTGTGTAGTCCCGTCAGTCCAAGTTTTTTTTTTCTATTTGTGCCCTGATACCTGCTGGATCGGTGCTCTACAAATAAATAAAACATATAAAAATGAAAGGTTATTTTAATAAAAATAGTTTAGAGTTTTCTCAAATGTAGGAACTTTGACATTGCAACAGGACAGACTATTTGCCATAAGGATTCTGTAAACCCATCAACCTGACTCTGTTTTTTTTCCCTGTACTTGCAGTTAGCCAAATGTAAACTTGGAGCCTGACTTGATGGACTTGCAAAGTTCATATAGTTGTATATGGAAGTGGTAACTTCTGCAAGATACCTGGGAACATGCTTCAGTGGGTCTTGTATATGGTGCTGAAGAGTGGGTCTCCAGACAAATGGTCGAATAAAAACTGGTCGAAATTAATTTGGTCGAATAAATATGGTCGAATTACAATTATCTCGAAATGCATTTTGGTCGTTAGTATTTTTTTTGGTCGCAATGCAGTAAACTAAACTACATGTGTAATTATATATATGTATTGTGCTTTTGTAATTGCTTTAAACATTATACAGCAATAAAGTTTGAATTTGTAATTAAAACATTATACACTAATACAGTTTGTATTTGTAAATTTTTGATTTATTTTTATTTCTTAATACAATTCTTTAGTGATATTTGATAAATAAATAAATATTTGCAATGCAATTTTAAACTGAACAAGTTATAACTGGGTTTCCAACTTTTACCGCTAGATGGTGCTATTTCACTATTATTTAATGCTATTGTAAATTCAACTTTAGTAAACTTTGTAACGCATGACGTCGTACGTATGCGACGTAGACGCCATTTTTGAAGTTCCTTCGTTCCTGTAGGATGCCTGTTGCTCGCGCTCCGGACCTGCTTATGGACTATTATTATTTTTTTTTCCTGGTTTTTTTTTTAGATGGATTTTTCAATGGTTTTTTTTCTCCTGGTTGGATTTTATTGCGTCGGATCGTCTTTTTGATGTTTTTTTTTAATGGATCTGCTTTTTTCACCAACGGATTTTTTTTTTTGCAACCTCCGGATCACACTCTTTCTTTGGATGCTAAATTGGATTTTCACTTTCTGGATGCATCTTTTTGTTTCGTTTCATGGATGGATGTTCAAAAGGACTTGGTGGATTTTACATTGGATTTTTGCTTTCTTCTTGTACTTTTTTCATGGATTTTTTTTTTGGTGGACCGATGCATTAGTGGATTCGGTGGATTTTTCATGGATTTTTTGCTTTCTGGATGCACGTTTTCCTGCACTGAACCGGAGTTCTTTGTTTGGTGAGTTCATTCTATTTTTCTTTAACATTTTAGATTATATGCTACTGTTTCAAGATATTGTATTGGCTCAGTTTTTTCAAAATTCTGCACTATGCTCGATATCCTCTCTTCATGGTCTCTGTATTTTCTTTTTGTCATTTGTCGGTTTTCCAGTGACAGTGTCTGGGACACTTTTATTTCTTGTAAATTTTGTTCTTTTTTCAGACTTTTAAGGAAGTGCATAATGTTGGGTTGTGTGAATTGAATTCTTTATTTATCCTGCTGTGCCATCCCTCCTGTACGTTGTTCGTTCTTGGGGTTTTCTTAATGACTAATGTGTAGCAATTCCAAATTTTAATTTCATATTTTACTTTTCGTCTTGTTCCATGTCGCGTAAGTTGCCCAATCCATGTATTTTCCATGTAGTCTAGTAATGTGCTTAAATGTTCGTCATGATTAGTATAGTAACTAGAAGCAATCAAAGTGTCATAATACGTAGTTACCATGTCCTCTCTTACAAATGCTAATGCGTACAATCATTTGATTTGGTGCTGAAATTCGGTATCACCTATGTACAATGTTCTTAACCCTAATTTTTGAATTATTTTCCACAGTGATTGACTAAAATGAAAAAAGCACCCTTGAATATGTGTCTCATGATATATTTTAGCAAAAGCGTTCATTTGTCCCTGTTCATAGTCCATGATCATAGTCTCTGGGTATTTTTCAGGCATTGATTCTTGTATTAATTTATATAAACAGCTGTACATTTCTTCGGTTTTTCCTGGCATTAAAACGTAGATCAGAGGTGTTACGGTTTCATTTACTGTGCCGTGAACGCTATAAAATTGTTGAAATGGAGTTGGGCAGGTTTTGAATGTAGCATCCCCATGCCAAGTCTTCGAATTGCCTAAATGTGTTAAATTTTGAAAAGTAGTAAAAACTAACATTTTTTCCTTTTTAATTTCCAAAGTTTTCCATAGAAAATGCTCTCCCTTTTCAGTTATCTGTAATACCTCTGGTATAACCATATTTTCATAATTTACTGGTGCCATGGGTAAGTTTTCTTTCTGTTCCTTTTGGCGATTTATATTGCGTTTTACAGTTGTCGTGTTTGGCATCTGTGCCGTTTTATGTAGTGGCAAACTTTCATACGCCTTGTTAACCTGAGAAGTCGATGCTTCATTCGTATTTTTCTCAACATTTTCCTTTAATATGTTCAGTGTTTTCTTTATGAAAACCTCCGTATTGTCCGGCATGTGGTTATGTTCGCACGTTAAATGTATGTTTTCGCCAACCGTAATCGCCCTTCCTTTGCAGTTATTTTTGGTGTACTCTTTACATTTCCAGTAGGTCCTTTCCTGCTTTGTGCTTTCTTTATTGTATATGTAGCCTTCATGCGTTAACTGATCGGCGCCTCTTTGTGATTTTATGAATTCCATTTTTCTCTCTCAAGTAGTATCTGAAATAGCAAAATAATAAAATGATTCTAAATAATTCAGTTGTTTTTCGGTAAATGAGTCTGTATTTATAGGTTTGTTACGTCAAAAATGCAAAATCGAACATATATATGTGCTGAAAAAAATGTGTGATTACTTATTGAATTGTTCGCAAGGTGCGTATTTCTATAAAAAAAAATGTATTAAAAAAAGGGGGGTTGGGGGGGACCCCCCCATTAGCAATATGAAATTGTGTGAACCACTATGCAATTTGTTTATTTAACGTGTGCAACTCACCGCTGTTTTATGTACGTATACGTTGTACCAGCGAATGTTATCATCAGCTGTGCTCTCTGTCACTTTCATGAAGTAATGACAGTTTGTTTTTAACCGTCATCCGTGATCACCGGTGTCATATGAGGTTCTTTACTCGTGTGTTTATGTTTTTTCCTGTGACCCTTTTCTATGTTAATGCCATCTATATTTTGCGCATATGCTTGTCACATTAGTCACTCGTTTGTCGACCATTTCACTTTCGATCATTTGTTTTCGACCTATTGACCTGTTTACATTATTTCTATCTGTTGTCGACCATTTGTTTTTCGATCATTTTCATTCGATCAGTTTGTTATTCGACCATTTTTTTTCGACGAAATGACTGGTAACCCGAAGAATGTCTATTGCTCCTATTTTAATGATGAAGAATCAGGATTCTATTAATGGCACAGAGGCAAGAGACTAGAAATGACTACAACGCCAATAACTCCCTTGATGTCCTGTAGGCCACTCCTATGAAAGCCTCCGCTTATGCCAGGCCTTCCTCTATTTGATCATTCAACCATCAGCCGTCCATCAGTGCACCTTGCAGAAGAAACAGGAGCAGTGCCAGGGTGGACCTCAACCATCTTAACCAATCATAGAAGACCAGATTCAAATCAATAGAAGGACTCACCTGTGAAATCTCATCCTGCAGGAGAGAACAGCAAGAAAATGTGAAAGTCGGTGGGACCCAGGGATGAAGAACATTTGTCTTAGTGCCACTAAGAGAATCCCAACTCTCCATCAAAACCTAGGAGCAATTGACATTTCATGGCATGGCAGGGAGGATTCTGATTAACCATGTTCAAAGCTGTTCCAGCATTAGGCTAGTCAGTCTACTGCAGTCTAATGAAGAATACCTCCCAACCTGGCTCCAGACAAAAAGGCCACACATCCACTCCTACATGACTATGCCACAGCAAAACCACCTGGCTGGAGTAAGAGAAGAGGTTGCTACATTCCTTGACACATACTCACAAAGAAAATGAGTACACAGAAGAGTGAAATCAGTGATCCGAGAGATGGAAGTTATCCTTCTATGCATATTAAACCAGACCCCTTCCATGCAAAATAATCTGCCAGTGGCATCCAATGCTCTGCCATCCCCAACCCTACAAAAGGATACAAGACATTAGCTTGGCGAGAGGGCCTGCAAGGACAGATCAATGCTCCCAGGCAAATTCCTAAATAAAGACAAGACACAGTTCAAATCCCACAGGGAAGAGTACCTGGAAACAGTTGAGGGGGTGGGATAACCTGATCTCTTTCAGGAGTCTACAGGTCATAAGGGTTTTCCCCAACTGGTAATCTACCTACCAGAGCACGAGAACATGAGAAAGAAGTATGTTAAGTGTTAAATATATGGTATGAGAAGTTTACCAACTGCACTGCACATGCATGAAAGAGATCCACACTCCTTTAACTGCAGCAGTGAACCCAGGCATTCCATGTCACATCACAGGATGTGAGTGTACTGGGCAAAAAAGAGCCCCAAAAAAGTGTGCTTTCTGAATGTGAAAAGCCCTCTGTGAACCAGGGACCCATGACACCAACCACGCAACAAACTGCAGAGACCCTTGAAGACCAGACCATGGGCGTTTGAGGGTCTGATCCATTAGAAGGTCCAGTGAACCACGGGAATGGCTGGAGAGGCCATGGTCATGTGAAGCAGGAGAAGAAACCATGGTTGACCGTACCAAATATAGGCATTCACCATGAGTCCCAGGTCCTGCAGTTGTGCTTGAGGAGGAATGCATGCAATCATAGAGAAAGGAAGGAACACATATTGTCTCCCTGAACCCCACTGTTGAGAGAATGCATCTGTTTCCCTCGAAAAGTGGTCTGGAATTTTGGTAGCTAAGTCTCAGGTGAGACGCAAAGAGATCCAAGAAGAATGGGACCCTTTGCTCCTGGAGATTCAGAAACAGGGGCTGATGTAGTATCCAATCACTGCCATCCATCCAGTGTGTGACTAGTGGGAGGTCTTCTGGCAGGTCCTCAGCCTGCACCTTGATCCAGTACCTCAGGCAGAAATTGCAAAATATTTTTGGGACCGGGTGTCCCACAACTTGTTGATATACTAAACTGCTGTCACATTTTCCATGAGCAGCTGGACCTAAAAGTGGAAGAACCTGCTTGCAAAACAGCTGATTGCAAGATATCCTGCAAGAAGCTCCAATGTACCAGAACAGCTCCCCCAAGGCCAAATTCCTACGGTCAAGGTTGTTGCACACTTCTGCCCCAGTCTCTTTGACTTCAGTTGTATGCTAATTGCATGCAATCCATGCCTTACCCCTCAATGCAGATCTTCTTTGCTGCACCAAAAAATTGGCAAAGTCAGAATAACCTAAACTTTGTGAAGGGCCTGAATCTGCAGTCTATGGAGACCGCAGTAATGTAGTGGTCCCAGAAAGATTGCCTGAACAGAAGAGTAAAGGAGATTGATCGGGAATGCCAACTGCCACACTGTTATGACCCCCCTGGGAAGAGCCCTCCTGATTTCCCCCTTGAGCAAGCATAACAACTGCCCTGCAGGATGTTTATGGAGTGGGTTCCATTGATTCTATCAGAAACCCTAAAAGATGAATCTGCTCAAATTGGATTTCTGAAAATGTATTAAACATACTATTGCCTGCAATAGAGAAACAGTCATGCCCACATGAGAAAGAAAACCCCCCTGAAGGGACCCATAACAAGAATATCATCCAGGTATTTAATAAAATGAAGCCTTGGTGCCCTGAGAGATTACGGCACCTGTCCAAGCAGCTTGTTAAAGCACCGGGTTGCAGAAGACAGAAGGGAAAGGCTGTAAACTGATAACATCTCCCTTCACACAGGAATTGAAGGAACCACCAATGAGGTCTGAAGATGGGGACGGTGAGACACATTCTTGACATCTAACCTAAAAAAAACAGTCTCCTTGCCTCAATATGTCTTTCAACACAGCAAGAGTCTCCATCTTGAAATGACGATAAACCACAAATTGATTGTTTTCAGGTCTGAACTCTTTGGCCCTCATTACGACCCTGGCGGAGATCGTGGTGCAATATGCACCATGGAGCACAGCGGAAAGCTGCCGATACCGCCATGGGGGTTGGCGGATTTACCGCCCCATTCCGACCTTGGCGGGGCGGTAAATCCCCATTCCCCATTTTACCCTTCCCCATTCCCATTTTTGCCCCATAGGGTATAATGGGAGTGGGGAAGGCGTTAATTACGCCACCGTAAAATACGGTGGCGTAATTAACAACAAGGTCCCGTAGCGCCATGGATTTCTCCGCCCGGAAAAACCAGGCGGAAAACGGCTCCATGGCGCTACGGGAACTCGTAGTAGGGCGGACGGGTCCGCCGCGAATACCGCTGGCGTAAACCCACTCCGCCAGGGTCGTAATGAGGCCCTTTGTCATTTTTTTATCAGACATAAAATGCTGAGAAACCAACAGGATGGATGGAAGGTTTTCATGTTGCTCTCTTGGAGAGAATATCCCTCATTTCCTCACATATTAGGTTGTAATCGACTTTTGACAGAATCCTCAAAACTCTATTCTATGTTTGAACCAGGGAGAGACAAATTGCTGATGAAACTTCTATAACGTATGCAGAACCATAGGTCATAGAAAATCATCAACCATGTTAATAAAATAACATTAACCACCCCCTGACAGGGTCTTCCGTTATCTGTGGAGTTCTTACCCTAACCTGGATGAAGGTAGACATGCCTGGTTCCCAATGTCATCAACAACATTTGTGATGTCATCTTTGATGTCCTGGGTGTTAGTCTTAGCAGTGCATGGTGGTGGGGCGAGTTATGGTTGCTTAGCTTACCATAACTGGCAAATTTCAAGGGTTTTTCTGTTTTAGTTGGAACCATAACGTCCCTTTAACAACGTTTTTTTACTGAATTTCATAGGTTTTTAGTAGCGCAACTTAACCATAACATCCCTTTAACAATGTTTTTTTACTGAATTTCATAGGTTTTTAGTAGCGCAAATTAACCATAACATCTCTTTAACAAAGTTTGTTTACTGAATATCCATTTTCATAGTGTAAATTTGATAGATGTGTACTAGGGTTCCCTTATTTTATATACAATTAACTTAGAACATACCGAACACCCGCTAATGATTTTGATGTCCGAGGACGAGCACGGACGACATCACCACTCCCCAAACATGCAGGGGGTATTTGAAATTGTTCTTTCATTCCATATAAACACTACGCAAGTTGAAAAAACAGCACATTTACACATTATATATATTCATAAATAAGCAGTGGAAACTACATATTTAACACATCAAGCAGCCATTGAAATACGATATGTAATAAAATGGATTATACCATAACAAAAAAGATATACCTCCAACATAATTACCTCACAGAAACTGCAGAGCTAGAAGCAACAGTAGACCTACAAAACACAACGATTACAACTTTCCAGAATCTAGTAAGTAACTTGATTTTTTGGTATACATTGCTGTACTTTTTGTGTGAGGTACAGTATTATTAATATATTTTTTTTTTTCACACAGAAATGTGCAGTATTTTGGAGTGGCTGGAAGAACATTTTCCACATGATGAAATGTCTGAAGAGAGTGATAATAATGATAGACACTTGTCTATACAAGGAAATTAATAATCATTACCTAATGTGTATTTAACATATATATGTTTATGTTTTACAGACCACACAAAGATTGAAAATGTGACTCCAAAAGGCACAACGGAAAAGACTCTTGAACGCATTGAGCAAAAAGTAGACATTCTTAAGGAACATTTCGATAGCTTGAAACAGTTATTGGAGGACCACATCAAAGATAAAATTAAGTACCATTGTCCCACCTGTACCTGTACCCCCTCTCCATGTTCCAGTGAGCTATCCCCAAACCGTGAACAACAAAATAAACGTTTTGATGAGATTTCCATCCCTTCATCCCCTCCCATCCATCCTCTCCAAAACCCTAATTCACCTATTTTTGTATCAGTTTCTGCTTCCCTCTCTCTTTCATAATGTGTGTATATATATATAAATAAAAAAATGTTATGTTTCTTGTAAGGAAATGATTTGTATCTTATTTTTTTTTTTTTAAGCAGTTGAAATGTCGGCAGACAGCACGCCTGTCAGGCCTGTCCGTAATTAACAAAATGTGGATGTCCTAAGGACACTACACCTGTCCATACCATTTGCAACCAAGATGGAACGGTTCTTAGAACACACCAGATGTCCGGGATGTCCATAAATGAACAACATGGGGGTGTCCTAAGGACACTATATCTCTCCACACTGTTCGCAACCAAGATGAAACTGTTCTTAGAACACACCAGGTGTCTGGGTTGTCCATAAATGAACAAAATGGAGGTGTCCTAAGGACACTATACCTATCCGTGCCGTTCGCAACCAAGATGGAACTGTCCGTAGAACAGGCACGGTGTCCGGGTTGTGCATAGTCAAACAAAATGGAGGTGTCCTAAGGACACTATACCTGGCCGTACAGTCTGTAGAACATCTACGTACATGTGCACCATACCGATAAGTCTTGCGAACATCGCGCCTGTCCGTAACTGTCCGTCTCACTTGTGTCACACTTTTAATTAGTTTCAGGACCCGAACACTGTCTGAAGAACAACCGTGCGCATGCGCACGACAGCTCCTGCGCATTTGCTGTTCTACGGACACCCGTTCCGTTCGCGGACGTGTTCCCAACGTCATCATGTGACCACACCCACGCTGAGCTTGTGTCCTAATTTGCGGACTCTGTCCGGATGCCCAACATTTTGAAAGAACTTATTTAGACAATTCAAATTATTTTACAGTAAAATTTCACATGTCCCAGACAATGGCCCTGGCTTTCCACATATTTATTGCAACTCTTTGAAGGCTTTTGAGTGTTCGATATATGTTCTCGAGGCACACCCCTCCACCCCTATAAAAGGCCACACCCCAGAGCTGATCTTTATTGTACTTCTGGCTATTGCAGATTGACTTTTGCTGCCTTTAGTGCTCTAGCTCAGATTACTGCATCAACCCTAATGGCATCCATAGCTGCAGTTGCTACATCAGCCTCAGCACCACCCCCAAATCCTCCACCATCAACAACCCCACAAAGGGACTGCAGAGGGGAATATGCGTGAGGATGTAGAGAACAAGGATGAAGAGGATGAAGAGAATGAGGTCGAGGAACTCCCTACTACCAGCACTCGCCGAGAGTCTTGGGTGTGGCGGTTATTTACCGTTTATGGTAACGTACCAAAAGCACGTGCAGACAAGGTCACCTGTAACCAATGCAAATTAGTTCTGAGTTGTGGGAGGCGTGAAGCAACACCTAACTTGATTCCACGGTGCAGACGTTCGCAAGATTGTACCTTGTGATGAACGTAGTAGGTTTAGCTCCTCCACAGCATCCTCTGTTTCTGATCCTCTCACCACAAGAGGCACTCCTGTGGGAGAGCGCATCCCTCCAGCTGCTTCACAGGCCATTCGCAATGCTGTTGACCCTTACCTTTCGAGGGTCACAATATTGTGTATGTACTGCGACGCAGTACTCTGCAGGGGGAGAGTCTTCAAAGTGCTTTCGAGACTACGGTCACGAAGCACCAGAAGACCTGCTAACTACCTAAAGAAGGCCCACCCTACATCTTCCTCTCTCCACCTGCCCTTACTTATCCCCGTGGTTGGTGTCCCTTGCTTATCCTCCTTTCCCCTCCTCTCCTAGTGTGTTGTGTATAAAAAAGCAAAAATAATAGAAAACAAAAATCCAAAAAAAAAGGCTCTTTTCAGAGCTGCCTTTCACAGTTTAAAAATAGAAGTGTCAAAGAAACAGTGTAGGGCCCCGCATTTTTAAAAGTCAGCGGACAGTCCTACGACAGATAAAATTTTGGTGTGCTGCCCTAGCAAAACCAATGCACTTTTCTCTGGGAGTAAGTGGTGGCTCTGAAAAGAGCCTTTTGGGGGTGTTTTGTGTGTTTGAAAAACTTGGATTCATCAACATCTAATGCAAAATAGATGACTATGATTCCAAAAAAGGTTGCAGTGCATTTTGTACATTTCTAAGGAAAACCTGATTGCCAGCATATGTAAGATGGACAAGCACAAACAGCCTTATTGACATTGCGCGTCACTTTCTCCATTTGTGGACCAAATGAAGAAGAACGCAGCCACATTTGTCTTTGCGCAATACGAGAAAAAATAACTTGGGAATTTGGGAACTTGTCCATGACCTTCTCAAGTCCTTCTATCATTGCAAATTGCAAAGACATTCCAGACACATGTCCTAAACTGTTCCCTCCACAATGAATTATAATTATGTCAGGATGACGCTCTGCCTGTAAGTAGCAAAGAGAGGTACCAAGTTCAGCAACTTCTTTCCACGCACTCCATGCCAGTGCACTTCCACATGAGGGAATTCAAGATCTGCAGATACACCACAATGTTCTGCATGCACCTCCAACCAATGTATCCACGAGCCTCCCAAAATCCAGATAATCTGTTTTCGAAAACACACAGCCATAGCTATCTGTTCTTCTCTCAGGTAAAAGACGTCCTCACTAAATCCCTCCTTACACAACACGCCCACTAAACTTTACTGACCAATCCCTAGCTCTGCTCATTATCATTTGCATGCCTCTCCACCCCAGAATGCCCATATGTAATATGCGCTGTCCGCAGACTATCGCTATGTCCGCGGACATGTAGAAGATCTGAGCGTAGTGAATGTACATTTAAATAGTGTTCCCCATTTCCCCTTTAAGATAGGCTCTGAAAAGAGACACTTTTTTTGTTTTTTTTGCAGATGCCTGACAGACACCTGTTATTTTGTATTTTTTGTTTTTTTTTTCTTCTTAGTTTACTCCTAAAATCTTCACATAACCTGTTCCAAAGCAACCCTTACATTCCAAAAGGACATGGCATTTCCCAAAAAAGATAAAGAATCACCATCTGCTTCAAAATAAGCTGCATTACTCAAAACAATATTCTCGTTGCTACAGAAAAACATACCAGCTCTTACCATGAAAGCACGCATGCCTCGATTGATTAATCCTGAAAAAATTACTTTCGCATTTGGAAGGACGTTGATTACTGCTTGAACAAACTGTTCCAAATCTCTCAACAAAGTAGGGGAACTCACGTAGCCCAAATGGAAAGCACCATAATGCAAAACTACCACATCCTACGCATATCTCTGCAAACTTGGAGAATTGCCTCTACATTTCAGTCAGTCGCAGCGCTCCACACCACCTCCACTCCTCTAACATCAAAATTGTTTGCCACATGCCTGCATTGAGAATACTGCTGTAAACCATGGACAAACATATCTCCGAGCACCAACACCCTGACTGTCTCCACCTCTGCCATCTTCACTACACACACTCTCTTTCTACACAAATCAACAACGTCAACATCTGATTGGCTGATCCCTACAGTCCCCTTTCCATGCTGGATTTGCTGGAAAACCCTGTATGTGGCACGCCCTACCCACAGACAGCTGTGGTGTCCACACGGCATGTAACTCTTAGCCAGCCCTTCTACCTTTTCCACATCACTCGTGATTCCATTCCCTCATTGAAAACAGCTAAGCACTCACAAAACCATCCACCAATCACATCCAAGACCTCTACATCTAACTCCATCATCAGAGTTCCGCAGTTCAAATGTACTGTTGATCACTCTGAATACAAGTATCATATCATTGGAAAGCACCTACTACAAAAACTACTGTGCAGGTCTCGAAGATTTCTACTTACAGCTCCATGCATATCCACATGCATGATTACAAAAGTACAGGTATGCATATTTTATTCAGAGTACATGTACAACTCTTATGATTCCATATACAAAAGTATATATAAACAAAGTAATGCCACTAAATCTGCATAGCTAATACTTACATGCCAGCGATTTAAGCGCGAGACTCATGATTTTTCATTGAAAAATCACACTACTTTTTACTGTCTCCTGCATTACCTATACATTCATGCCAACCCTCCCGATTTACACGCGAAACTCGATTTTTAATTAAAAAATGTCACAATTTTTTACTGTCGCCCGCCTAAATTAATGCTAATCCCAATGCAATTGTATGAGAAAAATAAATGTTCCCGATTGCTGTTTTTCCTATCTACTATAATTAACTATCACTTCCAAACCTCTCTGCTATCTACAACACAGCTGCAAAAAAACAAGTGAATTGCATGAACTTAAATTCTACTCATTTGCGAAGCAGGTTGAACTAACATATGCAAATAACATATAAAGGCTGCACATAGTCAAATGAAATGCATGCATACACTATGTTCAGATATCAAACAAGAATACTACCACGAAAACATAAAAATCAATGTGTACATTAACATCAGTGCTATAAACACACAAAATTACTGACTTCTTCCTTTTACAATTGCAGTGAAGACCCCTCTCCTGAAAATCAGCAGCATCTAAACTACAAACAACATATCCGAAGAAACCTGCTCATTCCTCAAAAAAAGTAAGTCCAATACTACCTTTATATTCTTACTGTTCCTCAATGAGACTGTGTGGTTAATTCATGTAATTTGCGCACCAAAAAAACCATCGATTTCTGAACCATTCTGCCCACAAATCCCCATTTATTAAACATAGATTAGCAGGCAGAATGGCACACAAATCCCTGTTTTTTTGGAACACAAATAACATACTCAAGCCTTAGAATATTAGTACTACAAAACAAAGAACTGTTTTAATTTTATACCATTACGTTTACTATTAATGCTTCTCCTCACCACTAGGTCATTTTCTACTCTCATATCAATCGCAGTTTAGTAACATACAAACTGAAAAATAGCCTTACCAATTCATTGTAACTGCCCAATGCACATTCACACACCACCACATACATCTTCCCCATCAAATTCATACACACATGCACACAGCACACATACAATGTAAAACAGACCAACCCATACCTTCTTTTCTTTTCAACAGACCCCAAAGAATGCCTACCAAAAAGCAAGTCCATAGAAAGCAACACAGAAATAGAGCAAAGGAAAATAATAAAAGTGTCCAAAATAAGCATCCATCTCTACCAGAGTTTGTAGAAAACGTTCAAACATAACAGCTAATGCAGTCATTTACCAAAACAAAAGAAGCTTCCACTACAGAAAGGTTGCCTCCTCTATCAAAATGTGAAATGAAACAGAAAATGCTTAACAAGAATTTGGCTACTACTACTGCTAACCCTGCTCCTATAAATCCTCATAAACTAGCAACTAACCATACTAAAAAAAGTATTTTAGCAAAAATGTTCCGCCACAGAGTCCTTCAGAATCTAATAAGAACAGGAGAGAAATCATGCACAACCCATAAAACCTACCGTAGAAAATTCATCCTAGAAGCTCTCATAGACAGTGCAATCCTTCTCAAAAGGAAGTTATTTATTTTAGTTTTAAACAGGATGAAACCACTAACAAAACTAAGTACTAAACTACAAAAAAACTACTCAATAAACAAAATGTCAACAAAAATAACTTCTTAAATGTCTGTGGAGGTGAAAGGAGTCACACCACGACCACAGAACCATATTTTAATGAAGAAGCATACAAACAAAACCAAACAAAAACAATTGCCATCCATAGCAGTGGACGAGGGTATGAAAAAATGTATAATACCATCATGGAACAAGAAACACTGCTTACAAAAATATCCCCAGAACGTGCAGTATACAAATGGCCGTGCACATCAATGTGTAACATTCCCAACAAATCTTTCAAATCTTTACGCCAGTTCCTCAATCAGTATTTGAAAGGTAAAGACAAAATCAAAATGAAAGTGCTGCAAAATATGGATACCAGTCCAGTGTGCAAATACACAGGACTACAAGGACATTCATTAGCCGCCATTTCAGGACATGTTTGCAAAAGCACCTTCCATGATATCAAAATGATATCAACACATCATTCAAATGTAAGAAAGCTAGTGTATAAACTGTACTATGCTAAAAGTCCTGCTTTAGAACTAGCCAATTTAAATAACACTCATCTGCATGGTACACCCAAATACCTACAAGAAGAAAGCGACCATATCCAATGAAAATATTTTGGAAGTGAAAGCCACTTACCAAATGCAATAGCTGTAGAACAGACTAGCAATGATTCTGCATATGGCAACCTTCTATTACACACATACAAAAAGAAATACTAAAATTTAAAAGTACATCCGCTGAAGTACCAAACCATGTGTCTGTGTGTGTGTTGCCGCAGAACTTTTTACAAAAGTAACACAAAAACTATAGACGTAACATACAAAATAGAAGACAATGAAGATTCCAAATGGTTTGAATTAGCTCTCTACCTTTTAGCAGAAAACAAATATGAAATAAGTGAACCCTTAATAGTTTGCAGTTACTGCACTACAAAACTTGACAACAACCAAACTCCTTCACATGCTATCACAAATAACTTGGAATTATTCCCACTACCAAAACCCCTACAACAACTCAATTTATATGAGAGCATCATAATTCAAACAGTACACCCATTTCAAGCAATAATATGCCTTCAACCAAAAACAGAAACATTACCTCCCTCTGAATTGGTGAAAGGCATTAATGGCAAAGTAGTTTATTTACCATTAGATCTGACAGAGAATGTGCACACTCTAGGAGTGCAACGTCCAATAGAGCAATCTTTAATTGTCTTAGTAATTGGTGTACCAACAAAAGACAAAAGAAATTTGCAACAACTCGTGGACTTACATAAAGTTAGCAAGTCTTGCAATATCCGAAAGACAATAATGAATACTACAAAGAAATAAATATTGAAGAAAGCTTAAGGGAAACAACTGACATAATTCAAGAGTCACCAGAAACTGGTCAATTTGAACTTCTGGATCCTGATGCAGTATCCAATATTTTGGACGATTATAAAATTCATCCATTGCACTCTAATGACAGCATAGATGATGCACTAGAAACTTACCAAATGCGACAAACCAAAGGTTCACCAATGAGCATATGGGAAAAAAGTATAGAAGCACGTGCCTTTCCTCTACTATTTTCTACTGTCAAAGGAGAAAGATACGATGATAGACCCACTCAGATAACAGTATCAGAATACCGCTCATTATGAAAGTATTCTGAAGATCCCAGCTTTAGACAAAATGTGGAATACATATTCCACCTACTCCTTGAAAGTGAATTAGCAACCCTATGTTATGGAATTGCACACATATTGAAAATGGGAACCCACTTTCAAAATATGTCAGCTACACAATTAATGCAAAAAGTGCAAGAAAAAGATGAGGTTTTACAATCAAGCATAACAAATCTGTTCGCAAACATGCGTGGTACGAAAGAATACTGGTTCCGACGTCACAGAGGTGTACGTTGTATGATCAGAAACCTTGGACCACCCACTTGGTTTGTTACATTAAGTTTTGCAGAATATGCATGGGAAGATTTGCATGATTTCCTATGCATATAAAACAAAAACAAAACAAACATAGATATACTAACACCTGGAGAACTTTGCTCTCTAGATCCTGTTAATGTTTCAAGATATTTCCACCATCGTTTCATTGCTATGCTGCACTTTATTTGTAATAAAACTATTCCTCCCCTCAGAGAAGTACAACACTTTTTTGGGAGAAAAGAATACTAAGCCAGAGGAGCACCTAATATCCACATACTTTAATGGATTAAAGGTGCTCCTAAATTTGGTCAGGACAGTGATGCCACTGTTTGGCAGTTCATCCAAAAATATGTCACTTGTGAAATCCCTTCACAAACGAGACAAAGTGACCTTCATGCACAAATTGTACAATTTCAAAGACACAAATGTTACAAATATTGTCGTCGCAAATGCAAAAACAAAGGGAAATACTACACCAAATGCCACTTTGGTTTCCCTAGACCAGTTACCGAAACAGCTAAAGTGAACAACTTCATGTCTTCAGTTAGACGTAGTGTAAAAGGTAAATCACCTAAGAACACGTATTACATAAAAAGAACAGAAGAATCAAAATATATCAATGATTACAATGCAATCATTGCCCTCTTATGGAATTCAAACATAGATGTGCAGTACATTGCAGACAATTCCACTGCAGTTGCACGATATGTTACAGCTTACTTAACAAAGCAGAAAAAACAGAGCTTCAAGACCTCTGGAATGACCTATCATCAGACAAAACACTATCTCAGAAATTGTACAGCTTAGGCATAAAAATGCTCTCTCATAGAGAATGTGGCACCTATAAAGCTGCAGATCGTTTAACCAGTACTGCTTTGTATGGAAAATCTGAAAATATAGTATGGCTACGTCTTGGTCTTGTTAAATCTAGAAAAAGAGTTCTCAAATGATATGAGGACATAGAAACAATAGCCAATAATGATCCCAACAGCCAAGTCATTTTGAAAAACAATTTACTAGACACATAATACCCGAACAGGAGTACCACTTTGGAAACCATGTGTCTATACCACATAGCCCAAAACTTTGCATACAAAAATAATATAAATCCCAATGAAAACAAAGGTAGATATAGAGTGACAGATTGTGAAAGCAGCTTAGTGAAACTTACCAAACGAAGCGTAATTAATCATGTAAAATTGTCATTAAAAACTCCTCAACAGAAAGAACTATATTACATGTTCCTGCTACAACTTTTTAAACCATGGATAACAGAAGAAGAGATACTAGATAACTATGACTGCTATGAAGATGCTTTCAAAGCAAATGAAAGCACTATCACTGATGTGAACTTTAGGCAGTATAAAACAATGTTGCACAATGAACACCAACACGAAGAAGAACTCCAGGCCCAAATAGATAAGGACACTTCCGACAGAAGTCAACCTCCTGTAACCGGAAGCCAAGAACCACTGGGACAGCCACTAATAGCAAGTGAGGTAGAATTAGCTATGACAGAAGTCGAAAACACCATGTGTCACTATGAAGAAGGAACAGAAGACTTAGCTGTACTACAATCAAAACCTAACAAAGACCTGCGCACCATTTTTAAAGAAGTAACAAAAGAAATGGCACATGGTGTACAACACGAAAATAAAGAATGTACCTGTCCAAATTACAAACCTATACCGGTATACGTCAGTGGTGAAGCTGGATCAGGCAAAACATTCTTAATCAAAATCATTGCAAGTTCCTTCAACAATTGACAAACAACAAACTATCAGCTGTTGTAACTGCCCCCACAGGTCTAGCTGCCTACAACATAGGTGGTTTCACTTTACACTGATTACTACTCCTTCCAGTAGAACACCAAAACAAATTAGACTATTCCAAACTTTCTACAGAAGCTGCAATGGAACTATGCAGAGTATTAAAACAAATGAAAATGCTACTAATAGATGAAGTGAGCATGGTCTCCAACCCAATGTTAGCTTTGATTCACCTCAGATTGCAAGAAATACTTAAAACAAACTACAAAGAACTCTTTGGAGGAAAACACATTATTGTTTTCAGAGATCTTCTGCAATTGAAACCAGTGAAAGGTGAACCTATTTTTAAAATCTTAGGACACAAACTCTGCCGTAAAACTGTTGGCATCATAGGAAATGTCAACCTTTGACAGCATTTCCAATACAGAGAATTAACAGAAAACATGCATCAATCTGCAGACCTCACTTATGCCAACATTCTAAAAAGTATTAGAGTTGGTGTACTATCTCAAGAAGCACAAGCAATTGTCATGATTCCTGCCCCTCATGTCCCCAGCCCTCCAAGATGTCAGGCTGAAGCCAGGCCACGATGATCTACATGGCCCTCAATGGCCTCTCCATCCCTCCACATACCCACTTGGAGTCGGACTTGGCGCTTGTGGCACCAGCCTCCCTCAGTTCCGTAGGATAACATTGGGGATTGGACTTGTAGTCCATTGATGGGGACAAGATGGATGCCCCCACATATTTCGGTTCCCAGAACTGCATGTGCAGTCTAGTCTTTTGGGTGTGGTTCAGCCCAGAGACACCTGGGATACCCAGAGACCATTTAAGCCACGCCCAGGCTGAGAAACACACTTTGAATTTTCTGCACCTGCAACGTTACACTCACTGTGTTCGGATCGGTCTCCAGTAGGCCTGCATCTTTTTTCTGTGCTCAGCTCCTGCAAGAACATCGTTAGGAACAGCCTTACCTTTGCGGTGCTTCTGTCCATCATTCATCACTTCTTCAGTTCTGCGGGCATCTTCGGCGATGTCATTCCCATCCCGGCACGCCGCTTCCTAAGGAAAAGGGAAAAGAACAGGAAAAGGCATTAGTAAGCATTCAGCAAATCTTCGCTTACTTTAAAGACTGTACGAGCTTCAAACACTTACCTGAATCCCAGCCGCTCTGGGGGAACTCTGTCTCCGGAACTTCTCCTCCATCTGCAAGAGGGAAAAGACACTCCAGGTTAACGTGGACACATCTAGAGGCACTGCATACCGCACTTACTCACCACATTTCATCTTCATAACCGGCATCCACGCTGAAAATGTCGCGGCACCTAAAAGACACAGAAAAATAACCCAGTTCAATACAAATACGAAAGGGTTGCACTCACTCACCTTCAGCGCTACTCATCTCAGCAGCGCACTGCCATCCCCAGACGCCCGCCATCATCTAAGGAAGGAAAGGAACGAAGTTAGAGAACTGATTAAAAGACTCATTATACTTACCTGTTAGACTCTTGCCAGTGAAGTAACTAGGCAGCAACAAGCCCGCATCAATCAACGCGCCCCTGCGCTGAAAGCAGGATGGAGAGAACACTATCCAAGAAACCAAGGTGAGCTGTGGATCAAAGGGAAGGGTTGGACCTCGGGGAAGGAGGGGTTCAAGCACACAGAGACGATAGGGAGTTAAACTCTACCAATCCTGTGTATCTGGCCCAGTCTCCAGTCGAGTAGACTCCAGGGAAGGGTTCGAGGTCGTAAGAGGTCAGAACTGGCTGAGTTACATCCCTGTGGATACCAAGTGAGCATTACAGCAATACTCAAAACCTGGCACATCCAGGCACTTTATAGCGAAAACGCATGTGCTATTGATGTTCGGGAACAATTAGCTCACAAAAATGTCAATTCTATGGCCTTAATACCAACTCTTGCAAGCTGTTCCAAATTCAATGAAACAATGTTTAAAAAGAAATGCAACCAATAATAGAAATTTGCTCAACAGACAAACTGGACGTACATGTTTTGACACTACCCATGTGTCAAAAAGCCACAAGACTAAATACGTTAGAACATTCTATCTCCAACACAGCTGAAAATATTAAAATTATCCTTAAACTGTAGACTAATGCTTAAACGTAACCTTGATGTGGAACAAGGACTAGTTAATGGAGCACTGGGTACAGTTGCTGGCTTTCAAACATACCCATGTGACAACAACATTCAGTTTGTCAATATTCTCTTTGACAAACTTTCAGAAGTAAAAAGGGTAGGGCGCTCAACAACTCGATTCCTTCTCTTCAAAGACATGTATGTACGCAGAGAACAATTTTCTCTAACTCTTGCATATGCAGTCACCATTCATAAATCCCAAGGTCTTACCCTAGACAAAGCAATCCCCTTCCCCCCTTGATACAATGCAAGGAAATGGAAGGAAGCACACAGTTCTCAGAAATGCAATCAATGTAATTCAGTTCAATCCCCCCAAGCTTACACTTACAGAAAACAGATAGGAGTTTTGAAAACACAGGCCCAAATTGCTTTGATATGTGCTGGCAATGAATTGAAAAGTATGCTAAAATACTTTTAATTCCCTTTCAGAGGTTCAGGGTGATTGGTATCTAGTTAATATTAGTCCAGGCTCACACTAGCAATGATGCAGGGATAGTTAGCAGCTTAAACGAATTTCTGGCAATGGAAGGCAAGCAGCAGCAGCTTTTTACACGTGAAGAAATTTGCAAATCGCGGCAAAATTCGCGGATGCGCCGAGCGCTATTACAGAGGAACCACAAGGACTATCTCTAACTACAAGGACTATCACAAACGGTTGCGGAGATATGAGCGATTGAATAAAGGTCGTTTTTCAGATTTGAAATTTTAAACGCACACTTTTTCAGCTTTAAAAATGATGGCAGGATAACACAATTGCTAAGCTGCAGTTCTACTTAGGTTAAAAATGGATTGAATTATATTATTTTAACTAGGAGATTGGTTCTGCACAGTTTTCTAGGTACTCACACTATATTCTTGAGTGAAATGGGCCTCGCCATGGATCTGGTCAGGGTTTTGGACTGGGCTCGGGTCTCTCTCTGGGCACAGCACTGCTTTCTCTCTGGGTACAGCACTGCTTTCTCCCTCTGGTCTGGTCTCTAGTTCTGGATAGATTGAAGTCTCTAGTTTGGCTCTCTGGTGGTTTGATGAATTTGAAGTCTGGATCTCTGGATGTTGTATGGTCCGGCAGAGTGCGTTGCAGCAAATGGAATTGAAGGTCCCTATCTGTCCTGTCTGTCTGCTTTTATGTGTTTAGAATGTGGGTGTGTTCTAGCATCACTGACCCTACCTCTCTCTCAGCTTCTAATTGGTCAAACTTCCATTTATCATTTGATTGGGGAATGAACTGTGAGTCAGAGGGATGTCATTTTATGGCTTGCAGATAGGACACTCCTCTGTCAGATTGCACACATTCTATATTTGATAATAAAAGACATATTTCAGAGTTACACAGTTGTTTGAAATTACATATACATGGTGTGGCTGAATTTAGCCATGTCTCTGTCCAAATCTGCTGTTTCTAAGAGCTTGCATTCAGAAATGGCAGATAATTGACTTTTTAACTGATTTTTCAATTTCTGACATTGACCCAACTTTACATACATGTGCGCAGGGAGTATGGACATTAACTGATGAAGTTTCAGATTTTTAACATGCATACATTTAGAGTTATCCCCACTTTTCCGCTAAAACCCCCCTGAACACGCCACCGGGTCGAAAAACCTCTTAAAATGTGGGCAGAAAAATCACAAGAATTATGGTATCATTTATAACATTTTCACATGTCCGCTCTATGAGTTATTCATCTTTTTAAAGTTATGTTCTGGCTCCAAAGGGGTGTGGTTTACCCTCAGCACAAGGTTGCATTTCTGGTTTTTCCAGTTCTGCCAAGCCAGCTTGCTCTCACAGGCAGTGCTCCTCCCCTTTCCTCAGGAGGAAGCCACTTTTTACGACCATTTACCACTCCTGCCAATAAAACCTTTGCCTGAGCCAGGACAGGGCTTTGTTCACTTTCCTGCAGAGCACAGGTAATTCAATTATCAGATAGATGGCATATCCTTAGTGTGAGCAGCAAAAGGGCAGCTAGGCCTGGGAACACAGCTGTGACTCAAGTTTCACTCCTGATGGGGGTAGTTGCCAGGCAGAATTCAGTTCCTTAAGCCAGGTTTCAGATAAAATGTCACTTTTTGTTCCCCAGTTCCTGCATTCAAATAAAACTAAACATTTTTACATATGCAGCTAGAATGCTGATTCTAAGTGCAACACTATGACATTTCAACAGTTACAAAGGCATGTGACACCAAACATAGGTCACTCATTTAATCTAAACATTTTCGATTTTAGTGTCTTTAAATCCAGTGCAACTTAAACTGCTGACTCCATAGCTCAGCCAGTTTTGTTATAAGCATTGTTCTGGGCTCTTCATTTCCCAGATTTTGTAGGCACACAAAACTCCATTCTACCAAATGTCTGCTGGTGTTCAGTGAATATTTTGCACATATTGCAATGTTTGAAATAGGCACTTTGGCTTGCCTTCAGAGAAACACAGGGTGGTTTTAAACTGCCGGCTTTTGGATAGTGGTGAGTACTGGTACTGCACCCATTTTTGGGATTTAACAAATGAATTCCCCACAATTCTAGGTTGCATTTGGCAATCAGCATTGCCATTCCCAATGGTTTCAGACTACTGTGTGGGTAGTCCAATGGTGGTTTTAGGCAGTGTCCTTCTGTGCCCATAACATCGGCAAAATGAGTGGCAGCCTATTCTTCATGCATTTCCCTGTGCATTTTCTGGGAAGCTCTGGCCATCATGAGGTTTTCCATGTCAGTACTGCACAGTTTTGAGGTAGGGCCCGGATGCATGGGTAAATACATCCCACAAGGTGATTTACCTTTAACACTATCTCTAACTGAAGACATGAAGTTGTTCACTTGACCTGTTTTTGTAACTGGTCTGGAGAAACCAAAGTGGCATTTGGTGTAGCATTTCCCTTTGTTTTTGTATTTGCGACGACAATATTTGCCACATTTGTGTCTTTGAAATTGTAAAATGTGTGTATGAAGATCACTATTTGTTGGTTCTAATGGAAATTCACAAGTGACATATTTTTCGATAAACTGTAACACAGTGGCATCATTGTCTTGACCAAATTTAGGAGTATCTTTAATCCATAAAAGCATGTGGATATGTGGTGCTCCTCTGGCTTGGTATTCTTTTCTCCAAAAGTAGTGTTTCACTTCTCCGAGGGGAGGAACAGTTTTATTTCAAATAAAGTGTAGCATAGCAATGAGGTGATGATGAAAATATCTTGAAACATTAACAGGATCTAGAGAACAAAGTTCTCCAGGTGTTAATATATCTATGTTTGTTTTGTTTTTGTTTGATATGCGCAGGAAATCATGTAAATCTTCCCATGCATATTCTGCACAACTTAATGTAACAAACCAAGTGGGTGGGACAAGTTTTCTTATCATACAACGTACATATCCATGACGTCGGACCCAGTACTCTTTAGTACCATGCATGTTTGCTGATAGATTTCTAATACTTGATTGTGAAACCTCATCTTTTTCTTGCACTTTTCGTAATAATTGTGTGGCTGACATATTTTGAAAGTGGGTTCCTAATTTTAATGTGTGTGCAACTCTGTAACATAGAGTTGCTAATTCACTTTCAAAGAGTAGGCGGAATATGTATTCCACATTTTCTCTAAATCTGGGATCTTCAGAATACATCCGTAACGAGCGGTATTCCGATGCTGTTATTTGAATAGGTCTATCATCGTACCTTCCTCCTTTGCCAGTAGGAAAGAGTAGAGGAAAAGCATGTGCTACTATACTTTTTTCCCATATGCTGATTGGTGATCCTTTTGTTTGTCGCATTTGGTACGTTTCTAGTGCATCTTCTACGGTGTCATTAGAGTGCAATGGATGTATTGTATAATGGTCTAAAGTATTGGATACTGTAGCAGGAACTAGAAGCTCAAATTGACCAGTTTCTGGTGACTCTTGAATTATTTCAGTGGTTTCCTTCAAGTTTTCTTCAATATTAATTTCTTTGTAGTATTCATTATTGTCTTTTAGATATTGCTAGGCTTGTCTAACTTTATGTAAGTCTACCAGTTGTTGCCAAATGTTTTGGTCTTTTGTAGGTAAACCATTTACTAAGATAATTAAAGATTGCTCCATTGGACGCTGCACTCCCAGAGTGTGCACATTTTGTTTTAGATCTAATGGTAAATACACTACTTTGCCACAAATGCCTTTCACCAATTCAGAGGGAGGTAATTTTGCTGTTTTTGGTTGAAGGCATATTATTGCTTGAAATGGGTGTACTGTTTGAATTATGATGCTCTCATATAAATTGAGTTGTTGTAGGGGTTTTGGTAGTGGGAATAATTCCAAATTATTTGTGATAGCACGTGAAGGAGTTTGGTTGTTGTCAAGTTTTATAGTGCAGTAACTGCAAAGCATTAAGGGGTCAGTTGTTTCGTATTTGTTTTCTGCTATAAGGTAGAGAGCTAATTCAAACCATTTAGAATCTTCATTGTCTTCTATTTTGTATGTTAGGTCTACAGTGTTTGTGTTACTTTTATAGGAAGTTATGTTCTGCGGCAACATACACACACATGGTTTGGTACTTCAGCAGATGTACTTTTAAATTTCAGTATTTCCTTTTTGTATGTGTGTAGTAGAAGGTTGCCATGTGTAGAATTGTTGCTAATTTGTGGTAAAGCTATTTCATTCTGTAAGTGGCTTTCACTTCCAAAATATTTTTTCTAGATATAGTCGATTTCTTCAAGTAGGTCTTTTGCTGTACCATGTAGAAGAATGTTATTTAAATTGTCTAGTGCTAAAGCAGCACGTTTAGCATAGTACAGTTTATAGACTAGATTTCTTATAGTTGAATGATGTTTTGATATAATTTTGATATGATGGAAGGTGGTTTTGCAAGTAGGTCCTGAAATGCAGGCCAATGAATGTCCTTGTAGTCCTGTGTACTTGCGCACTGTACAGGTATCCATATTTTGCAGTAGTTTAATTTTGATTTTGTTTTTGCCTTTCACATACTGATTGAGGAATTGGCGTAAAGACCTGAAAGATCTTTTGGGAATGTTACACGCCCATTTGTATACTAGACATTCTGGTTCAGTTGAATTGAGAGGTAATTCTAAGTTTCTGTGGATATTTTTGTAAGCAGTATTTCTTGTACCAATATGGTATTATTAACTTTTCCATTACCTCGTCCACTGCTATGTATGGCAATTGTATTTGTTTGCTTTTGTTTGTATGCTTCTTCATTAAAATATGGTTCGGTGCTTGTAGTGTGACTCCACTCACCTCCACAGATATTTAAGAAGTTATTTTTGTTGACATTTCGTTTATTGAGAAGTCCTTTTTGTAATGTAGTTATTAGTTTTGTTAGTGGTTTCATTCTGTTTAACACTAAAATAAATAACTTTCTTTTGAGAAGGATTGCACTGTCCATCAAAGCTTCTAAGATTAATTTCCTAAGGTAGGTTTTAAGGGTTGTGCATGATTTATCTCCTGTTTTTATAAGATTTTGAAAGATTCTGTGGCTGAAAGCTTTTGCTAAAATACATTTTCTGGTATGCTTACTTGGTTCTATATCAAGATTTATAGGAACAGTTTTAAAAATAGGGTTAGCTGAATTCTTGTTAATCGTTTTCTGTTTCGTTTTACATTTTGATAGAGGAGGTGAAGTTTCTGTACTTGAAGCTTGTTTTGTTTCACTAAATGACTGTATTACCTGTTTTGTTTGAACTTTTTGTACACATTCTGCTAGAGATGGATGCTTATTTTGAAAACTTCTATTTTCATTTGCTCTACTTCTGCTTTGCTTTCTATGGACTTGATTTTTGGTAGGCATTCTTTAGGGTCTGTTGAAAAAAATAAAGAAGGTATGGTTTGGGGTGTTCTGCAATGAGTGTCTGAGTATGATGATAAAGATGTACGTGGGCAACTACAAATAGTTGGGATGGGTATTCTTGAATTTATGTGCTACTAAACTGGGGTTCAGATGACAGTAGAAAGGAAGCTAGTGGTGAGGAGAAGCACAAATAGTAAATCTAACGGTATGAATTAAAACAGTTGTTTGTTCTATAATATAAAAATTGTAGGGTTCAGTTATGTCATTTGTGCGCTGAAAAATGGGGATTTGTGTGCCATTCTGCCTGTAAATCTATGTTTAACAAATTGGGATTTGTGGACAGAATGGTGCACAATCTCTGTTTTTAAGCACAGAAATAGCATGAATTAACCCCACAGTGTGTTTGAGTAATAGTACAATATTATGGTGGTATTTAATTTACTTTATATGTGGAATGAGCAGGTTTCTTCTTTAGTTGTTGTTTGTACTTCAAACTCTACTGCTGCTTTTGAGGAGAGTGATCTTCACTGCAATTGTAAAGGAAACAAATTAGTAATTTTGTGTGTTTATAGCACTGATGTTAATTTAGACATTGATTTTTATGTTTTTGTACAAATATTGTTTTTTGATATATGAACATAGTGTGTGCATGCAATTTTGTTTGACTATATGCAGTCTTTATATTTTACTTTAAATATGTTAGTTCAACATGCTTTGCAAATGTGTGTGTAAAAAGAAATGAAATAGCATATAGGTGTGGAAGTTACAGTTGATTATAGAAGATGGGATAAATGACAGTAAGTTCAATTTATAGGTTATACAAGTTAAAAGTCAGTTAATCTGTTTATATGTATGTATAAGAATTGTACATGTACTATACAGAAAATATGCATACCTTTAGGTTGTGTTCATTCATATGGATATGCATGCAGCTGCAAGTAGAAATCTTGTAGACTTGTACAGTATTTCTTGTAGTAGGCACTTTCCAATGATATGACACTTGTACACAGAGTGATTAACAGTACATTTGAAGTGCTGATCTATGATGATGGAGTTAGATGTAGAGGTCTTGGATGTGATTGGTGGATGTTTGTGTGACTGCTTAGCTATATACAATGAGGGAATGGCACAGAGTGTGAGGTGGAAATGGTAGAAGGGCTGTTCATGTTACGATATGTCCGCGGACATGGCGGTAGTTCGCAGACATCGCCTGTTACATACAGGGATTTTGGGGTGGGGAGGCATGCAAATGAGAATGAGCAGAGCAAGGGATTGGTCAGTAAAGTGCATGCAAATGAGAATGAGCAGAGCAAGGGATTGGTCAGTAAAGTTTAGTGGGTGTGTTGTGCCAGGAGAGAGTTTGACAGATAGCTATGGCTGTGTGTTTCAGAAACAGATTGTATGGATTTTGGGAGACTCATGGATACATTGGTTGAAGGAGCATGCAGAAAGCTGTGGAGTAGCTGTAGATCTTGGATTCCCACTTGTGGAAGTGCACTGGCATGGAGTACGTGGAATTAAGTGGTTGGACTTGCTACCTCTCTGTGCTACTTTGGAGACAGAGCATCATTCAGACATAATGATAATTCATTGTGGAGGGAATAGTTTAGGACATGTGTCTGGAATTTCTTTACAATTTGCAATGAAAGAAGGACTTGGGAAGGTCATGGACATGTTTCCAAATTCTCAAGTAATTTTTTCTCGGATTGTGCAGAGACAAATGTGGCTGCATTCTTCTTCATTTGGTCCACAAATGGAGAAAGTGAGGCACAATGTCAATAAGGCTGTTTGTGCCTTTCTAAAAGATGTTGGCATATGCTGGAAATCAGATTTTTCTGAGAAATGTACAAATGCATTGTGACCTTTTTTGGAATTACAGCCATCCATTTTGTAGTAGGTGTTGACCATTTCAAGTTTTTAAAACACAAACAAACACCACCAAAAGGCTCTTTTCAGAGCCACCACTTCCTCCCAGACAAAGGTGCAATGGTTATGATAGGGCAGCACCCCAAAATGTTAGATGTCCGCGAAATGTTCGACCTGCTCCATTTATTTTCCACTTCTATTTTTAAACTGTGAAAGGCGGCTCTGAAAAGAGCTTTTTTTTTGTTGTTTTATTTTTTTTTTGTTTTTTTACACACGACACACTAGGAGAGGAGGGAAAAGGAGGGTAAGGGGGGACACCAACCACAGGGATAAGAAAGGGCGGTGGAGAAAGGAAGATGAAGGGTGGGCCTTACTTAGGTAGTGAGTAGGTCTTCTCGTGCTCTGAGACCAGAGTCTCAAAAGCACTTCGAAGTCTCTCCCCCTGCAGAGTACTGCATCGCAGAACATACACACAACTGTGACCCTCGAAAGGTAAGGGTCATCAGCATTGCGAATGGCCTGTGAGGCAGCTGGGAGGAATACGCTCTCCCACAGGAGTGTTCCCTGTGGTGACAAGATCGGAAATGGAGGATGTAGTAGAAGAAGTCAACCTACTACGCTCCTCGAAAGGTACAACCTTGCAAACGGCCCCACCGTGGAACGACCTTAGGTGTCTGTTCATAGTAGTCGTTCCAAAGCGGTACAAACTAGGCCTCTTGTGACTCAGTCCCATTTTGCACTGGTTGCAGGTGACTTTGTTCGCGTGCACCTTAGGTACGTTACCATGTATGGTAAATAACCGCCACACCCAAGACTCATGGCGAGTGCTGGTAGTAGGGACTTCCACTACCTCATTCTTGTCATCCTCTTCTTCCTCCTTTGCATCCTCACTCCTGTTCCCCTCTTCAGGCTCTTGGGGAGGTGGTGGTGGTGGATGGGGTGGGGGTGGTGCTGAGGCAGATGTAGCACCAGGTGGCAGTAGTGCAGTCATGGATGCCATCAGGTTTCAGAAATAAATCTGGAAAATTGGCAGCAAAAATGCACTGTGTTCTGTAAGATAGCCAGAAACACTATGAGGATGAGCTCTGGGGTGTGGCATTATATAGGGGTGCTTGTGCATGCTTCCCGGACACCCGCGCTGTCCGCGGACAGATCGAACTCCCAAAAAAGGTTAAAAAAGTCCCAAAAAGTATGTAGAAAGTCAGGATTACTGTCTGGGACTTGTGCTTTGGTGATTTATTATTGAAAAATGTTGTGGATTGCCTGAAAAGGTAGTTTTAAATTGTTCGGGGACACGAACAGTGTCTGCAGTCAGAACACACGCTCAGTGTGGGCGCGGTCATATGATGGCTTCGCAAACATGTCCGCGAAGGGAACGGGTGTCCGCAGGATTCCAAATGCACTGAAACTGTTTTGCGCATGCGTGTTGGTGTTCTACGGACACTGTTCGGGTCCTGAAACTAATTAAAAGTGCGACACAAGCGAAATGAACAGTTACGGACAGGCGTTTGTTCTTAGAACAGTTTCAATATGCTTGCGAACAATACAGACAGGCACAGCGTCCTCAGGACACCCCTATTTTGTTTATTTACGAACATTTCAGGACACCACGTGTGTTCTTAGAATAGTTTCAACTCGCTTGCGAACAATACGGACAGGCATAGCGTCCTCAGGACACCCCCATTTTGTTTATTTACAAACATTTCAGGATACTGCCTGTGTTCTTACAACAGTTTCAACTCACCTGCGAGCAATACGGACAGGCATAGCGACCTGAGGACACCCCCATTTTGTTTATTTACGAACATCCCGGGACACCTGATGTGGTCTTAGAACAGTTTCAACCTGCCTACAAAGAGCACGGACAGGTCTAGCGTCCTCAGGATACCCCCATTTTGTTTATTTACGAACTTTTCAGGATACTGCATGTGTTAGTTTGATTGCGGACATCCCGGACACCAAATGTGTTCTTAGAACAGTTTGGACTTGCTTGCGAACATTACGGACAGGCATAATGTTCTTAGAACATCTCTATTTTGGTTAATTGCGGATATTCCGGACATCTCGTGTGTTCTTAGAACAGTTTCAACTTGCTAACGAACAGTACGGACAGGTATAGTGTCCTTAGGACACCTCCATTTTGATTAATGGTGGACATCCCGAACACCAGGTGTGTTCTTAGAACAGTTTCAACTTACATGAGAACAGTATGGACAGGTATAGTGTCCTTAGGATGCCCCCATTTTTGTTTCTTTACAGACATTCCGGACACCCGCGCTGTCCGCGGACACCTCAACTGCTTTAAAAAAAACAAGAAAGGAATTAGGACACAATATAATAATTTTACTTTATTATATATGAATGTTAAATTTATGACAGAGAAGGTGAAGCAGAAACTGAGACAAACACAGGAGAATTGGGGGTTTCAAGAGGATTCATATGAGGTGAAGAAGGGATGGAAGTCTCATCAAAACGTTTTTGTTCATGGAGAGGCTTTGGGGATAATTGACTGGGATATGGTGAGGGGGGACATGTACATTTGGGACAATGGTATCTAGTTTTTTCTTTCAAGTGATCCTCCACAAAGTTTTTTAAATTGTTGAAATTTTCCATGAGAATGTGAACATTTTCTTCCATGCGCTGGAAAGTCTTATCCAATATTTCTTTTTGTTTACTATTTTCAATGTTTGTATGGTCTGTACAAGGAAAATGTATATGTTAAATGTATATAAAATAATATTTATTAATTGGTTTATATAGAAAAGTGTCTACCATTAGGTTCACTATCTTCAGACATTTCCTCACGTGGGAAATGCTACTCTAGCCACTACAGTGTACTAGACATTTCTGTGAGAAAAAAAAAAATATATCACTTTTTTTGTATCTAATACAGACATTTTTTAAATATATGAGTAAAATGAAGTACACTTACTAGCTTCTGGTAAGGTGTGTTCTTCCTGGTCTGTAGATCTGCTGTTGCTCTTAGTTGTGGAGTTTCTGTGAGGTAATCATGTTGGACACCTATCTTTCTTTTTTTGGTATATTACATTTTAGAACATATTGTATTTAAATGAATGGTTGATGTGTTATATATATATGGGTTACACTTCTTATTTATCACTACATATAATGTGTATGTGTGCTGGTTTGTGAATTTGTGCAGTGTTCATATGTTATGATATAACAATTAAAGATACCCCCCAGACTTTTTGGGTAGTGCTGCTGTTGTCCGCGCCTGTCCGCGGACATTGGAAGAGTTTGTGGACATAAAAATCAGTAGAGGGGGTTCAGTATGTTCCATGTTACATGTACATACAATCAGGGATATTATTGTTAAGGTGTGCTACTAAAAACCTATGAAATTCAATAAAAAAAACTTTGCTAAAGGGATGTTAGGGATCCAAGTAAAACCAAAAAAAACCCTGAAATTCACCAGTTATGGTAAGTTAAACAACCATAACACGCGCCACCACTGTGCACTGTTAAGACTAACACCTAGGACATCAAAGATGACATCACAAATCCGTCCGTTCATGTTGACTCCAAGTTTAGATGATGTATCAGTAGAAAGGGCGATTACAAAGTGCAGGGTCATTAAATGTAGCCCCGAACACTGCAATTTTCACCAAAGTCTCTGTTTACTGTATCAAAGGCTTTGGAGTAGTCCACATAACAAATATATAATGCTTCCTTCCTGTAACTATGAGCTGACTGGATTAAATAACTCAGACACCACAAACTAGTCAATGTATTGCCACTTTTACGGAAACCAGTTTTTTGCTTTTTTTAAATATATTTTCAGTTTTTAACCAATTATTTATTCTACTTAATAAGAAGTGCCAAAATGTTTTAGCCATGGAATCAGTTATGGCAAGCAGCCTATAACTGTCTGGAGATTCTCGTGGGCACTTTTAATGGATGGGGACCAAGATGGATCCACTCCAACTTGGAGGCATGCTACCAGTTTTAATTGTTTAGTGAAACAGTTTTTCAATTAATGTCGCCCAATAGTGTGGGTTATATTTAAAAACATTATTAGAAACCTGGTCCGGGCCTGGGGCTCTAGAAGATTTTACATTTTTGTATTACTTCTTCAATATCTATACTGAGATAATAAACCCCTCACCATTATAAATAGGGAGCATTTAAACTCTCTTTCCTTATTTAGACTGTCTTGTATATATGTTCATAACATAACATTTTCAGTTATCAACTGATATTGGGTTAAGTTAATGTTTTCCTGATTAAATCTGAGGTATGACATTTCTAAATGGCCAAAACTTTCTTGAGTCTGATGTACATAAGACATTGTTTATTATTTGCCATTGCACTGCCACCATAGAGTTTGTATGTTGCCTGATCCCATTCCTATAGGCAATTCTGTGTTTTAATATTGTATTCTGGGCTAACGTGGACGATAGCGCCAGTTTTTTACCATTGCATATATTTGACCTCAGCTGTTTTTTTTTTTTATGGGCACTAAGCACATCAAACAGTTTTCCAGGTTGATTTTGCAATAAGTGTTTCTAATTGTGCTGTCGGTCATTATTCACAATATGTGATCTATTTCTTCATAATAGCTTTAGTATCCCTAAACTATCAATCTCTTAAATTAAGTTCAAAACCACATTGTTTACTTTTGCCACATTTTTTCCAGTCCAAAGTATTCTGGAGGCAGCAGCATTGGCTGTATAGGAGCCTGCCATTTGTTCTCTAGGCCTGTTAAACATGCATTGAATAGAACATCTAGTGCCTACGTGATCACTAGGTGTGTATCCATTAAGCTCGAATTTCTTGATGCTGCTGAATAGGTTACCCCTGACAAATACATAATCGATCCATAATCAAAAAGTTCCATTGGACCATGTGTATGGGCCTGGTTGTCCAGGTTTAATTTCAATATACAATTGTTTTAAGTCATTGCTAGTAATAAACTCCTCCCATTAATAATGTTCCAACATTATCTCTTCCGGCTCGAATTCTATTGCAATGACATAGTGGCTATTTTTCATCATACAATAGTAATCATCCTTTTGCCTATTTGGGGGTTTCGTTGGGTAGCTCTGAAAATTAAGCTCAACCCTAATGGGTTAACCTGCCACCATTCATTAATTAAGTATTCAGCATGGATGTTAATCCTAAAAGTTTCTTCGCCCCCCGAGGAGATCGTAAATGTTAACAATAAGGATTTGTGTCTCTTGACCTTTAATGCAGTTTGTAAGAAATTCAGCCATAGAAAATACATTTACACACCCCGGTTTAAGCTCTACCATACTCAGTGAGTTTCTGGCACCTATCAACAACCCTCCCATAGATCTACCAGGCTAATTTAATTGTTCCCACCTCTGAGTAATGAAATACCCATCCCGGTTGAAATCATTAATAACCCAGGACTCGTGTACAACAAAGATGCCAGACTTCGTCAGTAAACTACGACCCTGTCGGTTCTTGACAAATTAATTAAAGCCCCCATTTTAGACAACAATTGATATTGTGTCCTCAACCTTGTCTCTTGGTCATACTGGCTAATTCACTTTTATTCTCTCTGGGTGAATGTTGTTCTTATGAGTGGGTGCAAAGAAATCGCCTAGTGATGTAGCTAGATTTCCTATAATGGATTGTAACTCTGTAATTGTGTGATTTTTCTTTTTTTCCACAGTCCCATTATTTGCTAAAATAGTATTGGTGGTTAGGTTTACCTGTATTCATGAAAAGTCCAAGGCCCAGCTTAAAAAACCCAGCCCTGTTTACCATAACCAATTCAGTGATGATGGGCGAGGCAAAGTGTACTTCTGTCCAGTTAGTTTCAGCCAGTGGCCGGTTTTTCTACCAGGTCTAGATCTTTAGACGTAATCAGGTGCAGATGAGGTACACTGTGTAAAATGTGTAAAATAATGTACTATCTAGAAACGGGCTAAAGGCTGATACAGACTGTTTGGATACTCTAATCCTTTTGCTAGTAATGCTATTAACGTTCTCCATGTTCTTGATGTTGTTGTTCAAACATTCTAGCACTTGATCATTTACCTCAGCGAGTAGACAATCAATAGTCTGTATTTCCTCAGCTGCCGCTCCATATTCATCATCAATCATTTTCATATTATCTGGCGCATTTGCTGACGGTGCTATCGCATGCGTATGTTTCACCCAATTACTCAGCGTTCCCGGCTGATTGCCTCTAGCCAAGGTTTTGTTTGTTTTAAACCTCACTGGTAGGGTTTCAGATGTATTAGGTATGGTTCCATTTACTAGACCAATATTGGTTTTGTACTTTGCTAGTGACAGTGCTGGTTCAGCATTCCTTTTGTACGCATTAGGTTTCCCTTGCATAGCTTCAGCTTCTTCCCTCCTTATTGCTGGACAATGCTTACTCCGTCTTGCTTTTTTTGATTGTCCACAAGTTTTTTGTGTTCTTTGTTTTAGGCTATTTTCACTAGAGGTCAATGATGACAACGTCAAGTCCATAATATTAGTCTCCTGTTCACCATCTTTTTCACAGGTTGATGCATCATCAGTTATAATGATCGTGGATTCTGGTGCCACTAGCAGTGGTTCGTGTTGCTGTTCATCTGTGGCAGCCAGATAGTCCTCCCCCATTTTATTTGGTAGGTTAGAAGACTGGAAGAATTCCTCCGATTGGGCCATCAGAACAAAGTCCACCAACTTTGTTATACCTGTCTTTAAAACCTGATGTTCCTTCTCCAAGTTATTGCAAACAGTAAAAAGTGCCTTCACAAATATCAGCACCTCGGAATCGGGCTGGTCCTCCTCATCCCATGAATCAGTGGAGCTAATAGACTCATTATATGCTGGGGAGGAAGCATATATGCTTCTGGCAGTACGTTCTAGGTATGGGGAGGTTGATAAATGTGTTCTGTTGGTCGGAACAAGTACAATGGTATTTCCTATATAATAAGTTCTATTTTGGTTTCACTTGATATAAAAGTGCCTAATGAGTCCCTCTGTAAATTTAGACACATATTCAGCAACACATTATTGTCTACTGTTTGCAGACATAAGACTCAACTAGTTGGTAGGTGCTTGGAAACTCTCAGCTATGTTTGCAATAGTTGGTGGTTTGGTTGGGTTAAGAAATGCAGTTATTTTAATATGCTCCCTACACAGGTCAGATAGTGCTCTGCTGTCTTCCACCAAGGCCACCATGCTATGTGTGGTTGCATTGGCATGCAGCTTGCTGCAGACGCTTTGTTTGAAATGTCTGCTTAAGTTGGTGGCTCGAGATTTTTTAGTATTGTTAGTGCTTCTTAAATGATAAGTCTTGAGCGTTGCTGACATGGTTAGGTATACTGGTAGTTGTCACTAAACTATCCACCCAGCAAAGTTGTTCTGGATCCAGCTGTTAAGTATAGGACTACCCACTAGAGAGGAGTAAAAGGAGACTCATCCATCTTGCCCACTGTGTCTCAATTCAGGGTGCTGTTTGCACTCACCGAGCTTAGATGGCAGGAGATGGCGTAGACTCACCCTCTAGCCCAGCATATCTCAGCTCAGGATGCTGTTCGAACGCACAGAGCTTATATGGCAGGTAATTGAGATAGTTCTAGTTTGACTACTGGCACCCAGATCACTTTATCATGGGTGCTCAGTAGCCCTAGTTATATTGACTCTTGGAGAGTTCCAGGGTTAGGCAGACACAGTAACTGGTCTTGTGTTACTAACACCTAATATTGCAGATGACTTTGTCTTCATCCTTCTGTAATCCACATTATGTCGGCTCACCATCAGCTCAAAGTGTTAAACCCTGCAGTTGCTGGTCATGAGCTCCTCCACAGCTTGCTTGCAGCATATATAAAATCAATAACCAAACTGGCAAAAAATAAAGCACTGGTAGCACTTTAACCAGACAGGCTAACTAACTTATGAAGTGCCGTTCTATGTCAAGGAGGAGTGTGGGGTGTGGGAATGAGGGGAACGTGAGCAAAACATGCACAGAAGCCAGTAACCTCATGCCTCACTCCACTCCACTCACCACTTACCCGTATGTAGGTGCACAGGACTAGTGACTCCTCTATGTATCCCTCTGATTTCCCCAAAAACATCAGCCTTCGGCCTCCAGACCTCTGAGTCCTCTGGACAGAAACCTTCAGCTTTCGGTAGACTGCTGCCGCGGTGCAGACCTTTCACAGCTTAATTCTACTCCAGCACAGGCACGGCCCTCTGGTGCTTTACGCTTCTACCAAGAAAGGAGGACCTTAGGAAAGGACCTTGGGGTGCTTTCCACTATGCACATTATGCTCACAGTCAAGTTGCACCAGTCTCCTGTGGGTGCTGTGGGTCCTGTGATCACTGGTCGCTTCTGTTTACCTCAATTAGATTGTTTAGGGTGTACTTCTATTTGACCGCCAGTTGCTTCTAATAAAAGATCTGAACCTTTATGAATTTATTTCATACTTTTATTTTATTTGCTAACACGTGTTTTGGCCTGCAAGTCCTTTCTCAAATCTCTATGTATTGAATAAACATATAATATACCTTTTGTTTTGTAAAAAATATAAGCCCCGCTTTGAGAAAGGCCTTGCAGGACGAAAACAAGTGATAGCACATATTGGCACTATTTCAACAACATCAATGGTCGCAAGGACAAAATAAAAGTATGAAATAAACTCAAAGTTTAACATCTTTTATTAGAAGCACCTGGCGCTCTAATGGGAGTACATGCTAAACAATTTGCATATTAACTGTAACAGTGGGTAACTTCTGGTGCTCCTTCCAAGCGACGGGTAATCACCGAACAATCGTGAGATTTCTGGAGCAGAAAACCAGTCAATATACCCACAAATGTATTGCACTTTTTTTTTAGACAAAGTAAATTATATGTTTTAACTGCGCGCTTTTGTACTGATCACTTCAACATTTTCGAATTGGAAATTCTCAACCTGATGATACAAACTAAGCAAATGTTAGATCTTTTCACATCAGACTGCCTGGGCCGCCCGTCCACCTTTTATTTGTCTACTCATTGTGCACGCAATCTGGGGATTTGGTCAGGCTTTGGAGCATCCACAGAGGTAAGGAAGCACAGTGAGGATCGACTGCTGTCAGAGCTGTGAGGATCCACAGTTGGTCATCTTTTATGAGCCAATGTAAGCGGAGGCGAGTATTCTGCAATGCCACGCTGTGTCATGCTTTTTATGGATATCTGCGATTTCAAGGAATTGTTTTTCGTCGTTCACAACAATCTCTCCTTGGAGCGTCATATTCTTTTGCCCTATTGTATCATCATCTTTTAATTCTCGTGGCTTAGAGTTGTTTTTCATGATTGATCAATGGTTTTGCAATTTCCTTCTTTCAAGATCTAGAACTTAGACGCCCTGTTAAAGAAATAACATGAATGTGTTCATCAAGCTTCCCCGCCTCACTTCATGGACAAAAAAACAGAGCTTACTCTGATTCCTCCCAGGAAACATCTGTTATGAAGGGAAATAATGAGAACAACTGAGGGGCGCATGCTGTTTTGTGTTCATGCAACAGTGTCCTGCAGCTGGGTAAAAAAATACACGTGGTAGCACATTCCTCTCATCATTTAATTCAGAACAACTTCAAACAGCATCCATGTTTTCAACCATTCTCTTTGCGCAAAGGCAGCCATGAGTAAATCTTAGAAATCAAATCAAAATACTGGGAAAAGATGGTTATTGGCAGATAGTGAAAAGTGCACAAGATTGTTAGAATGTTTGTAGCCTCGCAAATACATTTTAATTGTAGTAAAATTTGGCAAATCTAACATTTATTTGAAGAAATACAGGCATTGATATACATATAGCAAACATCAGTGTTTTAAAAGAGCAAATATTGCTATCTATGTAATACTATGCAAGGTAGAGTGGTTTTGTATTGTGCACTTCTGCCATTACGGCTAATTGCCTTGCATGAAAAAAAGGTGAAAAACAATGGTCTCGAGGGTTGCCAAGAGCAATGCCAGAGGTTAAGATTCAGTCTAAACCTTCCAGCCATCACCTTTATTCTTTTTTTTTTGCTTTGTCACCCTGAGTGGGACGAGTATGCCCAGACGTGGGTGCCGTGCCTGCTGGTCGTAGAGACCATGCCACGCAGGCAGCCCACTCCACAGGGGGGACCCCTCCAACACCTGTCACCAAACACACAGCTCTTTCCACACGAACATACATCCAATTGCCAATGCTAGGTATATTTTTAAGTGTCCATTTATTTTTACCCTACTCTTTAGAAAAATAAACCACAAACAAATCTACTAAACATAACTAACTTTAGTTATATGTATGAATCTCAATGTTTTTCCCTTGCCAGTTCCTACCTCTTTTTTCCTTATCCCCCAATGGTCCTTTTCATGGCCAACCTTTCAGTTATAAAAATAGACAATAAAAACACATACTGCATGTATGAATCAAAGACCTTTAATTGATCCTTTCAATACTGTGTGTGTTATTAAAAAATAGCATATCCTTAAGTATTTTATTAAAGCCGCGGTCATTCCCTGTGGAAGTCGTGGGAAACCCCTGGCCCCCAGTCATTGCTGCATTTAGCTGTGCATGTATCATTGGTAGCAGCGGCTATAAAAATGTTTAAGAACAGCCAAAACCATATGTACATATATATATTTCAAGGGTTTTTCGGTTTTACTTGGAACCATAACGTCCCTTTGACAACGTTTTTTCACTGATATATATATATATATATATATACACGAATATTATACCTTCATCTTGTACGCTGCACTCAATGTTATGTTTCTGTATGAGTAGCTTAGTATACCAGATAGAACCCCATAATAGAATGCTATTTATATCAATGCATCGTTCAATGCACTAATTAGGGTATGATATTTATTGCAATGATGCTTGACACTTGTTTCGCAACATTATAATAAGAATCCCTTGTACACATATTTCATGAAAAGTACATACGCATGTGATGTCATCAGTGATGTCATCAATGACATTTGTGATGTCATCTTTGATGTCCTGGGTGTTAATCTTAGCAGTGCACGGTGGTGGCACGAGTTATGGTTGCTTAGCTTACCATAACTGGCGAATTTCAAGGGTTTTTTCAGTTTTACTTGGAACCATAACGTTCCTTTGACCACGTTTTTTCACTGAATTTCCTAGGTTTTTAGTAGCACAACTTAACCATAACGTCCCTTTAACAAAGTTTTTTCACTGAATTTCATAGGTTTTTAGTAGCGCAACTTAACCATAACGTCCCTTTAACAAAGTTTTTTCACTGAATTTCATAGGTTTTTAGTAGTGCAACTTAACAATAATGACTTTCACTTTATATACATATCATATGGAACTGACTGAATCTCTTCTACTGTACTTGATGTCCGCGAACTCATTTAATGTTCGCGGACATGTTCGAAGAACAGTAAAACTACCTAAAAAACTCTGGGGGGGTATGTTTGATTGTTATATCATAACATAGGAACATTTAACAAATTTAAAAAAAAGCACACAAACACATTATATGTACTAATACATAAGAAATGTAACCCATATATACAACACACTAACCATTCATTTAAATGCACTATGTTCTAAAATGGAATATACCACAAGAAAATAAATTGGCTTACAACATAATTACCTCACAAACACAACAGAACTGAGAACAAGAGCAGACCCACTGAGTACATAGGACATATCTTACCTGAAATAGTAAGTGTACTTAATTTTATTCATATATTTATAAACTTTCTGTATTAGATAAAAAAATATATTATCTCTTTTTTCTTCTCTCACAGAAATGTCTAGTACTCTGGAATGGCTAGAGGAACATTTCCCACATGATGAAATGTCACAAGATAGTGAAACTAATGGTAAACACTTTATAATATAAACCATTTAATTATTATTATTTTGTATACATTTAACATATATACATTTTTTTTGTACAGAGCATAACAAAATAGAAACTACCTCTGAAGAAGCTGTTATGGAAAACACGCTTGACAGCATAAAAGAAAAAAATGATTTATTGTTGACCTATTTTAATCATTTGAAAACTTTTGTTGAAGATCATTTTAAAACAAAAACGTCATACCATTGCCCCACATGTACTTGTCCCCCTCACCATATCCCAGTCAATTATCCCCAAACCCTCTCCATAACCCAAAACGTTTTGATGAGACTTCCATCCCTTCTTCACCTAATAACAATCATGATGAAACCCCTAATTCTCCTGTTTTTGTTTCTGTTTCTGCCTCACCTTCTCTGTCATAAACTATTAATATATGTTAAATAAAGTTTAATTTTTATATTGTGTTGTAAATAGTTTCGTTTTTCTTTAAAAAAAAAACAATGTAGGTGTCTGCGGGCAGTGCAGGTGTTCTAAAATGTTTGTAAATAACAAAAATGGAGGTGTCCTGAAGAACACTATACCTGTTCGTACTGTTTGCTAGCAAGATGAAACTATTCTAAGAACACACGCAGTGTCCTGAAATGTTCGTAATTAAACGAAAATGGAGGTGTCTTAAAGAACACTATACCTGTCCGTACTGTTTGCTAGCAACTTGAAAATGTTCCAAGAACACAATTGGTGTCCTGAAATGTTCGTACATAAATGAAATTAAAGTGTCCTAAAGAACACTATATCTGTCCGTAGTGTTCGCTAGCAAGTTTAAACTGTTCTAAGAACACACGCAGTGTCCTGAATTGTTATTAAAATTAAATGAAAATGGATGTGTCTTAAAGAACACTATACCTGTCCGTACTGTTCGCTAGCAACTTGAAAATTTTCTAAGAACACAATTGGTGTCCTGAAATGTTCGTACATGAACGAAATTGAACGTGTCCTGAAGAACAGTATATCTGTCCTTACTGTTCGCTAGCAAATTTAAACTGTTCTAAGAACACACGCAGTGTCCTGAAATGTTCGTTTCACGTGTGACGCAATTCTAATTAGTTCAGGACCCGAACAGTGCCCGTAGAACATCAACGCGCATGCGCTAGCCAATCTCCATGCATTTGGTGTCCTGCGGACATGCGCTTCCTTCGCTGACTTGTTCGCGAACGGATCATATGACCGCGCCCACGCTGATCGCGTGTTCTGAATGAGGACAATGTTCGGGTCGCCGAACAAATTAAAAGTACATTTTCAATTAATCCATAATATTTTTCAATAAAATCTCACCATGGCACAAATCCCACATAGTAATCCTGAGTTTCTACATACCTTTTGAAACTTTTCAAACTTTTTTTGTGTTCGATCTGTCCGCGGACAGTGCGCATGTCCGTGAACCGCGCACAAGCACCCCTATAAAAGATCACACCCTAGAGCTTATTCTCATTGTGTTTCTGGCTATTCTTCAGAGCACAGCTATTTCTCCAGCAACTTGCTGAATGCACCATCGAGATGGCATCCCTGGCTGCAGAACTGCCACCTGGTGCTGCACCTGCTTCAGCACCACCCCCACACCCTCCACCACCACCACCTCCCCAAGGGCCTGAAGAGGGGAACAGGAGTGAGGATGCGGAGGAGAAAGAAGAGGATGATGAGAATGAGGTAGAGGAAAACCCTACTACCCACACTAGGCGTGAGTCTTGCGTGTGGCGGTTATTTACCATTCATGGTAATGTTCCTAAGGCTTGTGCGAACCGTGTTACCTGCAATGAGTGCAAAATGATACTCAGTCGTGGGAAGCACGGTAAGTACAGCTTTGGGACCACTACTATGAAGCAACACCTGAGGTCATTTCACTCTGGGGCTATTCACAGGGTTGTACCTTGCGAAGAACGTAGCAGGTTGATTTCCTCTACTTCATCCACTGTTTCTGATCCTGTCACCACAAGGACCACCTCTGTGGGACAGCGTCTCCCTCAAGCTGCCTCACAGGCCATACAGAATGCTGATGACCCTTACCTTTCGAGTGTCACAGTTGTATGTATGTACTGTGACACAGTACTCTGCAGGGGGGAGCGACTTCATAGTGCTTTTGAGACTATTGTCTCAGAGCACGAGAAGATCTGCTCATTACCCAAATAAAACCCACTCTACATCTTCCTCTCTCAGCTCCCCCTTTCTTATCCCTGTGGTTGGTGCCCCCCCCTTTACCTTCCTTTCCCCTCCTCTCCTAGTGTGTCGTGTATAAAAAACAAAAAAAAATACAAAATATCAAAAATCAAAAAAAAAAAATAAGGCTCTTTTCAGAGCCGCCTTTCACAGTTAAAAAATAGAACTGAAAATAAATGAAGAAGGGCCCTTTCTATTTTTTAGAAGTCTGCGGACAGTTTGCGAACATTTAAAAAATTTGGTTGCTACCCCATCACAAACATAGCAATTTTCTCTGGGAAGAAGTGGTGGCTCTGAAAAGAGCCTTTGGGTGGTGTTTGTAAGTCAAAAATTATAAATGCTTAACACCTACTTCAAAATAGCTTTTGTAATTCCAAAAAAGGTCGCAATGCATTTTGTACATTTCTCCGAAAAATCTGATTGCCAGCATAAGTAAGATGGACTCCATCTCTGCGAAAAATGTATGTACTACGAAACATAATATTTTCATTGTGAAAAGAGGACATGCCAAAATCTCTTAGAAAGGCACAAACAGCCTTATTAACATTGGGCCTTGTTTTTCCATTTGTGGACCAAATGAAGAAGAATGAAGCCACATTTGTCTCTGCGCAATCCGTGAAAATATCACTTGAGAATTAGGAAACATGTCCATAACCTTCCCAAGTCCTTCTTTCATAGCAAATTGCAGAGAAATTCCAGTCACATGTCCTAAACTGTTCCCTCCACAATGAATTACAGTTATGTCTGGATGTTGCTCTGTCTCCAAAGTAGCACAGAGAGGTAGCAAGTCCAACCACTTCATTCCACGTACTCCATGCCAGTGTACTTCCACAAATGGGAATCCAAGATCTACAGCTACTCCACAGCTTTCTGCATGTACCTTCAACCAATGTATCCACGAATCTCCCAAAATCCAAACAATCTGTTTTTTGAAACACACAGCCATATCTATCTTTTGTTCTCTCAGCAAAAAGAGTATCTGAGAAACTCTCTCCTGGCACAACACACCCACTAAACTTTCCTGACCAATCCCTTTCAGTGCTTATTCTCATTTGCATGACTTCTGAACCCAAAAATCCCCGGATGTAACTCCCGATGTCCGCGAACTACCGCCATGTCCGCGGACATATCGTAACATGAGCAGCCCTTCTACCATTTCCACTTCACTCTCTCTGCCATTCCCTCATTGGATGTAGCTAAAAAATCACATGACCATGCACCAATCACATTCAAGACCTCTAAATCTAACTGCATCATCATAGATCAGCATTGCAAATGTACTGTGAATCTCTCTGAGTACAAGTGTCATATCATTGGCATGCACCATCTACCAGAAATACTGTACACGTCTCCAAGATTTCTACTTGCAGCTCCATGCATATCCATATGCATGAACACAAACTTCAGGTATGCATATTTTCTGTACAGTAGATGAACACATTTTCAAACAGACTTTTAGCTTGTGTAATCTGTAAAATGAATTTACTGTATTTTTTCAATATCCTAAAATCAACTATCACTTGTAAACCTTTATACTATTTACTTTCGTTATACACACACACTCAAATCATGTTAAACTAACATTTTTAAATGAAATATATAGACTACAGATATTCAAACAAAATTGCATGCAAGCACAATCTATGTTTAAATCTTTAAAAAAATACTTATACAATTTCATATTTTTTGTTTTTATTTATTTATTTACTTAATTAGTTTATCTTAGACATGACATTGAGGCGCTATTACCTAGAACAGGTTACTTACAGAAATAGTGGTATTCACTGGTATATTATAAATTTCACAAGACATAGTAAAGATATTTTTTTTGCTACAGTTAGTCATTCAATACAATTTGTTCATTAAGAACATATCATATGTACTGAACTGATGCAATGTATCTTAGGTAAATAAATTAGTTTAATGGTTTTAAAGAAGGCACTGAGGATTTATTTTTTGAAAATATATTTTTATTGACATTTTGTAGGTTATTACAGCGAACATTACATCAAAAAGAAAACAGTATTACATTTATAGAAAGCGTGCCCACCAATAACCCTTTTATCCCCCCCCACCCCCCTAGCCATTTAATCAAAGTAGAATCTGGATTTAATACTTCGGAACACAATGTACAGTCCCAGAACACAGGTAGTGGGCATTTTTGTATGCGCTTGCCCTTGGTCTCAACCTATTAGAATCCCCTTGTGAGGGGGAAGCCATATGTCCCAGTTATTGGGTGCCTTTGAAGACCCCGACTTTACAGTTTCACGATGTCTAAAGGACAAGACCAGGCCCATCGTGAAGACTGGACCCCTCATGTGCTGCGCTCGTATCTTTCAAAAAATGGAAGCCAGAGTTCCCCGATGTTGGTTTTGGATTCATCAAGAACATGTGTAAGGAACTCCATGTCGTATATCGCTCGGACCTTAGTGACCCATTCCTTTTCCTGTGGCATGTTTGGGTTTTTCCATTTTTGGGCCAGGCAACACCTGGCCGCCACAAGCATGACCTGGAGCATGTTGCCCTGGGTGTCCTCCTGATCGTCCCCAACCTCGATCCCAAAGAGGAGCAGCCAAGGGCAGAGGGGTCTGTCTATCCCATCAACTCCCCTGATCCAGGATAAGACCTCTCCCCAATATATCTGTACCCTGGGGCACGACCACCACATGTGTATGTAGTCTCCAATGGTGTTTCGACATTTCCAGCAGTGTGGGTCGTAACCTGGGAGCATTCTGGACAGTCTCTGGGGGGGATAGTGCCACCTATGTAGGACCTTTAATGCCTGGTGTCTGTATTGGAGGGACGTAGTTGAGCGGTGGGCTCGGATACACATTTTGGTCCATCTCCTATCGTCCATTGCCACGCCAAGGTCTCTTTCCCATTGCGTTCGTGCTGGGGGGGGATCCCTTGGTATTGAGAACAAGAGGAGTCTGTACAACCGGGCTATTACCCCTTTGGAGCCCCGAGTGGAGATGATCACTTTCTCAAAATCTGTGAGGTCCCTCCTGAGAGTGTCCCCCCACGAGGGCTCTGAGAGAACTCCCTTAAGCTGGAGATAGCGGAATGGTGATAGCTTGCCCAGACCCAGAGCCTCCTCGAGGTCGGGAAGGGGCATGAAGGATCCCCCTACCCATAGATGGCAGGCCCTGACCAGGCCCGCCTCGTACCAACTCTGGTATGCCGCCGGTTCCGCTATTTTGGCCAGAAACGGCGGCGCCCAAATGCAACTTAGCGGGGAGGGCCAGGTCGTGAGCCACCTGAAATAGCTCCCCTCCTTCCAGACTGACCAGAGAACCCCCAACACTGGGTGTTCATGTACCCTCCTAGGGATGTTTGTTCTTGGGACCCATAGCTGCTCGTCGATCGTAACTGGGGCAAGAAGTCTGTTGTCTAGAGCTACCCACTGCTTCTCCGTCCCAGGGTTAAAGTGGTCAACCAGAATCCTCAGCTGTGATGCCCTATGGTATGTGTCAAAATCGGGGAACCCCACTCCTCCATCCTCTTTCGATCTTGTCAAGACATCGTAGGAGATTCTATGTTTCTTTCCCGCCCAGAGGAATCTAAGCAACACCTGCTTCATTGATTCAAAGAAGGGCCTCGGCACCTGGGTAGGGAGCATCTGAAAGAGAAATAGGAACTTGGGGAGTATTACCATCTTAATCAGGTTGAGCCGCGCCATCCATGAGAAGCCCGCCCCCGCCCACCTCTCAATATCTCTCTTAACAGCAGTCCATAATGGGGTAAAATTGCGCGCGAAGAGGTCACCCGGAGTGGATGGGATTTGGATTCCCAGGTATCGGAACCCCTCTCTCTGCAGTTGGAAGGGGAGACTTTCTACATATTGTACCTCCGAATCCGGCAACTGACCTCCCACGAAAGCCACTGATTTGTCTAGGTTAACTTTATACCCAGAGAGGTTACCATAGCGCGTCAGGGCCTGTAGTACGTGAGGGATCGTCTGTGACGGCTTAGTAACATACAAGAGGACATCATCTGCGAACAGGCTAATCTTGCAATGGGAGCCACCCAGTTGGACCCCTTTGATGTTTTCGTTGTTACGTATCGAGACTGCCCAGGGCTCCATAGCTAGGGCGTATAGCAAGGGGGATAGTGGGCATCCTTGTCTTGTGCCTCGCCCCAGGGGGAAGGACTCTGACTTCGTTCCATTAGCTACCACCCTGGCTGTTGGGGAAGAGTATAGTGCCGCCATCCAGCCCAACCACCTCCGGCCCATTCCCACCGCAGACAAGACCTCTCCCATGAATTCCCAGCTCACCCTATCGAAGGCCTTCTCTGCGTCTAGGGATAGGAGCAAGCCCCCCCTCGTTCCGAATCTCCCTCGAGTACAACACGTGGAGAGTTTTACGCATGCTGTCCGCGGCCTGTCTGTTGAGTATGAAGCCCGCCTGGTCGGGGTGGACCAGCCGGGGAAGGCACTTTTCTAGGCGAGATGCCAGAATTCTGGTGAATATTTTTGCGTCGAGGTTTAAGAGGTTTAAGAGGGAGATGGGTCTGTAGGAGCCACACTCCCTCGGATCCCTTCCCGGCTTCGGGATGACCGTGATGAGGGCCTGGAGGAAGGAGGGTGGGAGCGTCCCCTCGTTTTGGATTTGGTTAAAGAGTTTGGCTAGGGGTTCCACCAGCGAAGATGAGAATTGCTTGTAAAAATCGGCTGTATAGCCATCTCCCCCCGGGGCCTTACCCACCCTCAGCCTCTTGATGGCCGCCTCTACCTCGTCAACAGTTATGTCTGACTCTAGCGCCTGTAGTTCCGCCTCCGTCAAGCGTGGCGGGGGGTATTCCTCCAAATATGCCCGTATCTCCTCTGGTGATGTTCCCCCCTGTTTTGTGTACAGTTCCTTGTAGTAATCCGCGAAGGAGCCCACTACCTCTGCTTTGTTATTAAGCATGGAGCCCTCCCGGCCTCTGATGGGGCCCACCCTTCTCTCCAGTCGACATCCCCTGGATCTACGAGCCAACAGCGCTCCCACCCTGTCCCCCCTCTCATAGTACTTCTGGCGTGTGTATCTCATCTTTTTGACCACCTCACCTATGAGAGCCGTGTGTAGGGCCTGACGTTTCTCGCTCATTTCAACCAAGATGGATTCCCTGTCTGTCCCCTCCTGATTGAGCCTACCCCGCAAGATTCCGAGGTCCGCCCGTAGTCTGGTTTCGACGAGCCCTCTTTCCCGTTTATGTCTGGCTCCCTCTGCTATGAGGAGGCCGCGGAAGGTGGCCTTTGCTGCCTCCCACACCGTTGGCATGTCAGTTTCCCCATTGTCATTTATTTCAAAATATGCCGCCATTTCGCCTCTTAGGAAGTCCCTAAAGACTGGGTCTCTGAGAAGCGCATCATTGCACCTCCAGTGGGTTGATCGGGGGGAGATGGAGAGAAACCAGCTCGCCACCAGGAGCTCGTGATCGGACCAGGTTATTGCCTCGACTTGCGGGTCCGTGGCCACTCCGCCTCCCTCCTTGGAGGTCAAGAGCAGGTCGATTCTGGTGTATGTGAAGTGTGGAGGGGAGAAAAATGTATAGCATCCCGGTTCTGAATGTGTTGCCCGCCAAACATCCTCCAATAGTGTTCCCTCAGGAGATTCTGGAATGCAATATTATCTTTAGTTATCGCCTTGGGTCCAACCCCTCGGGCCGTCCACCAGTCTAGTTTGGGGTCTATTACAAGATTAAAATCGCCCCCGAGAATCATGGCCCCTTCTGCCCATTCATCGATTACCCCCATGATTTGGGTTAGGAATCTAATCTGGCCCAAGTTGGGTGCATAGAGGGTAGCCAGAGTGATGCGTTAGCCTTCATGAGTGCCCTTGATTGCCAGGAACCGCCCCCCAAAGCCCCTCTTGGTTTCGATATTGGAGAGGTGGAACGTTTTATTCAGGAGGATCCCTACCCCCTCCTTCTTCGAACTTCTGTGCGAGGCCCAGTAATTGGATCCAATGTCCCTTCCCCTTATGGGTGATTCCTTGCCCTGTCTATAATGGGTCTCTTAGAGGAAGAGTACCGTTGTTGTTTGCGAAACATGTTACTCGTCAGGGATCTCTTGTTCTGGGAGTTAAGGCCCTTGACATTAAGTGTGCCTATCTTGCCCTCAACCATTGTCATATGGGGAGGCCCCCTCTGTTTGTCCTGTGTCGTGGAGTTGCCCTGTAACCTGTGTCTGCATTGTAAACCCTAGTTTGATTCGGCTATTACCCCCTCCCTTCCCCTGTGTTCCCCTCCTCCCTTCCCCCACCCAGTCCTCCCCTCCCGCCCCTCCCCCCCATTCCCTTTTCCCTTTCATTGTAAGGCGTCCGTCCACGCCCCCCAACTGATGTCGGGGTTGGTCAACGAACCACCAAGGACTCTTACCCCAGCCCCGGGTATTTCTTATATTAGGGATCCCCATCTTTTGTTCTTCCATATATATTGTCCCCAACTTCTACCTCGGTGGGGGTGGTCAGCACTGGGGCCCGTGAACCCCCCGGCCCCCGCACCCGCCCCAAGACCCAAACCCACTCCCACACCGGGAGAAACACAACCAAACCATTAACATTGCATCAAACTGCTTCCTGCCGTCCAACCTGGCGGTTTGAACCTCACGCCAACGTGGCGCCCGGCCTCGGCTTCATGAGGCCGGGCCTCATTTTCCAGCTCTGCTAAAGCATAGAATACAGGAGCATCAGTAGGGTTCCTCAACCCCTGGGCAAGTGGTATAGTCATGAGTTTGGGTGGTCCTCGGAGGCCGTTGATGGGTGTCTTGTTTTCTGAAATTTACGGGTACCCTTGACCTTAGACTTGCCGCTAGGCTTTCCCAGACCGACCGGGCCTCTAGGGGGATCTTGGGTGCCACCCACTCTGCCGCCCGAGGAAGCGGGCACGTCGCCAAGCAGGTAATCTGTGGCCCTCTGAATGTCCCCCTCCGAGACCAGATGATACTTCTCTCCTTGCCATTCAAACGCTAAGTAAAAGGGGTTGCCCCAGCGGTATCTGACCCCCTTCCCCTATAGCCATCTTGTGAGGGTGCCACATTTCTTCCTCATTAGCAGGGTGAGGGCTGAGAGGTCCTGGAATATAGACACCCTAGAATCCCTGTATTGGATATTGCCTAGGTTTTTCGCCTTTTCTAAGATCTTGGCTTTGTCTTTGTAGTGATGCAGTCTAGCCAGCACTGATCGCGGGCCCCTGCCTCCTCCACCCGCTCGGTGGACCCTATCAAATTTGATCTCGCCTCCGGCACTCTCGCCCAGGACAATCCTTATAATATCCAGTACTTTACCCTCCAGACCTTGTATGGTCTCGCCCTCGGATTCCACCAGCCCAAAAATGCGTAGGTTATTCCTCCTTTCTCTGTTTTCCATATCATCCACTTTGAACCGAAGTTCCTCCTCACGCCGTTGCATGTCCTGGAACCTGATCTCCATTTGGGTCTCGAGGAGGGTTGTGGAGAGCTGGTTATTTTCGACCCCCTCCATCCGGTCCTCGAGGGTGGTGACTTTGGTGGTGAGGTCCGCTAATTTAGCCCCCATGTCAGTTCTCATGCCACGTATTTCTTCTAGGATTATCTGAATATTGTTTTGTATAGCCCCCAGGTCGGGGGGAGGGGCGGAGGTGCCGCCTGCCGCCATTTCGCCCTCGGAAGCCACAAATTGGTATTTGGCGAGGGTCTCCCTCCAGCTCATGAGAGGGTGCCCCAGTGGGCTGTGGTTGGCGCGATCTGAGCAACCCGCAAATTTGATCGTGGGAGAGTGCAGCGTATAGTTGGCGGCCCCGGTGGTGGGACGGGCAGGCACCCGGTGGGCGGATGCCCCCCGATGGCGATCCCAAGCGATGGGCGCAGCCAGGCCGAAGCTGCCGCATGTGGAACGTGGCCCAGTCGAGAAGTTGGTGGTCTGGAGTCGGTGGGGCCCTCTGGCGTGCCCCCGGTGCCTCCTCCCGCGATGTGCTCGGGGTACGCAGGTGCGCCGGGGGCGCTCTCACCTCTAGCGCCGGGCCGACGCACTGCTCTGCGGGTCTGGGCGTCGGGTTGTCTCTTCGCTCGGCCGCAGGTCTCACGTACAGTCACCGCCTCGGCTCCTGCGTTTTCCGAGTCGCGTCTGGACCCTCCTCTTCCAGGTCCGGCGTGTCTGCCGCTGCCACGGCCTAGCCCCGCTCCAGGGTGTGGGGGGAGGGGCCGGCGAAGCCCTCGGGTGGCCGAACTCGGCGAAGCCCGCACGGCCGAGGGTCGGAGTTGGACCCAGCTGGGGGCCGAGGGTTCCCACAATCTCGTGGGGGGGTCTCAAGGAGGGTGGGGCCCCCACTCTTCTTCGCTACCAACAGTTACCCGGGGCTGGGTACGGAGCTCGCGGCTCAGGCAGCCATGTTGCCTGCGCCCCCTGGTGGCCTGGCACTGAGGATTTCAATTAAAAAAAAAATCAATATCTAAATTAAAAACAGCACTATATACAAACAAAGTTACTAATATGAAGCTTTTACAATTGCAGTGAAGACCAGTCTACTGAAAAGAAGCAGCCGAATTCGAAGAACAAAGAAGAACTAAGAAGTTACCTGTTCATTTAAGAAAAAAAAGTAAGTAGAATATCACCATAATATTTGTATTATTAATCAAACATACTATAACATTAATACAAGCTATTTTGGTGCCTAAAAACAGAGATTGTGTACCATTTTGTCCAAAAATCTCCATGTCTTAAACAGCAATTTACAGCCAGAATGGCCCACAAATTCCTATTTTTGGTCACACAAATTACCCAACTGAACCGCTACAATTTTCACATTATAGATCAAACAACTGTTTTAATTGTATACTTTAGATTTACTATTTGTACTTTTCCACACCACTAGCTTACTTTTTTTTTGTCATCTGAACCCCAGTTTAGTAACACATAAATTCAAGAATACCTATCCCTACTAGTTGTAGTTCCCAATGCACAATCACACACCATTACATACATCTTTATCATCTTACTCAAACACTCATGCACACAGCACACATACATTCCAGAACACCCCAACCCATATCTTCTTTCTTTTTTTCAACAGACCCTAAAGAATGCCTACCAAAAGTCAAGTCCGTAGAAAGCAATGAAAAAGTAGAGCAAATGAAAATAAAAGTGTCCAACATAAGCATCCATCTCTAGCAGAATTTGTAAAAAAAAGTTGAAACAAAACAGCTAATACAGTCATTTAGTGAAACACAAGAAGTTTCAGGTACAAAAACTTTGCCTCCTCTATCAAAATGTAAAACAAACCAAAAAACAATTAACAGAAAATCAGCTATCACTACAAATAAAACTACTTCTTCAAATTTTTATTATAGTGCAAAGTAAGCATACCAAGAAAAGTATTTTAGCCAAAATGTACCATCACAAAGTCCTTCAAAATCTTATAAAAACAGGAAAGAAATCAGGTTCAATGCTTAAAACCTATCGTAGGAAATTAATCTTAGAAGCGTTGATGGACAGTGCAATTCTTCTGAAAAGAAAGTTATTTATTTTACTGTTAAACAAAATGAAACCACTAACAAAACGAATAACTAAATTACAAAAAAGACTTCTCAATAAGCGAAATGTCAACAGAAAGAACTTCTTAAGTATCTGCGGAGGTGAATGGAATCACACTACGAGCACAGAACCATATTTTAATGAAGAAGCGTACAAACAAAAGCAAACAAATATAATTGCCATACATAGCAGTGGTCGAGGTTATGAAAAAGTGAATAATACCATAATGGAACAAGAAGTACTCCTTACAAAAATATGCCCTGAAAACTTAGAGTTACCCCTCCATTCAACTGAATCAGAATGTCTAGTGTACAAATGGCCATGCACGTCAATGTGTAACATTCCCAAACAATGTTTCAAATCTTTACGCCAATTCCTCAATAAATATGTAAAAAGCAAAGACAAAATCAAAATTAAATTACTGCAAAATTTGGATATCTGTCCAGTGCGAAAGTACACAGGACTACAAGGACATTCATTGGCCTGCATTACAGGACCTACTTGTAAAACCACTTTCCGTGATATCAAAAGGATATCAACACATCATTCAACTATAAGAAATCTAGTCTATAAACTGTACTATGCTAAAAGTCCTTTTTTAGCACTAGAAAAGTTAAATAACATCCTTCTACATGTAAAGCAAAAGACCTACTTGAAGAAATTCACTATATCCAGAAAAAATATTTTGGAAGTGAAAGCCATTTACAGAATGAAATAGCTTTAAACCAATTAAGCAACAATTCTACACATGGAAACGTTTTGCTAAACACATACAAAAAAGAAATACTAAAATTTAAAAGTACATCAGCTGAAGTACCAAACCATGTATGTGTATGTTGCTGTAGATCTTTTTATAAAAGTAACACAAAAACTGTAGACCTATCATACAAAATAGAAGACAATGAAGATTCTAAATGGTTTGAATTAACTCTCTACCTTGTAGCAGAAAACATATACGAAATAACTGAGCCCTTAATACTTTGCAGTTGCTACACTACAAAACTTGACAACAACCAAACTCCTTCACGTGCTATCACAAATAATTTGGAATTATACCCAGTACCAAAACCCCTACAACAACTTAATGTATATGAGGGCATCATAATTCAAACAGTACACCCATTTCAAGCAATAATACGCCTTCAACCAAAAACAGCAAAATTACCTCCCTCTGAATTGGTAAAAGGCATTTGTGGAAAAGTAGTTTATTTACCATTAGATCTAAAAGAAAATTTCTATACTCTAGGAGTGCAACGTCCAATACAGCAATCTTTAATTATCTTAGTAAATGGAGTACCTACAAAAGACAAAAAAATATGGCAACAGCTGGTAGATTTATATAAAGTTAGACAAGCCTTCCAATATCTTAAAGAGAATAATGAATATCACAAAGAAATTAATATTGAAGAAAACTTGAAAGATACAACTGAAATAATTCAAGAAACACAAGAAGCTGGTCAATTTGAGCTACTAGATCCTGCTACAATATCAAATACTTTAGACCATTATACAATTCATCCTTTGCACTGTAATGACACCGTAGAAGATCTACTGGAAACTTACCAAATGCGTCAAACAAAAGGATCGCCAATCAGTAAATGGGATAAAAGTATAGAAGCACATGCTTTTCCTCTACTCTTTCCTACTGGCAAAGGAGGAAGGTATGATGATAGACCTATTCAAATATCAGCTTCAGAATACCGCTCATTACGGATGTATTCTGAAGATCCCAGATTTAGACAAAATGTGGAATACATATTCCACCTACTCTTTGAAAGTGAACTAGAAACTTTATGTTACAGAGTTGCACACATATTAAAATCAGGATCACACTTTCAAAATATGACAGCTACACAATTATTAGAAAAAGTGCAACAAAAGGATTTGGTTTTACAATCAAATATTACAAATCTATTAGCAAATATGCGTGGTACTAAAGAGTACTGGTTTTGACGTCATGGAGATGTACGTTGTATGATCAGAGACCTTGGCCCACCCACTTGGTTTGTTACATTAAGTTGTGCAGAATATGCATGGGAAGATTTACATGATTTCCTACGCATATCAAATAAAAACAAAACAAACATAGATATACTAACACCTGGAGAACTTTGTTCTTTGGATCCTGTTAATGTTTCAAGATATTTTCACCATCGCTTCATTGCTATGCTACATTTTATTTGTAATAAAACTGTTCCTCCCCTTGGAGAAGTGCAACACTTCTTTTGGAGAAAAGAATACCAAGCCAGAGGAGCACCACATATCAACATGCTTTTATGGATTAAAGATGCTCCTAAATTTGGTCAAGACAGTGATGCCACTATTTTACAGTTTATTGAAAAATATGTCACTTGGGAAATTTCATCAGAAGCCACAAATAGTGATCTTCATGCACATATTTTACAATTTCAAAGACACAAATGTGGAAAATATTGTTGTCGCAAATACAAAAACAAAGGGAAATACTACACCAAATGCCTATTTACAAATGCAGGTCAAGTGAACAACCTCATGTCTTCAGTTAGACATAGTGTTAAAGGTAAATCACCTAAAAATACATATAACATAAAAAGAAAAGAAGAAGAAAAATATATCAATGATTATAATGCAATCATTGCCCACTTATGGAATGCAAACATAGATGTGCAGTACATTGCAGACAATTCTACTGCAGTTGCACGATATGTCACAGCATACTTAACTAAAGCAGAAAAGACAGAGCTCCAAGACCTCTGGAATGACCTGTCATCAGATAAAACAGTATCTCAGAAATTATACAGCTTGGGCATACAAAATGCCCACACATAGAGAATGTGGATCATATGAAGCAGCTGATCGTTTAACTGGTACTGCATTGTATGGTAAATCTGAAAATATAGTATGGCTAAGTCTTGGTCCAGCTAAATCTAGAAAAAGAGTTCTAAAATCATATGAAGATATAGAAACAATAGCCAAACATGATCCCAACATCCAAGACATTTTAAAAAACAATGTATTGGACACATACTACCCAAACAGAAGTAATACTTTGGAAAACATGTGTCTATACCACATAGCCCAAAACTACACATACAAAAATAATATGAAACCTGATGAAAAAAAAGGTAAATATGGAGTAACAAACTGTGAAGGCAGCTTAGTTAAACTCACTAAACCAAATTTAATTAATCATATCAAATTGTCATTAAAGACTCCTCAACATAAAGAAGTATATTACATGTCCCTGCTACAACTCTTCAAACCATGGAGAAAAGAAGAACAATTACTAGATAACTATGACTCATATGAGGATGTTTTCAAAGCAAATGAAAGCACTGTAACTGATGTAAACTTTACACAGTACAAAACAATGTTGGACAATGAACAGCAATACGAAGAAGAACTCCAAGCCCAACTAGATAAGGACACTCCTGACAGTAGTCAACCTTCTGTAACAGGAAGCCAAGAACCACTGGGAGAACCACTAATAATTAATGAGGCAGAATAAGCTATGAAGATAAGGAAGACTTAACTTTACTACAACTAAACAATGAGCAAAGTAGCATTTTTCAAGAAGTAACAAAACAAATTGCACATGGTGTAAAACATGAAAATAAAGAATGTTCCTTCCATAATTATAAACCTATACTACTGTATGTCAGTGGTGAAGCTGGTTCTGGCAAAACATTCCTAATCAAAATCATTAGTAAGTTCCTTCAACAATTGACAAACAACAAACTGTCAGCTGTTGTCACTGCCCCCACAGGTTTAGCTGCCTACAACATAGGCGGTGTTACATTACACCGAGTACTACTATTACCAGTAGAACACCAGAACAAATTAGAATATTACAAACTTTCTGCAGAAGCTGCAATGGAATTACGCAGAGTATTGAAACAAATGAAAATGCTAATAATAGATGACGTGAGCATTGTCTCCAACCTGATGTTAGCTCTAATTCACCTCAGATTACAAGAAGTACTCAAAACAGACTATGAAGAGCTCTTTGCAGGAAAACACATTATTGTTTTTGGAGATCTGCTTCAATTAACACCAGTAAAAGGTGAGCCTATTTTTAAAACATTAGGACACACACTCTGCCGTAAAACTGTTGGCAGCATTGGAAATGTCAACCTTTGGCAACATTTCCAATACAGAGTATTAACAGAAAACATGCGGCAATCTGCAGATCTCACTTATGCCAACATTTTAAAAAGTATCAGAGTTGGTATACTTTCTAAAGAAGCAGAAGCAATATTGAAAACCCGGCACATTAATGCACTTTATGGCGATAATGCATGTGCTACAGATGTTGTAGAACAATTAGCCCACAAAAATGTCAATTGTATGGCCTTAATGCCAACTCTTGCAAGCTGTTTCAAATTCAATGAAATCAGTAAAGAAATGCAACCAATCATGGAAATTAGCGCCAGAGACAAACTAGATGTACATGGTATGACACTACCCATGTGTGACCAAGCCACAACAAGACTAAATAGTTTAGAAAAATCAATCTCAAACACAGCAGGCTTAGAAAAGATATTAAAATTATCCTTAAATTGCAAAGTAATGCTTAAACTTAACCTTGACGTGGACCAAGGACTAGTTAATGGAGCACTGGGCACTGTTGTTGGCTTTCAAACATACCCACGCGACAACAAAATTCAGTTTGTCAATATACTCTTTGACAAACTTTCAGAAGTAAAAAGGATAGAACGCTCAACAGCTAGATTCCTTCTCTTCAAAGATATGTATGTACGCAGAGAATAATTTTCTCTAACTCTTGCATACGCAGTCACGATTCATAAATCACAAGGTCTTACCCTAGACAAAGCAATGATAGATATTGGTAACACAGTCTTTAAAGAAGGCATGAGCTATGTAGCAATATCACGCTTACATACACTTGACGGTCTATTTCTAATCAACTTTGATGCAAGTAAAATAAACGCTGATATTCCTTGCATTTTAGAATATAATAGACTTCGCTCACTATACACCCCCCACCTAAACACATATTCTGTTCCACAAAAAGTAAAACGTTATAAAAGAAAAATAAATAAAACAGAAATGCAACAGGATGTCACTGCAAATCCTCCAAAGAGAGTAAAAGAAACTAACACTTCATCAAGTACCCCAAGCAAAAAAGAATCAATTAGGGAAAGTAAACCAAGTACTTCTTTAAAGAAGGAAGACAAACTCCAAAAAAAAACAGTTAGATACAGAACTACCTGGACCATTTAAATTCTCAAATATAGTTGGTGTAAGTTGCTACGCAAATGTAGCAGTGAATATTCTATTTCAATTACCACCAATTGTTGACAACATTTACTTACACAGTACAGTCCCATTGTGTTTGCAATTGTTAGTACTTCACAGAAATGCAGCAAACAATCCTGACAACATGTATAGTGTTTTTGGAATAAGACAACAGTTGGACTACTGTGCTGGAATGGTGAAATTCACTATAAATTCACAGGAAGATCCACAAGAATTTCTAATGTACTTACTACAAGTACTGGAAATCAAAAACATACATTTGTTTTTCACGCAAAGTTATAAGCAAATATGAATGTGATGTGCTGCGGTGGTTGTTGCCAGGGCATAGAGTCTTGGGTGCATGGCCAAATGGCCATGCACCCAAGACTCTATGCCCTGGCAACAACGACCACAGCATATCACATCCATAGAGTCAAACATTTCAACTATGGTCTATGGAAACTTTTAATGTCCGCTGACATTATGAATGTTCTTAGAACACTTTCAACTTGCCAGCGAACAATACAGACATCGTTTTCAGGACACCCCCTACGAACATTTCAGAACAACGCAATAGTTCTTAGAACACTTTCTACTTGAAAACGAACAATACGGACAGTGTCCTCAGGACACCCCCATTTTGTTTATTTGCGAACATTTCAGGACACTGCGAATGTTCTTAGAACACATTCAACTTGCCACCGAACAATACGGACTACGCCTTCAGGACACCCCCTTAGAAAATTCCAGGACACTGCAAGTGTTCTTAGAAACGTCTTCAGAACACCCCCATTTTGTTTATTTGCGAACATTTCAGGACACAGCGAGTGTTCTTAGAACACATTCAACTTGACAACGAACAATACGGACAGTGTCCTCAGAACACCCCCATTTCGTTTATTTGCGAACATTTCAGGACACCATGAGTGTTCTAAGAACACATTCAACTTGACTGAGAACAATACGGAGAGCGTCCTCAGGACACCCCCATTTTGTTTATTTGCAAACATTTCAGGACACTGCGAGTGTTCTTAGAACACATTCAACTTGCCAGCGAACAATACGGACTACGCCTTCAGGACACCCCCTACGAACATTCCAGGACACCGGGAGTGTTCTTAGAAATGTCTTCAGAACACCCCATTTTGTTTATTTGCGAACATTTCAGGACACCGCGAGTGTTCTTAGAACACATTCAACTTGACAATGAACAATACGGACAGTGTCCTCAGAACACCCCCATTTCGTTTATTTGCGAACATTTCAGGACACCATGAGTGTTCTAAGAACACATTCAACTTGACAGAGAACAATACGGACAGCGTCCTCAGGACACCCCCATTTTGTTTATTTGCGAACATTTCAGGACACTGCGAGTGTTCTTAGAACACATTGAACTTGCCAGCGAACAATACGGTATATGCCTTCAGGACACCCCCTACGAACATTCCAGGACATCAGGAGTGTTCTTAGAAACACCTTCAGAACACCCCCATTTTGTTTATTTGCGAACATTTCAGGACACCGCGAGTGTTCTTAGAACACATTCAACTTGACAGAGAACAATACGGACAGCATCCTCAGGACACCCCCTACGAACATTCCCCGGACACCGCGACTGTTCTTAGAAGCGTCTTCAGAACACCACCATCTTGTTTATTTGCAAACATTTCAGGACACCGCAAGTGTTCTTTGAACACATTCAACATGACAACGAACAATACGGACATTGTCCTCAGAACACCCCCATTTCGTTTATTTGCAAACATTTCAGGACACCATGAGTGTTCTAAGAACACATTCAACTTGACAGAGAACAATACGGACAGCGTCCTCAGGACACCCCCATTTTGTTTATTTGCGAACATTTCAGGACACCGCAAGTGTTCTTAGAACACATTCAACTTGACAGAAAACAATACGGACAGCGTCCTCAGGACACCCCCATTTTGTTTATTTGCGAACATTTCAGGACACTGCGAGTGTTCTTAGAACAGTTTCAGTTTGCTTGCGAACAAAACGGACACATATTGAGTCCTCCGAACACCCCCCATTCAGTTTATTTAGAACATTTCAGAACACCCGTGATGTCCGCAGACAAATCAAACACAAAAAGAACTTCTAACACATAAAAAACACAACTTTCATCCTATCTCATACACTCCCACCCTCCCCAAACACTCCTACACACCAACACACTCTACTAAATACAAATTTTGAACAAAGTTTCACTGCGCTGCCTGCGGACGACCGCAAATCCAAGATGGCGGGCACTACCGAAAATCTGATGCGCTTCACGCTCCAGGCCATCCAATCAGCGAACACGTTGCATGTCCGCGAACATCACGCAAGCCGATTGGCCAATCAGGACACTGTCCGCGGAGCGAACAGGGAAGTCCGTCCGTGGACCGAACACAGATATCACTAATTTTTTTTTACCTACTTTTTGGTCATTTTAAAAAAAACTACTGGACGGATTTTCACCAAATTTGCAAAAGCACGCTTTCGGGACCAAGCCGCTGCTCCTGGTCCAAATATGGTGAAAATCCGTCCAACGGTTTGGGCTGTAGACGCGAGCAAAAAATATTTCCCATTCAGTCTATGGGAAAAAAAAATGTTTTGGGACCCCCCTATGACCCACCCTATAACTTTGCCCCCCCTGGACGAATCCTCACCAGACTTTGCAGAAAAATTCAGAGTGACCCAAATACTTCTTTTGCAAAGTTTGGTGAGGATCCGTCCAGGGAGAGCGAAGTTATAAGCCACCCAAAAAGTGCTCTTCCTATGGAAACAGCAGGCCTCATTACACGGTAGGTGGAGAACCATGGCGCTATTAGCGCCATGGTTCATGCCGGTAAAATACCGGCACCGCCTTGGTGGAAAGGGGAATTACCACCCCATTCCAAGGTTGCCGGGGCGGTAATTCCCCCTTCCACCATTGCCCTTCCCCATTCCCATTTTTGCCCCGTAGGGCATAATGGGAATGGGGAAGGCGCTAATTATGGGAACCGCAAATTGCGGTACCGTAATTAGCTCACTGGGTCACTTTGCGGGTTGGTTTTTAACGCCTGCAAAAAGCAGGCGTAAACCCTTACCGCCTACCGTGTAATGAGGCCCAGCAACTTAACCATAACTACATGGCCACTACCGTGGACATGTAATATATATATATATATATGGACAGTAGTCTTGTAAACATTTATTTTAGGATAAATTGAGTGTAGTGTTTGTACAGTGTTACTGTAATACTTTGATAACTTTCTATTCATCAACAGTACATATAAATATAAACACTTAATAAAGTTAGGTAAATATGCAAAAATGTTTTTTTAAGAACAGGTTTATTTGGGGGGAATGTGGTTGCACAATTTATTTTTATTTTACTTTCTTCACATGATAAATCGTTTTCATTAGCCCAATTGTCAGTATTACTAATGTCCATTATGTATGGAATAACAAAAGCCTAGCAATTCAAGGAAGAAACCTTAGTTGCATGAACGTTAAGGAGAGAACTTAACACAACAAAAATCCTGAAATTCAACTAAAGCCACCTGAAATTCATGCCCCCTGTTGTGCAATCTATGAGCACAATGATGACATAACAGATCTCATCACTGATGACATCACTAATTACATGGTGAAGAAGAACACTGATAACATCACACATTGCATCACTGATGACATCACTGGTGACAACACTAATTAGATTGTATATAACAGATGACATCAATAATGGCATTAGACATACCATGATTAATATGTTAGCTCATAAAAACTTAATAACAATTTGCGCCATGGACTTTTTCACATCAAAGCTTCCATTAAACCTTCCAACTTATTCAAAAAGTCCCAAATGGAGCAGGGGCAAAACTCTGTCCCATATAAGAATGGCAGTCCTATTGTCATTATTTAAATTTTAATTGCTTTTAAAATTGAGAACAATATTTAATTTTAATTCTCTTAAACTGAGCCCATAACACATTTGCCTTTGATCTAATATTACTTTTGAATCTGTCATTCAACTTTGATATTCGTAATAAAGCCAAGATCAGATAGATTCTCTATTCCTTCTATGAATACATTACTGATCAACCACCTTAAACATTAGGCTAACCTTTATTTTGGTAAATATTAACAGCTCTGATTTCAATGGATTGATTTCTAGATAATCAATTCTTGTGGACAATCATTTTGTGTTGCAGGTCGATCGATGTAGCATAAAAAAAATGAGTATGCATAAGCTTGCCAAATTTAGATAAATATGTCCCAAGGAATGCAGAAGGATCTGGTCTTCACCCACATCTCATCAAAATCGAAAGTACATACATTGAAGAGAGTTGGGGCAAAAACACAGCCCTGGGCAACCCCATAGAGGTATGGATCCATTTTGATAGGTCCCCTTCTGAGTTAAGTTCACCTGAGTTAAGCTATTCTTATGAAAAAGCATCTGGAATTTTATCAGGACCTCAGAATATTCCATTTTTTTGTTTATTCCATAGGTATGTCCTGTCTACCGTTCCAAAGGCAGCAGGCATTTCTATATTTACCATGTATATTATAGTACTACCTGGCCTTATTGCCTTCTAATTTACGAAGTCCATTAGCTTCTGATGCCCATGCTTTAATTTCACTCAAGAGAAGTGAAGCAGGTATTTTACTGGTATGTCTAAAAGAGCCATAGGTGGATAATTGTTTGGCTAAGGTCTGTCCCCTTTTTTGGAAAAGGGCATTATGTAAGAAGCCTTCCTGGTTAGGAGAACACATTGGGTTATTAAAATGTTGTTAAAAAGGATACAAATGATTTCTGTTCATAATTCAATATTATATTTTAATGTGAGATTAGCAATTCTATCAGGAGCTGGAGCTCTAGAAATGTTCACTTTCCAGATAGCTTAATTCATATCACCTTTATCAAAGGAGCCATACCAATTATTTATCTTAAATATAAAACTTAGTGCTTCAATGGAATTATTACATCAATAATAAAAGAATTGGGAATGCATCTAAAACGTTAGGTTGCCAACTTGATTCAATGGGAAATTGGAAGCTCCCAAGAGAGTTAATTCACTTATTCAGGGATCTCTACCTGTTCATCCACCCTCACTTACACCTTCTCACCAAACTGATCAACGCACATGGATAAACAAAACCTCCAACACACACTAAAACAACTTTGAATGTATCAATTTCAAAATCCATCCACTGGCCAAAACTCCTAGATCTTTCCAATGCAATTGAGATCTACATTCTGAAAACAACGCGCCTCAACAGTACAAATCACAATCCAGCTAGACAATACACAGACAGATGCCATTTCCCCATTTTACTTGCACAAGCAGTCAAGCGAAACAACTTGTATTTTCCCTCTGCACGCCTAACCACCAGCCACCCCCAATGTTGCATTTGAGATCCATGTGCGCCACAAGAGATATTGAAAATGACCTGCATGCATGGTACAAATCCTCAATAACATAATCATTTATTACATAAACATAAAATATGCAAGCAAAGTGTACAATGTCATTTCATTATGCTTTTGTGACTGACATGGATTAGAAATGTTACCACTTTATACTTTGCACTTCTAATTGTAATGTGAATCGTTTTCTCTATTATCATTTCCATGCTTCTATTTGCATGTTCAATATGAAGCAAAAATGCAATTATGCAAATAAAATCATTTTAAGTTGCATTGGGTGTTTTATGTCAAATCTGTTTGTCTGGTCAGAATCAGTTAACGGACAAGGAGGCACATTATCTGAACAGTTCCTTATTCTTTCTTTGATGAAAACAAGGCCTAATCTCTTCATGAGCCTAAAATACTAAGCCCTACTCTACAAAGAAAGAAATAAATAGGTGCCTGTCAAGATGTATTATATAAATGAAGTCCTCAGTCGAGAATCCTATTCTAACTTTAGTTCTCCCCTACCTCTGCAAAGAAAAATACAAATACAACCAAGAGATAGGCCATTGCCCAAATAAAGGGACAGTGGCTGGCTTCTGACCCCCACATGTGTGGCTCTTTACCATAGGTCCCTTGCCTGTGTGCACATTCCCAAATATACACTTAGTGTCCTTTCAGTCTCTTGACTTTGCAACTTGGGTCTATCAAAGTCTTTCTTCCTTCTAATACATGATTCTTTCAGTATCTCTCCTCAGTTCTTTTCACATACCAGATTGTATCTTTCTCCCCACACCATGGGTTGTGTTAGCCTTTCACCCCCCTCTCTTGGGGGATATTCTCTTTCTCCTTTCTCACTCTGGGACTTCTCGTTCCTATCCCCAATCTGGGGTTTGTGTAATTCTCCTCTGTAGTGCTTTTCCTATTTCACCCTGCTCTGGAGCTTTTTGTTGTGCTCCCCACTTGGGGCCTCTCCGTGTGCTTCTACCTGCTTCCCACCTGGGGGCGTCTTGCGGTTCTTCCTACTCTGGGGCTTTCCAGTGCTCATTCTACCTTGGGTTCTTCCTGTGACCTCCCCAACTTGGTGTTTCCCTGTATTCTCCCTACCTTGGGGTCGCTTTCCTCATGCCACCTCACCCCCCCCACTATTAGGGCTTCTCAGTATTCCTATCACCTTCGCCTCCCTCCTGCTGGTTTTCCTGAGCTACCACGTTACTTTGTATTCTGTGAGGTGGACCATGGGAGGGTCGATGAGTCTGTCTGATGTGGAGTCGCTTATGGGTCTTCTCTACTGGGATCCATGTTAGACACTGCTCGTTCCGGCTGGCTTCACACAGGAGTCTGCAGGTGGCTTTCCTGTGGGCCAGTCTCTTGGCTCTCCATAGATCTTTGCTCTCCTCTACCTCTCTTGTCTATACCCTTCTAGTTCCTCACTCGGCTGGAGCTGTGACCTTTCCGCGGTGCTGACCGCTTCTAAGAGTGCATCTCCTAGAGTACTCTCTCTATGCATAGCCACACCTCCTACGAGGCCCTTGGCTGTCTTGTCTCGAGCTCCACTGTCTTCTCTATTTCTTGCCACTTCTGATTGGCAATATATCTGATGCACCTCCAGGGGGCTGGACCATCCACTGTTATACTTTTTCAGGCAAGGACTGTGGATACTTGGGGTCAGAAACCAAATCACCTGTTATCACAGGAAGCTTTAGATTATCATACATCTCAGCTCCCACTTAGCAAACAAAGTTGTTGGATGAGGGCAGTATAACTTATCATTCTCTGGGGATTTTCTGTCCCCTAAGGGGTTTTGAACCCCAGGGGATCCCACTTGCCCTGTCCCCCAGGTGGTGTTAAGCAAAGTGGGCTCACCTCCCTTGTTCCAAAGGGGGTAGCTTCCTCTTGGGGAGAGGGGGAACACACTCCTGGGATTAAGCACACCTTGCAAAACAAGTGAGTTTCTATTATTTCTTAGCTGCAAGAACACACCAACTTGCATCTGGCGAATGAAAACCTGTCAAGGGATTAAGCATATCCAATTCTGTGCCAGGCATGGCCCGTTCCTTATACCAGTTTCCCTACCAGACATCCTAATTTGATTTTACCCCAACTGAACATGTCCCCATGCCCAAGTGCAATAAGAATTCTTAATGATGCAATTTGACACAATAGAATAACATTTTCTTGGACCTGCACAAGTAACACACGCCCTCCTGGAGCACAAGGAGAAGGGGAGGGCTATCATTCCAAACCTGTAAGCCTTGTTTAGGTCTGGGCAAGAATGACAAAAGTCATAAATGGCATTCCACCAATTTAGAGCAACTGCAAGCAACATATCTGCAGGTCACCCATCAGCAGATAAACTGTGCCTTTGCCATACTCATGTCTTCAGGATGAAAACCTCAATTGGAATGTTTTGATATGTGGGCTTCATTCTAAGGTTGTCATACATTTACTGAGATTAGGCAATTATTGTGAGACATTTTAAGCAGTGCCAATGTAACATGTATCTTTCATTTTAAAGAACCTCTTAGACAATCTTGGTTTGAAAGGCAATATTTTATATTCAGTTCTGACACCCCTTCATTAAGGGCGTGTTAATTTTTTGGGGAGTAGGTGTACATGTCTGTTTCATGTTCAATACTTTAATTTTACCAAATACATTTTTGGTATGTCCCTATATATACCTAGAGAGAAATTGTGAACATGAAAAAAGTCCTGACCATGTTTGTCCTTTATTTCAGTCTGAGGAATGTACTTGAACCAAATCAACAAACGCAGGACTGTGGCCATACAAATGTGGCACTCCAGTTATGAAAATCACTTTCTTTCTTCCTCTAGACATTCCTTAACATTCTACTTTCTTACAGAGTCATTTTAAAAATACTGTTTATACCTTGGCAATCACAGAACCTATCGCTGGCAGGAGGAGTGGGGATTCTTTAGCTCCCCCAAAACAGTCAGGCTCCAAATGCATTGGACTTCTTAAGTGCACATCTAGGGCCCATCAGGAACCCAAACACATATTTTCAGAATATATCTAACTGTGTTGTCATATATGCCAGCTACAATACACTTCTAAAGATATCAACATTTCAGCCTAAGAAAACCAATTTGTTGAACTGAAATGGTGAAGTCCACAGGCGCCTAACCTTAAACAAACACACTCCCACTCAACCTGATCAACTTTCCTTGCCCACCCCCTACTAAGTACTCCCTGCACCCACTTTTTTCTTCATCTCCCTGTTAAGCGGAAAACCTGTGAAGTTCCCTCTGGGACCACTGCAAAAGATTTAGGCCTACAGGTGTTGGCAGTAAACCCACTTGGTAGCTGTCTGTACCACACAGATTCACCTGGTAGCTGTGGCTGAGCAGTCAGACCTCTCTCAAGAAAAGTTAGGCAGTATGTGGAGTATACAAAATAGGGCAATTTACACAGTAGAACAAGCAAACACGGAACAGAGCTTGGGTGTAAAGATATATAGGTATTTATTTATAACAACACATCTATGGAAAACACTTTGGCAAACAACTCCAATTACAATTACTATAAGTAAATCAATCCCCCTAACAATAGTTCGACAAGTCTAGGTTCAACAGCACCACTTATTTGCAGACAGAGGTGAATGCTTTAACCTAGATGGCACTCTAGTATTCGTTAGGACGGGAGAGAAAAGGCAGGGTATGAAATCAACTCGGTACCAACACTTTTACGAACAAATGCAAGGCAAGTAAGGCAGGGTCTACTGTAGATCGCAAAGTTCCGAGGCCAGGCCCACTCGGAGAGAGGCAAGGCGAAATGTCCCAAAAAGTATCACAGTGGAAATGCACTTCGAGTATTTGGCGCACATTGTCACAGAAAGATTGGACCAGTTCAGAACAGAAAGTTAAGAAGGCTTGGAGGCGACCCAATGGAGAGGCGAGGATTAAGACACCTCACGCTAACCGACACAAGGGAAGCCAGGCAGACACAGTACCTTGTATGTGGAGAGACAGCTCCGGCGGGGGCAGTGGTTCCTGGTGGTGGATGCAAGTCGGGGCTTTGCCAAGAGAAGAGATGCTCTCGCCGTCAAAGGAAAGTTGAAGATTGTTGCACCACCAGGGAAGAGACCAGCCGCGGAGTGCTCCGTCACAAGGCACCACCTTTTGGTCACGGTACGGGTTAGTGGCTATCCGGTTGCCGGGGTGCTCAGCACGGGCATTTCGACCACTACGCACTGGAAGCGAAGAAAAAGCAAAGGGGACTGGTTGTTCCCACCAGTCAGGGGAAGAAGGCTCTCCAGCCGGGAGATCTCCTCTGTCGTTGGGAAGTGGTGAGTCGGTTCAGCAGGGCTCCACTGGAGGTGTCGTCGTTGCAGGTCGTCTCAGCGTTACCCTCGTCGGATTCTTAGGTCCTGTGGCGACTTCTGAAGATCCAGTCCCAAAAGCCCTGCTTTTATGCAGAAAACCCCCATTCATTCAGCCTAGCTGTCAATCAAAACACGCTAAGTGGTGAGCGGGGTGGCTCACCACTTGGGCCAATCACACCAGAGTGCGACTTGAGTTGGCAAGGCAACTCAGTCCAGGGTGCCTAAACCCCCTCCCAGACAGAATGGCACCACTTTGGAAGGCCTCTGTGCAGAGGCCCGCCAAAAGTGGAACAAAGGGCTCAACCTTTGGTTTAGGAGTCACAGAGATGAACACAGACGCCATTTTAAAAACCGACTTCTGGCAGAAAATACCAACCGTAAGATTTATTTAAGATAAATAAACCAGTGGTATGTTAGAGATTAACGAGAAAAAGTATTAACCTCCAACAATGGGAAGAATCCCATAGAGCTATATTCGGGGTCGAATATAACAAGTAGTTTCCACTCCCACCAGCCAAAACTCAACGAGGGGGGACGGGACAGTGCCCCCTCGAATAACAGACCCAGGGGTAATAAAATTACCCCTACCAGTATGTCCACAATAGGAATGTTTGTACTAGTTATGTTAGTAAATTTAGGTCTAGTAAAGCCAATGGTGACTTTACATGCCCGGGGAGACAGTAGTCAGTCCCAGGGTATGGAGTCTATGGTGGGGGTCCTCTAGGACACCCCTGTGTTACGGCGCGGAGGGTGCGTTGTAACACACGTAGCAAAACATATGAGACCCTATGGAGTAAAAGACCCCATAGCCCATAGAACACATTGACATTCAAAGGAATTGCCCACATTCATGTCCAAGAGTGGGAGAAAAAGAGTCTCACTCTTGGCAGGATGGAAAAAAACAAACTCCAGAAATCCAGCAAAGCTGCTGGGGGACTCACTAGGTTAGGAAATTCAGCCTAAACAGAGAATTCTCCCTAACACTCGCCCCCCCAGACTAAGGGACAGGGGGATTTAATCCACTCCTGGATGAATCTCATACCTCTAGTCGATGACATACATCCTAGAGAGACCATCAGCATTTTGGTGGTGACACCCTGACCTGTGCTCAATGGTGAAATCAAACCCTTGCAGGCAGATCGACCATCTCAGTAGTTTTGGGTTTTTCCCTTTCATTTGCATTAACCATCTCAAGGGTTGGTGGTCAGTCTGAATGATAAAAGTAGAACCATACAAGTATGGCCTAAACTTCTTCAGAGCCCACACGATAGCAAAACACTCTCTTTCGATTGTTGCCCACCTTGTTTCAGGATCCTTCAGCTTGCGGCTGATGAAGCAAACGGGGTGCTCCCTACCTTTCCCATCCAGTTGACTGAGTACTGCACCTATTCCTACATTTGAAGCATCTGTCTGCACAATGAAAGTTTGGCGGTAATCAGGAGCTCTGAGTACTGGGGCTTGGCAAAGAGCCTTTTTCAGGTTTTCAAACGCCTGATTGCACTCCTCGTTCCATCTAATCTTTTTAGGAAATTTGGGAGAGGAGATGACATTCAGTGGAGAAGCTATGGTCCCATAGTTCTCAATGAAATTCCTGTAATACCCAGTGAGGCCTAAGAAGGCTCTCACCTGGGTCTGAGTAGTAGGTGTTGTCCAATTTTGCACAGCTTCAATCTTACTGAGCAAAGGCCTTATTTCTCCACCTCCTACCTCATGTCCAAGATAGACTACCTTACTCTGTCCAATTTGGCATTTACTCACCTTTATGGTCCGATTGGCTTGTCCAAGAGCCTGAAAAACATCTCTTAGGTGGGTTACATGTTCTTCCCAGGAATTGCTGAACACTGCTATGTCATCCAAGTATGCCATGCAGAAGTCCTCCATCCCATTCAGAACCTGGTTTACCATCCGTTGAAATGTAGCAGGTGCATTCTTCAATCCGAAAGGCGGTACCTTAAACTGGTATAAGCCAACGGGGGTAGAAAATGCAGTTTGCTCCTTGGCATGGTCTGTCAGGGCTATTTGCCAATAGCCTGAAGTCAAGTTAAATGTGCTGAGGAACTTGGCTGTGCCAAGTTTATCCACCAACTCATCTGTTCTTGGCAAAGGGTGGGCATCAGTCTTGGTGACTGCATTAAGAGCTCTATAATCCACGCAGAATCTAAGTTCTTTAGATCCGGCCTTTGGTACTAACACAACTGGGCTAGACCATGGACTAGTAGAGGGCTCTATTACCCCGAGATCAAGCATTGTGTTGACCTCACCTTTGATGTGGGTTCGTACATTTTCTGACATTCGGTATCCTCTGCTTTTGACTGGCAGACAGTCACCAGTGAGTATGGCATGCTGGCCCCAAGGGGTCAAGCCTGCTGAAAGCGAGAACAGAGAGGCAAACTGATTCAACATAGATTTGCACTCTTCTTGTTGCTCGGGTGTCAGATTGGAGGAGAGATTTACTCCTTAAATTTTTTCATCTAAGGCAAGCCTCTGAGGAGATCCGGAAGAGCTTCACTCTCTTCTTCTTCCTCGGATGATGCTAGAAGCAACGCTCCTACATCAGGTCGTGAGACATACGCTTTAAGTCGGTTGGTGTGGAAGACTGTCGGAGGCTCCTTGGGATTGCCCAAGTCCACCAGATAGTTAACCTCTCCGAGCTTACCCACAACTCGGAAGGGTCCCATCCACTTATCTTTCAAGGCCCTCTGCCTTGTTGGGATCATAACGAGAATGAGCTGGTCTTGAGCGAACTCAACCATGTTAGCCTTTTGATCGTGCCAGTGCTTGACCAATGCTTGTCCAGCTTTCAAGTTATCACTTGCTTCCGTCATCATGTGTGATATTCTCCTCCGGAAACCTATCACATAGTCAGTCACTCTGACTGGCTTGGGGGAAGGAGCACTCTCCAACCCCTCCTTAATCAGGGCCAATTGACCTCTGACGGGATGACCATAGAGTAGTTCGAAGGGCGAGTAACCTACGCCCTCCTGAGGGACTTCCCTATAAGCAAAGAGAAGGCATGGCAGTAGAAGGTCCCACTTACGCTTAAGGGGTTCCTCTAAAGCACCTATCATGCTCTTCATGGTTCGGTTGAACCGTTCTAGCAACCCATTGGTTTGTGGGTGGTAAGCTGTTGAGAACTTGTAAGTAACTCCACAGGTTTTCCACATGGCTTTCATGTAGTGGGACATAAATTTTGACCCCCTGTCAGAGATTACTTCCTTAGGAAACCCGACCCTAGTAAAAATACCAAGGAGGGCCTTAGTGTCATGATGCCTACCCCCGGAGCACCAGGCTAGGCCCAGCGCCCCCAGAAGCAGGAATCATGCCCTCGGGTAAAAGCCCAGCGGCCCCTTATAGGGGCTCTTTGGACTCAGTCCTGGCGTCTTTGGCGCCAGGCTCATGTTGGACATCAGTCCTGGCGCCATAGGCGCCAGGCTCATAAAGGGAGGTGTTTTGTGCACTTACCTGATGCAGACCATGCTGCACGCTTCAGGCCTCCCTGAGACCTGAAAGGGACTATTTTTTCATAGGGACTATTTTTGCACTCGGGCGTGGCCAGGGAAGGATACATACCTAGTTGGGGAAGGATACATTCCTGGGACTTCTTTGGTGGCTATTTAAGCCACGCCCAGACAGCAGCTCATGCTTCGCGTTGTTCAGCTTCCTGCAGCTTAACGCTCACCGTGTCTGCTCCTGCTCCTGGACTCCAGCCACGCCCGCCTCGAACCTGGAAGACCTGCAAGGAAGGAAAAGAAGAGAAAGGTGAAAACCAAGGACTATTTCAAACTTCTTACCTGCATCCGGAATCTTCTCGCCAATGCGATGAACTGGGTTTGCTGTGCCCTATTTTTTCATGCATTTCTGTTTGGTGTTTTAATGTTAACGGTTCTCGGTGCCTTAATACATTTGGAACACAATGTGTGTATGAACATTACCTTCATATGTAAGAATCAAGAGGTTGTTTTGAATAAACATTTTTGTTTTTAAAACCAATGTGCTATTTTCTAATTGTACAGCCGTATTTCAGGGCAAATAGATGATTTAGTCAAATGTACAGGATATGCATAGAACAAGTGTCGATTGTGAGTTAGCACGGCTTTAATCAACTCTAACATTACTGTATAATTACTCTTCATTAAAGATAATGAATACTATACAAAATAGAAATCGATTTCATTTTAAGACAATTTTCAAGGTGTATTTGGAGTCGTTATTATATTTTCAATCAGCATAATGGTGTTTTCGGAATGGTAGGAAGCAATATTTTATTTTTATGATATCTAATATCCAATGTTTTATTATGAGCATATTTGACATGTTAAGGCTTCATGTGCAACCTTTTAGTTGAATTTTCATATGACCCATTTGTTCCTTAATCAAAAAAAAACTTTACAACTCACCTTGATAAGATCCAGATGTATTTAATGTTACCGCCTTTGAATGGCTGCAACTACACCGTCCACTTCCACTTTTGGTCAATCTACACCTTTCTATGGCTGAGTTCTGGAGCGCCTCGTGTGTGATCCACCTAGCTGATGTGTTTGTACTTGGTCTCCCTTTTACCAACGTTCATGATATTCTTTTTATTTGTGTCTAGTTGAAAATATTTAGCACTGACTAAACTGTTGGTTTATTCAAAAGGATTGCTTTTGATTATTATGTGTTCCCCACCATACAATCAAACTCTGGGTCCAGAACAGCAAATCATTTTCAACATATATTTCCAATGTGACATTTAAGTAAAACTGCTGAATTACCACCAGACTAAATTACTATTACCGCCAGTTGGTCATGCGGGGTTACCACAGGATTACAAGTGTTGGTAATTCCTCCTGTTTGGAGTCCATTTATAATGTATAATTTGGTGGTGTGAAAAAACAGCAATAATGTGATTACCACCATAAAAGTGGCAGTAGCAGGATTACCATCAATGTTTGCCTGCACTGCTGAACTTGAAATGAGCCCCTATGCCTTTTCAGTCCACTGCATGCATTGCACAGCATTTCTAGGTTGTCCCAGTCGAAATGCTTATGCACAATATACATTGTCCAGTGAATCAGAAACCGAGATGGAAATGTAAAAAATGCATTGCAACAGACTGGTCCTTAAAGTCAAACACTTAAAATGAGCTCCTGGAATCCTGCCACCAGAACTCCAACCACCCTGGGTGCCTGCTCATTTCTAAGTGTTGGTTGCAACTCAACAATAACATGTTCCGATGTTCAAATGTTCAAATGGCAGCGAGGGGTGGGAGAACATTACAAGTGCAGCCCTGCCCTCATTCTGCTTGGATATCACTGTTGCGAAAAAGTGGACTTGCTTGTAAAAATGGCAGGCTGGAGAATGCAGTAAGCTGTTTCCTCATTGCATCTTTTTTCCACCTGTGTTGGTCAATTAGGGTCTTCAATGCATTAACTTGCAACCATTGTGTTGCCTTTCTTAGCTATTACCTCTGATGGTTTGTTAATGCTCTTGGTAGAAGTCATTAGACCTCTTAATTACCAACTCCTCAACCTATGGTAGAGGACCTTCTCCTTGAAAAATGCTTGAAGATGGATTACAGTGTTTAATCCTTTGTGTAATTTACTTTTTGAAGTTTGTATGGAAGTAGGTTCTCCTTGTTCAATGTTTATTTTTAGAACACATCCAAATTGATTGATAGAAGTTCACAAATATTAAGGTGACGATTGATATTCAAGGCACGATCATGGTAATGCATGCTTTTAAATATACTTCTGCATGTTTTAGTGAATTGCTCATTAATTTATGTTTGTAGGAGCACAGAGTTAAAGGTAATTTAGATATCAAGTTCAATTTGCTGGTGTTGTGCATATCCAAACGCAAAGTGCTAAACATATAGGGAATACAGACTGTGTAAATGCTCAAATCATGAAGGTTCCATGTTGTTTTAGTGATTCTGCCATTTTTCTATTAGGTTTAGTTTGTGCCACATTCAAGAGAACTCGTAAAATTGGCAAGTGCGCGGCTGGATGAACAGGCAGCACAAATATGAAACATATTTGTTATTGTTTCAAAAGAGGACGATCCTGTTACTTTCTCTCATGAAGTTTTTCCAAGAGGAGGCGAAACACACAGAATAATAATAACGAATTATCAGCCCGATTCATGGAATTAATGTGCGCTGAAAATTCCTGTGCAAGCCTGCAAAACCGTGCGAATCGCAGTGCAAGTGCGAAAATCGAAGCAAAACCCGCGCACATCGATTCATGGAAGTCTGTGCACGAGTAAAATGTGTGATGTGCTCTGAAAATCTGCGTGGCGCACGCCGGCGCACAGGTCATCTAACGGCGTGCGCTACGGCCACAGCGAAAGCGCACATAGCGTGGCGCACATAACAAAAGTAGGCGTAACTCAGGGCGTGACATGCGGAATGGGGAACAACGCGTGAAAATGTGGGCGTCACGGGGGAAGTAAAAGAGGCAAGTCCGCGGAACACCCACACGCTCGCCTACAACACGTATTCATGGAATCGAATAGGGCAAACCAGCGCACCTGCAAAGACGCGTACAGGCCTAAACACGTACGCCACACGAAGGCAGACGGTAGCGTCCCTGCGCATGAAAAAAATGTGCGCCAAAATGTGCGCTAACAAAAAGCACGTATATACAGCTCTGATGATTGTCCCATACTGTGGCCCACTAGGACAAATAACGTGCAAAGGGGTACGTGACAAACACGAACACCCGCTGTGTCAAAAATAGCGTGTGCGTGTATTTCGGGGGTGCGCGGGAAGTTTCACACGCGATTGGACTTGGGTGAGTGGGGTGCGTGTAAATCTGGGGTTGCGTGAAGTTTCACACGCGATAGGCCCTGTGCGAGTGGGGTGCGTGTATTCCTGGGGTTCGCGTGAAGTTTCACACGCGATTGGCCTGGGTACGAGTAAATCTGGGGTGCGCAGGAAGTTTCACACGCGATTGGCCTTGGGCGAGCGGGGTACGTGTATTTCGCGGGTGTGCGGGAAGTTTCACACGTGGCAGGCACTGTGCGAGTGGGGTACATGTAAGTCTGGGGTGCAGGGGAGTCCTACACATGAATTGGCAGTGTGGGTCTTCCCAGGTGTTCCCTCTACACCCTCCACGGCCCCTGCAGGCAGCCCACACCACAGGGAACTACCCTGCACCCCTGGTCATGTCCCGCAGGCAGCCCATCCACCATGGGCATGCCCCCCAGCCAAGCCACATGTCACCTTGCACCACTGATCACCAAGGCATGACCCCCTCCACCCCCACCCCCCAGTAGTGCAGTGCACCTGCCAACAGGCCCCCAATCATGTCCCACTCATGTCCCTTGCACCCCCAACACTGAGGGGCACCTGCCAGCAGGCCCCTACTTATGTCCCCTTGAACCCCCACCCCCCAGCAGTGCAGGGCACCTGCCAACAGGCCCCCACTCATGTCAAACTCATGTCCCCTTGCACCCCCACCCCCCAGCACTGAGGGGCACCTGCCAGCAGGCCCCCACTCATGTCCCCTTGCACCGCCACCCCCCAGCACTGAGGGGCACCTGCCAGCAGGCCCCCACTCATGTCCCCTTGCACCCCCACCCCACAGCAGTGCAGGGCACCAGCCGACAGGACCCCACTCATGTCCCACTCATGTCCCCTTGCACCACCACCCCCCAGGACTGAGGGGCACCTGCCAGCAGGCCCCCGCTCATGTCCCCTTGCACCCCCAGCACTGAGGGGCACCTGCCAGCAGACCCCCACTCATGTCCCCTTGTACCCCCACCCCCCAGCACTGCAGGGCACCTGCCAACAGACCCCCACTCATGTCCCCTTGTACCCGCAGCAATGCAGGGCACCTGCTGCCAGCAGGCCCCCACTCATGTCCCCTTGCTCCCCACCCCCCATCACTGAGGGGCACCTGCCAGCAGGCCCCCACTCATTTCCCCTTGCACCCCCACCCCCAGCAGTGCAGGGCACCTGCCAGCAGGCCCCCACTCATGTACCCGTGCACCCCCACCCCCCAGCAGTGCAGGGCACCTGCCAGCAGGCCCCCACTCATGTCCCCTTGAATCCCCACCCCCAGCACTGAGGGGCACCTGCCAGCAGGCCCCCACTCATGTCCCTTTGCACCCCCACCCCCCAGCACTGAGGGGCACCTGCCAGCAGGCCCCCACTGATGTCCCCTTGCGCCCCCACCCCCAGCAGTGCAGGGCATCTGCCTACAGGCTCCCACTCATGTCCCCTTGCACCCCCAACCCCCAGCAGTGCAGGGCACCTGCCAGCAGGCCCCCACTCATGTCCCCTTGCACCCCCACCCCCCAGCACTGAGGGGCACCAGCCAGCAGGCCCCCACTGGTGTCCCCTTGCACCCCCACCCCCCAGCAGTGCAGGGCACCTGCCAGCAGGCCCCCACTCATGTCCCATTGCACCCCCAGCCCCCAGTACTGAGGGGCACCTGCCAACAGGCCTCCATTCATGTCCCCTTGCACCCTCACCCCCAAGCAGTGCAAGGCACCTGCCAGCAGGCCCCCACTCATGTCCCACTCATGTCCCCTGGCACCCCTACCCCCCAGCAGTGCAGGGCACCTGCCAGCAGGCCCCACTCATGTCCCACTCATGTTCCCTTGCACCCCCACCCCCCAGCACTGAGGGGTACCTGCCAGCAGGCCCCCACTCATGTCCCCTAGCACCCCCACCCTCCAGGAGTGCAGGGCACCTGCCAGCAGGCCCCCACTCATGTCCCACTCATGTGCCCTTGCACCCCCACCCCCCAGCAGTGCAGGGGACCTGCCAGCAGGCCCCCACTCATGTCCCATTGCACCCCAACCCCCAGCACTGAGGGGCACCTGCCAGCAGGCCCCCACTCATGTCCCACTCATGTTCCCTTGCACCCCCACCCCCCAGCACTGAGGGGCATCTGCCAGCAGGCCCCCACTCATGTCCTCTTGCACCCCCACGCCCCAGCAGTGCAGGGCACCTGCCAGCAGGCCCCCACTGATGTCCCCTTGCACTCCCACCCCCCAGCAGTGCAGGGTACCTGCCAGCAGGTCCCCACTCATGTCCCCTTGCACCCCCACCCCCCAGCAGTGCAGGGCACGTGCCAGCAGGCCCCCACTCATGTCCCCTTGCACCCCCACCCCCCAGCAGTGCAGGGCACCTGCCAGCAGGCCCCCACTCATGTCCCATTGCACCCCCAGACCCCAGCACTGAGGGGCACCTGCCAGCAGGCCCCCACTCATGTCCCCTTGCACACCCACCCCCCAGCAGTGCAGGGCACCTGCCTGCAGGCCCCCACTCATGTCCCCTTGCACCCCCACCCCCCTTGCAGTGCAGGGCACCTGCCAGCAGGCCCCCACTCATGTCCCATTGCACACCCACCCCCCAGCAGTGCGGGGCACCTGCCAGCAGGCCCCCACTCATGTCCCACTCATGTCCCCTTGCACCCCCACCCCCCAGCAGTGCAGGGCACCTGCCAGCAGGCCCCGACACATGTCCCCCAGCCAACACGTCACCACAATCTAGATTCCTGGCCCTTATGGGCAGCCTCCACATGGCAAAGACCCACCCAAGTATTGCATCCACCCACATAGAAATGCCAATTACATGATACAACCCCACTGGCAAGTATGTAAATGAACACATGTCCGTCACACACACACAATGGGTGCAAGTGAATGTCAAAACCCATATCATGACATGCATGAAACCAATGAGATAATACCACAAATGGAAGTATAAAAAATATATATTAAAGATAACATGAACGTAAATCAAATTAAACACACAACAATGGGAATAACAAAAGAAATGGTCCATGTCCGATAAATAATGAAATCCAGAAAACATAAGCAAAAGAAATCCAAAAAGAAATGTTGTCCAAAGTCACAGTTCAAAAAATCAAATCATTAAAAACCATTGCTCCATGGTGAACACAAAAAAAAATATTAAAAAAGATGAATCCAATGTAGAAGTATGTACAATTGAAGAATCCAGGGTCCATAAGCCCAATTTAAGAAATGAAACCTACCAAAAACTACTACCTAATAAAAAAACTATATACAAAAATGTGGTGCATTGTCCAAGTGGTCCAAAATAAAGAAAAAACGAAAGGAAACCTAATACTAACTAACTAACTATTTACAAAGGCAGCGGGCAAGTCCAACGGCTCGCTTGTTGATGTCCCGGGCCAGGGCATCATCGAACTCCTGCTCGATGTCCCGGACGCGGTCCTCTTCCAAGGCCCCGAGGGTTCGCAGGGACGATGACATCTGGATCTCCCGGTCCCTGCGAATGGCCTCGAGGCACTCGGCCCGCCTCAGGGCCATACGCATGGAATTCTCCGCCCTGACCATCGTGAGCCATGCCTCTTCCGCCCGCTGCTGCTCCGCATCTATCGCATGGCCCAACCGCTGCCACACGGAAGATACTTCCGATCCAGGGTCCTCCTGCCCTATGGCCGATGCCTGCTCCTCCGATGATGAAGGTCTCGAGACATCATGGCTCCCACCTTGTTGCTGCTGCTGCCTGTGCCCTGGCTCCTGCTGCCTGCACATCCTCCTCCAGCTGGGGTGCAGTTGTTGAGGGGGCCACCCCTGCTGGATGTCCGACTCCCGACTGTGGCAGGGATGTGTCCTCTTCCGGCCTGGCCGCAGGTCAGAGGCAGCTCCACAGGGCACCCAGGTGACACATGGGTGGGAAGATGGCCGGAGGACGACTGGCGCATAGGGGGTTCAGTTGAGGAGGGGGTCGGAACAAGGTCCAGAAAATGGAGGAATCCGGCCCTGGTGAGCTGTCCCAGTGGGTCAACGCGGTCAACAAGCCATGCGAGAAGATGTGCAGTCTCCTCATGAAAAGACTGCAGGTCAGCTCGCATGGCACGTTGACGCAACGCCACCCCACCCAGGACAGGCTCAACCCGGTGCCGGACAGCCACATCCGCAGGGAGAGGAAGGCCAGTTGGTGTAAACCGATCCCCTCCCTGAGAACGGGTCTGGACGTAGGTATCCCTGCTGGTGCAAGATGATGCAGTCACAGGATCGGGGACAGGATTACACAGGCACCTCCACGGTGGCCTGTGCTGCCTCCTGTCCCTGCCCCTGCACAGCACCACTAGCACCAGTGGAATCCCCATCTCCAGACCCCATCTCTGTCCCTTGCACGGCCTCCTCCTCCACCAAACCCCCCACCAACCTGGATGACTCCGTGCCATCTTCCTCCGTCGGGCCCTGTGGGGTCTCAGCTGCCCTTTCGGCTGCCGAGGAGTCCAACTCCAACCTCCGCCTCTTGGACCTCCCCTCGGCAGCTGCGACCTGGGACGCGGCACCAAACTCCTCACTCCCCGACGAGATGTCAACGTAGGAGGGGAGCCAGGCCTTGCATCTCCGGCTGGCGGTGCGATCCCTGTCGCTGTGCTCCACAGCACCCTCTCCGCCCTCTTCATCAGTCGACGCTGCAGACAGGGAGAGATATGACACAGGCATCAGGGCAAAGTACAATGGACTCATACACACATGACAGTTGCACACGAGTGTCATTGTAAAACTTCAGACATGCATCAAAATCCCCAACACACATGTCATTTCAAATCACACACATGAGCTATTCCACAGCCATATCACAACAACCAGCACCATCCATACACATACAACAGCATGAGCAGGCAAAGGTGAGCCAGACATCACATGAGACACAGGGAGTGCACTAGACATGCACACACGCCACCACACTTACATGCATGTGTACACCTCAACCAAGTGTCGCAGTGATGAGATCGGCATCCATATCACATCTGGCAATCAGTCTTCTACATATCAGTCTCACATGCATCATGGTGCATGACAGTTGCACACTTGTCAGATACACATACATGCACATGTACACAGTGCAGATACATGCAGCTGGAACCAACATCCATGTGTGACACCACAACCTTGACAACTGACCTACACAGTCCTTCAAACATGTGTACTCACACATCTGCATTTGGCCTGCATGCTTACCCACAAATACACCATCCATGTGTCTCACACATGAAAGGACTCGCATGTGTCAGCCTCACGGCCCTGTACATACACATCCATACATAGCCCTACAAAACCACATGTGCAACCTGCACACTACTGGCACACCACCACACGCACAGCTTCCAATCAGTATGCATGTACACTTACCGTTCGACTCCAGACAGGTCTGCCTCTCAAGGACCTGGACGTGGAGCGCTGGGCATACGCGTTCCAGGACCCTCATTTGGTCTTCCGACAGGTGGCCCCGGCGCCCCTTAGCATCCGCTGCCTTCAAGAGGCGCCAGGCCTTGTTGAGGGTCCTGGACCTGAAGTCCTCCCAGCGCTTCTTGACATGATGGAATTTGCGGACTGCCAGCACCTCCACATTGATGGCAGTCACGATGTCCGTCCAGATCCTGGTCCGTCCTTCCTTGTCGGCGCGCGACCTTCCGAAGAGGGCATTGTTAGGGAGAATTCTCATTTTAGGCTGAATTTCCTAACCTAGTGAGTCCCCCAGCAGCTTTGCTGGATTTCTGGAGTTTGTTTTTGTCCATCCTGCCAAGAGTGGGACTCTTTTCTCCCACTCTTGGACATGAATGTGGTTGATTCCTGTGAATGTCAATGTGTTCTATGGGCTATGGGGTCTTTAACTCCATAGGGTCTCATGTGTTTTACTATGTGTGTTACACCGCACCCTCTGTGCCGTAACACTGGGACGTCCTAGAGGATCCCCACCATAGACTCCATACCTTGGGACTGACTACTGTCTCCCAGGGCATGTAAAGTCACCATTGGCTTTACTAGACCTAAATTTACTAACAGAACTAGTACAAACCATCCTATTGTGGACGTACTAGTAGGGGTAATTCGATTACCCCTGGGTCTGTAATTTGAGGGGGCACTGTCCCGTCTCCCCTTGTCGAGTTTTGGCTGGTGGCAGTGGAAACTACTTGTTATATTCGACCCCGAATATAACTCTATGGGATTCTTCCCATTGTTGGAGGCTAATACTTTTTCCCGTTAGTCTCTAACATACCGCCGGTTTATTTGTCTTAAATAAATCTACCGGTCGGTACTTTCTGCCAGAACTCGGTTTTTAAAATGGCGTCTGTGTTCACCTCTGTAACTCCGAACCAAAGGTGGAGCCTTTTGTTCCACTTTTGGCGGGCTTCTACACAGAAGCCCTCCAGAGTGGTGCCATTCTGTCTGGGTACCACAGGGGGTGTGGGAGGGGGTTTAGACACCCTGGACTGAGTTGCCTTGCCAACTCAAGTCGCACTCTGGTGTGATTGGCCCAAGTGGTGAGCCACCCCGCTCACCACTTACCGTGTTTTGATTGACAGCTAGGCTGAATGAATGGGGGTTTGCTGCATAAAAGCAGGGCTTTTGGGACTGGATCTTCAGAAGTCGCCACAGGACCTAAGAATCCGACGAGGGTAAAGCTGAGCCAACCTGCAACGACGACACCTCCGGTGGAGCCCTGCTGAACCGACTCACCACTTCCCAACGACAGAGGAGATCTCCCTGTTGGAGAGTCTTCTCTCCCTGACTGGTGGGAACAACCAGTCCCTTTGCTTTTTCTTCGCTTCCAGGGCATAGTGGTCGAATTGCCCGTGCTAAGCACCCCGGCAACCGGATAGCCACTAGCCCATACCGCGACCAAAAGGTGGTGCCTTGTGACGGAGCACTCCGTGGCTGGTCTCTTCCCTGGTGGTGCAACGATCTTCAACTTTCCTTCGACGACGAGATCATCTCATCTCTTGGCAAAGCCCCGACTTGCATCCACCACCAGGAACAACTGCCCCCGCCGGAGCTGTCTCTTCACTTACAAGGTACCGTGTCCGCCTGGCTTCCCTTGTGATGGTTAGCGTGAGGTGTCTTAAATCCTTACCTTTCCATTGGGTCGCCTCCAGACCTTCTTAACTCTTTGTTCTAAACTGGTCCAACCTTCCTGTGACAATTTGCTACAAAGACTCGAAGTGCATTTCCACTGTGATACTTTTTGGGACATATCGCCTTGCCTCTCTCCGAGGGGGCCTGACCTCTGAACTTTGTGATCCACAGTAGACCCTGCCTTACTTGCCTTGCATTTGCTTCGTAAAAGTGTTGGTACCGAGTTGGTTTCATACCCTGCCTTTTCTCTCCCGTTCTAACGAATATTATAGTGCCATCTAGGTTAAAGCATCCACCTCTGTCTGCAAATAAGTGGTGCCGTTGAACCTAGACTTGTCGAAATATTGTTGGGGGATTGATGTACTTATAGTAATTGAAGTTGTTTGCCGTGTTAGTGCCAGTGTGTTTTTCATAGATGTGTTTTTAAAATAAATAATTATATATCTTTACACTCAAGCTCTGTTCCGTGTTTGCTTGTTCTACTGTGTAAATTGCCCTATCTTGTATACTCCACATACTGCCTAACTCTTCTTGAGGGAATTCTAACTGCTCAGCCACAGCTACCAGGTGAACCTGTGTGGTACAGACTGCTACCAAGTGGGTTTACTGCCAAACATCTGTAAGCCTAAATCTTTTGCAGTGGTCCCAGAGGGAACTGCACAGGTTTCCGCTTAACAGGCATCATACTGCCCCAGGACTTGCTCCACCAGGACACCAACTTCGGTGGCAGTGAAGCTGGTGGCCCTCTGCCTCTCTGGCTGGGGGTTGCCAGTGGTCTCAGATGGTGGTGTGCCCGACATGGTAACCCCAGAGGCAGGAGTGGGTGGGCAACTGGGTCCTGGGGCTGTGCTGTGGAGCGATGGAATCCCAGTCGGGAGTCTTCGCTTCCAGCAGGGGTGGTCACAGCAACAGCACCCCTGGCTGACGTACAGGCAGCAAATGGCAGGGCACGTGGACAGCAGGCAATCAGGCAGCAGCAGATGGCAGGTGTGAGCGTGCTTGGGGCCCTGCGGGGCAGTAATTCGGCCTTCTGGATACGGAGTGATTTGGCACGTGAAAATCTTGCACGTCAGTGTGTAATTCGAGGAAAGGCCCTTAGCGCGTAAGCGCGTCAGCGCACGTACGCGATTTCATTGGACCAAAGGCCCTTAGCGTGTAAGCGCGTCTGTGACGTGACATGCGCGGGTGTTTCCCTCATAGCACGTGATGACAGAGCACACGTGGAAAAGCTCCACGTCCGAGTGTCAGCGCGTGCAATTGGAGGAAAGGGCGCGTACACACGTAAGTGATATGTACGTGTGGGCTGGTTTAAAAGGTACGTGTAGGATGCCATTTCCTTGTACGTGCTTTTTGTGGAGAGCGAGTGGGTGGATTCTGTACTTCTTGTCGGTTCACACGCGATTACTTCACAGCGTTTCAAGTTCGTACTCCCTGTTACCTCTGACAGCTTTCATTTTTCAACTTTTTTTGGGCCTGTTTCCTCAAACAGTGTTCACTTCTCCTTTTGTCCTGTCTCCTCAGACAGCGTACAATTCTTCTTTTGGCGGGGGTGTTACCAACGCGCACACGTGCGTATTTTTCACGTTCTTTTTCCAGGCAGACGGTGAGTTCCACACGTACTTAGCAATTGTACTTGCCCTGTGTATCGCGTACCCCTTCAGAGGTCATTGTAGGCTGCGTGTATTATGTGTACGCTTATTTTTGTGTTTCTGGGTGCCACAGCATAGTGCAGGTTCATGGTCTACGAGGGGTTGCGTGCACGTTTATTTTTGTTTTTGGGCTGCCTGTGCGTTGTGTGACCCGTCATCTTCCCCCAAGGGTCACAGACAGCCTTGTTAGAGCACTAGGGTACAAATTCCATCTAGTACCCTACCCCTTTGACCCCCAATTGCCCAGGACAATAGTTTACTGCTCCTCCCATACGCACAACAACATCAGTGCTATGGTTGGGAGGCGACCAAGCGGTAAGGGAGGCAAAGGTGGCCGACCTTCAAAAGGTGGATGTGGTGGGCGCGGTAGGGGACGTGGCCAGGATTTGCAGGGTGCCCGTAGACCCCCATGTGTGGAGGACCAATCAGCGACATCCATGCCCCCCCCCATGGTTGAGGGAAACATGGCTGAGACCATCACAGCTCAGCCCCTGTTGGACCAGCCCATTGTGGGACCTGACCTGGCACAGGATGACTCCCTGGCTGACTTCCAGGTCAGCATGTCTAGGCCACGTGTGGCGGTGCAAGTTGTCACCAAGGCACATGGATCTGGGGCAGCTATGTCATCTGCTGCCCCAAATATGCAAGGTGGTGAGGCTGCAGGGGCAGCTGCAGCTCCATCCGCCCCAGCTCTGACTCTCCCAGCCAGGACAGTGTCGGTCCAGGTCCATCATACTGATGTTCCCCCTGCCAACATCACACTTCAGACAATGCCTGCACCAAGTCCTATGGTCAATGTGCATTTGCACACTCGAACAACCCCGTCCACCGGTGATTCTGCCCCTACTGACCAGAGCGGTGTTAGCCACTCTGGCTCCGCTCCACCTTCTAAAAAGAGGAAGATGGGTGCTCTGGCACGACAGGCTGAGACCCCAGGCACGGCTACCCACTCCGGCACGTCAAGGAAGCCTTGCTTTAATGAAGCAGAGCTTAATGCACTTGTGAGCTATGTGTCGCAACATAGCCACGAAATGGTGGTGACTGCAGGGTCCAAGACCACACCTGGTCAACGTAAGGCACACTGGCAGACCATCGGCAACGACATAAGTGCCCTTGGATTTGTGAGGCGCTCAGCTGATGATTGCTACAAGCGGTGGGACAAATGACAAGCTGGCCTCAAGTCATGCCGCTACTCTGGTGACTGGCGGTGGGTCTCCACAAGAGGACAACAAACTCACTGAACATGAGTCTGTTGCTGGGACCTTCGTCACAGAGGAACAGATCCGAGGTGTGGGAGAACTACCCGATTATGAAACATTGTCCGATGAGTGCCCATGCGTGTGTGTGTAATGCATGTGTATGTTGTTTGGGTGACGGGTTCTGATTGAGTGGCAGGTGAGGGTGTGTGTAACTGAGTAGTATGGGTCACCCATGTGCTTCATCCAAAACATTCTGCGGCCTTGAATTTGGGTGTGACACTATCCCTTCTGCCCACAGTAGTAATTTAGCGCAACATTACGGCAGTTGCCCTTGAGGTGGCATCATGCAACAACATTGTTTGTATTTTTCAGTGTTCTTTCAGGCTGATTGTTTCAATTCTCCCACTTTTGCAACACATTCCTCAGCCCTATTGTGACATATGTGACATGCTTCTGTCGGTGAAGAACCCCACATAGGCCCACATGTGTCACCTTGGTAGTTGAAAGATTTGACCATTCAGGCTGAATGAGTATTGTCCTGATCACATGATGTTTTTGGGCCTGTTTGAATGTGGAACATGCTAGGTGTTTCCTGTCATGTTGAAGTGCACAACCATTGATGTGTACATGGCCCTGCATTCACTGTATTTTTGTACACTGGATGTGTTGCAGTGTGTGGCACATGGCATATCTTTTCACACTATGTGGCATTTTTCATCTCTTCATGTCCATCTCACATGGATGGGTGACAGTACTCATTCACTGACATATGGATGTAATTGTGGAATGTACCATGGCTATATGTATAGGACATGCCACTCACAGGCCAATGTGTGATGGCAGTGCTACACAGCATGCAGCTAATGTGTTGTCTTCCATCTTGGTGTCATCAGTGTCTGCCATTTGCCTTCCCTTCCAACTCTGTGACAGTGCATGCATGGGAGGGTTATAGTCATGTGGGACATGTGTAAATCATGTACTGGTTCTGTAGCTTGCCAGGCCTATTTGTGTGCTATGGTGCTAATGCCTGTATCCATTTGTTGTCTTTCATGTTTTTGCAGGGGATGATGCACTTGATGCTGGTGAGGTTGAGGAGATGGTGCAGACCCAGGAGGAACCTGAGGCACAACCGGCCACCAGTGGGGGACGTGGTGTGGTGGTGGGTGATAACCCACTCTTGCTGCAGACGATACTGTCAAGGGGTGTCTCTGGGTGCACCTCCCCAGACCTCTATTCAGGTGTTGATTCGGATGATGAGACCTATGTGGCGTTGCAGGTAAGTGTTTCTGGAAGGGGTTCTGTTCTGTCCAACCCACCTGCACTAGGGGTAGAACCCTCTATGGGGATGTCAGTGTTGGTTAGTCAGCCTTTGGAGGTTATGGGTGCAGGGTCACACTCCACAACATCTGATCCTGTTCCTGGGCCAGCAGATCAGAGGGGGAATGCAGTCCTGCAGCCCCAGGCAGTGCCGGCACAGCAAGGCGCAGATCGTCTTGCCACAAACAGGTGTAGTGCCCGCCGAAGCGGTGGCCGTATGCCACCAGGCAATACCGCATGGGAACAATCCATTTACAGTATGGCAACCCAACAGGCAGCATCATTTGAGATGATGGCTCAAGCAATGGAGAGGGTGGCCACTTCCATTGTCCCCCCTGAAAGGCAGATGGAGCTACTACAGCAGGCAACAGACTCCATTTGCCAATCACACAGGGACGACATGTTGGCATACAACAGGGACAGACGGGCGGAACTGGAGACTCTACGCCAATCGATTTCAAGCCCTGAGGGTAGAACTCCATCACCTCAGGCAGACTCTTGTTGACCTTGAGACTTCCACTAAATTGAGGACAGAACAGCAGCTGGAGCAGCTCACACGTTCGCTCTCAGCTGAGATGCAGGCAACTCGGGAGGAGATCCGGGCATCACGTCAGGTGCTGCATGGGAATCTCCGCACTATAATCCTCCAGAACGAGACCTTCCACACCCGCATGTTTGCTGCCATGGAGGACTATACCAGGGCTTCTTTGCATGCGCTGCCTCCCATAGCACCACCACCATCCTATGGCACCCGCAGAGGGTGTTCAGAGCGACAGTAGAAGTTCTCCCACATTGGCATAGCCGTGCAGGCCATGAGCCCATGGAGTTGTTTTTTTTTCCCAACATCCACACAGGCGGCTGTTGGTGTGCACCCTGTCCTCGGACCTCCTGGGTGCCTCCCCCTGCCCCCCACATGCCCATTTTTGATTTTTGATTTTTGCTTTTTTGATTTTTGATTTTTGATTATTTTCTGACAGTGTGTTGTCTTGTGTGGCTCCCATGGGCATCCACTGTATTCCGGCTGGGCATATGTAGGCTTGTCCTGAGTTTGGGTTCGATGCTTGGGTTTGTGAGACACACACCACTCCTGCTTCCCGTTTCCATGGGCTTGCAAAGGGTGTGACCAAGTGACAGTGATGTACACAGTGATGTTGGGCTCCCATGAGCTGTGTGGGCAGTCTGTAGTCAATACTGTGTAGACATTCTTTGTGTATATTGTAGTTGTATTGTACACTGCATGTTGGAATTATGTTTGCTTCTGCTTCCGTATCTCCCTCTGAATTTGCAGGTTCATTCCTCATGTCTTCACAAGGCCATCTACTTTGGAGATGGAGTTCATGTTGTGTGCAGTACACAGACAAGTTTTGAAGCCTGCAAGACTACAGTTGGAAGGGGGGGGATGTGGTGGCATATTCAGGTTGTAAGACTACGACTGCTTTAACTTAGTACTGTCATGTTTTGGTTATGTTTGAGCTTGTGTAGCTGCATTGTATTGTTAGTAAGTATTTGGTCATGTGTGTTGTTAGTTCAACATTACTGGGAGCATATTGTTTGTGGCCAGTTTCCATTAGGGACACTGTACTTTGTGACACTTGTGTCAGGTTTTCGGATTGCTTTGTTTGCTCTCACATAGCATGACATGTCATGGTGTGTTGGGTGGTGGTGCTGGGGAGGGGTTGGGTGACATGGCACTGTTCTCATGTTGTATTTTGCAAGGGGGTAATGCATTTAGCAGCATATGTGTCTTTTGATGACACAGCATTGGTGGTGTTTCTGTAGGTAGGTATGCACTCATTTTGACACTTCCAGGTGACCAATCTCAGTCTGGTGTGGTAGTGACAGTTGACTGTCCCTTGAGTCATCATCATTGATTGTCAGATGGTATGTGCCAGGGCTATGTGCACTCCACAGGGGTGTGATTCAAAGTGAAGTAATTAGCCACCAGCTGCGTTCGGGCTGCCTCACCCCGTGCCCTTTCCTCTCCCATGCGCAGCGGGCGTGCATGTGGTTGGGGATGTGGGGGCACCACCATGTCCACCGGCAGGCCCCAGCGTGTTGCAACGTTGTGCAGGACACATGCTGCCACTATGATCCTGCACACTACTGGGGGAGCGTATAACAGCTGCCCGCCAGAACGGTCAAGGGAGCGAAAGCGTGACTTGAGCACTCCGAATGTGCGCTCCACTATGTCCCGGGTTGCAATATGGGCAGTTTTGTATCTTACCTCAGGTGGCGTGGTGGGGTTCCGAATTGGTGTCATCATGTGGGTGCTCAGAGGGTAGGCACTGTCCCCTAGGGTGGTGGTGATGGTATCATTAGTAGGGTTGTGACATTACTCAGTATCTGGCATGCATGCATGTGCTGTGGCATTTATACTCACCGAGCAGCCATGTATCGCCATGCCGCCCAGCTTCTATGTCCCGGTTTGGGGTTGACATTCTGTAAATGAAACTGTCATGGGTGGACCCTGGATAGTTGGCATATACTAAGGTGATGATTCCCTTGGCATCACATACTACCTGGACGTTGAAGGAATGCCAGTGCTTGCGGTTTCTATAGATGTGCTCTGATGCCCTGGGGGGACGTAGAGCCACATGGGTGCAATCAATGGCACCTAGGACTTTGGGGAATTGTGCCACCCTGTAGAAATCCTGGACGGCAGCCTGCCTTTCTGCAGGTGTTCTGGGCAGGTATATGTGCCTGCGGACTGATGGGCGTGCAGTCATGATGGCCAAGACCTGGTGTAGGCAGCGTGACTGCGTGGCCTGTGAAACCCCCACCCCACTATGGCACTTGTCCGCTGAAATGATCCAGTGGCCAAAAAGTGCAGTACATTGAGGACCTTCTCCAGTGGGCTGAGTGCTTGGGAGCAGAGGGTGGGTGATGTGAGGTCATCCTCCCACTCACTGACCAGGTCAAGTATTATGTGAGGTGGAAACCTGTACCTCCCATACACCTGGTCATCAGGCATGCCAAAAAGGCTGGTTCTGGGTGTGAAAATTCTGGGCCTGACTATCCTCCTCCTCCTCCTGCGGTATCCCATGACCACTGCTGCTAGGAACGGTATGTTCATCCTGGCGTCTGAGCTTGCTTGTTGTTTGCGCGCACTTTTATGCTGCGTGGGTCCACGTACGCCTGCTTCGTGCTGGCGTACGTGTTTCCGGATTAGCGCGTCTTTTTTGGCGCGTGCGTGTGTCCGTTCCGTGCATTTGCCTCCTGTACTTCCCCGTCCACCCCAGTAATACACGTATCCCGCTCGCCCAGGCCCAATCGCATGTACAACTTCCTGCGAGCTCCTGAAATACACGTAGCCCGCTCACCCAGGCACAATCGCGTGTAAAACTTCCCGCGAGCCCCTGAAGTACACGTACCCCGCTCACCAAGGCACAATCGCGTGTAAAACTTCCAGCGAGCCCCTGAAGTACACGTACCCCGCCCGCCCAGGCACAATCGCATGTGAAACTTCCCGCTCACCCACGCAATTCAGGCTATTTTTGACACAGCGAGTGTCTGTGTTTGTCCCGTACCCCTTTGCACGTCATTTGTCCTAGAGGGCCACAGTATGGGACATTCATCAGAGCTGTATATACAGGCTTTTTGTTAGCGCAGGTACGCTACCGCCTGCCTTCGTGTGGCAGACATGTGTTGATGTACATAGTTGACTTTTGGTTTGTGTCATGAGATCGCCATTTCACTGCTAGGGGGTGGGGGTTCAAGGGGACATGAGTGGGGGCCTGCTGGCAGGTGCCCCGCACTGCTGGGGGTGGGGGGTGCAAGGGGACATGAGTGGGGGCCTGCTGGCAGGTGCCCCTCAGTGTTGGGGGGTGGGGGAGCAAGGGGACATGAGTGGGGGCCTGCTGGAAGGTGCCCTGCACTGCTGGGGAGTGGTGGTGCAAGGGGACATGAGTGGGGGCCTGCTGGCAGGTGCCCTGCACTGCTTGGGGGTATGGGTGCAGGGGGACATGAGTGGGGGCCTGCTGGCAGGTGCCCTGCACTGCTGGGGGATGGGGGTGCAAGGGGACATGAGTGGGACATGAGTGGGGGCCTGCTGGCAGGTGCCCTGCACTGCTGGGGGGTGGGGGTGCAAGGGGACATGAGTGGGACATGAGTGGGTGCCTGCTGGCAGGTGCCCTGCACTGCTGGGGGGTGGGTGTGCATGGGGACATGAGTGGCACATGAGTGGGGGCCTGCTGGCAGGTGCCCTGCTCTGCTGGCGGGTGGGTGTGCAAGGGGACATGAGTGGGGGCCTGCTTGCAGGTGCCCTGCACTGCTGGGGGGTGGGTGTGCAAGGGGACATGAGTGGGGGCCTGCTGGCAGGTGCCCTGCACTAGTGGGGGGTGGGTGTGCAAGGGGACATGAGTGGGGGCCTGCTGGCAGGTGCCCTGCACTGCTGGGGTGTGGGGGTGCAAGGGAACATGAGTGGGGGCCTGCTGGCAGGTGCCCTGCACTGCTGGGGGGTGGAGGTGCAAGTGGACATGAGTGAGGGCCTGCTGGCAGGTGCCCCTCAGTGTTGGGGGGTGGGGGTGCAAGGGGACATGAGTGGGGGCCTGCTGGAAGGTGTCCTGCACTGCTGGGGGGTGGTGGTGCAAGGGGACATGAGTGGGGGCCTGCTGGCAGGTGCCCTGCACTGCTTGGGGGTATGGGTGCAGGGGGACATGAGTGGGACATGAGTGGGGGCCTGCTGGCAGGTGCCCCGCACTGCTGGGGGGTGGGGGTGCAAGGGGACATGAGTGGAACATGAGTGGGGGCCTGCTGGCAGGTGCCCTGCACTGCTGGGGGGTGGGGGGTGCAAGGGGACATGAGTGGGGGCCTGCTGGCAGGTGCCCCTCAGTGTTGGGGGGTGGGGGAGCAAGGGGACATGAGTGGGGGCCTGCTGGAAGGTGCCCTGCACTGCTGGGGAGTGGTGGTGCAAGGGGACATGAGTGGGGGCCTGCTGGCAGGTGCCCTGCACTGCTTGGGGTTATGGGTGCAGGGGGACATGAGTGGGGGCCTGCTGGCAGGTGCCCTGCACTGCTGGGGGATGGGGGTGCAAGGGGACATGAGTGGGACATGAGTGGGGGCCTGCTGGCAGGTGCCCTGCACTGCTGGGGGGTGGGGGTGCAAGGGGACATGAGTGGGACATGAGTGGGTGCCTGCTGGCAGGTGCCCTGCACTGCTGGGGGGTGGGTGTGCATGGGGACATGAGTGGCACATGAGTGGGGGCCTGCTGGCAGGTGCCCTGCTCTGCTGGCGGGTGGGTGTGCAAGGGGACATGAGTGGGGGCCTGCTTGCAGGTGCCCTGCACTGCTGGGGGGTGGGTGTGCAAGGGGACATGAGTGGGGGCCTGCTGGCAGGTGCCCTGCACTAGTGGGGGGTGGGTGTGCAAGGGGACATGAGTGGGGGCCTGCTGGCAGGTGCCCTGCACTGCTGGGGTGTGGGGGTGCAAGGGAACATGAGTGGGGGCCTGCTGGCAGGTGCCCTGCACTGCTGGGGGGTGGAGGTGCAAGTGGACATGAGTGAGGGCCTGCTGGCAGGTGCCCCTCAGTGTTGGGGGGTGGGGGTGCAAGGGGACATGAGTGGGGGCCTGCTGGAAGGTGTCCTGCACTGCTGGGGGGTGGTGGTGCAAGGGGACATGAGTGGGGGCCTGCTGGCAGGTGCCCTGCACTGCTTGGGGGTATGGGTGCAGGGGGACATGAGTGGGACATGAGTGGGGGCCTGCTGGCAGGTGCCCCGCACTGCTGGGGGGTGGGGGTGCAAGGGGACATGAGTGGAACATGAGTGGGGGCCTGCTGGCAGGTGCCCTGCACTGCTGGGGGGTGGGGGTGCAAGGGGACATGAGTGGGACATGAGTGGGGCCTGCTGGCAGGTGCCCACACTGCTGGGGGGTGGGTGTGCATGGGGACATGAGTGGGACATGAGTGGGGGCCTGCTGGCAGGTGCCCTGCACTGCTGGGGGGTGGGTGTGCAAGGGGACATGAGTGGGACATGAGTGGGGGCCTGCTTGCAGGTGCCCTGCAATGCTGGGGGGTGGTTGTGCAAGGGGACATGAGTGGGGGCCTGCTGGCAGGTGCCCTGCACTAGTGGGGGGGTGGGTGTGCAAGGGGACATGAGTGGGGGCCTGCTGGAAGGTGCCCTGCACTGCTGGGGGGTGGGGGTGCAAGGGGACATGAGTGGGGGCCTGCTGGCAGGTGCCCTGCACTGCTGGGGGGTGGAGGTGCAAGGGTGTAATGCGTTGGTGATCACTAGTGCAAGCGGACATGTGGCTTGGCTGGGGTGGCATGCCCATGGTGGATGGGCTGCCTGCGGGACATGACCAGGGGTGCAGGGTAGTCCACTGTGGTGTGGGCTGCCTGCAGGGGCCGTGGAGGGTAGAGGGAACACCTGGGAGGACCCACACTGGCAATTCATGTGTAGGACTCGCCTGCACCCCCGAAATACACGTACCCCACTCGAACAGGGCCTATCGCGTGTGAAACTTCACGCGCACCGCAGTAATACACGTACCCTGCTGAAATTGCGTGTTAAACTTCCCCGCACCCCAGAAATACACGTACCCTGCTGAAATCGCGTGTGGAACTTCCCGCGCACCCCAGTAATACACGTACCCTGCTGAAATCGCGTGTGGAACTTCCCGCGCACCCCAGTAATACACGTACCCTGCTGAAATCACGTGTTAAACTTCCCCGCACCCCAGAAATACACGTACCCTGCTGAAATCACGTGTGGAAATTCCCGCGCACCCCAGTAATACACATTCCCCGCTCGGCATTTGCTGTTTGGCAGCCCTATATACTGGTCCAGGGTTAGCACAGCCCTTTGCGCTGAATTGGGAATTTTGATGGCTTTTCCTTGCGCGAGGGCGTTCTTGGGGGCGTAACTGGCGCTGCTGCAGGGTCGCTGCACCACTCTGTGCCACGGCTGGTTTTGGAGGCTAAAATCCATGAATACGCTGTGCGCGGATATCGATTTTAGCGCACGCGGCTGGCGCAGACATTCGCACGCGCACACTGTGCGCCAGCCACGTGCGCCACTTTTGTGCAAAATTCTATGAATTACCCTGTATGTCTTTAGCATGTGTCAAAATGAAAAAACAATAACTGCTAAATATATGTTCTGGTGTGAACTAGGCCTCAGGACGAGGCACTGCTAAAATACTGAATCAGGTTTTGGATCTACTGCCCTCTAGTGAAGTCTTAGGACTGTCGGGTTTGTGGCACAGGGTTTTAGTAAATAATGCAAGACATTACTTCTCAAATGTAGGGTTTCTGTTACAAGTGTTTTGTCTATGAGCTCTCTCTCACTCTCTCTTAGGCAAGATGAACGTTCTGCAAAATGACAGTTTGTGTCCTCAGCCTAAATGAGGAACAGGGACCGCAACATGTTTCAATGTAGTAGTGGTTTCACAGTGCGGATTTTGCAAGACCTGGGAACAGGCTACAGTGCAATTCTGTCTGGTGTCATGGGAAAGGATGCTAGTGCATCTAATATTGTTGCCACAAGGTGCTGATTTCACTTCTGCTAATTGCCCGATTAGTTCATCTGCAGAGGAATGGATTTGGAAATATCACATGTAATGTACTAACCAATAGAGTAGGGGAATGCGTGTCAATAATTAGTTTTGTAAATGGCAAGATTTATTAGGAGATTAGGGATCTGCATTTACTTATTATGTGGAATATTATTGTAATATTGTGGTTAATGTCTATAAGAACTGTAGACTAATGTGGGCAGCCCAAGAGTTCTCTTTAGACTGACAGACCTCCCAGCTTATAATTGCATGCATTGAAGTGCTGTCTTTCTGCAACTTGAGCACCTCGTTGTTGTTTCCTGCATTTATTTGGAGTAAAACAGTGTTTATGTTAATTACATCAACTTGTATTATTACACACTGATTAAAAAATCAAAAAACAATGTCCTTATCCCTATTGTAACAACATTGAAGACACTGAAGACACTGGTAAGATTGGTTCTGAACTCTAGTGCCTTTTTATGCCTTACAGTGTTGTACTCATTTATGATTCTGGTCATACTTCCAGGGTTACGCCTAACATATATCTTGACAAATATCCTTAAGTAGACACCCAAATTCCGATTAGTGTGTATAACTATTGCTACTGTTCTTGTATACTCAGGTGTTTTTTCTTGACTAATTCTTCTTCTTTTCTTTGCAGCCAGCAGTGTACCAGGGAGTAACTCATTTTCGGGCAATACTCATCTCAATCTGTCCTTTCATACTCTTGAGGGGTATATTGCCAGAAAGACTAAATAACTTCACGACATGTCAAAATCTGCCGCTAAGTTCTGTATTTAGAAGCTACGTCTAACAACTGGCTTGTCAATGTTCCCACCATCTACACTATATCTGTAAAACATAATTAAATGGTACTTATTAAAAAAGTATATTTTGCAGTGTAGACTGAAAATTACAACCACGGTCACTGCATTGCATATCATGAAAAGCTTTTCTTACAAGATCAGAACATTTCTCACTTTTCTGTTAAGGGACAGGAAGATATAAAAACCTTTCTAAACATCTTGAGTTATATGGACTTTATTACATTGTGGACACTCATGCTTTCACTCATAAGACATACATACATATCTATCTGTACTGTTTCCTGAGCTAGTTCTTCAAAAATAGTAATTATCATTCAATTGAATAGGGAAGTATTTCTGTTTTCTGAGTTATCCTCCGGTTGACTTTAGTCCACACTGGGGGTCTACTGTGGATAGAATTTCAGGGTATTTCCTGCCAGAGTGGAGGACCACTCATTGTTTGGAGGTACATTTATCCTCAAAGGTTCAGTAGAAGTCCACTTCACTTCCATCTTGTTCTTTCACTGATATAATAGTTGCATATGGAACTTGAGTATTTTGTAAATTTGTGGGATGTTTTTACCCATGCATCCAAGCCCTACCATAAAACTGTGCAGTACTGGCATGGAAAACACTGTGATGGCCAGAACTCCCCAGAGAGTGCACAGGGAAAACATGAAGAATAGGCTGCCACCCATGTTTGCCAATGTTGTGAGCACAGGAGGGCACCGCCTAAAACCACCATTGGGCTACACACACAGTAGCCTGAAACCATTGGGAATGGCAATGTTGATTGCCAAAAGCAACCCAGAACTGTGGGGAATTAATTTTCTTAATGTCAAAAATGGATGCAGTACCGGTGCTCACCACTATCAGAAAGCAGGCGTTTTAAAACCACCAGACTTTTGTGTAAAACTGAACAAATGAACCGAAACCAGGCCAAGGAAAGACTTGCTAAGAGGTGGATACAATGTAAAACTATATTCTGAAATATCTTGAAGGAAGTAATTATTTAATGTATATATAAAAAATAGCTTTATGTAAGTTGGATTTGAATGTAGAAAACTGGGAACGAAAGTGACATTTAGCTGAATTCTGCCTTACAACTACCCCCGACAGGAGTTGAACTGGCTCATCAACTCTTCCCAGGCCTCGCTGCATCCTGCTGGCCCCATCAAAAGGAGATCACATGGCCCTGTTGATTGACAGGGGAGTGGCACCTGGGGACTCCAGGGAACTGAGCAATGGGCCTTCTTTGGCTTAGGGAAACGTTATATTGGGGGGGTCGTAAAATGGCTTCATCTTGGGGGAAGCTGGGAGGGGCAGTGCCTCTGCTAGCAAGCTGAGCTTGGGGGAAGTGGACAAATCAGTTATTCCACCATGTGATGTGGGAAGCCACACCCCTTTTTGACCAGGGCATAATTTTAAAAAGATAGATAACTCATAGTGCGGACTGGCCAAAATTATATAAATAATATAAATTATATCATTATTCTTGGGATTTTTCCGTGCACATTTTAAAAGGTGTTAGGACCCTGTGGGATGTTCTTGGGGATAGTAGCGGAAAAAAGGTTGTTACTCCAAATGTATGCATGTTAAAAAGCTGACACTTTATCACCTGAAACCCATATCCCTGCTGCACATTTGTGTAAAATCTGGAAAGGTTTAGAGGTCGTTATCTGGATGAAAAGGGGAGAATTGTGTCATCAGTGGACACAACATCCTACAAAGACAGGGATCGGATGGTTTGGTGCTACAGAAAATATGTTAACTGGACCTATAATATGAGAAAAATGGTACATAGATAAATATGTATTTGGGTCAGAAATAGATTTGTGTGCAATTTGACAAGGGGAGGTTCCTCTGACCATAAAACCTACAGCATCACTCTGACACTCCATTTCTTCCCCCAATCAAGGGAGAGAGGAAAGCTTGGCCAATGATAAGTGAGAGGGGCAGGCTTAGCTAGGCCCAGGCACACACCCATTTTCAAAACACATAAAAAGGGCCACTGAAACCCAGGTAGGGGATTCACTTTCCACTTTCTTGCGGGACGCTTTGCCGGGAGACTCCAGACTTCAAATCCATCAACCTCCAGAGTCCAGAGATCCAGAGAGACCAGCGATCCAGAGAGACCAGAACTGTGCAGTGCTGAGAGCAGAACCAGAGACCAGACCGCTGTTCAGAACCACTCGCCGGAAGTCCCGTCCAACCTGACCAGACCTTGACGGCTTATTTCAAAAATATAGTGTGAGTACTCACTGTGCAAAACCAATTTCTTAGTTTAAAATAATTGAATCCAAACTATTTTAGCCTATTAGAACTGCCTCCTAGAATCGTGTCATTCTGTCATCTTTAAAACTGAAAACTGTCAACTGTCATTCTGAGCTTTTAAATTTCAAATCCGAAAAACTACCTTCACAAAATCGTCCGTATCTCTGGAACCGTTTGTGCAAAGAGCAAATTTTTTTTATCTTAAAGCTAAGATACTAAGATAATAAGCTTTCCAACGAGCCTAGAACCGACTTCCTACTCCTTATAGTGCCTCCGTAATCGCGCTCGACGCACGCAACTAAATTTGCCGGGATTTGACATTTTGCTCAATTTCAGCCACGTGTAAAAATATTTGTCCTTGCTTTGTTTGCTGAAATTTGTGTGCAACCTGACAATCATTCATAGAGCATTGCTAAAGTGAGCCTGAACTAATATAAACTAGATATCACCCACCCTGAATCTCTAGAGGGAATTAAAAGCATTTTACCACATTTCTCACTTCATTTTCATCACATTCAAAGCATTTTGGGCCTGTGTTTCAAACTTCTACCTGTTTTCCTCTAAGCTTGCTGGGGGGGAACTGAATTTCGTATTGTATTTGATTGCATTCCTGAGAACTGTGTGCTCCTCTTTCCATCTCCTTATGTTGCAAAAAGGGGTGGGGGGGTGAATTGCCAGAGAAACAGTGATTATCTTATCTTTTGCTAAAATCATATCAAGTTATTTCTGTACTGCATTTTATTCCTCATTGCTTTTCACTTGAAACCATAAAAGTATTTTTGCTACCTTATCCATCCTATACTAACTCCTCATTGATTGTAAACAAGTGTGCTAGGGCCAGATTACCCATTGTTGATCAACATTATATCCATAAGTGTGATATCAATTATTAATTTATTATAAAAGTGTGATATATATCTTGTTAATTTTTCAAATAAACCTTTTAATTTGCAAAACAAACCTACTTCTTGGCTCAGTTGGGTCAGGGGGATTCTAAGAGGGGCATGTTATACAAGGGTTATCATCCAGAGTACTGAAGTGGACATAAAAATACATCAATAAGGGTTTTCCTCAGCATCCCAGACTAGGCATTGATTTAGCGGTAGTGTTGATTGAATATCGCTTACAAATTAATCTCTCCTCGATCAGGATGCTTTTCAATCAAATGTCATGTGTCATTCAAACTAACATAATCAGCACTTCTTTTGCGTTTAATTGGGTGTTGAGTTTGGGTCCAGAGAACATGGTTCTCAAAATCTATCAGAGGTGATAGCCTCCAAAGTGAATTGTTGCTCTATAGAACCATGAGTATCACAGGACGGGTACATCTATCTCAACCTATTTTGATTTTGATTTCTGTAATCCCATCTAATTGGATCTGCTTCCCATAAAAACTGTGAAGCTCTCCAAGGTGTGGTTTGAGAACAATGTGGTGACTGTTCCCCCTTCCTTGATTGATGTCTAAATTACTTCTCTAGATATCAAGTTCGCTTGTGGCCTGATATATATGAAAGTGGGCAACTCACACTGTCCCTGAACCTGGACAGTGCAAAAATCCTTTCATCTTTCATCTCCAATTTACAGAGAACGTGTGAGTTAGTGGATGATTCAGATTTCATTTTTGTGTAATATTTGGGTTTTATATGCTTGACCTTCAGTAGTCCTCTTGGGTGCATTCTCCTCAGTTGCAAGTTTATTTGGATCAGTCAAGGACTCTGTAGGAATAAAATAACATTTTGTGATTCCCTGAGGAATGGCGACTTCCCCCTTTTTGGTGAGTTCCAGGCCACTGTCACTGTTTAGATTGCGAGTCCTCGAAACACCTAAAGACGGAGGAATATATTTTTGTTTTTGGGTGTCTGTGAAAATTATGGGGTTTTGTTCATAGGTCTTGGGTCTAGGGGTTTCTTTGTTACTTTCTTTATTTGTTTCAGGTTCTTTGTCAGCCTTCTTTTCACTCTGACCCTCTGCTCTTTTGGAGTAGCCATTACATCTGGGAAAGAGGCAATGCTGGGTTTAATTTCCTCAGAGTTCTCTTCTTTTTTATATGTAATGGTTACAATTTTCTCCTCACTGAGTTTCACTTTCAAATTTTTCTGAAGTTTTAGTTTAAGAAATAAAAAGAGTTCGCCATTGGCCTTTGCCACTTTTTCAGCCAACCTATGAGTATCTGTGGGAGGTCCAAGAAGCTTCCTTTGAGGCTTAGCATATATTTCCTGTAACCTTCCCCCTTTCCTCTTCTCTTTGTGCATTTTGAACTTGAACAATGTCTTCTTGTTATTGTCCACCCTGACCTATCGATTCATTCTGCATGTGGCTCCTTTGAGGTATAAAATCAGGATTTCCTTGTTGGATCTCATGAACTGGCAACATCACTGTCATCCATGTTTATGATGAACATAACATTAAGAGTTACCGCACCCAGAGCTGTTGTTTTGCAACTTTTGTTTTAGTGGTAGTGAAAGCAATCTTAAACTCCCTATGGCTGCATATGTCTATTCAATTTCAGCATAGTTGATAGACGATGGGAATCCGTTTACAACATTGCTACACAGTTTTGTTAATTTTAGGTAGGACCTAATTTTGGAGAAGACTGGCACTCATAATGGCTTCTATTATCCCTCCCGGGAAGTACACCATCTCCTGTTACCTAAGGTTCTGAAATGATAATATTGATGAATCCAACACAAACGATATTCATCTGGTCTGACAACCACTGAAATGCTTAAAACATCATTTCAAATATTTGGACTAAGCATGGAATGGTATCTGATGGCATGCTGCTAGTGAAATGTTGGGAACATCTCCCCAACCCTCATGATGTTCTCCTACTCTGTAGGTGTAGAAGAATGAGTAGTGACAAATATTCCTACCCAGCACCACACCACTATAAATGAGCACTGATTGCAATGATAAAAGTGAAACAGGCACAGCCAAGGGATTTACCTCCTTCACCATTTATAGTGATGTGGGTCCAGTGCAGGCTATACAATTAGGAGGTGTGTGCATGTAATAAAATGTGCAACCCAAACAGTAGGAACAAGACTCCAAAATAAATGAATGCCCAATCAAGGCTCTGTAAAAACAGACTCTATGTATACTTTAATTGGAGACACAAGAATGCAAATAACCAAGGTAAAGAGTGAACAAAGATCCACCCCTGTGGAAAGAGCACAGAAGATGCAGAATATATATGTAATAACATTCTGCGTACTGGATCAGAGGTGCATCTGGCAATCAATTGATGCAAAGTCAATGCTCAAAGGATATGTCTTCAAGGAAAAGGAAGAGATAGGGGCTTACAATTCACCATAGTCCCTTAATTGGACCACAGAAACTGGACCTCTTCACAGTAATTTATTCTTGGCTTTGAGGCCGCAACAGTCCATACACTAGAATTTGGGATATTCCTGCGTTGGTGACATAGTGTGTAGATTTAGCATGGGTTTGTGAGCTGGTGGACTGGGACCAACACGTAGCGTGGTCCATGCAGAAATGGCCATGGCGTGAAGAAGCTTGGAAACAGCAAGCTCTGTCTGGGTCAGTGTAGCTCAAAAGTGTTTCAATGGGGATTAGGTCCCAGGACAGCTCCTTCACATGTGGGATAATTGGAGGCCAAATCTAAGGTGTCCAGTTAAAGGTAAGTCTTTCTGTTGCACTCCCACTCCAGGGGGCTTGGCTGGCAACTTCATGGTATCTTTTTTACATCCAGTAAGCAAGAACTTGTTTTCAGCGCAGCAAGCGGTTGGGGCCTTAGTCCACAGCAGATCACTCCCACTGGTCTCAGGGGATTGTTAGGGGACAAAGATCTCATCTGCTTTGGATGCACCTGTCTTCACATCTATGGTAGAGGAGTTTGGAATGGACTACACTAACAACAGAGTTCCTAAGATATCTTCCTCTTGCTTTCCAGCAAAGAATCAAAGAAGGAATAGGATACCCCTTCATTATAAAGATAAATAGGTGCAGGGATTGCACTACAGCAAGACTAGTGCCCCCAACAGAGCCAATACCTGTTGTTGTGATAAATTACCCTTTCCTTCTTATAATACCCAGCCTGATTTTGTCCTGCAGGTAGTCGAAGAGACAGAAAGTAAAGAGAGCCCCTTTCTGGAATTTTAAGTTCCACCATACCCCCCCCCCCCGCATTTATTTTCAAATGGCTGTTGGTATGCAACACCCTGTTACAAGCCCGGTCTTTGTAATGGGTGTGCATCCTCCAACGACAGTTAAACACCCTACTTTTTCACAAACACTTTATAACTTTCTCTGCTGGTCCTGTCTATATATATAGTACCTTTGTGGTTTTGTTTGGCGACCAATGCCTTCGAGCTTTTGGCACCATGTGCAAATAAAGAAATAAATAGAAAATACATTTTTAAAGTATAGTTTCCATGATATTTCCTGGTGAGAGTTCCTGTGCTTGAAGGCAGTGTGACTCATCCTTCCAGAGGATCAAAAGGGGCAGCATTCCTGCCTTTTGTCTCACTTGCTGAAGCAGAGACAGGCAGGCTAGGCATACATCCACACAGCATTTCCATAGCTGACCTGAGCCCATAGGGTAGACGTTTGTATGATACTAAATTCATGTGGCTTTAATAGGTGTGTGGAGTACCAGTCATCATACCAAAACCAGGTATGGCTTATTCTCAGAGATTGTTCTATTACCCTGCCAGTAGATGGATAGGGCCTCAATTATTGGGTGATGGTGTCAGAGGGGAAATTGCAACCTCTGACTGCAATGTCATGGTTTTCCAGCAGCTGTCAAGAAGGCACATGTAAACATTGAACCTGATCTGTACCACTGAAAAGCAGGTGCTGCAGATTAGAAGACTGATGCAGCCAGGTCCATGTGTTAACTATGCTTTAGTCATGGAGCGTTACGAAAGGGGGGTCTGATTAGCAGCTAACTGATTTGTTACCCCTTGTTATTGTTTTGTATCATGGCTGAACGCAGTTTTAATCTTGAAACATTGACTGAATTTCCAAACTGGTTGCCCTGTCCATGCACTGGATAATGGTCCACTTAGGACACGACTGCAGCCTATCTGGAAAGGAAACAGGTGCTGTGTATCTGACACATTTAAAATAGGGGGATCACAAAGTGGAATTTACATGAGAATGTACTCTACAAATGTGTCAGGTCATAACCCGTGTGAGGACATAGCAGTCCTTCAGCGAGACCAAGGCCCCAATGGAGAGGACAAAGCTGCAATGATGGTGACACTCGGTAGTGGCCCACTCTACCTACTTCAATGTTAAAATACCCGAAGGAAAACTAGTGATGACCTTATGCCTCCAGATTAAAATCTGTGCACTTGCACAAATGGCATTGCATCATTTCCTACTGTTGAGGACCTAATGACTCTCCATCATTTCGTACATCGACGACGCCATCTGTTTGTGTCACTGTTGCAGAAGGACTGCAGGCCATCACAGATGAACTTGCAAACACCATCTAGCTCCTGACAACTGAGATTGTCAAAACATGTCATGCACTGCTGACAATTTCCCTAAGGCATGTCGGCACGCAATGCACCCTCAGGCTGAGGGTGTTGGGTAGGTAAGTGAAGTGCTTTCTCCATTGCATCCTACGTAGGTACTAGATTCCCATCTTCAAGACACAGCATAGCAAGTATAAACCCAGGTGAAGATGCATCAATCCCCCCACTGCATGCCCCCGTTACAGAAAGGACACAATCCCTCAATAGCAAGAATGAACTTTCTAGGTTCTGTTGGTCTTTATTCTCTCCCCTGATACATGTCAAAAAAACGGTGTGGAGCCTTGCAGACGTTTCCTCCTTCATTGTTTTAAGGATTGTCTCAACAATTGGTTCCCAATAATGTTGTGTGCCATGCACCCTCTTTTGGGACATTGCATCCCTTTTGCTACACTTAATATTAGTCCAACGCTTTATTGCATACTTCTAAGTCGGAACATACAAGTTAAGGGCATTGGTATTTGATTTGTCCTCTTGCCAAAGTGCATTGAGCTGTGCTAATGTTGTGCACTGGTCATGGATGTTGAACACAACATTCTTATGGATCTTCCTGAGTGCCATGAGGAGCAGCACTTCTGGCTTTGTGAAGCTTTGTTTCTGGAAATACCTTTCAAATCATATTCATCCTTTTTGTATTTTTATGCCAACAATGCATGCTTACATTATTTATTTATTTATTTATTTATTTATTTAAATTTGTATAGCGCGCAAGCAGCCCAGGGGCATTGAGGCGCTGTTACTTGCATGAGCTTAGTTACAGGCATGGTATCAATAAGAGGCATATTACAGAAAGGAACAAGCAAGGTTATCATTGCAGTTTATGTGGTTGGTCAATACAACTTAAGCAGTGGGTCCTATGGTTGGTATTCATGCTGCTGCGAGGGACCTTATGAGAAGAGGGTGGTTTTAATGCTTTGCGGAAGGCTAGGAGGGAGGGCTAACTGCGGATGGTGGGAGGTAGGGCATTCCAATGAGTGGGTGCGAGATAGGGGAAGCTGGATCCACCTGCTCTGGATCTTTTTACAAGTGGCACAGAGAGCATGTTGGTGTAGGGTGATCTTGTTGGCCTTGTAGAGGCGACGGAGTGGATTCTTTGTGAGAGGTAGTCGGGGGCAGTGAGATGGATACATTTGTGTGTCAGTGTGAGCGCTTTGAAAATTATTGTGGACACACACACTTGTGTGGGTCCACAACACACTTGTGTGGGTTCACTCTCAAAATGGTGCCCAAAGTTTTGCATTACAGGCCCAACATATATCTGCCTTTGTTATGATGATATGTTATGATAGGTCATTTATAAGAAGCGCGGAACCAGGGATCGAACCTGTGTTGCCCCATGTCGTCTTGCTTCGAAGGCGAGCACGTTGCCGCTGAACTATCCATGTGGATTTGTTTGCCCATTTATTTCACACTTCTTGTGAAGGAGCATCACAAACATATGGATCTGGGCCAAATGCAAACATTTATCACGAATCATATGAAAGATGCATGAAACACATATATATTTCATCCATAGGCATACATTTTTACAGATATTTTGAAGATTAGTGATACATGTAGGCACGCTGGTAAGACGCATTTGATGTTCGAGAATCTTGCACATGTGTGAAAAAATACGAATCTCACCAACATACGTGCATTTTAACAGGCATGCATTAATTCTGCACGTATATTGGTGATGTGGGGAGATTTTAAGATCAACGTATGCACAATGAAGTCATGTGTACAGTTTATGCGTACATTCATTAATGAGCCATCATAGAAGGTGACGGGTGTCACTTTTCTTACAATCTAAGGCGAATTATCACAAAAGCGCCTACTTGCGAGATCTTTCTGTCTTAGCACCCAATACTGATGCCCATGAATCCACATTTGCAAATCTGAATGAATCTGTTCCCAATCACCACCAGTAAAGAGAGTTTAACAAAAGCTCAGAGACTTCACAACACATGAAGTGAACATGTGCGCCAAGGTCGTTGTATTGGCCGTTGGGGCAAGTGTGCATGCATCTTTCTATTGATTATTGAAAAAGCGTACTTGGTATCTAGTCATGCAGTTTTAGGAAGTGTTATCTTTTTATTCTTTAGATTGGATTCGATTGTCGGAGGCGGACAGGCATCTCCCTGCTCTGGTGCGGCTTGATGATCGTGCTACGCATTATGTGATGCGCGTTGCAAGGTGCTTTCCTCTTTCCTTTTGTTTCCGGCAGTGTTGCCAGGTCCGCCTATTTGAAGCGACTTTTTGCTTCTTTTTGCCCAAAGTTGCTTATAATATTTGGAGGTCGCTTTTTTTTTGCGGTTTACGTCTGCTTGTTTGTCCGCCTGTGCACGTGTAATTGGGCTTGTTTAAGCCGGTTACATGTCGGACTAAGGGCTCTGCACTGAGATAGGGCTCTGCACTGAGATGCTGGCACCCCTTTACGACATGCAATTGCTCCTTTGCTCAGCTGCCCGGTGATCCCCGCTTTTGTATATGCTTAGGAATTTGGCACTGGAGGGCCCCTCAAGATAGTTACCTACCCACTAGGTGCCCCATCAATGCCAAATGCCTAAACATAGGCAAAAAGAAAGCTTGCTTTGAAAGGTTAGTCATGCTGTCAGCTGTACTGACATGCACAGAAGAGATTGGGCCTCATTACAACCCGGGCGTTAAGGGGTTAGCGGCGCCGTAAAAGGTGTCGGCACCGTTAAACCCTTAACGCCTGATTACGAGGTCCCTTTGCGGGTTGCACTTTAACGTCTGCTTTTAGCAGGCGTTAAAAAAAACAACCCGCAAAGGGACCTAGGAGCTAATTACGGCACCGTAATTTACGGTGCCGTAATTAGCGCCTTCCCCATTCCCATTGAGCCCTATGGGCCAAAAATGGGAATGGGGAAGGGGCCATGGTGAATGGGGAATTACCGCCCCACCAACCTTGGAATGGGGCGGTAATTCCGCCATTCACCATGGCGGACCCCGGCATGGACCATGGTGCTAATAGCACCATGGTTTAGCGCCGGGGTCGTAATGAGACCCATAGTTTTAGTTTAACAAATGTTTTTAATTACATAGTCACTCTATAGCAATGTTATCCTGTTGATACCTACAGTGCTGTCACATTATCGATTGAAGTCCTTTATTAATGTTCAGCTTCTTTTTTTTAGCAAGACTTGGTTAGATTTCCAAGGATTCAGTATCATTGGAGTCTATATAAACCATCTTCTCTGAAAGTTTGAGAGATGTATTTAGGACTGCATTGTTTCTTTTCAGCTTCAAGTTGTTCATGTTACAGTGGATTAAATATTCTTCTAATTCGGATCATGTTGGTTACGCCATTCTCCCCCCACAATATTCACACACCCATCTGAAAAAGTCAATCTGGAGTAGTGATTGTCCATGGTGCCCAACACAATTGTCAGATGTTACAAACGGATGACCAAAGCCATGTAGAGCTGTATAACTAACACACATCTGTAAAACCAATAGATTGTTCCTTAACATGTAGTAGTGGGCACCCAAGTCAATCCTGGGGGCAACCAATTGAAACCTAGTTTGAGAATTTTTGTGCACCATTTAGCCATCTGCGGTGATCAATTTCAACATAGATATACTTTAAAATCTGCAGCTAGGATTAATAATTTTTCAAACAGCTCTTTGCCACGGCTTCTTGTCCAGACACAACCGGGAGGCAGTGATTGCTTTATACCCAAAGGGTGCCTGCTCTCCCACCAAAATGGATTGGATTGTATTTAGCATAGCGAGCCAGAAGATTATGATAGCCATTCTTTCTCCAAGTTATGTTGCTACACACGTTTATTAGCCATTCTCAAAGTGAATACAATACAGTAGTGTACAGTAATGCAAAAAGAAAATAAATTTCAGGCCAGTATTATTTTATATTCTGGGACTTGTAGTTTCCATTCCTTAACTGAAAAATAAAGCTAAAACAATAGCCTTTTGACTGAGCCTGCTTCTTTAAGAATTGACATATCACAGGGTTGCTTTAAGATATACGTTTTGCAAATAGAATGGTTAGAGCGCTCATGTTACCATGCCATGTGGGAGAAGGCCATCATCTCCTGTTTTTCCCTATGGATTCTGTGTTTTGAAGTGTTTTCCCTGCCTGTAATTTAAGAAATCTGCAAGTCCCAAAAACAGGACTGTATGGCTTTCTCCCGCATGGCCATGGGAAAATTTAGAGCTCTCTCTGTAAACTAATATCAACGTGGGCCTTGAAATACAACATTGAAAAGTATGTGTTCAAGTGCCTAAACTGTACAATGGGTCACAATTCTAGCTTCACTGTTTAACCAAACTGTGTTGTCTTGGGCAAATAAATGAATCTCTTTGAGTAAAGAGCACTACCTTCAGCAGAGCCAACATTAATTTCCACCCCTTTTTCTGTCAGTCACCAAAGTACATGAGCTGTCCAGGCTACTGCCCCCCGGAGGAGAATGAGGGAACCTCTTTGCTATGCACTGTTATGCTACGTCTTGTATAACACAATCTACCATTTTCGCTGTTTCTTGGAATGTTAGGATCTGCAGGAGGTGGGGTATGGGCACACTGAGGAGCAGGAACAAGGTTGCTTTGTAGCAATATTGGTGTGTGGAGACATGAGAAGATAGGATTCTTAGTGGTGTGCAAGTTGCATTTATTTTGTGAGTTGTCTGGAGCAGTAGATAATGTGTGCTCCAGGTTAGTAGCATACATTGTTTGTGTGCTTTCTGGTGTGGTGGTGTCCGAGGAATGTGGAGGATTGCGTTTGTGCATCTGTGGTGAGCCTGTGCACTATTTAGTGAAATTGACTATGGACATATGTCTTCGGGTGCCGTGCATTCCATTGTGCAACCTATGTTGTTTCTTTGGGGGTGTTGTGTTTAGAGTGTTGTTGGTTAGGGTGGGATATAGCACAACATTTAGTGCATACCGTTACCATATCTTGCACAAAAAAAAAAAAAATCTAATAACAGGAGGCAACCCTTTTCAATTTGGTATTATTACAATATGCCACTTTATTTGCTTACATCAATGCCTTGCTATGCCATATGCAATTTTAGGCTAACTCCTGGAAAATCATGTGAACTTAAGCAATGGTAAAACAAATGCAGTGCTTGCAGTTTATAGTTTGTTTCCGAGGCCCTCTTTTTGACTGACCATTGACTCCTCAAACACATCAATTTTAGCACTGAATACATTCCAATATGCCCAACTTCAGCAACTAGTCGAGTCCTCTTTTTCTCTTTGTATTCTGGTACCTTTAGCCCAGGATTTATAATATGGAAATACGGTAAGGTAAATCCAGGACTAAACTAGCATTTTTCTAATAGAATGAGGCATGTTGACAAGAATTACAGCGCTCAGTCTAAGATGGGATAATGGTATAATGTAGATGTATTTAAGCCATCAACTTGTATTGTCTGCGCCCAGCTACCCCTTCGGGTTTGGTTCTGCGCTATACCAAAAATAAACAAACTAGCAACTGACAAAGCCACCCAGGCACCACATGCTTAGCACCAGAATACCGATGGATCAGGGGAGAAACTCACAGGGTAGCCAGTGGAATGAGGGCCATTGGACCAGATGAGCTGGGAATCAGTACACAGACACCCGCCAAGAACCAGAGGGTGACTAACCTGGGGAGAATGACTCACCAGGGAGGCAAAGACGAGAGGTGCATCAGATGAGAGGAGCAACTCACAAGGACATAGCTACGAAATGGGCAGTTTCATGCATGATACCAGGAGCTAGTCGTAGATTTTCACTTGCATGCTGGTACTTCTAGGCCCATACCCATCACGGGAAGGACAAAAATGGGAGTCCAGCATAACAACGTGAAATGCCCAGACTGGCCCACAATGTCAGACATGACGTGGACTACCTGGCAACTACACAAAGGTGCCAAGGATCAGAGGGGTGAATAAGCTGGGACCAAAGGCGAGTGACTAACCGAAGACCAGTTGAATGACGGACCTGAGATGCCAATGAAATACCTTTAAATACAATACATACAAGAAATGGAAACAACAGATACTGAAGGTCAGAAAAATGCAATTAAAATAAAGTAGTTGTGTTCTAACAAACTGTGTCAGTGTTCTCTCTATGTATGTTTTTGCTATTGTGTTATGTTTCTTACTTTTGAGACCTATCCACATTGTTTTAGGTGTGTGCTTGTTTTTATGTTTGCTTATTTGGATGGGAGTCAGCTTGTTTTGGGCTTGTTTTGGAAGGGCATTCAGCTTATTTTATCCTTCCGACCTGGCAACACTGGTTTCCGGGTGGAAGGTTTACTGTTAGTGGTTTGGCGGATCAGTGTGGTTGTGTCTGGTGGATCGGCATGGCTGTGATCTGCAGAGACTCAGACACCCTAAAAAGTGCTTGAGGTCTTACTCTCTTTAGAACTCTGAGAAGGTAACAAGATTTCAAGTTATCAAAGGTACCAGTGAGGTGCTAAGCTCTCTGCTGAACAAGGTGTTTTTTATGTGCCCCCGGCTGGGGGTGGTGGCTCAAAGAGCTCTGTGAGGTCCGAACAGGCCAGACATATTCCTGCCTGAGAGCTGTCTCCAACATCTGCATTAAGCATTGTAGTTTTGTAAGCAACCAGAGAGATAGCTTTTAGCACTTGTTGTATTTACTGTAATCAAGAAGGCAAGAGTATGCCTGATAATCCTGCCCGTATTGTTCAGGAAGCTACGGTTATAGATCTGAAAAAACGTTCTATCGGCTATGTTATGGCGGACCCAGGGATGAGATTTTTAAACCGCTCCGCGGTTTTGAAGTTACTTGCCCGAATACCTTTGTTAAGAATACTAAACATGACAGATTTTGATTTTGTTGAACAGTTGGATCAAAATAGGGGTGGAGTGTCTTGCTTGCACTGTGGTCTGGCTGGAGAAAAGTCTGGTGTACTTGGTTCTTAGTGTTTACCATTTACATTGAGGCTCCTGGGCTGTGGCAAGCAGCGTGTGGCTCTTTGTTTCTGGAGTTGCTGATTTTCTGATAGCTATAGCCGATAAGATAGCTCAGAGGGTTGAGCCTTTGCTGCTGAAATGTGCGTGTGATCTGCAGGTTGCAGGTTCTACTCCCGGCAGGGTCAACTCAGCCTTTCACCCTGCTGAAGTTGGAAAAATGAGTACCAAAACAGGTTGGGTGATAGCAACAATACATATGGTGATCCATTCTTGTATGAAATGTATATCCCTTTACAGTGATATCGTAACCATATTTTTCGTGGTGTACTTAGAAACAATGCTATGTAATGCCACTTCCTGCTTTGTCAAGGGGTGAAAGGTTATGCTCCATCGCTTCTTGTGATGTGACTTCAGGGTGGGGTCAAATGACATCACTTCATGTGATGTCATCAGAGGTCAAATCTCATGTGATCTCTCTAAAACTACCCCTGGCATTTTGGTGAAATTACGTCTCTGGAGTGGTACCTTGTCATGCAGGCTACCATATCCAGTGGTCATCAGCTAATATAGAGTAGCCTACCCCATACACGCTATTGAATTACCCTGTATGGTTTTCTTTAAAGGGTATACAGCAGACAAAATTGAGATTTCGCTGGGAAAACGGACTTCTAAAGTTTAAGTCAGCAGATATAGTCCTCAGCTTGAGAGCAGACAGATCTAACGAGATGCAGAGGTTGCAAATGAGAAACAGCCTCGTATGTCTGTGCTTGTTTTTCTGCTGGTCGTACCCAAGGTGCCATGACTTACATTTGTAATTTACTACATGGATATGTTTCAGCTACCTGTGATGGTAAATAATGACTGGACATGGTAATCGCTAAGAACCAAGTACACCAAACATGTATGCATGCATGCTGTAACTCTTAAGTGTGCATGATGGTGTGTATATATGGAATGTCGTGGCATTACCACTGAAGTTACGGCTGTCTGTCTGCTGTACAGGATACATATAGTACCAAACTCGTGATGTGTCATATACGAAGCTTAGCCGTTAACGCTTGAATGCCTTTTATTTTCTGGCTGAATCCAGATAGGAGGTCGTGTGTGCACCCCGGACGCCGAGAAATGAACAGGTCGTTTTTTTTTATTTGTATTTTTACTAGGGGGACCTGACAATGCCAATAACCCGCAATTTAGGAAAACTGACTTCTTTCCTGAGTTTTGCGATGTTGGCGAATTGAGAATGTTGCTGCATGAAAACCTATAATGACCATTATAATTACTAAACAATTGTGCATATATTAGGCACAGATTTTGTTTTGCTATATAATCGTCTACACAAAAGGGCACAACACGCCTTTCACCTGTGTTCGTCACGGAGAACTCAGCTGCTATGGCAGCAGCAATTACTCAGGACAAGGAGTTAATTAGTGCAACTGGAGTACTAATAAAAGGTCTGAAAGAGACAGAGATGCGAGGTGTGCGTTAAGACAATGGTGAGCCAGGCTGAAAAACAAGAGAAAGAAAGGGCGTCCTAGTCTGCCTTTAATTTCTACAGAACGTTGAGTGCAATCAGACCTCCCCTTCCACACACAATGACTAATCCCCCACACTAACGTGAGATGGGGTTTTATATTCTATTAAAGACAAGGAGGCGATTATTATGCATTACAATCTTTACTCTGAAACCACAGCAGCAAAGAAAAACTTTTACAAACAAAAACGTTGTAAAGAACAGAACTAAATAGAGTTCAATGGCAATGTATGGGAGCTCCCCAATCCATCATGGAGGACAGGTCATGCCCTGCAGGCGACCAATGAGCAGGGACCCTTCCCCATATAAGTCCATTACTCCAATCCCAACCCCTCTTTCTGTAGCTGTCTTGAACCAGAAGTCCACTGCACAGATCAGACGATAAACGATGAAGGCCAATCCAGTGAAGCTCTCGTACCAGCACTCCATAACTTGTAACTGCGAGCCACACTCCTGATCAGGACCTTAAACCATAGCTGTAAAAAACAACAAGCAAGAAGGATGGGTGGTTGGGCAGAACAACAAACCAAAGAATGTTTTCACTTGAACCACCTATGTACATGCATATCACAATTGACATCATATCATATCCAGGGTGGGAGGGTGGGATAATAATCGCCTCCTTGTCTTTAATAGAATCTAAACCCCCATCTCACGTTAGTGTGGGGGATTAGTCATTCTATGACAAGACAGGAGGCTCATATTATGCAAGTTCAAAGCCCTTGCATCTCATTAGTACAACATGATCCATAATAGAGCCAATATAATGAATAATAAAATAATAGGAAAGGAAACCTTAAATGTTTTCATTAAATAATCAGCTGACCGCAAGAGAATTAAGACTAGGATGCCCGAAAAACTGTCTTATAAGGCATAGACAAATCCACTGCAAGAAAACAGGAAATGTGTCAATTCCTGTGTTCCTTACCAGCCACCAAAACCAACTGGTTAAAAGAGGGGAAAACATTACTCCTATACTAATAGGTTAGGACAAAACTCATCTGAAATAAACACCTCTTTTGTCCAATCAAACAATTAAAACACTTAAATTCATACCCTTTTTGGGAACCTAGTAAGCAAACCAAAGAAAATAAGCACCTAGCTCTCCTGGAGATAAAGAAAAGAAAAGTACCCCATAGGGGTGAAAGTCTTGTAGGTTCCATCCCATGCATTAAAGGAAGATATCGCATTAGAAATAGGGCATGTCGCAGAACTACACTGGGAACCAAGAGGGAAAGACAAATCTTCAAAAGGTAAAATGGGAGTACATTTTGTAATATGACAACCCATCCTGAGCAGAGCGGAAAAGCAATAGAATTAACCCACAATTGTCTTCAGACATATATGTATACTAAGGAGGGATGTCTTCTGGAGGCAGAAACAGAATGGAAGAGAGGAGCCCCACCTGAGAAGCTAAACCCATCAAACCGCCAACACGTAGACCTTCAGACCTCCCTAACTCTTGCAGAAGGACTCTGCTACATGACAAAAGGCAGATATTAACAAACCTGATCCTTAAGTGGGCAAACTTGGCAAGGAGAAAAAATGTATCTGACATCCAATCGCCACCATTATAGTGGTATGTAAACCCCCTTGTAGATATGCCCAGTGTTTGAACCTTGATCCCTCCTCCATGGAGATAAACCCCCTAGAGGATCAAAACTGACCGAAGGAGGACAACAAAATTCCAAAGTCTTAGCAAGACTCTAAACTGCAAAGAACTAATCACTAAACAGTTAAACTGAAGTTGCACACCAGAATAGGTCCAGCAAATATTTCAGCCAACTTGCAGAACCTTGAAGCTCACAGCACCTTGAGCTGGCACCTTACTGTAAAAACGAACTCTTGTGAAAGAACCCAAAGGACCACCTGCCATGCAGGCGACTATGAGAACCACGTCAGTAACTAAATATAAATATCCCAGCCCTCTGGGAATCATAGCGGCAGACACCTTCTGATAGTGAATGTATGTACGCTAGAACACATCAATAGAGGGTCATGAGAACGTGGATGGGGAATTAGTATCACTCCCAGACCCCTCTATCCCACCAAAGGATATTGAGTCCTCCCAAAAGAGGAGAAACTTCCCCCACTTATCCAAGGGAAACCTTGCAACCCAGAAGAAAGCTACCCTGAGGACCCCATTAAAGCACCGCTTTACACCCTTAAGAGAAATAAATACACTATAGCACTTCTAACCAACCCCTGACCGTGGACAGGATCAGCTTAACTTCTTGAAATACCAGATATTAGCAGAAAGGAAAGTAACTGAAGGGAGGGAAATGCTCAGTGCGAGTCTGCACTGGTCACGCGTCAGAAATCCTGTAAAAAAGGAAAACCATTGGGTGTTACCCCCAGAGGTGTAATAATATGATGCAATCTCCCCCAAGGATGGCGGGAAGGGAATGAGGGGGAAAGGACTCTGGATAATTATCAATGCCCCGTAAATGTAAGGTTGAGAAAGAAACTGGGACCACTGTCCCCTCAAACCCTGAGGACTGAATCACTGTATCCATGTGAGGCTGACTGGCCACTAAAGGAATCAGGAAATGAAAAACTAAGCACATTGTCCATAGCAAACCAGTACTTATACAGTACGACGAACCCCCAGGAATACGAGAGGTGCTTACTTATCGATCTCAGCAGGATAAAAGACAGATTTAGAACTTTCCAAATTTAGGAACCTGCATCAGTAGGGTCAGCACAGATATGAAAACAGCACTCTATTTGGTGCACTATAGAAAAATATATATGTATAAAGAGGTTAAGCAACGCTCATGAGGGTACAGAAGCCTACTTGTACTCCTCGAGCAGAGGAGAAGTTGCAATATACTATTAGACAGCAAGCTGAACCATAGGCCAAGCTTTGGGTGGAAAACCATGGGGCAGGCGCCATAAAGTTATTACTTGGCAACTCATCTATCAGATACCATCAAGTGTTTCCATCAAGTGTTTCCAAACATTCCATCCAAGTAAAACATGGTTGCTCAACTTGTCATGCAACAAAAACTGAACAGTTACCCTCGAGCTGACCCTGTCTCCACCAAAATCCAATAGAATAATGAATGTCCAATGGAACAAAAGTAGGGGAGAAAAACATGTCCCCACTAAAGAGCCTTAAGCCCTGCAGACCTCACTAGAGACACTCTTTTTTTCTCCTCATGTTGAGAGAAAATACTGTAGCTTAATCAGCACGGGTATTGGGTGGAGCAATTGAGGTCGGGGAAGCAAACCTAAGGAAAGGACTGAGTTGTCCTGAACTAACTAAGGTAAAGGGCGACAGAATTTTTAACTAAAAGACGAAGGATAATACCAGAGAGATGGTTAGAGAGGAAGGTACAACCCCTCCATATGGGCCTTTTTACAACCACTTCCACACTCTCTTTTCTTCAAAGTACTTAATAAATAAATAATATATAATATATAAAATATATAATATATCCAACGAAGAGGGTTACGCCCTCACAGGGGTCCAAACCCCAGGCCCTTATATAAACTGATACTCACTGAGCTATCCGGGCCACTGACAATTCTGAAAAACGCAAATGTGCTCCAGTCAACACTTAAACATATTGTTTATCAAAAGCGTACACTGAGCAAGTGCACCTCAACTGCTCACCCCAGCAGGGTGTGGCAACTAATAGTACACGAGGGAGCACCTCGCAATATAAACCAGGCGAAGCCTGAAACCGACGGTTACTGCACACCTACCAGAACAAACAATGGCGTCAGCCATATGCAGCACTTAAACAAAGCTGCCGACTTTAAGGGAGTAATACACTGAACAAGTGCATCTCCAACTGCTCGCCCGAGCAGGGCGTGATAATCAGCAGTATACGAGGGGGTAACCTCGCATTAGAACTCAGGCAGAGCCTGAAACCGAGCAGGTTATGGTGCATGCCAGTTAAGGTAATTACCCAAGTTGCCGACTTTAAGGGAGGAAACACTGAGAAAGTGTACCTCAAACTGCTCACCCTAGCAGGGCGTGGACCCAGCAGTATACGAGGGGACCCCTCGCAGAAAACACAGGCAACCTTGCCACCGAGCAGGTGACTGCACCTTTCCAGGGAAGATAATGACATCTGCCACCAGCAGCCCCCAAACAAAAGAAAACTGTCAAGTTTAAGGTAGAAAACACTGAGCAAGTGCACCTCCAACTGCTCGCCCGAGCAGGGCGTGATAATCTGCAGTACACGAGGGGGTAACCTCGCAATAGAATTCAGGCTGAACCTGAAACCGAACAGATGGCACCTCAGTGAAGGCAAATCACCTAACTTAAGAAATAAGTAAATAAATAAACAATAAAATAAAAACTGCAGAATTGGCAGTGTATGAGGCTCTGCAGTAGGCGAACCAGTGGTAATATAAGTTGAAATATCAATATAAACACAAAATAAAATATCAATTTTTAAATATATATATACATAAACATTCATATTCAAAAGTAATTAAAATTACATATAATCTTGTTAAAGTGGAAAAATGCGGACTGGGCTGTCTCAAATGGTCTCGCATAACTAGGGTGAACAGGCAACCCGGATTCCATTTGAGAAATCCCTCTGGGATTTGCATGGTTGGGCTGTGTGGAAAATAAAATTGTAATTATTCACCCCAACACGTTCCGAATTTAAAAGTTGGAGGATTGGTTCGAACCTGACAACCCCTACTGCCTGTGCTACAGAGACTGGCTTCAAAATAATAGAAAAGAAGGAAACAGGAAATATATAGGACCAAGCACGCCCGCAGCACCTGGCAGTCCCAGGTGTAATTCAAAGAAAAAAAGAGGCGCAAATTAACCATACATACATTTTTAAAATATCCATGATGTTCCAGACATTGTATTAGAACCCTGGCACCCAGCATCCCAACACCAAGCACTTAGCTGTTGAGCCACTGGAGGCTGTGTTATCCAAAGGAACACTGCAGCCCACCAAAGGGCTTTGTACACAGGTCGCCAGCAGTGCAGGCCCTGAATAAGCTAATGAAACAAACACGGAGGGCTTAAACAAACAAAAGAGAGGCTTGCGTGCGCTGGCCTTGAAGCTTATCAGCTTCAGTCCGGCCGTAAACCATAAATAAACACAAGAATGCTCGTGCACGCGCACACCTGCACAAAGCATTAGCTTCTGTTAGCCAATAAATCTTTACATAAAGAAAGCTTCCATTGAGACCAGTGCGCACGGGATAAAGAAAACAGTACACACTTAAACATAATGCCCAGAGGCAAACCAGCGCAGCAAGCGTTGGAAAGTTAAACAGACAGTACTTTAAAATATAAAGGACTAATATATATCTTAAATGTATCACAAAGAAATGCTATAAGCATACAATATTGTTCCCATAATATAACCAATTAAGGTTTAACTTCTACTGACAACATGTAAGACACAAACTGAAAGGAGTGTACTTAACTGTGGTGTCAGCAGCAAAGAAAGAGGGGTTGGGGTTGGAGTAATGGACTTATATGGGGAAGGGTCCCTGCTCATTGGTCGCCTGCAGGGCATGACCTGTCCTCCATGATGGATTGGGGAGCTCCCATACATTGCCATTGAACTCTATTTAGTTCTGTTCTTTACAACGTTTTTGTTTGTAAAAGTTTTTCTTTGCTGCTGTGGTTTCAGAGTAAAGATTGTAATGCATAATATGAGCCTCCTGTCTTGTCATAGAATCTGCTAGCACAACGACTGCTAAATAACACCTCAACTCAGCTGGAATTGATAGATATCCCAAGGGCACCTAGGTGAGAATTTGGGCACAATTGCCAGGACAAAGTGGAAACACGTGCAGCACGGCGGTTCCCGTGTGTGCGACACGGTATTTGAAATGAAAGGAGATCCCTTGTCACAACCGACTACCCCCCACCTACACTGAACAGCAATATTGATGTACCTGTAAGCCCTTTCCAATCTCAGGCAGGGAACGCAGACAACTGTACACTTTTAGTCTCTCTGCAGCATTAGACAAGAGTCCAGAGTTAGTCTGGTCATTAATATACAGCAGGGACAGATACATGTTGCCCCCTGATGCACTGTATGTGAGCATCAGCTCATAGGTTTTCACCTAATGGTTGCCGACTTGCACAACATTCCGCATGTATCGCAAAAGCCCTTTCTTCCTTCAGTTTCTCCTACATTTTTAGGTATGCCAGGCACTCAGATATCAGATTTCTTTGTCCAATCGGTACTTTTTTTTTAGGTAGGACAGGTCCTCAGATCTCATAAGGAATTTCTTTGTCCAATCCGTCATTTAATGATCAAACAACAGAGTGACAATTTCTTAATGATTTCAAACTAGCTATGATATGATATGATATGGCATTTGTAATGTGCCTATACACAAGTGTTTCAAGGCACGACGAGGCAAGGGAGGAGGAACAATGGGAGGATGGCACAAGCGATCCTACTAGGCCAGGTGTCATTCAGATTGCGCACGTGCGTGGGAAAGGGGGCAGCGACAGTGCCGTACAATGGTATAAGATAATAAGTAACAGCCAGCAAGTGGCATGTGCATGGGTAAGTGCAGACAACAGGTGTCGTGGGCCGGTGGGGGGCTGTAGGGATACAGAAACAGTCCCCAAGTGCGGGTGTTGCCTGGTGGGCAGTGCAGGTGAGAGAAGCTGGCGAGGGAGGACATGGGCCAGAGATCGGGGGGTGTCCAGGAAGCCAGTGAAGTTCCGGTTGCAGCCAGGAGGTCAGCAGAGGAGAGGAGGAGAAAGAGCAGACGCAAAGAGAAAGGTTTTGAGGTGCTTCCAGAACAGGAGATAGTTCTCCTCAAGTTTAACGAGGCAGGGAGGCTGCTCCGGAGGGAGGCACCAGCCGAAGAAAGAGATCTACCACCAACTCGTTGCTTGGAGAAGCGACTGACCCTGAGGGAGTTGGAGGCGGAAGAGCGAATAGCTTGAGAAGAAAGATATTTAGGAAGAGAGAGTTGAAGGTATTGAGACCCCAGGCCCCATAAGGCCTTGTGGTTGATGCAGAGGGTTTTGAACGTAATCCTTGCAGCCACTGGGAGCCAGTGCAGAGATATCAGTCCTGGAGAGATACTATCCCTGGGTTTGAGGCCAAGGACAAGTCTAGCAGTCCTGTTCTCAATAGGTTGCAGAGGGCTGAGAGTAGAAGCAGGCAGATTTAGAAAGAGGCTGTTGCAATAGTCCAGCATAGAGAGAACCAGAGCTCTGGAGGCATTGAGCTTCTGGGGGAAGGAGAGGAAAGGAAGAATACCTCTGAGGAGGTGCAGTTGGTAGTGTGACTTCTTAGAGACATCAGACATGTGAGGAGAGAAGGAGAGTGTGGAGTCGAAGATGACCCCAAGGTTTTTAGCCTTGCAGGTGGGAGCAGGAAGAGGGCCAGGGGAGGCCGGCCAGAGAGCTACAGGAAAGGAGGGAGCAGGTGTGCCGATGAGGAGGATCTCAGTCTTGCTGGCATTAAGGCAGAGGTAATTGGTGGCACACCACTCCTGGATAGCAGACAGACAGTCAGAGGTGAGGGAAGTAGAGGAGGAGGCCGAGGGTAGCCTGAAGATGAGCTGGGTGTCATCCACATAGCACTGAAAGTTGGGGCAGAGAGCAGCAATGCGGTAGGCAAGGAGTGCCAGGTATTGGTTGAAAAGCCAGGAGGAGAGGTTAGACCCCTGGGGGACACCAGAGGTAAAGAAAAAGATAGCGGAGAGGACGGACCCAAGTTGGACCTGGGAGGGTCGTTCGGAGAGGAAAGAAGTCAGCCACGCCAGAGGCTGACCAGAGATACCCAGGTTCTCACTGAGACGGTTGAGCAGGATGGCATGGTTGACAGTGTCAAAGGCAGACAAGAGAAGAAGCAAGATGAGGACGCATGGGGTGTTAGAATCAAGGTTGGAGAGGAGGTCTTCACGGATGTTCAGGAGAGCAGTTTCCATGTTTCTGGCAGCTCTGAAGCCAAATTGATGGTCATGAAGACAAGCAACAGATTCAGTGTGGAGATTAAGCTGGGAGATGGCCAGTTTCTCCAGGAGCTTGCCCAGGAAGGGAGTGATGGAGATTGGGCGATAGTTAGCTGGGCAGGAGGGGGGATAGGAAGACTCCAGTAGTGAAGGAATGATTGCAGAAATCAGCCAGGACAGGAGCCAGGGAGTCAATGTGATTCTTCATAGTTTTGGAGGAACAGGGGTGAACCTGCTTTGACAAGACTTTCATAGATCGGACTTATCTAGAAACCTTGTCAGCGGAGAACAGGGGAAAGGCAGAGAAGGAGGGGGAAGGGTGGCTGTAGACAGCCCAGAAGAAGACCAAGGCATGGGGGGAGGGAGGGGATAGGAGGAGAGAGATGACAGGATGTCCTGAGTTTTAGAGATGAAGTGAGAAGTCAGTGCCGTACAGAGGGCCTGGGCGGGGTACAGGAGTGGTAGAGACTTCGGCAGGATTGGCCAGTTCTTTGCAGATTTTAAAGAGTTCAGCCGGGTTGTTAGATGCCACAGAGAGGCGGGCTTGGATATGAGCTCTCTTCTTTGTTAGGACAGAGAGCCGGAATTGCCTTTGCAGCAGGCAGCAGGCCCGTTTGTCAGATGATGTACATGAAGCACGCCATTTCCTCTCGGCCACCCTACACTTACGTATTAGGGAGACGAGGTCTGAGTCATACCAGGAGTTGCACTTTGCTTTGGGCTTCAGGCATATTCTCATGACAGGGGCAAGGATGTCAAGAGTATCAGATATAGCAGAGTGGAGCATGGAGAGAGCTGTGTCAGGATGAGAGTCAGCCAAAGGGTTATGGGGGGTGAGAAGGTGGCTGCAAAAGCCTCAGCTGACACACGCTTCATGAATCGGATGACCGAGAAGGTGGGTGGCAGTGATGGAAGTGGCTTGGCCTGAGGGGTGGGGAGGGTGAGGTGGGAGGAGAGGAGAAAGTGATCACTCCAGGAGCGAAGAGTGGTGAGAGGGACAGAGAGGGGAAGGTGTGAGGCAATCAGAACATCCAGGGTGTGCCCTGCAGAGTGAGTGTGGTCAGTGGGGAGAGTAGTGAGTGAGAGAGAGTCACAGAGGTCGAAAAAGGTCCAGAGGGAGGACAGGAGACATCCAGATGGATGTTGACATCTCCAAGAAGGAGGAGTGAGTGGTTGAGGCCAAGAGTGAGGAGGAGAGGTCCACCCACTCAGAGAGGAAGGAGGAAATCTGACCAGGTGGTCGATAGATAGTAGCCACAGTAAGGGAATGATTAGGGGAGAGAGAGAGCCTGCAGACAGGGCATTCAAAAGAGGAGTAGGCCTGCGTAGGATTGACAGCAGCAGGAATCCACTCAGGGAAGATAAGAGCAACCCCCCAACCAGGGCAGTTGGATCTGGGTGAAGAGAGGATCTTTAAGCCATCAGGTAGGAGCGTATCAAAGCTGGTGACAGAGCTGGCCATGAACCATGTCTCGGTGAGATGGAGGACATCGAGGTCAAGTTCTTCTAGAAGGCGGCAGATATCAGAGGAGTGTTTGATGGCAGAGTGCGCGTTTAGAGTGGCAACATAGAGAAGGTTGCCATCCTTGAAGGACTTCCGCGCAGGGGTACAGATCAGAGGTACGCCCCCGTCGGAGGTGTAGAAGGAGCCCGAGAGGGGGCAGAGAGGGAAGGGGAAGGCAAAGTAGCCACGGGGGAGGCCGAAGGGGAAGGCGAGGTATTTGCGGAAAGGTTTGAGGGGACAGCAGGAGAAGAAAGGAAGTTGATGAGTTGGAGGAAGCATCTATCAAAAAGGTGCAGATTGGCCTGAGGGCCTTGGACCAAGACTGTCTATATAACTAATATAGCTACTAACTCTATCGATCTCACATATTGTTTTACTGTAAATTAACAAAAAATCGCCACTGTGCAAAGGCTATTGCAAAGCATAGTGCATGAAAGCTCACATCGAGACCTCTGGGCTTAACCACATGAGCCAGCTAAATGGGTGTACATAACAAGTATCCTAAAATAGCAGTTCATTACTTAACAATTGAATCCATTGGCTTTGATACAGGAAGGGATGCCGTTCCTTAATGCTTATGGAAGTAGAACATGCCCATAAGTAGGCCCATAGGAGCTGCAATGTTATTAACAAAAAAAAAGGTTCTGCCACACCACTCCTTGGCTTACATTTTATAGAATTTAAGACCCTTGCATCGCGTGGGTCAAAAATGCAACAATGTCACAGTAGATCCATCAAATCATACACCAGACATGGGCAAGTGAACAATAAGTTAAGAATCCCCCTTGGTTTATGCTTGAAAATCACAATTTTCACAAAGGAATATGCATTATTACTTCTGTTCTCATAATATGAAATTGCTACATGGAGCACCATGGCAAACATTGTCAGGTCATGAAAAATGCAGTTTACCAACTTGATCCAACACACCAGCATCATTTGCTGGAAAACAACTGACTGGCAAAGCAAGACATGTGAGGTAGACTGGCAATAATGTATCCACAATGGTCACATACTATGTTTCCAAAAAATGTAAAGTTTAGCACCTGGTTACAAACCAGGCTATATTTTCAGATCGATTGGGACATAAAGGGTAGCGTGAACACAAGATGTACTGTCTGGTATTAGATATACTTAAATATAAAAATCAAGAATAGTATCCCATCAAAGGATATCCTGGCATTGAAGATGCTCATGAATGACGGGTTGTTGATTCATTTGCTCACTGTATGTGTGAGACCACCGAGTTTGACCATCCCTTATTGATAACATTGATTCCAAAAATCCAGGACATATCTTGGCAGATGACCCAAATTCCCAATTTATGATATGATATGATATGATATGGTATTTGTAACGCGCCTATACACAAGTGTTTCAAGGCGCGACGAGGCAGGGAGGGAGGGAAACAAGGGGAAGACAGACAAACGATCCTACTAGGCCAGGTGTCATTCAGATCGTGCAAGTGCAGAGGTAAGGGGAAAAGGAGAAAGTGCAGGGGGAGGAGGTGGGGGGGGAAAGTGCAGTACAAGGTAAGTAGCGTAATAAAATAATAAATAATAAATAATAAATAAAAGGGCCAGCTGGTGGCAAGTGCGAGGTAAGTGCAGAGCAAGTGCTGGGAAGGGGGCTGTAGGGATGCAGTGACAGTCCCACAATGCAGGAGGAGCCAGGGAGGCAGTGCAAGTGGAGAGTGGCTGGGCCCTGGACCGAGGTCACAGAGTGGCCCAGATGCAGGTTTAGTGCAGACTTCAGTGGGGAGTTTAGCAGGTTTAGCAAGGGAGAGGGAGAGAGAAGGCAGAAGCGAAGAGGAAGGTTTTGAGGTGCTTCCGGAACCGGAGATGGTTCTCCTCAAGTTTCAGGGAGGCAGGAAGGCTGTTCCAGAGGGAGGCCCCTGCTGCGGAGAGAGATCTACCCCCAGCTCGTTGCTTCGAGAAGCGGCTGACCATGAGGGAGTTGGAGACGGATGAGCGAAGGGCTCGTGAAGGCAGATATTTAGGAAGAGAGAGTTGAAGGTATTTAGGCCCCAGGCCCCAGAAGGCCTTGTGGACAATGCAGAGGGTTTTGAACTTAATCCTAGCAGCCACTGGGAGCCAGTGAAGAGATTTCAGTCCTGGAGAGATACGGTCCCTGGGCTTGAGGCCAAGGACAAGTCTCGCAGTTCTGTTCTGGATAAGTTGCAGAGGGCGGAGAGTGGAGGCAGGCAGATTAAGATAGAGGCTGTTACAGTAGTCCAGCCTTGAGAGAACCAGGGCTCGGGAGACAGTGAGCTTCTGGGGGAAGGAGAGGAAGGGAAGAATACCTCTGAGGAGGTGCAGCTGGTAGTGTGACTTCTTAGAGACGTCAGATATATGAGGAGAGAAGGAGAGTGTGGAGTCGAAGATGACCCCGAGGTTTTTAGCTTTGCAGGTAGGGGCAGGAAGGGGGCCAAGGGAGGCCGGCCAGAGAGCTGCAGGAAAGGAGGGAGTGGGTGTGCCGATGAGTAGATTGAAACTCCAATGGCAACAGCTGAAATTTGAAAAGAGGGATGGGCTTCCATGAACTCCAGGTGCCAACACCCCCACATGTAATCCAAAGTCCCATAGCTTGCCACCTGTATGAGAAATATGGCCATGGGAGGCTACAATGGCAGAATCCCTGCCAATTACCCATCAGATCCTACTTTAGAACCACAATGTGGAGCAGTAATACTGACTACATTCTCAATAATGTAGCTGATGGGGGTTTGTTAGCAGATTTCGACATTGTGAAACACCCTGCAAGTGATCATGACCCATTATTATTGAGGACTAAAGACTTTGGTTTGGATACTATGGGTATCCCTAGGAATATACTACGGTAAGTTAGAATGTTAATAGTTGATCCAAAATGATCCACTGGCCTACATTAATTGAGGATGCACGTCACCATAAATGTATGCAGACCTCCTACCACTTTTTGAGAAATTTCAGATTACATATATGAGCAAAACCAATGCTATGAGTGAATATGAGAACATATTGTGAATTGTGAAACTGCATAATCTAGAAAGGCTATATAACACGTATAACTAATTTACAAACAGTTAGCAGGAGGGCAAGTGCAGACAAGTCAAAGGCTACTGGAGGGATAAGATTACAAGCTCAAGAGTGTGGATCATTCTTATCTTGGGACTGGTTTCTAGACGACCAGATTTCAAGCTTCACAAGAAGTTAAAAGCCTGTTATAGCACACAGTACTGCGTGAGAGTGTGAACTTGAGTGCATTGTATGCAGTCCACTGTCAAAAGCAGGAGCGACGCGAAAAAGATTTGGAGCTGAATGTCATTGAGTGTTACTCAAAATTAGCATTATGCCTGTGACTTACGACCTCAGAAGAAAAGCGCTAGGTGCCTCCACCAATGACGCTTCTGTGGCTCCAGCAATCGAGGTAAATGATAAAGGCATAGCAAGCCTCAATCGTCTGCAGGAGCTCAGTGTGCAGTGCGTGTTGTAGGGGAGGATAGGTCATTAGGACCCCCCTCACATACATCTCCGACCCAGGTGGAGACTCATGACTCGTCGGCGGCCCCCTCGCCCTAAGGGCCCAGGAGGCAGGGGGGCTGAGGATCGACACGTGAGGCTGCACGACTACAGTATAAGACATAGCATAGACCCCATTTTGTATTAAGACAACTCAATTTTGTGTAAAAAGGCGTTAAAATCCAGTCCATGCAAAGTTGCTCGCACACTCGCACACACAGAAAGATGCAGCCTGACCCCTGCTTAACTGCGCTGACAGGAGTATCCACTCCCCCCCCCAGTCTCCACCTCATGGTAGATCCGCTGAAGGCCTGTTCTCACGAGCATCCAGACACGAACAAACAACAAAATAAACACTGTATCACTTGGCCTTCCGCAGTACATCATTTTCCCCAGACATGACCGGGCTTGTTAGAAGGTAACTGAAACCAGCCCAATCCTGCATGCCCTGACCCTGTACCCAGCCCTCTAAATTGGACTGTGTGGCGCCCCTCACTACTACCAACCCCCGAGGCACCTTGCATAATCAAATAAGCATTTGTGTAATATATGTCGTGTAGACTAACGTTTGCTGCTATTCTGGAGAAGTGTGATTTAAGAGTAATATGTGATCGCTCCTGTACATGATATAACAAAGCGCATCAGTAATGCACAATGATCAGCCGAGGCACTGGAGCCAGATTGTACTGTGATGTAATATGCAGTGTTCTCTCTTACACACAACCCAACCTAATGTTACCTCATGTTCGTATGTCAACTACTGATGTGAAATACTGTGTTAAATGGCAAAACCCTCTTCAGCCTGTGTTCCCATAATGTACACATATGTGTATAATACCAGAAGCTCCAAGTGTTGCCACCCACCCTTGCCAAAAGTATGGGGCGCTGCCCGTGAAGGGAGACAGGCCCAGAGCTGCAAGGTCGTCTCCCCCATCCTCCCTCCCAGGCCCACCAGGGATAGCTGGTGTTCGAACAGCACAGCCTCCCCTCCCAATCTTTCTGGACCCGCTTCAAGCATCCACCTCCCCCATGTCAAGAGGCCGCCACAGCCTGACTCTAGGAATTACGAGCTACCTGGTCCTAACTCCCACCATCTCCCGGGCACGGGTTACATGCCCCCCACGGCCCATTGGTATCCCTGTTCACCCCAAGTTAATGGCCCTCGAAGGGGGGCGCCCACCCCTGTACCAACAGATCATAATACCATCCCTCACCGACAGGGCGATCGAATAACCCCCCCTCTGTACCCCTGGCCCTGCACATGGACTCGCGGAACTACCATACTTGAACCCAAATGTCACTACAACAGATGGATAAGGATACCCCTATCACATATCCATGTCCCTGTCTCCTCCTTGAGCTAAGGTCAATGTATTACAGGATTTACAAAGACACCTGACATTGTAGGATGTGACGAATGATTGCAAGTGTGTGGCCAGAAGCGCAAGTGTTAGAGCAGCCACCAATCATCAATACAAGTTATGTCCGGCCGGCAGCTCCACCCCGAAGAGCCCAGCTGACCCGTCTACGCCGCGTGGCACCGCACGGACGTCCGCCAATCCTGGAACAGCAACTGTATACAATGTATACCACCTAGCCTTCCCCACTCTATCCCTAAGACCATGTGCCCCCTATAGCTTGTGTCATGCGTGACGTTAGTTTTGTACTAAGTAGGACTGTCTTTGCTATTGTCAGACAGAGCGCTCTCAGAGTTTGCAGAGTCCTTTGCATGCCCTATATTGATTTAGATAAAACCCTTTTGATCTCACCCGCACTTGGTCCTGGTCTCATTCCCCTCCTGGGGTGTGTCTTTTATTGCCTCTCACTAAGGGGGATGCTTTTTTGGGGGACGCTCACATTCAGTGTCTAGTTAGTAGCCTATTTAACCTAAAACATTTGACCTTTTGACCAAATTGACCTCTTCTGAGTGGTACGAATTGACCTTTTTGCATCCAGTCCAAATTGACCTTTTTGTTTTAGGTCAAATAGGTTAATATCTACTTACCTGAACATGATCTGCAGGAATGTCCCCTGCTCCTCATGTTCATGTAAGTAGATCAAAAGGAGGTTGCGGGGGTGTCTCCCGCATCCTTAACAATGGAGGTCAATTTGGTCAAAAGGTCAAAATGTTTTTGAGTCAAACTGCAGAGGTCAATTTGCAAAAGGTCAAATCAACCCAAACCTGTGTCTACTCCCAAGTTGCTTAAGAAAGACTTGGGAGCTAAACAAGCAACGAGTGGTGTAAAGACTGGAGGGGGGTAGCTGTACTTCTGCCATCTATACAGTAGGGTAAAGGCACAGAGCACCCCAGCCAATACTCTCAATTTGGTAGTAATGGACGAGCAGCCAGTCTTAAGCTTTCAGGAGGTGATGGAGGCTGGTTCTTAAGTACAGTGAATACCCAAAGCCTTCACAAAAGAATGTCCACACACAATGATAGATTATAACACAGCTTCTTTATATAAATTAAGATTCAGGAATATATATATATACATTTAAATAATAATACTTCGTACTTGGAAATACGTATTCAAAGAATGGCAAATCTATACACTCTATGTGCTACCACCCAATAGTTACATTCAGTAATAGCTGCTCTAACTGCAGACCATTTTAAAAAGACATGTAAATTCGAAATTGAGGAGTATCAGCATAGAATAGGGAAGAAAGGCAGGTTAGTTGTGGACAGTAGCCAAATGCTTTCTTTAGATTAGATATACAATTCTGTGTGAAGGTCCCCCAATCTGCCCAACCTGTAACTGAAAAGTTAGGGAGTAACTTATCTTGTCTTTTATAGCCCAGTCCAATAATTTTCAATAACTTTCTGATTTCTTTTAAAAGGGTCTACCACCCCGAAGTACCTGAGAGGCCACAGGAGAACAGGGTCCAAGATGAATCTGATTTTCGTGGATGACTCTAGAGGCTAGACGATGATCTTCCTCGTCACAGTAGCTTTGGTGTCTTGGCAGGCGAAGTGACAGAGTTTCTCAGTTTTCCTTGATGATTCCCTTTGAGGATGGATCCCCTTTGCAAGAAGGAGCCACTGGGATGCTGACTCCATGAGAAAAAGGGAAGCAAAGTCTTTCTGAAGTGCAGCAGTTTTGCGCTTTGCGGTGCTCTCCTTTGGTTGACGATGATTTCTCTGAATGCAGAAGTTCTGTGAAGATAAAACTTGTTGTGGACTCTTGAAAGTCTTGGCAGATGAGAATAAGACTCCTGGGTCCCTTTAATGACTTCTGGCGGGAACGGTTGCATAGGTCACCTTTGGTGTTGGGTTCGGAATATCACTGTTTTCTGACTTTTGGTTCTTCAGTGCTGCAGCTGCCACACTGACGTCTGGATGACTTCCGGTGACCTGGACTCCACCACTGGAGTGGCCCGCTGACCCTCACCAAGTCTGGACCATCGGGACATCTTCGTCAGCTTCTGGTAATGGGAAATCACAGACAGATTTTCCTTTGTACTCAGCAACTCTCTCTGGTGGGATAAAGCGGTCAGTGAGGATGGCAAGATGTCCCTTGAAATATTCTTAGGCAGTTTGGAACTTTCACATCTCTGGATGGCCAGATGCACTATGCCAGGGTACTCTCTCTTCTGGCCGGTAGACAGCAAAGGCATCCAGTGGTCCTGAAACGCTCCTCCACACCGAAGGTGACACCAATTAACTTCTTTGACTCGAGATGTCCGAGAACTCCTCTTCAGGACTTCGAAGACCCCTTCTCCGGACGGCAAGCTCACAGGACTGGCTTCAAGGATACGTCGATGAAGAGCAGCAGGTTGCACGATGGTCCCTCATGGCTCGGGGAGAGGTCTCCTTTGCAGATCCTCTCTGGATCAGTCCTGGGAAGAGCACAGCAGCTTTTGGATTACACAAATAAATTAAACAGCAGACATTTCCTCCAGGTGGGCTTCAAGCAGCAGCTTCTTCTTACTTCAGCTTTGACTTCAACTTCTGAACAAATTGGTAAGTGAGAGGTCCCCAGATATACACATCTGTCCCTCATTCACTCTGGCTGAGCCAGGTTGAGTCAGCCAATCATGCAGAAGGGCATTTAAGCAGGCAGACAAAATGGAGGATACTCAGTGCCACTGCCAGGTCAGCATGTATCTGCCACCAGCCCATACCCTGCTCTGTGGACAACAAATAGGGGCCAGAAAACACACATAAGGGGTACAAGGATGTACTAGAAATACTTGTGTACAGGCACAGGCACATTATAAATGACATATCATATCATACCCCCAACCATGAGTGCGTTAAGGCTCTTCCATGGGTGTTGTTCACCAAAACGAAAATATGAATAGCTGCACTGCTAGAGGTCCAGGGTGAGATTTTTATGGAAACATTTTTATTGCATTTTTTGTTTGTATTTGGGGGGGTACATTTTCTACATGAGATAGGTCTAGCTGCCCATTCCTTAAACAAAGATTACGGTTGTTTTTCGATGAAAAGAAGCTGTTTGGGGAAATATAGCTCCCTATTTCCGTGCTATAAAGCGTAATCACTGTAGAAGAGATTCAGACTTAATTTGCTTCCACCACTAGAAATGATGGGACCCAGACAACAGTTGACGCCACAGAATACAATATGTAGACTTTGTAAGAACTCTAATTTTTTAGAAACTATAAACCATCTGATTCTGTACTGTGAAGCAACTACCCATCTAAAAGTTCTATATTTTCAATTTCTTCGAAATTGGAGGACCCTGGAGGGTGAGCTTGATCTGTGGGTTCACTTAATGAGTGGGTGATAGCACGACACAAGTCCTTCATCTCAGTTGAATGATTTTATATGTATGTCAAAATGTGAACTTCCCAATATAAATGTGCAAGCCTTTATATAATTGGTATTATTTGAAAGGGATTTATTTTAACAGTTTTGTTTTTTTTATAACAGAGAAAATTGTCATTTTGATATATATACATGTACTAATGTATAAGTAGTGGAAAGGTTTATTTTAAAATCAAAACAGTAATACAGAATCCAGAAAATACATGGCAATCTCAATATAAAAGTGGGGAATCCAATACCACATTGCAACCTCGATAAAGAAAAGGGCAGTTAAATAAAGGGGAGTGGCTTGGATGGCTCTTATTGTATTGTATTATTTATATAGCGCCTATAAACAGGCAAGTGTTTCAAAGTACTCTTATGCAATTCTGGGCCTTTATCAACTTAATGGTAATATTAGTGGACATATCCCTGCCAAGCATACCTTGACCAGAGGTCGCCAGAAGGCTATGCTAGATTATATTTTTGGTCTGGGAAGTGGAAGGCCAGGACTCTCCTGTCACAATCTTCCCCTCGAATCTTGAGGTACATTTATTCATTGTTTGTTTATTTAATGGGACTAGTTCATTTAAAAAACATTTCACTGACAATAATATTCACAATAAAATGTACAATCCATATGGTTACTAATTATTCATATAATATTCCATTATCTACATGTATAATTATCTTAAATATGAAAGAGAAGAAATTGAGTTAGAACACAAAGCTGCGAAACACTACACGCAGTGATACCTATCGAAAACGGAGGAAATGTACCGGAATCGCCGGTTGGGGAAAAGGTTCAGTGACAAAGTTGAAAAAATGAGGTTACAGGATCATATGAAAAGTCAAAACAGCAGACAAGACCCAAGGACGACAAGGATTAGAAGAGAAGAACAGCAGAAGCTGACGCCACAGAGAAACGCACAATGAAAGGCAAAAGACATAAAGAACAGAACTGACGATAGAAGCCCAATGAGAAGAATGAGATGACGACAGCAAACGGACCATGGGCATGGATAAAAACGGCCCTGAATATGAAAAGTGAAAAATAGCAACGACCGTTGACCTTAGTCTCCCAGCCCAACGATACGACAAAACTGGCGGAATAGACCCCAAAGGAGAATTACACCTTAGAATCCTGGAATACGAGAGGTCATTTACATGTAACAACAGTAGGAGATGTGGATCTGGGCCTTTATGACATATTATGTCTACAAGAGAGATGGCTGGCGGACAAACCCTCTTTAGATGGCTTCATGGTGGAAATATCGGCAGCAGTCAAAGGGCTATTAGGCCGACCGTCATCGGGTCTGCTAATGGCCATCAGAACAGGCACTGGATTAATGGCACCAAGAAAATGGAAAGAATCCTATGAAATGTTAGTCACCTTGACAACATGGACCAACCAAACGTCAGTTCAAGTGCGGAAACAGGTCAATCACCTAGCTATACTAGCTATAATAAACACTTACTGGAATCCTCAACGTATGACAATAAAGGCCTTTTGTGTGAAAATGGGAGAAACAATGGACCAGATCTATACAGAGTTTGAAAAAATGGAAATCATCATATGTGGCGACTTCAACTCAAATTGTAATGTAAAGCTCGCGGCGAGGCGATTGAGCACAGAGTAAATGAAGCATCAGTGGAACAAAGAAAGGCATGGAATACAGTCATCAAATCGAGAAACATCCATAACATCGCCACCCTGTTCCCGGAACAAAAGGCCATCCCTACCTTGGAACGTCTGAATTCACAAGCCACGTTAGATTACATTTTTGTCAGCAAGGGATTAATACCAATTATTCGAAGCTTTAATGTCCAAAGAACGGCACACAGTGACCATAACCTACTATTGCGTATGGCAAGGAAGGAGACCGGAAAAACATATCTATAAGCCATTATAGAAGTAAACAACCATCAATCATGGCTTTGTCTGTCAGAAACAGAAGTACGGAAAATTAAAGCCACCTATGAGCTGACTCTAGAAGCAGAAGGCCACAGAAATATTGAAGAAAGACCTAACTATCTCCCATTACTACTGGCATACAGAATTCCAGCGACAGGCCAGAAAAGCAAGGTGACATAATGCAAACACGTTTATGATAAATCAGTGGTGGAGAATAGAAAAGAGGTACGGAAACTAAGGAGAATAGCTAGAAAAACAAACTCCAAGGAAGATTGAGAAAAATGGCAAATGGAAGTAATGGCCTATTAAAGCTGGATGAAGCACCACAGATTAGCATTATACCAAAATGACGCAGAACAAATAATGAGAAAATTGAGCACCAAAAAAATCTGGTGATTTCTGGGCATTAATTAAAACGATGAACAGCTCTTCCACCACGGAACTCTCTAACGCAGTGTCTGAACAAAAATGATCAACATACTTAGCGACACAATTTGCCGGTCCGACGTCATCTGCACCGAGTACGAAGCGGGCTACCAATACAACTTGGGTCGATCTATCAAATGCGGAGGATATTGAAATAGCGATCCGGAAACTCAAAACATCAAGAGCACCAGGCCCGGATGAACTGACTAACCTGGACCTGAAACAGTACCCTAATGAGTGGTCAGAGGTAATCAGCAAAATCTTCGTGGAATGCGGCAAAAGAAAATTGATTCCATAAGCATGGTTGAAAGCGACTATTGTCCCAATATCCAAAAAAGGGTGCAGAGAAGACCCAGCGAGCTACAGGCCAATTCATCTTTTGGATATTATAGGTAAAATCTATGTGACACGCCTGTTGGATCACTTTTGGATCTGGACCAAAAATGCCCCATCAAGAGATAACGTTCAAACAGGATTTCAGAAAAACAGCAGTACCCTCATTAACATCATGTTGATAAATATCCTGAAAGCTAAGGTGAAGGAAGGAGCACCGAAGGTGTACCTCGCATTTGTGGATCTCTCAAAAGCGTTTGACAAAATAGATCAAGAAAAACTGTGGTCAAAACTAACTGACTGTAAATGCCCTACATCGATCCTTGAACCTATAAAAGCACTCCATTCTGAAACCAAGATACGAGCCAAATTGAATAAACAAGGTACATTGTCGGAGGAGATTCCAGTAAACCGAGGTGTAAAACAGGGATGTCCGTTAGCCCCGGCACTTTTCATATCCTTTCTCGGAGACTACCAACTTGTGGAATCTGAAATCAGGGCGTTCCACCCTAAAATAGGGAAAACTACCATCTCAAGTCTTCTGTATGCAGATTGTGATCATTATAGACCAAACCCAAATCGGTCTACAATGAAAATTTGTTAACCTAGTGAGATATATCAATGAAAACAATCTGGAAATAAACAAAACGAAAACGAAAATTCTGATTCTAGAGAAAGCAGCCAGAAAAACGTCCAGACAACAGAAGTGGTTCCTCGAAAAAATTAAAATTGAAACTGTAAAGTAATTCAAATAATTAGGAGTCAATATTGACAGCTCAGTGAGTGAAAAATCAACGAAAGAGATGCTGTGGGGCAAGGTGAAACAATTAACATCTCAAACAAGATCAGTGGACTACAAATTTGTAAAATTCTCGCTAATTGCAGCCATAAATTTCTACAAGACAAAGGTGGTACCGTCACTCATTCATGGAATGGAAGCTTCACTTAATACATCTCGGTCCCTCTGGAACAAACTTGAAGGCCATGTATGGAAAGCGGTTTTGGGTCTGCTGAAGTCTACGTCAATGCCTGCTATCAAACGTGAACTGGGTCTGGTATCTTTAGCATCCTCGGTTGACCAAAGTTCCATGAAACTATATAGAAAAATCATAATGGCAGACACTCTTCCTATATATAACATCATCTTGGAAGAGATCATAACAGGATCATGTAAGGCACTGAAAAAATGGGCTGAAAGGCAAAAAGAGACGTTAAGCCAGATAGCGTGCTCAGAAGATGACCTGAAAGAAAATCCCGACAGAGTGAAACGCAAAATGGAGGAGATGGATTGGATTGCCACCATTGAGAAAGCAACCGCGAACAAATTATTGGCACACCTTCCTCCGACTTTCAATAAGGTCAAAAGCCCACTGTACTATTGCGCAAAATTTGCGAACAAGCAGCAGCGAACCTTGTTTCTGAGAGCAAGGCTAAATTTGTTGCTAATACATGAAGTCGTGGCCATTCGCGCACCAATGATTGCAAATAGATGCCGCCAATGTAAACATCTAGATTAAGCAGAAACACTGAAACATCTGGTGATGCGTTGCCCCAAAACTAAACAAAATAGATGTGTATAGCTCCAGCCACTCATATCAAACCCCTGGATGGCCGAGGAAGATGAACTTTGGAACAGATTATTCTCAGGAGAGACCACCAGATGGACTGTGTCAATGGTCAAGCTCATCGAACTAGCGTTTCTGCGGATCAACAAGATCTCGAGTGAGGCTGCAGCTAGCTGACACCAAACAAATGGTGTGGGGTTCCCACGTAGGAATACGCACATCGAGAAACGAAGACAAAAAGCAATTGAGGGTCAACACTAGCTAGTAACTATAGTGAAGCCCAGACCAACTGTTTTTCCCTGCGTGAGGGACTGCACACTACCCCAAAATCTTAAACCAAAAGACATTAAATGCAAAGTAAACGTCAATATATTCAGTTACGTAGATTTGTAGAAAGAAACAAAACAGTGAAGGCAATCAGTAACATTAGACTCTTGAAAAAATCATTTTTTCCTTTGATTAAACTCAAGTAAATAAAAAAAATATGAAAGCAACACCTATAAATACATAAATAATTGTTATATAATCTATTAAAATAATAATTCATTTAATAATTACTGTCAAATGGCAGTAACTTACTTCTCAATAAATTAAATCTGATAACTTCCTGCCAAACTGTATAAAGTGCTATGTGCAATGAGTTATGATCAGAGTTGGAGCAATAATGCAAAAATCAGAATATTCATAATGATTTACAAATCTCGCAAGCATACTCATGTATGTTGACCCAAGGATTTTACATTCTGTCATAACGTGCTTTGCATTCTCAATTATATACGTGTTTTTGCACTTATAGTAGAATCTTTTCTCAATTGACAGCTTTAAACTCGGCCCATAAACAGTTAAGATTGGTAAATGGTTAATACGCAACAACACCAAAAATCACTGAATGTGCAGAGACAGAGGATTAAGTAAAACTGTGGCAATTTATGTTCATGTGCTGCACACACAATCTCCCTATGATATTTCAATTTAGCCTAATTATTGCTCCAATCCCATTTCTCTGTAATTTAGACCTGAATGATTGTTTCAATATAAATACAATATATTTCCCAATTAGGCTTCTAATCAATGAAATCAAGCCATGTCCCTTTTTCTTCGCTGTATTCTCCAGTAAGGCTGACAAAGGGCACTTTGGATTTGTCAAATGACTTTATAAACAGCATACCCATTCTCATAATTGCCTGGACATACAATGATGTAGATCTTAGCTCCAGCTATTTCCATAAAGAACTGTTCAGGGCAAGCCCAATATGTTCCCTAAAAGTTCCCCTCTAATACCTGCAGCCACTGATTATCTTTTAATGTCAGAGCCTCAGCACCGTATAGGATTGCTATGCAAAAACATCTATGTATAAAAAAGTAAAAATTTGTTTGTTTGTGATGGGATTTGTGTCAAAGCATTGTGCATTATACAATTGCAAACCGTTACACCAATCTGCACCACATTTTGCATAGTTGCCTGTTTAGACCCACCAGACAATACCTGCTACATGACATATGGACATCCCACTCTGTGTCCTGGATTTCAGCACAAGTCAAAATTAGTGTGTGGATTTGTGGCCTGGCAAAGCCTTGTTCCTTATTCAATTGCATAGATCAGGTGACAGTGACGTGTCACACCAGATGCCGGAAACGGAACAGCCCATAAACGGAGCCTCGGGGAAACATTCCATAGGCAACAGTTCAAGACGCGGTACGGAACGATGTCACTTTAAACATTGCCAGTGAGGACTGTAAAGACAGCGCCAGACCGACGGAGGCGTGCATTGCAGAAAGACCTCAAAGAGCAGCTTCTGGATGTTCTATGAAGTTGTGACTGTGGAGCTTCCAGTTGTTTGTGACGGTTACCACCACAGAGGGCTGTCTTACTAAGAAGACGCGCCTACTACACCGTGGTTAGCAATATTCATTCTAGCTCCCATGGGCCTTAAAAGAACATCATCACCACGATGAACAAAAGAGAAGGAAAATCTGCATGCCTAAATGAGTTTCTTTCCCCTGAAGAAGTTCTTATATTCCTGTAATTGTTTTCTGTAGAACGAAACACGTTGTGCTAAGCTGTTGTCATCTATTAAGGCAACTATGACGAGTAAATTATTAATTTAAAAGAACCTTGAGCAGCAAGGATTTACCTAACCAGGACATTGAGGGTTGTGAAAGAGCATCTCCGAATTCTGAGAGTTCTTAATATTGGTATATTCGACAGTTGTATTTATTCCAGTGAATGGCGATTCGTGTATGAGTCAGGCAGCAAATGATTGGTGTGTGGTTTGTAAGAAAGCACTGTTTTCACTTAGCGTGTTTTACTGTATTGTAACTTGTAGGCTATTAGTAGTCTGCAATGTTGTGGTCTTTTTAACAATGACAATGTAATAGTTTTTTTACTTTTATGAACTGGTATAGTCTTAATAAAGTCAATTTTGTAATGGAGTCAATAGTCAAATGTTACTGATTAATGTCTGAGTGGGTTTAAACCCAGTGGTGTTCTTCATTTGCCCTTCAAGGTTCAGTATAGGGGCCACGAGTTTACCAAGTCAAGTAACCTCCGCTGGTTGTCTAGGGGGGACGAACCTCGAGGCCATTAAACTATTCCCCTCAATCTTTTTATTGTATACTTGTCCTTATTCAATTGCACACCATTTCACAATCTGCATCACATTCTGCAGATTGCCTGTTAGGACCCTCCAGACATTACTGGCTACGTGACATTTGGAAACCCGGACCCGTTCCCCAGATTTTATCACAAGTCCAAATGTGTTTGTGGGTTTGTGGCTTGACGAAGCGTTGTTCCTTATACAATTCTATGCTGTTTCAACAATATGTACCAAATGTTGCATAGTTACATGTCAGGACCCTCCACACATTACTAGCTACATGACAATTGGACACCCCACCCATTTGTCCAGATTATAACACCTTTGCACATGAGAAGGTTGCCTGAAATCGGCGAAAAATCAATGTGGTCATAGAATAACTGGTCCTGACCCGACAAACAAACCTCGAGGTCCAGGCCTTAGGATGCACGGTTTCCAAGATAAACTGTACCATGCGAGGGTGAGGCAATAGGTGGGGAGAGAGCACAGAAGTTCCCAGTATGCAGCAGCACACCAATTCTCGCCTCCATGCACATCTGCTCTGAGGTTTGTTAGTCAGCCATTGCACCCATTCTCAGTGCCGTTTACTTCAGGGTGCAAAGCACATAAAGCGATAAGCGAATCGGAACAGCAACCTACAAGATCAGTGTTGTCATGTATGTCTAAAAAACTCAGCAGTATTTCTTGAAAATGTTGTAATGAGCAATGTTGCGCAGCCCTAGTATGTTTAGAAGCAATCAAATCATTGTGTCCTTGGGCTGAGCTTATCTCAATGCCCAAGTATTTATAACTTTCTGTGTAATCAATTTGTCCATTGGGCAAAACTAGTTTAGTTCTTTTAGTTGCTTTTCCTGAAAATGGCATCCTTTTTGTCTTATCCATATTTATCTTTACATTATTTTCTCTAGCAAATTCACACAATTTGCCTATTGATCCTAAAATCCCAGAGAAAATATGATAAAAAATAACAAGATCATCAGCATAAGACAAACAAAATACCTATGATTGAACAATCCTATGTGGTCAATTATGCACCGATTTTAGTCGATTTGGGAAATAAACAAGATATATTTTGAAAAGCAGTGGAGTCATCACGCATCCTTTCTTAACCCCTTGATTTGATGGCCCCTCTGCTGTCCAGCCTTAACTGCACACTAGTTTCTTCATGGAACATCTTTCCTGCATACAGCAGATTCCTCGGTCAGTCAACTCCATTTTCCACCACAATCTATCTCTATCTACAGATTCAAATGATGTATGAAAGTCCATGAAAACAGTACACAGGGAAGGGTCACCCTTTTTATTTGATTTCTCAATTAACATATAAACCACTGTTAGATAATGTATTGTCCCTGATCACGACCTAAAGCCAGTTTGGAATCTATCAAGCAGTTGGATTGATTCTGCCCATTTCTTTCAATTCTTCTAACAGAAAAGAGTCTAAAATGTTCCCTGTGACATCAAGCACAGACTGCAGTCTATCATTTGAGGGCAAAGTTCTCTTGCCTTTTTTGAAAATAGTGACCAGTAGTGCCTTTCTCCATGACACAGGGATGGCTTTATCAATACAGAGTTTAATTTATAAGACTTCTAATATACTGGCCACACATCTCTGGATTAGCCTTTAAGACCAAATTTGCCTGCCCATTTGGGCCAAGGCATCTAAACCTTTTTAGCCTTTGTATTTTCTTAGCAATGCTGTCACCATTAGTAGACAGATTCATTTTAATGTTGTCTATCCTTACGTTGTTAATGTCACATAGTTTTCCCTTAATGTAGTCACTTAACTTCAATGCACTGACTGGATTAACAACCATTTGTTCTTTTGTCCCTTTTGCTGCTCCTAACAACTGCCACATTCCTCTTACGTCCCTACTTTTCATCACTGCAGTCATTATTTGCCATTGTGCTTTTTTATGTGAGGGTTGGCAACATTTCACCCAATTTTGGTACTTATTTTTTATCTTTTTGATGGCTCGTGATTTTCTGATAATTTCGATGAAATTATTCCTAGCATAGCAGAGATTTCTTTATTTTTTATTTTTATTTTTGTTATGCACTGATTAAAAATGTGACCTTCCACACATGATTACAATAATGCATAAAATACAAGAAAACTATTCAGGATTACATGGCCTGCGGTAGCAGCAATGTAGTTATGGTTAAATTGCTAAACTCATAAGAAGAGCACTTTTTGGGCAGCTTATAACTTCGCTCCCCCTTGACGAATCCTCACCAAACTTTGCAAAAAATGTATATGGCCCACTCTGAATTTTCTTTGCAAAGATTAGTGAGGTTTCGTGAAGGGGGGGCAAAGTTATAGGAGGGACCCAAAATTGATTTTTTTCCCCATAGACAAAATTGGAAAAAATTATGTCGCGCTTACAGCCCAAACTGCTGGATGGATTTTCACCAAATGTGCGGCAGGAGCGGCGGCTTGGTCCTGAATGCGTGCTATTGTTAATTTGATGTAAATCCGTCCAGTAGTTTTTATTTAAACAACCAAAATGTAAGGCAAAACAATTAGTGATATCTATGTCCACTCCCTGGACACACTTCCTTTTTCGCTCCATGGACAGGACGCCGATTGGATAATCGGCTTCCATCGTGTCCGCGGACACGCGTTGTGTTCTCTGATTGGCTAGGATGAGGCGTGAGGTGCGTCAAATTGTTTTGATGCGCACACCATATTGGATGCGTGGACATGCGCTGGAGTGTGCATAAATCCAATTTTGGGGAGTGTGTTGGTGTGTATGAGTGCTTGGAGAGGATGGGGGATTAAAAGATGGATCAAAGCTGCATTTGTTTAGGTGGGAGAATGCTGTGATGTATTTGCGGTGTCCGCGGTCACCGCCGTTGTCAGCAGACATACTAAACACTGGGTGTTATACTATGTTAATTGAAGTGCATAGTTTTGAGGTGGATGTATTATGTTTTTGGGTTGTGGTAATTTGGTAGGTGTTTGTTTCTATGGGTGTGTTATGCTGCAGTGGTTGTGGCCAGGGCCTAGAGTCTTGGGTGCATGGCCGCAACCACCGCAGCATAACTCTACAATGCCACCAAACATTTTGATTTTGGTATGTGGGCTGCTTAGGGAAAATAAATGTGAAGGATTTAATGGGGTCACCAGTTTATTACTCAGTAGGTGATTACTACACTACACTACACCTACACTAATTATGCCGATGATACCCAGATCCTCATCCCGTTGTCGGGGGATTATGACAAGGATTTGGCCTTCGTTAATAAAGTGTACCTCATCATCCAGGCATGGATGGCCTCACACGGTCTATGCCTGAATGATGACAAGACGGAACTTCTCATTCTAGGCTCGACACACTACCTCAACAAACTGGGCCACAAATATTCATCATTCATAATTGACGATAACAAAATCATGGTAGCTAAGGAGGTTAAAACCCTCGGATTCTATCTAGATTCCACCCTTACCCTTAACAAACAAGTGAACGCAATGGCATCTGCCACTTCCTACACTTGCAAACTCATCAGGGCAGCCAAACCCTTTCTCTCCCGCACCAACTGCACCACCTTGGCCAGGGCACTGATCCTGTCCAAGCTGGATTATTGCAATGCCTTATACGTAGGGTGCAACAAATATATCTCTAACAAAATCCAAATCCTCCAAAATAATGCCCTCAGAGCGGCCCTCAGTATCCCAAAGAAAGCCCATATTTCAGATTCCAGAAGATCTGTCAATTGGTTATCCACCAAGGACAAGATATTCCTTAAATCGGTGTCTCTGATTCACAAATGCCTCCACCAAGCAGCCCCCCAATACCTCATCGCCAGATTTACCAGACCTACCCTCTCCTGCCCCTCAAGAACGGCCAACTCCAACCTTCTACTTGTTCCCAGGTTCAAACGTACTACATCTGGGGGCAATAGCTTTCCAGTAAAAGCAGCACAATTCTGGAACTCCCTCCCTCCGACTTGCAGGGAGGACCTACCCTACCACCAGTTCAGAGCCAGGACCGTCCACTGGCTCAAATCTCTCGACTCATAACGACTCTTGAGACCCGGATTCGCCAGTACCATGTGGCTCCTCATTGAATGTAAATATGTTAATAGTACTGCCCGAATATATATGCTCTAGCTTACTCATTGAATGTAGATATGCATATTACTGCCTCTAATGTACATGCTCTACCTATCCTATTTGGCGTGATACGTCCGGCAATGTAACCCCAGCTGGACCTCACCTTACTGTATGTAACGAAGCTTTGCAACCCTCTTGCTGCCTCTGCGCCCAGTTACCCTTGGGTTTGGTGCGCATTACAAATAAATAAATACAAATACAAATACAAAATACTAAGTACTCAGTGATTCTGTGGTGCTTGGAGATGGGAGAGTCTGAAATAAAGTAAGGGTTGCAATGAAGGACCTGGTGCTTGTGTTGCAGACTGAAGGGAAGGGGGGAGATGTTGTATGTCTTGCTTTACAACACTGTTTCTATGGGTGTGTTATGCTGCAGTGGTTGTGGCCAGGGCCCAGAGTCTTGGGTGTTGGCTGAAGGCCGTAGGCCATGCACCCAAGACTCTAGGCCCTGGCCACAACGACCACGGCATAACTCTACAATGCTACGAAACATTTTGATTATGGTATGTGGGCTGCTTAGGGGAAATAAATGCAAAGGATGTGATGCGGTCACCAGTTTATTACTCAGTAGGCGATAAGTACTGGGTAATTTTTGGTGCTTGGAGATGGGAGAGTCTGAAATAAAGTAAGGGTTGCAAGGAAGAACCTGGTGCTTGTGCTGCAGTCTGAAGCGAAGGAGGGAGATGTTGTATGTTTTGCTTTGCAACACTGTACATAGTTGTAGATGATATGATATATATGATTGCACCTGTGCATAGTTGAATGCTGTTGTGAAATCTAGAATGGAATGGGCAACCAGCTGGAATGAGAGCGTTGTGTACATTGGAAGAACAGTCAGTTGTAGAGGCAGTGGTGTTGTTTCAGCTGGGAGCCTTTGAAATGATATTGGCTATCTGTGTGCATAAATAAAGATGCATGTACTCATCTTGGCTGCGTGTCATTTTATAACACACTAGAAAGCCTTTTTTCCATAATTATAATGTTATTTCTCCCATCTTTTAACATGAAATGACACTTTGCTAGATAGCTGTGTGTGTGGTATCTGATTACCATTATATTCATTCCTAAAGGAAGTTCAAATGATAGATTGTATATAAAATATTCAGAATGCATAGAAAGGAAATTGTATGTACATGCGATGCACTAAAATGCATTAAATGCTATTATGGTTCAAATGTGGATAAATAGGCGGCAGTGGTTACACAAATGACAGAATGAATGACGAGAATAACAGTTTCCACATTACAGTTAGTAATATGGGTAAACAAAAAGTTGGAGATCAGACAGTTTTGCAAGTGACACTTGATCATAGCAGATGGGTGAAATGACAGTAAGCTTTTTTATAGGTTATGCAGGGTAAGTGGACGTTACCCTGTTTATATGTATTTACACAAGAGCTGTACATGTCCTGTGCAGAAAATATTCATAACTGTAATTTGTGTTCATGCATGTGGATGTGTATGAATATGCAAGCAGAAGTATTGGAGAGTTTTATAGTAGTTGTTGCTGCAAGTGCTTTGCAATCACAGCACAATTGTACTCAGAGGGATCAACAGTACATCTAAAGTGCTGAACTGTGATGATGGAGTTAGATGTGGAGTTCTTGGATGCGATTGGTGGATGGTTGTGTGACTGCTTAACAGTAGCCAATGAAGGAATGGTGCAGAGAGCGAAGTGGAAAGGGTAGAAGGGCTGCGCCAGTGTTAAGCACTCTGAGGACAGCGCTGCTGTACGCAGACAGGACATGACATAACCGGGGCTTCTGTGCATATCTGGCATGGAAATAGGACTAGGGGAATTAGCCAATCAGGTGCTGAGGGTGTCATTCATAGGGAGAGAGGGTATTCATTTTTTTCATTGCTGTATGCTGTGAAGATGGCTGTGATTGCTAAGATAGACAGAGTTAGAGTGTGGATAGTGGGAGATCATTATATTACTAATCTGCAGTGGTATGCAAACATGTGTGTCATTTCAGACAATGTTGGAATGCAGGGAGTGGAAGCTAACTGGTGTGATGTACCAGGGAAGAATTTGCAAGGCATTTATACACTTTATTGAAATATGGCTTATTTTAACACTCCTAATATTCTGGTGGTAAATTGTGGAGCATTGTATTTGGGCTATCTGAGTGCAACAAGTTTGCTGGGTGCACTGAAGCAGTTGATAAAGGAACGGATGCACCTGTTTCCATCAGCTAAGATATTTTTTTTTCACAAATACCACCTAGGGCTGCATGGATGCCTTGTCATGTATTTAATCCTGAACAAGACATAGCAAGATGTCTTGTTAATGAAGGAATAACTTGTTTTATGTATTCTGTGGGCAAGTCATCAGATGGTGCAATTCTTTCTTGTAATGGGATGACTTTCACAGATTTTGGTCATGCAATATATCTTGGTAATATGCAGACCTCAATCAGGTAGTTGTTGTCAAGTCGTGTAACAGATCAAATCTGAAAAAAAGCCTAAAAGTAAGCCTGAAAAAATCAGCAAAAAAAGTCTCTTTTCAGAACCAACCTCAAAGGGGAAGTGGGGCACACTATTTAAATTTTCATTCCCCACCCTCAGATTTTTCGATGTTTCCGCAGACAGCATGGTTGTCCACGGGCAGCGCTTATTACATACAAGGATTTTGAGGTTGAGATGGATGCAAATGAGACGTAGCACAGGAAGGGATTGGTCAATAGGGTTTACTGGGTGTGGTGTGTGAGCAGAGAGTTTGTCAGAAAGTCTTTTTCCTGCGAAGAGAGGAGATAGATATGACTGTGTGTTTCAGAAAGCAGATTGTCTGGTTTTTGGGAGATTTGTGGATAAATTGTTTGGAGGTGCATGCAGATCGCTGTGGAGTGGCTTTACATCTTGGATTCTCTCATGTCGAAGTGTACTGGTATGGAGTGTGTGGAATGAAGTGGCTGGATTTGGTACCTCTCTATGCTACTTTGGTGTCATCCAGACATTATTATTGTTCATTGTGGAGGGAACAGTTTAGGACACGTGTTTGGAATCTCTTTGCAATTTGCAATGAAAGAAGGACTTGGGAAAGTAATGGACATGTATCCAAACTCCAGAGTAATTTTTCCCCGTATTGCGCAGAGAGAAATGTGGCTGCGTTCTTCTTCATTTGGTCCACAAATGGAGAAAGCAAGTCACAGTGTTAACAAGGCTGTCTGTGCCGATGTTGGTATGTCCTCTTTTCACAATGAAAACATTATGTTTTGTAGTACACACATTTTTCGCAGAGATGGAGTACATCTTACTTATGCCGGTAAGCAGATTTTTCTGTGAAATATACAAAATGAATTGCAACCTTTTTTGGAATTAGAGCAATCCATTGTGCAGTAGGTGTTGACCATTTGAAGTTTTCAAAACACAAAAAAAACACCACAGAAGGCTCTTTACAGAGCCACCACTTCCTCCCAGAGAAAAGCCAATGGTTGTGAAAGGGCAGCACTGCACAGATTTTAGATGTCTGTAGACTGTCCACAGACTTCTAAAAATGCACAGGGCCCTGCACATTTCATTGACACTTCTCTTTTTGTACTATGAAAGGGGGCTTTGAAAAGAGCCTTTTTGTTGGTTTTTGTTGTTTTATATTTTTTGTTTTTTTTTAAACATGACACATAAGGAAAGGAAGGGAAAGGAGGGTAAGGAAGGGACACTAACCACGGGCATAAGAAAGGGCAGGTGGAGAGGGGAAGATGTAGGGTGGGCCTGATTCAGGTAGGTAGCAGTTTTTCTGATGCTCCTTGCCCACAGTCTCGAAAGCACTTCAAAGGTTCTCCCCCCTGCAGAGTACTGCTTCGCAATACATGCACAATACTGTGACCTTCGAAAGGTAAGGATCAACAGCATCATGTATGGCCTGCGGGGCAGCTGGAGGGATGTGCTGCCCCACAGGAGTGTCTCTTGTGGTCGCAGGATGGCAAACAGAGGATGTTGCAGTGGAACTCAACCTACTACGTTTATCGCAAGGTACAACCTTACAAATAGCCCCACCGTGGAAAGATTTTAGGTGTCACTTCATTGACGTAGTACCATAGCTGTAGAAACCAGGTTTCCCATGACTCAGCACCATCTTGCACTGATTGCAGGTCACCTGCTGTGTATGTGTTTTTGGTACTCCATCAACAGTGCTAAATAACCTCCACACCCAAGATTCATGGTGAGAACTAGTAGTAGGGACTTCCACTACCTCATCCTCTTCATCCTCTTCATCACTCTCCTCGGTATCCTGAAGCCTGTTCCCCTATTCAGGCCCTCGGGGAAGGGTTGGTGGTGGAGGGGATGGGGGTGCTACTGAGACAGCAGTAGCAAAAGCAGCAGCCATGGATGCCATCAGGACAGCTGTTTCAAAGAGCAAGAGCAATCCAATGCAACAAGGAGCAGTCTCTGTCCTGGAAGCCCAAAAACAGAATAAGGAGCAGGTCTGGGGTGTGGCTTTTTATAGGGGTACTGAGGTGCGCTTCACAGACACCTGCGCTGTCCTAGGCCACTACACACATCAAGAAATTGCTAAAGAAAATCCAAAAAGTATGCAGATTGCCAGGAACATAGTGTGGGAGATGTGCAAGGGGAACTTTCCCAGGAAAATACATTGGATTGCTGAAAAAGACACTTTTTAGGTGTCTGTGGGCCCGGACAGTGTTTGGTACGCTTAGCGCGGGTGCGGTCACATAATGACATCGAGGACAAGTGGGCGAATTGGACGGCTGTCCGTAGAACACCAAATGTGCGGGTTCGGGTCTATGCATGCTTACGGGTGTTCTACGGACAGTGTTCCAGTCCCCAAAATAAGTAAAAGTGCGACACAAGTGCAGAGCACCGTTGCAGACAGGCATGATGTTCATAGGGGTAAGGATGTGCTACGCATACACGCAGGTGTTCTACGGACAGTGTTCAGGTCCCCGACCAAAATAAATGTGCGTCACAACTTTGCGGACAGGCGGACAGGCTATGTGTTCGATGGACATGTTCATTCTGGTTACGGATAATGGGAACAGGGGAAATGTTGTTAGGGCACTTTATTTTGCATAGCTACGAACATATGGACGTCTTTAGTGTTTGTTCTGCAGACACTCCCATTTTGACTACGGCCTATTCGAACAGCTATAGTGTCCTTAGGACACCCCATTTTGGTTAATTACGGACAGGCGGACATCTTGTGTGTCCTATGGACACTTCCATCTTGATTGAGGACAGTGCAAACAGGTATAGTGTCCTTAGGACATCCCCATTTTGGTTAGTTGCGGACAGGTGACATCTTGTGTGTCCTAAGGACACTTCCATCTTGATTGAGGACAGTGCGAACAGGTATAGTGCCCTTAGGACACCCCCATTTTGGTTAATTGAGGACATCCCGGACAGCCGCACTGTCCGCAGACACCCTAAATGCCTTTTTAAATAAGACACAGAGGAATATACTAACAACAAACTTAATATTTTATTATTGTACAAAAGAATAAAAAATTACGAAAGAGAGGGGGGACCAGAAAGTGAAACAAATACAGGGGAATTAGGGGTTTGGACATCATGGATGGTAGGGAAGGAAGGGACTGAATTCTCATCGTAACGTTTTCTTTCTGGGGAGGTTTTGGGGATAGTTGGCTGGGACATGGAGAGGGGGAACACGTACATGTGGGACAGTGATATTTAATGTTTTCTTTTATATGGTCCTGCACAAAGTGTTTTAAAAGAATTACATTTTTCATTAACAGATCCATGTTTAGCTCCATTCGCTGCAGAGGATTTTCTAACATCTCTCTTGGTATATTATTTTTAATGTCTGTACGGTCTGTTAACAAATAAATGTTTTAAGTACACATAAAGTAATCGTTATTAATTGGCTTATATAGAGAAGTGTAGTGTCTACCATTAGTATCACTGTCTTCGCTCATTTCATCCGGAGAAACATTTTCCAGCCATTCCAAAGTACTAGACATTTCTGTGTAAAAAAAAAAATATATTAGTTTAAGTGTACCTAATACAGAAAGTTTAAAAATATATACAATAAATGTAGTGTACTCACTAGTTTCTTACTAAGTTTTGCTGTTACTGATGCATAGGTGTCCTGTTGATTTGTGCTCTATTTATTGTGTTTTGGTACATTCCACTATGTTGCATATGCTATGTAATTGGACTGTTACTGTCTTAAATACACAGTTTCAGTTCTTATTTATTATTAAATGTCATTTATGTATGTGCTGCTTTTTAAACATGTTTAGTTTTTTTTTTTTTTTGGATGATATAATAATTTAAGATATCCCCTGAGTTTTTGGATAGTGTTGATGTTGTCCGAGTCCGTCCGCGAACAGGCGCATGGAGCCCGGACATTAGACCCACTGGCGCAGGTAGTTGGTTCAGTATGTTGTATGTTATATGTATATAAACTAAGGGCATCCTAGTAAAGATTTATCAAATTTACATTATCTATATATCTATATTCAGTGAAAAAACTTTGTTACAGGAACATTATGGTAAAGTTGTGCTACTAAAAACCTATGAAATTCAGTGAAAAAAATGTTGTTAAAGGGACGTTATTGTTCAGTTGCGCTACTAAAAACCTATGAAATTCAGTGAAAAAACTTTGTTAAAGGGACATTATGGTTAAATTACACTGCTAAAAACCTATGAAATTCAGTGAAAAAACTTTGTTAAAGGGACATTATGGTTCCAAGTAAAACCGAAAAAAACCCGAAATTCGGCAGGTAAGCTAAACAACCATAACTCGCGCCACGACCGTGCACTGCTAAGACTAAAACCCAGGAAATCATCTTTGAACTTAACCATAATGTCCCTTTTACAAACTTTCTTTCACTGAATATATATATATCATCATCATGACAAGCATTTAAAATCAAAATCAATAACCACAATTAATAAATAACATGCATTTTCTAATTAAATACACTGCTTATTTAAAATACCTATATCCTTCAACATTCTAATGACTTCCATCGTTAAAAATACCTAATTTCCAGAATTCACTCGTTCCCACATAGCCTCTAAAATAACATAATTATGTGACTTGGAAAAAACAAATGACCCAAAAATATTGTTCTTATACTTATAAGACCGGGACATCCCACCACCCCATTCTTCAATGTTTTTGTAACTTCAGTGTACATACAGTATTTGCAAATGGCTTTAAAAAGATTCTTGCTTTTTATCGTACTGATGAAATTTCCCCTGTAATTACACGACTTAATTGAAATCTAAAAAAGTGTTCACAAGAGTGGGAACAAGGAAACTGTACTAGATATTTTGGTAAGACTCCAAATGCTTTATGTATCCACGAAAACATGAAATGCATCCTGTAAGATCTAGTTCTATCAACTGTGTAGATCCAATCCATTTCTTGGAGACGTTTCTTAACCAACACCGGATTATCCCTAAGATCCAACAAGGTTCTTCCACAGCTATTTAAAAGTATCTTTGCACTCAATTTCATTTGATTTCAAAATGTAGAACATATTTTCCTTCATCATTAAATGCAAATCTTCACACAGAAAGAAGTTAATAGGTAACCATATCTTACCATATAAGGATATCACTCACTAATGAAACCATCCTTGAAGCGATAACAAACAAAGTTCATGTTGCACTGACAATATTGGGACTGAAAGAGGAAGATTTTATGTTTTTTTCCAGATTCTGCACCCAAATATCTCCCATGGAAGACTGTAGGCAGATGATCAATCTCAGTTCCATATAAAATCTTTGAGATTACCTTACCAATATAACATCTAATGATATGTTCAATTGTAAAATTACAATATGTAATAAACAATCAATCAATATGTTTATTCAGAAATACATTTTCCATAAACAGCAAATGCAAGATAAATTACAATAATACAAAAGTGCATAACACAGCATTAAAAAACACATTACATAAGATAACAAAGTTGAAAAAAGTTAAAAAGTGTGTGTGTGTGTATGCCAGTTAATGTCCGCCAAAAGGGTGCCAGAATAATCATTACATTACCAATGTTCAGTTAGGTTTTGATAAATGATTTTGGTTCTCCGGTGCCAGGCCTTTCTCAGATAGTCCACTGAACCCCAGGCCATGGGCAGCAAGGCAGCTGAGAGTAGATAACAAAGGGCCGGCCTGGCTTGAGACATTCCTGCAGACCTCAGTAAGGGCAAGAGTGTTTTCCTCCTTAAGTCCGTATATGTTGGGCAAAACAACACAAAATGCAAAAGGTCCTCCATAGGGCACGGAAAGCAAGGGCAAGCCAGAGATTGTACATTGTGAGACCAATTTTTATCACTATGCAACAAATACGGTTGAATAGTTTATGCGATGGTTAGAACAAGGTGCCTTCTGTTTGCAGGAAGACTCTCTGTTTGACTCAAGGATGGATTTAAACAGTTGCTTATGGGCCCTTACAACACACAGAGTCAAAAAGGCTGCAGGACAGATGAGGCTAGCACAGTTTAACTGACTGACACATTTCTGAATGTAGATGAGCCATGGTATTTTTTTGTAGCCGGGATTCTCACGAATGCTGTTATGATTTTATGTGAGAGAACGGCTTTCTGGTTTGGCCATAATGCCAGCCAGTGCGCGACAGGGGCTAATAACCACTTGTCAGCAATATGAGGGCACACAAGTTCCAAGTGGGTGCCATAGTTTGACGCAGACTGCGGTAGCCCAAGTAGTTTTTTTTTAAAAAGTGTTCTCAACATTTTCAATACTTTGGATCTTTTCCATGTCCCACAGTGCGGCCCCATAGTTAGTGGCTGTTTTGGTTTGTGCCCTGTAGACTTCAAGAATTAGCTTGAGTGGATGCCCTAAACAGTCATTTTGAAAACGTGACAGGCCCCCTAATGCCTGTCTCATCCTCATGCATTGTTTGTCCACATGACCAAACCCTCACCAGTTCTCAGTAAAGCAAATTCCCAGATATACAAAGCTAGTAACACCGGGAATAGGTTCTCCACCACTCAATATCCTCTGTATCTTAAGGTGTCTGACGCATGTGCTCCTGCAAGCCATGACGGCTTGGAGTTCACTGAGAGTTTGTGAGTGGCCATGAATTCAGTGTAAACATCCACCAGGCGTTGTAAGGCTATGGGGTAACAGCTATGATAACCATATCATCAGCATAGCCTAGGACAGGAAGGAGGATACCCCCTATCCTAATACAATCAGCATTAGAATTCACAAGATCCTGATAAATGCCATTTATATACTAGGCGAATAGTACAGGTGCCACGGCACAACCCTGGCAAACATCCAAAAAGGTGTAAAAAAAGCTGTACACTGTCCTTGGTCACCAAATCTCATGCAGGCTGATGTATTTTCATGGATTATTTGGAGCACCTTGACCAGATCCTCTGGACTGCCCATGAACCTGAGCACAGCCCAGAGCATCGTCCTGTCAACTTTGTCAAATGCGGTGCTCAGGTCCATGAAAGCCAAATATAATGGCTCACCCCTAACATGCATTGATGAAGCACCTACCAAATACAGGTTTGTGGCCTGGTCCCTAGTTCCCAAGGCTTAATGAAAACCATATTTGGTCTCTGAGAGTACCCCCGAATCAGAGATCCATTGTTCAAGCCATGCCAAGACTGCCCTACCAAAGATCTTAAATGTCCAGAAGTGAGATTGGACAATGGGAGAGAGCACTGCCAGGGTCACCCTTCTTGAAAATAGGGAAAATGATGGCCTGTCCCATTTTGCCGGATAGGTGCCCAGTTCTAAGTATGCATTAAAGCACTTGGTTAGTAATGGGGCCCACAAATCCACCTCATAACAAAAAATATCAGCGGGAATGGCATTCGGTCCGGGAGCACGGTTGGGGACTTGCTTGCTTATTGCCAACTCTACCTCTTTAATGGATAGGCGCAAAGGAGAACCACGTCGTCCATTGTAACTAGGAGAGGGAGGAGCTTTATATAAAGTGCTAAAATGATTGGACCATGCCAGGGCACTTACAGTGTTCTCTTTGCAAGTTTTTAATCTTTTATGGGGAGGCCCATTGGCCACAAATTCCCAAACATTTTTGGAATCTCGTGACTGTACAGCCTGAAGAAGTTCCTACCAGGCTTGCTCTTCTAGGTAGCACTTCCTTTTGGCAAGGGCGCTTTTATAGTGTGCCTGGGCTGCAATTATGTCTCATCGGGTGCTATCATTTCCAGCCAGAATGTCTTAAAGGTTTTTCTGTGCTGACTGACAAGGTGCATCAAACCAGGTTTCAGATTATTTCTCCCCATTTTAAAATCCTTTTGAAAGATATGAGACATAGTGTCCCACATTTTTTGTGATGCTGAGTTTATGGAGCCTAGGGGATATCCATTTGAGAGGATAAGGATAAATTCCTTTCTAATCACTTTACAAACAGAAGACTGCGTGTCCAGAGGATCCAGCTTCACCCATTTTATTCTCCGTTTGCACAGGGGATTGAGACCACAGTGGTCTAGTTGTGGAAAGTTGATAGTTGGAACCATCGGTGAATTGATTCCCAGGACCTGCCCCAATGCGCAATGGTCGCTACATAAATTCTGAAGGACCTCAAACTCTTTAATTAGGTGCCAATCTCTTACATGAAGACAAAAATAGTCAATCGTAGAGGATCCCTGTGTACCAACAAAGGTTGGCTTCCTGGGCCGATCTGTGCCTACACGGCCATTCAAAATCCCACTCTAAAAACCACTCACAAAACTGCAATCCCCATGCACACATTCTTTTATCCACCATTTGTGCAGGAGCTACCCCATGAGCAAATTCTTCACCAGAATCTAAATTTACTTACAGCACCCCGGCCCTAGTTTTGCATTGAAGTCACCGGCCAAAATTAGCAATGAGCCCCGATTCCCATTATCACTACCATATGCTTCAATCAAATGTCGCAACGCACCTGGGGACATGTACATGTTCCCCATTTGATAAACTAACTGGTCAAGTTTTCTTTCTCCAATCTTTTTAAAAATGATGCATCATTTGATCTGGCAAGTATCAAAAAACCTAAATAAGTACTGTTTCTAACTGGGTTAATTTGGATGTCATGAATTGACCACTTATATTTTCCCCCTCTTCCACAATGTTTGGTGAAATGAATCACATTTGACTTTTTTTTGGTTGATTAGCAAATCATTATTTTTGGCATATTCACCTTGTGTCGTAAGAAGCTGCTGGACCCTATAGGCGTGGCATCTGGCAATACAACGTTATCAGAATGTACCATCCAACAAATATGTTGATTTCCTATTTTAGGGCTAACAAATACCACCTTAGACCATGTTTTGTTAGGATCTGCTGAATTGCCTAAGTTCTCATTTTATGGTCCCTGGCTCAGTTAAATTGCCATCAATATCTATTTTGACTTGCACACTGGTGTTTTCATGAATCTGCTCCATTATTGCTAAAAGTGAACTTGGGATTCCTCACCTGCCAAAGTAGCTGACGATTGACTGTATCAAAAGCCTTTGAAAAATCAGTCATTGCTGCATACATTGAGGAGTCATCATTTAACCAAACTGTATCTCTCAACACTGAGAGAGCTAAACCATTCAAATTAGTGGCCATGGCGTTCCTAAAATTATATGGAGTATTCTATTTTTCAAAGCTCAGGTCTCCAATTTCTCAAGGATCAATGCAGCACAAATCGTACTATCTGTGTCTAATAAAACAATTGGTCTATAATGTTTGGGATCTGAACGATCCTCCCCTTAAAGATAGGAACTATGATGGATTGTTTCCAGGTCTTAAACATAGCTTTGCAAATCACAATATTTTTAAAGAGCATGTAAAACAAAACCACCTACATTTCTTTATTCAACTTCAGAATTGCATTTGTTAAACCATTTGGGCTGGCTGCATTCGAGAAGGAGGCTTTCAAAATTAGTTGCTCTATATCTGCAACTTCAAAGTCGATCTCCCATGATGTAAGCTCACATGGCCCACCATAGTTACCAACATTTCCATTCATATTTAAAATGTGCGCTTGCTAGCTCACTTCACAGACTACATTGGTTTACATCTCTACTTGGGTTTTCGAAGTACCATTAACCAGAGACCAAAGGCTACATGTATTCGGAGTGCGGAGCATTATCTCTGCATCTTCTTGTACCATCCCATACCTGTGATTAAGAAGCCAATTTTTATAATCCCTCAATAGTTCTCTTTTCTTTGAGTTATAGAGTTCTTTACTGGCATGCACTAACCTTAAGATGCTTATGATAATATTCCTTCCTTAACCAACACAATTTATCAACTACATGTGTGTGGTTACTTTTATTGATACTCTGATTTCTAGGCTCCTCTGTATCCCACAGAAAATTCTTAAATAACTTGTTAGTGTGAGCCAACTTCAGAGATTCCTCTGTGGCATTAGCAATGTAATCTGTCAGCTCTCTCAAGAAAGGCTCACCGCCCCCCCTTCTTAAATGTCCTCAGGAGATTGTGACCCTGGCTTATATCCAGGTTCATATGATTCTTAGACTTAATGACTCTTGAATGCAACTTCAATAGGGCTGTTAACATATTTTGATCGCTGGTTTATGTCTCCCTAATTGTGAAAGATTTCCAAACTTCAAACAATGGCTGAGACACAATCAGTCTATGATGGAAGATTTAAAGACAATTTTCCAAGTTACATGCAGATTCAGGTCTCCTAACGCATTCCCATTGGCAATGACCAAATCCAATTCTTCGAATAGGGCTCTCAATTTTTTGCAAAGAAGGCATTACGACTAGTATTTGCTATCAAACTGACATACTATTGTAATGATAATATTGTATTGTATTTACTTTATCATGAACAGCCAATCACCCACAATTTCTGACACTCCCTCAAGAAATCATCATTTGTCTTGTTTGCCATATTCCAATATAAATTCACTACAAGTATTCGAGATATGGCCACATGCATAAGACAATTTTATGCCACCGCCAGGATACCTGGGATACTCTGTGAAATTAACTGCACATTTGTAATCTTAGAGTTCTTTGTGGGAATAAGGAGCCCACCAGACGGTCACACCATTAAGGTGTGTAGCCGCTTGTTATCCTATGGAGAAATTGTCAAAATCAATAGTAGTGAAAAGCCATTTTTCTTGGAATAAAATGATGTCATTGTTATGAAATATCTGATGTTGGTTTTCATTCCTCATAACACTGTTAAAACCACAAGTATTCTAGATTTGAATGTGAATTTCATCTGAGACTAAAACTCATTTCCAACCTGACTGTTGTTCATATGTTCTTTCATAAACATCCCCAGTAACCATGCCCAACCTGACTGAATCCACTCCTCTTTTGCAGTAGTGATTCATTCAATGAAATTCCCAATTCCCTTGATGTAAGAGACACTTTTAGGTCCCACCTCCACCGTTTGGGAACTCAGGTCACCCGTGCTGGCTTATTGATAACTATCCCCTTAAGAACTATGCTGATCTTCTTTCCTACAACTATGGACCAAACATCTGAGTTTACATAATTCCTCCCTTTCTGCCAGGATGGAAATTGAAACAAATGAAGGTCTCATGAACACCTCCACTAGATCAACATGTATCTCACTTGGATATTAAGAGATGAGATCATATGTTGTGCTGTTATTTCCACTACATTTTCAAAACACCTGCACCATTCAACACAATATCCAACTTTAAATGAGGTTTAATTTAAAAATATAATCTCCTTTCACCAGATAGTTCCCTTACTTGTGTGCCACCTGTCAGCTTTTTAACTGATGCCAAATGTGGGGAATCCTGGCGACGTTCAACTTCACATTTATGGGCCATCATCAACTCTTTATCAGCCAACTCAAATATTCTTCTGAGTTGATCCCTATCATTAGGAGCAGGCTCAATTGTTTTGAGATGTTCCTGCATCTTGCAAAGATCAATACACATGTGCCTTTTTTGACTGGTTCTAACACTTCTGTCACTTCTAGAATGGCTTTATCCTTATAACTCCTTATAACTCATGATTTGAATTTGAGACTGGCCTCCTGTCAAATTAGGTTTGATGCACAATTTCTTGAGTGATGCGAATAAACAGACCAACCCAGCCTATATGATGCTTTAGTGACGTTCCCCACATTTTTCTCATTATGAGCAGGGACTCTCGATCTCAAAGAGGTTTCAGTTGACTGATAAGTCAAATTAAATTGCCCCCCTGTTCTTGAGAACATTGGCCATCACAATCCTTTGGGACACCATAGCTGAACCACAGCACCTTTGTTTGCATATCTTTATTTACAGTTGTATTCTCTATGGGTGGATCAGTCAGCACACACTCAGAGTCACCAGTCACATTTATGCTTTTTGAAGACCATCTCTCTAGCTCCTGTCAATCCAGTCGACTACTTATTAGTCAATACATTCCTGACCCCAGCCTTCAGTTTGACATGTATTATTTTTAGACAGGGCCATCCTATGTTTAGCTGAAGTCTTGGCGCCTTCACGTATTTCAACACTTAGGTGTAGGCTACCGTTACTTTTTAGAATCCAACCTTAATTGATTTTTCCTTCCATTTTTTGACGTTTTGAGTGTTTTTTTTTATATTTTCTGCAGCACCAAACACCCTCCTAATTTATCACTTCTTTCAATCCCTCATCCAGGTCTCCATCTAACCTTTCCACCTAGGGGCATTGGATCACTATGAGTATATTACTAGGTGTCCCAACCTGCTTATTTACCATTATAGCTCTATTTGTTTTTACAGTGTCTGCCCAATCACTTAAGATATCGATCTTTACATTGAAATGATTTAAAATCAAAGTGTGAGCTTTTATGTCATCCCTTATATTGTCGTAGAGTTCAACTGAGCACTCAATACAGAATTTAACACATATATTGAGGGGAATGTTAACTTAATCTGATCGTATGGTCCCTGAACCAGATTACTAAAAGAGAGTAGCTCTGTCAGCTGTGAAGGTGAATCTGTAAAGGTCTTTTGACTAATAGCTGATAGAGAGTCATCAAAAATGTGCTCCTTTCTTCCCGAGGTTGATTCAGCCATACCTGCTACAATCTCACTGGTCTCTTCATTACTTCTCTACATAGACTCAGTTAGGAAACAACCTGTATGTCCTACTCTTGCAAGCAAACTTTGATCAGTCAAGTTAGCCAGGACATCTCTGAGGCTCACTCTTAACGGCTCTGCACATCTTATCTCCATGCTCGAGCCAGCATTGAGGAAAAAGTCTGCGATTTTTTGACCGGCTATTTTGGCTGGCTCCGGCATCAATAGTGACCCATCCCCAGACCTTTTTAGCATTGTTGAAAATGATGTTTATGCTGATGTGGTCTTTATGTTAGCATCACTTACAGCAGGTGCCTCTTGATGCTTTAAATTGTTAATTGACTTGTCCTCGGTTACACCTCAATCACAATTAATTACTTGCACTATCTCGTCAACAGCATGGACTTGCACTGATGCACAAGGAAAAGGGTTTTTCTAACTCAAGGTGCTCTCTGCAACATGATCTCCATTGGGCTCCCCATTTCCAATGTTTCAAAAGGCCCTCGATGACCTAAATGGTGATTATTACTTGAAGTTAGTAGATGGCTGTCCTTATTACTCGACAAGCATGATCCCAGAACATGTCTGGTCAGAATGACTCCTCAGCTTTTTAGTATGATTCACTTTCGCCATATTAACCATGAAGCAAGCAAGATTGCTATTTATTATACTGCAAGTTACAACAACCAAGTATCTCACCAGTAGATGGCAATTCCAGAGTGTTAACACTGCATCATGTCAGGATTGAGAATTAACTTCTCTCTAATGCTCTGGAGGCGGGTGTGGTGAGACAAACATTTGATATCAGAAGGCGAAGATCACACCATGATTACTACCTCACTGAGCCACCTGGCCACTGTGGACCACTGCAGCCAACACTGACTGCTCTCTGCTCCCCTCTCCAAGCCAAGATATTTATGCATCTGTTGTTTGTTTTGCATGTCTAATTTCCAGATCTAACATTTTATTGGGATGTTGCTTATCCAGTAACATATACCTGTTTGAATTGCAATGTCTGTAGTTAAACTAGTCAGCCATTCGTCAATGTCATTTGCTGATAAGGACTTCAACTTTCCTATCAGTCATTTGTAAAATTGCCAATAAATTATTTAGCTTTATCCAGACTCCTTATCATCCAACAGATACAATTTCCACTATGATTAACATCGGCATCACCAACCATCTCACATGTATTATTTTCCCGATTTGAGAGAAAATAAGCAGTGACTACAGTGTGGTCACTGTATCGATTTTTTTCTACCTTTAATTTATAAACATATGGCAAAATATTCTAACTGACAAATAAATAATCTAGTGTAGCTTTCCTATGTTTACAAGTCCATGTGAAACTACCGGGACAGTCACCATCTGTACATCTATTTAACATGGTTAATTCACATTCGATCAAGTATGATACCCATAACTTCCCTTGCATATTTACGGTCCTCTGCAACATGGAACCTTTACTCTTCACATAATTAGTTTCCACGCTCTCATCAGAGTTCACACATCACACATCATTCAAATCTCCCCCTAATATGATGGTATCATCCTTATCCTCTTTTATCCAATCAGCCACTTATTCTGAACTGCTTTCAAATAAATATTCTGTGGGAGCTCCTCCCAGAGGGTCATACATGTTAACTATAAATAGCCTCTGAGTGGTTCCAGCAAAACTAACTTCCACTTAGCTGTTCTTAGCACCTCTAATTATCCCAGCATAATGCCATCCCAGGTCCCCTTTCTTTGCAAAAACTTGAAATATTTGATTGCCATCTACACATGGATTAGTAGTCAACCAACTTTCCTGTAAAAGAAAGATATCATTATTCATCAAAATTCCAAGAGAACCAGTCATACTCAGCAAATATGTATAACTGCACATGCTCCAACTAGCAATAGACTATTTTCATAGCTGTGACCGTTCCTTGTTAATCAATGAGTCAATTAGCTATTTCAACACACACTGGGCATCTTCTTGTGAAACAATACAAATGACTACTTTTCCCCCCTCCTGTTGAAGTTATTTTCAAATTTTCAAAGGGGTTTCCTCAACATCCAAATCATGACCCAACTTTCAAATTCTTTCACCATAAGATCAAATCATATTAGCTGTTTATGCAGAGACACATTGAATGCAGCATACATTTGCATTTGGGCAATCAAGTTGTTCCACAAAGGCACTCTTGAGTGTCCAAAACTCACAAAGATGGGATAAGTCATAACACATTCAATAGTTATTCAATAGTTACTCACTCGCTTATTCCTACCTTTCAAATGTAACCATTTCATTGTAAATACTTTACAACTTTTTGCTTGTAAAATCTCAACTGATTTAAATTTAGGTATTTCCTCTTCTTGACTAATATTGAGGGGCAAGTTGCTTGTTCTTATAGGGCGCTCTGGTGTAGAGCATTGGTCTTCAAATATGGCACTTCCGTTTGTTCCTTTACTTCAATCCGCTCAGATTCAGCCTCTCCACTTTCAACCAACCAACTCGTTAACATGCCATCTTTCTTCTGCAGTATTTTCTTCTTTCGGCTAGCCTTTTTCCTACTTGGTTTGATAACTTTAATACTCCAGGGGATATTTTTGGACTTACTAAATCATCAGAGGCACTTAGCTTTGTCTGCCGAATATCTTTGACGCCCTGGGCATTTTTTCTCATGAGTCGCCTTTGCTTAAGTATCAATTACATTTCAGACGTTACCTTTGATACTGACAGCCTAGTTATCCTCCTGGGTCCACTCCTGATTTAGTTTATTTGACTGTACATGCTCTGCATTTGTAGGAGGTAAAGATTCTTTATTAGTCTCCACAGCTGCAATCTGTTTGTCCAAACTTCTATCTACCGTGCCATTCATAACCTGATTCTTGTCAGTAATGATTTAAATATGTTCATGAATCTTTCTATATAATTGAATTGGGATTTTTCATGGCAAATTGTAAAGTCATCACAGAAGATTGCATTTCTGCATACACCTCATTTCCACCAGTCATACTCCCAGCCTCTTCATGTACTGCATACAAATATGGGGGAGCCTTATAGTCTCTGACTGTGGCCTTGAGCACAAGCCTGTGTATCCACGTGTTACAGACTAAACCATTTTTCCAGAATCACAGCACCATTAGCCTCAATGTGACCAATAATGCCTTTTAGCAGTGAATAGCTTAATTCCAATAAGTATTTATTGTCAATGCAGATGATTACGTGCTATTATGCTCCCCTGCATTATCAGTTTCTAAATTCATTTCATTTGTTTTGCTTGCCACCAGAACATCTTGTATTTCTCTCATAGTCACACTCGATTGTGCTGGGAAAAAAGCTGTTATTTTCCCTTTTGAGTTCTTTAAGTTCTTTGTCCTCAGCTCTGAACAATTTGGAGGCAGCCTGGTCGGCCAACTGAATATACCTTCCTCTACATTAGACCCATCAGGAGTCTTTTCTCTCCCATTTGCATTATTTTTTGCTATAAATTATAATGACTTGCTTTTGATTTAGATTTTCCTGGCATTATTGCAATTTATAAAAATTGCAGTCGTTATCTCCAACGAAAACAATAATAAAGCAAGCAAAACGGCAAGTGAAACATGACACAGTCTGCAGTATGAAGATGCACTCCAGCTCGCCACCGAACTGCAGACGGTGGGACTGCTGAACACTTTATCAAAAGACTTTCCACAACGTGTGTGCTATGCACTGTGCCTGTGCTTTTGAGTGAGTAATCTATGTCAGAGTCCGTAGGCAAGAAAAGCTGAGAGCTTAAAACTCCAACAGCAGCACCGCATTGCTTGAATGCTGAACACTTTAGCAAAACACTTTGCACAATGTCTACTACTTGTTGCAGTGCTTTTAAGTAGTGGCTAAGCAATGTCAGAGACCCAGGCAAGAACAGCTGAGTGTTGAACACACTGACAGCAGTACTTCCGAGCTTGACTCCTGAACACTTCAGCAAAACACTTTGCACAATGCAAGTGCTACGTGCAGTGCTTGTGCTTTTGAGCAAACCAGGTCAGTACTGAGTAATCAATGTTAGATTCCCCAGGCAAGAACAGCTGAGTGCTGAAAACGCCAGCAGCAGTACCTCCATGTTTGACTGTTGAACACTTTAGCAAAACACTTTGCATAGCTCTAAAATAAACAGTGGGGGCAAAAGATTGTTATGGAACGAAAGTACAATCACAAAATGTAATTGCCAGGTTGAAACTGCCCTGGCTGATATAGACCTCGACTCTTACTTTGCCACCCACAATTACGTCAATGTGATAGTTCGATATTACGGGCAGTTCCAAGGCCCCGCAAAGGCCTGTTACAGACATGAACATATTTTTGATAGAGTATATCAAGATAATTATGTGCATGTTTACATGCTTGGGCCACACCAAACAAAACAAAATATCCTGGAATGTAGGTTTCTGGAACAACGTAATAAAAACCGGCTGTGTTAACCCAGAGGGACTCAGAGAATATGTTGAGGGCAGTGTTCCCTCTAAGCTGTGCGCATGTGCGCTTTCCCAGCTTCCTTCTGGGTGCCGCTCAGAAGAATGTTTGCAGCGCACACAGACAATTCTCACCTATTCAAAAATATTTAATAAGGCACAAGCCACAGCAATTAATTGAAATGTGCTTTCTCTTAAAATAAGCAACTAGTCTTGATATTTGATAATTTGCATTAACTACTATCCAAGGGTGACCGGAAACACCTAAAATATCTAACAGCAAAATACACAAATAAATTAAAATCTAATATGAAAAGTGGCTCCATGAACAGAAGAATCTAACCAAGATATGCCTGCACACATGAACCAAATAATGTTCCCTCCCCACCCATGACTCCTAAGCTTGATTCTACCACACTTTTACCTTATGACTCTAACTTCTGCCCCAGAACACATTTAGATAGTACCGGACAACTTTAACTCTTCCTCTTGGCTCTGCAAAAGGTTAGCAGACGTGTACCTACATCGACTTGTTTTACATTTGTTATAATATGAATAATATGAATAACGTTCACATGCCAGAATTTCTGTTATTGTACATTACCAAAAGCGTCACCCGCATGATACAATCAAGCTACCAGCTAAAATAGTGGATACTGACTATCTATGCATGCTACCTGGATGTGTAACCTTATCCCATACTTCCCCTTGTTTGTACATATGTCACACAAGTACTTTGAAGCAGCCCTTTGCAAGTTAATGCATTATAAAACTCAAATATTAATTTGCCCTGTAAGGATTTTGAGAAGACAAATGTGATGCTCAGTATCTCCTACTTTAGCATTACTAACATTACCCTATAAGTGGAGAACAACATTACAATATCATTTAATTTGTTTACAAGGGATAATGGGTATAGGCTATGCCTGGGATTACTCGTCCATAGTATCAGGGCACTGGATATTCAGACAGGAGAATGTTTTTCACACAATTGCATCGTTTCCAAGTGTTCAGGACCTCCACACAGATGGTAGCTTGCTGCTATGCAAAAACTGTTTCAATGATCACTGTGTAATCCTACACAAGGATATAAGGGTGGGGTATGTTGCAAACAATCTTGTATGCACTGCAAAAGAATTGCATACATGCAGAGCCATGGCATTCTTAAAATGCACATAATATGCCGAGGCATAATATGCTGAGGCATTAAATATGCCTTGCTTGCAAAGTATTGTGGGTCTGCAAATTTCCCAGTGAGTGTTTACTGCTACAATCCCTCACTTATTACAGTGCTCTATCAACTAGTATTGGAGGCAATCACAGGGGCCGGGGAAGGGTGTGGGTGGAAGAGCTCAGGTCATCACTCCTTGCGGGTGATGAACAAAGCAGCAAATTTAAAAAACCAAGTCAGACGTTTCGGGAGTACACTGAAGGAAATGTGTTGCTTGTTTGTTAACAGATGGGAAATTCTAGTACCTGTCTAGACAACAACACCTTCTTTTTCTTTCTATGCTCAGCTGCTGGGGGCTTTTCAATATAACCATGTGTTCTGTGTGTATTGTCTCTAGCATCCCCCTGCATCTTATTTAACTGATAAAGAATTACAGAAGAGGGATTCATAATTACAGAAGAAGACACTCAATCAGTTGTATCTCTGATGAATTGATGCTACTAAATTAAAAGGCATATATATGTGATCTTCAGCAGGACTCCAGAATAAACCTCAGTAAGGCTCTTATTTAATTTTATCTAAGCTGTGAGGTGGAAGGGTGGGCCAAACTATAGACTTTACTATGTGCCCTTTCATTTAACTTCCTATGTCAGCGGTATAAGCAGGGCTCTAATCAGATTTTGCTCCCTACTTGGAGTCAAATGATTTTTCAGGAGTAAAAAGTAATTAGCTTTGCCAATAGGGAAACTTTCTGCTTATTAAAAGATGTTCTTCCTCTTACAATTCCTGTTGAGATCGGGCATTAATATTAGAAGAGTTCCTTCCTATGCCACTGCTATACTAGTCACTAATTCTGAAAAATATCAGTGGAGCTTTGTGGGTTGAAGCAACAAAACTTTCATTGTTTCTCGTTTTACTTGGGCACATTTTAATTTTTTAGGGAGTAAAAATGAATGGTGTATATGTATCTTAGCTGTAAGGCTGGTGTTATCACTACCCACAGGAGAACGTAATGTGGATAGTAAGCATAGGCACAGGAATATTTGATCATCAGTTATTCTGATGCAATTATTATCCTTAGACAAATTATTAGAAGCATATTGAATTACTTGAATTACTTGGAATTACTGGCCCTTGAAATACTTCATTAAAGTGTCACTTGAACTCCTATCAGCATGTTTGACACATTGCTTTTAATCGCCATTAATCCATCGGCAAATGTATTCTGTCTGAATTTCTTGACAGCCACATTAGTTTATGACAATAGATATTTGTGTTTTGTAGTACACAAGTGATTTTCCAGTGGCATAAAACATTTGCAAGGTACTGTGGCAGATGTTGAAGTCTTGGACTGGTTGATGAGTTTTCTGTTTGATCATATATGACATATTCCATTTTCGCCTATGTGTTTTGAAAAAGTTTTGTAAGATTTGTCAAGAAGTTCTGTGGCTGGTAAGAGGAAATTCCTTTCTAAACTGTCTTCTGCAACGACGGTTCACTAAATATGCATGCTCACAAAGTGGCTTACTTCATTAGTCAGCTGCGCACATGGAAAATAATCTGCGCACAACAGAAAACCAGTTCCGCATATAGAGAAAAATAATTAGAGGAAACATTGGTTGAGGGTGCTGGCATATAGAAACTCAGTAGATTTTTGGAAAATCAATAACATTATAATGAACCTGCAAGCAGCCACACAAATAGATCCGATCCCACAGAGCATGTGGATGGCTCATTTTTCCTCAATCTGCTCCCCAGGTACACTGATTATGAATAATGTTGAAATAACTGATCAGGTACACTGGAGCTCTCCCTTCGATTCTGAGGATATTAATAACCTAATCCTCAAGAGCAAAAGCATACACCAGGCCCACGGTCCTTTCCAGTGTGACATTGAAGCACAATCCTTCTGTATGGGCCAACATTATAGCTGTCATTTTTAGACAGTTACTTGTGATCCATAGTTTTCCTATTTCTTGGAAAACTTCATTACTGGTTCAAATTTACAAGTAAAGCGATAGACTGAACCCACAGAATTATCACCCCATTCACCTGTTAGACAATCCAAGTCAAATATGTACCTTCCCGGTGGAATGTGAATTAAACAACCAGAAAGTTTTATATTTTTCAATCAGATTTTGAGAAGGGTATCGGGACACCGTTAAATGGATTTTTATTGAACATTTTAAAAGAAAGTGCCCCTAATAAGGGAATGATGGTTTATGTAGCTTCTGTGAAATTTGCAATGGCCTTTAACAGCGTGAATCGACCTTACTACAGCATAAACTACTGCACTGGGGTTGCCCTCCTTACGTGGTAGGAATTATACAATCACTCTATTCAGAAACCTCTATTGAATACGATTAAATAAAGAAGCCTTCTATCATCTTTAGTGCATACAGAATGAGGACTAAAACAAGGGTGTTTATAAGCACCTCTCATTTTTAACTTATTTTTTTCTGTCACAGATTACCAATCTCAAAAAAATCACAACACACATTCTTTCCCCCCACAATTTGGACACAGCAAGATCAGTTGGCTTGTTTATGCTGATAACCTTGTGTTGCAAGATCAGACTCATATTGACCTACAGAGGCAGCTCACTGAGCTTCAACAGTGTGCTAAGAATAACAACCTATCCTTCAACATAAAGAAAACCAAAATTCCGATGAGGTCCTTGAAAAAAATTACTTATGCTACCTTCAAATGACATATCAATCAATCTGAGTAAGAAGTAATGTCCTCATTCACATATTTAGGATGTAACATGAGTGGAGGTCATAACAATTTGAACATGATCAGCACATTGAAGCAGAAAGCGATAAGATTGTCCTCTCAAGCCAGTATAATTATTGATAACTATGGTCGATTCTCGTGCCTTCCTGTTTTAACATTTTACAAAGCAAAGTTGACTCCAATTCTGAACTACAGAGAAAAAACTGCCTTAACAGTTGATGCGGTTCCCTAAGCCAGATTGGAGGGCACATTTTGGGAAAAAGTTCTCCACTTACCTGTTGGTGTTCCTACCTCGATTTTACGCTTTGAATTAGGTTTACTCTCCCTATGAGCTGAGATGAAATGGAAAATGTGATCCCTGTTTAGGTAGATATCAGTTGCATAAGAGGGTACCTTACTGGGTATGTTAAATAAAACAATTAGTAACAAGAAGGATGATATCATGAACAAACAGGCTGAATACTGTTTAGATACTTTGAATTCCATAGAGGCTACTCCAGAGATGTTTATGTTGAAACCTTCTGATTTAAAAGGAAATTATGGAGAGCTGACTGAATAACAACTCTCAAAGAATTCAAGAAGTTTAAATTATTCTCCCACGTGGTTTCTGTAGGGAACCCCTTTACTACGGTGCCTAAATATCTCCAGACGCACAATAGAGATCCCAATTTCTTAGGGTGCATCTCATCCTACTACCTACAAATTAAGCATTAGGTGCTCCCAACAAAATGGAGAGGCAGCTTAGGATATATCGATTTTGTAGTACCGCAAATAAGATGGAAACACTAGACCTACTGGTGGAATGTCATGCCCTTAAAGTCCTTCAACAGCAACACTTTGGCGGTTTCTATAGGAGTTTAAGGTAATTGCGCCAGACGATCTGTGGCATAAAGTGTTGGTCTGTCCCCAAATTTCACTGAAATTGTCTGCATTCAGGTTTTTTAAAATCAGTCTTTTATGTAAACCATTTAATATCTCTCTTATTTGCCTGAGACTTTAAGTGACTACATTTAATAAATCAAAAGCACAAGACACTTTAGGGTTAGTGTCTGGACTTGACATTTTATTTTGTATTTGTTTTAGTGTTATTACCTCATCTTTCTTTCTTTTTGTAACCATGTTTCTCTATTTGTATCTTGGGAAATGTTTACGTGTTGACCCAAATCACAAGTACATTTAAAAAAAGATATTATCAACCTCCTTAGCAGGGTCTGTTCGGAACTCCTATCCTTAAAACAGATAATGAATAGGAGAGAAGATAGAATTGCTAAACAATCAATATCAAAATCAAAACAGAATGATTTCTGGCAAATTGTCACCATGGTTGCATTGGTGAACTCAAGAACGTCTGATTTTAATATTGCAAATGACAAGCAGTTTTGGCATTTTCAATCCCCAATGCACGAGAGGTAGTATCCGGAAGGTCAGAGACTGTTGTACATGATTCTTCCAAGCCTCCACATAACATTGGTACTGATTGCTAAATTGTTCTAGTACAAACATGAGTGAAGCACTGAATCCCTAAAGGATTAACAAATCCCTGGGCCCTGAATTTCTGTGGAACACATTATTCAAGGGGGATCATGGATATGGTTTTCTCCCAAAGATTTTCAATGAAATTTAAACAACTATGACCTTATGACGTGGCTGGCATTGTCCCCATGCAAAAGAAGAGAGATGGAGATGCCCCATCAAATTATCATCCATCATCCCTCCTCGTTTACCTAGGCAAAGTTTATAGCAAAGTTAGTGATTGTATCCAGCTACAGTGCAACAAAGATTGTTTATTATGACATGTTCAAATCGAATTCTGGTGAAGAATTGGCACTGTGTACCAAGTGTACCAAGCCTTCAGATTGTTTTTTTTAGTTAACAAAAAATGTGTGGTCCAAAAAAAAACAGGCATACATGATTTCTGTAGACCTTCAAGCTGCATTTAATGCAGCATCCTGTGAACAATTTAGGCAGTCCCTTGAAAAAAAGTTTAATCATTGTGCTTCATTATGGCCTTCAAATGGCTTCATGGGAATAATTGTGCAACAGTCCGGTGGGTCCCAGTAGGAGAGTGTTGAAGCCCTGTAAGTGGACAGCAAGTGGCTGTTGGCTGCTCTCTCTGGTCTCTTGATTCCAACGAGTTGGCAAGGAGAAGATGTGCTGGATCTCCCCCACTCGTAACTCGCATCGTGTGTGGATATATTCAAAGCGTCATCATTATGCTTCAAACCCTGTCACTGCGTTTTTACCCCACCCACTCAACGCTTGCAGGTCCTTCTACTAATAGCATTGTGCCGTGCACTTCCGCATGCACCTGCAAGTGGACTGCAAGTGGCTGTTGGGCTGCTCTCTCTGGTCTCTTGATCCAGGCGAGTCAGCAAGGAGAAGGTGTGCTGGCTCTCCCCCGCTCGTAACTTGCATCGAGTGTAGATATATTCAAAGGTGACTCTATTGACATAAGTGTGACTTTTCTCTGGGAAACTCCATGTTACTGCCTGCTAATGTGTATTCTCCTTTCTTCACAGCGTCATCATTAAGCTTCAAACCCTGTCACTGCGTTTTTGACCCCGCCCACTCAATATTTGCAGGTCCTTCTACTAATAATATAGTAGCCACGCACCCGCGCGCACCCGTAAGTGGACCACAAGTGGACCGCAAGTGGCTGTTGGGCTGTTAGGGTGGGAAGGCCTCTGTTTAATATACAAAAAATATTTTAAAAAATACCAATGTAATATTTCTGTCACGGTAGAATATAATGTTCTGTGTTGATGTTGAGACACATTAACCTGGATTCTGAAATGTGAGGAGTGCACAGAGGGGTAAGACTAGTGTAAAACTGGTACCTACCATGCCAATAAGGGTGGTAAATTTGTTATAATTTAGTTTGTCATTTACTCTACCCGTCTGGCCGTCGATTGTGTGGGATGGCTTTAAAGCGGTGTGCAGACTTGATAGTTACATGCTATCACAAGGCTATAAAGTATTAGTTTGGTTCTGCAGTGAACGGTGGGCTGTCTCTTTGATTGTTTAGCTAAGTGCTGTTTGCTAGTGTTTTACGTGACGTTGCGTCTTCCTTTTCTCCATTAAGATACACTGCAACATTCTATTCTGCCTACTTCCCTCCCAAAATCTATTACAACTTTAGTGAGGAGTAAGGGTGTGTGTGATCGCTGTAGATGATTACCTTTTTGTTAAAGTCACTGTGTAATTTGAGAGCAAGAAGAATCAGTGTATGAAAATGTAGCCTGTTGCTATGTCAAGTGGCCTAAGAAGTGGGAAGTGCACTAGCATGTCGTCCTCCCAGTGTGTGTCTAGCAATGTTACTGACAGTCCTATATGTGAGTCCAAAGTTATTTCAACAAATGCAGATAACCACATAACAGATGCAGAGTCTGTCGACATGGCTCCAATACACCTAACTGGTAATGGCTTAGCAATGCATCAGGATTTGAATGGTACCATAGAAAATGTAGGTATGGATTTGGATTTAAAAAATCAGTCCCTGCCTATATTAAATGAAAAGGTACCTATGTCTGTCTGTTATAATGCGATTCGACCAGTAAAGATGTATGATGGAGTTAATGATGAGTTAGATACAAATACTTCAATCTCACCATCTAAATCTCCTTCTTCAACTGCTGAATTCAATATCAATGCTATGGTTGACCTTGATTCACGTATTAGATTGTCCATTGCTTTACTAACTCCACTGATTCCTAAGGCAAAGGTTAATAGTGAGTCTGATTATGGGAATATTTTTTTTAATCCTCCAAACAATGTTAATCAGACCAATTTTTATGCATATAAAGCAATGAAGAGCTCACAAGGATTCAAACCAGTTAATTGCTTTCCACATGATTTAGAGACAGGATCGCATTCCCCACAGGGCAAAAGCAGGGTTGTATTATCACCATCTATGCCGAACGATCAGGAACAATATACCTTTCCAGTAATCATTAGGATTTTGGATCTACTTGACAAAGGCTATGATATTGCACATCTAGATTTACGTAACATAAAACATACTATGTCTGATATTATGTTTAAATTGCAAAAACAAAGATAACCCATGAGCAAGCCACCCAATCTAATGGAGTGTATCTCACTGACTTTTGCGAACATGGGACTTCACCATGGTAAGTGATGGATACTTTGCTAAATGAGATCGGGACGATGAACTCTACTTCAACTCTTCCCTCTCCTTCACCTACCATATTTCTCTTACCTCCCGTGCCTGTAACTACCACCTTTTCAATATCCGTAAAATCCGTTCCTCCCTCACCTTCCCTGCCACAAAGCTCTTAATCTCCTCCCTTATCTTCTCACGTCTTTTCTACTGCTCTTCTCTCCTCTTTGGCCTCCCTGCCTCTCATCTTGCTCCCCTCAAATCCATCTGCCACTCTGCCATCTGTACCCTCTGTCTTCTCACTCCTCATGACTCAATTTCATCCTCACTTTCTCAACTTGGCTGGCTTCCCTTTCGCTTCCAACTTAAATTGAATTTCCTCTGTCTTGTTTTCAAAACTCTTTGCATTCTTGCTCCTCCCTACCTGTCCTCTCTACTCTCATTCTACACTCCCTCTCGCTCCATCCAATCTGCTGATCTCTTCCTACTTACAGTACCCCCGTCCCTATGTGCATCTTCTCAATTTCGTTCCTTTCAACTTCTTGCCCGCCTACATTGGAACTCTGTACCTCTCTCTATTCGGTCCATTCCCACCTACCCCTCTTTCAGTGGCCCTCATTACGACCCTGGCGGAAAGGGGTTTACGCCGGCGTAAACCATGGCGCCCCTTTCCGCCTGACTACCAGTTCCCGTAGCGCCATGGTGATTTTTACGCCTTCTTTTTGCAGGCGGAAAAATCCATGGCGCTACGGGACTTGTTGTTAATTACGCCACCGTAATTTACGGTGGCGTAATTAACGCCTTCCCCACTCCCATTATACCCTATGGGGCAAAAATGGGAATGGGAAGGGTAAATGGGGATTGGGGACTACCGCCCCGCCAAGGTCGGAAAGGGGCGGTAAGTCCGCCAACCACCATGGCGGAGTTGGCAGCTTTGCGCCATGGACCATGGTGCAAATTGCACCATGGTCCTCCGCCAGGGTCGTAATGAGGCCCAGTGCCTCCTTGAAATCTCTTATTCTCTATCCCCCACCCTGACAGTCCTGTGTATCTCCCTTACTTCTCTCTCTCCTCCCTCATCTTTTCCCTGCATACCTTTTCCCTCCCTCTCCTCATTTTTATCTCATTCTCCTGCCTTCCTCATCTCTCCCCTTTCATCCTCCCTCCTTCCTTGATTATAAACCAGGTAAATTGCTCTACATACTGTTATGTTAGCTTGTTTCATGTTTGTAAATTGCTTCAGTTCATTCCCATTATGTTCTATGTATCATTGTTGTTACAATGTAAAGCGTTTTGGCATAAAGCGCCATTTAAACAAAAATGAATACAAATACAAACTCTACTCTATCCGACCTAAAGATCTATGCCATCCCACCGTAAATTGTCTGACCCCACCGAGGGAAGTGCTTGTGGATAGCCCTACAGAACTGATGAATATTATTGAACAACAATTAAATGGGGAGCTGTCTGAGGATTTTGATATGAACAACTCAGGATGCACTTCAAAACGATATAAAAAAAATCAACAACGTGGTATAAAACGTGCAGAACAAAAAGGAGATCTGCCAATGAAAAAAAGAAAAAACAAAAAAAGAGATTCCTGCTGCTTCTGATAGTGGTGGGGATGATGTGATTGATGTTGACCAACTTTCTAAGGAAAGTCAGGTGCATCTTGGGACAAAAGGTGGTGGGAGGCCAGCTTTAAATGATGACAACTTAAAGTTAATAAAATGTAGTGATGATTTTATAGCTACGGTGGAGACACATGAGTTGTGTATCAACACTCAAGTTAAATGCAAACCTAAAAAGGCTCCCATTATTCTGAATGAACCGGATGGGGATGCGACAAAAATCTCAAAAATCCTTCCAAATTACTTCCAGAGTGATGGGAGGAAATGTACCTCTAATAGGTCCTTACTGACTTATAATTCAACGGTTGACACAATTAAGTTAAGCAAATCTAGCTCTGTTTTGACAAACACTGAAAAGGGCCAACCATTGCTATATTCTGAAACCTGTAGTCTTTCGATAAGAACGGATTAAAAAATGCATGAATGAACTGCTAATGATAATATTGTGCTGACAGGCAGTGGGAAATGTATACAACTGGCCCTTGAGATGCCTAACGTAATTTATGATCACTGATTGAGATCGGAGGCTAATGGTACGGCTCTATCTGCTCAAATATCGGGAAATCAGTAATGCAGAATCCAAGTCATATTACACAAAATGTAACATATGAAGTGGGTGAGCATAGGACTGAGATATCATTTCCAGATATGGAACATATTGTGACTCAAGCAAAGTGTTATGATCGTGAGTCTCTAGAGAAGACTCTAAAAAATGGTACTCTATCGCTGGAAACTGTAAATCAGCTACTTAACCCTGTAACAATAGCGAATGTGATATCTGAGCAGCATGGAGCCGCACTGCCTCTAGTTAAATGCCATAATGAGGCGTTAACTAATCTAAAGAAGGTTTTAAATCTGGATGAGATAGATACTAGTATTAATCATTCATCAATGCACTCTCAATGTACCAGACGTGTAGAGGAATCTAATATTCACCTGGTCTCCACAGGGGCGTTGGGGCACGGTTGGAGCCCTCCCTGGACCTGGCTCCCGTAGATCAGCTCTCTCCCCCAGCCACTGTGTTATCAAGGACCCAGGATACTGGCTCTGCTCCTGAGAGAGGATGAGAGATGGTGAAAATGGCGTGTTGACATCGGGATTCCCATCAACCCTTTCGTGCCAGAAGATTGTGAGCAAGAGTTTGCCCATGCAGGCTCACCTGTTTTGATTGAAAGATGAGCTCTCCGTCCTACTTCTTCCAGCAGGGGCGCTGTAGATGGACCCAGTTACATCACTGGTCCTTGGGGTGAAGGTCCAGACTGGCTGCAACCATTCCGTCTTGAAGGTAAGTTTTGTAACTATGATTATTGTCCGCATTGATTGTGTTAATCTTCCTCCATGATTATTGTCCATAACCCTTTATTGTCCTTTCTTTCCCCCATGGGTATGAAGATGACCCAGGAATGTGTAATGACAAAGTATACTCCGGAGGAGCTACCGGAGGTAAGTGGCCTCTACCTGAAGCTCGCTGCTTAGAGTATGAAAGTCTATGCAAGTGCTAACCTTGTGTTTCCTTTCCCTTTGCAGGTGCAGCTGATCAGTGATTGATGGGCGGTTTCCGAACTCCTACAGACGACCGTAAATGAAGATCCTCGAGGATGGTGCATCGGAAGAACATCCCATGTTGATGGAAGTTCGGGACTGGTAAGGATGCCGGGCGGCACCCTCGATGGGCTGCCGATCCAGGTAAGAAATGCACGTGGCTGCAGAAGGGGCAGCGATAGAAGTGCTTCCAGCAATGGTGCAGCTGACTCAGGTAAGAGGCGCGCGTAGTTGCAGAAGTCAAGTGATAGCAGCACTCCCAGCGATGGTGCGGCTGACTCAGGTAAGAGGCGTGCTTAGTTGCAGAAGTGAAGCGATAGCAGCGTTCCCAGCGATGACGCGGCTGACTCAGGTAAGATGCGCGCATAGCTTTAATCCCTACTCCCAAGTCATTGTGGGTGGGGACTTCAACTCATTATGTCTGGAAAGACATGCTTGCCCTAACTCCACAAATAAGGTTAGAATGATTAGTACTAGGAGGGGTGTTGAATTGTGAGCTTATTTTTGGAGATGTCTTTTGTAAAATGTAATGAACTATCCCCAACCTATACCTGGAAGAGAGGAATTGCTAGTTCTATGTTTAACTCATTGCTACCGGCCATATTGATTGCCAAGATTGGGGAAATAATGTATAGCGATCATGCACCCATTTATATTTTGATTTCTATTGCTCTAAATACTTTGAAGGTTGACCATCGATCCATGAAATTGAGATTAAAAGGTGTAATATATCCTTAAGATGAAACCCACTGCTTGGCAAACGATTAGCAGAATGGGTATCTGCAAATCTAAAATGCAGAATTGATTTTAGTACCCCAGAGTTATACTTGATGTACTACCTCGATCAGATTGTTACTGCTTTAATTACGGATGCTCTTGACTATTTTCAGTCGAAGCAAAAACTATTGACAGCTGATTACAACCATGCATATGATTTTAAAATCAAATATATTAAACAACAAAAAAACAGAGATATAAGAAAGCTTCTCAAAGAACATCCACCTATTGCTCAATATATGCACCTAAAACAACGAATTATTCAATCGTATAAGTATAAAATGAAAGGTTTACACATTGAGCAATATAATAAACAAAACTGTGAAATGATCAAATCAATCTGCAGTTATAATACTCGTGCTATCTGGGACTGCAATCAAGAATGGAAAACCCTTTGAACAACAATCTAAGAATACGATCCAAGGAGAAATATGGACAGACAATATTGAGAGTAAATAAGCACTACACCTACGTTTTACTCGAACCCAAGACTTTGAAGTACAGAATCCACTGCCAAAGCGATCTGAATGGACCGTTTCTGATAATATTTGGGCTATTAACAAATTATCAAATTCTCGTGCCACAGGCCCCGATAGTATTCCATCACATGTCTATAAGGCTGATTCTATATTTTGGGGCAAGATATTGAAAATAAAGTTTGATAATATTCTTTCCTTGGGCATGATGCCCGAGTCTTGGGTCATTTCTATTCTGATCCCTATATACAAAAAGGGAGATCCTAGTATGCCAGAGAATTACAGACCAATCTCCTTAACGGATGCTGCAGCTTAAGTCTTCTCAATTTTAATTATTGTAGAACTAGAAAACCACCTTGATCCTTTAAAATCTACTCTAAATTTTAAGTTGGTTTTAGATGGAGAATGAGTACTACTTTGAATGCGACAATTATGGTGCATCTATTAGATGGCACAAAAAAAGAACTTAGTACACTATATATTGTATCGATTGATATTTCCTCAGCTGTCGATACAGTGGTTGGTAATGTTTTATGGGAAAAGATGCATACGCTAGGTATCCCTGGACATCTTATATACTGGATTATATAATTCCACTCAATTACATCCTATAAAATTTGGATCACCCAATGTGGGGCGATCACAGAGTTTGTTCACTCATTTCTAGGGTGTAAACAAGGGTGTAACTTTGCATCATTGTTTAATATGTATCTTACTGATATGGATGAAATTTGGAAAACATCTCAAATGTTTGCAGCAAGGCTATCTTCATTAAGGTTGCATTGGTTGGCCTTTGCCGGTGATCTTATTTTATTCGACCTGACACCGATTGGATTGCAATCAAAATTAAAGCTGTTCTCTGAATTTGCTTATCGGCATAATTTGAAACCAAATTCTTCAAAAACAAACATTATGATATTCAAAGCCGGTAAAAACAAGAAATTTACATGGAATATTGATGGAGAAGCAATACATCAATTACAATAAATTAAGAAGTCAAATGAAATGTATCCTTGCAAAATATTGAATGGAGTCATTATAGAATCAGATGATGCAAGGGCAAGGGCAAGATAGAGCTTTAATCTTTGCCCGAGTTGCATTTCTAAAAATAATCGAAAAGGAGATTTCAGTATTGCAATATCTTTTATGATTATAGATGTGATTTATTACTGATTGGTATGTCTGTATAATATGTATTTTATATTTTGCATATGTGGCATATAAAACTAGTATTTGATATTTTTAAATTGTATGATGTATGTCTATTTTTGTAAAGGTTTATAATAACCATAAACAAATAAAAAAGAAACCCATTTCCCTGTGAGAAGGGAGTTAGTAGCATCCCTCCTTTTATATTTATTTATTGAAGATCTTGAACTAGTAATCACTGGCCTACAGGTGGATGCAGAGCCTCGGAAATAGGACACTGGACACCTTCCATTTGCAGATGATGCACTAAATCTCGAATGTCCTACAGAAACATCTTGACCGGTTTGAGATCTGTGATTTACACAGATTTATGTATAAGTGTGGAAAAAGGGAAGGCTATGACATGTTGCACCAGCAGGAAGTCAAAATCCCTGAAAATCCAATCTTTTTTATGGGAGCTGAAGATGTCGGCTTTGCTCCCTGGTCCGATGAGTTCGACAGCCACGCCCAGGTATGCACGACATCACATGATGCCGGTTGCTTAGCGCTGGTATCACTGCAGCGCCGGCAGTACTTGAGGGCTCACACGCAATGTGATTTATTTCAAGCAGCAGCATATCACAGTGCAGTGTCGCTGGGTTTCCTGCAATTGATACCCATTTTTCCATGCTTGTCTAGACTTCTTCAGCCTAAACCACCACTGCAGCAACAGGCTACTGCCACAAATGCCCTTAGCATTTCCATATGTATATTAAGATCATACCTCTGCTGTTACATTGATCACCCACTTTAATGCACCTGTGTTGTTTTTGTTTCCCTTCTGCCGTTCGCTTCCTTTACCGTGCCTTGCTTGCATCTCCTTGCCCAAGACAGCCCAGGCTACAGTGGGTTTCTGCATTTCTAACCAGGACCACTGTGTCCCCCCGGCTTGTGAGTAATTTTTTTACCCTTTCACTGCCCCGCTTTTTTAAGCATATACTAGGCAACGTTTGTAAATTAGGGTTACATTTAAAAAACTTTTGGGTCTTTCTCTGGCATCTTTTTCTTTTAGTGCTCTGCGGATGATATCTCGTCACTAACAGAACACTGTGCGCATGCTTGATTTAATTGAAGTAAGTGCACTTACTGGCAAATGGTAACTTCTGTTATTTTTTTTACACTTCTGTAATTTAATTGAGGATCTCTGACACATGTCCTTTTCAATTGATTGCAGAAACAGGAAACCAGTCCTGATGAAAACTAGCCCATCTGGGTATTAGTTGAAACTAGGAACTTTTGCGCTCAATACTATAATGGATTATTGGAATTGTAGATTGTCTCACCTAGTAGACTAGAAATGACTTGATTTCTGTTTGTCCATCTCATTTTGTTTCCCAGTAGTTCTGCCAATGTGATCTCATCGTTGATCATAACATGTAAATGGCCTTTGTGGTTGACAATGAAATTGCGATAGCACGCTAGATTTTGATTCAAGAGCGGTGTCTGTTTCAGAATCCGATTGAACAGGAAAGGAAGCCCTTGTTATATATTCATTCTATTTTTGACTTTTTGCCTTCTGTTCTTTCACTTTTTCACAATCCCTTTTCACATACTTCCTCTCTTGCTTGTGTGCCTTTATATTTAATGATACATTGGACATGTGTATTTATTCTGTCTTCTTAACGTTTATGTGGCAAATCCATCATTTTGCGGCTACATGGAATTATTTAAAATGATATATAGTGATCATTTTCTCGTATTGGATTTGACCCTCTCTTCCCTCTTTTTGTTGGAGTGATATGCATTTGGTCCAGGAAATGAGGGTTTAAGGGCCTGCCTAACTTTTGTTTTTTGTGATAAATTGTCGGTATTTCAGGTACTCGTAATACCGGCACCTATAAATCTGGCAAAATTCCCCATGGAGACCAGTAAGACTCCATGAAATGGGGGGTTACACTAGCTACTGCAACTTGTTATTCAGTGGACATTTCAACGAACCGAGTGGCAGTATCTGTAAGTCCGTTTGCCAGTACTCTTGTGTATTTACCACCAGAATACCAAGAAACTTGAAATGATCCCCTAAGGCTAGGGTGTTGCCTTTGTTGTGCATGGGGGAGAGCACAATTGCTTAAGGTCCACGGAAGAGGTTAGTGCAAAAAGCGTGCTTCGAGTTTGGTTGTCAGCATGTGACGCAGGAATGTTAAAATCACTAAGAAGGACATTACTAGAATGTGCTAATTTGGTAAAGGAGAGTATGTTGGAGATGTCCTCAATGACAGAGTTGTGGGGTGGTCTGTAGATGAGGTAGAAGGTGATGAATTCCTTTTCCGATAGAGGGAACTGTCAGGCGAGTGTTTTAAATGACCTTGTTCCTGTAGAGGGGATGATGGAGCATAGCCAATCTCTCCTTTGGATGATTTTCACTCTGCCTCCTGCCCTTCCTGGATGGACGGCATGTTAGATGCAGTAGCCTTGGGGTAGGAGGATTTTGAAAACATGTTGGGAGGATGGGGTAAACCATGTTTCAGTGATGAACGTGGCATCAAGGTTGTTGTACGAGATGATGTCAGTGATCTCTGCAGTGTGAGTAACTGCTGAGCAAGCATTGATCAATATGAAAGAGTGTGTGCATGTGGTCCGTGGGTGTTGGATGGGGTCAAGGGCAATAGTGATGAAGTTCGCTAGGTTAGCTTGCCGAGGCTGCCCAGGGCACTTGGCCATTCGAACCCTAGTGAGAGTGGGAATTGGCTATGGAAGAAGGAGACACATTGTGATGCCTTTTGGTGAGTGGCAGTAGTAGTGATTATTTTGTATGTGAAATGCAGTTTAGCGGGCCAGTCCCTTGGCCTTATCAGGCCCGAACAGGTAGGGACCTTATCTTCACCCGAGGTCACCGGCGATGAGAATGCCTAAGGATGACTGATTAAATAGTTGGTGGGCGGAGCAACTGAGTGGCAGTGCCTGGTCAAGTGAACAGCTGCCTACTCAACGCTGTCTGTCTGGAGCTGGCCTAGAGTCCTTAAATAGAGACTTGGAGGGTGCGAAAACTCGAAGTGGGCGAAGCAAATGGGTGGTAGGGCTTTGGCACGTGACCAGCAGTCTACTCAATGCTGTCTGCCTGGAGCTGGCCTAGTATACTTAAGTAGAGTCTTGGAAGGTGCGAAAACTGGAGTTGGGTGGCAACTGAGTGGCATGACCTGGCGAGGGTTGCAGCAAACCAATCAGAGGTTTCTAAAAAAGCAATTAGGTGGGCCCTTCCCCTCTTGGCCATCCTTTAGGGACGCCTATTCAAGAACCCCACACTAACTTACGAATCTAGTGAAAGTGAGACGGTTGTATGAATGCGAATGTTGGTAGTCTTCCTATTGATAAGATCTCTGCTACCTATTACACATATTACATGTGTAATTTACCACATGCATAAGTTTCCACTACATGTGACAGTGGATTGCAGCGAACCAATCAGAGGTGTCCAAAAAAGCAATTAGGTGGGCCCTTCCCCTCTTGGCCATCCTTTAGGGACGCCTATTCAAGAGCCCCACACTAACTTTCGAATCTAGTGAAAGTGAGACGGTTGTATGAATGCGAATGTTGGTAGTCTTCCTATTGATAAGATCTCTGCACCTATTTAGCCCTGTTGCTCGTGCGTGGGGCTCCCAAAATGTGCATATTTGGTATGTCCTCATATATTTGTCCATTTATTTGACCAAACCTATTAGTTACTAATTTCTGATGATAAGTCATAGCGGCCTTCATTTCTTACAGAAACTCTTACGAACTGGAGGGACGCCTATTCAAGAGCCCCACACTAACTTTCGAATCTAGTGAAAGTGAGACGGTTGTATGAATGCGAATGTTGGTAGTCTTCCTATTGATAAGATCTCTGCACCTATTTAGCCCTGTTGCTCGTGCGTGGGGCTCCCAAAATGTGCATATTTGGTATGTCCTCATATATTTGTCCATTTATTTGACCAAACCTATAGTTACTAATTTCTGATGATAAATCATAGCGGCCTTCATTTCTTACAGAAACTCTTACGAACTGGAGGGACGCCTATTCAAGAGCCCCACACTAACTTACGAATCTAGTGAAAGTGAGACGGTTGTATGAATGCGAATGTTGGTAGTCTTCCTATTGATAAGATCTCTGCACCTATTTAGCCCTGTTGCTCGTGCGTGGGGCCCCCAAAATGTGCATATTTGGTATGTCCTCATATATTTGTCCATTTATTTGACCAAACCTATTAGTTACTAAAGTTACACATTGTGGGGCCCCCAAAATGTGCATATTTGGTATGTCCCCAAAATGTGCATATTTGGTATGTCCTCATATATTTGTCCAAACCTATTAGTTACTAATTTCTGGTGATAAGTCATAGCGGCCTTCATTTTTTACAGAAACTCTTACGAACTGGAGGGTTATAAACATGACATAGAAAATAAACCCTTCTTTTACACAGTGTTTTCAGCAGCGCTAAATTATGTTGTTTTGTTTCTTTTATCATTATGATGTGTTTATGCTGCATTAATTTTAGCTAATTAATTCTCGATCTATTACTCTAAAGACAAGAACGACGTTTTATTTTTGACCAGATAAAGATTATTTATCAACGGTTTTAATGAGTTTTTATTTACATTTTTGCAATGTTTTATTGACTATTTTTTTTCCTTTTATGATTTTTTTACCAAAATAAAGTGTATTGATTATGTAATCATGCAATTTTCGCTGGTAGATTTTCTAATCACATTAAGAATAGACATATTTCACAAAATAAACAGGTTTCCTCTGTGAAACTTCATTCCTTGTGCCTGTGCACGGTTTTCTGCTGTTGGTACGCCAACTAGCGCACCACTTTTAAAAGGCAAGGACTTACATGTGAAATTTACCACATGCATACATTTCCACTACATGTGACAGTAGATTATATCTTGGTATTGTATTCACAAAGAAAATAGTAGAACAAATATGTAACATTATGCAGTTTGCAAATTAATTGTGAACATGTATATATGCAGACATGGGCCCTGATTTACAAAAGCCTCTTACAATGGGCCACTCCCATTGAAAAATGCTTTGTAAATCAGGCCCAAGATGTCGCTAACGTGTGTGCCTTCAGCGTGGATCTGCGATGTCCCAAATAAGGAAATTACCAGTTAAAACGTTTATATTCCGTTTATATTCCTTTCAGCCTCTGTGTGAATTCCGACAGTACGTTGTGTTTGAACCCATATGACCGGCTGCCTAACGACCTGCATGAAAAGGACATGTATTTTAAAGCGCGGGCAACAAATATTATCAACGCATCACGCAATTCAGAAAAATCCACCCATTTTCTGAGTTGTGCAATTTTATTTTAATTGTGGATTTTAGTGGCAAGTGCTACACAACAACACATTATTACTAAAATGATTACTGACCAATTGCCCAGCGTCTAATTAGGATTTAGATCTGCACTGCTTCAAATGTCATTTCACATGGTACGTTTTACACCAAAAAAGACCCAAGTATTTAGCAAACATTGATACAGGTCACTAATATTTGTGAAATATCAATTTATACTAAAGCACTAATAGTCTGGCCCGGAGTAAATGCGTCATCAGAATATAAACCATTGGGAACCTTTTAAAACAGTGGGTGACGCATTTTGGATCTTTAAAAAAATAACTGTGTTGGTTTGCCTTGATAACATATCTGAAGTACCTTTCATTCAGTAGGAATAGTGCCTCCTGTGTTGTTTTTGCAACCAACAAATGTCATAGGGCCTCATTCGACCCGGGCGCAAAGGGATACCGGGCACCGGTAAGGACACCGGTGCCGGTAATCCCTTTGCGCCCTATTCCGTGGTCCCTTTGCGGGTCCCGCTAAGGCCGCCTGGTTTTACCAGGCGGCCTTAGCTGGAGCTGCAAAGGGTCCAGGGAGCAAATAACGGTACTGCAAATTGCGGTATCGTTATTTGCACCTTCTCCGTTCCCATTGAGCCCTATGGGGGCTCAAATGGGAACGGGGAATGGTATTTTCAATGGGGACTCACCGGTCCCGCAAAGGTCTGACTAGACCGGTAAGTCCCCATTGAATGAGGGCGTACTCGGTACCGTTATTGGAGGCAGCTATGGCTACCTCCAATCTAGGAAGGAGGCCCATAGAAAAAAATAATTTACCCGAAAAGCCATTGGGCCTTATTACGAGTATGGCTACCTCCATACCGGGTACCGGGTCCGGGTTCCAGGATTAGGGAATTACCAGGCCATTCTGAGCTTGGAGGGCCCAGTAATTCCCCTTCCTGGGAATGGGACCGGGACCTGGTACATCTCCATTCCCATTTGACCCCCCATAGGGCTCAATGGGAATGGCGAGGATGCTAACAACGGGCCCGTTAATGACAGGCCCGTTGTTAGTATCCTGTTCTGCTAGCGGGTCCTGCTTTTGCGGGACCCGTTGCAGACCTTGCAATGAGGCGGCCCGTAATGAACGGTGCCGGTCCCTTTCTGCCACCATTCATTACAGGTCCGCACTCGTTGTAATGAGGCCCATTGTCACAATACCGTGATTACAGTCAACTTCCTCAGAAAAGAGGGCGTAGACCGTGTGAAACGCTTCACACATCCTCAAGTGTGTTTCATTTATTATGCCAGTCTCCATGTTAACGAAATACATGGAACAGAGAAAAAATGGAACATTTTGGCTTTGCAAAGCATGTACTTAAAATTCTGCCGTTGAAAAAAGAAAGCAACCAGTGACCGAAAAAGATGTGGACTGCATCTACTTAAAGCGATTTCCTGATTTCGAGTCGCCATGAAAAAAATACATGATTACTATTTTCAAAAAGGTTATGGTCACATTAAACAGCAAATGCTGGGCCCATTTATTCTCTCATTATGTGGCGCTGAAGAGGTATACACATTACTAATAATAGCAATTTAATGCAGCTCGAATGCTTCCCACTTGTTTATTTTCTGTGGCTTTTCCATTTTCAAGGAAATGTGTTTGAACTGAATACGTTCGTTGCAGTGAAAATAATATCTGAAAGAACGAGCCCTTAATTCACACTGCTGATTTTATTCGCATGATATGCCTGTTGGCAAACAATCATTAACAATAATTGACCCACCAGTCCACATGCCTGCAGTTTAGACATATCATTCGTGTGTATTTTAAACCCATTTTAGCAATCCCCACACTCTCTTCATTGTCTGGAATAGGCAGGCACTTCTGAAATTGAGGACGCTTTGTAAAGAATGGCCGAAGAATTTGACACATTTATCAAGATTCCGCTACTCAAAAAAGCAAAGATGAAGAACTTTTTTGTCAGCTGATCAATTCTTAGAAATGCATGGGTCACAGAATTCACAACAAAGGTGCCCTGGGCCTTTACAACAGCAAAGATGAAGCTTGTGAGAACATTCTGAAAAACGCACACATTCAGTGACTAACAGCACCGGCATTGGTGTTGGAGCACAATTTACAATGACAAACTATGACATTGCTAGAAAAAAAGTAGTCATGGAAAATCATGCACGTCAGCAAAGGGTTACGTTGCTGCTATTTAAGCATTACACCCCAAAGTGGGCAGGCATTACCGGTCAGGTAATGCCACTGGACCAGAGTTACAGGCCCACTCGAAACACTACCCTTAACAAGGGCCCAGGGGAATTAACTGAATGGTATTGCACACCTATGAAAGGGTTTATTGCTATAAGAACACCAGCATGCTTTCTGAGATGCTAATAGTGTTTTATATTTGTTTTAAATTGAGGAAAGGGGTGGCTGTTTTTCTCAACTTAAAAGAAAATGCAAAACTAAATTGCCCCCAGGGATGTAGAGAGTGGGAGCTGCATGTAGTCCCTTGTCTCTTTCCATGGTGGTTTATTGTCACTGCGGCTAAGGGCCAGGACAGCGAGTGTTCCTGGAGCTGGTGAGGGACAGTTTGCAATCAGTTTGACAGTTTCCAATCTAGTTTGTAGGATTCAATATCCAATAGGTTTGATTCACCAACAGTGCACAGGAGCATTTTCCAATGCATTTTCATGATTCCTTTACCCACAAAATAGGCCACTTTAAAAACCACGTTCACGCTTGCTGTGCCGATACATTTACATGCTGGCAGCACCAACATGTATGCCAGAATTCCCATATAAGAACATACTCATGTTTGCTTTTTGCACAGTGCTGAAATTATACTATAAGTAAATATGTAAATGCTGGATCCGCCAATCAATGTCGTTATACCTATTTAAGAAAATACTACAATTGGCTTTGCCATTAAAAATACCTTGTCACAATAAGAAAACATGTCCAAACTGGCTGCACCAATGTAGTCCAGACGAAACACATAATAACACTCATCATGTTTGTTGTATCCTAGGTGCCCAGTACAAAATGCCATGGCACAGTAAGAAATGATGGCTGCACCAAAATGCCAGTTAAGCCATCATGTTTGCTTTATAATTAACGCCCAGTAAAAAAAAAGTCTTGCCACAGTAAGACAGGCCAAGACTTGCTCCAACAGAATGCCAGTCTAGCCAGGTAATAATACTTATCACACTTGCTTTACCATAGATGACCAGTAAACATGTCATGCTGCTGTGACACAAATGGCTAGACAGGCTGCACCAAAAGCCAATCTAGCCACGGAATAACACTTATCATGCTTGCTTTATCTTAAGTAATAAGTATGAGTAATAGATAGTTAGACTGGCTGATTCGAAATGACAGTCTAGCCATATAATAACACTATAATGTTTGCTTTATCAAAGATGTCCAGTAAAAAGAAAATGTCATACCCCAGTACAAAATGGCTAGATTGGCTGCAGCTACATTCCAGTCTATCTGCGTAATAATAGTTTTCATGCTTGCTTAATCATACATGCCTAGAAAAGCATATCATGCTATAGTAAGAAATCACTAGTCTGGCTGTACCAGAATGCCAGTCAGCCACATGCATGATTCATTATAAATGCCCAGTAAAAAATGATATGCCACAGTAAGAAATGGCTACTCTGGCTGTACCAGAAGGCCAGTCTAGCCACACAGTAAGACATATCATGCTTGATGTATCATAGATGCTCAGTAAAACATGTCATGTCACAGGAAGAAAGGGTTAGACTGGCAGCCCCAAAATGCCAGTCTAGCCACATAATTTATCTTATCATGCTTGCTTTATCATATATGATCAGTAAAAATGCCATACCACAATACAATACAAGATTGCAAGATTGACTGTACCAGCATACTAGGCTAGCCAAGTAATAACTCCTGCCATGATTCCTATATCATAGATTGTGGGTATAAAAGGATACCTTTCACCCTGCCCACCCAAATCTTTGTATCCTCTCCTCATCCACAACTTTTGACCTAAAATATATTCCAGTCAACTAATGTCTGTACACAACTTTCATAATGTTCCCTCGCTCGACCTATGACACCGGTCCTGCACTTTAAGTTTGCCGCTATTCTAACACATCACTACTTCGCTCTGTGCGCCTGATAACTTTTGGCACATATACTGAGCTACCAGAACCACCAAACCCCCGCACGGGTTTTTCTATGAGCAGTGGCCCATAACAACAAGCAACTTTGTCCTCCTCTCCACAAGATCATCACCAGTTTACTTAACTGGTGACTTTCTCTAGGCGGCTTACATATTTTTCCATGTTCCTCTGATCAGTTTTAAGTTTCTAAACTCTATTACAGGCTGCCTCTATTTAGGCACCGCTCGCACTGTTAGGTTGATCCAAGCTACCATCAATATGTGGCTTACTTGTTTCCAGCCCATTTGCCTTAACATTTCACCTCTCCCTGCAGGGACATGTAGTTGCCCGGTCTGTGTTTATTTACACCTGACGTCAGGCACGCGTTTTCGTGATGACGTCATGTGTTTAACATCCCGGACCCCTTGGTTTGCTGCCTCGCTCCTGTTTTAAAACTCGGGACTATCCCAATGGTAGTAACAATATTTCCACTATTGTGATACCCTGTCTTTTATTCTTTTATCTGTAGCACATCCTCCGATATTCATCTAATTTGAAGACGTAGCGTCACACGCATCTCCGTGATGATGTAACGCCTTTTAACACAATATTAACACACACAGCATTGACAATAGCGTCGGCGTTCCTTTGGGCTCCGGTCTCCAGTTGTCAGTGCTGTGGTTACACAGGTAAGAGCTCCTCACCTCCTATTACACTCCCAATGCAGAATCTTGCTTCTACGTCACCCTTTACCTCCTTTAAATTCGGCCAGACCTTGATACTATCCCACCTCTCTATTTCCATTCCTTTTAGTGATAGTGGACATCTGTTGAACATAGCTCCCAGTCACTGGCTACAATTTAAGTATTTCCAAGCCACCTACTTGGTTTCCTGACTACCGTGGGTTTCTCACCATGGCTAAAGATGATTTTCCACTACCCAGATAGATCGCTATCAATTGTAAGTGTATTTTTAAGTTTACTGCTCGAGTCTTTCCTGATTACTGCACTTATTTACTAGTCTCTGATACCCACTCCTTTTCTACAGATATGAGTGTGTTGAAATTAATAATTTAGTACTGCTTGGTCGATTACTTTGGATCCCTTTCCTGGATCCACCATCTCTTCGCTCGAAGATATTCTTATATATTCACAAGGTTAGAATTTCCTTTTCTGTTTTTCAGTCCACTTTTGTTATAACCACCACATGACCTTACAATATTTCTTAAAACACAGTCCAGTCTATTAAGTAAGCTCATGATGCTGACTCACTTTGTTTTGTAAATTGTAACATTAAGGGAACTGTTGAGTTTGAAAATGTTAGCCCTTGAGTGTCAATTCACCTCGTAAGCATGATATTTAGCGCCAATGATGCTCATTTAATTAGCCTAAATACTGTTTGCAAGTTGGTTGTACAAGCTGTTTTTGTAAAATTGTTGTCAATGGAAAATATTATTCTAATGTAAATTTTGTACATATCTTTCCTTAGAACTGTTTGATTTGCCCCTGATGAAGAGTGTTGTACCACTCGAAACGCGTTGGGCCTTCCACAATTTTAATATCAAGATTAAACATGAAGTTCGGTTCTTGTGACCTACTCTGACTGAATGTTGATTTCTTTAAGAATTGACTTCCCTAAGCTATTTTAGGCTAAATGTTTCTTTATAAAGATATTATTAGAAATACTGTTTAAAATACAAATTTATTGTTGTTCTGGTTATCCAGATATAGGAAAGTGTGCAGCGGAGGTGAGTTCCTTAATTGGGAACTTTTTTTGTTTCTTATTACTTTACGCAACCTAGGTGTCAAGGTTGCTTATCTCTCCTCTGCACCTCACATCTATTCTCTAATTTCTTTCGATTTCCTACTTTACACATTAATCCATTACAGGACTACCTCCACTAATAGAGTGTGCCATATGCGTCCAACTTTGTTTCTTCCACCCAAATCAGTGCCCCAGGTGTCACAAACACAAGCACACTTTCACTTGTTCATTCAAACAGCATTCACTCACGCATTCACATACACATTCAAAAAGCATTAACATGCTCTTTCACAAATGCACCCATACACCAAACACTTGTTCACTTTCACACGTATACATACACACATAAAAACATACAAAATCGGCTATACAAAATACAATTCTGCTGTTACCTTCATCCCCGTGCTGGATTCTGCTGCTCACAGCAATGCCGCCTCCCATTACAAGTGCCCTTCCACATACGGGAACAGGGACAAGAAAGCAGAGAGCACTTCGTGGTTCCTGTACATGAGCACAGGATCTGGAGAGCATCAACGCCAGTGCCCCAGTTGTGAGAGTGTGTGGAGAGGCACTGGAGCACCATCTGCGAGTATGCAGAACTGCAGTTCCTCAGCCTGCATGGTACATTAGGTATGCATGCTGGGGAACAGAACTGCCAAAGAGAAACTACATTTCCCTTTGACAGGTTAAGCAGCTATCAGAGCACTCAGCTTTTTCACTGGGCTGGCTGGGCCCTCAAGGATAGGCGATGGTATGGGTGGGTCAGCAACCCATTGCATATTATTGACAAGCCTCACCCTTCAGGTTAAGGAATTGTTTGTAGGCATTAAAGCGAGCCTGTTGGAAAGGCTATCCATATTTAAGTAACATCCTTTATTCTGAGATGGCAAGGGCTGAGACATTCTCACCAATTATATGTCCCGTAGACATAAGCAAGGACACTTTACAATGTTGCACCATAAGTAGACTAGAACTTCTCTGCACTGATTAGCTCTCTGCAACACGCCCCTCAACCCTTACCCCATTGCTCTGTCCTTCTTGCCCCAAGTTCGCTTTCACGCCTTGCTGCCAAGTGCATTCTAAAAAAACTGTACCACACCTCTGCTGGATTTTAATTAACTGTATTTGATTTCTGTTTCTCTGCAAATTCTTCTTGAACTCCCAGGCGCCTAGTCAATTGGCCTCAAAACTATCTTCTGTAGCAACTTCGATGGGACTGTGTTCTGCTAGGAAACTACCATCTTGCAACATTTCTGCACCGTTTCTGCTGAATAGTCAAGAAATGACCATTGCTGTCACACAAGCCTGCAGCCCTTCACTATAAACTGTCTACGAAAATGCTTTCCTAACGTGGGCCAACAAAACATGGCTTCTCTAATGTTCACGTAAAAGCCCCCTACACCTAAACACCCTAAGACACATTGTACCTCCACACCTATGCCTGCGCTGCGCCAGCTCCACCATCACTAAAATAAATCCACACTCTCAATGCCATTCACCGGTGGGGCTTCTTGTGCTGTGCCAGCTCCTGTACCTTAACCCACTATATATACTACCTGTGCTGTGCTCAATGACGTCACCACTCCTGATGTCACCCACCAATTGACTATTATGCCATAACGTTACTTGCGCAACTGGTACCAGCATCCTCCTTGGCAACACTGTATCTGGACTCTTACAACAGGTCCATCAAAACGATGGGAGAGGTTACGTACTGCCAGATGACCGTGAATTTATCCAATCACGCACAAGAATCATAACACATTTAATTCATAATTACATAACATAAGGGTTTTGGATCCCTATGTACACTAGCACTATTTGTGTTCGAAGACCGCATAGAGTAGCATTACTGTGTCCAGTATAATTAGAGATATGTGGAATGTCCAGCATTTATAGCATTAACGACAGAAACATATCTGATAGTGTGCAGAATACATACATTTATTGTTGTGTATCTGAGGACGCATTGTTATTGCTACCCACCATTTGCTGTTCAGTCAGATAAATCTCCCTTCTTTATCAAATTTTGACTCTCTGTTTCAAATAGGTGGTCCTTATGGAATGCAAGGGATACACTGCAGGTCTTGCCATATACAGCAATTCAGACTGATATTAAGTGATCTGACTTTATCCATTGTCACCAAGGCGGGTCAAGTGGGTACTGAAAGTAGTCATATTCCAATGCTCTTTCCCAAACTTCATTTGACATTAGAGATGTCAGACATGTTAACTACTTCTTCCACTTTCTTTTTCATTCATATCAACTGTTTCACATAGGTCCTCCTAATTTTCTATCAAATCTGTGATGAAAGTAGATAAATATGCTTTATGTTGGGTGAATTAGTCTCAAAAGGGCTTACTGTGATGTGTCCAGAGTGTGCATCAGATACTGATTTCTAGAAAAGGTTTAGAAGGGTGTTTGGCTGCTTTGGTCTTTACAGGGTGATCAAAGGTGAGTCTTCCAACTGTAGTTTCAACTGCTCTGCAGGTGTCATGATTCTCCGCCCCACCAACACCACTGTTACCAAAGTTGGCAAACGTGGTGGTGGCTCTGGGCATGGAGGGACTTCAGATATCTGGCCGCTTTGATTAATTACTGATGATTCCTCCCAGAAACCTGGACTAGGACCCTTCTCATGTGGCCAGGGAAATGCAGACACTTCCTGGCCACAAACCAGTGGGTGGTGTACTGCTGGAGGATCAAATGGTTGGATCCAGGCCAGGAAGACTGGGAAAACCCCGGTTTAACTTTCCCCAAAATCTCACATGTTTAATGGCTGTTTGGCAAACAGCAGAAGTTAAAAGAACAAACTTTGTTGTTGGGGGACTTTGTGTCCCATGAACCCATAAGATACTCAGATGGAAAAGAGGCCTAAAGAGACAGGTTGCAGTATTAGTCAGGCAATCACTCCTAGCAGCCGACACCTGAAGAAACTTGGGAGGCATAAAAGGCCCCCTGAGGTGCAGGCAATAGGAAGAAGAGGAAGGAGCTGGAACTGTGGCTGGAGTGCATACAGAAATAGCATTTGAAGGAGAAAGAAGAAGGCACAGCAAACCAAGCAGAAGTGGGAGAGCCAGAGGGACGCCCGAACAAGGATTCATCAGATTTCACCTGCTTGTTCTCAGAGGGCCCCCCAAACTCTGAAGGGCAGAGGCAGCACAGTGAAAGATGTGTAGCGAGGCAGTCTTTCCCCATGTGAGCCTGATTGGTGTGGTTGCTGGGAACGAACAGTGTCAGAGGCCGAAGTTGTGGGCGAGTCACAGGTCTCAGGAGAGAGAAAGGCTCCTTAATCCTTAACTGGACCGGAGACACCTGAGCAGAGGAAGCATGTGGGTCCCTGTGAAGACAGAAGTAGTAGAGGTTGTGCACAAAGTCATGGAACGTGAGCAAACCACAGAACAAGGAGGCCAGAAGCTGGTGAGTCAAGCCTGGCATTCTGATTCCTTGTGCAGGCACTGCCTCCAACAATATCCAGTCTTTCTTTCACTGGGGTAAGAAGTACACATGAGCTGAAGTTGTTTGATGCATTTTCTAACAAGGGAACAATGGAAGTAACACTTTCTTCTTTAAACTTCATGAAGGAGTGGTCGTGTTTACCTAATTTTGTTTGCCAAGCGAAGAATGAACATTACAGTTCACGTGTCTCTAATTAAGGTGACCAACCGCTATGAAACACCATTGTTAAACACTTAAAGCTGTAAAACTCCATGAAGAAGTGGTTGCGTGTGCCTTTTTTTTTTCTCCAAATTGAAGAGTGAACTTTACCTCTGGGTTGAAACAAGCAATCATTAATATTAAGAGAAGGCAGGTGTTTAACTCTACATATGAACAAGGATTGCCAAAGACAAGAGTATTCCCTTATTGAGAGTGAAGTAGAATTTTTCAAAGCCAGAAACTGTTCTAATAATTATTGTGAGCCAAATAGAAAATCAAACTTTCCTAAAATACAAGTGTGCACGCATTTCCAAAAGCCAAGAGAGTGGCACTAAGGCTTCTGGGTAATTGCGTGGCTGACATTGGCAAAGAGGTGAAGGCAAAGTTGGGGAATTTAAACCCTCCTGCTCAAATACAAACTGAAGTTGTTGTTGTAGAAAGACAAGAGAGGCAGAGAGGCTGCCCCTTTTTGAAGAGATACTCAGATGAAGAGTGCCTTGTCTACTTTAATATGTTGCAATACCTTAAAGTTTATCTTGTCCAAACCTGTCTTTACAATACAAATTACTGGAACTCTCGTGGTATATCTGGGTTGTCAGTGGATGCTAGACTTCACTAGTTTAAAGTCAAATTATATGGGGTCTAGGATAATGACCTCATGGTAAACTGTGGTAGAAGTGAAGTTGTTAAAATAGAAGCAGAAGAACTAAGCCGTCATCCTGACAAAAATACCTACTGTGATTTCTAACCTGGAGACAAATATCTTTTGTTAACCAGGGTTTTGTTCCATTACCATTCTTGAAGTTGTATTTCTTTGTGAACTGTGTCAAGTGTTTTTGGATACATGGAAGTAGTAAAGAGACATCATGGGTGAAAAAAAAACATTGATGCTATTCTGAGGCAGGGGAAAGTATCTTTTCCATCAGAAGAAGAACTGTTGTTGTTGGAATTGTGGTTAACAAAACTTTACCTTGATATTGACTTTTCCAGAACTGATCTGAGACTTTTTTTTACCTATGAGGATTTTCCTTATATTATTTTTGCTAAACCTTGAACAGGAATGCACATTTAAGCCTGGGGAAGGGAGTGCACCCAGGTTGCTAAAAAGGTTATTAAATATTGTGAATACCATTGTTGATGTTAACTGAACTGCCATCTATTTTCTGTTGTATTTGACGTTTAGTGTGAGGGCCACCATTTGTGTGCTAGAATGTGTTCCCTCCCTTAGTTTGGTTAGGTAGGGAAACCCACAGTTTCCACAGTAGTAGAGAAGGGAACATGAGCTATTTTGATATTATTTTTGTTATAATAAAGTGGCATATTTTGATCAAATATCAAACAGTCGTTTGTCTCGCATTGCTCACCCCTCACACCGCACAATGCCTATGTCACATGCAACTTTTTTTTGCTTGACTTAGTTTGTACCATTACTTGCCTGCTTAACTATCTTGATGTTAGATAATCCTTCTACTGCCTTCTGATTGACTGCTGTGTGCTGATTTGTCATCCCTTTGTTTCCCTTGATTCTGGCTTGAACTTGATTGGAGTGATTTTTCTTTATTTTCATGTTTTGTTTAGTTCTTCCTTCCTACACCTGTGGTGATTTTTACACCAACCCTGGATTGTCTCCCTGTTTCCTTGGATTGTTGGACTGTTTGGACATGGTACATTTCTGGTGCAGTCCCTTAGTTTCATCCGTATGACAACTTATCAGGTTCCTCTGCCTTCATCCTGATTTATTTTGTGTCTTGTGTCGTGCTGGGTTCTGACCTATGAGCTCAGTGCTCAGAATCTAGTTCTGACCCCAACTACATTCTTTGCTGCTGCAGTCCTCAATCTAGTTGGGTGTGATTCCTTGTGTATTGTTTTTTTCATTGTGATTGGGTCATTCTAATAGTTTCCGCGTTTTGTTTCCACGGCATGGGGGCCCTCATTGTTGGTGTTTGCTTTCCTCCTGTCGTTCTGGCTTACCTAAGGGAGTCTAGATGTTCTTTAGGGTTCTACAGGTGTTTTGGGAGGGCAATCCTCACAGACGCTTCTTGTGGCACTGACAGCAGGGTTGCCTTTTCATTGAGTAGGACAGTGGTTAGTAGGCAAGCATCTGGGATTCAATATCTGTCTTTGCCTACCTCCTCAGACCAGCCAATTTATTTAAACTTAATTGAGAGTACAAACTAGTTGACATCAGGCGGATGGAGGGATTTCTCACAGTACCTGCAAGTCATGGTCTGTTCTGATGATATGAATTATGGCAAGTCATGAATAGTGTTACGAAGTGCGTCGACATGGCTTGTTCAGTCCTGCAGAGAAGGTGATGGGTTCACAAGAACAGCAACTTCTTCAATCCAGGAGGAAACCCCAACTTCGGATACCACCAAAGATTCACTTATACAGGGGTTTTTATCCGCACCAGTCACCATCCACCTCAGTTGACCTACATAGATTTGTCCGCAGCTCAGGTACCACCACCCCTTTGTGATTTATAGTGTCCACACGACTAAAAGGAAAGGCAGCCACCATGTAGCACCATGCGCAGCCTAGGACACTTTTTGTACTCTGCATTTACATGTAGTGCTCCACACTTGCATATCATCTCCTCTTGCACCATCTGCTGATGTTTGATTCTCTGATTTAGGAAGCCACTTTAGGACAACAGTCTCTGGAACCAGAACAGTGGTCTCCACACTCTTCTATGATCTGCAGGGCTACCAGATGTAAGAAGTAGGATCCCTTTCCCCAACAGACACTCAGTTTTTTTGCAGCAGCCATCACTCAGATCCCTTTCTGCACCAGACACTAAGGCTTTGCAGCAGCTGCCATCTTGGCAATACAGCGTCCTTGGACTTTGGGCCTCATCGCTGAATACACATTTTTTTTTAAATCATCAGCAATTTGTTCCCAAAACCAATTCTGGGAGATCGATGACACTTCTTCTATCTGTAGGGTAATTGTGGTGGCATGAGGATGTTTACAGGATTATTCCAGGCCACAGGCATCTGTCTTCTATCTGTCAGGTGTAATGCCCTTTTATCTAATACGTCCTGGCCAGATGTGTTGTACTGGACATCTAAAAAGACCATTTTCCTCCATGTTCACACTAACCTCTGTATCCCTTCAATGAACTTGTGTCTGTTGGTGTGCACCCACTCTGAAATTTGGTGTGTGTTCCAAGGGACAATGCCAAAAAAAACCTAGCATTATTTCAGATATGTGATCTCTTAGTTGATCCACCTAATGGAAGGCATGACTAGACACCTGAAGAACTGGGGACTTCACTGAGCACCTTGGTCCCGTCCTCTGGTGGAAAATGTTCATGCAATCTCAAAACAATTGTGAGGTGCTGCTGCACTGACCATGCCACCGATGAACACAACCCCCATTTGGTTGTTGTCTGACCCCACTCAACAGTGACTTCCAATTATGTTTATGACAGCTGCCTATCAATAATGTGCAAACCTGCTCTTTGGGCATGTCTGCCTGTTGCTATTCCTATCCATTTTGACTCACTTGGTTTGCTGTTCACTGTCTTACAACAACAGTCAGTAAGTAGGAGACTACAACTTTGAAAGTTAGCAAAATGCTAAAGCAAATCCATGGTGAAGTTTTCCAATATGTGGTCTAAATAATAAGAATAAGCAAACTTTCAGAACTGCCCATAGTGGTTTGACCAGAGAAGTGATCCAGGTCACTCACAGCACCAGTCACCCATGTTTCTCAGTTGACATTTGTGTTACGCTGTAAGTCATGACGACTCTGGATGTTCAGGGATGGAGTCATACAAAACTTTCTGACAAACACCACTTTCCTTCCCAGATTTCCCTTTTCCCAATCACTTTCAAGCCCACTTCTGGGCATGAGGACAAAGTTGTTCTCTTAAATCACTCTGTGCATATAATGAGACAGCTCAAATGTAGCCAGCCATGTTAAGGCATTGGACTATGAGCTATGAAAACGAAGACAGTTTGGCTTCCATACCTTTGTTTGCTAGTACTCTTTAGGATTGCATGCAGGCCTTCAAGCACCTCAACCCAAAATACAGGGCTTTCATTATTTTAATCAAATGCTTTTCCTATTCTGCCAGAACAGCTGCTTTCATTTTTGCAATATCTGAAGGCGGACCCTGTTGTGTTAGGAATTCCCCCTGATACCCCAGCTAAAACATCCCTGCGATCGCGGATGCCAGCCGGTTCCGGTATTGCCTGCATGGTCAGGTCCTTTCCTATAAGGGATGTCAAAACATATTGCAGGTTTAGGAACAAACATGCTGACATCCCATATTCCTCTCCAGAATACCAGGATGCCATTCTCGCAACAATACCAGTACTATGGATTGGAATCCATCCTGTTTTAGGTATTTAGTGTTTTTCATGATATTGTTTAACGGTTTCTTCATGGTTGCTAAGTATAGCTGACCTGTCCTTGGCTCGTTGTTTTCTCCTAGTCTTTTGTCTGACTTATTTCTTCAGGAAGTGGACCCTGTCAACTCTAGGTAAAAATAACCATCCCCTTTTCCCCCGTGGTATAATATTTTGTCTTTGACTCTCCATCAACTCTGTCTTTCGTTGTCTCTCTCTGTATTAGGGGGTGCCACATCAAGACTTCCCAAGAGAAGGGCATGTGACACATACTGCTTCTGCCTGGGGGGGGGGAATCACCATACCTCACAGACAAAGCAGGTAGGATCAATCCTAACAGGTTAGAGTGTACTTCCTTCAGACCTCCAAGATCATTCTAAGGGCTTGATCACGAGTTGGGCAGTATCCTGCCCAACTTTATTACCATTAGCGCCCATCCACCCAGCGGTATTACCACCGGATCACGGGTTGGGTGCTAACTGTTAGTCCCCATTCCACAGTTGGTCCATAGTACCCAATGGGGAATTGTTGGTAATTCCACCAGAAATTTGCATTGTTGCGGCGTGTTTACCCCCAGCTCTGATCTTGGGGTAGGCACACCAGACTTCGAGATTGGGCAGACCCTTAAATGTGGCAGTACTGCCCAACTCGTGAACAGCCCTAAATCAAGTACGGTTCTGACACCTTGGGATTGTGCTGGGATTTCTGTTAAGTCATCTATCTCACTTTGTACAGACCTTTATTTATCTGAGGTGGTGGCCACCTGATCACAGATCCATCCTGGTCTGGTTGCTGGTCTTCTTGATTTGGAGAAGCAGGCATGTCCTTCATTACTAAGGTAATGTACACCAGGTTCTCCTGTCTGTGAATCAGTGGCATGCACTTTATTAAACTGACTGAGATTTGCCAGAGATTTTCTCAGTTTAAGTTGTTTACCGCATGTGAGAAAATCTACCCTTCACTGTCATTCTCTCACAACATTTTCATTTGTGCACTGACCTGAGCAAATCAACTTTTTCTTTGCTATGATATATCTTGCCCAAGTTCTCTCATGCAATATCCAACTTCAGTTTCCAGAACTAAGGTGGTTTAACCACAGGCCTGATTCAGTTTTTGACCTTAGCAACTAAGGTGCAGTTCTTAACTCATCTATTGGTAGCAGTCAATCAGTCAGGATTAGCTATAACGAGTTTTGTGTAGTGGTCCATGATAAAACGATATCACAAGAAAAAAAAGCAGTGCACAGATAAGAGTACATGTATTGTATGGTTAAAAACCAAAACACTCCCTCTAAAGGGGAAACTATGAAATGGGTTGTAGTATAATGTTATGAAATCCCCATGGTCGACTCTGAGATCATAGAAGTTAAAAAGGAAGTCTTAAATGGCCACACACAATCACCAGGATGCCTACAACGTTAAATGCAGGATTTACAGTCTAACATCAGTATTTGGATATTTCATGAATAAAGAGTTTAGTCAATACATGGTGGATTTTTCAAGTCCTAACGCTGAATGTAGTTATAGTATTCATTGATGAAGTATTTTGGTTTTGTCTATCCAATACATTTTTTATGTAATAACTATTAGAGTGCTGATTTTCATATTCCCCTTAACATTGTAGGCCCATATTACATGAACTTCTTTAGCCCCAGTACATTTTTGTCCTTGAAAAAATCATTGAAACAAGGTGTCCTGGCAGTAGGGTAAGTTTGGTCCTGTTGCAACAGTCTACTACTGCACACTTCCTGTAATATGTTCCCGGTGCCCAAAATACACACGTGCAAAACAAGCTGGGTTACAGCTAAATGAGAAAGCAACAACATGAATAATTGCTAGGCATCAGCCCCATTCTACAGTGTTCTGATCCCAGCTGCTAAATCTCTAGTGTGCATCTCACAATTATATTAAATTTCAACACCAGAGTCCATGGGACACTGAACACACCTTTCTCTGCCTGTCTTTATATCTGACATACAAGCAAGAAAGCATCAAATTAAATGTTTTAAATTTTGATACATTTATAATATGAGTTCCTAGAAAAAAGCATTCCTCTCCTGTGATACGTCTCCATATGATGGTTCAAGATATTTAAATAAACCAACTTGGCTCCTACATGAACAGTTTGGTAAAAACTGATTTTCAAAAATCCATGGATCACCAAAACATATTTATCCTATAAATGACAAGTTGGTGCCTCATGACTCACCTTGATGACAAACAGATTGAACAGGTCTCCTCTTCAAATCTGAAGAGTAGAGAGAAACTCAATTACAATTCAGGTTCACATAGATCTGGTTATAGTTTTCCATCTTTCATCTTTGTGGGTCACTGAAATAACCAGTCCACTATGACTTCCTGTAGCGTCAGATCTTTGTACGCATCCATCCCATTAAGTTTAAGAACAGGCCTGCCCTTCTCTACCCTGTGAAGCAATCGCAACCCACAAACCCAACCATAGCAACTAATTTCCAAGTTCAGGCTTTTAGCATTCAGGGAACTAGTTTCAGAAGAATTCCCTGTAGACATCTTTGAAAGGATTCTCCGCCTCTTGCCATGTGGTTAACAACCTCCACTACTTGAACAGTCATCTGATTTAAACATTTTTTTTTTATCTCTGTGTTATGTTGCAACATTTATGATTGCGCACTCTGAGTGTGTTTAAATGAATAATTAAAGTGCATTTCATCTTATCCTCTCTGTTCATATACTTTGTCAAACATATAACTAGCGTATAGGACATTTAATGCTAAATCACTCCAGCTATTTCACATTTTAAATATGTTATCAGTTCATTGTGTTTGCCACTCATCAGATGATGTAATAAAGTCCCAATGGTGATATTGCAATAGTTGTTACAATTTAAGCAGCCTTCAAGGTACTTCAGAAATTACTGTAGCTTCTTCATCAGGAGTCTTTCAACCTGCCTAGGTTGTAGGCCTCTTCTTCTGTGCATTGGTAATGCAATGGAACTGACAGTGCACATTTATAGTCATCCAACGGCATAGTAGTGGGTTTGAGCACCAATCACTAAGGTGCAGTGAATGCATTATTTAGCTGACCACTTAATCAGTGGTTGCCTCAAGGCTTCTTCATGGGCTAGAAGGAAACACAGTTTCTGGGCCATGAAGGTTGACATGTTCATGTCATCTAGACTCAACTTCTGCCAGGAACAGTATTTACCTGGACCTCAAAACTTGTCATTTGACCAATCCGGACCCCATCCTTAGACATACTTATAGAATCCGTATGAGTACTCACACCCCTAGATATTTATGTTCATATAATAGGAAACAATGGTTAAAGTTGCCAACCGCCATGCCCTGAATTATCTTGTTTCTTTGCAACTGTGGCCTCATAAGAGGATAAGCATTATTTGTATTATTAATTAGCTTGTTGTAATGTGTCTCACATCTGTATCTCCATTGGGTTGTATGCGTCCTTGATAGAGTTTAATAACACTCTGTCTGCCTTTCAACATTATGCATAATACCACCTGCAGTTAATCTTACCCAAACCTACACCATTAATAGTCTTAAGGGGTCTTGTAAATATTTTGCCACAGATGAAGATAGATCTCCATAACACAGCTAAAAATCTATATGTTCAGCTGAGTTCTGTTTAAGCTTTACAAATTTCATAAGTGTGTTCAAGCCATTCACTCCTTGTACTGAAACACATAATGTTAATGCAGAAGTCAAATTGAATTTTGCAGTAAAAAAGTGGAGATTTATACAAGGACTTTAATAGCCTACATTTCCAATCTGTTACCCAGATATCAATGTGCATTCCCATAGAGGCATCAATTGGCCAAAATAGCTATTTCACACTTCATTTTGAACATTACTATGCCCTGGCATCAGAAGAGCACCTTTGCCTTCAACTAGTAATGCATCCTTCTCTGGTGTATACCGCCTGTCTTGTACATGACACTGCTTTGCACAAACTGTCAATGTACAATTCAATGCCTTCAGATCATTAATTCCTTCCTGCCCCGGGTGTCCATTCTCATATTTGGAACAGAAAATAACACCAAAAAATTGCATCCCCACAATACACGCAATCAAACAGGAGTCTTACATTAGAGAATAATTCAGCAGCTGTGCCCTGACGGACCATTAGTCCCATCAGAATTGTCACCAACATTTTGTTTGTTGATTCTTATTTCAATAAACAAACCCTTAAAGTCACAAATAAAGGACGTTGTTTATATCCTTCTAGGTGGCCTATTTGTTTATGTTGCTTGATAAGCTCAGGCAAGGTTTTATAGGGCAAGGCAACTTCATTGTGCCAGTAATATCTGGCACTCTTGTACTACGTTTAGTCAGTTCAATCTCTTCAGCCATAATGCAATCCTTATCACCCTTGGCCTTAATCATATTGCAACATATTAAGCAGTTCATATTATCACCATATTATCACCCAGCTTCCCTCTGGATACTAAGACCCACCTCAGAATATTTTCTCGGGGCAATATCTTTCTTTATTTTAAGAGTAGGTGTCTTTTCCTCGTTGGGTGGTGTGAACGATTGCCAAACGGTAAGGGTGTAGAAGCCCTTGCTTATTTGTTTATTATTAATACTAAAATGATCCAGATATTCCATCTCAGAAATAATGGTCTACTTAACAGACCCTCTTTCAGAAAGCTTCATTTCAAAAGCATAGTGAACACACGTGTCCTTCTGTATCAGTCTACTGATTTGTAGATCCTGCATGCTCTTCAGTGGCAAAGAGTAGGTTCAAAGGTCACAGGTGTCCTGTTTGACAACTGCTGTGACACCAAAATCACTGCACTCAGAGATTGAATTGAAATCTACACATCTGAATCAAAACCATTATAACTGTGCATACTATCTATCTGGTGGCAGTGTAATTCCAAAGAATACACCATACCTGGGGTTTGGTATGGTGGCTGATAATACACACAATTATTAAGATCACATCAGATGTTCATAATACCTTGGTCAACCCAGTGAGCTCAGAACACCTATGGAAAGTCTATGTGGATTTATAGAGCCAGACTGCAGCCAGTAGGGGAACAGGCAGGACAGCTGTCTCACTTTGATCCTTTTGAAGGTTGGAAAGCATCTCTCTCCAGTCTACGACATTCCCAGCAGGAGAGTTTCTGAGAATCATGTTTCAAATAGCCACCCATAACAAATGGGCCCTCACAGTAGGGTGTTGAATACCAAAGGGACTTTGAAGTTGCATGGTTAGGAAGGGGGCAGAGTTAGACAGAGCAGAAGTGGCTTGAGGAAGGGTACCTACATATTGATTTTCTGTGGACACCTCCTCCACTTCCTGCAGAGCAGATCACTTTACATATGATGCAAGAAGGCAAACTTTACTTGTCACCTTCACAGGTATTAAACCCCTTGAAGCATGCTTGGTTTTATCTAGTTCCCTGTGACCGTTTACTTTTAAAAGTAAGGGGTCTCCAACTCCTTCTTTGATTCATTTTGCACCTTGAAGAAAAGCAGAAGAATGTGTTTGGTCTCTGTTGGGTGAGCAGTCCTTTCCACAGCCATCTAGACACGTTTCTCAAGGCAGAGGCAAGCAGTGTCCCTTACAGATCCCCACAGAATATTTGGATTGTCTGCAGTTGAACAAAGATCTACACTCAGCTAGCTGCAACAGTATGCAGGATTCTCACTGGAGGGGAAGGACTCCTTCTGGTGCTAGCTAGCCTTCCTGGACGGGGAGTGAAAGGGAAAAAGACGATCTTGTACCTGGACCCATGGACTGGGACTCACAGCACCAAAGAAGTCAAAACAGCTACATTCCCCTGTTCCATTGCTTCAAACTGTCATATAGCATGAGTTGACTATGTTCAAACACCATTAAACCATGAGGACCCACAGTACTGCCATTGATACTGCCATCAAACCTCAAACCACTTTGTTGCTGCATTAAACCAGTTTACTGCCACATTGCACCTACAGAGTGTATAACCTCCTGTAGCTATAACAAGAATCTTGTTAGTGCAGAAGTCTTTAAACTAAAGCATTTTTAAGAGCACCTCATGCCACAAGGATCTTCACATCAAACTGATCCAGACCGCGACTTGGAACTGCTGGAAGCATCCTTTTTCCTGATGACTCAACCTAGCTGTACCCATTGCATTGAAGTGGCTCGAAAATTAACCTAACCTGGTGGACACTCTGAACTACACCCTTCTGATGCTGCATCAGACTACACAGAGCTTCACATTGAACCGAACTCAATGCTGACTCTCTACCTGGATCAGTACGACTCACACAGTGCTGAGAAAACCAGTTCCATGCTGTCCAACCACCACAAAGAGATTATGGTGCTTTTGTGAGGGTCTAGGCCCCATGCTCCACATTTGTTAGCCTAGAGACGGATAAGCCACCCTTCCATACTTTTTTCTCAAAAGACGTATCCTTTTAAAAGGGAAATTTGTGCAATGTCTTGCTTTTTACCTTTTCTACATTGTTCTGCATTTTCTGTGTTCTTTCGACAAGTGTGTGGTATTTTGATAGTGTTTTTATAGTCAGTTATTTGTATACCTTAGTAAAATCCTGTGTACACAGGCTAAAGAGTATAAAGGGAAACATTTTCAGCGTGTAACTATATTATGTGGTATATTGCAACGTAAATTATGTTAATAGAAAAGAAATGTCTAACAAATCTTGCTCTTTTTACGTGGACGAGTAGTAGCCTCAAACAAAATCTCTCAAAATCCGATGAAAGATCAACATAGTATACACGGTCAATTGTTGCATCTGCTCGTCTTTGTGTTGGATTCCACTTACAGGTTTTGGACTCAAATATAAGATATTGAAGGATGTCAGAGTAATACAATTCACAGGCTGCATGATTCTCTGCTTTTAAAGTTGTATCCCCGACTTTGGCCTTTTCTGCAGCTAATTCTATGTTTTCATTATTGAAGTATACATTTTGTTTGCCTGAAAGATGAACTTCAAGTCTAATTATTGTATTTGTAAGGCAAAATCTCCCTCCAGAGATGATAACAGGTGAAGTTGACAGTCTTTACTACGCAACCTAAAGTATTATTATTGTATGTATAAGGCACCAGCTCCCTCTAGCAGTGACAGCAGGCAAAGTGGGCCATCTCCACTGCTTATGATGGCTTCAGACAAACATACATCTGACCTATACATATAGTATGATTGTGTTTAATTAAAGAATATGGATTTTTATAAAACCTTAATTTGACATTCCTTTATTTTGAACTCTTCTCCTATTGCTGTTTGTGTTGATACTGTTATCACATTCACACCCTTCCTAAGAGTATAACATGTGCTGGACCCACATTACTACTAATTGAGATATATCGCTTGACTGTGCCTTTTTCACTGATATCACTGAGATCACTTTTGGTTTGTATCAGTGTGAGGGCTGAGTAGGTGGCTACACCACTGCTCACCCTTGAACTCAACCAGATCAGTAGTCATTTTGTCACATTTTGTACATTTACCACCGCTAGGTGTGAGGGCCACTTTTGGTAGTTCTTTGAATGTTAACCCTTTGGACCTTCTTGCCCCGGAGGTAAGAATGTGCCTCTGTGTCTATTGTATTTATTTATTTAGGCATGTGTATGAGCACACCAAGCCCAAGGGCATCTAGGCACTTGTGACAATCAGACAGGAAAGAGGAGAAGAATGGGGAGTGTACGCAAAGGGAGGGGGAGGGGAGTTTTAATTGAAGAGGTAGGTTGCATGCTTCTTTCTGAAGCTGACATGGGATGGTTTGTCAGAGAGGTGGCCAGGGAGCTCATTCCAGAGTGCAGGGGCATGGACTGGGAAGCTAGCCTTGCAGTTGAATCTGGGGGTGATGAGGCAGTGTTTGTAGGAAGTATATTGTGGCATTGTTGAGGATTTTTGTTGCCAGATATGAAGGGGCATTGTTGGATGGGCAGCAGTGCATGATGGATACAATCTTGAAGTTGATCCTATCCATGACTGGAAGCCAGTGAGAGGCTCTCCTGGCTTTGGAAATGTGGTCATGCTTTCCAGTGTTAAGTGCTGCCCTCAGTGCATTATTTTGGATTGATTGAAGTTTGCAAAGATTTTTGGTGGAGGTGCCGCAAAAAAGTGAGTTGCAGTAGTCAAGTTTAGAGCAAATGAGTGCTCGAGCAACTTCAAGCCATTTTTTTAGGACAGTTAAGGTCTGCTGGCTTTGATGTGCTTAGTGGCATAACCCGACATTGTGGCAATGTGGTTGGATTGGTGTGTCATATTGAGGGTGAAATAGAGGTAGACGCTGAGGGTTTTAATGTCGGCGGTGACAGGGATGAGGTGTCTATCGATAGTGAAGGATTTGTAGGACTGACTTTTCTAGTCTTGCCGGGAGCCCACGAAGAAAGGCTCTGTCTTCACATCATTGAGGCAGAGGCAATGTGTGGCCATCCAAGTTTGAATCGTTTCATAAAGGAGGTTGATTTTGAGTGAATCCTGTGTGTTGTTGCCTGAGAGGGGGATGAGGATCTGGGTGTCATTCCTATAGTTGTTGTATGAGACACTTATCAAATTGAGGTGGTTGAAGAGAGGCTTGGAATATATGTTGTATAGTGTCGGAGGGACTATGAGCCTTGCGGGACGCCGCATGTTGTGGGGCTTCGGTGTGTTGAGGTTTCGCCAGCGAACACTCTGGAGGTCCTGTCAGCAAGGAATGAAGTGACCCGTTTGGCTGCATCAGGTGAGAAGTGTGCTGAGGATGTGGGGTGGCCACAGAGTGTGTTGTGGTTGACTAGGTCAAATGCGGCAGAGAGGTGCAAGAGAAGGAGTAGGGAGATGTTGCCTCTGTCATGACAGTATCAAGTTGATGTCTTTAGGTCAAATAATGCTGTTTCGCTTCCATGTTTGGGTTATCTCTGCGGACTGACGGGGGCCTAGGATGTGGTGAGACTCCAGGAAGTCCTGGATTTGCAGATAGGCAACCCTCTCAATGACCTTTAGCAATAAACGGACAGTGGTAATGGGGCGATAGTTGGTGGGGATGGCAGGGTCAAAGGAGGGTATCTTGAGGAGTGTGGATACCCAGGATTCTTTGAGTACCACAGGGACAGTGCATGAGGCAAAAGAGGTGTTGATAATGGCGGAGATAAGGTAGAGGAGGGGTTCAGCACAGTCTTTCACAATGGGAGCTGGGCACGAGTCCTATTTGCAGTGGGTGAGTTTGAGACCTTTGATGATGTTTCCAAGGGTGTGGTCATTTATGGGTTGGAATTCAAAGAGTGGGAACTCCCTGGGTTCTGCAGGTGGTGTGGCAGGGGGGCCATGGTGTTGACTTTCTTGGCTGCAATCTTTTGATGGAGGAGTTTGATTTTGTTGATCAGGGTGTCTTGGACAATACTGCACCATGTGTTATCTTTGTGGATGATGGTGGGGGGGCGGTGTGGGATTCCAACTTTGGAGGATGGCAAAAGTTCACTGTAGTTTGATGATGCTTTTGAGATTCTTTCATTGTATGAAGAAGCCTTGGACTTGTGAATGGATTGTCTGTAGAGGCAGGAGATTTTTGCGAAGAGAGCTTTGTTTGCTGGGCTGGGATATTTGTGCCAGATGGTTTCTGCTGCTCTTTTCTTGGTTCACATTGCATTGATTTCTGGTGTGAACAAGCAATTGAGGTGTTGGACATTCTTTTGTTTTTTTGGTTTTGAGGTGGTTCAGGAGGTCAAAAGTGTAGGTGAGCAGGTTGTTGCAGTGCTGCACCAGGGTGGTGGTGTTGGGGTTGGGCAGCGGTTGCCTAAGGAGGGGCATGATGCAGTGGCTTGTAACATTGCGGTTGGTGCAGGTTAGGATGGTGGTGGGTTTGGGGATAGTGAGGGGGTCAGGATAGTAGTGGTGTATGGGGATGAAAAAGAATATGGTGTTACAGCCGGACCATGGGCAGGGTTGGTTAGCTAGGATGGTGGCATTGTTTTTTTGGCCCAGGATCCAATCTAGCATGCAGATGACTGGTGGAGTCGGCAGTGTTGGGTGTGGTCCGATCAATTGTGGTTGAGGGGGTTTTGGATGGGCTACATTCAGTCAATGCATAATCAGAAGTATTATTATCTGCTCCTACCTGACAATGACATGTTATGCACACTCTTGGCTTGTGCACAAGACTGTATCAGCAGTTCTCACATTGATAAGTTGACTATCACATCCAGACATTTTTCAAGTAAAATATTACCCTTTCTTCTTTTTTTCTCAGAGATAGGTCAATCATCCTAGTAAACTGTTTGAGTGAGACATCTGTGGTAAAGGTGTAGATCCGGTGCTGCCAAGGAGGGCACACCTACCAGTTTTGGGAGTGAGGGGAAGGAGCATCATTAGAGGGGGAGACAACATTGATGGCTGCAGCGTGTAACTTATGCGCTGTGTGCACAGGTGCAGCTAGAGAGGTTTGTGGGGAAGAGTGGCGATGAGGGTAACCCAGAGTGGATATGGATACTGGGCATGGGCAAAGGCTAGAGGGGGTAGTACAGTATAATATGAACCACAGAACATAAGATGCAGGTAAATAGACCACTTGTCCTTTCGTACCCACCAACCCTGAATTTCAGGGCAGACATGTGCTGGAGAAATGTTGCAAGCCGACCATTGCCAGGAAACTGTAGTCGCTGGGAAATGGGTTCAGCTGATACTTTCAAGTTCATTGGGCCAGGTACATGAGGCCCTCACTGGGAAGCGAAGGGATTCAACTAATACAAATCGACAATTAGAAGTACAATCACAGTGGAGTAAGCGGTTTCAAATCAACACTTGGCAAATGGGCCTGAGATGAGGGCTATCGGGTGAGGGGATGACTGGGGAGTTGACCAATCATTGAAAGGGGTTTGGTGACCCTAGGGTGCCACAGTGTTTTGTGTCCTTGCCGATGACCACAGGGCTCCTCATTGTTTGAATGCAGTGTGATTATATGCTCATTGCCAAGCTTAGGGTGTCTTGTATGTCTCATGAGAACTGGCCACTGGCAGATGAATAAAGTTCCAGTGCCAGCACAGTCTTGGGAGGAAAGCTCAGGGGCAACGTGCTCACCTTGGAAGCAAGACAACGCCGAGCAACCCAGGTTTGATCCCCTGGTCCGTGCTTAGAAACCTTTGGGTATTAAGCGTGTTATAAATAACCAATTACAATTACAATAAATAACAAATTACAATTACGTAATGTTATGAACATCATTTTGAGGGCGGTGTGGGAAGGTTTGTAACATCATGTGTGGGTGGTATTGGGCAGTGTGGATAATGATAGCCTTCTCTAATCGTGAGTGGGTATGGTATGTTTAGCTATAGGGGACTGACATGGTCCCACCAATAAGCTACATAGAATGGTTTAACATTTGTTGCAACTTTTGTTTATGCTAATATTGTGATAACCCATAGAACGTTTAGCAACAGTAGGCAGCACTGACAGCTCCATTCAGTGCTGTTCCACTGTGCTGTTTGAACTGTGCTCTCCCAGATGTGTCTGGGCCAGTAATAAAACTGCTTTAATAATCTTTTATTGTATAATAGTTCAAAATAAACGGAATTTTTACAATATTTACAATTACTAAAACACAAATTGCACATTTAAACTTAAGAATCTCAAATAATACATTTCTGTCATTTAAAAAAATATATGTATACAACTTAAAATAGTAGAACACATCACATTAAAAGAAAGGAAAGGGAATCAAAAACCAACTCATTATTCAGCAGTTGCCCACTAACCCTCGTGAAGGCCCTACACTGGCAAACCACTGGCCAAAATGATTCCAATTGGACTCCTTTACATGGGTAAACTAAACCAACAATAACCTCAAAGTCTGCCAGACCTAAAGAGGGCCGCATTGCAGAAAGTGATGAGTTGTTTAAACAGAACACCCAAAAATCGTCACTTTTAATGGTGTCTATATTATTTAACAGATGTCCCCAAGCCACCATATACAGTGAACCAAGTCTTGGGCATTCCGTCTGCACATGCTTTGCTGTCTCAAGGTTGGTAACAATTTTACAGATCCTGCAATATCTGGCCTCATATGGGATCTTTTTCCATGCCCCACAGACAGACAGTACCAACAGTTGTTTCATACGCAGCCGCAAATAAAAATCACAGATCTGCAGGTCGGGGCAAAGTTCAAGATAACGCTCAGACCTCATATATCGGTGTATCACAGCCACACCACTCGTATGTATGTTGAGGCTGTTGAAATGGTTATAATTACAGACCCAGTCATATTTCTGTATCCTCCGCTTAAGAGCACCTTTTAAAGATACAAAATCGGCACAGCGGTCATAGTCAGGTTGCCATCCCACCTCGTCACAGAGCTGTTGGAATAACACAATGTGGGTGGACATTTTTCCATCAGCCCGTTTGGGCTCGTAACTCACACCCAAAATGTTCTAAACAGGGCAGGAGGGAGTCATTCTAGCTTTCAACATCAGACAACCTCTTCTAATTAACAACTGGGCCCTAAGAGATACAAGTCCCAGTTCCAAGTGGATCTATTCAATAAAAGTTGATTTGGGTATGCCTAGTACAAATCTAGCTTCCACCCCATTCAGCCATTTCATGTTTTTCATAGTGAGGGCCTCAAGCTCGTACAAGACTGTCAGGCACAATCACTGCTTGTAAAGCATTATGACCCCCATTAATGTAAAACCGGAATGCTCATTGGTGAATTACCTGCAAATCCCAGTTATTTGCCTAGCCCTACTGACCTTATTAGCTATGATATCAGCATAACCATGAAACCCAGAGATATCCAGCCCCAGATACTTGTATCCATCAATGTACTCAATGGCCCCCATAGGGGTCGACAGCTTCATCCTACTAATTTTCTTAGAGGTTACTAACATCCCTTTGGTCTTACCCCGGTTGACTGACAGTTTAAATTCAGCAGCATGGATGGCCAATTCCTCCAACATTGCCTTCAGACCCATAATCATATGATCGAAAATGGCCATGTCATTGGCATATAACATGCCACAAATACTGATGTTTCTAATCTTCGGGGAACAGCCGGATCTCGCTAATAGTCCAGCCAATAAATCTGCCACAAATATTAAAAAGTAGAAGGGTCAACATGCGCCCCTGCCTCACCCCCCTGTTAATGCGTATTGCATATGACAGAATCCCCTGGTCACTCAGTCTTATCCTGGCTGTGTTGTCCTTATGGAGCACCCTAATGACCTGCAAGAGCCAGCTAGGACACCCCCACTGACATAGCTTTTCCCATAACAAACCACAGTCAACCTGAGTGACCGAAAATCAACAAAGGCAATGTACAAAGAGGGGCCTGCCGGGGTTCTAGCTTGGGTAATTAACCTGTCCAGAACTCTAAGATTATGGACCATACCCGATCAGGTCTAAACCCAGTTTGGCAGGGATGAAGAATATTGGCTTCACTAACCCAGACTTGAAGATGTTCCAGCACATAGGTAGCACAACCTTTACCAGTGACATTGACTAATGACAAAAGCCTATATTTATCAGGTACCGAGCGATCCCCAGTCTTAAAGACTGGGACCAGAATAGCCTTATTCCAGGAGTCAGAGATGGTTTTTTCCTGGCATACCTTAATGAACAAGGGGTGTAGTACATCAACCCATAAACTGGGATTTTGCTTCAATACTACTGAGAAAAGACCATTCGGCCCCGGAGCTCTCAAATTCTTAAGGGCACGGAAGTGGATACCTATGTTTTATCGAGTGAAATTAATGGGCCAGCTTCACTCATTCTGCACAATCGGAGGGTTAGGTTACATAGCTGTAAACCTTTTATTTTCTACGAGGGTAATCCAAGCCCCCTCCATAATCGGGATCAGTGTCAGGGAGCCCGTCGGTTTCCTAACACTCATCAGAATACTCCACATAGAGCCTGCATTACAGGTCATTAGGGTCTAAACCAAATGCTCCTAATTACCCAGCTTCCCTTACCAATTTATTTTTTTAACCCAATTATGAAATTGGGTCTTCAAGCGAGATCGTAGCTTCAAAGTCGTACTGGGGGAAGCATTTGAGATGGTGACAGCACATAGTTTTGTTCTTAGTATTCGCTTTGCCCTGTTAATCTCAGGGTCATACCCATGATCATGTACCTTCCCTGTTGTAGTCATGCTCTTACACTTACTTATTCCAGTGCAGTTAGATAAAAATGTAAGCCACACTTCAATGTTGTTAATGGTCCAAGTGTAGGGATTTCACCTATAATCGCTAAACACCTTTCTTAGCATTTCACAGGACTTATTCACATTCCTACCCGACCATTGAAGTCGATGGCCCGATAGTGAGCCCCCAGATGTGCAGGCCCTTTTGTTATTGGACGCCTAAAAACGCACACCCATTTGACTGTTAAAGTTGCATGGTCACTGGTCACTCACGGGACACAGACATTAATAGCACTTTCGCAATCACAGTTGTAGAGGAGGTACCAAGCACGATTCGCACTCCTACTGCCCATTTTGAAGTACCGGAAACATTCACGCCGAAATATGTGACGTATGATGAGCAAATAAACCATCAGAGAGCCGCAGTGGAGCTCTCTCCAGTACCTATCAGTAGAACAGCACCTGTTGAAGTAGCGACACCTAAGAAAACCTGGACAGTAAATTAACCATTGAGAAAACCATATCGACAAATGAGACAGAATGAAGATTGCCAGAATACAATACCCGACAAAGCTAAAAAGATGCTAAAGGAAGACGAATGGTGACGTCACAAGAACCCGGACTGACTCACATACGGAAGATATGATGACCTATGAAAAATAAAAAGAGACGAAACACCATGGATAAGTGACATACTGAGCCTAAAGTAAAATAATTGATCTCAAGATGTCAGAAATTATGCCACATGCGTGATGAAGACATTCAGTTAATTTAAATGTGTACATATGCAAGGAACCGCAAGAAGCAAGAAATTGTGAGGCTTGCTTATGCTTAGTAGTAAGATAGATTGACAGAGATATCACCTCCAACGTCCCGAGTAACAAGGAAAGACGTTAGAAAGAAAAAGGAGACCAGGCACAAGCAAGTACATCTCTAGATACAGAATAGAGAGGGAAAGAGATGGAAAGGAGATGCGGCCAGAACTGATGAGATATCATTCATCCAGAATGCATGGATGGGAGGTCAGATCTTATTGAAACTCGATGTTAAAGGCATTGAGGACGTGAGGCTAAAGGGAGAGTCAGATGATTCAAAAAGGAAAGAGAAGGAAAAGGAAAAAGGATTGAGAGATAAAAGAATCGGGAAAAAAGATAGACAGAGACGAGAGCAGTTGTATCGCGAAGAGCAAAAAAGGAAACGCGATCATAAGCAGAGAGCAGCTAATGATCAGGACAGGCAAGAACAAAGGAGAATAGAAGAAGAACAAAAAATACAGGAAAGGAGAATAAAGAGACAAAGGGATGAGGAAATTAGAAGGGCAAATGTACGTAGAGACAGGAAGAAGATAGGGTCAGAGTGGAAGCGAGGAAGCGTAGAGAGTTCGATGATGACATACAACGCAAACGAAGACAGAGAGCACGGGATCTTGAATATCTGGAAAGAGAGGTTAAAAAACCTGATCCGGTAGTAGACTAGGAGGACATAGAAGAATTATTTCCTGAGTACGATTCAGTTACAGGCACATCCAGGGCAAATATGGAAGATGACTTTGACACCAGAAGCATCGGAGAGACGATCGATAGAATATATGATGAAATGAGGCTAGAACAGCTACCCCAAGGCAGAGGACGAGTGTCTTGAGAGCACTCAGTTGTATGACACTGAGGACGCAGCAAAAATAGAGAGCTGTCTCTAGATAGGTTGACGCTAAATAGGAACGAGGAAGATGAGAGGAGTTGCACGAGTTGGGCACAGACAATATCAGATGCAGAAAGAGAGGAGTATGAGGAAAAGGAAGATGAGAGAAGATGTGAAAAGCGCTTTTCTGGAGGAAAAGGAATAAGATGGTCAGGTTCTAGTGGATCCTCACCTAAGGCATCAGTGTCAGCCACACAATCAGACAGACACGAAGGAGTATCTTGCGGTCAGAGGGGGGTGTCTCCACCACCCTATGTGAGCAGACTAAGGACATTGTTAGGTAGACAGCGGTGCAGGAATATTACCCCTGCAGTGGATAGGAAAATGATGAGAGAAGAAAAGGAGTGCCATGTGTTACAATTTCCGTTGCTCGAAAAAGGAGGAACAAGGCCACAGTATATACCTAGGCCACGCATGGATCGAGAAAATCTGAAAAATAAGTTTCCAATGTTGACATTGGGAGCCGGAAAATGGATACATGAACTAGAAAAGATGACAGGAGGGAACAGGTTAGCTATCAGGGATATTAAGGGTTTTTTAATCGCCATACTTGGTGATAGAGCTGATGATGTGTGGACACGTGCAGGTTACCTCGGCGTGACTACAGTTTATACTGCGCATGATGGAGCTCCATTTACATTTAACAATTGCAGAGCCACGGTATGGAAAGCATTATGATTGCTATACCCGGACACTTCAGACATGGGAGCTATAATGACACGTAAAATGAAGGAGTCAGAAGATCCATTGCTTTACATTCAGAATTTCGAAGACGCATGGGTTCTGGAAACTCGCTAATCTTGGGGGAAGTCCATACCCGTTTTTTACCATATATTATGCCAAGGGCTGCCAGATCAGGTATAGGAGCAGCTCAAGAAATTGGTAGGAATTGAGGCCAAACCGTGGTCTAAAATACAGTTGACCATAGCGCACTATTGCAGGCTGCTGCAGGAGAATAATCGCAAAAATAATAGGCTGCAAGAAAAGCTGAAGAGGCAAAGTTAGTGCAGAAAAAATTGTCAAAATATGCCATTGAAGGGGCAATGATACCTAACACAGACGGATCAAACATGCAGCAGGACAATAATCGAGGGCAGGGTAATCAAGGCAGGAATGGGTTTTATCCCTGAGGGAGAGGCTTTCAAGGGAGAGTTTTCCAGAGTAATCAGGGAGGTTTCCAAAACACGCAACACGGCAATCAGGACATGTCAAATGGGCAAATAATCAGACCACCGCCAATATGCTGGACGTGTGGGCTGACGGGGCATCTAGCATGCATATGCAGAAGTCAGGGCTTGGTGCAAAACGACCAAGGAACAAGAGGGTGGATGGTGAATCCACCTGTATTTTTACAGCAGGGTGGAAATGGAGTTGCACAAAATCACATGGTGCAGCAGCAAGCGCCAGGAGCATAGCAAAACTTGCAACCTCAGAATATGATACATTTTCTGCAAGGACAGTCACCGATGCAACTGTCACAGATAACAGGACAGCTACTAAATTCTGGAATGAGAACTAACACTGGTGATGGAGGAAATCCATTCACTCAGCATGGGGCAAAGTTATATATGGATTAGGACAGCTAACTTGGAAACCTGATGTGTTCTATCCTATCAGTGACACCAAACCCTCACGAGGAACCAAGGGTAGATGACGTTATAGGGGATAAAGATTATTTCTTCCTAGTTGACATGGGTGCAACACACTCGTGAATACGTGAAGGCAAGTTTTCCTTGTCTGGCAATGCCATAAATACTCAGGGCTTCACAGGAGCACCAAGTAGTGTTACTTTTACAAACAAACTACCAGTTTCCATAGGAGAATGTGACAAGAACGTGCCACTACTGTATTCAAGGCAGTCCCCAGTATATATATCGGGATGAGAGCTAATGATGAAGTTAAACATGGCAATTTCATTCACAGAGAAGGGCATAGCATGTTCAACCCCAGGAATGCATTATTTGAATGTATGCAACATGATTAGAGCATACGCAGGACAAACGGCTATGAGAGCTGTTCCATTGGAACCAGAAATATTTGTGTGTGGAGTGCGTACAATAATGGCAGGGCTACTAGTTCTTGCAGGCAAAACCATGAGAACCCCTGATGAGTTGCTATTCAGGCCAAGAATACCTATGCATGAGGAAAAGGGAGTGTTTCCCTTGGCAATCCCCAGAGCTATACTACAAGGAAAAGTGCTCTGATTGATGGTTATGATGACGAAGGCAGACAATGGTGTGCAGCAATCGCCATTAAGGAAGGATACAGACTGACTGACATCACTGATGACAAGCTGTTTGAAGAGCAAACAGGTATAGATGAAACCCCAGTTGAGGTTAATCTTGTTTATTGGGTAAAAATGATCAAAAGAGAGGTGCCCCAAAGAATGATGCTGTCACAAAACCGTCCTGAATATTTTGATGACGACATGGCAGAGGTGCCTGTCTTAGTGTGGGCTACAGGCCCTTATGACGTAGGCTTACTGAAAGGAGTCGGAGAAGTGAAGATTAAATTGAAACCAGGAGCAATTTTACCAAAAGCACGACAGTATCCCATGTCTAGGGAAGCAGATGAAGGGATTTTCAAGACAATTTCTGCTATGATGGAGCAGGGCATTTTAGTGACGTTAGAGTTATCATGCAATAATGCAGTTTACCCTATCAAAAAACCAAAGGGAGGGTCTTGGCGTTTAATCCAAGATCTAAGGCCAATAAATGATATTGTGGAGGCGGAGTTCCCTCTAGTCCCTAACCGTCCACAAACCTATGTAATATACCCGTTGAGGCAAAATATTTCAAGGTGATTGACTTGAAAAAAATTATTTTCTCAACCCATTGCACAAAGACTCACAAGATTTGACATCATTCAAATTCAGGCAAATGTGTCTGAAGAGCACAAGGTTACCTTGAGGTACTGTGAGTCCCCTTTGATTTTCAACAGAGTCCTACAGATGGACTTGAGCAATATCGCATTAGAAAGTGTTTTATTGCAATATGTGGACGACATCTTGATTTGCAACACGACAGAAGAAACATGCAGACATGATTCTATTCAGCTATTGGCTATATTGGCTGAGAAAGGATATAAAGTTGACAAAGAGAAGTTACAATATTCTCAGCAAGAAGTGCTGTACATAGGCCAGCTAATCTCACATGAGGGGAAAAGGGTTACCCATGAAAGGGCTGAGGCCCTATTAAACACATCCAAGCAACACACGATAAAACAGATGCAGAGTTTTCTAGGATTATGCAATTATGTCAGGGCATGGGTCTTTGACTACAACTCTTATACCAAGCCCTTGTTAGTCCCTAAAGAAGGCACAGGCGACAAAAGAAAAAATTGAATGGACTGAAACCATGGAAGAAGGGTTTATTGAACTCAAAAAGGCCATTTGCACGGCTCCAGTTCTAGGAATTCCCAATTATGCAGAGGAATTCTACCTGTTTTCACACACAAATGGCAGTGTTATGATGGCAGTACTCACACAGAGAACCACATTGGGGTACAAGCCCCTGGCATAATACAGTGGGAATCTAGACCCAGTGATGAGCGGTCCCTTCCCGGGCGAAGAAAGTTTAGCTGCCGCAGCGTTCACCATTTAGAAGGCTACAACCATTGTGAAGGGATGCTCAATGATGTTGTTCGTCGAGCACACATTATTTGCTATTCTAGAGAAACCGAAAGGCACATTGTCATCTCAGAGAGCTTCTGCTTATGAAGTGATCATATCAAATACATCGATTAAGATAATTTGATGTAAGATAGTGAACCCGGCTATGTTTTTAGCTGAGCCAGTCACTGAAGGAGAGCCAGTTCATGACTGCGCAAACTATGAAGAATTCTATGATGAGATTCCCAGAGTGAAATAAAAAGCATTGGAAGAAGGAGAAATTGTCTTTGCTGAAGGTTCTTTGAGAATCGATCAAAATGACAGGCAACGATATACAGGCACCGCTGTGATGAAGCACATGGCAAATGGAGAGTTTTGAGTACTCATTAGTGCACGATTACCAAGCTGCAGAATTATTGTGGTTGATACTTGCTATCAGGAATCACGCAGATCAGGAAGTGATAGTGTATAGTGACTCTGCCTATGTGACATCAACAGTACACACAGGCCTAGCATGCTGGAAAATGAGGGGCTACCTCCGAGCGGACGGCATGCCAGTGCAGCACGCAGCCTTATTGGATAGGCTCATTAAGGCACTACAGCCCCTAGTGGGCATAGCGGGCGTGAAATGTGCCGCCCACACGAAAGGGACAGTTTTATCTCACCTGGAAATCAAGCAGCAGACACGGAAGCCAAGCGTGTGGCGACCAAGGACGAAATAATAATGAATGTGGAAATAACTGAAGTGCATGAGAGGATGATTGTTGCACAAAGTGAACCTGAAGGTTATAGTAACATGGGGCAAACTCAGTTAATGGAACTCGAAGGGGGTGGCACCGCAGGAAGAAAAAAATCTTTGGAAGCGGCGAGGGTGTTCTTTAAACCGCTCCGAGAGTTTGTGGTGACAAGGCAGCACTGGTAACTGATGATGCCTATAGCCCTTTTGAAAATAGCACTGGAATAGTTACACTATCCAGCACACATGGCAAAAGAGAATCTAGCAGCGACGATTGCTGAAGACAGGTTTATACCGAATTTAGCAGAGCATGTTGCATTTTTTAGGGTGAACTGCATAATCTGCCAATAATCTGCCAACAGTTCACAGCTGGGCACACACTACAAGTAATTAGAGGAGTCATCCCAAGGTCAAATGGACCTTTTCAGTACTTGCATGTCGATTATGTTGATATGATTCAAGTATGTAACGGGTACAGGTATCTACTTGTTGTGGTGTGCCCATTCTCTAGATGGATAGAAGCAGGTCCATGTACACACCCAGACTCTACCTGTGCGGCCAAATTTCTGGTAAGGGAGGTATTTCCCAGATGGGGAGTATGTGAGGTCATGAGGTCAGATAATGGTCCTCATTTTGTTAATGCAGTATTCGAACAGATTAGCTTGTTGCTTGGTATAAAGCACACGTTTTCTTCGGCATATCATCCCCAAGGTATTGGGATATGCAAGAAGCTCAACAGCTTGTTAAAGGAAAGGATAGCCAAGTTGAAGCTTACTCTAAATAAGGGATGGCTGCACTGCCTTCCACAGGCACTCTATGCGCTCAGAAACCAGCCTGGTTCCGACCACCATCTTACGCCTCATGAAATCGCAAAAGGTAGAAGGATGCACACACCACTGACACCCCCAGATAGAGCTAGATGTGATGCTCACCCAACAGGGGAAGTGTTAGGATCAGAAATGCAAAATTACTTGAATTGCATGACATCTTGTCTTATTGTAATTTCAGGACAGCTGCAGCAAGGACAAAAAAGGTGCAGGGCAGCACAGAACACAGAAGGAGATACTTCAACAGACCAAATGTAAGGTTTACGTCTACCACAACTTTTCCCTGGAGACACGGTCCTGGTGAGAAACCACAGAAGAAAAAAGTGGGACGAGCCAAGGTTGTGAGCCAAGGTCAGAGTGGAGAACATCACTCCATCTGCAGTTAAACTGCAGGAAAGAAGAGCTTGGATATTCCTGGGTGACATCAAGCCATACAACGGAGAAGGCCATCTACCTACACCCCAATGCATACAAACTACAGACTATGGGGAAGAACCACAGCACGTGCAGACGAGATCCATGACGAGGAAGAAGGATGCATGAGCAGCAAGGCAAAAGCAAAGAACTTTTGTGCAAAGTTGTGGCTTCATTTTGGACATTTCCTCTGAGCAAAATAAGGGGAAAAGGGAGATAAACACAGACACTCTGTGCATCATAGTTGCAGGGTGAAGAATAAAAATTGCACGTATAAGCCATAACATAGTTTATTGACTGTTGAACTTTGGACTCAGGCACACTGAAGCCTTGATGAGAAACGGATATGCCAAATTTTGATCAAGGACACACTCATTGGAAAAAAATACAATATCCAGACACTTTCCATACAGGAGCATTATTCGGACTCACTTGTGGTGTCCCACAGCAGTGACATCACTAAGGACGTTTTAACATATTTCGAGTTAGTATTAAGATCGTACCCGTATTTAGTGGGAAGGCTCACTAATATCACCAAATTTCTTCAAGATCCTGAAAATGAAAAGACAATAAGGAGGCTGCTCATTGTGAATGCTGAACAGTTTCTTTTGCTTCAGGAATACAGTGAGGACAAAACAAATATTCCCAGCAGAAGAAGGGTTGAATAGGCTTATCAGCGTGCTATTATTTAGCTTAATTGAGGATTGTCCAGATTTTGTTGGGAGACACACTGAATTCTTGACATTTCTTCGAGATCTAGCGAACACAGAATGTTTCAGTATAATCCTGAATGGAATCATAATTCAGGTTGCTCTTCAAGTTTACCGAAATCACGGAAGTTGCTCATTGTGATTGCCGAGCAGTTCCTTTTAAAGGGAAGACAAGACAAATGTTCCTGTCACCAGAAGATAGCAGACTAGCAAGCAATATGTTTTTTTGCCTGATTGAGGACTTCCCAGAGCTTGTTGAGAGGCCTGCCAGTGTTGACGTCCTCACTTTCATCAGAGACCCTGCAAATTCTACACAGATGAGCATGCTCCTGCATGGTATTGTAATGCAGGTTGAACTTTCTAATCATCATCAAAATTTCTGAAGAAGATTGTAAGACTTTCCACCGAGGGACAGATCGAGGAAGCATTGCAAGAAACTTCACACCTGTTTATGCTGACAAGGACACAACATGTCGTCTGGACTGAAACAGATAAGAGGCATTGACTGGGAGCTTTTGTAACGCTCACCTGATTCCCGTAGAGGCGCCGGTCTTGACTGGGCGTATACCGTATCTTCAAAGGTGATGTGTAACACACGGCTGGCTCTTTGGGCTGGACCTCTGTGCACTGTATGTCTGACTCGAAGGGTAAGATGTCTGCAGATAGAAAATATGGGATTAATGAACTGGGTTATTGAATGTCTCTCTCTTCTTCCCTTTCTCTTCTCCTGTAGAACCCCAAAGGTAACGCTCTCACCTTAGGTAAGTGAACGCCGTGCTCTCCATCTGCCTCGGGGCAGGGTGCTGTAACCAGTTTCTTCACTGGATAAGGGGAGCAGGCCTCTTGACTTCAGAGGACTGCTGTCCGTCGTTTACTGCACGAACGGTAATTTTCGAGTAATTCTAATGTCTTTAAAAGTCTTTAGTAATGATGTCTCTTGTTTTGCAGGGTTGCGGCGATGGCAGATGACGGGCTGAAGTGAGTTGAAGATGGAGCCCGTGTGTTGAATAGAAGCGCCTGGAAGCACGTAAGTAAGCGCTTGTTGCCTGATTCACGATGCGCTCTAACTGTCTTTTTATTTTGCAGGTACAAGTTCGGAGCGGCTGCAGGGTGCCGGAATACCCACTGGGTTAGATGTGGAAAGGAGTAATGGCACGTGAGTATTAAAGTTCCCCAATGTCTTTAAACGCACCTTGTTTTGTCTTTCAGATGCGGGATGCAGCGCCGAAGGCCTCCGGAGCGTGCGAAGAGTTGGCAAGCTTTTGTCTTTCAGATGCCGGAATGCAGTGCGAAGACCTCCGGAGCGCACGAAGAGTAGGTAAGTCTTTGTCTTTCAGATGCCGGAATGCAGTGCGAAGACCTCCGGAGTGCACGAAGAGTAGGTAAGCCTTTGTCTTTCAGATGCCGGAATGCAGCGCGAGGCATTGGTGACAGCCGATGGACCAGGTAAGTGAAGCGCTGTCACTGAAGACCGTAATGCTAACCTGTTCTTTCTTGTCTTTATAGGTGTTGCTGAAGACTGGATTCAGGATGGTAAGCCTTTTTCCTTAGGCCCAGGATCAGATGCAGAAGACACGATGAGCGTTCTGCTGCAGAGGATGCAGAATAACGCAAAGCAAGATTCATCCTTCGGGTGTGGTTTAAATAGCCTCCTGTAGTGCTTAGGTGTCTCCTTCCACAGCCACGCCTAGGTAAGAAAAGAGTTCCTGCTTTCCAGAAGAGTTCCAGTGTTCTGAACCTAGGGAGTGGCTCCTGCCCCACCCAACAGGAAAAGTAGTTCCAAACAGAAGAGGATCAGAGGCTCAACTGGCAGGCAAGTAAGCAGCATGGTCTGCTGCAGGTAAGTCCACCCAAGCATTATGAGCCCGGCGCTTCCAGCGCTGGGACTGGGCATATTTATGAGCCTGGTGCCACTGGCGCCAGGACTGGGTCCAAAAGGTCCCAATTGGGACTGGTTGGCACTCGGAACCTGGGTTATGGTTCTGCTTCCAAGGGAGTTGGGAAAACCCTGACCTTTTGGAAGCAGAGATCATGACAGCTTTTTAATTTCGAGCACGCAAACTAGAGACTTGCTAAACTCATTTACTTATTTTCAAATTTTGTATGCATAAAAGAGAACTACTGTTTCCAGAGACAAGAGACAATCTATCTTTAGGCAAGGAAGGACAATTGTTCCAGTACCTGCAACACACAAGCAGAGACAGCAGAAAATAATATGACCTAGAATGTATTAAGAGTTAATTGTCTTTCCTTAAATGATCGAGTTGGGCAACAAAAGTAGTAATGTTTTTATCCCTCAGGAGGAGAGACACACATATTGTCCCGTAACTAAGAATGGTAGGTTAACCTATAGAGGAATCATGTACCTATGCATTGTATTGATCATTGTTTTACTGTCACTGATGATTCAAACTGCATTTTTTTTTGGTGCACAAAGTGTTCTGATTCCAGTGCACCAACCTAATGACATACGCATGAAACCCATGAAGGCACCCAGACCATACATTGTCATTCCAGTCCCTAGAAAGTCTGACAGAGGATTTAATGGACTTGAAATGGATGTGATTAGCAATGACACACACCCACATGTAGTAACAAGTAAGTTGAAAAGCGGGAGACAGGGTTGGCAGAGTAAACATCCGAAAAAATTAATGAAAGACACTCACACGCAAATGATGAGTGCACATACCCCAGGTCTAGTGTCAATAACTACAGAACCACAGTCCAAAGAAGGGGAGAAGGTTGGACAACCAACGATGAGAGGTTCTACTATAAGTGAAGTCAAAGGACAAATGGAAAAAGCTGAACATTTAAAGAGACAAAAGGAGTTGGAGGATAAACCAACAGAGACAGCATTGATAAGCACCCCTAATCCAGCACTGAACCGGGCAAGTGCAATCCCAGCAAAACTATCACTTGCAGAGCTGATAGCAGAGTAAGTATGGCCGTTCATAGCTAGAGCCAGGAAAAGACAAGAGAACAAGCAAAGGATTGCCAAACTTTCTCCTACTCAAATGGTACAGATGAAGATGCCTGGACCATGGATGAAAATGCCTAAGAATCCTCCAGTGAGAAGAAGCTACATGGATGCTATTAAGGATGTGATGATAGCAAACTACTTGAAAATGTTGAGGATCAGAACAAGCACACAAGAAGACAACAACAATCTAAACGACTACCTTGAGAGCACCGCACACTTGGGAAATAACATCTGGTACCAACATATAAAAGAAGTTGGAAGACGAAATTCCGAGGAAAAATGCTTTGTTTGTGCACTCCTACCTTACAGCAATGGGAAGTCAAAAATCTTTGTAGCTGTTGAAATAGATGTGCAGACGGCGCACTGTCTATCACATGTAGCAATATGCATGACCATAGGCCAGTTCATGGGAAATTATGGTTCACTGAAATGGACAACTGAAGCCATGGATCCAAATGAAGACGATTATGTCCAGGACATAAAGACAAGAAACAATGGAAAAGCAAAGAACACTGTGATCAGATACAAGAAGCTTGGAGTTAAAGGAGCAGAGATCAGAAGAGAGACAACCCAAAGACTGAACATTCATGGAAAAACTCCAGAAGCAGCTCAGAGTTGGAAGAGCAGAGGTCAAATGCAAATCTGGGGAACAGTGCTTTCACCAGACGGATGGGAGAAAGGAGTAGTGATCTGTAGTGATCTGTAGAGCATGGATGATCATTGGATGCTATGAAGAAACTATTGAAAATGCACAGATGATATGCAAGCCATTATGGCCAAGACTTGCTAAACTATTGACATGGGTCGAAGACAGAGGAGGACCCTTACATATAGTGCCTTGGAGAGCCCAACATTGTGCTTCAGAAATAATGGTACAAGAAAAATGGGAGAGAATAAGAATTGTGGCCGAGTCTTTGATGCTCCAGGAATGGTACATGGTCTGCAGTGATCATGGATCATTATTGGGCATGTGGATCCAAAGCATATGTAAAATTGCTGAAGAATTGGGGAGGTATATGCACACTGGTGAATGTCCATGTTCCAGCGTTGGTGATTCCAAAAAGTGATTTGAATATTGACAGTTTAGATGCTCACTTAAGAAAGAAGAGATCTATTGAGCTCATGAAGAGAACGAAGAGGGAAAACTATTTCTCTGCAAAATCCATAGAAGCTTTCGATGCTATCCCATATGAACATCGACTGTTCAGTCAAACTTCTTCAGTGTTCACCTTGGTCTTGATGCCAAGAGTTCAGGTTGGAGCAAATATTAAATGGTTGCAGATAACCAGATGGGAGTTGCTGCAGACCATCAACACGACATCAAAAGGATTCAATGCAATCAAGGAAGAATTAAGGGTGATTCGACTAATGACTCTCCAGAACAGATATGTCCTTGACATGATCATAGCTATGGATGGAGGTTTTTGTGCAAAAATCGGAGAATCATGTTGCACATTTTTACCATCTCACGATGACGTAAATGGAACGTTAAAAGAGGCCATAGGTATACCGACGAAACTACAGAATCAAATGATTGATGAAACTGACGAAGTGGACGACAACAGTTGGTTTCGATCATTATTCTCATGGGTTCCTCAGTGGATGGCAGACACATTCAAATTCCTAGGAGCCCTGCTAGTGATTATATTGCTTGAATTCTGTGTTATCAAGATAATAATCTCTCAGTGCCAGAAAACTACGAAAAAGGCCATAGGGATGAAGATCATGATTGATGTCGAGTCAGGATGGAAACCCAAGGACCTAACTGATGAAGAATTAAGAGACTTTGTGAAAGCTAGCATCTATGCACCAGAAGGAACAAAATGTTGATACCCAAGGAAGCATAGAAATTATGTGGGAAAATGCATCTATTGTAGTCCAAGTGGACAATGTCAACTAATGATTTGGAACAAAGATGGGCATGTACGAACAGCAGGAAGCTTGAATTCTGTTTTATCAACATAATAATCTTTCAGTGCCAGAAAACTACGAGAAAGGCCATAGGGATGAAGATCATGATTGATGTCGAGTCAGGATGGAAACCCAAGTACCTAACTGATGAATAAATAAGCGACTTTGTGAAAGCTAGCATCTATGCACCAGAAGGAACAAAATGTTGATACCCAAGGAAGCATAGAAATTATGTGGGAAAATGCATCTATTGTAGTCCAAGTGGACAATGTCAACTAATAATTTGGAACAAAGATGAGCACGTACGAACAGCAGGAAGCTTGAAGGGAGTCATAAAGATATGGACCCCAAAGATATATTTCTTCAAACCTCTATTTGTGGATCTAGAGGATGAAGTAAAGGTGGATACCAAGGAAGAAGTGAAAGTGGTCGATTATTCACCCGGATGGGGAAGCGTAGAGGAGTTACCAAGAACAATTTGCACTACTACCGCCCATTTTGAAGTACCGGGAACATTCACGCTGAAATATGTGATGTATGATGAGCAAATAAACCAGCAGAGAGCCACAGTGGGGCTCTGTCCAGTACCTATCAGAGGAACAGCACCTGTTGAAGTACCGACACCTAAGAAAACCTGGACAGTAAAGTACCCATTGAGAAAACTACATCGACAAATGAGAGAATGAAGATTGCCAGAATGCAGTACCCGACAAAGCTAAAAAGATACTAAAGGAAGACGAATGGTGATGTCACAAGTACCCGGACTGACTCACATATGGAAGATATGATGACCTATGAAAAATGAAAAGAGGCAAAACACCATGGATAAGTGACATCCTGAGCCTAAAGTGAAATAATTGATGTCAAGATGTCAGAAATGATGCCACATGTGTGATGAAGACATTCAGTTAGTTTAAACATGTACATATGCAAGGAACCGCAAGAAGCAAGAAATTGTGAGGCTTGCTTATGCTTAGTAGTAAAATAGATTGCGGCAAGCGCCACCTATACATATCTACCTCACTTTATATAAGTGTACTTCCACTATGCACAAGAGCAGAATCGACTAAAGGTTACCAAAGGTCTCAAAGGAGAGCTTCGGAGCAAACAACTCGATAATTAAAGACAGAGAGAAACTCAGACGGAGGTAATTTGTGCCAAGAAGCCAAGGTCATATCGGCTGAAATAGAGCAACAGTGGATACAATTAATGAGAATAAGAACAGAGTATCCTGTTCAGAAAGGTCAAGATAAGCCACATATGGCAGATGACGGGCAGAATTAAATCAAATACACAAAATTGCATAAAGAATAAGATGATTTCACAGTGTTGGAAGCACGTGACCGAGCAAGCCGAAAGGATGAGACTTTCACACCTATGCATGGACTCTTGCTATGCTCAGATGTCTACACTTTTCCAGACCAAGAAGCACACTCGAGGCCTACCACAAGGAAACAATTGACACATGACCACTGAGGTGATGATTGATTGTAGCAATAATTGGAGGGAAGTTGGGGGTAGCAGACAAACTCCCTGCACCTGGCTGGCTATTCTGCACGCTGCTAAGCAAGTGGAAAAGTATGAGTGGGGTGGATGCCAACCCAATCATAGTGGACCAAGTAATCTAGGGTCCTATAGTTAGTAGAACCAATGAGATATCATACTTTTAATGACGTCTACAATAGGCATTTTGAAGGAAGGGATTATATGCCCCACCTGACAGTGTTTATCCAATCCCCACTCCCTGTTACCATATACAGATATAGTGCATATATTAAAGTTACCTTCCTAGAACCAATAGAGCTGCATGCTAAGGTTTTAAGGGTTACACGTCAGTGATGACGAGTTTTTGGTATAAATGATGTTTTTTTTCTGAAATTTAGGAGTTGACGCGAGAAGGAAGTTCGAGCAATTGCTGATATTCATGAACTCCCTGTTTTTTGTACTTGTCATTAAACTGACTCCCTTTGCCAAACTATTGAGTTGTCATTATTGGTTTGATGCGAGAGTATTAATCTGCATCCCCATCCATCTCAAGGGTGCTTCTGCTTATCTTAAAGTGCTGTTTGGGAAACCCCCAGCCCTATGACCCAGCTGGGGTCCCTACTGCATACAGTGCTATTACATGCAACATAGTCCAATGTGGCACACTTGCCACCCATCCGCCAAGTTGGTTTTCTGGGTGTGTCTCCCTTAGATCTACCATTTAGGACTACGAGTACACAATCACATAGGAACTTCAACCATTTTTTACCTTTAGCATTCACAGATTTTAATTCCATTCAGTTGACTGAAGTCCCTCCCTCCCTCATCCCCTCTATGGAGTGTTCCCTGACCTTTGCATTCAGATCACCTCCCAGGATTATACCTTTCTTCACATTATCAGTTACCCACTCAGTTAACACCTCGTCAATGTACACAAAAATAGCTTTGGTAAGCAGCTCTCCAAATGGGTCATACACATTAACAAAAAGCACCTTCCCCAACTCGGACTGCCCTCCCATAGACACCTTGACCATCAACGCATTGCCACCTTTCTCCACCGGGTTGATTTGTCTAGAGGATAGTGCATTGTTTACCCCAATCATCAGAACCCCATGGCGGCGCCCCACAGGCTCATTCTCTACCTTAATTTGATGTATATGATAACCATCAAAGAGGAATTGATCGACCAGCCATGTTTCCTGAAGCATTAACACCTCATGATGTTTCAAAACCTCCAACGAAGGGCCTGGTTTCAGAAAGTGGGAATGGCCTCTGTTGTTCCAAACTACCATAGCCAGAGATCATTGTGGTTTATCTTCGGTGCTTGCAAACATGGTCTTCAACCACCTCCAACCCTGGACGTTATCGTACATTGGACCCCCAGTGTCCTTTTCATTAACTGTACTAATTTTGGAGGGGGCATTTGTGACCTCATTACAAGAGCACTCTGTGGCAATTTTAGCCTGAATTATAGGGTTATCCAAAACATAGCCCAAGAATGCCAGGTAGTCAGCCTGGGCATGCAATAGCGAGGCAATTACTGGAAGGCAGCAGTGAATTAGAGAGTCACCGTGTGTCCGGCCCTTCCAAGGTTCGACAAAGTCAAAGTCTGTCGAGCTAAGAATCTGCAGTGCTGTGATTTTACCACATATTGTTAAGAGCTCACTTCTATTAATGTGGCATTGTTTCTGCATGCCACTGCTTCTTGCAATTGTTACTTTAAGTAGGTCCATTGGAGTTGTCAAAGGTGTAGGGGTCCTTGGTAAGTCTGACTTGTGCTCATGATCTCTCTGCTGCAACACCCTCTCCCTCCCTGATGGGGCACTAGTCCTTCTGTCAGGATGCGGAGTAGTAAGCTGGAGTACCTCATTATTGCACAAACTGTCTTGTTGCTCCTGAGAAGCCACTGATTGCAAAAGCAAATCCACTTCCGCCTGTTCTTTAATGAGCCATCTAGACACAGTGCCATCACCTATCGAGGTGCGCTTCAGGGGGTATCAAGTTTGCCGTCTCCTACACTTTCCTTTTTTTCTTTTTCTGGTTAAGAAGGTGACCCTGCTTGTGGGTAGGATAATTCACAGGAGATTGGCCAGGAGACTCCAGAGCTACCCAATCCTGGTCCAGGCTCTGGGAAGGGATTGACATCAGGTCAACACTGGTCAACATCCTTTCCCTCTCCTTAAAGGGGCTCAGTATCGGTGGCTTCCTCCAGTCTTAAAATCATACACATGCATTTAAACAACCCTTCCTGTAGCAACTGAATTTGTTCCACATCCTTAAAGAATTCATTTTGGGTGCTACCACAAAGCTTAAGCAGGATTTTCACAGCAAAGTTTAAAACATCCCAGGAAACTCCAGTTTCAAGCTGGGTTATCTGCACCCTTGAGTCCGCACTCAAGTTTCCCCAAAACCCTGCATCCTGAGGGAGTAAATCAGCAGCCCCATCCACATTTGCATCTTCCAAAAAAATGCAATAAAATTGCTTTACTTCTTGCCTACTATGCGTGCCTTTTTGGTTTACCTTTGTACTAGTTGCCTTTGAAGGACCCCTGATACACATCCATCCTCTGCAAGTGCACAGTGCTTTGGAGCTCAAATGCAACAGGGCAGGTGAATAGGTAGGCTCACTGCTTTTCCTCCTCTACTTATGCCTGCTGAAGGACCTCTTCCAACTCTTCCAGGTCATACACTGATATGCATTGTTCATATGGATAGATCTCCCTCTCTGGTGGCATGGCACCTTCCTTCCCTCCTATGCCTAATTGGCAGTTGTAAGCTCATGCTTCTCTTTTTAACCTTCCATCTGATAAGACATTTGCAGCATCTTGAGCTATTTGTGCATCTCCATTTCCTTGTTGCAGCTCTTGTCTGTATGTCAAGCTCTCAGCCGTACCACATAAGGTGTTAATGTAGACTCTTCCCCTCTTTTTGTGTTATATCTCCAATTTCTTGGAGAATCCTTTATAGAGGTATTTTCTGCCACTGTACTAAACATGGAGCATATTGTGGTATTTTTGATTGCCTGTTCTGTGGCCACATTTGACTTTTCAGCATTTTATTGAGCTCATTAGCTCTAGGTTTATCTGCCTTGTAACTAGTACTCATTGCTGTGGTATAGCTTTTATTATGGGCTTGTTCCGGGTCTGCATAGGAAAAAACTGTGATGAGGCAATTAAATTCCTTCCTGTGGATTGAGGCAGCTGAGCAGTAGTGTGATGCCATTCTAGGCCATATTTAGAGCTGCTCCCCTTCCACCTTTTTGAATTAGCTATCTCTGCCAGATCGATTGGATCACTTGGATCTAACAAATCAGTTAACAAATTGAAGTTAAAGTGGGCCAATTCCCAGAATTGTGTGATCAAATTATCAGCCTGATCCCTGGCACCATGAATGACCCATCACATGCGAGTGTGTTCCTTTGGTGTCTCTGTTGAGGGTGAGAGTAAAGTTCTGTTGGATTATTTGTCTCTTCAGGGTTTGCACATTCAATCATATTTTCCCTTTCCGTGTGGTTTCACAATTTTGGTTAGTCTGGAAACATGTTTTCCTATCTTGCAGTTTCCCCTTCTACTTCCCACTGTTGAAATACGGAAAATCTCTCCTACCCGAATATATCACCTGTCTATAGTTTCACTTGGCCTCTTCAATGCCCGCTCTCGCTGCAATAAAATCCACTCTGTTACTGATCTTTTTCTTTACTTCAATCTTCACTTTCTCTGCCTAATTGAGACCTGGACATCCCCCTCTAATATCACCCTTCCTTCCTTCCTTCCTTCCTTCCTTCCTTCCTTCCTTCCTTCCTTCCTTCCTTCCTTCCTTCCTTCCTTCCTTCCTTCCTTCCTTCCTTCCTTCCTTCCTTCTTTCCTTCTTTCCTTCCTTCCTTCCAAATACTGTCACTCCCCACATGCCACTGGCCATTGGGGTAGCACTGGGATACTTTGACACTCCTCATAAACTCTGTCTGAGTCTTCACTCTTCCCCTGTCTTTCTACTCTTTTCCTTCTTTGAATATAATGTGGCCTTCTTTACTTAAGCTCTTCCTATTTCATTCCTTACATTATACCAATCTCCAGGCCCTATTTCAACTTTCTATGAGGATCTTGACTCTCTTCTCTCTTTCTTAATACCTATCATTTCCCCTTTTTTCCTACTTGGTGATTTTAATCCTCACATCTTACACTCTTTTTCTCATTCCCACCTTGTCTCTCTCCTTGACTCCATCCTCCCTGATCCCCTCTCTCATATTTCTGGTCCATCCTTAGATTTCATCTTCTCCTCTATTCCTCCTACTACTACTGTTACTGTCCTTCCCACGTGTTTTTCTGACCACTTCCTTCTTTCTTTTCACCCAAACCTCCTACCAACTCTCAATCCCCTCTTACTATGGCCACTTTATTTCATCAGGATCTCTGATCTGTTGAAACATCATCCTTTCTAGATACTCAATTCTACTCTCTCCCATTTGCATGAAGTTACCTCAATGTCATCTGATCAGCCAGCTTCTTCTATTCATTCCAATTTGCTTTCCATTCTTGATTCTCTTCATCCTCTTAATCCTCTTCACTCGTTCTCTTCATCTTGTTAACCCCCTCACCCATGGCTTAATCCTCCTCTCATTGCACTCTGTACTACTCTGTGTCAGGCTGGGCACTTTTGGAAGAAAATCCCAGTATCCAGATGATCTTGCCACTCTTGCTTCAACTCACTGATCCTATAAAGCTTCTTTAATATCAGCTAAAAAGTGCTACTTCTCTGACCTTATTGTCTCTTTGTCACCCCCTCCTCCTCATCTCTTTCAGCTTCTCAATACCATTCATTCCACTGAACTCCTGGACATTCTTATCTTCTCCATTATCCTCTTCACAGTTCTCTTCTTCAATTCTAAAGTTCTAGTCCTTTCCTCTTCCTTTCCTACTTCCTCTTCTTTCTTATTCTCACTCCACTTCTGATCTTCCTTCTTTTTCCTTCTTCACTCCCAAAACTGAGCAAGACACCACAGGCCTTCTTACTTGTGCCCAACCACATGCCTCCCCTCTTGATACACTCCTTTCTCCTCTTATTCCCTCTATATACCTAGTACTTATCCCCTATCTTACCTGTTTTATTAACATCACTATTTCTACTGCTTCCTTCCCTTATTTGTTCAAATATGTTATAATCAACCCCATTTGTAAAAAAATATAACCTACGCCATATCACTCCAGTGAACTTCTGACCAACCTCTCTACTTCCTTTCCTCTCCGAACTCCTAGAGCGTGATGTCTACTCATAGGTATCCTCTCATTTAAAATCACACTTACTTCTATCCTCTCTTTGTTCTGGGATCCAACCCACTCTCTCTATTGAGACTGCTCTACTTTATGTCACTAATTCCCTTCTCTCTGCACGGCACTCCAAACATTCTGCAATACTTTAGGTTTATCTGCGGCTTTCAACACTGTCAATCATTCTCTTCTTCTCTCCTGAGCTCTAAAATGGTTTGGTTCTTACTTATCAAACCACTCCTAATGTGTATTCTGATCCAGTTTCATCTCTTCCCCATCCCATGCACCACAGAGTCCCCCAAAGCTCAGTCTGTATTCCCCTTCTTTTTTCCCTAGATACTATTCCTATATTTGATCTTATTTCCCCTTTCAATCTATCTTGTCAATTTTATTCTGATGACATCCAAATCTCTAATTTGCATCTCTTTCCGTAATCCAATCCTGGATGAACTATGGCTTTCTTTATCTTATTTCTACCAAAACTGAGCTCCTTTTTACTCAAGCTAATACTTGGCATCCTCCTCTTCCTCCACCATCTCTCATCTTCTCTCCAACTTCTCTTTCCTTTTAATCCACAGCTAGAAATCTATGTGTTATTTTCAAATCGTCTTTATTCTATCAGCTCACATTTCTAAGACAGCTCCTATCTGCTGTTTCCATCTCTTTAATGATCATCACACTCTCCCTTCTATGCTACCAAACTCCAAATGTCTCACTTATTTCTTTCCATATTGACTATTGGTCTGCCCTGTTAGTCAGTTTTTCTACCTCTCATCTAACATCTGCTCTTCCTTCTTCACCCTCACACCTCCAGTACTTCCTCTCTTTTGTCCTTTTCTCTTCTTCCTTTTGACTCTCATCTCTCTTGTTCCACTTTCTAGTCATCCCCTTTAAGCAATTTCATGGTCTCGCTCTCCCCTGCCTGTCTTCTCTTATTTTTCTCCATACATTCTTGCATCCTGCAGTTGCAGTCTCAATTCCTCCTTGCTGTTCCTGCTCCTCCTTGTGCCTCTTCTCATTTCCATTCTTTCTCACTTCTCGCACCTAAACTTTGGATCTCTCTCCCCCTCACTATTCGCTCTTTTCCTTTACTGCATCTATTTTTCCCCGGCTTTAAAGCCCATCTCCGCTCTACTGTTTCAAACTAAACTGTACTTCTTTTCTTCCTGCATCCCTTCTCACAAATTGTATTTCTCATAATGTTTATCAGGCCTGGCTACAGGAATTTTCATCTGGGTGGGCCCTGTTTGGGATCAGGAGGGCCAATTTCCATTGGGTGCGGGTGTAGGAGCACCCTACAAACTTTGAGCCAGATATCCCAGATCCATGATCCAGCAAAACATGTATTTCCTGGATCAGGAACAATCCATTTGCACCCTTCAGTTGGTTAAGTCTATTGGACTGCTTTACGAAGCCTGGGTGCAAACTCAGGTTGTTAGGGTAAGGGGTGACACACTTACCCCTAAGACTACTTGAATGTCTGATCAGGATGCTTGTTTGGATTGCACTCAGTGGCAGAATTAAGGCAAAGGGATTCATGGGCAAAACTAACAGAGGGGAAACCTGAAACAGGGATAGACTGTGTCCTATGACACTGGGGAGATAGGAGTATTGTGTGCCAGCTGCTTGGTGAGTAGTATGTGGTTAACCATGATACCACTATGTATACTAGTCAAAGGTGAATAAACCACTCACGCTCCGTGCATGGCCAGTAAAGTTCACAATAATTGTCCAGATACAAAGTGTCCCAAAGTCTTCAACTGCTTGGTATTCCAGATTATTTTCTGGTATTTACGTTAGCAGAAACAGTCAACACGTGTTTTGACTAAAAAGTATTTTTCAAGGCTGTACGTTAGTATTTCATAAACATGTCACACCATAATAGATACCACAGTAATATTAGTTCAACATTAGATGTTTACCACAGTCAGTTGTAAAATACAGATGTAAACACACATAATATGAAGATAGTTATATAGTACAGTAAGTTACATAACATTTGGCAGTACATACCCAGAGGTAGCAGGGTTCAGGTAAGCATAAAGAGAAATATACACATACAACAATGCATTAGTCTACATGTTTAACAGTGTCTCATTGGATTTTGTGCCATATGTGCCCAGTAGTATAAAAACAGTGTTACCACTACAGGCCATTTCAGAGCCCCATGCATCATGGCTGTCAATTGGTGTTCTTAAATATCCCAGCAAGGTTATTTCCATGCGTGTTTAATGTTGCTGTTATTCTTGCCAAATATGAGTTGTGCTGCCCCAACTTATTATATAAACAATCATTCCATGCTCATGAACCTGGTGTAAATCTCACTTATCCCATCATTAGTTAGCATATAGGTGCTTTGCTGTGCCACCCACATGCACTTAGCTGGAACCACCCAAAATTTAGACTCACCAAAGGGGTATCTCTCTCTGTTACCCTGTAAGTCAGATTACAGAAATGGGCTCTGTCTTCATACCATACTGTTGCAAAACTATGCCACCCAACATGGGGGTTTATTGGTATCCAACAAAAACTCACCAAATGGGTTATTTTCTATAGTTTATCCTGTAGGTCAAATGGCAGAGGTTATCTCTACATTTATTGTCATACTATTCCAAACAGCCATAGTCATTATAAGATGTTCCTAAAAATGTGCTCTTGTGTATTTACACAACGGATGGAGCGTTCCTTTGAAGTAAGTATTAAATGATATGGATAATGCAAAAGCCAGTGTTCCACTTCGTTGGAGTCCTGTAAAAATACATCACAAATGCTAGTCATCTATAAGTCTCTTATATAATATTAATCACACCTAGTGTATTGCCTCAAAACATAAAATGTGCATGCTCACAAAGATTTGGTGAGGTGCCCTGTATGGAGTCACTTCATGGATGCTCTGCGTGTCTGTCTCCCTTTTCCACTCTGCTTGACTTAGAAAATGACCCCCTGTGATTGTAGCTTTATTTTCCCCATCCTGAATGGAAGCCTACACGTTCCAACATGCAATTAAATGAGAACTTACAAAAAATCTCATACAGACAAAACTATAGAACTCCACGGGAATTGGGACACCGAAGCACTGGCACTCTTGCTAATGGTGCCAGTGCTTCAGTGAGAGACATGCCAGTAGGGGCATGATTTCCTGGCAGGTCAGGCCTGCCGGGGGATCTGTGCTCCTACAAGCATTCTAATAGCATGGTGGTCCGGAAAGGGTGCTGGTATGTTGCCTCACCTGGAGGGCCTGTGCAGCTCTGGCTGTTTGTCTTTAATGGAGAGAGGCACGGCAGCAGGGCCACCATGGGCATTTGCCCCTTGTACGACTGTTAAATCCACCTCTGATTGCACATTGTTTGTTCCATTATTATCAATCCTGCAGCAATTTGGTGAAAGCACTTAATAAGCTCAAATAAATACAAATACAAAATTGATTATCAGATTGCTCTGTGTTCTGCACAAAATCAGGCTGTTATATGTATTCACATATTTTCTATAAATACATATTTTCTGAATCTTCCTTATGCCTGCACTTTCGTATAGTTACTGTAGGCTATTGTTGGTATGTTCTTATGTGTATCTCAGGTCTCTAGTGTCACTTTATTTCACTGCTGCTCCTCTGACTATTCCTCTGTTGCAATGGCATCGTTATATTGTGGCGTGTCACCATCTCCGCACAGCTCCAATGATGACTTTCAATAGCCAACCCAGGGCTGCTTCGAGGGTTTGGGGTCACAGCTAAGGCCATAATCAGAAACACCACTTGGGACTATCACAACCAACAGCCTCTTCTTGAATGTAGGCCAGTGCCACCCTGCTTCGTAACCTACCCGATAGCAGCCTTTTCCTTTCAACCATGTGCCAATCTCCACTGTGCCGCAACCTCACACTCTCTGTTTCCTCTCTCTATGTCACCATGTATGAATGCACACAGCTGCTTCCAAAACTAACAACCTTGTACTCTTGCCACAGGTTAATAGACACGCGTGAGAGCCAGGCCAGGCTGAAAATGTGTGGGGGCCCATTTCAGCATGATGGTTGGGGGCCCCCTGCTTAGAGTGAAAAAAGTCTGAGGCCCCCCTGTGGTGCATGCATTATAATGGCGACAAGATATGGTTAATAGCCACCAATCATCAGGAGACAGCCAGCCGGCAGGGATCTTAAAGACTAAACGCCCACTGAAGAGCTATAAACACTTCTTTGACAGCAAGTGACTGATGTGGATGAACCAGTGTCAGAAGACTATGGGCCTCATTACGAGGTGGGAGGTAAGGGATTACCAGCACCAGTAAGGGCACCGGTGTCGGTAATCCCTTACCACCCTACTACAAGTTCCCTTTGAGGGTCCTTCCTTTACGCCTGTTTTTTTCAGGCGTTCAGGACGGGACCCGCAAAGGGACTCTATAGCTAATAACGGTACCACAATTTGCAGTACCGTTATTAGCGCCTTGCCCATTCCCATTGAGCCCTATGGTCCCGCCAACCTTGGAATGGACCGGTAATTGCTCCATTCACCAGGGCGGTGTCGGAACGACATTGGAGGCAGCCATGGCGCTAATAGCTCCATGGCTACCTCCAACCTCGTAATAAGGCCCCATGAGGTGATAGGATTTCTGTATATCTTGTGGAAAGTGACTGCCTGAAGAGCTCCAGGAAACACAGCTTGTAATGCTAACGCTGAACAATGCACATATTAAGTCCCAGAACACAAATAAAGGAATACATGTCCGTGTTACAAGGCTGCTGCCTCCTAACATGGGGCCATTTCCTGGTCACTCCCTCAACCCCCAGGCCACTTTCATTTGAAAAAGTTGAATGGCCCTGACACGTACATGGTGAGAGTTCATCATACTCTTCTAACTGTATTAACTTGAAGGGGATATTTGTTCCTCCTATGAAAATCACATTCAATGAAGTCTTAGAAGCCATCATGAGCTAAGAAAGATTTGAAGTCATATTAGTACAGTTTTAAACGAACATAACATTCAAATTCAAATTCCTTATATTTGACTAACTGAAAACGTCATACCGAGATGAAACAATGCCGTTCTGTGATAACCTGTTAAAGTGTTCCTGTCCCCACTCACCTGCAAAATAAACATGCGCTTAGTGTACGATGTTATAAAGGTTGTTGATGAAACATTCCAACAAACAACTACAACAGGGCGTAGACCACGTGTTTTGTTTTGGTGTACATGAACCTGAACCGAAAACTTCATCTGTAATTCTTCAATACTTTGTATATTTTCCTGCATTTCCCTATAGATACATTGCGCATATGTTTCATGTAATATTGATTTCCTGGGGAAAGAGCATTACATGTGTCGACTACCATTCCTGCTAGCAGGTTACTATTGTAGAAAATAAAAATATACACTGCATGTGGAAAACACATGAAGAGGAGGGAATGCGAGTTGTCTTTCCTTTTTTGTGTTGAAGGAGTGGGCCTTTCAAGGGTTGCGAGGATCTCGGCAGAATTTTACTCCGCATATCAGCAGGTGAAAAATAACGGTTTCATGGGAAAAGCTTTTTTTAAATATATTTTTAAACACAGCTGCGAAACAAATATTACCTAAGTTAAGAGTTGAAAGAAAACAAATGTTTTTGCATTCGCCGTACCGATTTGGTTGACTATTGTAGCTAGATTATTCAGCAGACCCCATGTGGCATTTGGTCACCGCATTAATCAAAGTGTGCTCTGCAGCCCGGGGCAGCCAGAGAGAAGGATGGATCTGGGACAGTACAGAACGGAGGCGCCGCTCTCCCTTTGCCTCTCTCTCGCGCGCATTCTCACGCACACGTAGGACGTGCTGCTGCATATTTCATTGGAAACGGCACCCTACAGCGCGTGGTGCAACGCATGATAAACGCTGCATTCCCTTCCTGTACAGACCGTGTTTTGGAGATGGGTTGTCTGCGTGCTTTCTCTGGAGCAATGTGGAACTAGAGACTAGACGGATGCAGTACATAGAGGAAACCAAATTATTATCTGTCAGACAATGAGCAGTGGCATCAATGAAAGGGACCTATCGTCTGACTCTTGACCACATTAATCACTAAACATTATCATTTTAGGAAGGAAGGCTTGTTAGGATGAGCTGCTGCACAGCCTTTGGATCCCATTAGACATCCTGATACCATACTGTGACGAATCAACTTCCGGGGTACCAGCAGTCCTAGGGTGAATATCGGTTTCTAAACCATCAATCACACCTCTGATACACCCGAAAGGATCCAAACAGATTGGAATAACACGAACATTTATAAACCTCATTGGCCAATTTTAATAACGTGGATGTAACTGCAGGGTTATCTCCGAAATGGGGATGGATCATTGGTTATTTGCAACGCAGCAAAAATGCAATTATTTCCCAATGATAAAAGGATTGTCCACTCAAAGTTGTATTAAAAATATTTATGTTTTAATCACAACAGACAGTCTAGCAACACTACGAAATACAACCCACCCTGTAAAGGAATGCAGAGGACAGGAAGTTTCAAAGAAGGAAAAGGGATGCACTCTGGATTCTGACAGGAGTGGAGTCAGTATGGTTAATAGCCACAACAGTTTGTTAAGGTTTCTTGGCTTTAGCACAAACGGAGCAATGGGTCTTAAAATTTCTCTAGGGGCCTTCTGGGAAGGACAAGGGGGACAGCCACAATTTACCTTGTGCTGTCGCTGTTCTTGGTGCTCGACAGGGTCGAGTCGGCTTGAGGGCACATTGCAGGCTCTTTGACCGAGTTGGAGACAGGAGTCGCTGCGGGTATCAGGTATCATGACTGTTCGGCGAGTGAAGCTAGACAAAAGGCTGCAGGCTGGCCTATATGGGAGCTTGGGGTCCGGAATCTTGCCTCATTGCTGATCGGTGGTTCATAAGCACTGGTCGAGATGTCTTGGCTGTCTTAATCCGATTGCGGCTTGACAACGGTCAGCGTTGCCGTCGGTTAATGATTGAAGAACTCGACTGGCTCGAAAATTTCCTTGCATGTGGAGTAGGTGAGGCTCCACAATCTATGAACACAAAAAGTCCCATAGGACTCAATGGGAATGGGGAGGATGGAAACACTGACAATGTGTGCAATAGTGCTGGTGCTTCCGTCAAAGTCTGTGGGCAGGTGGCGTCCTGGGCGCCAGGTCTGACCTGGTGGGCGGGACGGCAGCCACCCACAGAACTCGGAGTGTGCCGGTCCAGTAACAATAGTTCCAGTACGCTTCCTGGCACCGTTGTTACTGAACCGGTACACTCGTAATGAGGCCCATAGCCACTGGCTTGCAAATCAAGCACTGAATTATATCTCCACAATGACAGTGCATGGTAACATATGCTGATATACCCACCTTTGCTTAGACTTATGTGTGCTACAAATGGTTTATGCTCACACAGCTGTTAGTGTAAAGGTTTTAACAATCCACTTGGATAAGTGAGCTGCGTATGATCCTCTCCTCTAATGTCTTTTTTGAATGATGCTTATACTTACTCCATTGATGTAGCACTTTAGCCAAAGTTCTGAGCATGGAACAATTACATATAATTATTATCACCCAACAAAAGTTGGTACTCGTGTATTGACCTCCGAAGGATGAGGTGCTGAGTTGGTCTTCTTGGGATTCGAATCTTCAACCTGCAGATCAAAGACAAATTGCAGCAGCAAGTGCTCAACCCATTGAACTATTTTACGAGCTTAACAGACTCTGGGCCTCATTACGACTCAGACGGTAAGGGGTTTACGGCGGCGTAAACAGCGCCGACCCTTACCGCCTGAGTACGAGGTCCCTTAGCGCCATGGCGGATTTAACACCTGCTTTTAGCAGGTGTTAAAATCCATGGCGCTAAGGGACCATGGAGTTAATTACGCCACCGTAATTTACGGTGGCGGAATTAACGCCTTCCCCACTCCCATTATGCCCTATGGGGCAAAAATGGGAATGGGGAAGGGTAAATGGGGATTGGGGACTTACCGCCCCGCCGACCTCGGAATGGGGCGGTAAGTCCGCCTACCACCATGGCGTAAACGCAGTTTACGCCATGGTGGTAAAGTCACGGCCCAGGCAGTAACTTACCGCCTGGGTCGTAATGAGGCCCAGAGTATTGGCCTACAGTTGCTACAAAATACTAAGCATATGTGGATCCTTTGCACAAAGTTTCCTTTTCCATCTGAATCAAAGAAACAGCATTCACTCACACAATTGTGTCTGCCCATGGGATCAGAACCCTGTATGTCAATTAAGTACAGATAGCTTATCCAGGGATTATATCTGCCACATTGGGAACCCACAGACCCCCAATTTCATTGTTCTCCTCTACAAACTGTCGACCATCTTTTTATTATTACAATGTGTTGCTGTCTGGCGAGAAAATATGGGTGTGGGACTTTAGCCCCATCCAGCAAAATGTTTACACTTCTATCATGTGGTTTATTTTAAGAATAAAAGTCTGATAATACAGTGGGCTGAGCAGTTTTTGTGTTGTTGTTTTAACTTATTTTTTCTATGAGTCCCAATATTCCTTAAAAACTGGCTAGTGTGCACCACTCGCATGAAATCAAATTCAAACATCTTCCAGTGACCCCTGGACCACCTCTGGGCTCTTACAAGGTGTTCAAAAGATTTGATATGGGCCAGTTCTCTCTACTGGGATGCAAAAGCCAATTGACCCTGATTATGTTGCCAAGTTCTGCTTGCTGTCATCAACACTGTTCTCTACGAAACAATACATTTCATGCCTTACATTCGTTCAGTGTGCTTTGCAACTTGTGAACTACTTCAGCTGCTGCAATCTAAACATTTCTGATACTACACAATGGGGGTCATAACGAGGTAGGCGGTAAGGAGTTAACAGTGCCAGTAAAGCTGCCTGAGTAATCAACCCCTTACCGCCCCATTACAGGTCTGCTTGCGGGAGCCGCTAGCAGATGAGGATGCTAACAACAGGCCCGTTATTAACGGGCCCCTTGTCAGCATCATCCCCATTCCCATTGAGCCCTATGGGGGCTCGAATGGGAATGGGGATAGGTTCCTTGAATGAGGAATTACCGGGCCCTCCAAGGTTGGCATGGCCCGCTAATAGTGGCATGGTTACCTCCTACCTCGTAATGACCCCCAATGCCTTAAATCATCAGTGCAGAGATGATTGCCAAACTGAAGGTTTTTTATAACATTTGGTTACCTATTAAAGAAATCCAGAAATAGCTTGCAACTCTCTGAATTTCACTCTGGCGGTCACCAAACTACTACCACCCAGTGGTGAAAGTCCAACCAAACAGAGGGATAACTAAGCATACAGAATAATAAGGGCTTCATCACAAGTCTGGTGGTAACCCTTAAATGTGGCAGTAGCGCTATTACCGCCACATTTAAGGGTCTGCCAGATCATGGGCTTGGCGGATTTGCTCCCAGCTCTGAGCTGGGGGCTAATCCGTCGCGATTTTGCCGATTTTCAGTGCTATTACCGCCGGAGCTAATCCTGCCGGATACTGATATAAGTGGAAGGGTAACTGCTTCAATGGTTAGGGCTGCAGAGAGCTTAATAGAGAACATGAAGGGGATAACTCCCCCAACTGCCAAGTTAGCAGATATATCAAGGTTGGAGGAACAAGAAAGAGTCAGAGCGATAGTTAGAAGAGCGGAGGAAGGATTGGAAATGAGAGCAGAAGTAGAGGTTTGGCTTCTTCCTGCATGGATAGAGGATAGTTTGCGAAGAGTAGTAGATGCACAAGAACTGAAAAAACTGAAGGAAGCACTACGGTTACCAGAGGAAGAGGTAATTCTGTTACGGTGGCAGCGAGATGAAGAGCAGGAGGAGGTGAGAAGACAGGTAAGGGGCGTAGAACGAGGTAAGTGGAGACATGGGCAGGTTTCTGTTAGATTGGACAACTCTGTTATCCGAACAGCTGAAGTGGACATAGAGAACATGGTTGCTGCCATGGATAGAGAGGGTGAGCAGAGGGGATGGGAGACGGTACCCTATGATAGTGCTGTTCATGATTCCATGCCTGTGGAAGGGCTAGGGGATGTAGCAGCTGGCATAGATGATGATGAAGGAGGGTAAGGGGATGTCGAGCATAGAGAGCAGGGTGTAGGCACCCTAACTACCGCTCCAGTAGCAGCAATAGAAAGCACACCATGGAACTATAGGACACACTGGGGTGCTTGCATTGCTGTAGTAAAATGTAGGGGAGAGATGGGGGAAGGCCCAGTAAAAACAGATATAACTCAGTTTCTGTTGCTCCAGAAGGGTCTGGGAATGGCACATTATGTCCCATGGTCACACATGAACCAGAATAATTAGATGCCATTACTTCCTTCGATCACTGCAGGGGTAGAGAAGTGGATTTATGCATTGGAGAATCACACTGCCGGTGTCATGTTGGCCATAGGGGACATGAAGAGCTTATTCACGGCCCTAAAAGGGAAGCAGTCGGACAAACTTTGGAATTTGGGGTATCTGGGAGTTCAGCTGGGTACAAATACCCATGATGGAGTAGGTTATCATAATCTTAGGGCACATGTATGGGGGGCCTTGCAGGGTATGTACCCTGATACGCCTGATATCATTTTAGCTAAGATGATGAAATTGGACGATGATCCCGCCACACATATCCAGTTAATTCAGGAGATGTGGAGGGCAGAAATGGCAGAAGTATGGCACAAGAATGTGGCAGTTGTTTTCCACATGCTAAAGAAGAGACTTCTGAAAGAAGTCCAGAACAATTTAAATAAAGTAGTAGGGATGGAGGTCAATAGTTCATTGTGCGTTTCTGCAAGAGAAGACAGGAAAAAGAGAAGGAAAATGTAGAGCAGGCACAAAAAGCACAGGCTAAGCTCTTTCAAAAGAAACTGGCAACTATTTGTTTATAAGGGGCAGTCATTACAAATTCTTTGGAGGGACAGCAGGGTAAACCTGCGACAACAAGTACACAGTGTACCAGGTATGATGTAGGGTTGGGTGGATCGGTATGTTCCTGGTCCAAGGCCAAGGAGAGGGTTTCCGAGGGGTAGAGGAGGATTTCCATGGGGTACTGGGACATTTGGCGGGTTCAAAGGAATGGGTCCCCCGTTTGATGGGCCAACAGGAAATAATTATGGAGGATTTTATGGGATTCAGTGTTGGCCATGACAAAGGTTGATTGTCAGCCACAGTACGTCAACATGGGAGCCCAACAGATGCAGGCCCCGACACTGCCATGTGTCCCCGGTCCTGTGCAATTGCAGGAGGAATGGTTAAACAGAAACCAGCAACCAGGCCTGCACAGACCTTTGGGATCCCACCAACCATGCCAGCACAAGCATCAATGCAGACATGGGGCAAGAATCCTTTACCCCAAGGAACAGTTGCACACTAAACTGTAGCAAGTGTTTTTGGGCGAAATCCTTTTTCTCTCCCAGGTGCTTAAATGTAACAGAAGTAGGACAGCTCACAAGGATCTCTGTTGTGTCCATTCTTGCCCATTAGAACCGATCCAGAGCAGAAACCTTGGATAGGTGTGCAGGTCGGGGACCCAGCATTTTCATTTATGGTTGACACAGGAGCTACTAAGTCTTGTATTAAGGAAGGTGAGTTCCCCTTGTCAGGCAAACCGAAGGACATGGAAGGATTATCTGAGGCTGTCCTGCTGGTTCCTTATACTGAACATCTTTGTATCAAGGTGGGTAATCAAAATGTATCTGCCCCTTTGTTGTATTGTACGGATACTCCAGCAAATCTTTTGGGAAGGGACATCCTGAGCAATTGCATACGTTGTTTGTCTTCAGGGAGGAAGGTATTGTATGTTCAACCCTAGGGTTGTATCCAGTAAGGAAAGAAGTGCGGTTTCAGACCTATTGTAGTGATAGTGCGATTAGGGGTGTTCCAGTGCATAAAGCATTGTTTCTCTATGGGTTGAAGATTTTATTGAGTTAGGTCACAGGGATCAGAACTCAGGTCTGGTGAGTACCATTTGAGTTTTTATTTCAGTCTGATGTGCCACAGGACATAATGCCAGGCAGAATTGTTATAATGCTCTTAGAGGCTGTGGTGATTAAGAAGAACAGGGTGGTTCTCTCAGGCACAGATGAGAAAGGCAGACAGTGGCACACAGTTCTGTGCATCAATTCAACCTTATTGCTGAGCAATTGTTCGAAGACTCTAAAGACACAGAGGAGATGAGAGATGGTTTTTGAATTTGCTGTGCATTGCCAGACAATGAGAGAGCAAAGGGACGTATCACAGACCATGTTAATCGTTAAAGATTCATTGGGCCTCAATACGGGTCCAGCGGTAACCAAACCAATGATACCGGCGGGTTGCCGCCAGGCCTGTAATGATTTACCAGCACTGACTTCCCGGTGTCACCGTGGGATTACAACCCCGGCAGCCCGGAAAGTCAGGCGCTGGTAAATTGTAAGTCCCCATTCCCATAGATTCCCATAGGGCTCTATGGAAGTGAGGACCACGGAAGCAGTGGCACCATTAATAACGGTGCCAGTGCTTCTGTGAAAACTATGTGGCCCGTTGCTTTTTGGAATGAGGATTTAGGGAAAGTGGCAGACCATTTGTGGACCAGCAATCCTCATGATGTGGGGATGCCAGAAAGTGCTGGAGCAGTGAGGATAGAATTGAAACCTGGTGCAATATTACCACGGGTTAAGTAGTACCCCATGTCCGAGGAGGCAGCCAAAGACATTTATGAGACCATTATGACATGACAAGTAAGGCATAATGTAACCCAATGTGCCCCCATGCAATGTGGCTATCTATCCTGTGAAGAAGGCAAAGGGATCCAGTTGGAGGATGTTCTAGGAGTTTTGCCCCCTCAAAAATATTGTTTATGTGGAATTTCCAGTGGTACCGAATCCTGCACCATTCTCTGTAACATCCCTACTGTTTTTAATCACTTTGCCATAGTTTTAAAGAATGCATTTTCCTCTGTTCCCTTACACCCCGATTCTCAGTACCTCACAGCGTTTACGTATCGTGGTCAGAGATTCGAACACACAGGGTTGCCCCAGAGGTACTTAACAGGGTGGTTCACTTGGATTTGGGGAATTTAGCTGTGTCCAGCACCGTAATTCAGATTGTGGATGATTTATTAGTCTGCAGCACTTCAGAGGAGCAGTGTCGAGGAGACTCATTAACGCTCCCCACTCTGCTCAAGGATAAGGGGTATAAAGTGGATATGGAGAGATTGGAATACTGTCAGACAGAGGACATTTATTTGGGCCAAGTAATATCGCCTGCAGAAGGGAAGGTAATGAAAGAGAGAGCCATTGCAGTTCAAAATACGCCTCAACCAGTCACAGTGAAACAAATGCATCAATTTTTGGGGCTTTGTAACTATTGTAGATCATAGATTTGTGATTACTCTAGTCATATGAATCCCTTATTCCAGGGTATAAAGGACCAACAGAAGGCGGAAATTCTGATAGAGTGGTCCGGGAGAATGGGGACTTGCTTTCGGGAACTCAGGGCTGTGATAAGCAATTCTCCGGTGCTAGCAACCCCAAATTACAAGAAGCTATTCTTTCTTTTTTCCTATTCAAATGGGCAGGTGATGACAGCTGTTCTGATCCAGTAGACATCGCTGGGCCACAAACCTTTAACGTATTACAGAGAACTCCTAGACCCAGTGATGCAGGAACAAGCTCTGGCAAAGTGGATTTTGCAATTAAAAAGTCTTCCACCATTACAATGGGTTGCCCAATGACATTGTACATAGAGCATGTGGTCTTTGCATTTCTAGAAAACTCTGAATCCACATTGATTACTTAGAGAGTCTCAAGGTATGAGATCATCTTATCAAATTCATCAATTCATCCCGTGCAATGTCACCTAGTAAATCCTGCGTCATTTGTTGCAGAGCCGGTGCAGCCTAAGGATATTGGACAAGATTGTACCACATATGATGGAGAAGAGGAAGAGAGGGTAAATATGAAAGAGGAGGCCCTGGAGGGGGGTGAGGAGATTTTTCTTGATGGGTCTTCGACCAACAAGTAAGATATGGGAGAGAGGCATACAGGCGCAGATATCATGGGTCTTGTGGATGGGGAGTACTGGGTCAGAGTAAAGTAATGGTTGTTTTTTCATTACTCAGCACAAGCAGCAGAACTGGTGGCATATAGAGGTGCTAGACATGTGTATGCGGAAGGCAGTCACTGTTTATTCTGACTCTGCATTTGTCACCTCCACCGTCCATTCTGGGTTATCAAGATGGCAGAGAAGAGGATTTAGGAGGTCTGACAGTTCCCCTGTCCAGAATTCTGTCCTGCTATCCCTACTAATTGAAGCGTTAACCTTGCCAGCAGAGATTGGGCTAGTGAAGTGCGCTGCACACACTAACCACACCAATTCAATAGCTTTTGAAAATAATTCTGCAGCCAAGGCGACGAAGGAGGCATCATATTTTCCTTCCACAGATTCCCAGAAAAAGGAAACCATGTCCCACCAAGTACAGTTACCATCCCCATACACAGCAGTCCCGGTGCTCCAAAAAATAGAAATACAAGGGAAAGCCCCTGCAGGAGCTCTGGAAAAGAGAGGATTTGTTCTCTCACCCGCACATTTGCTTTGGAGACAGGAGGTGACGTGGAAGGTAGTAATGCCTGTAGAGTTGCTTCGTTTGGCCCTAGAGCAACTACATTTCCCATCACATACTTCTCAACGACAAATCGCAGCAGAGCTCCAGGGGGATTGGTTTATCCCTAACTTACAAGAACATGTAAGTAAATTTGTAGGGAATTGTGTAGTGTGCAAGGAGTTCAGTCCTGGAAATACAATGAGGTCAGTGAGGGGGCTCTTGCCCAAGCCCTCAGGTCCATTCAAAGAGCTAAAATTCAATTTTGTGGACATGATAAAGAGGTGCAGTAATTACAGATATCTTAGTGTGGTAGCTTGTCCATTTTCCCAGTGGCTTGAGGTTGGTCCCTGCTTACACTCTGATGCTAATAAATCGGCGGCAAGTTTTCTGGTGAGAGAGGTATTTCCAAGGTGTGGAATTTCTGAACTTTTAAAATCCGACAATGGAGGCCATCTCTTTAATGCCTGGTTCACAGAAATCACTTTGCTGCTAGGAATAAATCAGTGTTTGTGCCCAGTGTACCACCTGCAGACCAACAGTTTCATGAAGAGGCTCAATGGGGTCCTTAAGGCCAAGTTAGCTAAAATGTGTGCAAAGTTATAAAAGTCCTGGCTCACATGCCTTCCACTAGCTTTGTTTATATACAAAATCAGCCAGGGAAGAAAAATCATTTAAGCCCTCACAAAATCGTGACTAGGCATAGACTCCAAACACCGCTCTTACCTACACGTATGACATTAAATGCACACAAAAACGCAGCAGTGTTAGGGGAGGAGTTCAAGGAGTATCTTACAGCAATAACAAAAAGTGTTAAGATTATGGCCCTCATTCCGAGTAGGGTGGTAAGGGATACCGGGCACCGGTATGGAGACCGGTGCCGGTAATCCCTTACCGCCCTACTATGAGGTCCCTTAGCGGGTCCCTTCCTTAATGCCTGGTCTGACCAGGTGTTACAGACATGACCCGTTAAGGGACCTGGGTGCAAATAACGTGCTTGGCATACGCCGGCCTGTTATTTGCGCCCTCCCCATTCCCATTGAGCCCAATGGGGGCTCAAATGGGAATGGGGAATGGTTTGGTAAATGGGGACTTACCGGTCCCTCCAAGGTCGGAATGGATCGGTAAGTCCCCATTGAACCAAACTAGAGTCAGTACTGGTACGGGAGGCAGTCATGGCGCAAATAGCGCCATGACTACCACCATCCTCGGAATGAGGGCCTATATCTTTACAAGTATTGTCTTCTCATCAACAGACAACAGGAGAAAGAGGCAAGACTATTGACGATCATCACAAGATACAGCTTCTCCCCAGGGACAGAGTCTACATCTGCACCTTTTTGCATTGCTAGCGCGAGCGAAATTTCCATGGTCCACACACAGTAGTCTACGAGTCTCCAACTGCCATGAAAGTGGAGGCAATAAACGTTGTATCCACCTAAAAGACACTCCTAGGGATACCGGTAACACTCCACCTGCACAGGAGCAGGAGCAGGCATAGAAGTTAATTATGCCGTACGGGATTCACTGATCATTTCAGTGTGAAAGGGGTGCAGAAGGAGATCTGGTGTTTACTTTTATTTTGCATTTATTTGTTGTAGTTGTAATTACAACTTTACAAATATAGGCATGCTTTCCATGACAAAGTATATAACTTCCATGATCTAAAATGTGCATTTTCACATTTAATACATATACGTTCATTTTCACTTAAAATTGAATTCAGTTTTGTGATTTGGGTTGAAATGTTCTGTCACCTACACTTGAAGGCATAATTCTCCTTTGTTCTGATATTACCAAAGGTTGCAAACAAGTTCAATTGCAAGAATGGTGATTTCAGTTCTCTTATTTTTCAATATATGGTTATAGATGATTTGGTGAATTTCCAAGTATTTATCATAGTTGCAGTTTTAAAAGTAAGGTAATAGTAGCTATACTTAGAGACATATATTCAGCACGTAAAATCATTGCCCACATAGAGTCAGTAGTTAAGGTGTGATAAGTATGAAGGCACTTATGACAATGTTCTTTCTTTAATGCCAAGAGCGTTGGGGTATTGTGTTGCTTTCATTACTTTGTGATGCTGTAACTGTTCTTGTCGGCCATAGGTTGAATCGTAGCCTCATTATTGGTGATCTATATGCAGAATTATGGAATCTTTGTAGATACTTTGGTGTTTGATTAATCCTTTTAGCTGTAAAAATTCCATGGTTGTATATTTTGTATTTTTTCCATGGCTCTTCAGTTTCTATCCAATCCTTATACCACCATTTGGACTTGGCGTGTTGTGGATTCGATATCAGTGTATAATCATCTATATTAGCTTTTTCCATATTTTCCATACACAGGTTTTTCCAGGTGTTTATCTTGTGCTTTGAGCTATTTTCAAGGGCTTGTGAAAGGCATAGTATAATGGTTGCTTTGTATTCGTCGTTCATGAGGCACTTCCTTTATACAGACAATGAAGTTCATTCTACAATTACCTTCAGGGAAATGAGCCCTAGTTCATACCTTATGACTGGAATTGGAAAACATTTGGGTAATGTGAGTAATCTTTTCCAGAAATAACCTTATGGGTGGTCCCACTTCAGCTAGTTTTCCAAGAATTTGGAATTTGGATGTGAAAGCTGGGATGACTTTTTGTTTGCAAAATTTGAGGACGGGGAGGCAGGAGAATTTGCCATATTTACGGTTTACCATGGATGTTTGAAAGCATAATGTTGACATTTTGAGTTTCATTTCCATTTTGTATGGGGCGCCTCTTTTGTTGTAATTTACATTTACTCCTAAGTATTTGTATTCATGTATGATTGGTAGAGGAATATTGTCGATGAGCCATTTTAATCTTGAATTTTTGCCTTTGTTTAGAGTTTAAATCTTTAATATGTTAGATTTGGGAATGTTTATCTTTAGTTAATTCTGTAGAGCATACTTTTCCAAAGTAGTCTTTGTAAAACGATGGGAGTTTGGTCCAGCAGAATGAGATCATCGGCATATAACAACCGTGCTGGTTATTTAACTTAGGTGGAAAGTTTCTTGCCTCTTCTCGCCTCTTCAAAGTTTTTCCTAATGTCTTTTATGTAGAATTCAAACATTGTGGATGCAAGAGAGCATCCCTGCTTTAGTCCACGATGTGTACTGATGGCTCTTGAGGGAAGGCCCTCATTATTTATTTAAATACGGATGGATGTTCCACTATAGAATTGTTGTAGCAAGTTCAATATATATTCGGGGCATTCAGCTGATTCTAGTTTATTCCATAGTAAAGATCTTCATATCGAATTGAATGCCTGAAGTCATTAAACGTGAGAAACAGTGGTTGTTTTTTCGCTAGAGCTTCTTTTTTGAGTGTAGAGATAAAAAGCAAATTTGGTGCCGTGCCTATTCCACTAATAAAGCCTGATTGATGGAGGTCAAGCATGTTCCTTTTCTTTAGCCTAGCTTTTAGATCTCTTAGGAGTAGTATCAAGTAGAGCTAAGGGATGGTAGTTGGATGGGTTTAATTGATCTCCCTTTTTGTATATAGGTATAAGTATGGATTGTTTGTGGGATGTTGGTATAATGCCTTTGTAACTATGTTTTGATATATTGCTAGCAAGATTTCAAACCATAATTCAGGGTGTGCTTTGATGGTCTAATTTAATATTCCGTCTAGGCCCAGAGCTTCTGGGGTGCTTAGGTTTTTTTATTTGAAGTTGAATGTACAGAACATCAATAGATAGTTTTGCTGCATAAGTATTGCTCGAAGAAGGGATGATGGAAGATGCTCTATTATTAGTGAATAATGCAGTGAAGTGGTATACCCATTCTGATTCACTTATGGTGTTCAATAAATGAGGTGATATTCTGATTCTGGCCCCTTTTTTGAGGAGACTCTGTATTTGAACACTAGATTTTGTTTTTAAAAATCGAAACATTTCCTAATGTTCTCTTTATATTTTTAGATGTTTATATTGAATTATAAGGTTTTTGTATTTAGTGCATATATTAGTAGCCTTTTTTGTACCCAATGATCGAGTCAGCTTTTATGTTCATTAATTCTATTCTTTTCTGTGTTTTTCTGTTTTTAATGATTGGATCATATGTATGCATTGCAGAAAATATCGGTCTATGAATGGGCCAGATGTTTGAGAGAAGAAAGACAAGTTGTCTGTGTATACATCTTGCATATTATTATTGCCGTCTTTGGTGTCTGACGCTAGCTTCATTCTGCTTAGGAGTTTTTGAAGTTTGGGTACCGTCCATTTAATTCAATTTCTGCCCTCAGATATTTGTAAGGCATGGTTGTAATATATTCTTGGGGCCTGGAGAAGGGGCATGCATGTTATGTCTAGGATATTGTGGCCGCTTTCCTCTGTTTCGATAACTGTGAAACTTCTTAAAGAAGTTTATAATGTTGTTTGACATGTATACATAATCCAAAATGACTTGGGTGTTGTTTATTTTCCATGTTACATGAAGGGAAATTTTGCCCACTATATTTCCATTGAGCAGGGTCATGTTTCTATTAGCCATGAGGTTCGTCCATCTCTTAGATTTGGAAGCAATCGATTTGCCCATTTGCAATAGACATCTTATGTTTAAATGGCCCGCTATTAATGTCATTTGGATTTGTTGTTCTCTTGCAGTCATATCTAGACATTTCGTTATATGGCTGAAAAAGATATCTTCAGTTAGAATGTCAGGATTCCAGCATGCATTAGTTATGGCTGTGTGGATGGAGCTAGAGGATGTAGATTGTTGTTGAGTTCTAATTTTAATAGCTGAAAGCATGGGTGACGCGAAAGCCATGGAGATAATTTTCTCGAACGAAGCATCTATTTTTAATGTCACAAGAATACCTGCCATAGGTTTGTTTGTTTGTTTGTATGTTTGTTTGTTATATGTATTTGTAATGCGCGCCAGACCCACTTGTATTAGGGCACAGAGGCTGCATGAATACTTTCAGCTTGATGTTCCACCTTTACATAGAAAGAAGGACAGGTGATTACCGATGTATAGCATCAGTCAACTATTTGAGAGGTATATACATACAATCAAAATCAATCAGGTCTCCCTTCAGCTTGTTTTATGGCAGGGATCAAGCTTATTTCATAATTTGGCAATGAGGGTTGCATGGTTATCCAAGTTTCCTGTAGCAGTATCAAATCGTATGTATCTAGTTGATGTGTTTGACTCGCTTTCATAATGTGAGTAAAACCTCTAGTGTTCCATATTGCTATTGGCAATGCTTGAGGATCGTAAGTGGCTGAACATTATTCATTCTGCCATTGAGTATTTGCTTTCATTTCTTGTTGTAGCCATGACCATTTGGTTTCTCTATGTCTTTTTGTTTCATCTTCGAAAAGTGAACTTCTCTTTGAAAACATCCAGTAGATTCTCGACATTTGGTAAATATGGCTTTTGGATGTTGGGGTGTTAGTGAATAAGTGTTTTCGTATTGTCGTTCTCTTCTGGGGGTTTTGGTCTCCTTTTCTCGCTCTTTTATAACAGTAACATTAAACACTTGAGTTGTGTTCTCTTGTGTTTACGTTTTTGTCATTATGAGTTTTTAGCAGAATCTTATCTTCTTCCCTCTTGGGATTTTTGTGGAGGAGTGTTTGTCTCTGTTCAAGTGTTTGAAAACGTTAATTTTCTCTGCTGTAATCTCTTGATAGAGCTTTCATTATGGCAGAGGATATGTACTGTGTGGATATATTTTGTTCGCTCATTTCAGGAAGTGAAGTAATAGAATACGTTGATTAAGTCATAATATCATGTTTTGTCAGTTGGTGGTGCATCTTAATTTGTAGAAGGTTTAGTCACACTTGTATCTTCATTAATAATTGTTGAAGGTTGGGGAGGTTTAATTTATATATTGATGGTTTTGGGAGGCGGCAGGGTAGTCAGTCCTTTGATGAATGCTTTTACTCCCTTAATATTGGAGGTTTTGTTTTGTTGTGAAGTTTTTGCTTTTCTTTTGATTTTTGTTTTGTTTGGGATTTGCTTTTCTTTGCTTTTTGAGTTTAGAAACACTTCAAATATGAATTCCTGATGTGCAGAATTCTCATTAGCAGTTATTGCTGCACCAGGGGTGATTGATTCCCAATTACGATCTATTTCATCTTCATCATTTTCTGTGTGAGAGATGGAGATAGCCAAAAGGGGCCCCTAGGGGACCCTGACGTCTATGGAAACAAGGCGAATCACCACACACGATAGATACGCCAGACACGAGGTTGTATTCCCAAAGCTAGGGTTTATTACAAAGCAAAAAGTCTCAGTTGGCCAACTCGGTCTCACGCCCCGCAACGTGTATCTCTAGACCTCGAGGGACACAAGAGAGTGAATTACGTACATCAGTTACATATATACAAAATGCATATCAAACAATCAGCTATAACATGTTTAACACCCCACTTTATTGGGTTTCTTTGAACTTGGTGTGATGATGGACATCTCCGACTACTTTGACACCTTCAAACATCTATTCTAGTAACAATTTGCAATTTGTGAGTGCGAAGGCATCTTTCAGTTGTTGAATAGAACACTGCGCTTCTGTTCTTGGAAGCGAGATACATACGGGGAGAAGAGTTGCATTCCGGACCTTGCTATCTATTAGGTGCTATTCGTGTCCTGGGAGCCGACACGCTCTAGCGGGTTCAGCAAAGGGGGGCCGTAAGAAAAGCATAATTCAAGCCTTTACCAGTATTATTCTAACATATTCTACCATATAACGAGACTGGCTGGCAGCTGAAAAATGATTAAATGCCCTGCAGCTCTGCTTCAAGGCTACATTCGGGAGGGAGCCGGGCATTCTTCCTGGCGCTGCCTACGTTTGTGTTTCAACAAACTCTTGTTATCCTCTCGGCCCTGTGGCCTTGTCCTTTTCACATACAGACAACAATGTTTTACAGTCGAGCAGTGTAAGCGGAAAATATAGTGCGAAGCAATAGGAACAGAAAGCAATGAACAATGGTTAGAAAACAAAATGGCGATTCTTGTTACATCAAAATGGCCGTTCATTGGCAAACTCGAAAACCTATATTCTGTCATATCGTACATGAGACGTTTGGCCCACGGCCACCAAAATGCGTTTGCGTTCACAAAGTAGAGGTATCCATTTTTCTAGACTGACAAACCCTCCTTTGGCCGTATGCCAAACATCTCATCTATTTATTGAAACCTCCTCTAGTGATGATGAATCTGAAGTACTCATTTCTGAATTTTGCATGCTGTCGTAGACATCATCGTCTTCATCAATATCTATTGCCATCAACTCTTTTACTGCTCTCATCTCATTTTGGTCTGGGTCAGTTTGATCATGAGGTTGTTTTTTCTTTGTCATCATATGCATACATCCTTCCATACATCCCTCAGTTACCTCAGCGCAAACTATGGGTAAACAATGTATACAACAACAGCACTTTGGGAATATTCCAAACACCACTACTAATATTGAGAACAACTTCCATCCCCAAGAACGTAGTATTCCCCAAAACCAAGATCCTATTCCCCAGCTCCCTTCTCCAGTAGGGAGTTCAGAGTTTAGGACGTGCATTTTCTTTATTGCTTCAAAGATCGTGGGGGAATAGTCATCGACCTAAACGCAACATGCTGATCCCACTATTTTGCAAATTCCCCCACGATCAACCAGGATCACATCGAGAGCCATTCTATTTTGCAGCGTCATTAACCTGATTCCTCATTCTTCCAACGTCATGTTAAATAGTATATCTGTTGTTGAGTTTATTGTATTTTTTAGGATTCTGGACAGTTGCCTTATATTATAGGAGTTCACTATCTGCCCTTAGAATGGAATAAATAATTTTGCTACATCAGTTGCTATTAAAACACCCTTGTCAGTCCTTTTGACTCTAGTTCTGTATAATCTGGCCATGGCTGCTGTTTTTAAGAGGAATACTCCTGGGAACAGTAGCCCTAGGTAACATGTACCTCCCCAGTTTCTGGGCAACCAAGGATATGCTTTCTCTCCACATATAAAATAAACTGGATCACCTACATATACTGGTTCTATTTCCCATTTTAATACCACTGTATTCATGCAACCAATATATGTTCTGACTGAAAAAGAGCCTTTCTTTTTTAGACAAAAAGGGACAGTTTTTGGGCTATAATTCACAGTTTAAGATGGGGGAATTGCATCTTTGTCCCCTCCTGTTCTTACACGAAACGTCATTACAGATGTTTTTTCTGGTGGGGACAATCTATCTCGTCTATTTTGTCGTGTTATCTTTTGTGTACTTTTCCTCGTGGGCTCTGGGGCTATTACTTGTGCTTTATGGAAAATGGAACAACCCACAGGCTTCATTATTATCTCCTCAAACTCATTCATGGTGGTTCTGTCTAATTGACCCGTATTACTCTCATTCCATTTCCCATAGAACATTGCACCTAAAGATGCACTACATGCAGAACTTAATGGTAGTGGCTGCACATACCACCCTATTCCTTTCCCAGCATGCTGTGGTAAATGGGCACATACCCAGCAATTTGTATTCTTTAGGATTGCATGTGTCATGTTCATGATCAATAGCAAAGTGTTATTTCCAAAACCTTCCCTGTGTCTTTCTTCCAATGGGGGCAGGATATAAGTGATCACCTGAACCAGGCTTTCAGTAGTTGGATATATTAATTATTGATAAAAACATTTCTAATGGGTGTATTGTTTCCACCCACCATAATATTAGGGCTGTCGCTATTGGTGCTGCCACGCTCATAAAGCACATTATTATTGTCAGTACCAGCATGCAATTTGTTTTACCATGCGTTTTTCTTAAGCTTACAGTCTTTATACTTGACTAATTTTTAGCGGTGGTGGTGCAGGAGGAGGCTGGAACCGGTCCCGGCATGTTTCTCGTCATCCTTCTTCTTTCTTATCACAGTTTGTTGTGGATATCTCTCTTTGTCGCGCTTGCTCTGATGTTAATAAGTTCAATGGAATTGTCACAGTTCAGTTCTGCCTGTCCTTTTTAGCCTGGATTCGATTATTTGTTTTTAGGCGAGATCACTTGTCCTTTCTTATACTGCTCAGGGGACCTTTGATCAGTTATCTTATCGCCTTAGTATCATGTGCGCCCAGCTTGTCCGTTCTGGTTCAGGACACATGTACTTTTTATGATCGCACCGAGGAGCCGCGAGTCTTGAATTGTCCGACTTGCACAATTCTCACGCTTCTCTCCTCTACACCTCTGGTTCCTCCTCCGTCCATGAGCTGAACCAGAGGTTGACATAAACACCAAAAAGAACTGCGGATCACTTTGTCTTCCGAGGCCGCAAGTTGTATTGCCTTGCTCCTGGTATTGTATGATCCGTGAACAGTGCCAGTGACGTTCCAGACTCAGGCTCAAAGTCAGCCTGTGGCGCTACTGCAGGTGCTGGTGTGCGCCGCGCCAATGATGCAGATCCGTATTTTGGCGTGCTGGCAAGTGCTGTTGGGCGCCAAAGGGGTACACGATTTGTTTATGCTGGTATTTGCCAGGCAGATTTCGCATCGGCCAGCAGTGATGTCGATTCTGCTGGGCAACGTTGGGGCACTCTTTGCCCTTCCCCCTCTTTGGTAATCGTCTCAGGCTTTGTTTCGAGTTTCACTTCTCGTTTTGGCAGATTAGGTGGCTGCTTACTGGCAACAGTTTCTTTCGTTTCTGGGACCGCTGTCTCTTTCCGGTCATCAGTGTCAGGCAAGTCTTTCAGTGCAGTTGGAATCTTCTTGGCATGGGTGGCATGGATCCACGACTTCCTTCCATCCACCCGTATTGCCGTCTGCGTCGCCAAGAGTACTTGATAGGGCCCGCGCCACCTGGGTGCTAATGATGACTTTCTTTCAAAATTCTTTAGCAGCACCCAGTCTCCTGGCTCCAGCGCGTGCCCCAGACCGGTGTATCTCACTGGTAATGCCTCCTGCACCTGCTGATATATCAAACGTAATTTCTGCATTAAAAGGCCACAATAAGTACTAAGCACAGGATGTTCTATCTCACTAAGTCGTTTAGACTGAGGTGCGCACCAAACATTTGCCGGCCTCCCCATCACGATCTCGTACGGGGAGAGCCCAGTTTTAGCCTGCACAGACATATGCATGCATAATAGTGCTATTGGTAATGCATCCACCCAACTCAACTTGCTTGCCGCACAAATCTTGCTAATCTCTGATTTAAGAATCCCGTTGTGCCTCTCCACAAGACCGGCAGAACTCGGATGCCTTGAACTATGGAATCTCTTATCAATCTGAAGACCGGCACATATCTGTAATACCACTGCACCCACAAAATGTGGTCCTTTATCAGACCATAGGACACGGGGCAAGCCAAATCTGGAAAAGTACTCCTTCAACATTACTTTTGCCGTGCTCATTGCTGTGCAGTCCTTCAAGGGATATGCCTCCACCCACTTACTGAATGCACAGATCACCACCAAGACGTATTTTAAGTATTGGCACCTCTCCATTTCTATGAAATAAAAATGAATCACCTCAAATGGCATTGAGGGTGGGCCAAAACTGCCTGTCGGAGTCACTGTCCCCTTCCCTACATGGTGTTGCAAACACGTGATACAGTTCTGCACCAACCTCTCTGCATTCTTTTTTATGTTTACATTTTGCCAAACTGTAGAAAGGTGCCGTATTATTTTCTTCACACAGATATGCGTAGGGCTGTGGGCCATTGTGACCATTGCAATCACGTACGAATTTGGCAACATCCAGTTTCTAGTTCCCTTGTCCACCCAACAACCCTCCAGATCCAACTCAGCTGATCCCTCTGCCCACCCCTGTATTTCATCGGTCATAGCTTCGGCCTGCATTTCTTTGACAGTGGCAACTCCATTTTCTATCATACAGGGTACTTCCTCAGTCTGAACCGTCATCATTTTGGTATTCAAATCAGTGGCAGTTTGTTTTGCAATTCTGTCTGCAAACGCGTTTCCCTCTCCTACTTTGCATGTTACTTTTTTATGCGCCTCGCATTTCACAATTGCTAGGCGCTTTGTAAACGTGAGTGCAGACAGCAATCGTACAATCAAAGGGCCATGTTGAATTCTGGCGCCATGTGATGTCGAAAACCCTCTCTCAGCCCAGAGTCCACCAAAGTTATGAACCACTCCAAAAGCATACTGACTATCAGTATATATATTCACTTTCAAACTTTCAGAAATCTCGCAGGTTCTAGTTAATGCTATTATTTCTGCGGCTTGTGCTGAATTATAGGGAATTCTTTTGCTTTCTAGAACGCTCTCTAGGGTAGTGATAGCATACGCGGCAGTTGTTGCGCCATCTGGTAATTTAAAACATGAGTCGTCACAAAATAACTCTCCATCTGGCTCTTTCTGTGGGATATCACTTAAATCAACTCTCCCCTTGGTTTCTTCCTCAGTGACCATTAAACAATCGTGGGGGGGTGATTCATCCTTCCCAATTTCTTTTATGGTTGGTGGCATTAATTCTGCAGGATTCAAAGCACTACACCTCATAATTTGGATATGGGACGCGAACAAGATAATCTCATATCTTGTCAGTCCAGCAGAGGTGAGGTGTTGCGTCTGTGTCCTATTTAATAGAACGTCTATGGCATGTGGCACCATCAAAATTAAAGTGTGCCCCAATACCACCCCTTCCGTTTGTTTCACTGACGCAGCAGCCGCCGTGACAGATCGCAAACATCGTGGTAGTGCGCGCGCAGAAATAAAAATAGCTGCACGGCCTATTTCTGACACCTTGTTCCTGTGTCAAAACCGCCAATGCACATCCTTCACTTTCACACACAAATAGTCTAAAAATGTTCTCATAATTCGGCGTACCCAAAACTGGAGCCGAGCATAATGCAGTTTTCAATCCATCAAATGCTTTCTGACATTCCTCATCCCACTGCAAAGGCATAACCGCATCCTTTCTAGTTAAATTCACCAAATGCTTCACAATTAACGCAAAATTAGCAATCCATTGTCGGCAATATGAAGCCATGCCTATTATGGCTCTGACTCCTTTTTGTGTCTTTGGAATAGGCATACAAGAAATACTTTCTATGCGTTCTGGCGTTAGTCTTCTCCCTCCTTTCGAAAGTAGGTATCCCAAATAGGCCACCTCCTTTCGATTATATTGACATTTTTTCAAACTATGTCCATGTGCCGCTAGGTGTGACAGTAGTAATACAGTGCTTTCTTTACAAATCTCCTCTGTGTCTGCAGCTAGCAATAGATCGTCTATGTATTGCAAGAGTACACAACCCACGGGTAATTCCAGCATGTCTAGCTGCTCCTTTAATGCTCTACTGTAAATACTTGGACTTTCCGTGTAACCTTGCGGAATCCGCGTGAATGTAAATGATCGTCCTCCTAATGTGAACGCAAACAAATATCTGCTGTCCTTGTCCATTGGAATACTGAAGAACGCGTTTTTCAAATCTACTACACTAAAATATTCTGCTGAAACAGGTATCATTGTCAATATTGTAGTGACGTCTGGCACTAGAGGAAATTGTGGATCTACTACCTTATTCAATGCGCGTAAATCAATTATGAAACGGTATGGTACCTCATTACTTCCTTTTTTATAAACCGGAAGAATCGGGCTGTTGCATGTACTGCCTGTAATTTCCTCGATTACCCCTAATTTCATCAAATCTGTAACAATACTTTTCAATCCTTTCTCACCTTCAGCCGAAATTTTGTATTGGGGTATTCGCGGTAGGGTAACACCTTCTTTCAAAATGATCTTTACTGGCTCTATCTTTAAACATCCTACATAATTGTCATGCATTGCCCATATACAGGTTGGTACTTTACTTAGTTCCCCTGGTAACGCTTCGGACATGAATTCTGACACAGGGGCATCGTGTGGCCAAATCGTTAGGAACACTCCGTCTGCCGTGCAATGTATAACGGAACCTAGTTTTTTTCAACAAGTTTAATCCCAACAAGTTCACCCCACAGTTTTCTGTTAAAAGGAAAGGACAATGTTCAGTAAATGGTCCTATGGTAACTGGGACTGGTTTGGACACTGGGTTTATGACTGGTGTACCTGCAAACCCTACGGAAATATTCTTTTGCCCTGACAGTGGTATATCCGGAACCAAGTGATGGTCTATTGAACACTTCTGTGCTCCTGTATCTACAAGAAAGCGGTGCTCCTCATTCCTGACTCTCATTTCTACGTAGGGTCCTCTCTAATTCACGGGAATAGACACTGGTTCCGACCCCTGTCCTGGGCTGTCCTATTGGGGAAATAACACATCGTCCGATGTGTAATCATTACTATTACTGTAATACGTGTTTGGCTGTGTATCGAACACGTTCCCACTCTTTCCTCTATTTCCCCCACTCTGGTTTCCATATTGTTGATTTTGCTGTCCCTGACTCTGGTTTGGGGCATTTTGGTTTTGGCCTTGGTTTTGATTACCCCCGTTATTGTGATGCTGCTGCATACTATTCCTATTTGGTCCATTCGCTCCTGGGTGTCCTATATGCTGTCTCCTCTGACCAGACCAATTTCTATTCTGTAGATGCGGACATTGCGCTCGCCAATGTCCTTCCTCCTTAGAATACGCACACTGATTCGGTCCCACTGTTCCCCCATGCATACTCAAATGACTCCTTCTTTGTGCGTTCCCTCGCCCTCTATAATGTCCTACTACTTGCTGCATTAATACCAGTGTCTTCAGATTTAGACTATCACTCTCTTCTTTTTCTTTTCCCGCAGTCACTCTGTGCTCATAATATTGGGCCATATGTAATACTTCGCCCAATGTTTTTGCTTGCCATGCACTCTCTGATGTCATTATTAGCTCCTGAATTGGAAGTTTTAACCCCCTCACATATTTGTCAACAAATAACCTCTTTCCTGCTTCCGATCACTGAAGTCTGTGAATACTTCTTCAAATCTATTAAAATAATCTGTAGCCAACTCATCCTTGCCTTGTACACATGCAGTCAATTTGTCCCATTGAATTCTTTTCTCTGGGACAATTTCTTTTAACTTCTGAACTATACGTGCTGGTAATGCCACCCGGTGTGCTCCTGGTGTCCCTCCAACCGCTTTATTCCTGTCTTCTATTATCAAGTCCGCCCAATTGGCGCCAAAGGCTGTTGGGTCATCTACCTTCCTTCTTTGTTTCCATATGTCTGCTGGCAGGATCACCAGGAATATTAGGTCTATATCACCCATGGTAAGCACGGATGACTGTAGGCAGGAATCTACTTCCTTGTAAAACCCTGCAGGATTCTTTCTTATATCAGGAATCGTCTGCTTTATGTTGTTCACCTCCTGTCTGGAAAAGGGGACATGCACATATTGGGCGGTGTAATGGGCTGGTGTCACCTGAACCGCTGCACTGCCCACTGCGGGAACCTCCACTTTGGGCACAAAGGTAGGTGGGACCTCTCTCATATGAAATTCCCCACTTACCGCCCCCCCCCCTCTCTTAGATGTAACAATATTCCCAGATCCAACGATAGGGCTGTTTCTCCTGTCCCTCGCTCTAGTGCTCTTCTATATACTGCCATTATTTCGGGTGGGCTGGCCTTATCGTTTTTTATATCTTTGTCTAATAAATGTTCAGCCATCGACTGTAGTGCTTTTCTTTTCATGGGTATGGAATAATCATCAAATATCCCGTGTATCTCCATTGTGGGACTACTAGGATCCGACATCCATCTAAAGGCTTCTCGTATACATACTTTTAACTTATCGCCCCTTTGTACTGACGACATTGAATGTTGTCGTTGTATATATGGCTCTACAGTTTCCTTCCTATTTCTCCCGATATCCCTACTCCTGTACCCAGGTGTAGCAAACATTTCGGCATAATCATTATCTAATTCATCTTTAAGCTCAAAAAGTCTATATACATGTTCTCTCACATCTTCATCCCTCTCCCTACAGCATGCTAATGCATTCAAATCTAACAATCGCTGCGGTGGTAATTTCCCAATTAACTGTTTCCATTTCTCCACCAAACATTCACCCATGCATTCCATCACTACCTGTCTTTCGTTGCTTCTACGGAAGTCATATATCGAAGCCAATGCTGTCGTCCCATCATTCCCGTCTATATACATCTCTGCCTGTTGCTGCAATTCCACCTTCTTCTCTTTGCTGATTGCGCTGCGAGTTACTCTCGTGCACCCCCGTTGGTCAATCCTGCCTCTTGCCCCCGTGGTTTCAACTTCAACCCCGGGAGGAACGGACGGTACCGAGTCTGTGTCTGAGACGGGAGGTGCAGATGGGACAATGGGAACAGGGAGTGTCTGTTGTGGGCCTGGTTGGCTAATAGGAAGTGTTACATGCGCGGTCTGTGGCTGTGGGAGGGCTTGAGCTACCGGAAGGGGGAGCTTGAGCTATGGGCGGGGTCTGGGCAATAGCTACTGACGTGTCTGGTCTTACTTCTGATCTTGAGCCTTGTTTTGTATGGGTCAATATATTTTCTATCAATTCATCTGCTATGTGTAATTCTCGTTGGGGGTATATCTTTTCTATATTCAACTGGTCATGCCTACCTGCCCTTCTTAGACTCTCAGTCCACTTCTCCTCTTCTTTCTCTTCTGCTACTTCACCTTTCGATTTATGCCTGCGCGCATGCTTTGCTCTGCTTTTAAATCAGAGCATTGCTTCCTTTGTACAGTCTTTAATAGTCTCAAATGCTGCAGGATGCGCTTTCTTTCTTATCAACACCCATTCCAGGTTGTCTATCCTCGCTATCTCAAAACTACCATTAATCGGCCACTGATGGTCTTGTTGCTTTCTGGTTTGCCTATGCCAAGTCTCACAGAATATTATCACACCCACTCCATACTTCACATACATCTCATATGCCGGCGTTCCCCCAGGTGGTACAATTTGGCCATCTTCCAAAGATTGTCTACCAGAGCGTAAAAACCCTGCTAAGGTGGACAATACCCCAGGCATGTTTCATCCTTCCTCCTGGTTAATCAACCTTACCTAGGGCGTTTGATTTTGCAAAGTCAACTCTCAACCAATATCAGGATCACTTTGAATCGGGGAATGACTCACCTGATAAATCAAGTCGTTTGTATACTGACGCACCAAAGGATGTTGTGTCTGCGTTTCTTGGCTTACGCCTCGTTTCGGGACCCTCACCTCCTTGTTCTCTAGCCAGGCACGTTGATCAGGGATCAGATGTGTGCAGATCTGAAAAGGAGTCTCTCATCACTTTTACAGGGCGCCCCGAACACCTCTTGATCCCGGCTCCATCGCCCCGTCCTCGCCGTTCTCCGCCTTACTCAATTACAACGTTATGCGATGGAACAAGTGGGGGAGGGTCCCTATTCGGGCGCCATCTTGAAAGGGGCCCCTAGGGGACCCTGACGTCTATGGAAACAAGGCGAGTCACCACACACGATAGATACGCCAGAAATGAGGTTGTATTCCCAAAGCTAGGGTTTATTGCAAAGCAAAAAGTCTCAGTTGGCCAACTCGGTCTCACGCCCCGCGATGTGTATCTCTAGACCTCGAGGGACGCAAGAGAGTGAATTACGTACATCAGTTACATATATACAAAATGCATATCAAACAATCAGCTATGACATGTTTAACACCCCCCTTTATTTGGTTTCTTTGAACTTGGTGTGATGATGGACATCTCCGACTACTATGACACCTTCAAACATCTATTCTAGTAACAATTTGAAATTTGTGAGTGCGAAGGCATCTTTCAGTTGTTGAATAGAACACCACGCTTCTGTTCTTGGAAGCGAGCTACATACGGGGGGGAAGAGTTGCATTCTGGACCTTGCTATCTATTAGGTGCTATTCGTGCCCTGGGAGCCGACACGCTCTAGCAGGCTCAGCAAAGGGGGGCCATAAGAAAAGCATAATTCAAGCCTTTAGCTGTATTATTCTAACATATTCTACCATATAACGAGACTGGCTGGCAGCTGTGAAATGATTAAAAGCCCTGCAGCTCTGCTTCAAGGCTACATTCGGGAGGGAGCCGGGCATTCTTCCTGGCGCTGCCTACGTTTGCGTTTCAACGAACTCTTGTTATCCTCTCGGCCCTGCGGCCTTGTCCTTTTCACATAGAGAGAACAATGTTTTACAGTCGAGCAGTGTAAGCGGAAAATATACTGCTAAGCAATACGAACAGAAAGCAATGAGCAATGGTTAGAAAACAAAATGGCGATTCTTGTTACATCAAAATGGCCGTTCATTGGCAAACTCGAAAACCTATATTCTGTCATATCGTGCATGAGACGGTTGGCCCACGGCCACCAAAATGCGTTTGCCGTCACAAAGTAGAGGTATCCATTTTTCTAGACTGAGACCTTCCGGGTGTTAAATCGAGTTCAGGGGGCGCATTATCAATTGTACCAGTTTTTGATGTTGTGAGGTTGTCATTTGCCCAATTTATTGAAGTTTGAGGGATATTTAGTTCTGTCGCTTTTTCCCTGGAAGATAACTCTCGAATTTCCTGAAGCCTCAGGTTATGTTGTTTCTGTTGTTTCAATTCCACAAATATATGGTCAAATTGGGATCTGATGGTATTTAACAGGTTTGTCTTTTGATCTATTTTTATATCCATTTGTTCGTTTTAATTTTGAGAGTGAGAATAGCCCATTATTCATGGCCACAAGTGTTATCTCGTAGGTAGGCATGGGTATGTGCTTTAATCCGAATGAGGGTCTAGGAGTTGGCTTGCAAACAACATGGCAGATGATACAGTTGAGTTAAGTGCCTGGTTGGGGAGGCCGGGTGGATTATTGGGGATTGGGATAAGTTAAAGTCTCTGTTTTCACTTGGTGTGAATTGTGTTTCCATGACTATGTTTATTTGTGGGAGGTACAACATTTCTCTGTCAGATGATTCATTGTTAATAGTGACATAATTAGGCACTTTTTTAGATTTGCTTTGTCTGACTTTTCCAGTGTTATTTCAGTTGAGGGTAGATTTCCGTTTTTTTTTACTGTCTCCGAGTATAATTTTGTGGTGGTTATAGACTGTTCCGTGTGGTTCATGACGTCAATCATTACCGGTTGCACAGTTATCGCTAGGTCAATCAAATTGAGGCAGTCCACTTTGATAGGCTCATTATCTACTGGAGAATTTTGTGTCTGACACATCAGCCTTTCTTCATCTGATATTTGTACTGGCAGCACATTACTGATGATGGTCATATCAGGTATTGGGGCAGGAATGGGAAGTCGTTCAGTTTCACTTTCCTGAGTATTAGAATTGCTATTGAGAGCTGCAGTTGTCGGGAGCCTTGCCATGACTTGAATTTGGTCTTTATTTGTCATGGGCCAAAAGTTTCTGATGTCTGCACAAATTCATTTGGATCTTAAGATCTTAGATGTTTTGTTGCCGTGGTTGAGGTATATCTCTTCGCTTACAGTTTGGGCACACGCTCGTTCAAAAGGATTGTTCATATTCATAGTTGTAAGCAGACATTGTAGGTTTGTGTTGGGTTCCTACATGGATGTAAGTAGACATTGTACAGGGGTTTAGGACAGAAGTGTAACACGGTTAGTTAGGGGATTATTTGGTTGAGTGCCAGTGATTTCTGTCAGCTGCTCATCTGAACAGCACTCGCCGGAGCACTCACACAGAAGTGCATTAGTAGAAGTGCATGTGCCCATGATTTTATTGGGCCACTGTGAATAATCAAAGCAGCATTTTAGTGTTTATAAAATGCTTTCAAGTCACAAATAGTGGTTTGTATTCAATAGAGGAGCGCACCGAGTAATGTAGCAGTAAAATTCCGAAGCAACGCTTTCAAGTGGATTGCAAGGCAGTTGTTGGAGGCAGTAGCGTTATCCGTTCAACAGAGTAACCAAACAGAACAGCACTCACCAAAGCATTCACCCAGAAGAAGCTTCAATAATTTTGGTATAAAACAAGAAATATTTATGATTGTAAATTGCATTACAATTAATGTTTTTGTGCTTCCTTTGGTCCTTCGGTCATCATGTTTGAAGATGACAAATGGGAACCAATTAGAATTGACTGATCTTATGAAGTATGAGAAGAAAATGTTAAGAAGAAAAAGAAATGTTGATAATGATTTTTTTCGATAATGATGATGATAAGTTATAACCCATAATGATACACATGGTTTTGCAGCTGACACATATGGTACAGCCATATGAGGAAGGTGGGGAGAGAGAGATCCATAGGATATTGCTACATCTGCTCTCTCATTCCCCATGCTTCTGGCGTTCCTTGGGTGTTTTTTCCAAATGAGATGGTGGTAGCAGATGCACTGCGTCTGGTGCACAGAGCCCTGCGCAAGGTTTGAGGGCAGTTTAAAGGGCAGTCAATTACAGCATCAGTTATACTCAGTGATTAGGACTGTTCAATGGGCAAGTGGGGCAAGCACAATAATATTAGATGTACTCAAAGAGTTCAATTGATTTTGTAAGGAGCTATTTTTTGTAAAAATCGATGAGAGCAAAGGGTGAAGAGTTGCACAGCTGGAGGAATGAGGGGATTTTCAGAAGAAAGGGTGGCACAAACAAACAAAGAGTGTGGGACAGTATGGAAAAATGATTTGCAGCATCTGACCTGAAAAACCTGTTAAGATACAGACACTTACCCATTTTTCTCTATGTTTTAAGGGTGATGGAACGGTGCCCGTTGGCACAAATAGGAACTCTGATAACACTCTACGCATTGCAGATTTGGCTGGAGGTACGGCTACCCTTCTCGACAGCTTCTGGTGAGGTATGTGCAGTCTCTCTACCCTCCTTCACAAACACCAGGTGTGAAAGTCCACACTTAACAGAGATTCAGATTCACCACCCCATCTGTGCCCCCCTTGTGACTGTATTTTATTTTAATATAATGGATTTGTAGCTTGACTCTGTCATTTTAAATTTAGACAGAGTCATGCTCTACAAATAACATATTTTAATATTCATTTATCAAATGTATACAACAACATTAACATAAAAAAATCTTAAAAAATGCATGATATGACATTTCCATCAGACATCACTTGTTTGGTATAGAGAAAATACAACTAATGTCTCAATTTAATCTTGACATGTTTAACATGACATGTTAAGGTTAGTAAGGGAACATGAGGAACATATTTAATGAACCAACTTAAGGAGAAACATTATTGAGGGTCCTTTCTTAAATTAAGCACATTCCTCATGTTCCCTTACTAACCTCACACATCGTTTAAACATGCCAAGTCTTGCATTATTAAGAATTTTTTATGTTAATGTTGTTGTATACATTTCATATATGAATATTAAAATATGTTATTTGTAGAGCATGGGTCTTTCTAAATTGAAAATGACAGCTCTGAATCGTGTGGACCTTCACACCTGGTGTTTGTGAAAGAGGGCAGTTGTTTTGTGGAATCCTCTTTATATACTGTTGTATACCTTGGTCCTCTTCCACACAGCCCCCTATAAAAAAGGAGGGCCCCACAGCTCTGTGCTTGTATATTCAGTCTCTCTACCCTTCATGTGCCTGTCCTTGTAATCCCTGAATAGAATTTCATTATGGTTCATGCAATGTCTGAAATTACATCTGTGCCCCCTTCGTCCCCTGTGCCCCTTGCGTCCCCTTTATCACCACATAAGGAGACATCTGAGATTGTGTTTGATAGGGAAAGTCTGGAACAATTAATATGATGAAAAAGGTACAACTACCTCTCAGCAGCATCATCACAGGCCTTTGCAGACATTTCTTATTGATATTGCTGTTTAACCACACAGAAACCTTTTTTATCCTCACTCCTGGCACCTGGATTTCAAGCAGCTGCAAACTACAAATGGCTCTAGGTGATCGGGTATGAACTCTTGCTCTTAGTGAACACTTTCGAGTCAGCGTTTAGTGCCGTTAAGGAACAGTTGCGGGCACTGAGAGGCTCATAACATTGCAAAACCAGTATATACTCGACCTCTTGACAGCAATGGTGGGCAGAGTATGCCGGATAACAGGGAGTACCTACTGTACATGTAAGCCTCCAAATGACACTGAGAATGGCGCACTCACAAGAACTATTGCTGCACTACATAAAATGAAAGAGGTCATGGAAACTGAGGCTGGGATACCCAACGACTCATGGATAAACTTGTTGTTTTCATGGGTACCTCCCTGGCTCAGTCTTGGTGTGAAGATTTTGATGTCTATATTAGTATTTTTCCCTGTTCTTTTTTGCTCCTGCAAAATTATTTTGCATTATTGATCTGCCCATAAACCAACAGGTGTGGCCATGACAATCGTAACTCTGTAAAAGACTAGGACCACCACTACTTCATCCTATACAAGTACTCAAACTGAAGATTTTTTGTCTCCTCCGCCAAAGTGCCTTGCTTGTGTGAAGCGATGGGTAGATTATGGAAATGGAAGGGGGACGAGTTGGATTGATTCAGCGGAGAAATATGCCCATATTGAGACCGGGGTGAGAGATGATTGTAGAGATGTTCCCAAAGAGGATGATTATTTGTTAGTTAAAGTATTAACTAAAGGGTAGAATGTTGGGGTGGTGAAGGAGGGTGCCCTTTATTGCCAATAATTGATATTGCACACACCGTGTTGAGGATCAGAGCAAAACTGGGATAGTGTCGCAAATCCATACAAATCACATAGGAAGATTCCATATTAAAACAGTAAATACAACAGGAACACACACTCGTACAGGGAGCTGTTTTTTCAATGATAAGTTGTTACACAAACATTTTAAAAGTAGCAGGAACATTCTTGATGGGAAATAGAATTGTTTACCAAGTAATATGGTACACACAAGGCAAGGCTCAAACCGCTTGCAAGAGAAAAGATGATATCTGGCCCTTTGTATTACAATCTTTAGATGGGATTAGTCATTTGTTTGTTTGTAGTAAACAGGGCCTGATTCCAGGATCTTGTGGATAACCATTTTTCCAGGTCATCAGAGATCGAAAGTGGCTGCATAAATTAGATTAAGGTGCCAGTTGTCTGTCGAATGGAGATGGCTATCCATAGTTGAAGGAAAATAATGGTTAAGCAGACCTTACCCTATTTGCTAAAATACGTCAGCAAGACCGTGTGCAATCATTCTTAAAGTTTAAAGTTTTAGGCCAGTTATTGCTAGCAATAAATTATGTTTTCAATACTAATGTTTAAATCATGCACCAACGTCAGGACCTACTACAACCAATCCCAAGAAGAGGTGTGTTTTGAATATGATCTGAAGATAATAATGAAGATAAGCCTGACCAATGAAAATTGATGATTTGAAGAGCTTTTGTCCAATCATATTTAGGGGGTGGGTGTTAATAAATGTGTTTAGCAGTGTCTTTTAATTGTTGCAAAAGTAAATAAACAGCCAACTGATGTTGTAATGTTGAGACTTGGGTTAGTTTGGTCCTGCAACACCATCTAATTGCTCCACAGAGCATTATAGAATAGACTTGATTTATATACAACTGTGTACTCGCTTCTAAGTGGTGAGCCAGTTTTGGGTTAAATTGATTAAAGGTCCACCCCCACACTCTGATGAAAATGTTGAAAAACATTAAGAATTAGATGTAGTTCAATTATCACAAAGGCCAGGAGAATAGAGGACATTTCTCAATTGCAAACCGTGTTGTTTACAGAGGAGGAGGAATTCTCTAAATATACCTCTTCCCTTGCTCCCCAGTGTCTGTCCTGAACCCCTACCATGGATGAGTCCATCAAGCTGTCTCAAATGATTAACAAGAGAAGGAAAAAGACAGATGACATTGAGTGAAATTAATGAGAATTGGAGAACCTGAAGCACAAGGAGGAAAAGAAGAGAAAGAAAGAATGTAAAAAGAAAAGGCAAGAACTGACAGGACCAGAATGCAGGAATTACAACTAAAATCATAGAGTTGGAGCTTGACAACAAAGGCCCTGAACAACCTTCCCAACATGAGATGGAAAGGATAGGGTCAAACACCTCTCTTAAAATTACCAAAGAATTTCTGATTGAATAGAAGGGGAGAATGATGTTCACGTCTGTTGGGAGAGCTTCTAGAATGGATAGAATGGATGGATGAGTGACACTGAACAGATCCTCTGTATTTATTAGTATTGTACAGTTAACCAAAAGTCAACTCTTAATATATTTTACATCCATCAATACATTTCTACAATCATAAGTAAAATCCAAAGGCAATGTTTAAAAAAACAACTGAAACAAAATTATCTCTAAAGATTCCTCGATTGTTCTCCAGTGCCTCATCATGTGAAACATGAACACTTTGTTATCCCCACTCATCAGCATATCCAATATTTCAGAAAGGTTTCATTCTTCATAGAACCCCATAGCCACTACGTGCTTACCCCTTATTTATCAGATATAGCAGTGCAGCCCAACAGCAAGTGTTTGGCATATTTAATGGTGTTAACACCACATAGACGGCAAACTTGTTCACCCCTCGGCATACCACAATATACTCCAGTATTATCCAGAGTGGGTAAACCATTTACTTTAATTCTCGAATAGGGCCAGACGGCAGAGTTAGCAAGAAAATTATTCACATCTCTTTGTGTCCCATGTACTATACCACATACTATTCTGTGGTAGTTTTAGTTGCAATATTTACAAGGTTTTGTTCCCTGCTGTGATTATGTAGAATTGTACACAAGCTATGCCGGTAACCCATACAGGACATCCCCATGCAAACATCAGATAGATCTTAAGCAAAAGGTTATTTTTCATACTATATTTCTTGTCTGCCAGTGCATCACTTAAGTGGCATTGCAAAGTTCCTAGAGTGGCATTCTTGATTTTCCAGAAATTACATAAGCATCCAAAATATATCTTGGCAGAAATGTGCATGATGTCGTATTGTAGCATTACAAACTCAGCAGGACTGTTTTCATTCAAACACAACAGCCTCCTCAGTGTGACCTTTTCCAATAGTGCCAAAGAGGAAATCAACTTTAGGCCCCACAGCGCCACCACATACAAATGTATACATAGGATTTTCATGATGTGCAACCTAATAATTAACCCAATTAAGTATCCTCCCGCCTTATAGGAAAAGCATTTTATTGCTCCATTGACTTGGGCGATCTTTAACTGGACCTCTTGTAAATGAGCAATTCCACCCAGTTTAGTATCCAATGTAACTCCCAGGAATGTATAAGTACCCACCCTCTCTATATGGTAGCCATTCAGCTTCCAACCCCAAGCAGCACAAACCTTGGCAGTGCTTCTATTGAAGAAAACACAATACTTTGCTATTCTTTGTCTTACATTGCAGCTAATTAAGAATAGTGTATTCATGTACCCTGTCCAGAACAGCTTGCAATCCCCAGGGTCTTAGATCTAAGAGGGCCAAGTCTTCATTTTAGGTGAGCCACTGGGTGCCAATCTTGCCCAGTTTTGGTGGTATAGAAATATGGTTAGTGATTCCCTCACCCAGGTCTGCCAAGTAGAGATTAGAGTGTGTTTGGGGAGTATGCAGCCATTTTTTAGGACTGTATTAGTATTAATCCACCTAGACACCGCATCTGTGTGGTTCATGCATACTCTTACTTGTGTGTCTTCATGTAGAGCAATGATCATATTCCTGTTTGATAGCTCCAGCCACAGCCTATTCCTGTTAACTGTGTCGAATGCTGCACTATAGTTAACAAAGGCCCGATATATAGTTTGTTTCTGTATTATCCAGGTCTGCTCAATGATGGTAATACGTGCTAACCCATTAAGGGTGGTGCTAGAGTCCCTTCTGAAGCTTGTTTGTTTAAATAGTATGATATTGTTGGCTGTGATCCAACTATTAAGCTCCATCAATAGTACCTTAGCCGAGATTTTAGCCGGGGCGTCAAACCTAGCCAGAAGTCTATAGCTATGTGGATCATGCCTACAGACTTTTTTAAATACTGGTACTATAGTGCTTAGCCTCCATGTTGAGGTAAGTTGCTGAGCCTTGCCAATCAAAGCGAAAATCCAGTGTATAGCACCTGCCCAGAGTATCAGGTCCTCGTTAATAAGTTGATTACACAGCCCATCAGAGCCTGCATAATTTGAGGAGGTGCACGACCCAATGATTTTGTAAAGGTCAGTGTACTCTAAGGAGTACTCCCAATGTGCAGGCCTTTGAGTGATTAACTGATGGGTTTAACTGCATAATAGTACTTTAAAAGCACTTTAGAAGCACTATTGCAACTAGGAGAAACAAGGCAAGAGAGTAATTAGTGTATGAATACATGATTGATTGTTATGCTTAGTGAAATTCCCTCCCAATATATTGAAAACATGAGGGAGCTAACGATACAAGAAAAACTGTGTGACTTGGTGCACTGGGGTGACTGTTTCCCTTAAAGATATGGATGGTTGATAGACGGTCACCAGGTAGATACCATTGATGGTTTAAGATATTTGATTAGGCACAAACACATCTTTAATGTTTGTTACCAAGAGCTATGTCAGCATCTTGCTGACACTAAGGGGAGCTTGTCCCAAAGAAGCTGAAATACGCAATGTCCACTGGCTCTCCCAGAGAATGTGTAAAAAGAGGGCTCATTAGAAGGTTGGGGGACACAAGCCTGAATCTGACAACAATCCTTCCAGAAATTACAAAATAAGTCCCATAATGGTGGACATACGTTTAGTGGGGTATCTGCCCACATGTAGGAGGTAAAAAATACAGTCCATAGATTTCCACTTAACTGTACATATGGTGAGTCTTCAGGCTACTGAAAAGGGGGTCCTTACTTTAAAGGGACACCAAATTGGATCCAGGCCACAAGCATCACTTTCAAACCTGAGCTTCAGTCAAATGGGCGCAAATCAGAACCTACCTTAGTCTTGCTGGCTGTCTGAGAAATCCTCTCTGGTACTGCAAAGGAAGTTCCCAGAAACACTGGAAAATTCATTCAGAGGGACTTTAACATTGTCCAGGAGACCAATGTTCTTAGAGACTCTGATATGATATGATACGGCATTTGTAACGCGCCTATACACAAGTGTTTCAAGGCGCGACGAGGCGGGGGGGACAAGGGGAGACAGACAACGATCCTACTAGGCCAGTTGTCATTCAGATCGCACAAGTGCAACGGTAGAGGGTAAGGGAAAAGTGCAAGGGGAAAGGAAGAGGGGAAAGTGCAGTACAGGGTTAGTATAGTACAAGATAAATAATAAGGGCCAGCTGGTGGCAAGTGCAAGGTAAGTGCAAGGAGGAGGGGCTGTAGGGATATAGAGACAGTGAGTGGCCCAGTTGCAGATTCAGTGCAGGTTCAGTGATTTTAGCAGGGGAGAGGGGGAGAGAAAGCGGAGGCAAAGAGGAAAGTTTTGAGGTGCTTCCGGAACCGCAGATGGTTCTCCTCAAGTTTCAGGGAGGCAGGAAGGCTGTTCCAGAGGAAGGCCCCTGCTGCAGAGAGAGATCTACCCCCAACTCGTTGCTTGGAGAAGCGGCTGACCCTGAGGGAGTTGGAGGCGGATGAGCGAAGAGCTCGAGAAGGAAGATATTTAGGAAGAGAGAGTTGAAGGTATTTTGGCCAAGGCCCCAGAAGGCATTGTGGACAATGCAGAGGGTTTTGAACTTAATCCTCGCAGCCACTGGGAGCCAATGTAGTGATTTCAGTCCTGGAGAGATATGGTCCCTGGGCTTGAGGCCAAGGACAAGTCTCGCAGTCCTGTTCTGGATGAGTTGCAAAGGGCGGAGAGTAGAGGCAGGCAGATTTAGATAGAGGCTGTTAGAGTAGTCCAGCTTCGAGAGAACCAGGGCTCTAGAGACAGTGAGCTTCTGGGGAAAGAAGAGGAAAGGAAGGATACCTCTGAGGAGGTGTAGCTGGTAGTGTGACTCTGGGGCTAGCAGAAGAGCAGTGGACAAGAATCTGACCCAGTCTGAGGACCATCATCCCATAGAGCCTCAGACCACCAGACTGGCTAGTGAGACCCCAACGGAATGGTCCATTACCCAATTAACTCTAGATGTGGGTGGATTATCTCATTCTATTCCTCGAGTGTTCAGAAAAATTCCCATACAACTGGCCTGATAGGTATTGACTTAGAAGAACTTGGCATGGAGGGGCCAATTCCCCACACTGTTGCTGCTGTTGTCACCAAGCCCCAAGAAGACAAGGAACAAGCTTACAATGCTATGCCCATACTGAAGAAGAATCCACCCTCTAAGGTGTCAAGGAAGGCTAAGGGGAAACTTAACCAAACAGAAGAAAGAAGGGTACTCCACATTCTGTAGTTGAGCCAACAGCTACACCTGGGTTTATTCCGTAGGTAAAGGCCCAGAGGACCCCATTGTGGCAGTATCACTTGGCATTGCAAACAACCCTGAGCTACAAAGCTTTCTAGCAGAAAGGAGTCCCTCCAAGTAAGTAATGGGCGCTGTTAGCAAGGGTGCTATACTCTATAAGGTCTGAGAAAACAGGGTGGTTCTCAGTCTAAAGAGCTGGCCCTGGGTAACACAAAGCCTTCTGGTAGGATGGGCTACACTGTAGTGAGCCTTTTGAGGAGTCTGAGACTGGTGCACTCAAGTGGTTCATGGTGCCCAAGGCCTATGCAACCTTCCTACTCAAGTTAACCCATGAGGTACATCTGGCGGGGCACCTTGGAGTGAAGAAAAAACAAAGACATGTTAATCTTCACTTCTATGGGCCCAAGATGGGAGTGAACAGAGGGCTCGTTTAAATCTTGTCACACATGTCAAGCTTCAGGTAAGATGGGAGGCAAGTGGCAAGGGCACCTTTGCCCAGTTGAAGTAGTCGGGGTTCCCTTTCAAAGGGTGAGCATCAACATAGTTGGTCCCTTAGACCCACCTACGTCCTCAGGAAGCATATTAATTTTGGTTATGGTAAACCATGTTACCAGATATCCTAAGTCAGAAGCTTTGAGAACTGCCTCTGCCAATTCAGTGGCCAGGGCTCTCCTGAGTATTTTTACAAGGGTTGGAGTCCCCTCAGAGGTCATCTCTAAAAGGGATCATACTGCATGTCTACGTAAATTCCAGCTATGTGTCAGGAATTCAGGTTATTCTATACATTTTCCATCTCATATAATCTTCCAAACAATAGTTGAGAGATTCACCAAAACCTTGAAGAACATGAGGGGTGTTCAATACACGGTCATTAGGAGGAAGTAGGATCTCCACTTACCATGCTTTCAATTTGCTTACAGAGAATTATCTCTAGAGAGAGAGCTGTATTTAGTCCCTTCGAGTTCCTCTTTGTCCACCATGTGAGTTGGCCCTTAGCCCTGGTCAATAAAGGCTTAGAAGGCTCAACACCGAAACAAACCTCAAATGTCACAGACTGCGTCATGTGCCTCAGGGAAAGAAAAGCCAGGATTATGGGTGAAACAAAGAAAACTGTGAAAGTAAGACAGGTTCTCATGAAACACTGGTTTGATTAAAAGACTTTCATGGAGGGCCGAGCTAATGGAGTCTACCAATCCTAGAGCTTTAGAGGCTACACAGACTTTCCCATATAAAGTTGTTTCAAAATCTCTGGAAGTCGATTAGATTGGCTAATTTGAGGAGACCAAAGTAGGCTCTCACAGTCTTCCACATTAACAGGTCAAAGCCCTTATTCCATAAACAAGGATCCTGCCTCACATTTGACATCATACCAGGAGGAGGATTGTGAAAGTGAGCCTCTCCCAGACCTTCTCCGAAGCAAGAACAATGATAGCTCAGTGAAAGGGGTACAACTCTCTCCGCAGTTGACTTCCTAGCAGAAGGGAGATTAAATGTCTTTGCTCCAAAAATGTGCCTTCTATTCTCATTTGAACCAGGTGTTACATGTGTTTATCAACATGATATATAGACACTGTGGATTGTGTTCCTTTCAAATACATGGGATATAGGTTGTTAAAAAAATTCAGTGGCATGTCAAGGTAGATGTTTCAAGATGTTGGCCTTGGGTGTGATATAACATTCTAACAGTGCTTGATCTAGTCCCGGTGTGCTGGTACCCAAAGCAGGAGTTCAGGTTCTGTATGTACTGTATGACTAGAGTGTGGCTAAGCATTTGAACACCTTTGATATCATTTCAGGCTACAGTCAAATAGCTTCAACAGTGTGTGTCACACTAGATGGCTTGTACCATTTTAGGGCATGCCTTTTGGACAAATAATGCACATTTCACTTTTCAGAAGCTGCTGAATTATGCTCACAATGATTTTGAGAACTTCTGTGAGACATGACTTGATGTCAGAGATCTCTCCAATCACTCCTGGGAAGACCAATTGAGCAACATCAGTGAGGTGTTACAGGACCTGACAGAGGTAGATCTAACTATCAATAGAAAGAAGCTCAAGGTTAGAGAGCTTAGGTGGACCACAGCTGAAAAAAGTGTTTTCCAATTTTATGGACCTTTAAATGATTTCTACCCTACCCCACTGGATAAACTTTCAAGATACAAATGGACTGCACCCCCTCAGGTGGTGAATATTCATGTTGGGGGAACACCATACAATGCTTAGGTGGTCCATCAGTTCACAGGGATGGTCTTTACTATGGAGTACAGGCCTGGGAATGACCATGGTAAGGCATCTGGTCTTTCTAGGAATTACAACCAACCAGAATCTGAGTCCTATCACATGGGGGAATAGTTCTTCATGTCTGTAGTTTTTTTTAATACCAAGTAAGATAATGGCCCTCATTACGAGTTGGCCAGTGCAGAATTAACCTGGCAGTATTAACATTTACCAGCACATTCCTGCACTGGCCAACTACAAATTTTCTGGTGAGGTGCATGAATTACCTCCAGCTAAGAGTTGGAGGTATTTCAGGCACTTTACTGCCCAAAAATAACTGGTGCTGCTGTTACTACTGGTGCCGGTAATGCCATCAAATCCCCCCATGGATGGAATTTCCCACCATCACCGGTAACAATATTACCATTTGCCTGTATCCTGCCGGAATTACCACCACGATACTGGCAAACTTGTAATGCAGGCCAATGTAATGCGGGCCAATGTCTAGATAGTACCTTTGTTTGCAAATCTAATCTTTATGTAAGAAAAGGCAAAGAGAAAAAGCAATAGGTTCACTTGTAAGTAACTTTGTGAAACCGAAGATTCCACAATGTATAAGGCAAGTAACATAGTTATAATTGAGAGTTCTGTAGAGTCAATAGAAAGTCTTTCCTAGAAATAAAAAGGCATTAACGATTAAGTAAAAGATTTTTATCTGATCTGGTCAATTTAAGCGGAGACAACAGGATATTGGTAGTGCAGATAGGGGCAGTCTTTGATAGGAAATAGTTATTTTTGTGTGAAAATGCCCCAATGAGTAACTCCTGTAATTACATTGAAGAGATGCCCGCATGATTTCCTTGGTGATGAAGAAGAAGCCTATGAATGAGGACATGTATGAAAGAAAAGTCTTGCCAGCAGCACCATCAAGTCTAGAGAGCAATACCCTGGGAACAAGAAAGACGTTCAGCAGCTGGTGGTCAGTGGTTTCAAAAAAGATGTTGCTGTACTTGTTGTTCAATGAACACTAAGGGATTCAGCAACAGTTTACTAGTGCAGGAGGGTCCCATGGCTCTTGGTATGAGGGTTTATTCTCAATCCAGTGATTCCCATGCATGCGGTCTGGCCCACAGAAGCATAAAGGTGAGCAATTTGCTTATGGTGGATTGCCAGTGATGTAGGGTTCAGGCACAGGATTTGGAATCTGAGGATGGATCATCTCTGAGAGATCCCAAGGAAGAACAAATGTTGAAGAAAAGTTGAAGAGTTCACCCGAGAAAGAAGATAGCCACTGAAAAAGGATAGAAAAGGCAAATGTTTTGGTGTAGTTGCAGAAATTGAGGGAGTGCAGACCTCTGGAGCTTCCCAGTTGGGGAGATGGAATCAGTGGGCTTCACTATTGTCCTGTGATGACTATACTCTAGTTGGAATGACACTGAAAGTTCTAGGGAGTCTTGGCAGCTAAGGTCATCCTTTCCTGTGTCTGACAATTATGGCATAGCCAGGGGCTTCACGGACATGATTCCTTGGAGTGGATGCTCTGATCTAGTTGTCCTCACTGGATCAGAAGAAACGAACACCCCAGTGGGTTCCTTTTGGTTGTCCTGGAGAGACACAGCTTTGCTCTCAGATTCATTTCAGCATCAATTGATGCTGGTTTTGATATTTGTTTCTTCCTCGATATGCAGGCCTTCCTGCAAGGGAGTCTGTTTTATCCCCCTCAGGAGACAGAGTGTGAACATAACACCCAATCACACACCAAGAACCATTTAAACAGAGGAGGAATGAGTCAATGATCAGCTATGCCTCTGTGAATAGCCTTCTACAAAGGAAGGTCTCTCACACAAAGGAGTGAATGCTCACTGTCACAAACAGCCCTCTGCAAATGTCAGTCAGAACCGGTCAGAGTCTGACTACAGCCCACAGTCCTGGGACACACATGCGGAAGCCAAAGATTGCCACTTCCTCTTCCATACACATGATGGCAAAAAGGTACTCATTTGACCACTCAGTTCTTCAAGCCAAACAAAGACATCATCAGGTTTCATGACTGGATGAAATGGTCAAAAAGGGCCCAGCCAGGTAAAATGGTTCCACCCTCTAGAACCATTTTACACTGCTAAAATGCCACTGTCTGCCTAGATATATGGCTAACGTGGAGCCTAAGGGTTACCTTAAAATTTGGCTTGCATATGAGCAGTACAGTAATGGTTGCTTTTGTCACCTTCATCGATTTCAACCGTGCTCTCTGCCTTTAATAAGGAAAGCAGTTGTTTCGCACAAAGCATGCAGGGACTTTGCTGACATGATGTTCGTGTATGAGGAATCCATTGCACTAGAATAGTTCAAAGAATAGTGATTTAGAAGAGATGGTATGTGTCTAGTAAACCACACCTGAAGCATCTGGAGAATGTCCATGTCTGGAGGGAATTTTTAAGCATGGTCAAGACCAGATATTCTTATTTGAATGGTAAAACCTATCTCTCCAAGGATTAAATTGTGTGAGGATTACTGGTCACTCATGTGAAAAAATGATTATGCCAATGACAACACAAAATTCCAAATGTTGAGGGGCAACTCTTAAATACATTTTCAGCTGCTGTATTCATTTCATTCATTTGGTTAGGATTCCTCCCAAGACTCTGTACTTAAATCTGATTGAAATGGTATGTCGGTCAACTGGTACATAAAAACATCAACAAATCTGAGCTAATGGACATCATTACAATGTTCTGGTTTTAGGTTCTTTGGTCCTGTCAAAACGTCCTGCCAATGCTGCTTGAATGGAATGGGAAATCAGAAAAGATGTGATCCTACATCTGAAAAAGTAGTTCTCATTTGCGGCCTTCAAAAGACCATTGTGGATAGAAGGAGCTCAGGGATCTGCCAATGCTGGTGCTGTCAAGGGGGAGGTGAGACAATTCTGTTTGTATACAATTTAACAAATATGAAGAGATACAGGAATAAACAATAAAGAATAAATAAAACATTATGTTGAGTCTTCAGCTAGTCATTAATCACCCCCACCTCCCACAGAGTACAAGAGAGGCAAGATGCCATCTGGATACTTTAGAAATGTAGGGTTGCAAGGCTATGGCAGCACTGCTTCTATCCATGTGTTGTCGTTAGGCCGCTCTGAACAGGAGAACTGTGTGGAATGGAGCCAAAGGATGTTTTGTAGTGACCTTTTCAATTTTCCCCAGCGCAGACTCCTGGACACTGCTACAAAGAGAACATACACACATTTTATTGGTTTGTTTTAAATGTTTGTGTGTACATTGAGGAATATGTGTGTGCACATTGATCAGGGGATGCCTCCTAAGGAACAGATGTGAGGTTGCTGGGGTTAGAGGCATTGGAAGTAGGAATGACTGGGGTGGTAGGGGTGGCCACCTCCTTATCAATTTCTACCTAGATCAGTGTACCCTTTGTTTTTGCCAGTCACGTGAACTGTTTAGCAAGCTCCCTATGCTGTTTTCTGTCAGTCTCTGTTAACAGGAAAACCGCGGTTCTTAGGAGGTGCAAATTCCATTTCTGACAGCAAAGCCCAATAAATCAAATCACCAATGAGCAATGAGGAGTGTGGGGCGTCGCTGTGATTTTGATACAAAAGAAAATAAACGTACATGTATGTTTATGTGATGGTCCATCACAAACGTGAAAAACACAAGATCAAAAAGCAAAAATAGTACAGTATCCCATATGAACTCTTCCAAATCAATCCGAAAATTAACAACACCATCACACATAGGCAGTACACAACACACTATAATGAATTCCATATCAAACTCTTCTAGGCTCGAGTCTAGAAACAGAGGGTGGTGAATGTATTAGTTGATTCACTAACAAGGAAGTCACAGGAAAAAGTCACACAATATAGTACTGTAACTTAACCATGGCAATAGAGAGGTTTGGGGATATTCTTCTTGAGCTGCTTGGGCTAGGTTCAGAGATGTGTCACAGCAATAGATTGTGTCTTGTCAAATATAGTGTTCAGATTTGAGCCAGTGGTAACAGTAAAACTTGGAGTCTCTGCATCAACTGAAGTACCTTCATGCAATTGTCTTTATTTTTTAATGTTTGAGTTGCCACCACTGTTTGGTAGCAGAGCACTGAGTCCTCTCTATGGACAACATACTATAGCTCTCAGCAGTCAGCCTTGTGTGACAGATGTGGGGTGGTAGCTTAATGCAAACAGTTAATTTCAGAACCTCTGCTGTTTCCCTTGCAGATATATGGTATGAGGAGTCACAGGGAAGGGTATCACCCCAGGGGTTCGATTTCTATGTGCCCCTTCTTCTCAGGAACTTTACCCAAAATATAGTTTACAGTCACACTGAAAATACACTGCTCATCATTGGCATATAATGATGCTAAATACAGACATTGATCAGCATAGATACATAAAAAGTGAGTATGCAAACAGGCAATGTATCGAGCAAGAAATTGTGATATCACAAGGCAACCGATACGCAATAGACTTGATTCTGTAGCCCTTGACAGACATTTTAGAATGGATGCATACTGATGCTTCAGCTTCCCTCCATCGACTACTGATGCACCGCTGGGCCAAGAGGGTTAATGATTGTAATACCTACTGTAGATATATTCACTGAAATGTAGCAGGTGTGTGTTTTTCTCCGAAAAAAGCAGTTCATCTTTTTTTTTTTTAACTGCTTGCCATTACTTTATGTGGGATACAACAAAAAACAGTATCCGGGCTGATGGTGGGGAATTAAACTATCATTGCCTTGCCTAGTTTGTAGAGGTTTAACCAAACATGCACCCTATCCTTAAGACAGAAGTGATATAAATTGGTTATACTAGAGTCCTCATTCTCCTTTATATTGGTGGTCAGCATTGTTAAACCTGGCAAGTAGGTCATACTGGTCGTTAACCTTTATAATAGCCTGCATTGTCAATATGAGAAAAACTGCTTGCAGGTCATCGCTGTTGTGCTAGAGGATTATATTCCCCAGATCACCTAAAAATATCTGTGTTCAGTATTAGGGGGAGACTTCCTGGACAGGTTTATCTCACAAGGTATTTTTGACCGCACCCGGTTGTAGGCTCAAGTGAAACAATCTTAAGAGGGAGGAACTTCTGAGAAAAGCTGTTCAATCTAGCTAACAAGAACTGGAGGTTATATTGGCAGGGACTGGGGAGCAGAATTTAATTCCTGATGAGTTTGGGTCATTATTGTGCAATCTGTTATTGGTGTTTACCTGGGCAGCGGGCAAAAGAAGGGAAGCACCAAGGATGGGTTGGTTTGATCAGGAATGCACTAGAGCCAAAACTCAGTTACTCTTAGTATTGAAAAATCCTCTGGCTACTAAACACTCTATTATTTGTGCAAGGTCCCTTTTCAAGAAGTTTTTAGCCAGAAGAGAATGGTTAATCGAAGATGAGGCATGGGACACTTGGGTCAGAGCTTCCAATGATAATGATGTAAAACATTTCTGGGAAATTGCAAATCACTGCACTTTTTTCAAATTTAATCAGAAGGTCGTGGCCTCTAATGTATCAGACATGGCGTGGTTGAATTACTTCTCATCCTTATATAGGGTTCATCGAAGGGAAGCAAATGGTAGCCCTGCTACCTTGGTTGGCATAAGTATCTTGTAAGAGGGTGCCATTGCTGTAAGGATCCATTTCTCAGTGGCATAAATTGCTAAAGCCACTGGTTGCCAGTGCTGTAATCGGGCACCTGGACACGACAATGTCACAGCTGATCTGTTTGTCATGGCACCAGTATAGTTGGCCCTGGTTTTGACCCAGGGGTTCAGGGCTATTTGTGCAGGGACGTGGTACCCCATCATGGTCCTGTGCAACCATCCAGACAATGTAGAAAATGGGACCGCAGGATGCTCCCACCTCATATAGGCCCGTCTTACTGTAAGACTCTCTTAAAATATTTGACCATGTTATTCTTGCAAGGCTAGAGGAGTGGGTCATGTGCAGTGGGGTACGATTGTTGGTCCAGTTGGGATTCGTTCCGGGCCTGAGTATGGTTGAGCAGTCTCTTAATCTATGTATGATGATTTCTCATTCCATCTATGTAAGGGAGGAGCCAATTTATCTGGCATTCAGGGATCTGAGTATGGATTTTGACAAGGAAAATCGATCCAGGTTATGGGCCTTGCTTGGATCTATGAATTGCCCTCCAGCCCTGGTGAGTCTCTGGGCACAATTGTATGACTTGACCTAGGCCTGTGTTAGGAGTGGTGCCAACGGTGAGATAACAGGTTCCCTAAAGTGGAGTCACATTTGTGCCGAGGTTGTGTCCTGGCCGCCCTGCTCATCTATCTGTATATTAATGGCCTGTACAATCATTAACTGAGATCCTCATCTGATGTCCCCAGAATGGGGGGATAGACTTTGCTGGTTTTGGTGTACGCGGATGACACCGTAATAATGGTGCATACACTGATGGCTCTACAAAGGCATATTTCCGACTATGCTTGCTTCATGGACAGTTTGGATCTGGTGGTCAGTGCCACAGTCAGCAGTGATGGCCTGCAGTAGAGGGAGGCAGTAGAGGGAGGAGTCCTGTGAAATTCAAGGCAGTGTATTGAAAGGGCTCTCTGATCTCCAGCGTCGATAATTCCTACTATCTGAAGGTCAGGTTCTCTTCCAATCTTGGCCCGATTTTTTGCATGTGAGCAAACAGGCAGCTCGCTTTAAGCAGGAAATGGAAGGCTACATCAGGTCAATGAGTATGTTTAGAACTAAACCAATTGACCTATTTTTGAAATTGTACATTGGCAAGCGGCCCTTGGTCGTTAGATTTGAGATGGAGTTGTGGGGATATTCAAATTTTAATTCCATCCAAGTAGTGGAGAACCATTTTTTCAAAAGTATTCTGGGTCTGCTGTCCTCTGCTCCGAATTTTGGGGTACATTTAGAATTTGGCTGTAAACTAATTGGGGATGTGATTTCCTGCAGCCCTTCTTACACTGGCTCAGGTTATGGGGCAATGAAAACCCAGTCCTTACCCACAAGCTAATTAACTTAATTATCTCTAAAGATTTTGGTGGAAAGGTTCTGTGGTTGAGCCACATCAAGAAACAAATGCCCGAACTTAACATTATACAATTGTATCCACCTCTTAATGCTATATCTCAAGGGGAGATAATATTGCTGATTTGCCATTTCCATGGAGGATCCCAAGATAAGAGGGCTAATGACCCTCATGTCTTCTGGTACTCAGAAGTACTTACTGTGGGCTGAGTCACCATTAGAGCGAGTCATCATAACTAGTACAAGCATGGTGTGGGTAAATTGGCAATCAGTCTTGTCCTTTGTGTGATGCCCCATATGAGGATCTTGCCTTTCTGATATTTTTTGTCCAACCTATGAGAGAGCGTGAGGTCCTCTGTTTGCTGCGTGAATTGGGGTTTGTGCAATATCATTCTGCCTTGACTTTCTTATTATGGGTCGATTCCCTACGTGTTGGGTTGACAATCGTATCTAAAAACAGCACTTTGTATCAGAAAACGTTTGCGTAAGGATATGTCATGAAATGTTGTTTTGTATGGTTGTCATAGATTGTATAATAGGGTGCTTTTTTTTTTAAAGGAAGAAAATATCTTATTATCAGCATTTTTATTGTGGTGTATTTTATTTTATTCCATTTGCATTTTTTTATGGAAAGTTGTGTACATTTCCAAAATAAACATTATGGCGATGATGATGATGATAGGTAGGTGACAATCTGACCAATAATATGGATTCAGCCGTGTTTATTGTTGATAGCATATGAGGTGCATGCACTTTAAAGCCATACATGAACATAATACTGAGCACATTTACCTGAAATGGAGCCAGGTTTTTATATCCTGTTGGGTTTCAGGATTTGCATGACCTATTCAATAAGTCTGCGTGATACAACATTTATAATATATAATGTGCGATATGTCTTTATGCAAGCAGAACTGGTAAATTGATCAGACCAGTAAATGGGTTACCGTTTCTACTGTATAAAATGAAAGGTGCCAATGGTGGGAGTGATCGAACCATTATTCATATTTGAATGAGGGATTCAAAAGAATCATGACCTTGTTCACAGTTAGTTATTCAAGACAGCATTCTGATCTGTGGTATACCAATGCTGTCAAAATGATGCATGCCTGAATGCCCACGTGCATGTAATCAACGTGTATGTTTTGTTGTGGACAGGGAATGCAGGTGCAGGGATTTGGACCACTGTTAAATGACAAGGACATACCTAGTGGAAAAACAGACAGAATCTTGCACACCGCTCATCAGAAATAAATTGAGACCAAAATAGCAATGAGATGTGCTGCTGAGGTGGCCATTTCACCCAACAAACAAGAACAGTATGTACACATGCCAATGCCAAATACAGTAGGGCTCTCACATCAAGTAAAACTTTACAAGAAAGCACAAATGTTTCAAAAGATGATTTCAGCTCCCTACCCCAGCTTTCTGAAACAGACTGCAACAAGTGTAGCCAATTAAATGCAAAGATGATTTTGAAGAACGTTAACATAGTGCACAACATCAAATTGAATCATCTAGATGCTTATATTATAAAAACGCAGCTGAATATTCTTTGCATTTGCAAAAAGACAGACTTTATGACTTGGCGGCAATGCATTTTTGTTGTTTTACTGGCATAAATACCAATTCAGTGAGCATGCAAACCATTACTGTTCATACATTGGCAAACCAACACTTTGCACCAGTCTGTGTCAGGCGGTTAAGATGTGCCATATCCCACCAGTAGCATTTTTATATATGTATGGCACAAAATACAAAACAGGAACACTGCTGGGATGTTCATTTATGAGGTTGACACATTCCCAAGCCCTCTATGGATCCAGTACTGCCAAGGAAGTCACAGGCGACAGACATAGAGGCAGGGTTTATGACACACTCAACCAAAATAAGGGCCATGTAGGGAACACAGAAGAAAGAAACAGGCAGTGTTATGAAGTAGCATCAAATCAATACCCTTCTCCCTGCCAAGTTTCCAAGTTCCATGTGTTTCACCTCGAGCCAGTCCTGCTTTTTGCTTCCAATTGAATGCTGGAACTTGTAATTTCATGTTTTCCCATTGCAAGGGTGGACAGACAAGTCCCAGCATGTTGTGTAAAAAAAAAAAAAACATAACTTACTCAAAGATTCTGCATGGAACTGGGAAAGCTGGCACCTATGTACTTTGAGTACTTATTCATATTATTCATTCTTAAATATGCCCAACACATAACCCACCAATGAAGGCCATAGAAGTAGTAGGTATGCACCTATTTTAGATACTGCACATGCCTTGACTGGGAATAAGGAAAAATGTCTGTCTGTCAAGCCAAGAAAACGAGTCTATATTTAATAACATTCCCATTGCAGGTTTCCCAGAAGGAGCATAGATAGGCAATTTAGTGGATCTCTTACAGAAGACTATTTTCTAAAACGTTGAACCTCCCATCTGGTAAAATACTTAACATTGAACGGGCTAATGCACCTTGCGACCTCTGCCCCAGCCGTGTTTCAGTGAAAGATAGTTTCTCATGCCTTTTTAAAGTTTTCTTGTCAGAGAAATGATCATGTCAAATTAGAACACAGGAGTACATAATCATGTTTTCGAATGATCGTATCAAATAAAACCAAAAAAGTTTGGAAGGGTAAAGGATGAGGCAAAATAAAAAAAAAAGCTGAAATACTACACAGTGGCCCTCATTACAAGGTTGGCGCTCCGGTAATAACGGCACCGGTAAGGCAATACCGGCATCCATTACCGGGCCGTCGTATCATGAACCTAGAAGCCGGTACTACCGGCATCGACAAGGACCCGCTGTGGCCGTGCACCACCGTACCGGCATGCAGGGACGCGCGCGGATGGTGTGCCCATAATACCGGCATCCCGCAATGAAGGGGACACCACGAGTTGCATGGACAACTACATACCGGCATCGAGATGCCGGTACAAAGGGCCACCATGATGCCGGCAATACCGGCATCGCGGACCACCCGTAAACGGCAAACTGCTGTGTAACCAAGTGCCACAGGTGCACACAATCAGCACAGGTGGAGGCAATTGAGTCAGGGCCAGCACAAAAGGAGCACACCCACACACCACACCCCCTTCCAAGCCAAAATGCTACCACTTGCACTTGCCATACTGGGGATGGAGGACATGCCTGCACTACTACTCCTTGAGCAGGCAGTACAACAGGAAACACAGAGCAGACACAGGAGGAGAAGGAGGGTGAGACTGGCCCAGCAAATCCCACCAGTGCAGGTAGTTGTTCCCCGCAGACAGCCATCAATTCCGCATATAAGGGTCAATCCGTTTTACTTAACCCCAGCACAGATCCACAGCCTGTACCGGCTGGACAGGGACACCATCACCAACATAGTGGAATTAATATAGGATGAATCGGTCAGCCTGATCAACATCCGCACAGCCATCCCCCCTCTGCTGAAGGTGGCATCTGTGCTCCACTTCCTGGCCACAGGCACTTACCAACACACTGTGGGCCAAATGCATGGCATGTCGCAATCATGCTTCTCTGTTGTGTTAAACAAGTGCTGGATGCACTACTGAAGCATGCAAGTGCCTACATATCCCTACCAAGGACACCACAGGAGGCAAATGCCACCAAAATAGCATTCCATGCACTGGCAGGCATGCCCAATGTAATTGGTGCCCTCGACTGCATCCATGTAGAGTTGGTAGTCCCACATGCCGTGGAGGCGGTGTACCGCAATCGGAAGCTATACCACTCCATCAATGTGCAGATGGTGTGTGATGCCAGCCAGATAACACATTGCTGTGCCAGATACCCAGGATCCACGCATGATGCCATGGTGCTGCGGAACTCTTCACTACCCCGCTACATGGAAGGAGACGTCGTACGAAGTGGCTGGCTGTTGGTTGAGTCTGCCCCTTTAGCCATGGGAGGAGAGGGATGGGGGTGCTACATGCATATGCAAGGGGAATGCCCCCTGGGCCATGGGAGGAGAGGGGTGGGGGGGCTACATGCATATGCAAGCGGAATGCCCCCTTGGCCATGGGAGGAAAGGGATGGGGGGCTACATGCATATGCAAGGGGAATGCCCCCTCGGCCATGGGAGGAGAGGGATGGGGGCGTACATGCATATGCAAGGGGGAATGCCCCCTGGGCCATGGGAGGAGAGGGATGGAAGTATCTTAAATCATCCACCGACACACAGCCCTCACATGTGCATACAAAATGCCCCTAGCCAAGATGCATCGGGGGGCCTGGTGGTTTAAATGCCTAGGACCCTGGGTCTTTTATGTCATCCAAGGCTCACTCCATGGATTGGCATGCACTTTACAGGGCTGACAGTCATGTGGATGTGGCTGCCATTGACGAGATTGTGCATATGAACTTGAATGATGTACAGGCTGAGCACACATGGCAACTGAGCTTTATCCTTACACATACCTCCTTCTGCTCCCATGTAGGTGATGCTGGATATCCTCTGAAGGCGTGGCGACTCATCCCTGTCAGGAATCCGCAGAACAGGCACGTGTGGTCATTGAGCAGACGTTTGGCCTTTTGAAGGCACGGTTTCGCTGCATCAGCAGCTCGGGAGGGGCACTCATACACAAGCCTGAGAAGGTGGGCAAGATCATCACAGTATGTGCAATGCTGCATAACATGTGCATCCAGCGGTACGTACCCCTGCCACCTGACGTGGAGCTGCCACCACCTGGTGAAGTAGAAGGAGAGGAAGGAGTAGATGTAGGACATAGGCCGGACGCGATACACGTGAGGGTCGCGTAGTGCAGCAATTGGTCATAGACCAATCATTTTGATGTACGTGGATGCAGAGGGTGCCATGTATTGGGAACTGTGGGCACTGGGTTTGTGGGTATATGGGCACAGTTCACTATGAAGCAATACATTGACAAACAACAAATCAGCAATGTCCACTCATGTGATGTTTGCTACACAACAGGTGTATTAGTGAGAATTATTGTACAACATAATTCAACAATCCACACCACCAACACCCCTCTACCTCCCCCCCACACTACTCCCATGCCCCCAACAGCCCCAGTAACACACACTACACCCACCACCACCCTCCACCCTCCACCCTCCCCCTACCACCCAAAGTCAACAAAGGCACATTATGTGTCTGGATGTATTCCTAAAGAGATTCTGCAGGGTGGCCCTGCTACTGTGGAGCCCCCTTCGGAGGTGAGGGTTGGATTTCTGAGCGCCGTGCACTTCGCAGGGACCTGCACATGGGGCTTGTCTGCCTTGAACTCGCTGCCGTGGTCGATGCGGATGAGCCAGAAGGTTGTGAGCCCAAAGCCGGGGTTTGCCGCTGCTCCATGCTGTCAGCAATCCTGGTGAGGATCTGACCCAAGGCATTGAAGCCATTGTGCACTTGCTGTGCACTTGAGTTGATGGCCTGGATTACGGCCGCAGTGCTGTCCTGGATGATACAGCGTCTTGTCTCCCCTTCAGCAAGGTACTGCTGGACATAGCCTTGCATCACCTCCTGCCGGGCCTCCATCCTGGACAGATGTCCCTCAAGGTCCCGTATGGCGGTGTGGGTCGTGGTTGGTGGGTGATATGGTGGCACTGCATGCATTATGGGGCTGTGCATTGCCGCAGACCACTCACCATGGCTGCCCTGGTCGGATGAGTCCTGCAGAAGTGTGTCCTGTGGGGTGACCTGCGAGCTTGGTGTGCGAAGTACAGGCTCTGAGTGGACAAGTCCTGCATTGCCCTCATCATCAGGTTCAGCTTCCTCGTCAACACTATGCTGTGCCGATGCAGCCATCTCCCCAATTGTGCTGGCAGCAGCAGACTGTGTGCCATTGTCCATGCCAGTTATGTCCTCAGCCTGTGTGGATAGTGTGTCCAGGGGTGCAGGGGCAGGTGTCTGCTCATCCTGTGTGGGTGTCTGTGTGGCTGGTATGGCACTGGTTGTTGTCCCGCGTGCCGCTCGGCCCATCCTTGGTCCACTTGATGTAGATAGTCCTGTGCCATCACCTTGCCTCCTTGCCCTTTTGGCTGCTGTTGGGCATTGTGCACATCCATGTGCTTCATCACTGTCTGCATCCATACCTGTGGGGGACAGAGAGTGGCAGGGAATCAGTGATGGTGGTGCTTGCATCATTCATGCATTAGTCTTTGAGCAGGTGGCGCCATGTGATCAGTTGCATGCCTGGCTTTGTAGCGGACTGTGTACATGCAAGGTTGGAGAGTGCATTTTGGAATCGTGCAGGTGGTCACATGTACACCATGGTGGCTGCTGTTGGCCCTTGATGTGTGTTGGGAGTGTCGTCCTGTGTGACACGTGCAGGTCATCTGTGTGTCGAGTGTGTATTCGTGTATGGGCGCAGCATGCGGCATGCTTTGGGATGGGATGGTGGTGGGTCCAGCATGTGTATATGGATATGTGTAGGTGTGCATGATGGGCCATTTATTGGCTTGCATTGCTGTCACATTTGGAGGACAATGAAGTTGATTAGTTGTCGTGTGTTTGTAGGGACACTCACCTTCATCTGCCGATGTTGGCACGCCAAACTCAGCTCCACCGACTCCTTCTATTGACTCCACATCTCTGACTGAGCTGCAGGTCTCCTCCCATCTGGCCAATTTCACTGGTGAGTGTGGTCCTCCTCCTGTTGCCAGCCCCTGGCTCCGATTGGCGACAAGATGTTCCGGACTCTCAGCCTGAGGTCATCCCACCGTTTTTTGCAATCACGCACTGTGCGTGCGGTGGTGCCGACTGCACTTACTTTCCGGGCGACTTCTTCCCAGATGGCCTTCTTCTTCAACTGGGCTGGACGCCTGAGGTTGCTGCAGAACACCACATCAGCATTTGCCACTAGGGTGTCAGCTAACATGTTCAGCTCCTCGTCCGTGAACCATGGTTTGCGCAGGCGGACAGTGCCTTTGTGGGTGGCCTTCGACATTTTGTCCATGATGGGCTAGGAGTTCTGCTGGTGAAGGTCCAGTATGTGGAGGATGACAATGGATTATGTTTTTGAAGATGGCCGCCAAGGCATTTCCCGTTCTGGCGCGATGATGTTACTTCCGGGTCCGGTGATAATGGGCCCGTTCCTAGCACTATGTTAATACTGGTAGCGCTATTTAGGGGTTGCCGAGGGCGGAGGCGTTATGTGCGCATTCGTCGATGCCGCTATCTGGGGGTTTGAGGGTCGTTACCGACATGCCGGTACGGCTGTTACCGGCATGCAGGGGTGTGCGTGCTTGCACACTCTTAATCACCCGCTGTTTGCGGGTTGGAGCCAAGACGGACATGTTATTAACGGCATGCCGTTAAGGGCTGATTTTTAGCGCAAAACTCGTAATGAGGCCCAGTATATCCAACGGTACTCACAGATGTATGAAGATCAGTCTCACATCAGTGCGGTCAATTTTACAGAAAAGGCATCTCTTATTAGCTTGGAACAGGAACCCAAGTGACAGATTATACTGTGGGAGAACGTAACCTTCTGTCTAGGCCCTAAATATTGGATATACATGGCCAATTGACACTTAAATAGAGCTGGACTGTAATTTTAATTTCTCTGTTTTTTTCAGATGGGAGGGTTACCATGGATTACTAGTTTAGTATTTTGTACATATGCTCATCCTCCTCTATTAACTGTATTTTTGTGTTGCTATGTGTTATGTTACGGCTGTTCACTTTAGTCTGCTGTCACTGTGTGCTCTTTTCTGAAATGGGGGAGCCCTGTTATTTATTTACTCTAATTTGAATACCTTAATTTGCTTTCCTTGCATGGTTGACCAGTGGATGGAAGTAAAAGTGGGATTTTTAGGGCTTGTATACTTTTCAGTTGTTGTGTGATCTCTCTAATTTCCTCTGATAATGCTAAAATTGGTCAGGCAAGGGCTGATGGTGAAGTTCATTTTCCACTAAGTGTTAAGTTTGGAGAAGCAGGGCAGTCACATCAAACCTCACTTCAAAAACTGACCACATGCCAGATGGTGAAGGTCTGTGGGAGTACACAGGCATTTGGTGGCTAAACTGCCTACTCAGCCCTCACTCCACTACACACCAAAAGTGATTCCAATCATAAAGGTGAAACAGGCACAGTCAAGAGATATTGGACCTCATTCCAAGTCGGGCAGTCTGGTAAAAAAGTGCCGGTATTCATGGATACCAGCACTTTACCGGACTGCCCGACTACAGGATTGTCGGTTGGGCATCAGGGTTACCTCCAGCGAAATGTTGGAGGTAAGCAAAGCACCCTACCAGCCAAAAAAGCCCTCATTACTGCCACTGGCATTGCTGGTGGTGGTAATGATGGAAAATCCCCTCAAGGAGTCCTATGGGACTTCATGAATGGGGATTTACTCCGTCACTCCGGCAACCCACAATGCGGCAGCATTGCCGCTGGATCAGATGCTGGAAACCGTGTACACATTTGCCAGTATCCTGGGGGCTCTACTGCCAGGATACCAGCAGGGTCGGAATGAGTCCCATACTTCCTTCAACTATTGTAGTAAAGTGGGCTTATTTTCGTTTCATTTATTTCTCATTTTGTTTGTGCTTAAATAGCGCTTAGGGCCAAAACGCTTAACAGATTTAGGAGCAGCAAGCAAAGTCAATCAACTGCACACAAGGGGAAAAAGAGTGGCATCATTACATAGAGGGAAAAAATAGATTTTAAGTGGGAGCAGAATAGTGAAAATAATCAATAGAGCGAATAAATAGAATGTTTAGTAAACAGCAGGGGAAACAAGTGAAAGCCTGATAGAGCACAAGGAGCAGGAGGAACAGAGAGAAGAAAAAGGGAGTGGGATCAGAGAGCACAGGATGGATGGTACCAGGAAACTAAGGAAGAAAGATATAGAGGAGCCATGCCATGAAGGCACTTAAAAACAATAGATGCCATAACGTGAATGTATCTATTGGAGGGGGACATTGAGGGGAATTGTGAATATTCTTTTTTAATATTGTTCTGTGAAATGGAATGTATGAAATTGTTTTTATGAAATGTTTGATATAAACCAACCATAATAAAAAATAAAAAAAAATAAAGAAAATTATATTGAAGATGGCGTTCAAAGAATAACCAATAGATGGAATTAAGAGCAGTGGAAATGGAACTGCGAGAAGGAAGAGAAGAAATTAGATGAATGGATGAATGATAAATGGACCAGTATGAGGCCAGAGAAGAAGCAGGAAGATCAAGAAATAAAGAAGAACAATAGTCAGGCTGAGCCATAACAAAACTAGAGTGAGAGGTTTGGATGCACTAAAGATTAACAAGGGGCAGGCTCTGCGTATGTTAAAAACGACGGAAACAGCAAGTCCGGGCAGTAGTAAGAAGATGAGAGAATAAGGACAAGGAAGAGTCAAAGGAAATGCAAAAATTTAGAGCAGAATTACATAAAAGTAAAAGGAAAGGGGGAAGAATCTAGAAGGGTGGAATAGGAGGTGTGGAATATGATAAGAGGAAAAACTGGGATTTATGTCTTAGGTGAGTTCAGATCTAGAAATTGAGAAGACATCCAAGACTGTGTGGTAAAAATGCAAGCTCAGCGTGGTAAAAAGGCGCAAACGTACCAGATACAGGAGCAGCACTCTGAACAGGGAGGGGGCTTTCTTGATAGCCACACTGTCATTTGAACTAGGTTGGAGAATGCAGTAAAATAACAGTATTTCACAAAAAATAGTATTTCATGTTAAAGAAACATAGATAATAAAGATGGGTCACATTTAAGTAAACAAGTTTTAGCATTAGTCTGGTGTATGGGAAATAGGCCTCAAAACATGCTTTTCAGAAACAAGTGCTTGTTTCATTAATTTTGTTAGAAGCCCCGGCGGCTGGTAGCACATTGCAAATCTCACGATCCCAGGATCACTCAGTAGGAAGCAAACAATTGTTGTTACTTCCAAGGTAATAAAACAGAGCTCATGAGTGCCGCAGAAAGGCAATGAATCCACAATAATTTTATGATTCAGCATATTAATTTACAAAGCCTAATCTACTGACGGTTTTTAAAATCCCATGGTGGTTTCAAATTGCCCTTCAGTACATTTCTGCCTGGGAAGAAAGTCAAAGAGGTCCTAATGAGTAACATTAACACAGTAGCTTGTTCTTGGTTCAAGGCTCTGACAGTGTCATGGTAGAAGACTTTCTCATGAGAACGTAGATGAGATGACTGGGACAGATGAATAAAGATCTGCTGGTCATCTCAAATGTTTTAATTAATTGGCACTATGATGTGGAATTGAGGGTTGGCTTGTGACATCAAAACGGGAAGCTTTAGGTGGTGTGGTAAGGTTGGTTGGAACCAATCATAAAAGATATGCCCTTCCGTAGGGTTACAAAATGTTTTCACCAATCAGTTTCTTGTAGAGAGACATTGTTATATTGCAAAGTGATTGATGTTAATTAGTTTAGATGATTGTAAAAGCTTTTGATTTAGGGGTGTTTCTTTGACTGCACCTTTTCATGCAGTTCTGGTCTGTGTTCTGTTTAAATATTGCTTTCCCAGCTGTGTCTGGGCCCTGAATAAAACTGTCTTACTTCTTGCCTGGTGTACACTCCTTTTTTGACTACTTTTGTAATTTTTACTGGTGAGTTCCGAGGCAATCCTCAGAACATTTTTGGCAGCCACAGAGAGATACATCAGCTTTACCGACCAGGCATGGGGATTCCAGCCGTACCTCCAGAGGGGAATAATTAGGAAGGGTTCAAAGGTAAAATCGGGAGGGGAAGTGTTTAATTATTTTTTTTAAACATGTTGTTTGATTACATGGATGCACCTCTTAATCATATTTGTAAAAAGTTGCCTGAATATTATGATAAACTAATGAAGTACCATTTCAAGAAGGTAACTGACACAGTCGGGAAGTGTTATCAGGAAATGCTCGGGGAGGGAACTTTTGATAAAAGTATTATCAACAGTATGTACTCATACCTGTAGGCTACCTATAAAGGAGCCAAGTACAAAAAGAAGCAGGACATTTTAGGACTCTAAAAGCTGTACGAAGAAGCTAAAAAACAAGTGGCGAAGTGAGAAAGGGAGGAGGAGAAGGGGAGTGCACCAACCCCTCCCTATGCAATGTACCCACTGTTGAAACCAGCTACATGGTATACAAATCCTAGGTGAGCATCTCATGATAAAAAGAAAATAAATACAAAAAATTAGTGTGAATCTAACTCTGGGAATAAGAATGAGAAGTGGAACAATTAATATTTACTGGAAATTAAAAAGAGCACACAACAGCAACTTGGCTCAGTGTTCAGGGATGCAGAAAAAGCAATGTAAAGGGAGATAGAGAAAAAAGGAAGGAACAAGTAAAGGTAGCAGATGAGCGCAGATGGACAGCAAGGCGCATAACATTTAAAATTGATTACTGGGGACAGAACTTAGATAACAGCAAACTAGATACAACAGAGGTTGATCACATCTTATCAGATTGGTAGGACAGCAGCGATATCGACCATAGGGATGATGAATTTGACACATGCAATCTAACAAATGTGAGCAGGGAAAGGAGACAAAACGAAACTGAAGAAGAGGAAAAAGACGAATCAGCAGGGGACTAGGGAAATAGGCTTCGGAGTAGGAAGACAAGAACAGCAGTATTGAAAAGACCACCAAGAGGGACTAAACCCAGAGCGCAAACGCAGATGCCCCTTTTGTGCAAAGCAAAAGGAGAGGTGCATTACGTACCATGGCAATCAATGGACAGGGATAATTTGGTCTACAGTTTGACTTCACTAATGGCTGGAGCGAGTAAGTGGATTTATGTTTTTGAGAAGGAGACAGCAGGGATTACACTGGCCATAGGACACATTAAACGTTTATTGGTGGTACTGGTGGGGGAGTGAGGTGAAACAAATTGGCAACAAGCAAGATATATAGGGGTAAATTAAGTTCTAACATACATGACAAAGCACCCCATAACAATTATCGAGCACATGCGCACCCCTTAACAATTATCATTTGCGAATTCCCCTGACGTGGTGAGTATGCCCAGGCCCCCAGCCCCCCAGAGCATCCCATCTTTATTTTACATGTGCTTTAAAAAGCACGTGCAGTGCACTCGGCGACTACTTTTCCCCGGCAAGCCCCACTGCTTCCTGACTCCCTGTGCCCGCCTCCCGCACCACCCCCGCGACCGGATTGGTGCCTGGAAGCAACCAGCAACAGAGGCCCTAAAGACCCTGCTGGCTCGCCGCACCCGCGCCATTTGCGAATTCCCCTGGCGTGGTGAGTATGCCCAGGCCCCCCAGAGCATCCCATCTTTATTTTACATGTGCTTTAAAAAGCACGTGCAGCGCATTCGGCGACTGCTTTTCCCCGGCAAGCCCCACTGCCTCCTGACTCCCTGTGCCTGCCTCCCGCACAACCCCGCGACCGGATTGGTGCATGGAAGCACCCAGCAACAGAGGCCCTAAAGACCCTGCTGGCTCGCCGCACCCGTGCCATTTGCGAATTCCCCTGGCGTGGTGAGTATGCCCAGGCCCCCAGCCCCACAGAGCATCCCATCTTTATTTTACATGTGCTTTAAAAAGCACGTGCAGCGCATTCGGCGACTGCTTTTCCCCGGCAAGCCCCACTGCCTCCTGATTCCCTGTGCCTGCCTCCCGCACAACCCCGCGACCGGATTGGTGCATGGAAGCACCCAGCAACAGAGGCCCTAAAGACCCTGCTGGCTCGCCGCACCCGTGCCATTTGCGAATTCCCCTGGCGTGGTGAGTATGCCCAGGCCCCCAGCCCCCCAGAGCATCCCATCTTTATTTTACATGTGCTTTAAAAAGCACGTGCAGCGCACTCGGCGACTGCTTTTCCCCGGCAAGCCCCACTGCTTCCTGACTCCCTGTGCCCGCCTCCCGCACCACCCCCGCGACCGGTTTGGTGCCTGGAAGCACCCATCAAAAGAGGCCCTAAAGACCCTGCTGGCTCGCTGCACCTGCGCCATTTGCGAATTCCCCTGGTGTGGTGAGTATGCCCAGGCCCCCCGCCCCCAGAGCATCCCATCTTTATTTTACATGTGTTTTAAAAAGCACGTGCAGCGCACTCGGCGACTGCTTTTCCCCGGCAAGCCCCACTGCTTCCTGACTCCCTGTGCACGCCTCCCGCACAACCCCACGACCGGATTGGTGCCTGGAAGCACCCAGCAACAGAGGCCCTAAAGACCCTGCTGGCTCGCCGCACCCGTGCCATTTGCGACCTCCCCTGGCGTGGTGAGTATGCCCAGGCCCCCAGCCCCCAGAGCATCCCATCTTTATTTTACATGTGCTTTAAAAAGCACGTGCAGCACACTCGGCGACTGCTTTTCCCCGGCAAGCCCCACTGCTTCATGACTCCCTGTGCCCGCCTCCCGCACAACCCCGCGACCGGATTGGTGCCTGGAAGCACCCAGCAACAGAGGCCCTAAAGACCCTGCTGGCTCGCCTTACCCACGCCATTTGCGAATTCCTCTGGCGTGGTGAGTATGCCCAGGGCCCCAGCCCCCCAGAGCATCCCATCTTTATTTTACATGTGCTTTAAAAAGCACGTGCAGCGCACTCGGCGACTGCTTTTCCCTGGCAAGCCCCACTGCTTCCTGACTCCCTGTGCCCGCCTCCCGCACCACCCCCGCAACCGGATTGGTGCTCTGAGCGGTTATAAGGAACACTCCAGGGCAGCCCCCTGCCCGGCAGCCCCCGCGGCTAAGGGCCACAAGGCCAAGGGCGGCTCCAACACAGGCGGCTCCAGGAAGTGTCAGCAGGTCTCCGTAGGGGAAGCCAAGGAACCCAGCAGACACCAACAAAACTGTGAGTGTGGCATGGGTGGGGTGCAGAGCAATTACTCTACTCCAGAAAGCCCCTGTCACTCTACCTTATCTTCCATACTGTAGACGGCCATAGACTTAGACAATACATACCTAGGAAGACTTGTGACCACTGTAAATGGATTGTAATGTTGCCTTGTGATGCATATTAACTTACTTGCCAATTTTAGCTAGTGCCACACCTGTAGGGAACTCAACTTTAGCTTGCGCCGCACCTAGATAGAAATGTGATTCTTAGCATGTGCCACACTCAGAATTCTGAACTTTAGCTTGCGCCGCACCTAGATAGAAATGTGATTCTTAGCATGTGCCACACTCAGGATTCTTAGATTTAGCTTGTGCCGCATCTAGATAGAAATGTGATTCTTAGCATGTGTCACACTTAGAATTCTGAACTTTAGCCTGCATTGCATCTAGATAGAAATGTGATTCTTAGCATGTACCACACTCAGAATTCTGAACTTTAGCTTGCGTCGCATCTAGATAGAAATGTGATTCTTAGCATGTGTCACACTTAGAATTCTGAACTTTAGCCTGCGTCACATCTAGATAGAAATGTGATTCTTAGCATGTGCCACACTCAGGATTCTTAAATTTAGCTTGCGCTGCATCTAGATAGAAATGTGATTCTTAGCATGTGTCACACTTAGAATTCTGAACTTTAGCCTGCGTCGCATCTAGATAGAAATGTGATTCTTAGCATGTGCCACACTCAGGATACTGAACTTAAGCTTGTGTCGCATCTATATAGAAATGTGATTCTTAGCATGTGTCACACTTAGAATTCTGAACTTTAGCCTGCGTCACATCTAGATAGAAATGTGATTCTTAGCATGTGCTACACTCAGGATTCTTAGACTTAGCTTGTGCCGCATCTAGATAGAAACACACAGGATTCTGAACTTTAGCTTGCGCTGCATCTAGATAGAAATGTGATTCTTAGCATGTGCCACACTTAGAATTCTGAACTTTAGCTTGCGTCACATCTAGATAGAAATGTGATTCTTAACATGCACCAAACTTAGAAGTCTGAACTTTAGCTTGCGTCGCACCCAGATAGAAATGTGATTCTTAGCATGAGCAACACTTAGAATTCTGAACTTTAGCTTGCGCCGCTTTTACATAGAAATGTGATGGTTAGCATGTGCCACACTCGTATGGAATTCTTAACTCTAGCTTGAATTGCATCTAGATAGAAATGTGAATGTCAGCATGTACCACACCTAGATGGAATCCCATAATTGCAAGGACAGCAATGCCAACTAACCAACCAACTAACAATTTCATCCCTCTGCATACACCTCTCAAACTCTAACCAAACACAACCACAAGCCTAAAACGCAGCAATACGCACAAACTTCACAACAATGCAACAACATAACAAACCACATATAGACTTGCACAACAGCACACGACGACTACTGACCGTAAAACACCCCCAAGTCCAGCCAATGGACCCACCGGGCTGAGGCTGCCAACAGCACATCACCGCTCTCTTGCACTTTTCCAGCTTATTCCCACTAACCCACCCCCTCTCCTCCCCTTTTTCAGAGCCGCCAGAACGCCAGGGGACCACTACGGTGGTGATAGTGCATGGTACAAATATCCTTTAACATTAACATTAACATTAACATTAACATTAACATGTATGGAAATCTTTAAGAGAGCTGTGTCCAGAAACGTCAGATATGGGGTCAATATTAAGCATGACAAATTAGGCCATATGACAACCCCACAGAGGATATATGGTCCATACGTGAGATGTGAACACAGGAAAATAAACAGTCCTGGGACAACAAAATACCTCGGTTTTATCACATTTTTGTGAGGGGACACCCTGCGGATGTGCAGGTTTCCCTAGAAAATAGGGTTCGGAAAGAAGCAAAAGGATGGCCTGAGATACTGGCAACTATTGTGCACTATTACAAACAAAAGCAGGAGACAGATAAAGAGATTGCAGACAACATGGTAAAATCAGAAAATACATTAGTGTATAAAATACTTGCTAAAATAAGTATGGAAGAAGTAGTGCTCACATGACCAATTGTTGTCCCACCTGCCCAACAAGGGGGGCTCCCAGTAGCAGTGGTAACACAGCAAGGATGATACATGCAAGCACCATATAATCAGCAGCGGGGGACAGTACAAATGCAAGAACAACCTGCATTTACAAACACACAACAGCCTGGATTTTCATATGCGGGAGGAGTAAACAATTACAGAGGACAGTACCAGACAGGAAGAGGATATTATGCAATGGGAAGGGTTTTGGGGTAGAGGGGTATGGGAACACGGTTTGAAGGTCAATGCTTTGCATGCAGCAACCTTGGTCATTTGCCCGAGCATGCCCACTAATTTTGCAAACAGGGCAGCAAGAATGGCAGCAACAGCAGGCATATATGCAGATGCAGACACCTCAACAAATGCACGTGATACCACAGAAGCACCTGCAATTGTTGCCCACACAGACATTGGTTATACCAGCCCAGTGCAAAGTGGGGAGATGGCGGGAACACAGGGTACAGTGAGTATACTTCAAGCACAAGAACAGACACAGGTACAAGAAAAAGTAACAATACTGAGACAGAATGCAGTGCCTCAATACACGGGAGTGACAGTATTGGGCGGAAATCCATTTCCGGATTCTGTAAACACATTTTCTGTGTGTATTCAGAATATCAGAACCTCGTCTGGTATTGTCTACAGGTGGTTTGCCCATAAGCGTTAGATCTTGGCTAGGAATGCAAGATCCCCGACCGGATCTGGAGCATCCTGTTGCAGTTACCATTGTGTGTACTGGACACACAGCAGATTGTTGAATGGTATCACTTTAATGATGACACAATTCAAATTTTTTACTCCCAATTTTTAGAACGAGAGTAAATCCAATTTTAAGAGAGTAAAAATGATTTTCCTCCTTCGCAAGAGAGTTAAAATTGTCTGACAACTATTCGATTTGTGCGTAAAATTAAAACTTTGTTTGAAAACATAAGTGACAAAACAGCTGTATTTCAAAGTGGTTCTAAATAATGTATTACATCTGTGGAAAACATTTTCCCCACACAAGAAACTTGTAGATGCATTCTACCCCGCTTCATCTTCATGATACTTGGGCATAAACTCCATATCATGTAGCTCATTGTTCTCTCTTCCTGTTGCTTGAATTCCTGTTATGATTTGATGTGATATGGCATTTATAACGCGCCTATACACAAGTGTTTCAAGGATTGTCTAGTATGTTCTCTTTCCCTTCGCCCACCACCTTTGTTCTTCTATATTGCTTAGGTTCAGAGTTTCTCTTCCATTCCTATTTTTATCTTTGTCTTGTAACATATCACCAATAAATATCCAAACAGCTGAAATGCCCTTTCTATTTAAAAATCTAGTGCATCTTTACCATTTGGTGCTCCCTTTTAGATGTGTACAAACCTTTCGGCCATTAGGGTGGGAATTATAGAGTTAGAGGCTTGTCTGACCAGATGCAGCACTTGCTTGAATGCAGATCCTTTAGCAACACTGTATGCCATTACAAGTACAAGAGCCCATATGAGATGTGTGTCCTGAGCTATTACAGGTATAACAGCCTTGATGAGGTGTGTGTTCTGTTATAATTATTAGCACATGCCGCACTTGGAGGGAAGTGTAAATGTTAGCATGTGACACACCTAGACATAATTGTGAACATTAGCCCGCGTCGCACCTAGATATTATCATGAAGGTCAGCATGTGCCACACATGGATAGAACTGCAATTGTTCAGCATTTGCCCAATTAACCAATCCACTAACAATTTCACCCCTCTTCATATACCTCTCAAACTCTAACCAAACACAACCACAAACCTATAACACAACAACCCGCACAAACTTTACTACACTGCAACAACAAAACAATCCACACTTAGGGCCTCATTGCGACCCAGGCAGAAAACCATGGTGCTAATATCACCATGGTCCATGCCGGTAATTTACCGACTCCGCCATGGAGAAAGGGGGAATTACCACCCCATTACAAGGTTGGCGGGGCGAATTCCCCCTTCTTCCATGGCCCTTCCCCATTCCCATTTTTGCCCCATAGAGCTCAATGGGAATGGGGAAGGCGCTAAGTACGGTACCGCAAATTGCGGTACCGTACTTAGCACCAAGGTCCTTTTGTGGGTCCCTACTTTAACGGCTGGTGTAGACCAGCCGTTAAGGTCGGGTCCCGCAAAGGGACCTCGTAATCAGGTGCTAATGGGTTAACAGCGCCACAGCCTTTTACGGCGCCGTTAACCTATTAGCGCCAGGGTCGTAATGAGGCCCATAGACTCGCACAACAAATGACTACCGACCGAAAAACACCACAAGCCCAGCCAACGGAATTCCGTGTTGAGGCCACCAACAGCACATCAATGCGCTCTTGCACTTTTGCAGCTTATTCCCACTAACTCACCCCCCCTCTCTTTTTTCAGAACTGTCAGAGCCCCAAGGGACCACTCCGGTGGTGATAGTGCACGGTACAAATATCCTTTAACATTAACATTAACATTAACATTTGGAAAGGAATGGGAGACCAATTGTATGGATTTGTCCAGTATGTAAACAGCAACAACTTTGGGCTCGAACTGACTAGCCGTACAAGCACAACAGAACTGGAAACCACCAGAAGTAAACGTGGTGCTGCATACAACTAGCTGCCACAGAAGGTCAGTCATCACCAACATCCCGCAAGGAGAATACATCAGAGCAAAGCGCAATTGTAATACAAACGAGGGATTCAAACAAGATTGCAAAAACTGGACCAAAGATTCAGGGACAGAGGTTATACTTGAAATATGTTGAAGCTTACGAATGAGAAAACTATACCAATGGAAAGACAGACCCTCCTTATACCTTAGGAAAATAGATAACAGGATGACAGAGCCATTAGATATGCAACTAGATACAATTCCAACAGTAATGAAATACAGAACATCTTGAAGAGACACTAGTCCCTGTTACTTATGGACAAAGATATTAGATCAGACTTCACACTGTACCCTAGCCTTTCATTTAGCAAAGCTCCTAACTTGCACAATATCCTCAGACCATCATATATGGTTCAGAAAAAGCGATTTGCCACAGACTGGCTTAGCCTAAGCACACAGATTGGATTCATCAAATGTGGAACATGTTCCATGTGTGGGTAGGCAGAAAAAACTCAGATCACTAAATTCAAGGACTGTAAAGAATTTACTATTAAAGAGCACATTTACTGTCCAACTAAATATGTGATTTGTGCCATCATTTGCATTTGTGAGAACATATATATTGGGAGTACTATTAGGGAGCTCTGCACCAGGATTAGAGAACACCTGAACAGTACACACTGACAAAATCAGAAGCTCCCTTTGGCGACCCACAGGCAACACAACCACCAGATTTGACAACAAAAGGAAGGTCCGCTTTGTGGGACTACAAACTCTGAAATACGACACCAGGGGTAGCAACAGGGAGTGCGGCTGAGAAAACAGGAATCCTGAATGATCTGTAGAGTCAAATGCGTAATGCAAGGACTAAGCACGGATCATGAATTAAAATGTATTGTTATAGATATGTTCATACATATGCTCAACTTGTCACAACTACCTTTCAACCAGTAAGACTGGCCTCCAACTAGAACACCAACTAGCCCACAATGTATAGCCCCTCATGCTTACTCTAATGGTTAAGACCTTCTTCTTCACTTCCCCAGACCAAACAATGCCCCCCCGTCAGTTCTTTCACATTATTGCACAGGACAAATAATTCCTGTATCTTCAAATCGCATACCATACTGGGATCTCCCTTACTACATATGGGTGTTCACAATGACCATTTGTGTCCACTTCACATCTGCATCACAGTTCACCAACACGCTCACTATCCCCATCCAAACCACTCATCCTCATTGAATCCAATACCGGGTTGTATTAGAACAGGCAACTAACTCCTCAAGACAAGCGCATGCACAGGGAATTCATCTCCGTGTGATGCCTGACCTAAGCATACATGCATGTGTGCGTTCATTCGCTGTAGTCGACTCAACACGCATGTGCAAATGTATAGTTACTTTTGCGCATGCTAATGGGCAATATATGCTACACAGTGCAATACACCCGTAGTTGCCTCAACAGGAGCAGCAACACACTGTGACGTAACCCCGGACATAAGGTGAGCCCTCCAGGCCACACCCAAGGCCCAGGTTGTCGTGCCAGCACCGGGCACACCCTCGGGTGGCTGACAACTTGTAGGGCATGTAATTGCGTACAACAAATCCATGGGAGCACTCTTCCCAGGATGCTCCCACTCACTGACTGGACACCAAACTAACACCCAGCATAGGGCAACACCAACCCACCCACCTCCTATAATCAAGGCCAGGAAACTCACGATATACATGGCCTGTCACATACATGCCGCTGCAGGCATAGGGCACAATTAGGTTTCACCATGATGCCACGCTCACTGCTGATTAAAACACCACTGTTTCATGACATAGGACCCACTAGCAAGACACAGCTTTACTGCCCCAGTACATGCAACGGTAAGTAGCAACAGGTTGTGCCAGATCCACACGGAGATCTTGCATTCTCAGCTCAGATCTAACGGTAATGGGCACAACACCTTAGACAACACCTTGCTCCAGTACACACAATAGCAACAGGGTGCTCCAGTTCCAGGTGGGGATCTTGCTTTCCTAGCCCAGATCTAACGCTTATGGGCACACCACCTATAGACAATACCTCGCCACCAGACTGACATCACTGCCCTAGCTCCTCGTAAGAGAGGACAATAACAGGCACCTTCTGATCCCAACAGGAGTTATCACACACTAGCTTCACAATCACTTCCCACCTGGCACCGCTCAGCACAGAGAGAACCAGGAACCACGAGCACCGAGGATGGAACAGCACTCCAAAAAAGTGACCTGATCATTGCATTCTCTCCCCAGCCTATCCAGGAATATCAATGGCCTATACTACTGAGGGTGAGCCCAACTATACTTTAGCCTATCAAGGAGGCTACTCAGCCCAGAAACCACATGGGCAAGATAAGGAGCTTCTAGGTAAGATAAAGGCAGAACACTAGCTCAAAACTCTTGCAATTTCATTGGCACTTGCTACTTAAAACCCCAAGAGACTAACCTACACACTCTCCTCTATCCCCTACTCTCCCTTCTCTCCCATGATCACTTCTGAAAACTGTTTTGTTTTTGAACCTTAAAACATGGATTATTATAATATATGATATTTTTGGTTTTACATTATCTGGCAAACAATGTATGATTGACATACTCCAATGTATATCGTTATGACACATGGGGCCTCCTCATCATGCTGTGCACTTTTGTCAATAAATCTTCACGTGTCACAATCACCACTATAACACATATATGTGTACAATGACAGCCTTGAAAAGGACCATAGAAGTCAAAACATGTGTCAGCGGACTCACTAAGACTAGATGTCTCCACTACTCCGATTAAGCCCATTTGGATTTTCAAATGAACTATTGTGTTGATACCCATCCTTTCAACCAACAAGCGCAAGGTATCCAGGACCTCGCATTTTTTCTAATCTAAGCAATAGGAGGTGTGGGCTTCACCTCCACCCACCCGTGACCATGCCGCTACCTAAATAACGCAACAAAGTTAAGAGTGAAGCACAAGGTTGTTTCAGCCTAGGGCCCAACTTTTCCTCATTCATAAATATGAATCTTGCTTACTGAAAGTAGTTCACCATTCCCACATATCCACCTTAACCTTCTTTTACAATTACAGAAAAGAAGGACATTACAGAAGACAACGAATGAAAAATGAATACCCTTTACATCCAACAAAGTAAGTATGTTAATGTGTATGTAATTACAGCAGAACAGTTCCACTATACATTACCCCAGACTATATTTTTCAAACCAACATTTGTTTCACTCGACCCCATATTGTTCCACCATTCACACTCTTACTATTCACATCTACATACCACCATTGCAACACCCACTCTGTTGCTCCAAACAGTACAATCGCCCTGCAGATTCCATTACACCACCACTCCCCTACTCACTAACATAACACCATCACACATCTTCAGACTATAACTCTCACAACCTTCCCAACCACATCTAATATACCACCTCACAATCAAACAACACTCTTTTCATCTCTACAATCACAACCACAAACCCATGCACCATACATGCATATACATTGCACAAACTTTCAATGCAAACCTTCTCTTTTCCCAACGGACACAACAAAATGCCTACTCAAAAGCAACTCCATTGAAAAGAAATAAATCATAGAGCAGATAAAAATAAAACTACACCATAAAGTCATCCACTTCCAAATCAATTTATAGAAAACATTAAAACAAAAGAGCTAGTCACCTCTCTCAACAAAACTTAACCAGAAACAACAAAAAAAGGTAAGGCCGCTCTTGCAAAAACTAAAAGTAAAATAATATGTACATAAAAAAGCAGTCCTACTAACAAACCTAACCCTCTATCTAGCAGTGTTAACACAGTCATGGTAAAGCAATCAAAAAATGTATGTTACATAAGATGGTACAATGTCCTTTCATCGCGGGATGTTTTTTCGTGGGGTTTTTTATCGTGATTTTTTTTCTCGGGGGCCAACCACCCCAAAAACAATTTTTAAAACTTGGAAGGGTGTTTTCGTAAAAAAAAAAAATAGCGGTAAAAAACCCACGAAAAAACATCCTGCGATGAAATGACATGGAACCCATAAAATGATCTTCACAATATTATAAAAAAACATCTGGAAAGTCACAATCTACCTTTAAAAACTACTGCAGGAGACTAATCCTGCAAGCTCTAATTAACAGTGCATTTCTACTAAAGAGAACATTGTTTGTATTGATTTTAAACAGAATGTAACCACTAAATAAATTAATCAATACGTTTCAAAAACTACTTCTAAACATGTGCAGTGCCAATACAACCTTTTCATACTTCTGTAATGATAAATGGATTCACAAAAGCAGCACAGAACCATATTTCAATGTAGAAGCTTATAAACAAGAAAGAAAAACAACAATTGCCATAGACAATAATGGTCAAGGGTATGAAGTGATGGAACACACCATTATGGCAAAATAAACTCTTATAGAAATAAAGTCCCCAACAAACTCTGAACCAAATGCTCCTTTCCACCAAGCAAACCATCCATTGTGCAAATGAACATTCAGCTCAATGTGTAATGTACACAAACAAACCTTTAAATCTTTATGACAATTCCTCAATCACTATGTGAAACTAAAAGGCAAAAGTAAAATGAAAACTTTACAAATCATAGACTCCTGTCCAGTACGCAGCCACACTGATCTGCAAGGACATTCATTAGCCTGCATTTTAGGAACTGCTTGAAAAAGCACTTTCCACCACATCAAAATGTTAGCGTCACACCATTATACTATAAAGAATCTTGTGCATCCAATATACTATGCAAAAAGTCCTGCTCTAGAACTGCAACATTTAAATAACATTCTCATTCATGGAACAGCCAAAGAACTGCTTCAAGAAACAGAGCACATCCAACGTAAATACTTTGGAGCTGAAGGTGACTTAGAAAATTCTGTATCTTCAGAAAGCATTACTGAAAACCTCATGAACACCAAGGTTCTAATAAAGACATACAAAAAGAAAAGAAACAGCAACATTTCAAAACACCTCTGCTGAAATAAGATAACAAATATGTGTCTGTTGTCGCAGAACGTTTTATAAAAAGAGCACAATAATAGTAGATCTAGTCTAAAAAATAGAAGACAATGAAGAATCCCTATGGTTCCAATTAGCTTTATATCTAACAGTAGAAATTAAATACAAAATAACTGATCCCTCAACAGTTTGCACGTACTGCAACACAAAGCTTGACAATAACCAAATGCCATCAGGTGCTTTCACTAATAATATTCACACTTCTGAAGGTTCTCCAGCAGCTCAACGTGTACGAGAGCATGATAATACAAACAGTGCACCCATTTCAAGCTGTTAAACGGTAATTATATAGTGCCTCTTTAATATTTATATTGGCCTAATCTTTTCACGCTACACGGAAAACTGCGTTGCAAAGTTCTGATGCTAGGTTAACTTTGCTGCCACTTTAAGATTCATCCTCCATTTTGATTTCTACTCGTGTGATCTTCCTTCTAAATTGGTGGACTATGTTTTCAGCTTGCAACCGAGCCTCCCGACCTTTCAGTTCTGTTAATGTTTAGACTGTCCAAGAGCCGAATATTCAGACTAGGCAATGAGACCTTGTGCTGCATATGAACTGTTGTTTAAGTGTTGTCTGCGCTCACAAGACTCATCCTTGTATACACATTGGGACAATAAAGAACAAGCCTTTGATCGTAAACATAGGCCGAATAGAACTGTAAAGAGACATTGCACAAGGCTTACCACGGGATCCGAGAACACACATCACCATTGTGCCTCCATGGAAATGCAAACCTATGTAATCCTTTGCATAATATTGTATGTAATCTGTATGTGAACTAGGCACAAACTCTAGACCACAAATTATTAACGTGAAGAGATGCTGGACAATATTACACAAAATTGTATAAAAGCACAAATGTTTAGACGTCCAGAACTCTCTCACCTCTGTCTGTCGGGCTGGTACACATTGCGAGATATTGGGAGCAAGATAGCTATCTGTGGTGCTTTGTAAACTTTACAGTAATAAAAGATCTGTGAATCTTTTTAGCCTGTGATTGGTGTATTTCCTTTGTGGTACTCACAGGGACATCATTTATGGGTCGCCAGAGGTCGCAAGAGCAACCGCTGCTGATTGGCCAGCGACATCTGTCAATCTCTTGCGACCTCTGGCATCGTCCAATCAGGGGAGGGGGTGTGGCCACATCTATCTTCATGCCGTGCTCTTGGTGGTCCTCCATTTTGCACGTGGTTTCTCTCTTGCAAGTGAAGACGTGCGCGGTGTTCCTGAGCTCCTGTGTCCAAGCAAGAGCAACTTCACCGTCAGTAGACAGTCTGGGACTGGTGGCAGAGCTGTGTGAGTCTGACTGAGGTCATTGGCCGGTGTGTGTATGTGGGGTTTGCTGTTGTGTGTGTGTGGTCAGTGGTGCCCAGCCCTCACCTGCGGCCGCAGCGCCACTGCCAGCCCAGGCTAAAGTTGTGCGTGGGTCGGGTGTGTGTGCTTCGCCAGCCGTCAGGCACACTAACGGTCTGGAATTCGCCAGTGGCGGCCGCAGTGCTGCCGCAGGCCCTGAGCCACTGGAAGACAGCATGTCCAGGCAGCAACCAGTTACGTTTTTCAATAATTTCTGAAATGCTGTTGAGAAATGTCCGAATGATTTAAACAGCATTTGTGAACTAGTTATTGGTGTCGAATGGTGTTACCTTTTTTTTTTATTTGACCATTAGATTACTCCTTGTTTTTGGAACTAAATGGTCCATTGTCTAAAAATGTATTAGCTAGTATCTGGATGCACCAGAATGGGTTCCCATACAACGACGACTGTATGCACCCAGCCCAAGAGTTTAAACACTCCCATTAGCATCTTCCTTCAAAGGCAAAAAGGTGACAGGCCGCACCTGGATTCATTTTAGGGCCTATCTCACAGGGCAACTTTCAGCTCTAAGCACCTGCGCGTTGCCGCCTTTCATTCTCAGATTACATTTTCCATGGCATGGCACCTTCACAGTAGTTTCCCACATGACGCAGCGGCGGGTGGATTTAATACCTGCACAGGAAAAAAAATCGACAAAGCGGTTCAAATGATTTCCCACAGTGTTTATCACACGTTGAAAAAGAATTGGGACAGACGGGTGCTGCTGCCATACATTTTAAGTGCAAAAACATGGTTACTTCTAGAGAATGAGTCTGGTGCAAAAACAACTATCTGCTTAGTGCTTCTACCCATTGAAATGTGGAATTAAGTCATTAACTAATATATTTCTAAGTGGTGTGTGCTAGTACCTCAACACTGTCCCTCCGAAAGAAAAAATATTTGCTTTCTGCAGGTTCCTTAAACATCGATCCAATGACCTCATGCTTCTTAAAAACATTTGAGGAAGTGCACACACTGCAGGTACCACGAGTTTCATTGTTTATTACAAATGTCCGGAAGGTAACCATCAGCTACTCTTGCTATTGTTTAGCCAGAAGTGCTATGCGTTCTGGGAATTGTACATCCATAACCCTATTAGAAATGTAGCATTGGCAAAGCCAACAGTTTTGTTTTTTTGTGTAGGCATTGCCATAATGGTACTAACTGGCCATAAGATGGCAAAAGCTGGCAAATGGCATTAGTGTCTGGTCAAATGACAGCACTGCTTGACAAATGCCTATACAATAGCCACACCGTTTGGCTTTTCCAATGCTCAGTCTAACCAGGAATTGAGTTCAAGGAACACATGCAAGGATACATATATTGCATAAGAAATCAAGTGGTGAGTGGCACACGTGATTGAGACTTTATTATTAGACCAGCAGCTGGTTTTCAGGTGCAATTAACCCATTACCTTTCATAAGACTGTTAGACCTAACATTGCAATTCTCTTGAGAGTAACGATCCAGGTCAGATGGATGACAGGAGAGGTGTGTTTTGCTGCTGTGGTTTTGCTGCTGTGGTGGCAGTTTGTAGTGATTGTCATATGGAGGAATGACGTGGGATAGTTTGTCATTTGTGAAATATTTTGAGTTGTGAGCACTTGGAGCATACATCTCCCCGGCTCTGAAAGGACGTACAACATGGGCAGAGGAAGCATACTCACACTGCTCTTTCCAGTGTGCCACATGTCTGCCCTGGAGCTAGGGGTACTATATTGCTCCATGTAACCGGGGCACACCTTTTACCATTTAAGGTATTTCATTTTACAAGCCACGGGTCTGCGCAATTGAAATTAATTGAGACTACAAATCCCAGAATTAATTTTCTTTTCTCAATTAAAGCATATATTTTTAATAGTGGTGTTCTGTTGTGACTCACACCTTCAAAGACGAGACGGAGCACCCTTGCAGGGAGAATTTGTTCACTCCACCTGGGGACAGAGGCAGAGTTTATACCGTGCGCTTGGCTCAGTCTGGGCCTCTGCAGTCTACCCACTGCCACAAGGGTGCTGCCAGTCAACAACAGACATTGTGTGTGTTTTCTTTTGGTGACGTGGCACCAAGTTATACTTGTTTTGAAAGGGATGGTAGTAATGTATAGAAAGAAGAACTTAATGTTTTTTCCTGTTGACTTATGCAAGTACTTTGAAGAGATACAGGACGATGACCAGGTAGCAGTATTTGCCAATACACTATTCAAACCCATTTTAAACTTAGCTCTAGGCTCTGAAGGAGATGCAAATCAGAGACGTCTGGCTGTTTGGTGTTGGAGTAATGAAGTCCATGAAACAACAGCATACAGTACAGCATAACGCTGAAGGTAACTGAAAGTAACTTGTTGAATCAGAAGAAAATGGGGGTTAGTGCCAAAATCATTAAATACTGTATGCCATTGACTGGTGAAATATTCCCCCTCTCGCTTTTTACACTGGCTTTCCTCTATCCTCATACCCACCTATCCACCCCTGTCCCCCAGAATGTGATTTCGCTCTGTAGTCCTGTTGAAATAACAGGGCGGATCCACATAAAAAGGGGATTTGGGTTCATACACTTCCAGTGGCAACATGAACCTTGATACTGTTACATATGATGATCCATTCTTGTATGACATGACACAATACGCTGATATTGTAACCATATTTTTCTTAGTGTACTGAGGGATAATGCGTTATGAAGCCACTTCCTGTGATGTCATACAGGGGTGTGGTCAAATGACATCACTGCATTTGATGTCACGTGGGGGCGTGGTCAAATGGTATACGTTCCTGTGATGTCACACTTGGGGGCGTGGCATTGTGATGTCACGTCCGCTACCCCTGCCATTTTGGTGAAATGACATCCCTGGGTACTCAGCCTCGATATTTCCTTGTTATTTCAAAGCTATAATACACCTTCAACCAAAATCAGCCAAATTACCTCCATCCGAGTTACTAACGAGCATACGTGGCAAAGTATTATGTTTGCCATTAGATTAAAAAGAATATGTACACACTCTAGGAGTACAAAAACCAAACAATCTATCTTTGATTGCACTAGTTAATGGTGTGCAAACAAAAGACAAAATAGTTTGGCAACAATGAGTCAACTTGAACAACGTTAGACAAACCATAAAATATCTAAAAGAAAACAATGAATAGTACACAGATAGAAACAGAGAGGAAAACATAACAGAAGACACCAAAATTAATGAAGACTCACAAGCAACTGGCCAATTTGAATGTGTGATCCTGTTAGTGCAGCCAACATTTTAGACCTGTATATAATTCAACCACTACACTCCAAAGACACAATTGATGATGCATTAGAAACATATCAAATGCATCAGGCCAAAGGATCTCCAATGAGCATATGGGAAAAGGTTGTAAAAGCATGTTATTTTCCTCTAATCTTCCCTATTGGAAAAGGAGGAAGATATGATTAAAGGTCCACACAAATTAGTGCATCAGAATATCGCTCTTTAAGAAAGTATTCTGAAGACCCCAGATTCAAACAAAATATCGAACACATTTTCCATCCTGCTCTTCAAAAGTGAACTAGAGACTCTATGTTATAGAGTTGCACACACATTAAAAACAGGCACTCACTTTTTAAACATATCCGCTACCCAACTGCTTCAAAAAACAGAGATAAAGATGAAGTTGTGCAGTCAAGTATCACAAATCTCTTGGCAAACATGCATGGTACAAAAAAATACTGGTTATGATGTCACACTGATGTACGTTGTATGTTAAGGAACCTAGGCCCACCCACATGGTTTGTTATTGTGAAAAGTACCAAGGTACTTTCACCATTGCTTCATTGCCAAGCTGCATTTTATCTGCAATCAAACTACCACTCCACTCGGATATGTGCAACACTTCTTTTGGAGAAAAGAATCTCAATCCAGAGGAGCACCACACATCAACATGCTTTTGTGGATAAACAATGCTCCTAAATGTGTCCATGATAGTGACACCACTGTTTTACAGTTTATGGAAAACCTGCTACATCCCTTCAGAAACCACAGATAGTGACCTACATAAACAAGTCTCACGCTTCCAAAAACATAAGTGTGGCAAATACTGCCAACATTGATATAAAAACAAAGACAAACACTATACCAAATGTCGCTTTGGCTTCCCTAGAACAGTTTGCAAGAAAGGACAAGTAAATAGCTTGATGTCTTATGTCTTCTGTTAGACATAGCGTAAAAAGGAAAATCCTCTAAAAAATATATACAACATTAAAAGGGATCAAGCACCTAAGTACATCAATGATTACAATGCACTCATTGCCCTCTTGTGAAATGCAAACATAGGCATACAATACATTGCAGACAATTCCACTGCAGTTGCAAGATATGTCACAGTTTATCTCACCAAAGCTGAGAACACATAGCTAAAAGACATCTGGTATGACATATCATTGGCCAAAATACTACCATAAAAATGGTACAGCATTGGTATAAAAATGCTCTCCCATAGAGAATGAGAGGGCTACAGACAGTTTAACAGGTACAGCCTTATATGGCAAATCTGAACGCAGTCTCGGGCTGGAACTGGACCATCATCATCCCGAAAAAGAGTGCTAAAATCCTACCAAGAGATAGAAAACATAGCCACAAATGATCCCAACAGCCAGGACATTTTAAAAAACAATGTAATTGACACATAGGGCCAGTACCGGCACTGTTTTCTGGACCAGTGTAGTCCGAGTTGTAAGGCCAGTATCACTGGCATTGCAAGGGACCCACCGCATCTGGCAACACTGTTGCTGGTATCTCCAGAGACACGTGGCAGTCGTGCCCGTGATACCGGCATGGCGTAAGTGAGTGCACATTCCGAGGTGCATGGACATGCAACCACCGGCATGGACATGCCGGTAACAATGTGAAAATTATGCCAGAAATACTGGCATTAAGTGGATACTGGTGTGTAGAAACATGCCACAGGTGCTCAAAATCAGCACTTGTTGAACCAATGGCTTCTTCCACAGCACACAAGGAGCACTCCCACACAGCACACCCCTTCCAGAACAGCAATGCTACCATTAGCAGCAGCAGTACTGGAGCTGGAGGACATGTCTGCAGAGCTACTGATTGAAGATTGATTGAAGAGACAGTGATGCAGAGGATGCAGTGTAGGCGCATTAGGAGAAGGAGGGCCATCATGGCCCAGCAAATCCACAATGCGCAGCAGGTCGTACCCCACATGCAGCCATCAATCCCTTGCCTAAGGGCCACCCCATTCGACCTCACCTCTGCTCAGATATACACCCTGTACCGGCTAGACAGGCACACCATCACAACCATAGTGGACCTCATACATGATGACCTGGTCAGCCTCATTAATATCCAGACAGCCATCCCCCCTTGCTGAAGGTAGTGTCTGTACTACACTTTATTGCCACAGGCACATACCAGCACACAGTGGACCAGCTGCATGGTATCTCCAAACCATGTTTCTCCTGTGTGCATTTCCAGGTGCTTGATGCACTACTGTCCCACGTACAGGTTCACATCAGCTTACCACGGACTGCCGAGGAGGTGAATGCCACAAACATACCATACCATGCACTTGCAGGCATGCCTAATGTAATTGGAGTGGTGGACTGCACACGTGTGGAGCTGGTGGTCATGCTTTCTGTGGAGGTAGTGTGCCACAACAGGAAGCTATGGCATTCCCACAATGTACAGATGGTTTGTGATGCCCGCCACCTCATCACACATTGCTGTGCAAGATTCCCTGGCTTTACACATGATTCCATGGTGCTGCAGAACTCCACTTTGCCCCAGTACATGGCACGTCACGCCGGACATCATACCTGGCTGCTGGGTGAGTCTAACTTCAAGGCCATGTGGAGTGTTGAATTGGGGGGCGGGGCAGTGAAGAGCATAGCATACCTGGCTGCTAGGTGAGTTTAACTACAAGGCCATGTGGAGTGTTGAATTGGAGGGGGGCAGTGAAGAGAATAGCATACCTGGCTGCTGGGTGAGTCAAACTACAAGGCCATGTGGAGTGTTGAATTGGGGGCAGTGAAGAGCATAGCATACCTGGCTGCTGAGTGAGTGTAACTACAAGGCCATGTGGAGTGTTCAATAGGAGGGGGTGAAGAGCATAGCATACCTGACTGCTGGGTAAGTCTAAATACAAGGCCATGTGGAGTTTGGAATTGGCGGGCAGTGAAGAGCATAGCATACCTGACTGCTGGGTGAGTGTAACTACAAGGCCATGTGGAGTGTTGAATTGGTGGCGGGCAGTGAAGAGCATACCATACCTGGCTGCTGGGTGAGTCTAACTTTAAGGCCATGTGGAGTGTTGAATGGGGGGGCAGTGAAGAGCATAGCAAACCTGGCTGCTCGGTGAGTCTAACTACAAGGCCATGTGGAGAGTTTAGAAAATGGCCCAGTATGAGACCCATGAGCAGTGGATGTGCACACTGCATGCATCAATCCATCATAAATCCTACTGCAAATACCTGATACAATTACAGAATCCCTGTGAAAGTTCCCAGAGTCAGGATAGGTCAATGAAAGGCAAAGTTAGAGGAGAAATAAGAGCAAGGAACATCATTATTCACAATTGTAACAATAATAAACCACCCACATTCAAGGGGACATGACCCTACTCAGCGTTGTGAGGGGATGACATGTGCTAGTGTGTAAGTGCAACTGAAGATGCAATAGCATTGTAGCATACCAGAGAGAAAGGCCTTGACTGCTGTGTCTCCATATATGTAAAAAATACAGTGCATACATAACTACATCTATGTGGTCCAGCAATGAACCAAATCCACATGTAGCAGAATGCACCACACCACAATGACAAAGATAGGGATATACAGAGTCATTGAAATACACAACACATGATGCTCAGCCAGAGAATCCAGAATCTGCCACCCCTGTAAAATCTGTGGATGCATGCACACACATTTTACAGGTACACTGCCTGTTAGTACGTGTGTCATGTCTTCCAAATGTAACACCTTTAAATGTAATGCTCCTAGTCAAAAACCTCTGTATTGGGAATATACTTCTCTCCCACTAATATATTATCTCAATGTGGCGTTGTCACCTGATCCACCATTTCACACCCCAAAATCCCCTCCAGAGCAAATATGAAACCCTTCACCCCACACACACGTATTCCATAAATATGTATTTCGTCAAATGGGTCACTATTTCAAAGTATGTCTATATAAAGAATTCGTAATAAAGAGTGAACGCCGGTACTACCACTACATCACAAATGCATACCATTCAAATGCTAAAAGTACCCTTGTACCAGGACATATATTTGATTATTATATGTGACACATCAATGACATTTACATCCATGTGTGTCAGTTGCTGGGAAAATTGTTAGAGATAATCTTGTCTGTGAATGTTCCATGTGAATGCAACTACACAAGACACACCCCACACACATCCTGAAAAGAATCCCTTCTGGTACATGGAAAAGAACTGATGTCATTTGAGCTCTATTCTGCCTGTGCATGTTAGTCTTCTCAATGGAACACTATACAGCCCATGCCAACCTGAAATGAGCAGGAAATTGACATGTACCCTTTCTGTTGATCCCATGCAGGTAATGCTGGGTATCTCTGATGCCATGGCTAATAACCCCCATCAGGCAGCCCCACAACAGGCACAAACAGCGTACAACCGTGCCCATGTATGCTCTCGCTGCACCATTGAGCAGACTTTTGGCCTGTTAAAGGACAGGTTCCGCTGCCTCGGCAGATCTGGGGGAGTCCACATGTACAGCCCTGAGAACGTGGGAAAAATTGAACTGGTATGTGCCAGGTTGCACAACGTGTACATCCGGCACAATGTCCCCCTGCCCACTACATGGACATGCTACCACCAGAGGCTGAGGATGAGACTGAGGAGGAGGATGAATATGGCCAGCGCCGCAACAGCAATGATGGACGTGCCACACTTGCAGACCTAATACAGCACTACTTTTGAACACCTGCTACACACATGACACTGGACATGAGCACACTTGTCACTGAATGCTGTACAAGAATAAATGCACTCACACAAAAAGATCAATGTCCACTCATGTTTTTGTTATGAACACCATATATATTGTGAGAAACTGTACTATTTATTTTCGTGATTGCCCTTGACTACCTCTACAATCCCACCCAACTATCACTCCCCATACCCCCTTCCAACTAACCCTCCCCCACCCCATCCTCAACTATCCCTCCACACAACCCCTCCCCAACTATCCCTCCCCACACACAATGTGTCTGTGTCCTATTTTCGTCCACATGTATGTGGAGGGGTGTGCACTTCTGCAGGGCGAGTCAGCCACAGCAGCCTACGGCTTGGGCTGCTTTGTTGTGAGCTTGTAGGAGTGTTGCTTGATGAAGTTGCCAGTGACAAGGGCATGTGGCATTGTTCTGCAAGTGTCTGCACTAACACAGCGATGGACTCTACCAGGGTTGAGATTGACCCATTCCCCTCCCTCACCCACCGTGCCAGATGAAATATCCCATGTGTGGCTCGACCCAGCATCTCTGCGTTCCTCTTGGAGGTGTCCTGTAGTGTCTCTTGCATGAGCCGGGCCTCCTCCAGGTATTGTTGCACCATTGTGTGCATTGATGTTTGACATGCGTTCATCCTGGACAGGCGCCCCTCAATGTTATGTACATTGTGTAGGGGTGGTGGTTGTCTGGGTTGGGGGCTCATTGGGCCCACGAGACTGAATTCCTCAGCATCGGTGTAGCTGTGATCACTAGATATATAATCAGGCCCACGTCGTCCCCAATGTTGGTGGGTGGTCTGCCTTGCATGAGGGGTGCAGGTGGCTCCTATTGTGGGGGTGCTTGTAGGACAGGTGGCTCCTGTCGTGGGTGTGCCGGTAGGAAAGGTGGATCCTGTCATGGGGGTGCCTGCAGGACAGGTGGCTTCTGTCATGGGAGGGCGTATAGGACTGGTCGCTCCTGTTGTGGGGGTTCCCATAGGACAGGTGGCTCCTGTCGTGGGGCACCTGTAGGACAGGTGGCTCCCGCCGGGTGGTGGCTAGGTGTATGCAGTAGTAGCCTACTCTCCTCTGCTGCCAGATGCAGTGGATCCCTGGGTGGAGGTGCTGGTAGGCCAGCAGCGGGGTGCCCTGGTGTTCCACAATATTGTCAGCTGTTCCGCTTCATTGACAGATGATGTGCCTGTGTGGGTCAGAAAGGCAGAGCATCAGTGATGGGTGTGGATACATCAGACAGACATGAATACTAGTGATTTCAGGTTTAGGTACATTGTCAAGGACATGCTGATGGCCATGGCATGGTGCACACATGCATGTTTTGGGGAATGCTGTGTGGGTGCATGTATGATGTGCACACAGATGTGTGCATGGCCTGTTGCCTGGGGTACTGGTGTTTTCTGGTTTGGGTGTTATGGGTGTGCCAAACAAGCTGTATGACATGGGGTTGTCTGATTATCACACGGATGTGTTACACATGTGTCTGCTGCCTATGACATTAGCTGTGTGGAGATAGTATCTGTGGTATGGGACATGGTGAGTGGGACAAGTGGGCCACATGTATCATTGATGTGTGCATCTTGTCATCTGCTGGTGGTGGGGGTACATGACAGTGACATTACTTTGGTCATGTGGTAGCACAACAGTGACGACAGCAGTTTTGCAGTGTCAGGGGGATGTGTGTCTGAGTGCCTGCAGATGCAACCTGTGGGGGCAATACAGGGGACCTGTGTGATGTGTGAGTGGTGTATGGGTGTGGGTTGCAGGCAGGTATGATGTGCATGCGTGCAACAAGGTTGACGGTGGGTGGACTGCCAGCAGGGCTATACTGACCTCAGGTACAACATACTTCACATATTGGCCTCCTCATTGGCACTGAGGCTTCAAGGTGTTTGATGTGACATTGGGTTTACAGGGACTCACCAGCCTCATTGGACGTGATATCTCCAGCCTCCGCATCTCCAACTCTCTCTATCGCTCAGTTGTATTGGACATGCTCGTCCACCTCCTGTGCCCGTGCCCTTGGCTAACTGTGCACCAACGAGGTTCCGCACACTGAGACGTAGATCATCCCACCTCTTTTTGCAGTCCCTAACTGTTCTGGGGGTTGTCACCACTGCCGACACCTTACGGGCAACCTCTTCCCAGATTGCCTTCTTCCTGATTTGCGTTTGGCCCCCGTAGGTCATTGCAGAAGACTTCTGCAGAGCTCTCAACCAGTGTATCAGCCAGCATATTAATTTCTGGTTCACTGAATCTTGGCTTGCCCCTCCGTGTGGGCGGTTGTCTTGATGTCATGTCTGTGTAGGTTGTTCAGTGCCTCTGACCCTTGTGCACTGATGATTGCAATGGATTGTGTTTTTATAATGCCTGCACATTTCCTGTTCTGGCGATCACGTTATTTCTGGTCACGGTGATACTGTTACTTGTAACAGCAGTGTCGGTAGGTCTGTGTGCACGAAGCCGGAATCAGAGTATCTCAAACACAGCTGAATTGGTGAAAATATTGACTTTGTGTCTAAACTGCAGAGTAATTCTAAAATTGAACCTTGGCGTAGAACAAGGTTTAGTCAATGGATCAATTGGTACAGTTGTTGGATTAAACATATATCCACATGATGACAGCATTCAGTTTGTCAACATCCACTTTGACAAACCGCAGAAGTTTAAAAAATTGGCTGCGCAATAGCACATTTCCTTCTTTTCAAAGACATGTACGTATGCAGAGAGCAATTTTCTGTATCTCTTGCATATGCTGTCACTATTCACAAATCACCAGGTCTAACCCTCGATCAAGCATTGATTGACATTGACAGCACATTTTTTTAAAGAAGGCATGAGTTGCGTAATACTTTCATATCTGCGTACACTCAATGGTCTATTCCTAATTATCTTTGATGCAAACAAAGTCAACGCTGGCTTTCCTTGCATCCTGGAATACAAGAGGCTATGGACACTCTACACCCCCATTTAGATATGTACCCTGTACCTCGAAAAAAAAAAACTTTAAAAAGACAAATAATACAAACAGATACAATGCAGATCTCCCAAAGATACAGCTACAAAACAACGACGACCACTGCTTCTGCATCAAACAAAGCAACCACAAAACTGTCTAGTACAAAGTCAACTGCACATCCATCAGGAAAGAAAGAAACACATGTCTATTCTCCAGAAAGCTCTGCAGGCCCATCAAACGATCCACAAACAAAACTCTCTGGTCCATTTTAATCCAGCAACACAACTGATGTAAATTGTCATGCTATTGTGACAATAAATCCTTCTTTCAATTGCCACCAATTGTTTACAGCATTTACTTAAACGGCTCAGACCAGTTGTGTTTGCAAATGCTTGTCCTTCATAGAAATGCCACAAATAATCATGACAACAAATACAATGTGTCAGGAATAATGCAGGAATTGGACTACTGTGCATGAATGGTAAAATGTGCCATAAACACACAGGAAGATCCACAAGAATTCTTAATTTAATGGAAAGCAAAAACATCCCTATAAATGAAATCTTTCAAATTTCATACATGTGGAAACAAACATGTACTCTCTGCAACCATGTTTCACAGGACCACATCCCTAATGAACGATTTGTATATGTATCCATACCACATTCTGAATTCATTCCATTTCACCAGCCACCGCTATTATGCCCTTTTTGCAATTCAAACAATCGTTTCAACATACAAAGAAATTCACCTAGCCAGTATGTCATACTAATGCTTCTAATGTATAATGTAGATGGTACAGCAAATAGCTGTAAGCTTACAGGCTTAACACATGGCCAAGTATATGTTGGAAAGAAAACCTTCACAACATTAGGTATAGTATACCACACTGGTGCCACAACCACTTCAGGGCACTACACTGCATATGTAAAAACAAATAGTTGTTTTGAATTTAACAATACCTCCGTTACTCCAAAGCAAAGGTTACCAGCAAATATAACAAATGCCTACCTAATATCCCTTCAACCCAAATTTAGTCACTAAACTATAGCACAATTAACAGTTAAAAAACACCAGCAGGTATCTAACTACATCCATAATACTAATATAGTACTTTTGAAAGTCAATCTAGTTAGAATACACCAACAGGTATCTAACTACTTGAAAAATGCCCCTCATTTCCAAACACTTCAAATACGCCATTTGAATTCTTATACGACAAAACCTCTTCTAACCTCTAATGAATGTAGTTAGAATACACCAACAGGTATATGACTACTTCAGGCATTCCCTTAATCACAACATACTTCAAACAAACAAACTATCCCCTTACACTCACATAACTATATATATTTTTTTTATATCCAGTACAGATTGTTTTCCCAATGACCCAAATATTTTTTTTATTTGTTATAGCTGAAACATACAGTCTTTTTTTTAATTATTAGATCTCAATAAAACAATTTCTCAACTTACATATCCGCAATGTATTAATCAAATCTTCAAAATAGAGAAAAAATCCAAATATAATTGATATATACATTTAAAATCATTGGATTAGGATAAACATGGACATACATTAAAATAAGATACAAAGCATTACATTCCCAAACATTGTACTTGAGTCTGATAAAATTCATAACTACAATTATAAGCTTCAAATGTTTAGCAGGAAAATTAGACATCTTTAGGCAACTCAGGGATTCAACACACCAATAATATTTAACCTTTATATCCAGAGAAAAGCCTACATGTCATCATTAGTCGAAACTGAAGATGCTAAGTTAAGTGATTGCAAACATTTTACGGTGGCTAAGTTAGTTGAAATTCTGTGACCGTCAAATAGTGCTTTCTACAAACCTTCTGAAGTTGTTATATGAAAGTTCGAGAATAGATGAAAAAGAAGTTTTGTCCTGACTTTACATAGATTAGGGTACTCCGAAATTAAATGTTTGATTGTCTCAGGTTGGGATACATTTAAACAAAATGTACACATATTTTCTTCCTTAGTAAGAACATCATTAGTGTACCACAGATTCATTCTAAACATCATAAATAACTTTATCATCTTAGGATCAGGAAACCTAATCATGTAAGGTTCCGTCTCATTCAAGTTCTTAGCCAGGAAATAGTGGTCCTTGAATAAGTAAAGTTTGGTGGAGGATTCCCTTGTTCTAATCCAATCTTCCTGCCATAATTTTCTTTTGGATTTGTTCAGGTTATTCATTAGTAGGGAGTCTGACATCCCTGCAATTTTCAAAGATTCTTGAATCTTTATTCTCCAAGTTTGCATCTTTGTATGCATAGTTGTAATCACATAGCTAGATAGAATGTTCATGAGACAGTCATACTTTGCAGACAAGTACTTCCTATATAATGAAAAGAGATTCCATTTATAATTAGCATGAAGGAAGATCATTCCCAATTCATGTCAAATGGCATACATAGAAGTTGGTTGGGGTAGAGATAAAACACTTCTACAAAAGAGACCCTCCATCCTCAACTAATATATTTCTGTCTGGCATGTCTAGTTTCCGTACTGTGGGCCTCATTACGACCCAGGCGGTAAGTTACCGCCTGGGCCGTGACTTTACCACCATGGCGTAAACTACGTTTACGCCATGGTGGTTGGCGGATTTACCGCCCCATTCCAACCTTGGCGGGGCGGTAAATCCCCATTTACCCATTTACCCTTCCCCATTCCCATTTTGCCCCATAGGGCATAATGGGAGTGGGGAAGGCGTTAATTACGCCACCGTAAATTACGGTGGCGTAATTAACTCCATGGTCCTTTAGCGCCATGGATTTTAACACCTGCTAAAAGCAGGTGTTAAAACCTCCATGCCGCTAAGGGACCTCGTACTCAGGCGGTAAGGGTCGGCGCTGTTTACGCCGCTGTAAAACCCTTACCGCCTGAGTCGTAATGAGGCCCTGTATGTCAAAATAGGATCCACTTTTGCGTAGAAAAATTATAGCTGGTGTAATGGGGAATTTAGCACATATATGTAGCCTGTATAATGCACGCATGTGATAAGCAGGTTTTCAATTTTCATTG